>NC_140771.1:217598993-218848993 GCF_044657685.1 Stegodyphus dumicola
AAGCTTCGTAATGTAACAGGACTTAACTTCATTTAAAAGGAGTGCAGATTTATCTAACTGTAGATAATTAAAAGAGGCACTCAGCTTGAACTTCAGGTAAATCCATTTAATAAAAAAAGTTCAAATTCAATCTGAATTTCGTAGAATAAATTTTGCTGTTGAGAAAGAGATATTTATGTCAAATGTTCCTAGAATACCTTTAGCTCTTTGGTCAAATTAAAATTAAATTTTGTTGAATTTAAGATAAATTTTGATGTGAATAAAAGAAAATGTTTAGACAGAGGTTAAATACTGTACACAATATACTAAATAATACGTTAAATATTGGGTATAATATATATTTGCAGTTTTGCCTCCCTATGAATTGAGCTGTATTTTTTAAAATCATTTGAAACTGAATAAAACATTTCTTAGAATTTAAGTATCATTAATTAGTAAACACTTGCAGTTACTTGCCGTACATTTATGTTATATAAACTAGATTTCCTTTATGAACATCTTTCATATTGTCTCGTAGCTTTTATACTTATTTTAATTTGTTCGACAACTTGAATAAAATAAGTAGTGTGGAAACATTAGGTTAATTTTTGCAAAAGCCGGAGAGATGAAAAATGAGCAATGGCCTTCGCCGAAAATCGAACCACGGACCTCTGGAACACCGGCTCAGCATGCAGAACCACTAGACCACGAAGGCCCGCTAGGAATAGGCTTATAGTAAGATGGCAGTATATTGTTTCAGTTATATCGCATCAGTGAGAACTTGATAGGTTTCGCATCAAAATAGATAGGTTTTTTTTATCGAAATCATAAAATAGCCACAAAGTATATATCTAAAGACTGATGAAGCTTCATTACGCTTCATAAGCCTATTCGCATTTAGGACTTTCGGTAGGCAACAATACAAACAATATGCTATGTTACAAGTTTTTAGAATTTAAAAAAAAAAAATTATAATTTTTTTAAACAGAAAAATATAAGCGAGAATATATATTTATTATTTCTGAAGAACTCTTTTTCTCTTTGTGTGCATTTTTTTAGGTTCAAAGGGGCTTTGTCGATGAGGGAGTATTGTTTTCGTTTTGCGATTTTGCGTCGAATCACGCTAAATGTTCGTTTCACTTTTCAAACTGTTGCCACCAAACATTATCGTCCTGTATTATATTTGAAGAAATTAAATTATGATGAATCTGCAGAAATGTATGTATGTTTCTCGCATTGTGATAAAAGAACGGTACTTATAGCCATCGAATTTCGAATGACGTAATCCTACTGCGAATATGGGTATCTGGAAACCCAAATTTGAAATTTGGAATTTGCTTTATTATCGATTCATATTTTGTAAAATTTTAACGAGTTTTTGAGTAACAAACTCAAGGATTTCAAAGCGAGCAATGGCAACGTTGTAAAGAAAAAACATTTTTATCTCCAGCGCGCGAGACTGTGTATCGGAAATTCTAAAGATATGCTCAATTTAAAATGATTTTGCGATATTGCTCTTGAACTGAATTTTTCGGTTTAAGTGCAAAGAGCATGATATTTAATAAATAAAGGTTACACACAAAATGTTAAAAAGAGACACCTTTGGGCGTAATTTAAAATCTGAAGCTTTTCTGGTTTTTATTTTTTTAGATATTATTTAGGATTTTTTTTACTATGCCATTTCAGTATAAATTATTAAACAAATGAATTATAGGGCAAAGAAATTAAATGTGTGCAAATACATATATGAAAGTAATCAATAATATTAAGCCGGAATTGCGAATGGCAAGATTCTTGCATGCTAGACAAATGCAAATGCGATTTCTATGACAATCAATGAACGCATGAGCAACGAAAGGGAAGAGAAATGTGTTCTAAAACAAAAACTGTCAAAAAAAGAACAAAATATTTGCAAGAATGTGTAAACTGACGCGTGCTGCGTCAAGGTCTGTCAAATTACGACACTATCATTGTGAAACGTATCCGTGAAAATCAGCGCTTAGATTAGCCCCATTTCAATGCTATTCACGTAATTACGGGATACAGAGTGAAAAAGGAAAAATAAACCTAATCAGGAAAACAAATAATAATAAAAGGAATCGTAATAACAGCAGATATAATGATAGATCTCATGCAGGTATAAAAACACTGTTTCAAACTGCTTTTGTTAAACACATACATAAGAAAAAAAAGTTTTCTTCCTCAAAATAAACTAATTTATCACTTTTAGAAATAGCACACCAATTAAATAAATTAAATTAAATTAAAACTGATATACCAGGCATCCAGCTGCTGTACATTTACTAACGGGGGGAAAACGCAAATTTCTGTTATTCCGTAACAAATAACCAGATAATCAGAAATAAAAAATTACGTTTTACGATGTGCATATATTACACGCCACAAAGATATTATACATTTACAAGCACCCATGTCTTTTAAAAAATTCGAATCTGGGCCTAAAAGTATGGTAGCCAGCTTCCGTACACCACGCTAAGTGACAACAATAGGTGTACTTTAAATTAGTAAAGCAAAATCTTTGTGTCTAGTGTAGACTTAGTCACGAATTCAATCGATTTCGAGGGCAAACAGGTGCAGGTCCCCGCTTCATCAGGAGCAAATCTTGCAGATTTCTTGCCTCCTGATGAAGACCTGCAAGTCTTGCAGGTGTCTTTTTTCTTGATGAAGTGGTGCCTGCACCGGTTTGCTCTCAAAATCGATTGAGTTCTTGACTAATCTACGCCGAACACGAAGTTGTTGCTTGCTAATTTTATGTTTCATTTTGGCGTATTTCTCTTCTCTTTTGATATGCATACTCATGTAAAATCGTCCAAAATCTGTATGTAAAATCAGAGTGTACTGCCGTTCATTGTATCAAAAAGTTTCTGAGAAATTGATTCCCATTTAAAATAAGAAACTGAGTTATTTGATTAGAGGAAAGGCGCATGAGGGCAATCTGCCTAAGAGAAGGGATGTCTGTGTGGCGGATTTTGTAAAGGAATCAGGCTCGTATTCAGGATACACATGAGACAGCGATAAAAAGCAAAACTGCAGTCAGCCCGAACATGTAGTTTGGAGCCCGGATCGAACTACTAGTATTCAGCAGTCCTAACCATTCGGTCACCAGTGGGACTGGCTATTAAAACAAGAAAAGAAATTAATTGTTGTACATATTAATAGAACAGGCACTAAAAAGAAATAAATTTATAAAAATAGAATCAACTCAGACGTTTAACTCGCTGGAAGAGTACATGTTGTTGAATTAGATACCACGTCACATTGTAAAAGGTTAACACATTACCCACAGTGTATGAAACCTAAAAATGTTCATTTACTTAAATTTGTTAAAATTTAATTGAAAAATAATAGCCATTCAAAATTGCACATTTTGGCATTTTCGTGAGCCATTTTCTCTGCAGTTATCCAATTTGCATTGTTACATATTCGTAATTCAGAATTATTGCATATTTGATATGATGCTAACATCATTTACTTCGTACATGGAGAAATATTCTACAAAACGTATTTTTTACAAATGATTGCGAAATTATTTATTATATAATTACTTAGAGATACATCATCAAATTACCACTGTCAAAAGCAACAGATTTAATTGAATATTTTTTTTTCGGTGATGACTACGCAGATTATCAGGATAATTTTTTCGTTTTATATTAACATTATAATCATAGCAAATATTCCTCTTTATTATCTCCCTTTTAATTAAAAAGCAATAATGTATTGATTTCAATGTATTTCAAAACAGCGAAAGTCAATTTCTTTCAAATGTTCTCATTGTCATTAAAATAAAAACTAATCATTCAGACTTGCATTCGAAACCGTTTCCGCATTCTCGAAGGTTTGAACAGTTATCACTAGAAACTCGTTTCAAATACTTGGAAGATGTCGCCTCGAGTACAGATTAATTATTAATTAGTCCTTGAGTAGCGGCGGATTACTAGCTGATAATCGCAATAAACAAATATAAGAATGTTCAATTTAAGAGTGGAATGCTCATATTTGCTGTGGCTCACACATTTATATAATTCCTATACTAGTTAAAAGGTGTGTCTTATAAACATTTTCCCTTTTAAAATGATCCCCATAATATCTCATGCAATAATTTGCAACAGAACTGTTATTTTCACTAATATCATTCGAAACGGTATATAATGGCTTCAGCAAACTTGTTTAGAGATCTTAGAATAAAATATTAGTTCATGTTGAAAAATCTGATGTGCACACCACAAGATTTCCTTGTACGGAATATTAAATTATACGCATTTTTTCTTGCATTTCATTTAAACTTATTGGATTGTATTAAATCTATTTTGTCGATAGCTCATAAACCACAACAGCATTAAATGCACTCTTTAAATTTCACTATATTGTTTACGAAAGCGACACTCTGGCGCTATGTTTCCTTAACAGTGTTACATTTCATTCATTTTATAACTTATGTCTTAACTTCGGGTAAGAGGCAATCGGCCTATTGCGGCCTTTACCAATATTAATAATAAATTTATACCAATATTTATTTTTACCAATATTAATAATAAATTCTTGATTTTTCTTAATCTTGAGTAGTGATGAGTCGGTACTACCGAACCGGGTATTTTGTAACGGGTACTTAGTTGTAACGGGTACTGAAAATCGGTACATCCAAGTACCCGTTACTTCAGTACCGAAATCGGCACTTTTCGGTATTCGTTACTTCTGTACCGAAACGGGCACTTTTCGGTATTCGTTACTTCTGTACCGAAACGGGTGATTTTCGGTATTCGCTACTTTGTAACGAAAATATGCGTTATACAAAAAAAAAAAAAAAAAAAAAAAAAAAAAAAAAAAATTCAAAATTCAATCTGCTGATTTTAAACATTTTTATTTTAATCAAAATATGATGTCTTTCACGAAATTGATAGAGCACCCATCGATTTTGCTGCACCTGCACACAAGACACAACCGAAAGCGAAAATGTTTCCATCCATCCACTTCCCGCGCCAATCCTCCCAACCCCCACTGGCCATCAAAGACAATCTACACAAACCAAACACCAGAAACAACCCGCCACGCTCTCCTGCTCCTCAGACACTTCTGTAGTTGACATGTTTTCTGATATTCAAAATCTTACTCCGTACAGATAAAATCAAACACGTGGTGACGTGGCAGAGTTCCTTCAGTGCGCAAAATCGTTAGCTGCGTATTTCGGCACTCCAAATCGTTACTAGGGCACTTTGGTACTCCAAATCGTTACTAGGGTACTCCGGTACTCCAAATCGTTACTAGGGTACTCCGGTACAGCAAACCGTTATTAGGGTACTCCGGTACAGCAAACCGTTACTCCGGTATTTCGTTACTCCGGTACTCCAAATCGTTACTTGGGTACTCGGTACTTGAAATCGGTTTTCGGTACTTTTCAAAGTTACTTGAGTAACGGGTATTTTGTACCGGGTACTTGTCTGTACCCGTTACTCTCGTACCGGGTACAAGAAAGTAACGAAGTTGCCCATCACTAATCTTGAGGATCAAGAGAGTTGAATCCACTAGAATGGAAAGTACTTGTATACATACTATGCTAGAATTTAAACATTTTTAATGGAAGTTCCAGTGCCGACATCTGTTGAGGAGATAAGTAAACTTAGAAGATACGAAGGTGCTCATGTGGCTACATCTATTTTGGAAAATGAAAAGCTTCTTAGTATGCTGGTGCTCCGGTGGCGTCATCTCTTGTAGGTTGCATTGTGAGGCATTTTTAAAGAAATTTTCACTCTATTCTTCAGAGTAGCAATTATTGGCAAATGATTATATGATGAAATAGCGTGGTTTGCCACAGTAGAAAACGGTTCACAAGAATAAAACTATATACACACCAAAGTCTATGTTTAATTTTGGGCCAAAACCTGCTTTGGCAGGTCATTTTATAACCCAGAATCCACAAAATTTATAACATCTTAAGAATTATCTAATGGTTGTAACATGTTCTATTCAGATACTACAATAAATCTAAAACGATGTATAAAAGTAATTAAACAAATAAAAATAAAAAGAAATGGTTTTTCAAAGACGATTCAGTATTTCTCATTCAATGAATTCAATTCTCACTTCCCGACAAGGGAAAAATACATAAAAACTCAAAATATCTACATTAAATATAACGAAGTAAATCTTAAACATTTATTTCATTGAAAAAAGTCCAATATGAATTAAGCATGATTTAATTGGCAATAATAAATGGAGGCGTTATCTTTGTTGTTGGGAAGCTCAGATTGCATTCTCTAGATTGGCAACAAATTTACTATTCTGCTGTTTCAAATGTAAACAATCATGACCACCATGCTATTTAAAAATTAGGCTTAGCCACACTTAAACAGCTTTTAAATTGCTGATAATTCTACATTACTTGCAGATTTCCTAAAGGCATAAAAACATTAAGCGGAAGACAAGAACAACATAATTCAATCACTTTTAAAGAGAAAAATGCACAAGTTACAAACATATAAGAATAAAGAAACTGAGCTCACTGAGCCGAGTAACAGAATGGATTATATATTTATTTACTTTCGGTGTGGCCGATTACAATAAAAATACGAGGTGCACATCTACATGTTATAGCAGTCCTACATACAAAATTTCAACGTGCTGAGGCTACTAGTTTTTGAGTTACGCGAGATTCGTACATACGTACGTAGGTACGCACACACAGACACCACGAAAAATTATGTTTCGAATTCATTTTAAATCAGTTTTCTATTTTTTGGGGGGAAGAAGTGTCCTTTATTCTGTCCTTACGTACAGATGTCACACAAAAACATCGTTAAATTGCATTCGATATCGGTAAAAATGGATATTTTCGTTGAAATATGAGGCCTGAAACTTTTCGCGATTACAATACTTCCTTTTTACTTCTTTCAAGGAAGTACAAATAAATGTTATTTTTAAACAAGTTCTGTGAATACGTGGCAACAAGGGTGCCATTTCAATTTAAATAATTTACTGAATTCTTTTATAATAAAATAATGATTCCCTTGCATGTCTCTATATAGCGGTTAACACACCCAGCTAGTAAACTGAACATCTACGGTACGATTCCTGTGAAGGGCAATAACTGATTCTTCACATTTCCTAGCATAAAAAACTAAATGCCTCGATAAAGCAAGCATAACTTTGCTATGTTGGTAACCGCCAGAAATGAAAATACATAATAGTTCTTACTGAAGGTAGAAATATTTCTTCTTCAGTGATGTACCATGCTCATCCGGAATAAGACCTTTTATTTATCTTTTAAATTAAAATTTTATATTAATAAAAAAGAGTGATTTAAGATATAAATATTTCTTAATATTTATATGACATAAATATTTCTTAATAATTCACATCTTTATATTATTTTAGTAATACATCTAATAGATATAATTTAAAGTACACCTCAATAGATATAATTTTTCACAGATGTAACTGATAATGTAAAATCATTCCAAATTTCGTGTAATAAAATATATTTCTAACATCATGTAGCTAAAATTAGTGGGGGTGCTGTTCCAAAAACTTTTAACCTTTGTTTTAAATTTGTGTAAAAGGAAACAAACATGTATAAATATAAAATTTATTTTGAAACTTCATGAGATCTTACAAGAACAAAATTAAACATTTCTTAATTACTTTAACCAAAATTGTTACTGTCCAATCTTTATCTGTTCATTTAGAAACGAAATCCATTCTTCTTATTTTAATTTGCGCGAAAAGATCAATAACTTTCTCTTTGATCTCTGGAAGACAACTGAGGAAATTTTCTCTATTAAAAGCACTGCAAGCGCATTTAGTCTTTCCAAATTCATAGTGCTTCTTAAAAAAGATTTCATTTTTTTCAATGTTTAAAAGCATCGTTCTGCCTTTGATGTAGTCATGGGAACTGTCAAGAGAATTTTTATCAGTTTCGTAATTTCACTAAGAATATCATCTAGATCAGGGGTTCTCAACCGGTGTTACGCATACCACACGCGTAACTGGTAAAGAGGGAAACCTACTGGCACAGGAACCAAATTCTCTTAAAATATCCATCACCAAGATATTTCATGCTATAGGTACGTATTTTTCTCCTGCTTTGCCAATAATCTAAATAATCCAAAAATCCATATGACTGATTTTGTGGATTTTCTCATGTGTGAGATCAAAGAAAGAAGGAAGAGCGCTTCAGTTTGGCAAGCAAACACTTTTCTTTCCTTTAAAATATCAGTAGCAAAATATGTCCTTAAACGTAACTATTAAGTTTCTTTATTTATCTATAACTGTTTTGCATTTAGTAAATGACTTCGAGGAGATGATTCAATAGTCTCAAAGAGATAAAATGATAATTGTCATCTCTAAATCCTGCAGGAATATTAATTTACAAATATTTCATAGAGGTATTTTAGTGTAATACACTAAAACTTTTTTTTTATCTTTTACAATGATATTTCAGGTGTAAGGAGTAGAACAGAAAATCCTGGAATTAAAAATATCGGTGATAAAAACAGTTTACTCTCTTACAGCTTAGGAAAAAATGGGTCAGGTCAGAAAGTGGAAAAGCGAAAAAATTTTAAATGATTTGAAACAAGAGAAAGAGATTTTACTTTCAAATAAGACATTAGAATAGCTTTGCTTTAGATTGCAGAACCGATTTAGGGTTGTGATTATCCAATGAAATGTAGTCACTAATTAGATGCTTTTTTTTTTAGAATTTTTATTACTACATAAGAATGCTATTTCTATATCTGTCTCTAGCATTTTCGGTGCCCTAAGCGATCAGTATAGATGCTTCTCAAATAAATCGAAAGCATTAATAATTTAAAGCGAAATAAACCATTATTTAATTGTCCTCAAAATAACAACTTAGCTAAATATCTCAAAACATTGGTACCCTAAGCGCCTGCCTCTTGGTACCCTAAGCGCCTGCGGCCGTTGGGTATTTCTTTAAAAGAATCATATGGATTGTCTTCCTTTTAATTTCTGTAAATATTTCTAGGTTTATTGTAATTCAGGGTTTCTTACACTGTGGGTCGCGGGACCTGAAGCAGGGGGTCGCCAAAAATTTTATAATTTTTGATAGTTCTTTAACTTATTATACTAATTTTACAATTACCAAATATTTTTACACAATGTATCTGAAAATAGATAAAGATAAGACAATACAGACAAAGAAAGAAACGAAAACATTTCAACGAATTATTTTTTTAATATAAACGTTCATTTTCCTTGCTTTGCACGTAACCCTGTCATTTCGTCTGTTACTTTTTTAAAATTTTCACATTGTTCTAGGTCACAAAATTAGAAATTAAAGTTAATGACCTAAAACTGAAATAGTATATTACAGTAGAAGTGAAAAAATTGATAGTTTCACTCACGCGTGTGTCGGATTTGCGAACTACTTATGGGGTCCCACAAAAAGTTTGTAAATATTATGGGGTCCTGGGGGTCGCGAAAAAATATCAGTGATAAAAAGAGGTCGCAATTGAAAAACGTTTAAGAAACCCTGTTGTAATTTGGCAAAAATTAAGAATGATTGAAAATAAATAATAAGCATAATTAATAACATCACATATGATTTTCGGTTTTGGAAGTTCTGGATAAGTTCTCAAGTTTCGGGAAATCTTTACCACTTTTCTGATATAATATGTTTCAGTAGCTGTTTCGAATTACATACATAACTTGTGCATATTTAAGGCATCTTAGAATACATTTTTAATACCGGGAAATTCTGATAGCAGATGATTCTTATCGATATTGTATTGTTTCGACTAATGGAATTAAGTTCATGCCTTCAGTTTGGTTTATTGTGGGCAAGATACACAAGCTTGAAAGCTTGAATATCAGATTTTTATTACAAAGGGAAGTTTAAAGAATTTAATAGTGTAGTTATTGGAATGCGTGACAACCCTAAAAATCCTTTTCAGGCTTCAATGCTTGGACTGGATTGAATTATGCTTTAAGTACTTTTGTCGAATTTTGATACGAGAGTATCTGTTTAAATTTCATCCCCATTTTAAATGACAGCAACACAGGTGGTAGAAATTCATCTTTAGTTTTTTCATCCTTTTAAACAAACCTAACAAGAGAATTTTCACATAGTCAAATTTCAAGTGCTCCCATTCAACAAAGAGTCACAAATGTCCAGGCATTGTTTGAGATTCGAACACGGCTCCAACTGCGTATACAATCATCTTCTACAAATCAGCATTCCACCAAGACGGGTCTGACGTACAACACCTGAGGCCAAACTGTTAAGGAGGTCCTGCTTTAATTTTTCAATATATTACATGTTCTAGAATATCCTAGAATTCAAAACAGCAAAAGTCACTTAATTTTATTATCAACTATTTAACATTTTAAATCCCCAGCTCTGAAGGGATAACTTTTAAATTATGAAACTGTGATTAGAAAGATATTTAATTTATAACATTTAATGTTCAAATCTTTTTGCCAGTAGTTACATGGCCTAGAGAAGATGCAAAAGGCAGCTCACATATATAACTTACTCTAACAGTCATCATGTTACATATTTTGAATACTATAAGAAGATTTGGAGGTACTCACGAAAATGCAGGACCTATGCTATATTTTTGATGCGAAAATCAGGCCCTGTGCCAAGGACCGCAGCATTAAAAGAAATGATAAAATATACTCAGTATTTGATATGTGTTGGTGTATGGAATAACTAATACAATATTTCATTCGCATATGTTGGGAAGCTTATAACCATGATAATAATGATATTATTGTTATCGGAAAATACTTTAATGAAATGAGAGAATTTCGAAGATTGCACAAGACTGTTTTATTTTTTCCCAAATCTATTTTTGAAAGGAAACTGAATTCTCAAGCAGTTTAATAATACAGTATCATCTGAGAAATCATAGATAGTTTTATTTAGAGCACATTGTGAAACAATCGAAAGCAGTGTCAAAATGTTTCTAAAAAAAGATTACTTTCAATGAGAGGATGCTTGATAACGGAACCTTCATTGCCGTGTAGGATGAGATATTAGCGGCTTGTCTTCGTGAAATATTTTTCCATTTCCCTTACTTGTCAAACCAGGAGAGCGTAGAGGAAACTGAGGAATTGTGGAAATAGCTGTCAACTTATGTCTGGTGGTAAAGTATCACTTTTGACGAAAACGAGGGCGATTCCCAAGGCCGCGCGGAACTCAAGAGAAAGTATGTCACGTAGAGCATCTGAAGATAATGAATCATCTTTAAAGCTGCATTGCCGCAAAGCACACCGAAAGATGAATGTAACAAGAAATGATTCTGACTTTTTATCTTGTGGTTTCATGTAATAGCAATAACTGTCAATTAAAACTAATGCTTTAACGGATGCGACTAAAGTTAAAGCGTGTTTACTATTTTATTTTCTAAATTACTTTAAATTATGCAACAAAATACTGCTACTTTGATTAATAGTGCAATTGTTCTACTGTAAATATTAAAAAAATGTCATAAGGAAGTACAGAAACAATAAGTATTGAACATAAAAAAAGAATAGAAAGCTTATTTGTAACAACCACGTTGCTCTAAGGCACAGTTCATAAAATTCTAAAGAATAAAAACTATTATTAAATATGAAGTACTCATTCATTGTGAATTAGGCTAATGTCCATCAGCATGATTATAAATTAAAATTATTACTTAATTCTTTTTATTGACAGCAATAATAAATAAGAGGATAACTGAAACTTTTCAGAAACGAGCTGAAAGCGTCTTAAGAGTTCTTGCATAATAAAGCTGTAGCTTACGTAACTGAAATTACGTTTTTAAAATTCGTTATATGTTAGGAATTGGTTCTCATATGTATTATTACCCATAACAATATCCCGACAAAGATGAATAAATAAATAAAAATTTAAAAATAAAAAAATTACTTCAATGCAACTAGATCTAAACACTTGAAACTTTGTATGTGAATGAAACAATATCAGTATGAGTGAAATATTGATGTGAAAAAATTTCACAATACATATCGGAAATGGGAGCTTGAAATTAAATCGTGGAGACCGTAACATTGGAATATGAAATAGGAGGTGGTATGATTACGTATGCCTCTTGTTTTTCAATAATAATTTTTGTGAATTTTAAACTGTTGTTTGCTTTATTGAAAAGTAAACAGGGTGTTTATAAAGTCCGGGACTCATTTTGATGTTTAATAACTCATAAAATAATAAAGATAGATTAAATTAATAACATAAATGGTTAGGTAGACTCAAAACGTTTCATAACCCTTGTCAATGAACTTCCACATGTGCCCCCTTCGTCGCACGGAGAATATCAAGTCAATATTCAATTTCACGCCAGGTACCGGCAAGCATGTCGGCATCCACAGAGGCTATTGCGAGGTCATGAATCTGCGGCACTCTTCTCCTGTAAACGTTGTCCTTTACAAATCCCCAAAGGAAAAAGTCCAGTGGCGTTATATCAGGTGATCTGGGTGGCCAAGAAATTGGACCTCCTTGCCCAATCCATCTTCCTGTAAAATGGTCATTCAAAGAAATACGGACGATGGTACCCAATGAGGTGGTGCATCATCTTGTTGCAAAAAGACATAAACTCATAAAATTTCTTCTAGTTCCACAACTAGAAGCTCCTCTAGTTGTGGAAATGCGAAGTTTTCGAACATGTCTAAGCATACGACTGATGCGATCGTCTTTTCTGTAAAAAAGAAAGGTCCAATGACTCGGTCGTGCATTAATCCACACCACAAATTAACCTTTGGGGAATTTTTTTGTGCCTCACGGTATTCATGGGGGTTTTCACATCCCCATATGCGCACATATGGCTATTGTGGGCAAGATACACAAGCTTGAAAGCTTGAATATCAGATTTTTATTACAAATGGAAGTTAATAGTGTAGTTATTGGAATGCGTGACAACCCTAAAAATCCTTCTCAGGCTTCAATGCTTGGACTGGATTGAATTATGCTTTAAGTACTTTTATCGAATTTTGATACGAGAGTATCTGTTTAAATTTCATCCCCATTTTAAATGACAGCAACACAGGTGGTAGAAATTCATCTTTAGTTTTTTTCATCCTTTTAAACAAACCTGACAAGAGAATTTTCACATAAAAAATGAAAAAAAAAATGCAATTAATAAGCAGACGATATTTAGAAAAGTACAGATATTTAGACTGGAAAATGAAATTATTTGAAATTTCTGACAGGCGCAGACGATATTTACAAAAGTAAAGATATTCAAGCCTGAAAAGGAAAATATATAAGTTATTCCATCAATAAATGCCCTAAGTTTGTTTATATCTTCATTATTTTATGAGTTATTAAACATCAAAATGGGTCCTGGACTTTAAGAACACCCTGTACTTTCTATAAGTTAGAACTCATTTTTTTGCATCTCTCTTCTTTTGAGGATAATAGACAGATTTTTCCGTTCTCAATCTCTAAAATAATAATAATAATAAAAAAAAATCTGAAATGTTTCAGATTTTAAATTACGTCCAAAGGGGCGTTTTTTAACATTTTGTGTGTTACCTTTCTTTATTAAATATCATGTTCCTCGCACTTAAACCATAAGATCCAGTGCAACAGCAGTATCGCAAAATAGTTTTAAAACGAGCATATCTTTAGAATTTCCGATACAGTGACTCACGCGCTGGAGATAAAAATGTTTTTTCTGCACAACGTCGCCATTGCTCGCTTTGAAATCCTTAAGTTTGTTAATCAAAAATTCGTCAAAGTTTTAAAAAATAGGAAATCGATCATAAAACAAATTTCAAATTTCAAATTTGGTCTTCCACATGCTCATATTCGTTGGAGGATTACGTTATTCAAAATTCGATGACTCTATGTACCGTTATTTTATGACAATGTGAGAAATATACATACATTTACGCAGATTTTCATTATTTAATTTCTTCAAATATAATGCAGGACTCTAACATTTTATGGCAACATTTTGAAAAGTGAACCGACATTTATCCGTCCGACGCAAAATGCCAAAACGAAACTAATAGTCCTTCGGGATTCAAATCCCTTTGGACTAAAAAAAAATCTGAAATTTTTCAGATTTTAAATTACGTCCAAAGGGGCGTTTTTTTAACGTTTTGAGTGTTACCTTTATTTATTAAATATCATGTTCTTTGCACTTAAACCATAAAATTCAGTTCAAGAGCAATATCGCAAAATAATGTTAAATTAAGCATATCTTTAGAATTTCCGATATACACAGTCTCGCGAGCTGGAGATAAAAGTATTTTTTATTCTATATAACGTTGCCATTTCTCGCTTTTAAAGCATTGAGTTTGTAAATCAAAAATTCGTTAAAGTTTTACAAAATATAAAATCTATAATAAAACAAATTCCAAATTTGGGATTTCAGATTCCCATATTCGCAGTAGGATTTCGTCATTCAAAATTCGATGGCTCTATGTACCATTGTTTTATCACAATGCGAGAACTGATTGTCTAATCATTTATGCAGATTTTTCATTATTTAATTTCTTCAAATATAATGCAGGACTCGAACATTTTGTGGCAGCAGTTTGAAAAGTGAACCGACGTTTATGAGTCCGAGGCAAAATGCCAAAACGAAAGCAATAGTCCTTCGGGACTGAAATCCCTTTGGACTAAAAATGTTTTCTAAGCATTATGCACGATAAAAATTTTTTTTGTACTAAGTAATAGAATTTCCAACTCATTAATAAATTTTAATTTGTAAAGAAAATCATTTAATAAGATGACTAAACAACAGACATTTTGTTTAACATATTTTTAACTACTTTTACGTATTTTAGATATGGGATTTAAATTTTGAAAAATCTAACCATGAATTCATTTCCATTATTCTTATTTACATAATTTAGTAAGACTCACCGATATAGAGAGTTCATCATTCAGAGAGAGATATTAGTAACTGAAATATTCATTTGTAATTACTTTGGAGCAGTTATAATATAATAAGGGATATTTTGCAAATATTCAGCTGTTTTAAGGTGGCGAAAATTACTTGTACTACATGTCTTACTTATAATAGTAATTTAATACTTCTAATCCCTAGCTTTGAATGTATGAGTCTGACTTATTAAATTCTCATCAAGGAATTATTTAATTTCTAACATTAGTGATCTCTTTCACCTGGCCAGCAGTTAAAGCCCTTAAGAGGACGAGTATTTTGGTCGTCGCAGCCCACAAATATACCCGAAATAGCTATCACAACTGCACTGTTTACTTTTCATACTACTTTAACTCATTTTTTTTTAACAAACAATGTTTAGAAAATTAGTAATAGAAGAGATAGAAAGAAATAAGGTCTAAAAAGTAATTTGTTAATAAGACAGCTGAATGTTTGATGAGTTTAGTGATAAATCCTAGCAAATGCTTTATTGGCAAATACCCGATCATTTGAAATGTTAAATTCAAATAAAAGTTCAGAAGTTAAAGGCAAATAATGCCACTTTTGTTGATATTTGGCTGTTGACTGACTATGAAACACGAAAAGAGTATACACGGATGTGTTTTGTCATCTTGCGTTAAATTCCTTAATTAAGAAGGGATTTTATGAAATGTAATGTTCAGATTATTTTCAGAACATAAATGCACCGCAAATGCATTACTAGAATCCGGAAATTTAATGAAGTTTTATTCTTCTGTTTAGTGCTAAAAGAAAAAGAAAATTAAAATTATAATTTTGGAAAATTCCAAGCTGGTAGCAGAATACAGACAGATGTGGAATACAGTTTTCTTATGTATACGTGTTACAAATTTAATAGGTGAGAGAAATAATAGATCCTATTCTAAAATTTCGAGATGAGAAATTAAAAAAATGAATAATATAAATTTGACTTAGATATTTTTTCATTATTATTTCATTTTGTATTATTTAATGAGCAGATAGACGTATTAATTATCGTTAAGGTCTTAATTTAAAGACTTATACTAGGAAACGAAAGGCATTATTTTGTTCTTCATTTTCAATGAGATTTTTCAAGCATTTTAAAAATAAATTAAAACTCGATTTATTCATTAAAAGTGTATTTATTTTCAATAAATTAATTATTAGTCCAAAGGGATTTGAATCTCGAAGGACTATTAGTTTCGTTTTGGCATTTTGTGTCGGACGGATAAATGTCGGTTCACTTTTCAAACTGTTGCCATAAAATGTTAGAGTCCTGCATTATATTTGAAGAAATTAAATAATGAAAATCTGCGTAAATGTATGTATATTTCTCACATTGTCATAAAATAACGGTACATAGAGTCATCGAATTTTGAATAACGTAATCCTCCAACGAATATGAGCATGTGGAAGACCAAATTTGAAATTTGAAATTTGTTTTATGATCGATTTCCTATTTTTTAAAACTTTGACGAATTTTTGATTAACAAACTCAAGGATTTCAAAGCGAGCAATGGCAACGTTGTGCAGAAAAAACATTTTTATCTCCAGCGCGTGAGTCTCTGTATCGGAAATTCTAAAGATATACTCGTTTTAAAACTATTTTGCGATATTGCTGTTGCACTGGATCTTATGGTTTAAGTGCGAGGAACATGATATTTAATAAAGAAAGGTAACACACAAAATGTTAAAAAACGCCCCTTTGGACGTAATTTAAAATCTGAAACATTTCAGATTTTTTTTTATTATTTTATTTTTATTTTATAAAGCAATTATTTTATAATGTTCATATTTTCAACGTAGAGAGATTTCGATTGTTTTCAAATATTTGTGTGGAATAAATCTCAGACGGTAATCTCATAATAGCTAATAGCAATTTATAAAGTATTATTGAGTTTGAACGCAGAGAATCAAAGCAATTTTCAAATAAAACTACAGTAACATTAGGGAAAATATAAAGATCATACAGGATAATTGAAGACAAAATAATGACAGAAGTTATTGTTATTAATATCACATGTGTGGGCTCTAATTACTTGACCTACGAGTACTTGCGTTTTGAAGATATTTTCGCTAAGTGTTCAGTAATTTATTTGATTGCAAGATCCTTATGGTCTGAAGATTTCTGCGAGACCAGAGATCATTAAATTTCATTCCAAATCCAAAGTTATCGAGTTTATGACTCTTAGTTTTACATGCACAGGCCGAGATGATATAGACATAAATAAGTATAGATAGCTTAACAGTGTTTAAAATTAAGTAACTTGTTGCCTAAAATTAAAAATGAGTTTCGAACAGTTGACTGCTATTGTTCGAACAAATTTATAAGTGCTGATCGCGTTTCTTACCTCTTTCAGAATATATTTTCTTATTAGAAAGAAACAGTATTTCTAATAATATTGCTACTTAATAATCTATCTGCTAAATTTATAGCTAAAAATGTTCGTGCTTGTGCATTATAATAAGGCTTCTGAATGTATTTCAAAATGTATTGATTATTGTGTTCTCAAAATTGTATCTCATTGTTAATAAACGGAAAATGAATACTGGTATATTTGACGAATCTTTCAATCTCGAAAGTTGGCATTGCCAATCCATCTTATTCATTTGATCTTATTGTTTTAACGATACAGAGCAAAACAAAAGAAAAGTAACAGAGATTTTGCGTAGTGAAATTGTATCTTAAAATAAATGAAGCGTTACGTAATGAAGGGCGAATTTGTCTTAGAAATGAAAGCAACTACATCACAATCTACATTTCCAAAAACGATCATTTTCCTTAACAGGGTGTTCAAAAATTCATTCAGAACACACGGCCTGCGCACAATTTAGAAAACATCATTGGAAAGTAACCCAATAACCCAATTTTTACACATTTCCCTTACTCCCCTGGACTCCTTTCGATAAGATAAGAGAACTTGCGAAATTAGCAGAGCACAGTTTTTACTGCGGTTTAAACGTTATGATAATTTTGAAATTATACTTCCGTCCACAGTAATGGAGAAAGTGAGGTTAGCAACGTTTAGTCCAGGAACAGGGAAGTCAGAAGTTATTCGCTTAAAATGAAAAAGTTGTATTAATTGCGAAACTGTTAATTCCTTCAAGCTGATTTTACTTCTCACAGCAGGAGATTAAAAATTGCCATCATTTTATACATATTTTTACTTTCGGATATATTATTTCAGCAATAAAACTGAAATGATGTATGGAACAAGAATATTGATAATCAATATTAAATATAAAGCCGTTATTAGATAACTAAAGTTTCCTAACCTTAGAACAAATAAAACATAGTTCGCAGAGAAACATATTTATAATTTTTAGTCCAAAGGTTTAATTTGCCCAGAAGGACTATTAATTTCGTTTTGGCATTTTGCATCGATTCACGATAAGCGTTGTTTCAATTTTCAAATTGTTGTTACCAAATATTATCGCCCTGTATTATATTTAAAGAAATTAAATAATAAAGAATCTGCATGAATGTATGTATGTTTCTCACATTGCGATAAAACAAAGGTACCTAGAGCCATCGAATTTTAAATGACGTAATCCTACAGCGAATATGGGCATCTGGAAGACCAAATTTGAAATTTGGAATTTGTTTGATTATCGATTTCATATTTTGTAATACTTCAACGAATTTTTGATTAACAAACTCAACGACTGCAAAGCGAGCGATGGAAACACCGTACGGAAAAGAAAAAGAAATATCTCCAGTGCGTGAGACTCTGTATCGGAAATTATAAAGATATGCATATTTTAAAATTATTTTGGGATATTGCTGTTGAATTGAATTTTATGGTTTAAGTGCGAAAAACATGATATTTAATAAATAAGGGTAACAACACACATAAAAAAAAAAAAAAAAAAAAAAAAAAAGACCCGGCCCTTTAGATGTAATGTAAAATCTGAAAGCTTTCAAATTTTTTCCCTCGTATTTAATTTACAAAATTTTATAAGACCTCAGAAGGTTTATATTAGCAAAACCTCGTAATCACTTGTGCATGTCGAAAGTACTATCCAAGCTTTTAAGGTATTTCCTCCTTCCATTCCACGTGCTTCAGTGGTGTAATTGGAAGCATACTCTACGGGTATTCAAGAGGTCCATAGTTGGAGCCCCAGCGAGGGTTAAAAGCTAATGACTATTAATGCTAAAGACTTTACAAGGTATATTTATTTTCATGATAACTTGCGTAGCCTTAGCTTTGCTAGAATCGCATATCGAAAAGAAAAAACAGGTGGAGATTAAAAGAAGTGAAAATGGAAAAATAAATAGAGCTCAAAAAATTATTTAAAACACAAGAGAATTATTGGCGGTTCTATAATACTTTCCTATAATACATTTCTATGGTAAGCAAGAAAAAAATTAGAATAATCCCGGAAAGAAAAATGTTTTCGTGCAATTTTTTGCCCGATAATTCTAAATAACTGAAATTTATGCGTATTTGCTTATGTTACTTCGAGAAATTGGGCTTTTCTGTGCTTCTGTTTCAACTGCCGATCTCTTCAATTAAATTACAGTTATAATTATGTTTTTCTTCTTATTTTGTTCAATTCTTATACCATCTAGTTAGAGGAAGCATGTAACTAATACAAAGAAAAATCAATCTATATTGCAGATTTCGTATCTAATTCCCAAATTCTCTTTCTCTAATGAATTTATTTATACTACGGTATTCATCAGAGCTAATCTTAAGAACTAAGTCATAAGAACTAAGTCGAATAATCATTTTGAATTTTAAACTTACCTACGTTTTATTTCCGTGAATACTACATCAAGAAATTTTAAAAAAACACCAAACAATTATTTTCGAAATAATACTAATATATTATATTTTCATTGAGATAAATTACACTAAAACAGTCCATTGAGGTGAAGCAGTCATTAAAATACGTTATTACCTGAAATCAGAAAATATATTTGATTATATAAATATTTATTATCATTAGGCAATGTTTACTGCGAAACATTGCCTGATGAACAACTAAATTAGGAATTGGAAAATCAGATTATATTTTAAAACAGAAGAACTCCTCTAAAACGTTTCATGTAACAAAAATCAAATTGCTCAGATGCTTACTATAAGTTTAAAAGAAAAATTAAATGTGTGGTTAGAATTACATAAACACAATTCTGCATCCATAAACAACAATATAAGCTTACAGACATTAATAGATCTCTCTGGCCATCGACATGTTACTTAAGAATAAATATAGAGGGAATATCCGTACAATTAATTACGCACAGTTAGAAACTTTTAAATTAGACATATTAGTAACCCAAAATAAACACAAAATTTGCCAAGCACAGACGACATTTGCCTCGCCCATAATGAGTCGAAAGTGGTGTCAGACACAGTTCATTATCTGCCTCGTTAATCTGCATGTTTTGTTCCTCAATCTGACGTGACCCATGCAATTAACATACAAAACTTCTTACTTTCTTCTTCACTTATTTTTTGTCTCAGGTAAACGCTCGCCCTTTTTTATCATTCGAAACCATTCACCCTATAGATGTAGTTAGTTAACAATTTCAATTACGGAAAAGAACACGAAAATTATTTACTTTTTGTTATAATATCTGTCCATCATGTGGGCCAAAATGTTTTCTGTGGAGATACAATGCAAAATGAAGCTGTGGATGTTTAATAATTTTGACATTCCTTGCTGACAAATAAGGATACTTTAAAGCTCACTGTATGAGAGGTTTTATGATTTTACGAGAATTCTCATATAGATCTCTCTTGATATACTCAGGTTTACGCGGCAGTTATTAACAATTGATTCCTCCTATTGCTTTGTATTAATTTAGTGAAAGTCATAATGAGAAACCTATCGCTAAATGTGGTCTTCTGCAATGCCGCTATCAGCATTTTCTTTTTTTTCCAAAATTGTGTCTTCTTTAACAGGAAGACTAACAAGGCAGTTTTAGATATGAATGGAAATGAGTTATGCAAATATATAAATCAACTTAAACCTCGAACATTTGGAACATTATCGATGTACGCGTTTCTTTTACTTCCCCGTTTTATTAATCCCAATGAAGGAAAAAAAAAATCTGAAATGTTTCAGATTTTAAATTACGTCCAAAGGGGCGTTTTTTAACATTTTGTGTGTTACCTTCCTTTATTAAATACTAGGTGTACCCGCCCGGCGTTGCCCGTGCATTTAGAAAATGCAGATAAGTGAATAGCGCAGGAATAGTAGTGTAGGACATGTAGACTGTCTCTCTCTCTTCCCCCCCCACAAGCTACAAAAAAGAAATGAATTGTAATTAATCGATTTAATGTATCGTCAAAACAGCAAACTAACGCTAGAATAAAGAAATCAATTGTTACAATCGAACGTTATTTGAAAACAAATAATAATATCAGTGAGTCAAAAAAACCGTGATTAATTAATTATAAATAATTTTTTTAAAATTTTTCTAATTCAAAAATCGAAAATCGAGCTTCGAGGTCTGGTGGCCAGCCCCTTTGTGCTTCCGTATAAAAAATTCCAGGTCCCTGCGTGCGATAGATTTGGCTGGAGAGCTCGGTCAGACAGACAGACAGACACATTACACTTGCTTTTATTATTATAGATCATGTTCCTCGCACTTAAACCATAAGATCCAGTGCAACAGCAATATCGCAAAATAGTTTTAAAACGAGCATATCTTTAGAATTTCCGATACAGAGACTCACGCGCTGGAGATAAAATGTTTTTTCTGCACAACGTTGCCATTGCTCGCTTTGAAATCCTTGAGTTTGTTAATCAAAAATTCGTCAAAGTTTTAAAAAATAGGAAATCGATCATAAAACAAATTTCAAATTTCAAATTTGGTCTTCCACATGCTCATATTCGTTGGAGGATTACGTTATTCAAAATTCGATGACTCTATGTACCGTTGTTTTATCACAATACGAGAAATATACATACATTTATGCAGATTTTTCATTATTTAATTGCTTCAAATATAATGGAGGACTCTAACATTTTGTGGCAACAGTTTGAAAAGTGAACCGACATTTATGAGTCCGACGCAAAATGCCAAAACGAAACTAATAGTCCTTCGGGATTCAAATCCCTTTGGACTAAAAAAAAAAAAAAAAAAAAACCCGCTGATTTTCTCCGTTCTTTTTTCTATAATTTTTTATCTTTCTTTTCTTCTTGGGCCAACTTGGAAACTTTTTCAGTTTGATGATATTTCGCTAAACATCTTCAAGTCTCTTAATGCGGAATGTACGATTACACCTCACATGTTAATGAAAATTGAGTTGAAGATTAAGTGAATTACGCAACGTTAGAGCTTTAAACTAAACAATCATTTAGAAACATTATAATTTAAACTTTAATTTTTTACATTAACATTTATAATATATTATTCTCTCAGCTTCATTCACAACAGTAATACCTCACGAAGTTTTATGTCTTTATTGTAGGCGAGCTACTGCCCAAACGATAATAAATTTAAACTCAAATATACATTTAAAACTGAAAACAATCTTTATTTGTGCATACCTGGTGGGGTTACAACTAAACAGAAAGTGTACAACTAAAAAAGATCGATTACCTCTAAGCAACGGCGTTTAATATTTAAGCAACCTATCTCGGAATATTAAAGTTATCAACATTAAATGTACTCAAACAAGATACCTGGTTATTCGCTCAACTAATTATTATAAAAATAGTTACCAACCTCGAGTGGTAAATAGGAATCTCTGCTGCCTTTGACTTTCTCTGCTCAGTGAGACTGGCGCTAGTTATTACAGTCAATACGGCTGCTATCGATTTACAATACATGAAGCTGCAGTTAGCCTAACTAGCTTTTAAATTATCTTTGACGTGTTCTTAATTTATATAAATTTCTGGTCCGAGAAAACGCGAGTAATGTGAATTAAAGGGAATATATAATGATGATAAAATTAGGCTTGACTGTTACTATTTTAAATTGTTGCATATTAAGAATTAATAGTCATGTGCAATTAATGATTAATTTCACTTATCAGCTGCATCTCGCTGTCTCCCTCCCTCTATATACGGCTAGTTCGTTTGTTATTTAATATCAATACATACATATGTATGTATCTACATATAAATTTACAATGTAAAATTGTTTTATTATAAAAATATTATACTATCCTATAAAGTGAAAAAATTGTAATGGAAAATATTGATTAAGAAAACGGCATCTCGGCCAAATGATCTCGACAGTGATTTCTTGCTTTGATGAGACAATGATATTAAAAAAAAAGTTTACATTCCACAAAATTTGGACCAGAAAATTACAGTTACACAACCACATCATGATATAATAATCGGTTTTAATGCTTATGGCAATCACTTTTCGAGATACTTCCAAAGCATTTAGATGCCCACATGAAATATTTTTCAGACCTATGAGAATGGGAGAAAAGAAAAAGGTTTTACAACAAATAATAAATAAAAACAAATCTGAAAGGTTTAGGATTTTAAACTACGTCCAAAGGGGCGTTTTTTATCGTTTTGTATGTTACCTTTATTTATTAAATATCATGTTCTTGGCGCTTAAACCATAAAATTCAGTTCAACAGCAATATCGTAAAATAATTTTAAAATGAGCATATCTTTAGAATTTCTGATACACAGTTCCGCGTGCTGGAGTTAAAAAGGTTTTCCCCCCGTAGAGTGTTGCCATTGTTTGCTTTTAAATCTCGAGTTTGTTAATAAAAAATGCGTTAAAGGTTCACAAAATATGAAATAGAAAATTTGAAAACAAACAAATTCCAAATTTGGGCTGCCAGATGCCCATATTCGGGTAGAAACGTAGGTTATTCAAATTTGGATGTCTCTAGGTACCGTTGTTTCATCAAAATGCGAGAAACATACACACATTTATGCAGATCCTTCATTATTTAATTTCTTTAAATATAATACAGAGCGATAATATTTGGTGGAAACAATTTGAAAAGTTAATCAGACATTTATAGTGTTCCAACGCAAAATGCCAAAGCGGAAATAATAGGCCTTCAGATCAAATTGCACCTTTGGACTAGTTATAACGAATAAATTATTTCTAAAACGTACTATATTAAATAAAATATGTGCATAAGGAATTAGATTAAGACTTGGGATAATATAAAATTAATATAGTGTCAAAAGAATGTCATGTTATTATAAAGGACACTGGAAAAATTTAAATCTAGTGGTGCTAATACCATTTACTAAAGGATACTTAGGGTATAATATTGTCTACAAATTACACCAAAATTATCGTAATATTTCATGAACCTTCGTTATAATATATATATAACCAGTCTTTCTAATACGTAGTATTAAAATAAGTGTTAAAATTAATAGTTAGTGTTAAAATATTTTTTCAAATTCTTGTAGTTGATTAATTAGTATTAAAAGGTTTTTTTCAAATTCTTATAGTTGATTAGTTAGTATTAAAATGTTTTTTCGAGTTCTTATAATCGTTAACTAATTTTAAATAATAAATAGGTAATAAAATTTCCCATAATAATTCCGCAATGGGTATTGTAGTAGAAACACAAATTTCTTCATGATCTATACTTTTTTTGATGCGATTTTGAAAGAGTAAAAGGTAAAACACGCAGAACAAAAGAAAACTGAAGAAATCGAGTTTCTTATGCTATTTCAAAAATGAAATAAAAGAATTTGTTGACAGAATGTATGAATATAAAATGATGTGCAAGACACTAGAAAGCTTCAAGTAAAACTGCTGACCCATATTGCGTCAAAAAGCTTATTCTTTGTTCTCCATAGTGTTATTTGGAGTATTTGAGAAAAAAAGAGCTTGTTTTATCTTTATAAATGTTTTAAAAGTGCAAATCGAAATAAAAATTTGTGTTTCAAAAATATATTAAATTCTTTTAGAAATGTACAGTAAGAGGCTTAGAGGAAATTTCGAAAATTTTTACTGTTAATGTAATACAAAAATGGTAGGAAAAGTGATTACACTTACATTTTATATCAAGAAGAATAATAAAACCCACCGACCGAGATAGACTAAACGAAAACATACATTTGCCAAATGTATGCTTAGAGAGACCTTTATGTTTCAAACTGATTTTAACTTCTAGGAAAGTCATCAAAACCTCGATTTAATACCTCTTCCGCTGTAAATCAGATACCCAAATTTCACCTAATTTGAGGGTTTTAAGCACTCAGTTTCTAATAAATGAATTATTGTATGTGTTCAATGATTATGCATAATAAATAGGTGATCGAAATTAAATAATATATTAAACGAAATGAATTAGCAAAGGAGTTTATGACACTTGAAGTTTGTTTTCGACAGCACCGAGCATGTTTAATAAATAAATAAACAATTTGTTACTATAACAAAACGAAAAGTTACTTAAGTTAACTTAAATGCAATACTAATTTGATGCGCTTATACAGTTTATTTAAACTTCTGTCAATTCTTTCAATTTATTTAAACTTCTGTCAATTCTTGCACTTTGTAAAGCTTTTATTACATATTTAAATAGGTAAGCCATCATTGTTTCGTAAAAAAACTGCCCGAAGCTATTCATAATAATATTAGAGGCGGAATTCTTATCGAAGGAATGATATTAAAGAAAACTTATTAGCCTCATTATAATTATTTACATATGATGTTTTAAATTTTGCATGCTTACTGAAAAGTGTATATTTTACGAAGGTAAATGCTAAGTACTTACATATAGAATACGTTTCAAAAATATATGCATTTTCATATTAAATTTAATTTCCTTAGCTTTTGATCTTTTTTACTTCCTTGTATGAAGTAAAAAGGAAGTATTGTAATCGCGAAAAGTTTCAGGTAGCATATTTCAACGAAAATATCCATTTTGACCGCTATCGAATGCAATTTAAAGATGTTTTTGCGTGATATCTGTACGTAAGGACAGAATAAAATACTCTTTTCCTTCAAAAAAATTATAAAACTGCTTTAAAATTAATTCTGAAGAGAATTTTTCGTGGCGTCTGTACGAACGTATGTACGTACGTGCGTACGTACGTATCTCGCATAACTCAAAAACGAGTAGCCTCAGAACGTGGAAATTTTGTACATAGGACTGCTATAATATGTAGATGTGCACCTCGTATTTTGGTTGCAATCGGCCGCACCAAACGTATATAAACATATTTATATATATATCCACTCTGTTACCCGGCTCAGTGATCTCAGTTTCTTTACTCTTATATGTTTGTAAATTGTAAGTTTTTTGCTTTAAAAATGATTGCACTTTGTTGTTTTTATCTTCCGGTTAAGGATTTTATGCCTTTAGTAAATCTGTCTGCAATATTTTTAGAATTATCAACAATTTTAAAGTTGTCTAAGTGCCGCTAAGCCTTTTTTTTTATGGCAGCCATTGATGTTTACATTTGAAACAGGAGACTAGTGGATTTGTTACCAATCTAGAGAAACTTATCTTCGCAACAACAAAGATAACGCATTCATTTATTATTGCCAATTAAATCATGCTTAATTCTTTCTTGAATTTTTTCGAGGAAATAAGTGTTTGAGATTTACTTCGTAATTTTTAATATAGATATTTTGAGTTTTTATGTATTTTTGCCTTCTCGCGAAGTGAGAAATGAATGAATTAAATGAGAAATACTCAATTGTCTGTGAAAAACTGTTTCTTTTTTGTTTTGTTTGCTTAGTTTCTTTTACACACCGTTCTAGCTTTATTATAGTATTTGAATAGAACATGTGGCAACGATTAGATAATTCTATTCTTTAAATGATATAAATTTTGTGCATTATGAGTTATAATATGAACGAAATATAATACTGAAGGTGAGTCATCACTTTTGTGCAACACAAAAAGTGAGAATTTTAGCTAATTTTCGAGTAAGTCAAATTGTTTCTGTCGTACATATATGAAAATTTCAGTGTATCATATTTATACATAGATGATTATCTTTCTTGATTTATTTTACTTAATAGTGTATAAGAATTTGTTTTATAAAGAAAAAACTAATTGTATTTCCGAAAATTTAAAATTTGTACTGAAGCACTGCGTGCAAACTGACAGTAATACAAATTTAGTTACAGTAATAATTTTTAAGTGAATCTAGCGCCAGAGTGTCGCTATGGTAAACAAATAATGGAGTGAATTTTAAAGAATGCCCTTATTCTATTGTGGTTTATGCGCTGTCGGCGAAGTAGATTTAATTCAATCCAATAAGTTTAAATGAAATGCAAGAAAAATGAGTATAATTTAATATTCCGTACAAGGAAGTCATGTGGTGTACACATCAGATTTTTTTTTTTCGACTTAAACTACATGCTTGTTTAATTATAAATTCTGATGTTTAATTTCGTTTGCTATACGTTCTCCTCGTGCACTACTGATTACTGTTTTACTTTATTGTATCTTAACAGTTTTAAGCCTAAAGTAAAAATGGATACGATTTTTGCTGCTTCAGACTTACTCAATCCTTGAATTTTATTACTCAATTGGGTAATATTTATTGAAAATGTACATATATATATATATCTTTCTCTCTCTATATATAACCTAAATGTATATATATATATATATTTAATATTTATTTATTGAGTAATATTTATTACTCAAGTTTTTAAGGTTGTTCCAAATATTCTGGAGGTGCGTAAAGGGATTTGTCATTCACTTGCCATTTATGATTAATTATGGCTTTTCGGGTTGTTAAAAATTTCAAGAATTTCCTCAAAATTGCTTTCGTGAATGGACTAGCGGGGTCAGGAAACGCACTAATGAAATTGTATACATGCCGATCCTTGATTAAGCGTATATATACTATTCTCATTGTCCGCTGTTACGTATATTTTCTCTTTCTTTTCAAATTATTTCTGTCGATAGGATTTTAATTTAAAGAAAGGTATGGAGATATGCTTGTTTTATTATTGCTTAGTATTAAACGTTTCATACATTTTCAATATCCTTGCAATTTATTTAAGAATTTAATGCATTTTACTTTTTATTCGCATGTTTATGCTTCAACTACTTTCCTTTGTTCTTATATAATATAAGCAAATCTAAATATGTTTTAACTACTTTATCTTGCTGTAACTTTACATGCGATAAAAAGTCAGTTATGTTTTATAACTTATCCATCGTGTTTAGCTTTTCTGTAAAGTATATGTGCGTGGATAATACAGATACGGGTTTCCATTATGAGTTAAAGTCGTGAAAATGAGCGAGAGAATTTTAATGAGCTGTGAAATATCGGGTGAAAGTTGTTACTGCTTCGTTTGACATGATCTGCGCGATGGCAGTGTGTAAATTATTAATAAAAAATAATAAACATAAAAATATTGTAGAAAAAAACATTAACTCTCATATATACCCACAGTAAGAGAATCAAATTAAAGAAAGTTAAATGCAGTGGAATAATGAAGAGAAAAACGCACTGTCTTCTTCTCATACCATGAATAAAAAAAACGCAGGAATCAATAAAACATTTAAGATTCTCAATGTAATCTGTTCCAGTTTCACTTGATCGCTCCAACAGCCATTCAGGTAGAAACGGAAAATAGGATTCAAAGGAATTTAAACTTGATGAAAAATAAGAAAACTATCAAGCTTACAACTGAGCAAAAGAAAATCACTTTTCAAAAGAAAAATAATATAAAACGTCACAGGCTTATTAACTTTCTAGCATTCAAATAATTCACATTATTCCTTTAGACGTTATTGTATTTATAGTGTAAGTATTAACTTAATCGAAGAAAATGTACTGCATACGAAAGATGCTCTAATAAAACACTGAAAGAATTATCCGAATATATTTTGGAGAACTATGGGAAAAATTTACTGTTCTTTTTTTATGTATATAACGAGAAAGATATTATATTTAAAATTTCCAAAATGATTGTTGAAAATATTTACAACGAAGCTATAACTATTCAAATATTTTGTAAAATTAGTAATGAAAGCTTTTGTAAAATTATTAATGAAAGCTTATGTAAAATATATACAGATAACCGAATTTGAAAAACGCCTCTTATAATATACTATAGCGAATAACTAATATATTGTTACAATTAAGTCGTTCCTATGCATGTAATATCGCTTCAGACTATTATTACACGAGCAGAAAATACGTCATACTTAAAATAAAGCTCAACACTTTCTTTGTTTACCATGTTACCATCAGTAAAGACAATAATTTCCAGCGCACTATTTTGGAAAGTGTGTGTGTGTGTGTGTGATTATGGCAAAGCCTCGAGGGCTATCTGCCTAAGGGGAGGGATGCCATCGTGGAGGACTTTCTAAGGGAAACTGGCTCGTATACACGTTACACATGAGGAAAACCACGAAAACGCCCATGCAGCCAGCCCGTTCGCGGGATTCGAACCTCGGACCGAACTACCAGTGTTCAGCGACTTTACCGCTCGGCCGCTGGTGGGCCCCTATTTTGGAAAGATGGACTTTAAAGTACTTGATGACTTTTCTCAGCTCAGCTGGAGGTCAAGATGATGTGTTCTTAGTTTTGGTTTTATTTACAAGAATTTACTGATTGAATAATCCAGAGTTAGCTGTTGTAATTGTCCCTTAACAAACTGAGATTAGCTTTAAAATTGTTTTAAGATTTAAAGACATAAAATGGGCTGGATTGTGTCATTCAGTAGTCGTTTTTAAGGTTAACAAAGGCTTTCCTCTAGTGATATGTCTCCATGTTTAATTTAAATAAAATATATATTTTAGCTTACACGTGAAGGTAAGCAATAGGCATTTTGTTCTAGAAAATGAGCTCCCTCTTTCTTTAGTTCATCAACTCATTTGTTTA
Source organism: Stegodyphus dumicola (assembly GCF_044657685.1). Taxonomy (NCBI): domain Eukaryota; kingdom Metazoa; phylum Arthropoda; class Arachnida; order Araneae; family Eresidae; genus Stegodyphus; species Stegodyphus dumicola. The sequence continues at coordinate 217,628,603 of NC_140771.1, forward strand.
CAGGGATTCCATAATAACTTAAACACTAATTTATAATGTCCCATCTCCCAGTAATCAGATTATTTAAAATAAGTTTATTTTTATTAATTTTAATGTTACTATTATTATCAGATGTGTTAAAAACTCTGTAATACTTGTTTAAATATTTAAAGTTGAATCTGTAATTAGAATTTTTTCGGAGGTCAATGTAAATGATTTCCTGCCTTGTATCTGTCGTCTCTTTAATTTACGTTTACTTGAAAACTACATCAAACTATTATCAACATCACTATAAACAACTATTATCAACATCACTATAATCAGAATCACTGTTTATAATACAGCGCTAGTTTTCACGAAAGTTCTTTTTAGTCTGGGCTCTTTTTTGATTTAGCAGATACATAATTTGAGATATTTTAAGATTTAAATTAAATACACTTTTAAAAAAGTTAGCAGTATTGAATATTCAGTTCTGCCTAACTGATTTATAATAGCAGAATGATGGTTTTAATGTAATCTGAAAAACTGATTTAACAAGAATTAAGTGATTTATGATGCTCCCTTTAAAAAAACCGCGTAAAAAATCTCTAGTTCCTTCCATTATTTTAAAGGGAATTTCACCTGTATTGTAGTAGAACTACAGTTAATATTTATAGTATATTAAATCGCATATTAAGAACAGAATTCAAGATTAAAATTCGTAGTTTGTCACATAATAGATCTTTATCTTACTTTTGACTATATGTATTGAATGTATAGTTTTCAAAATGAATCCAAACAGTCACTAGTCACAACATGATGAATAGCAAACACTTTTTATCTTCTTTAAACTTCTATAATTTTAAATTTAAATTTTAAATATAAATTGGCATCGCATTTTTTATACGATGTAGTGCAATAATAATGCATTGCTAATCTCCAAAGCTAAAGCTATGTGGAATTATACAAAGTCAAAGCATACATTAACTCTCTGACCGGCGCGGGGTTTTACTAAGAAAGCCCAAATTTCTGAAAACTGATTTTCTGATTTTAATGCCAAAATGCCCTTGGTACTTCCTACCTGGATTTGTGTATTTTTAAAATATTGATTTAATTTCTTGGACATATTTCAAGATGCTCGTATATATACGTTTTTACAGACATCACAAAAATATTCCAGGCCATATATATACAACCTTGCCAGTCAGATAAACATGATATGTGCCTCGTGATCATTAAACTTCGACTGAAATTTCAGACCGAAAATGCTTAATGTGTTATTTTATTTGAGAGTACTGCATTTTTTGAAACAGTATTTTAGGCTGTTATTTGAAATGAGTGAAAAATAAATCATATTTAATTAATTTAAATTACATTTAATTGATTGGTATAATCAAAACAGCTTGATTTAAATTTTGATTTTGATTTTTTAATGGATTAATTCTGTTCCTCAGATTACATCAAAGAGATTCAAACATCTAACAAATAAAAGAAACTAATGATTAAAGAGTGATTGATAATGCAGTTGCTGATACACTTCAGTCTTTTGTGAAGGAAGATATCCCTTAGATTTAATTTGATAAATTTATAAGTATTTTATATATTTCCATTAATATCTTGAATATTATTTCGATTAGTGCGATAAGGCTGGCTCAGCTTGAAGAAAGATATAACATTGTGAATCATATTTCTTTATAAATACTTCACGAAATTTAACATTGCTTGAACTTTAAGGGTTTCAAGTTATGAATGCAGTTAACCTGCCAACTGAATCAATTAACCTATATCTCTTCTGTTTTACGGTCCACCTTTTTTAATCTTTGAGATCATTAACAAAAAGGTGATTGTTATTTGAGTTATTTGAGTTGGATTCCGTTATTTGAGGCGTCGTAATTTCGAATGAGGAAAATGATTTTAGATCTAGATCAAGGACGAATTTAGTTATCATTGCATTTCATTCGAAGAGAAGGGGCTAGAGCACGCGTTTGCCTTGAAGTTGACATTTTTTTTCCCTCGCATACTCCTGGGGACACGAAATAGAGCAACTGGCCATTCTGTAATGTAGTTAGCACGATGTCGATTTGTAACGAGTTTGAAATCTAACAAAGGCGCATTTTGAAATGCAGAAATCCTTTGCATTATATAGTTATTTTTTCATTCCAAACCTTCACTAAAACTTTATGAATCAAAACTGTTATTACCCTAGATTTCAGAATATAGAAAAAATTTACCAACGGATATGGTCATTCTTATTGTCTGCGGCAATTGAAGAAAATACCTGAAACTCCTTTTAAAATGGTGGCATAAATAAAAAAAGCTTCTTCAAAAGATTATTATAATAACTACGCTAAAATAAAATTCTTATCTTACAATAATAAAATATATATCATGAATTCATAAAAAAACTGAAACACGTTCTTCTCTAAAAGTTCACCATTAGAAAGGGAGCACACAGTTATTTTTCAATTCAATGGACGACTCACGACACAAAGGTAACTTGTGTAAAATCTGCATATTTGTATTTTCCTGTTAAAGCTCTTTGCTCTTCCCTTTTGTTGCCACTGGCAAACTGAGATCTAAAAGTCAATTATCGTCTGTAACGGGCATGTTTTTTAAATGCTAATAATTCCATCCGGAAATATTGCTTTTAGTAACTTTAAAACGGATGCTCCAGAGAAGTATTTTCAGAATGTAGACGCTTTCAGCGTTTTTATTTATATTTTTAGAAGTTTTATTTAGTTTTTATTTAGTTATTTAATTCATTAGTTCATCGGAATTTCGTCTTCGATTTTTAACTTACTTCAAGATAAGCTTTCGAATTCGAATTTTATACATATACTGTTGGTCCAGTGTGAAGAAATAAGTTTTTAAAAATTCGATTAAATTTTTTTCTTTAATTTCAGGTTTAAATGATATTTTGCGCGTATCTTTGAACAGAAAAAACTAAACATACCAGAATTTTACTGCTTGCACATCGAACAGGACAGAAAAAAATTCGTTATAATGAAAGCTATAACTGGGCGCACAAGAGGTAGAAAAAAGTTATCTTTCTTGGAGGTTTATCCATATGAAGGGCAATTCAAGCTTATTTTTTATTGTTAAGAACTTGAGAGTTAAGTATCTTAGGAGAGATGATTTCGTGAAAAACTGAAAGGAAAACTGTAAATCAAAGAAAGGGTAGTTGGTTTGCATTTCAAAACTAAAAATGAAAAATCCATGAAAGCTTCAGGTAGGCAGTTCACTTAGTCCCCGGGAATTAAGCCTGAAACAATCTATATTTTCTCGACGGTATCATTCTTTCAGACTCTTTCTCACTGAAGGGCTGTTTAAATGATGCTAGCTTGTATCTTATAATACAGATTGCAATTCAAATAAAAAATTTTCCTGTTTTCTAGCTTTGTATTTAATGAATGCTGTGCACGAATAGGATTCTTCTAGAAAAATAGCGTGATAAATTATTAAAGAGTTACATCATCACAGTCTGTCATACCTAGCAAATCATTAATTACAGTTTTACGTAAGTGCATAAAAAAGAAACGTTTTTAAGAAAGGTAAAATTACAGAGAAAAATATTTCAATCTAAAAACTTGCATTAGAACGCCACTAAGAATGATTTATCAGCAAAAATTTCAAATAGGTAATAAGATTAATTTAGAAGTCAAACAACAAATTATTATTAGGTATCGTATTAGGTAATAAGATATTAAGTATAAAAATTACATGAAAATTGATTATAAGAATTTTTTAAAAATGCAATTGAATCTTTGTGGTTAAATTTCAGTTTAGCAACTGAAATACGTTAAACTTATATGAGAAGTGTGAGAACAGTTAAAGAACAAATCTTAGAAACTCAAGATACAGAAATAACATCGTATATTTAAATTGAGGTGTTTAAATTCGGAATGCCGAACTGTAAGGGTAAGTGTTAGCTATAATATCGGTTCATCACAAATTAACGAGACGTAGAGATTTTTGTAGGCGCTTAATAAAGAACAGATTTAAACATTGAAGATTTAGCTATGAATTATTTTCACTAAATCACTTGCATATGAAGCATGGAATGATAATTCTCTCCCAGGAGAAGATGTATTAATAATTTATATTTTGCGAAGACATGAAATTCGATCAATGAAAATAATAATATCTTATTTCAGGCGGTAGTAAAAATATAAACTGAATAAAATTAATTTCTGTTACACCTGAAAATGGCTAAATGAACGCAATTCAATGTAAAATAAAATTCTTACAAAACAAAAAACAAGAACAGAAAAAATATAAATATAAAAAGAAAATAATATAAAAAGAAATATAATATAAAAAGAAAAAATATAAAAATCTGAAAGCTTTCAGACTTTACCCTTTGCCCACAAAGGGGCGTTTTTTTAACGGTTTGTGTGTTACCGTTATTTTTTAAATATCACGTTTTTCGCAAGTAAACAATTAAAATTCAGTTCAACAGCAATATCGCAAAATAATTTTTAAATGAGCATATCTTTAGAATTTCCGATACACAGTCTCTGGCGCTAGAGATAAAAATGTTTTTTTTTTTCGTACAGTGTTGCCATCGCTCGCTTAGAAATCGTTGAGTTTGTTAATCAAAAATCAATTAAAGATTTACAAAATATGAAATAGGTAATAAAATAAATTTCAAATTTGGCTTCCAGATGCCCATATTTGGGTGGAAACGTATGTTATTCAAAATTGGATGGCTCTAGATATCGTTGTTTGATCACAATGCGAGAAACATATATATATTTATGCAGATTCTTCATTATTTAATTTCTTTAAATATAATACAGGGCTCTAAAATTTGGTGACAACAATTTGAAAAGTGAACCGACATTTATAGTGAATCAACGAAAAGTGCTAAAACGAAATTAATAGCTCTTCTAGACTAACGATTTTTGGGCTAATAAGAATTGGCATAGCCATGTGTTGAAGGGAAGAAATCATAATTAAAAAAAATCTGAAATGTTTCAGATTTTAAATTACATCCAAAGAGGCGTTTTTTTTAATGTTTTGTGTGTTACCTTTATTTATTAAATGTCATGTTCTTTGCACTTAAACCATAAAATTTAGTTCAATAGCAATGTGGCAAAATAATTTTAAAATGAGCATATCTTTAGAATTTCCGATACACAGTTCGACGCGCTGGAGATAAAAAGGTTTGTCCCCCCCCCGTAGAGTGTTGCCAGTGCTCGCTTTTAAATTGTTGAGTTTGTCTCTCAAAAATTCGTTAAAGTTTTACAAAATATGAAATCGATATAAAACAAATTCCAAATTTTTCAAATTTGGGATTTCAGATGCCCATATTCACAGTAGGATTACGTCATTCAAAATTGGGTGGCTCTAGATACCGTTGTTTTATCACAATGCGAGAAATATACATGCATTTATGCTGATTTTTCATGATTTAATTTCTTCAAATATAATGAAGGACTCTAATATTTTGTGGCAACAGTTTGAAAAGTGATTCGACATTTATAGGAGTCTTATGCAAAATGCCAAAACGAAAGTAATAGACATTCGGGACTCAAATAAATCCCTTTGGACTAATAATTGGTTTTCTAATCCCATTTGCGAAATGATGTAAATGATACTTTAACGCCATTTGAAAAAATAATTAATAATAAAATTAAACTAATAAAAGCTAATTATCAAACATATTTATTTCCATATTGTCTTTTCCTATATTTGGAAAATCCATGAATAACTTAGTACCTGTTGCCATTAGGTCTGTAAAATCGCCCACAAGAGATGCAGATGGCATTATGAAACGGCCTTGAATTATTTTCTCTTCGATAACTTCGCCGGTTGTAATTGCAGCCTCATTTTACTATTCGACAGTTATCTTAACTGATGTTACTCCGTCCCCCGGTGGCCCAGTTTAAGAAGCCAAGCTGTTCCAATTGTGCATGCACCAGTTCACGGCGAGTCGGAGTATTCAGAAATGGAGTCGATTTTCCTGATTCTACCGCGTATACCGTTTTTATTTCTTCCTCTGGTGGCAGTTAGTTAAATACGGAATCATTCGGGCAGAGATACGAGGATTATCATATTTCATGCTGTTGCATAACAGATGATAATTCAGCTGTACAAACACCAATGGTAATTACATAAAATCTAAATTATTATACTTTATAGGCATATTACGAATAATAATGATTTGTTCTCTCTCAGCATTAGGAAGAATTAATCTCTTTGAAATATCGTAGATCACTTAAAATACCGGAAAATGATAATATGGAAATCTCTGTTTTATCATCTCTGTCTTTTTTTTTTCCTGTTATATGAGTGATGAAAGAAGTGTATACTCATAGTTGCTTTTATCCAAATGAACAAATTGCTACATTTCTCTAGGATTAAGTCTACACAGAAATTTTGTATTAAATCTGCGTTTGAAATTTGTAGAATTCTTCAAAATGGGGAATTCCTATTTTATTCGCATAAAACAGGAATTTTTCATTGCCGGAAAGTCGAGGTTATAAAGAAAAGTTTTCTTCTCTATACAGGAATTATATTTTTAGTTTTCTATAGGAAATCAAAGGATAAAATTAGAAGAAATACTACAAGGATAGCAGAAGCTTTAAAAAATAAAATAATTAATTTTTTTAATATTTTAGCAATATTTTTAATATTTTCTGAAAAAGAAAATATAATAGGCCTTTACTGATAAATCCTGTTTAGTGTTATAAGTCAGATAAAAATTAAATAATTATGGGTTAGTCGTATTATATGTTGAGCTAGCTGCTTCAAAAACTATTGTGGTGACCAACTGAAGACTCACAATTCTGCTGGAAGCCACTAATTTAACTTAAAAGGCCAGACCAATAAACTTTTCATTTTTTAAATGTTCATTAGTTTGTAAATTTTGAGTTTGTAAATTTGATGTTGATATTTTTGAAGAAGTTTTTATAATTTAATAAAAATCGATGATAATATTTAAATAGGAGCATAGCTGAAAGTAATAGTGTAGAGACATTAGGATTTTTTGGAACCATGTAAGATGAAAAATTAGCAAACGCCTTCACCGGGAATCGAACCACGGACCTCTGTAATACCTACTCAGCGTGCAGAACCCCTACACCACGAAGGCACGCTAGGAAGGCAGGAGAAATACCATATAATATAACATATGAAACTGCGATAATTACATTTAACTTTTTCAGTTTAACAGCCTTTTAAATGCAACAAAACAGACACAAGAAAGTATTAAAATTTCAAACATGTCATACTTAAAATTTTATCATTTCGCATAGTATATCGAAATTTTGATTATAAGATATTTTCATGATTCCCTAGTTTTAATTATTAAAAAGGAAATCAAGAAAGCATTTACTAGCATTTCTTTACATTATTCTCGGAATTTACTTTACAAGAGTTACAAAAACTTGAAAGCAACCAGCATTACTTGAACGTAAACTGAAAAGTAATCAGCAGTAAAACAAATAAATCGTTAATATTTCTTAAAAGGCCAGGTGCTTTTAGATCGGCTAAAAATAAAATTTTTTAACGCTTTTGTATTCAAATTCGATTTCTTTCAAGCATGTTAAAAGAAACCTCATGTGAAAATTCACTTTAAAAGTTATGATCAAAATAATTCTAAGCTTCTGCCATTTAAATTTAACATTTGAGCAAATTCCTCATATTAAACTTTCTAAATTATTACATACGTAAGATCCTTCTGTATACAATTTTAAACAACTATATAATTGGTAGAAAAGTTGAGTTATTGCATGTCTATTTATATATTTATTCATTTTAGAACACGTAAATAATAATAATAATTAAAATTATTATTGTTATATATGCAATGTTATTAAAATATATAATTATGCTTATTCGCAGCTTTGACGATATGTATGTATTTTGACATTTGTTTACTTAGTGAAAAAATATTGCGCATTTAGAGAGTATTTAGAGTGAAAATTTCAGTTCACTTTAATTTCCTTGCTTGCTCTGAAACTGTTCAGCAGAAATTTTAGAAATGTTGACCAGTAAACCGTATGTAATTATAAAATAACCAGCAATTATGTTTCTTGCATAAAAATTTAGAAATTAGCCTTAATTTTTTATTAATAGTTGAGTTTGGCGTCTCAAAAAATGAGAAGAAAGAAGAAGAATAAAATAATTAAAAGAAGACTTTTTTTAAAGAAAATATAATTTGATTATTTTTAAAGTAGGTCATTTGAATTATAATTTTCGGTCCTAATTTAAATGGCGGGGACAACTAAAAATAGTGATTTGTCCATTCGTGTGCAGAATATGTTTGAATTTTATGTTGATGATGAAGAAGGTACATTACTTTTAATTTATTTCAAATATTTTAATATCTCCAACACAGAGTAAAGATCAAATATTCATATTATATTTTTTTCAAATTTAGACATTTTAAAGTTACCTGACCGCTAAGCCAAACAAATTTCTAGCCTTAAGTTTCCGAGGCAGCACTTGAAAATACAGTCTTTCTATAGTTTTGAGAGAACGTTTTAGGTATAAGAATAATTCTTTTGGATGGAAAGGTTTATTTTGATCATTTTTGACTGCATTTTTGTTAAAATTGTGATTGTAAGGTTTTACTTAAATACTGGAAATTACAAATTTATAATTACAAAATGTTTCTTTTCTTACAACTATTCTTTAACATCATTAAACCAACGTATATTATAATATAAATGCGTGAATATTTAAATAATATTTAGTTTTTAAAAAACTCGGAAAAACAATCCCTCATTACACATAATATATAAACATGTTATCCCTAACATCTGGTATCTCTGATTTACGTTTTAATTTTTTATAATACATGTCCACTTTCAAATTCTCCCCCACACATCATTTGAGTTTCAAACTCGTATACAACTGTAATCAAAACTTTATCGTCTCGGTTACAATATTTGTCAAGACACATATATTGATAAAAACGTGCTAAAGTAGGAATTAAATTGAATCTCTCTTTTTTTTTTAAATTTTATAATTATTTCTTAAAAATAAATAAATATTTTACATCCAAATATAGAAATTAAAACGAATATATATAAATAATGGAAAGTGATGTAAATTTAGAATTAGCGTGAGATAATTTAAGACAAAATTAAAAAAAATACGTATAGTATTTTTTAATAAATTATGTTTTAATAAAATATTATCACTTTCGTATTTATTTCAATGCTATACTTTTATTATTAATAGTCCTAAATAATTTTCAGTTTCCCTGGTTTTTAATATTATATTTACCGTACAATCGTCCATTGCCATGCCAACGTACACGAACTGCTCAGTGATAAATTGGGAAAATTAAGAAATTTTGCATATAGAAAATTTTTAATCATTCCAGAGAAGAATAAATATTTTCTGGAAGCAGTTTATGTAAAATATTTTCATGGAAGCAATGAGTTAAACATCCTTAGCTGGGCGGATAAGATCGCTGAGCACAGGTAAAGCACTCTGTTTAAAATCCCGCATGATGGGTTTATAAAGTATTTCTCCCGCCTTCTTCTCATGACTTCGTGGTGTGGCGCCCGAACCGCTCAGCGCGTAATTGAGAGGTCCGTGGTTCGATTCCCGGCGAAGGCGTTGCATATTTTTCATCTTTCCTGCCTCCGAAATACCTATTGTCTCTACTGTGGCGCCCGAACTAAAAGGGTGTTATATGATGATTCTCCTCGCCCAGGATTTGGCGTCGTCCTTTAATAGGGGGAATTTCTCCGGCCTTCTTGGCATGCCTTCGTGGTGTGGTGGTCTGCACGCTCAGCGCAGATACTCCTTATAGCTGGCGGGTGTTTGATTATGAAACGATAATAGAACACTTTACTATCGTTTCATAATCAACCACCCACCAGCTATAAGGAGTATCTGCGCAGTTGTACAGCAAATCAACGCCCTAGGGCAAGACATTTGCGAGCCACAATAGCATGGTATTGCAGACAATGTACTCAACGATTAGGTATTCGCAGTATGTACACATTCTGTAAGCGCCACATTCAATTTCGAGCCTCATGTAAACATTTGCTTTCTATAGCTAGCAACGTGCAGAAATATTGTTACTGATATGTTTATCTGTGTAAAGCACTGGGCACCCAATGGAATGATGTGTTATCGTAAATCGAAATATATAATATCCGTACAATGCACGAATGTAGTGTATGCAACGAAATATGTAAATCATGCAACAGAAGCCCCTAATGAAAGTATGTACATTATGTATTATGGGAACTGAGCATATTTCCGCACAGCGCTTCTGCTTTACGCACACCTTACTATGTCTCATATGTTTCTTCTGTGTGCAATATTTGCATTTATGTGCTCTACGTGTTTCCATATGTATTCTATGTGTCATGATATGCATTCTCGTGTGTGTTTTTATGTCTTTAAGTTACGTAATTACGAGTGTGTTTTTATGCTTTTACGCTTAATTTTGTATATCTCTGTGTTTCAGCTTATATGAGTGTTTTAGTGTTTTAATGCTATCCTTTATATTCTTTTTAAGTTACTTTGTGTTATTAACAACGTCCTATGTAAAAACTACTTGACATCTAGCCCCTGTATGGCCATGTAAACTCCCGGTGCAGCCTTACGGGGCTCCAGCGAGTTGCTTCTTCGAGATAGTGGAGGACGTGGGACATATGCCTGTTTACCAATGTTATACGCCAGGCGTCCCCGTCCTCCGTCACCTGTCACCTGTCACCTGCACGCTCAGCGTGTAATTGAGAAGTCCGTGGTTCGATTCCTTGCGAAGGCGTTGCATATTTTTCATCTTTCGTGCCTCTAAAATACCTAATGTCTTTATATGTTGACTACATGGTAATTATCGTGGTCTTCCTATGTGTAATGTGAATACGAGTCAGTTTCCATTAGAATACCACGCACAAAGAAATTTGTTTCTTTAGGCAGATAACGCTAGTGTAATTTACCTTAATTAACTTATGCTAACCTAATCACATACTGAAGTGTGTACAGACAACCTATATTGAAAAAAACGTGCATTTTTTAAATATGCAATATCATTAAAAATTAGGCTATTGTTCAAACATTAAAAGATTTATTAGAATTTTGTATCGTGAAAACTTTTTCATATCTTAAAATATTGGTAGTAAAGAAAACGAAGTAATATTATTTTTATTGATTTACAGAATTCATAGTTGGTAAATTGAAATTCTTTGAGATATTCTAAAAACATTCTACGACTGTATTTGGATAGCACCAAGCGGCCAGAGCATTGCCTCATGCCTAGAGAAGAGCCTTTTGAAATCATTTTTAATTAATTTTTAGTTTTTAAGAACTGCACAGAGAATAGCATTGATACTGAGATTACATTGCAAGTTTTTCAGTTCGTAATGCTATTCTATTCTTGTTCATTTTCTACCGATACACGCGTCACAGGAATACTAGCACCATTTCACTCGGTCATGAATTAATATAAACTACATTATATTTAAACAATCGCATCTATATAATCTCTTATAACAGCAGTTCAATATAGTTCAGCCATAAATCATTTTCAAGAACAATCCTCTTAGGAGCTAAGCAAAGCAAATGACAACCTAACGGGAATTTTACGCTTAATCCTACGAAGTTCGAATCGTTCATCTTCTCACTCACACTCTCGGTGAAACAAAATCACGGGCGAAAAAAACAAGGTGAAATTCTAGAGAACAAGCAGTTCTCCAACAAATATCAAGACGTAATCTCTTGATGAGTTCTGCTCTGGATTTATGGAGGTGAATGCTTTTAAAACAACATCACCCGAACGCGGAAAATATTTATTGATTTTTTTCTGGTTGAAAATGCCTTCGTAACAGAAAGGCAAGAGTTTTCCACAATCTTGACCTTATTTACTGTGTAAAATATCCGCGAGGATCGAAGTTCAAAATCTATCGTGTTTCTTAAAATTTTGTTCTAATTGTTTTATTGTACTTTGAACCAGATCTCGATTTTTGAGATTTTATTAAAGTTTAACGGCCGTTTCTGTACCACTTTTGTTATCAGAAAAAAATATCTGAAAGACTAAAATAATGAACAGCTTATGTCGTTTATGTCAGTAAAAGGTTTTTAGATCATTTCCGTTAAGTAGAACGTCATACAAACATCGACAGGTTTTATTATACTGAACTCCTTATGCATTTCCTAGTACACAAACAATATAAATACTTGATTACCGAATTGTATACGTTTAAACTCTCATCATTTATCCCATAATAACTTTAAAGGCGCATTACCTATAATTAATATAATACTAATCGTAATGACAGCGCAAAATGTTTTACGATACAACTTCGATAAAATAAATAATTATTAAATGTTTCAAGATAGATTAATAAGTAAATATAATTTATTAAGTAATAAAATTAATAGAACTATAATAGAATATAACTATAATAGAATATATTAATAGAACTCTTGCGCTGTAAACCAATAATTATTATCTTCCCAGCAATTATTTTAAAAATTAGTAAAACAAAAATACCATGACATTGATAGGATTGCAAAGCCTACCTTGAAGATATGCAAAATAAAGAATTACAAAATGAAAAGAGCTATTTTAATTTACAGTAAAATGTAAATTTACAGTAAAATTTACACCTAAACCTGCGTGAAAATATTACTGATCTATAGAATAGATAAATTTATTATTTGTTAAAGCAATTTTTAAGCATAGGTATCTAAATGACGTAAATCTGTACTTGTAGCTGAAATTTTTCATTCATCTCTATCAATTACAAGATGAGATTTATTCTGACTTAAAAATATAATTGAAATGGTACACCAGAATTTCAGAATAAATTATACATCATTGTAAGTAACAAGCATGTTAATTAGGGACATATAACCCTTTTCTCGCATGGAGTCCTTTAAAAAATGTTTTATACATCGACACCCTCGTGTTTTCATCTATAATGTACAAGATCTATAACACAATCGTAAGACAAATAATTGTACATAAATAATTTTAAAATTAGACAAAGAATACAATTAAACCTTTGATTAAACAGGTTTATTAGATTTATGTGTTATTAGCCCAAAGGGTATTATTAGACCCAGAAGATTTCGTTTTGGCATTTTGCGTTGATTCAGCTTTCAAATGGTTGCCACTAAATATTATCGCCCTGTGTTATACTTAAAGAAATTAAATAATGAAGAATCTGCATACATGTATGTATGTTTTTCGCATAATGACAAAACAACGGTGCCTAGAGCCATCAAATTTTGAATAACGTAATTCTCCACCCAATATGGGCATCTGGAAGCCCGAATTTGGAATTGTTTTATTAGCTATTTCATATTTTGTAAAACTTTAACGAATTTTTGATTAACAAATGCAACGATTTAAAAAAGAGCAATGGCACACTGTACGGGGGGGAGGGGATAATTTTATCTCCAATGCGCCAAACTATGAATCGGAAATTTTAAAGACAAGCTCATTTTAAAATTATTTTGCGGTATTGCGGTTGAATTGAATTTAATGGCTTAAGTGCGAAGAACATGATATTTCATAAATAAAGGTAACGCACAAAACATTAAAAAAGGCCCCTTTGAGCGTATATTTTTTTATCATTGTTATTTTAAATTTTACGAATGTAAACAGATTAAAATGTATTTAACAAATATAAGAAACCGCCGTAAAGCTTTGAATGCAACGTGGCTTAAATTAACAAAACGTTAATCGGCTAAACTTTCGAATCCTCTATGCCAATAATCTCTCTCTTTCTAATATATATTCCTAAGGTCTAGTATAAAACACTGTATATTAAGAAATAATACACGAAGTCACCGTAAATAAAATTTGTTCCACTTTGCTGCCATATTTTAAATTAAACCAATTTAAAATATAATATTGCGTATGTAAAGTTCAAAATACACTACAGGTTTTAAATTTATATACATGTTTAATTAATTCATATACCTAAAAACTTAATAACTCATTATAGTTATCTGGCAATAGTACCACAGTTAAATTTACCAGTTACTGTTTCTTAAAACCGAAGAAAAATGTAAGCAACGTATTCAAATAGTAAATTAATCATTCAAGTTTTTGCTTAGTTTCGACCGAAATTTAATCGAAAACTTCCAAATAAAGCTTTATGTATTTTTAAGAAACAAAAATAGGCCACTATATAACTTTTAAAATTTGCTTACGATAATTTAAAAAAACTAACTAAATGCCTTTGAAAACAAATAAGTCCACTTTCTGTCGATATATATACAAAACACAAAACTGAAAAAGTTATTAAAGTGTTTTCAAACTTTGAGAGAAATTATAACTTTTGTTAAACCTTGTTTGTTATATTACCAGCTGAAATAAACGAAAACTAAATTTTCTAATTTGACAAGATTTTGCATAAAACTATAGAGGAAATATATGCACTTAGTTCATAAAATGTGGTCTTAGAAATACTCCAATAAAAATATAAAGGTACTTACCTAGTAAAAGCACAACAGAATATCCCCAAAGGTTTAAAGTTCCAGTTTTCATATTTAGCCGCATATTGAGTAACTAAAACACCCGGCGAATAACAAACGAAAAGAAAACGAAAAAACCCAAATCTGTTCCTTTCAAGAGAGAAGTGTAAACATTAGAGCAAAGGACCTGTAACGGACATCTCAGTCTCTTCGTTGTTTACAGTCCGAACAGATTTGGACGGACTGAAGAGCAGACGAAATCGAAACCCATTTGACATAACGGTACCAAACTTCATTAGCGCCATCTATCGAAGGACGGGTGAAGTAACGTGGGAACTATGCTCAAGTGATCTTCTATGTTATTTTTCATTGTTTGCTTCGAAGGTTCGTCCTTTGAAAAGCAAAAAAATAAATAAAATGCCCTTGGAATTTCAAAAGCTGCTATTAACAATAGGAAGTTTTAATTCTCTGAATGGTTCATTCTTTTATTTACCAGTTGCGGAGTTATTACGAATATTTTGAAGCCCGAATCCGAACTAAGCCAGGATACATAAAACGCGATATTATCACTTTGCATGCAAATAATACTAAATACTTTCTCACGTATCTGTGTTACGCATATTTGAGTAAGGACATATCAACGCAAGTGAAGTAAGCTTTATTTCCTGGGGATAAATGAGTCTTACCTCACTTGCAGTAATATTTCCTTACTAACACAGCGTAACCAAGTTAAATAGCTCTTTAATTTTATACTTGTACAGTTCTGTATTAAGATAAACTCAAAAATTAAAACATTACTGTGGCATAAAAGCGTTTTTTTATACCTCTACGGGTTTAAAAGATTTCTGTTGTATCTATTTTCATAAAATGGAGATTTCTTATAATAAGACAAAAATAAATATAGAATTAAATATTGTCTGTGCTAATTATGCAAAATAATTTAAAATGAATGCAGATTTTTATGTAAATAATAACTGAGCTAGAACAAAGTAAATAAAGATTTATAGTGTTTCATTTATTTTTACTGAAAATTATTTTAATTTCTTAACCTTTTCAACCTTTTCTGTCTTCTCTTGTTCCCCTCGCGTTTCCTCGCCAGGATGTAAACGAGCTAAGATGAATGAGTGTATTTAAACTGATGTAGTGAAAGGTACAGTCAGAGCATGATTTTGCTACTGTGAGAACACGTTGTTATTTCTTTCAGCTGTTAACTTGAATATCGGCTTCGCATGCTTGCCGCCGAATTATTATCCTGCTGGTAAAGGTTCTGAGTCAACCTGTTAGATTAAACTTCATTGAGTCGTTTTGCAGTACTCTTTGTCTTTCAGTTTAGTGTTACGTTATCTTTTAAGTTTCGCACCGCAAGTGTTCGATGATTGTAAGCATTTTAGTCCACGTCGTCTGTAAAATATTGTGCTCGTTAAAAGGGTCTTTTACGCACTTCCTCTGTTGCGTTCATCTTCAAATCTTAGAAGTCACATATATTAATACTTAAATATCTAGTCACATTTTATGAGAGCGAAGAATACTAGATCCCACAGATCCCATGTGCAAAAATGCTGTGCTGAAATAACAAAAAATGCAAACCCGTATTCTGTGATTATGATAAGTGCATATATACATATGAGGCATATGTAAATAAATACAAACGTACATATAAAAATTGTGACTAAAGTCGAGTTAAAGATCGTATTAAAGTATAAAATATATAATGAAGTAAAGTAAATGAAAAACTGTGTAGAAAAATTTATGTGACAAAACAAAAATAATATGCAGAATTATACGAAATGAAAAAAATGAATACAGATTAATGTATAAAATATTCAGATTAAAAATAAATACAGATTAATGTATAAAATATTAAGATTAAATAAAAATAAATACGGAATTATGCATTCAAATTGTGACGAAATAAAATATAAATTCAAAATTGTACATGAAACATTGTGATAAACCACAAGAACAAAATACAGATTTATCTACAAAGATTTCTGATAAATGAATTCTATATAAAAATTACATGCAAAAATATAAATACAAAATTATTAGCCCAAATGGGAAATTTGCTCAGAAGGGCTATATTCATTTCGTTTTGGTATTTTGCGTTGATTCACGATAAAAGGCGAATCACTTTTTAAATCGTTGCCACCAAATATTAGAGCCCTGTATTATATTTAAAGAAGTTAAGTAATGAAGATTCTGCATAAATCAACTAAAACGCTCTTTTACATATGAAAAGTATATAAAAGGGCTTCTTAGCTAATATGTTATTTATAAATTAAATATATTTTTATATAAAATTTTCAATTCATAAAGTGCTTGTTATTTTTTAATAAGGTATTTTCTCCCTCCTTTCTGCATGTTTCCGTGGTGTAACGGTAGCACATTCGGTGCGTATTCGAGAGGTCTGGTCCAGGTTCGAGTCTCGGCGAGGCATTGCACCACATCTCCTGCTTAAAAGGTGACATAATGACTGTACAAATACAAAACGTTTCATACATTCACTTGCGAAACTCCATATATTTATGTGGTGATCTTAGTGATTAATATAATTTTCAAGTCGGCTAACAACGTCAACAAAGAGATTATTTATTCTATTTGGAAGCATTAATAACCAAAATGACGATTTTTCCTTTATCGTTTTCTATAAATCTGATTAAAATATTATCGAAATTGTTCAGAAATGGATATTGATAAATGAACACAATAACTAAATTCATTACTGAATGCTTCCAGTAATTTTGGACACGAAACTGGGGAAATTTACGCACTGTAGTAGGTATTTTACTACTTGGACATGTTGATTTATACAAAAAACGTAGATTTTATATCAACAAAACCCTTCGATTAACCAGTACTGAAACCCTTTTCATAAAAATCTTTACACTGGGAAGTTCTGTTCCGGAAAGCACTAACTACATTTCACGAGCATCCTGTAAATTATAACGCTAACATTCATGGCATACCTATTTGCACAAAAGCTACTTCAGTTAGCTGAGATCAACTAGAATTTAAATAATCGAGAATATAAGGAAAGGCTAAAAATGCCAAGACTTTTTTTCACTGAAGAGAAGAAGGATTGAAACTTATTTGTTTCCTTTTTTAAGATGATAAAGCGATTTAGTAATGTTGACATAAAGGATATTTTTGTGTTTAATAAATAAAAAAGGAGGCGTTGTCAGGAAACTCCAAACTATATACTTTTCGAGGAAAGAATTGTTTCTTATTAAAACATACTGTGATCATATGAGGTGATTGAAATTGCTACGGTTGAGTACCTACGAAATGTTTTGGTAAACATTATGCTGGTTTATGGTGTTAACTGAGACAAATATACTATGTATACAAAGAAGCTTAATGAGACTTTTACAATATTAATATAGTAACGCAGGATGTTTAATACATATTACAGCATATTAACGCATCCATGCCAAAAAAAAAAAAAAAGAGTATGGTATGCTCTACAATTGCTAAGTAGAAATACTTGTAAATAACATAAAAAGTAATTTTAAGCTAAATATTTTAGACACCGTCTAATGCATGTGAATTCTAAATTATAAATTTTACGTAGGCAAAAATAATACAGTGAAGTAAATGAAAGCTTACTCAATTTATGAGATCGGACACAGTAGGTCGAAAGTAAATTATGAAGCGTGTGCATAAAGAAAGTCGTAAAAGGAAATAGCCTGAAAACAGATCATCGAAAAGCTGGGGGAAGCCTGCAGTAACGAACTAGATAAATGAGGTGCTTAAAAGTATAAGATAATATTTTTTATATTGACATTTATTTTACTGTCCCGGAAATCTCTTGGGCGAATAAATAGCCAACAGTCCTGTCATATATATTAGCAGTAGGAACTAAAAATCAAAACGGCGTAATTTTAGTGAACTCTTTTACATCATGGACCTTATAAGAGATAGACTAACCCAGCGGGCGGAGCGCGCGTCACCGACATGGCGGCAAGAAAGAATAGGGACGATCTGGTTTACTTTAACACTGAAACCTATGGCGTTTGTATCACATAACTCTTTTTAATTATTAAATGTGATACGTTGTATAGTGATGAGATTATGAAAGCCACAGTTTTTCCGAGTAGGATTTAATATATCTCAAAACAGCACTTTTTACTGCATTTCGCGCATTTGTTTCACGCGTAATTCTTGTACAAACATTTTTACTTTTGGTAAAACGGTAAAAACTCTAAGCACAAAATTCATGAGCTTAATTTTGCGTAAAAATAAAGTAAAATTAAATAAGATTGATAGTACGTGATGCTTTGAAAAAGTAAAGTAAAATTAAACAAGATCTGATAAAGTTTTTTTTTAATTAATGAACATTTCAGGCAGTGATTTTCCAAACTATAATAATAACATCACAAAACGATCGTATTTATTTGATTATATGATCATTAAATTATTAACATTAAACTGGATTAGTTATTTTAATAATTCATAAAATTCGGAGTATAAAATTTTCTAAGCGTAATGAAGGGATTTTTTTTAAAGTTTTGTGTGTTACCTATATTTATTGAATATCATATTCTTCGTCCATAAACCACATACATTTGAAAACAGCATATCTTTAGAATTTCCGCACGGGAGATAAAACTGTTATTTTCTGTACAGGTGCTCGCTCTGAACACGTTGAGATTGTTAATCAAAATTCATTAAAGTTTTACAAAATATGAAATAGATTAAAACAAATTCGAAATTCGGCCGTCCAGATGCCCATGTTCGGGTGGAGGATTACATTATTCAAAATTTGATGGCTCTAGATACTGTCGTTTTTGTCACAGTGCAAGAAACATACATGTATTCGTGCAGATTCTTCATTATTTAATTTCTTTAAATATAATACAGGGCGATAACATTTGGTAACAGCAATTTACAAGGGGACACGGACACCTATAGTAAAACAGCGCAAAATGCCGCTTCGAAACTAACAGCCTTTCTAGGCTACCGCCGCTTTGGCTAATAAATTAAATTAACAGTAAATAAATAAATAAAAAACTTATGCAGAACTAAAAATAAATTAAAAAAATAATCACTATAAATTACAAGTAAAATTAATTATTACAGTTAAATACAATTTTAATATTAGAATTAAATTTATAAAAATTTTTAAGGAGTCAAAAGTGTTCATCCCTATGATGTATTATGAAATATAATTGAAATAAAATTCCTTTATAGAAAATGTGCTATAATACTCATCTATAATTTTAAAAAAGCAGCACAATTTAGAATTTTTAACAAAACTTTCAAAAATTCGTTTTTAAATAATTTAGTATTTTTTTTTATTTACACCAATAAAAAGCATAAAAATTGCAAATAAAATTGCTTGTTTGAAATTTTCTATTAGTTCAGATTAAAAATATTATTTTCTAAAAGGAGTAGTTACAAATTTCGTTACAGCATAGGAAAAGCTAAAAAAATATCCAGCAATGAAAGCATGCAATAGCTTTATAATTATTTGGAATGTTAATTATGCTTGATAAATATGCTAAATTTTTAAAAATAAATCTCAATTTCAAAAAATAAAAATATGTAGAAAGTCTAATTTGTGAAATGAGGCGCTACAACCAGTTTTTTCTTGACAATTATACACGCTGCAATAGGCAACCAATGTTACATTTTTGCAAGTCGTCCCTACTCCTCCGGATATGATCAAGGTGACAGCCGGCAACGCCTCAGACAAGGGAGAAAACCCGTTTGGGTTAGTCTATTTTTTATAAGGTCCATGTTTTACATGCTACAGAAACAGGATTTTTTTTAGTCATTTAGGTCTAGAGAGGTATTTTAATTATAGTGTAACAGGTAGCTGCTTTTTTAATAAACGCCATTTTCCTCCTTAATACTTATTTCCTATCTTGTTCATTTGCGGTTTTGCAGCTGAGGATGGTGGTTCGGTAAAACCATCGAAACTAGTCCTGTGAAAATTTTGAAAATATAAGGCTGATTTTTGTTGTTTGACTTCTGAATTAAACCTCGAATTATTCTAATTTATTTAACCGGCTCCTCAAAGCAAACTGAAAATGACATAAAAAATTACAGATTAAAAAATTAAATATATTGTTCGATTTTTATCAAACTTCTATGTTTTGGTTGTTTGTTTATTTCTTTTAATAACGAGTATTTTCCTAAACATAAGTATAGGGACCAAGGGCATGTATTAAAAGTTAAATTTCTTATTATATTTCGTAATATGTTTAAACATTTTTCTAGTTGGAAATACATATCTAAGACCAACGGTTGCGAAAATGAAAAACGGTAAGGACTTTTGTAGGTAGGGTAAATAAATACAAGTATTTTACTAGTATATATCAACTGCACGTTTTGTGGCATCAGAATTAAAATTATTTGTCTAATTCGTTTATTACATGTCTAGATCTAAATGAGCATTTCATTTCTCAGGAAGGATCTAGATATCGAATTTCCTTCCGACAATATGTAATTATTCCACAGCTATCAACATAATCATTGCCTATTTTATTCAACACAAAAGATGGTTACATTTCTGAAATATTCAGTTACCAACATGATCCTATCAGCTGGAGACCTCAGATTCTATGGGATTCAAGCTTTACTCTGTTTTCCAGGGACTACACGAATTGATTGCTGACTTCTGCGGAAAAATTAAGAATTTTCTGCGGGGCAGAAAGTTGCGAGGACTGTCATCATTTTGTTTTTAGCTATTTAGTGTTAAGTTTCTTATTAGCAAAGTGATCCTTACAGCTGAAGATTCAAGAATAAATGTATTTGAAATTTCAAACTATTTTATTGGCGTGATATCGTAATGTCTGTCATTTCTTTGACAACCAAGGTGATTTTTACGCAAGGGAAAAAACTAAGAACAAGGATATTTTCGAAATTTTGTTTTAGATGTTTAGGATTCATTTTCGGAACATGAAATACTAGCATGATCTTGACAAATGTGAATTCAGAAATCAGAGTGTTTGAAACTTCACATTGTTTTTTTCAGTATCATTGTTTTTTTCAGTACTGATCGTAAGTTTTTCCTGAAGTCGAGGCTCTGACTCGGCGAACATGCTGCAAGGTTATTCATAAAATCCCTATCTTTGAACGTTTGGTCTATTTTGTTTCATTAGTAGATGGCCCTCTGATCTAGTACAGAATACTTTTTTTTGGGGAACGAGCGATTCGCCTTGTAGGGCAGATTTTTATAACTGATTTCTAATTAACTATATAATCAATATTGTTTATCTTGGCTTATTTTTAGGAAATTATGTACTGATTACCACTGCTTAGGAAATTATGTTATATGGAGACGAACTATCAGTTATTAATATGTTCACTATAAAATGTTTTGTACTTTTCGTGCTTGCAAGATCTTCTATTTCTAAGAGCCTAGAAATGAAATTATTTGATATCATTCTTCGACATTCATTTATGCATATCTGTTGAATTCCAAAAATAAATCGACGAATAAGGCTTTGGTTTGTGTGATGATGGCAAAGCCTCCAGGGCTACCTGCCTAAGGGAAGGAATGCCTTCGTGGAGAACTTTTTAAGTGAAACTGGCTCGTATACATGTTACCCATGGGGAAAACCACGAAAACGCTCATGCAGCCAGCCCGTTCGCGGGATTCGATCCTCGGACCCAACTACTAGAGTTCAGCGACTTTACCACTCGGCTATTTATGCAATAAATTAAAATATGACATATGCGTAAGCTCGTTTAAGTAATTTTGCAAAATATTTTGGATGCAATTTTTCAAACTAAAAATGGCGACTGCCGACGACTCATTTTACAGCATCGTTGTCATTATTTTTCTGGGGGTAGTAGTAATCTATCACTTCCAAAACTTTCATTGTACTTTGCTGCCTTTCAGTTTTCGAAGATGAAAGTGTGTGTTGTACATGAGATGTATATTCTTTAAGTCCGTTCCGTTTGCCGTTGTCGCCGCGTCTAACTTACTAAGCTGCAAGCTGTATACTGGATATTTTCATTTGGTTACTTCAAGTAGCGCTGCAGGGACAGAAGTGCCTAAGTGAGTCCTGGAGACAAGATATAATACATAAAAATACAAATTTTTTCTCATCAATTGGAAGATTATATACACAATATTTACAACAATTATTCATTAAGTCATTCTTGTCTTTACCTTTATATATAATCTAATACTGAGACAGGTTGGTGCCATAAATACGTTCAATATAAATTTTATTTATTTTTTTTCTAATTACGAGTAATCGTTTCTTTTACTTTGCTTTATCAAACGTTTCACAGGGAGGCTTCGCTTTTGTAAACAGGTCTAGTTAATTGAGAATCTACAGATAGATAACTGATAAAAGATGATTTGCGCCGTTTTTATGAATGACGGATCCATTATTTGGAGAAATGCGCTAAACAAGAGGTGATTTTATCGAATAAATGTTTGAAAAGTACTCTTTAAAGTGAAAACAAAAAGGAAGCAAGAATCTACATTTTTTTTTTCTGAAGCTAAATAAATAATTGAAACTCCCGTGTATCTATATAGAATTCTTGATTTTAATAATTTTAATACTACTTCTTAATTTTTTTAATCTTATAAAGTACATAAACTCAATAAATTTTATTTCTGTTAAACCTTAAAACTTTCAGCTTGTCTTCTGATAAAAATGGTAAATCTCAAAATAATTCTTCTCATTTTGCAGGTTGCTTTCGTCCATAAAACTTATATTTCTATACTATTAAAAGAATAATTGCGAAATGGAAGCACATTGGTAAACGGCGTAGAATGTTAAAAATGGACAATGTGGATTTTTTTTAAAGTGACCTTTTAGTTTTATCCCAGGACAATGGTTCGTCGTGGAGCTAAATTCTTATTTGTGTGTGAGAGAGTCCTTGTAGGGGATAAAAAGTGGCCATTGATTTCCGGGTTAACCTGACGTTTGTGGAAAATCCATTTCGGTTCATTTCGAAATCTTCATTAGGTTCTAAATTCCTAAGGAAGAAGCCTTTGTTAAGAAAACAACGGTTAAGGTTGAATGGCTTCCGAACTCTGTTCTATAAATTACTGATCTCGGTCAAAGATGACTGCCGATACATCTTTCAGCGTTGAGTAAACATCCGAATTTCTATTGAGGAAAACGACAAGGCTAAATGACACCCGAGATTTATTTATGTATAATACATATTATTATGAAAAAGAGGGTTCTTCATGTGTAGTAGCTTTCTTTAAGACTAGTAGCAGCAACAATGCCCAAATTTTGAATTAATTTAATGTGATTTAAACATAGAAAATGAAAGGATAGCTAATACGGATAGCAGAATAAATGATAACTGCAATGCAAAGTTTCTAAATGAATTTTATTAATACCTTAAGAAGCTCTGGTCGGTGTAGTGGTTGAAAAGATAACTACTACCATATTTCCCCTTGTAAAAAAAAAAAAAAAAAAAAAAAAAAAAAAAAAGATGCGTCTTGAATTTGGGATCCGAAACCTGAAAAAATATCTGATGTGTACACCACATGACTTCCTTGTACGGAATATTAAATTATACGCAGTTTTCCTGCATTTCATTTAAACATATTGAATTAACAGTTAACGAATCTTGAATTAAATCTACTTTGTCGATAGCGCGAAAACCACAATAGAATAAATGCAATCTTTAAAGTTCACTATATTTATTTACCATAGCGGCACTTTGGCGCTAGGTTCATTTACCAGCGTTACATCTCATGCATTTTGTAACTCAGAGTGCACAAAAATTATATCATCTGAAGAATTACCACATGTTCTATTGAAATACTGTAATAAATCTAAAACGATGTATAAAAGATATTAAGCAAGTAAAAAAAAAAAAGTTTCTCACAGACGATTCAGAGCTGCTTACCTAATGCGCATTCTCTACTATTTCAGTTCTCCCTTCGTGGCAAGGCAAAAATACATAAAAATTCAAAATATTTTCATTAAAATATTAAAGATATAGAAAAACATAAAACATCAAGTACCGTTAAAAAATAATTTTTACAATTAAATTTACAGTTTCTACGAACAAACAAGCTAATAACTTAAATAATAATTCCAGAATGAATTAAGCATAATTTAATTCGCAATAATGAAAGAAGACATTACTTCGTTGTTGCGAAACTTAGTTTATCTAGATTGGCAACAAATCCACTATTCTGCTAAGTTTCAAATGTAAACAAATATGGCTGCCATGCTGAACAAAAATTAGGCTTAGCCGCACTTAAAAAAACTTTTAAATTGATGATAATTCTACAATTATTGCATGCAGGTTAACTAAGGTATAAAAACCTTAACCGGAAGATAAGAACAATATAATTCAATCATTTTCAAAGCAAAAAATACACAATTTACAAACATATAAGAATAAAGAAACTGAGCCCACTAAGCCGAGTAACAGAAGGTATATATATTTATATATTTTTCGTGCGGCTGATTACAGCCAAAATGGGAGATGGACATCTACATGTTATAGCAGTCCTATATACAACATTTCAACGTCCTGAGGCTACTCGTTTTTGAGTTATGCCAGATACATACATACATACGTACGTACAGACGCCACGAAAAAAATCTTTTCAGAATTCCTTTTAAATCAGTTTTATAATTTTTTTGGGGCCAAAGAGTCCTTTATTGTGTCCTTACGTACATATGTCACGCAAAAATAGCGATAGTGCACAAAATGGGTATTTTCGTTGAAATATGATACCCGAAATTTTTCGGGATTACAGTACTTCCTTTTTATTTCGTACAAGGAAGTAAAAAGAGTTATTTTATTGACTGACTGGTTTTTATTAGCCTTTCCGAATTTAATACGAAAAAATCTGATGTGTACACCACATGAATTCCTTGTACGGAATATTAAATTATACGCATTTTTTCTTGCATTTCGTTTAAACGTATTGGATTGAATTAAATCTACTTCGTCGACAGCGCATAAACCACAGTAGAATAAATGCATTCTTTAAAATTCATTCTATTTGTGTATCATAGCGATATTCTGGCGCTAGGTTCACTTAAAAGTATTATGTTTCGTTCATATTATAACTCAGAATGCACAAAATTTATATCATTTAAAGAATTATCTAATCGTTGCCACATGTTCTATTCAAATACTATAATAAAGCTAGAACGATGTATAAAAGAAATTAAGCAAACAAAACAAAAAAGAAACAGTTTTTCAGAGACGATTGAGTATTTCTCATTCAATTAATTCAGTTCTTACTTCGCGTCAAGGCAAAAATATATAAAAACTCAAAGTATTTGTATTAAAAATTACGAAGTAAATCTTAAACACCTATTTCCTCGAAAAAATTCCGGAAAGGATTAAGCATGATTTAATTGGCAATAATAAATGAAGGCGTTATCTTTGTTGTTGCGAAGCTAAGTTTCTCTGGATTGGCAACAAATCCGCTATCCTGCTGTTTCAAAGGTAAACAAGGGCAATGGCCTCCATCAAGAAAATTATTAGGCTTAGCGGCACTTAAAGAATTTTAAAATTGTTGATAATTCTAAAAATATTGCAGAGAGATTTACTAAAGGCATAAAAACCTTAACCGGAAGATAAGAACAACATAATTCAATCATTTTTAAAGCAAAAAATGTACAATTTACAAACATATAATAGTAAAGAAACTGAGATCACTGAGCCGGGTAACAGAGTGGATATATATATAAATATATTAATATACGTTTTGTGCGGCCAATTGCAACCAAAATATGAAGTGCACATCTACATGTTATAGCAGTCCTATATACAAAATTTCAACGTTCTGAGGCTACTCGTTTTTTAGTTATGCGAGATACGTACGTACGAACGTACGTGCTTTGTATCGAATGTTCTAAAGATACGCTGTTTTTAAATGTTTCGTGATACTGCTATTGAACGGAATTTTATGTGGTTTAAGTAAGGTATAGTGAAGAACATGATATTTTATAAATAAAGGTAACACACAAAACGTTATAAGAAACGCTCCTTTGGGTGTAATATAAAATCTGAAAGCTTTAAGATTTTGTTTAAGATTTATACTAATAGTAAAAAAAAAAAAAAAAAAAAAAAAAAAAATCTCCAAGTAGTTTTTATTTTTCCACGTTTTAAAATTGTTTTATTCCATTATTTTTAATGCTAAGCTTCCCTTAATTAACCATTAATTTTGATGGAAAAAATCAGTCTTAATGACAGTCCTTGAAATATTATTCTTTCACTTTTGTTTATATCATTATTTGGCTATTTTACATGATTCACATAAAAAACTTAATCATTACTCAACAGCAAAAAATGTAGTTAAATCATTGTTAACAGGCATTGTTAAGACGTGGTTAAAAACATTATATCATTGACCCACTTTTTTATCTATATTCTACATATGGAAAGAGTCAATCTGTCAATTGTAAACTTTCAAAATATTCGCAATTGGAAATACCATGCAGAACATTTAAGATGAATTTAGTGTAAACACTTTTAGATTTAAAGGCAAAATGAAGGTTAATTACATAAAAACAGTCATAACATTGAAAGCTTTGAGAAAAAAATGCTAAACACAAAAGCGCTAAGGATATGTTATGATTTGATGAATCGATTACAAAATGCCGATTTGAAACGCAATTTTTTTAAGTGTGAATTTGATCAAGTGGTTAACTTTGTAGAAACCGGAGAGAAACATGGCAAGCACACAAGCTGAAAATCACTCTCATAGGTTTGAAACCGCAATTAAACTTAAAGGCTGAATGAGCGCCAGAGCATGGAAGGGAGGAAATTCGCCAAAATACTAAATTTGCTTCGTTAGATGTATCTCTAATGGAAACTGAAATTAATATCGTTTGTTTTGAAATCACAAAGAAGACTGCGAAGAAACTTCATCCAGATTTTTGTCTTGGAGACAGATGCTAATTGAAGTAAACTTGCAGAGACATTAGGATTTTTTTGAAAGCATGAGAGGTGAAGAATGAAAAATACCCTCGCCGGGGACACAAACCATGGACCTTTCGAATACGCGCCGAACGTGCTGACCGTTACACCCTGAAGGCTTGCCGAAAGGAGGGAGAAAAGACCTCATATACTCCCCTTTTTAATGGGCGACTGAGAATTAGGGAACCCAATCGCAAAATCCTAGTGGTAGAGAATCATCATCCACCACCTTTTAGTTCGAGCGCCCCTGTGCAGACATTAGGATTTTTTTGGAAGCAGAAGAGATATAAAATGAGCAATGCCCTCGCCGGGACTCGAACCACGGACCTCTCGAATACGCGCCTAGAGTGTTGACAGTTACACCACGAATACATGCCGAAAGAAGGGAATATAATTAAGGCACAATAACACGCCGAATAATTTGTAATTTGTTGTTTGTCTTCTGAATTAGAAGGGAATATACCTTATAAACTTAATAAAATAGTTGATGTTATTGGGATCCGTCTTTCAGAAGTTAATCTGAGAGTTTAAAATTTCCAGCTTATGCAGTATTAAAGGATACCGAAAGGTTCATCTGCAAAGGCAAGACTTAGAAGAGTAAACGTAGTTAGACCGCTAGAATAGGGTGGTGGTTAGAAAGTGCACTAAGACATAGATGTGCCGTCCTAGGTATAGTGGTTAGCGGTGCTGGCTGCCGTATGATGATGGCTTCCATCGTATGATGGACCCAGGCTGGAACCCCCGGAAAGGCCTTGAACGTCTATAGGCGTATAGCGTCTTTGTACTCTCGAGTGGTCTGACAGTAACGAAAGTAGGGTGGAAAATTCTCAGGTCAAAATTGGGACGGATTTCTGTCACTTACAGGGGATTATTCAGTTGCAATTTGCAGCAGTAGGTCGCATTTTCGTCGCTCCTCGTGTTTCGTCTTTAGCAGCGGAAGTTTTTATTTTCAGGTGCTGAAACAAGTTTTATTATTTAGCCCACATCAGTAGGAATACGTAGACACTAATGTTTTGGTTCTACGACCAACGGTTCATTAATTACGGATTCATTAATTTCTCAGTTTAACATCCAACGGGGCTGAACCTTAAATTGTTTTTGAGCGACCGCCGGAAGCCGAATCATATTGAATTTTATATCGCTGGAAAGAGGACCTTACAAGGAGTATTTACAGACCAGTTTCAAGACAATTGGTTAATTATACCGCTAGTAATTAATTTTTAAAGTAAGTGATTCTGCAGCCACGAGGTGTCCGTGACCTTCGACCTTTTCAAGCGATCCAACGACCACCTGCAGTCCAGCGACCCCCCGGCGTCAGCGACTTTCTTTCTATCAACAAAGGGGAAAGAAGACCAACAAAAGGGACTGTGTTTTAATTCGTCTTTTCGCTAATTAGGCAACTAACTGAAGTAGCTCTTCGGAACCTTCAGTTTTGGACTCCTCATGTGACAGGGATTACAGGGATATAAATTTCAAATTTTTTGGACGACTACAACCCGAGTTTTCATTTTTTGTGACTTTATTTTGGACAGGATTTTCACCTTCGCGCGCCTGTGTTTACGTACAGTGTTTACCTGATTTATGTCCATCTCTTGGATTACACAGTGACAATATTTGAACGATTTCTGCAGAAACTCATTATACAGAAGAAGAGCAGAGAAAATAGCGGCCAAGTCTCAATTCGCTTACTACGGCTGCTTATAGATAGTACAGAGAAGGTTAGCAACCAAGGTAGGATTGCCTGTTTCTAATTAAATCAATTAGTTTAATTAAGAATCGCATTACTCACTGGTTAGACTCGGCTAATTTTAGTCATTAACTTCATATTATAAAATAGGCTTCAGGTATAACACCGGATACTGTATAATTATCAAACTATGTCAATTTGTGTAATTTTGTGCTATCTAATAATATCTATTACTGCTATGTTAATTTAATTACAGTTTCTAACGCTACAATTTTGCTGTGATCGTGTGCATTTAATTTGTACTCTGCACAGAAGGCTCTAGCTCCCATTACAAATCTGTTTTATTTACCGCAGTTCAAACTGGCTCATTAATTATATTAATTGCCAGTATAATTCTCTTGTATCAGTATTTGATAATATGTTTTTACGGAATGCATAAACAGTAGCATTTCTTATCAGAGCATTATGATTTAGTTTCTCTGTACTTTATTCTAAATTTTTATGTGTGGTAATTGGCTTACCAACGTGTTTTAATTAGGCAGTAATTAAACATAAATAGTAATACTATATTATTTGTGTGTATCCCTGTGCATATTATTTATTCCGTGAATGTATAATAGTACTATTACAGCATTCTGGTCACCTTTTGATTATTCTATTTTATTAATTAGCATTAATTAATTTGTTGACCATTACAAATTTCTTCGAATAAGAGCATTAGCGTTACTTAAAGTGCAAGTGTGTGTGAATTACGAGCAGAGTCAGTGTCACAGTGAAATTTTACTGCAGTGAAAGTGAATAAGTGATTATTAAGTGCTTACAGTGATACGTGTGCAAGCAATAAGTGCACAAAAAGTGCATTAGTGATTAGTGCTGATTAGAGTTAGTGTCACAGTGAAATTTTACTACAGTGAAGTGAATAAGTGATTATTAAGTGCTTACAGTAATAAGTGTGCAAGTAATTAGCGCACAAAAAGTGTATTAGTGATTAGAGTTAGTGTCACAGTGAAATTTTACTACAGTGAAAGTGAATAAGTGATATTAAGTGCTTACAGTGATACGTGTGCAAGTAATTAGTGCACAAAAAGTGCATTAGTGATTAGTGCTGATTAGAGTTAGCGTCACAGTGAAATTTCACTACAGTGAAAGTAAATAAGTGATTATTAAGTGCTTACAGTGATACGTGTGCAAGTAATTAGTGCACAAAAAGTGCATTAGTGATTAGTGCTGATTAGCACAAGTGCGTTTACGTTCAGTGAGTGCATTTACGAGCAGAGTAAGTGTCACAGTGAAATTTTTACTACAGTGAAATGTATAAGTGATCTTTAAGTGTAACAGTGATACCTGTGAAGCGACTTCTGTGTGTCTCTATGTGATTTTACTCTTTGCATCAAATTCAGTGCGCCATCTCAAGTCCACAACTGTTTCTCGCATTGTATAGTGCAAGTGATTGCTACTATGACACGGCCATCAACCTCAGTGGCTGAGTACGACAATTCTAACTGCGACTCTGATCCGGCAACTCTTGCTGGCTCAGAATTAGACTATCACACAAAAATCAATAAGCTCTGCGAAAGTCTTAGAAAAACAACCTCCATACAAAAACGAGGCAGATACCTTCTTCCTTCAGACGTAAAGGTATCTCTCCTGGATTTGATAGACGCAGTGCACACTTTGGCACTCGAAGGTCCAAATTACATACCGAAACCTGAAGCAGCAGACGCCTGTACCAACACTCCCTCCATAGTCTGTTGCGGTTCATTGCACGGCACAGCTCCCAACGATTCATCAGCGCTTAGCGATACCGTCGTCAGAGTCAAAACATACGCGCAAGCAACCAGACCGAAGCCAAAACATACGGTTTTAATTTATCCCTCTGAGGGTACTGCACAGGGTAATAAGGACCTAAAAGCTGTCCTTAACGAAAATTTCCCTATTCAGAAGCTTGGAGTTAAAATCTCCTCCATTAGAAATCTACAGAAAGGAGGACTAGCTGTAGACTGTGTTTCCAAAGAGGACGTGACCAAGCTCACTACTAGTTTACAAAGCACGCAGGGACAAGTAATAGTCAAGATCAAGCAACCACTGACTAGACTACCACGAGTGGCTATCCACAACGTATCTCCTGACGTCCAGCCAGAAGAGATAGAAAATGCACTCGCCTCAGAACTCCACCTCACCAAAACAACAGCCAAAGTCATGTACCTACTCAAGGACAGAGGAAACACCGTCAAATGGATACTTGAATGTCAACCAGCGGCATTTAGAAGCCTCCTCCAGTCATCCAAGCTCTTCATTGGGTGGAGAGGACATAGGATTGCTGAGCACTTCGACACAAAAAGATGTTTCCGATGCCAGGAGTTTGGCCATCTGCAGCAAACATGCACCAATAGAATCTACTGTGCCTTCTGCTCTGGAAGTCACAGTGTTAAGGATTGTCACGCCAGCAGGCCAACATGCATCAACTGTTCAGACGCCAACTATAAAACGCGCAGCACAATGCCATGCAACCATTCGACCTATGATTCCAACTGCCCAACGTATGGACGATACATCGAACGCGTCAGAAGGAGCACTCTCTATGAATAATGAACAAGAGCCGAACAGCACGACAACAGAACAAGCGATACGCGGGCCAACCCAAGAAACTTTAAGTGCGGAAGCTAATTCTAATCAAGCACAGATAAAGTGCACACAAATTAACTTACAACGGGCGGTAGCCGCGACCACGCAGGTAGTCCAGCATGCTATTCAATATAACTTAGATTTCTTGATAATTCAAGAACCTTATTGTCGCGAGGGACAAGTGGCAAGCCTACCAATGGCATGGAAAATTTTTCAGAAGAAAGCCAATGCAGAACAAGCACCACGGGCAGCCATTGTCTGCTGCAACCCCTCCTGGTCTCCATACGTAGTAACCACAGAAAGAGACTTCGTTACTATTCTAGTCATCTTTGAAGAGCAGCAATTCCTCCTAACCTCCGTCTACTCCCCGCCCACGGAAGATCTTACGGATGTGACTTGCAACTTTATACGAGTGAAACAGAAATGCCCAACAGTACCTCACGTCGTTGGAGGAGATTTCAATGCACATAATACTATATGGGGCTACCAAGACACAACGCCTAAAGGGCGAGACATGGAAGACTTTATGGCCTGTCACGATCTACATTTACATAATAGTCAAGGGGCACAACCAACCTATGACAATACCTATCATAAAGGATGGCCTGATCTTACACTCTCAACTGCTAATTTTGCCAACAACTTTAGCTCATGGGATGTTCTAGATGATGAGAGTAACTCAGATCATCGATACATCCACTTCACACTAACACTTGAAGCCAGCATTAATATCCTCCAGAGATTCAAACTACCGGGCGGAAAGATACGACGACTGAAGAATGCCTTTCAGGAGCTGCTCATCAGAGAAGAAGATATACTAGAAGAGCTTACCAACCCCCAAGAACTGGATGATTACACAGACCACATTCTGTCATTACTCAGACAAATATGTCAGCAGATCCTCCCTACAAGGACCGCCAAAAAACTCCAAGGCATATCCTGGTGGACGGGAAGACTGAGAGAGATGAAACAGAGGTGCAGAGCTCTGCGCCGCCGCCTCAGATCTGCTACCAACGAAATTGTAGCTTCCAACATCCTTACGGCCTTTCGGCAAGAAAGGGCCGCCTACAAGAAAGCAATTCTTGAAGCTAAAATTAACAGCTGGAGATCTTTCTGCACCAGTAACAGTAATCCATATGGAATTTTACACAAACTGGCAACGCAGAAGATCTTCCAACCAGCGCAAGTACCAGTTCAACCAACAGCACCACATACTATGAACGTAGCGGCCTCCACCACCAAGGAACTTTTAAATGCTATCTTTCCCACAGATGATACACAAGCAGATACTTCAGAACAGAGGCAAATTAGAGAAGATACAAGCTCGCCATGCACACCGAACGATATACAGTTTTCTGCACAGGAGATACGTAATATATTCCGGTATCTGCCACTAAAAAAGGCCCCGGGTCCAGACGGACTCGATTACGCAATTATCAAAGTTGCATATCAGGCACGACCATCCTACTTCCATAAATACTACAACCAGCTTCTGCATTATAAAATATTCCCCACAGCTTTCAAAAAAGGCAATGTGGTATTATTTTTAAAAAAGGATAAAGACCCCCTAGTATCGAGTTCCTTTAGGCCAATTTGCCTTCTGTCGGCGATGGGAAAGATTTACGAGAAGCTCATCGTCAACAGGCTAAAATTTCATCTACATCAATACCAAAGCATTAGCCCAAGACAATTTGGCTTCAAACAAGGCAGTTCTACCATTCATGCCCTGCAGCGAATCCATGAAGTCATAATTCAGAACAAATCGCAGGGCTACCAGACGGCTTTTATATAGATAGATTTGCAAAGTGCGTTCGATACCCTCTGGTGGCCTGCCATCAGGCAGGCCCTCAGAGAGGCAAGATGCCCAAGAAATATCTTTCAAGTTCTGGACAACTATCTGGCAGACCGGCAACTGATGATCTCTAACAACAGTAGTACTGTTTCAATAACACAAGTGAGAGGATGTCCACAGGGGTCCTGTGCAGGGCCTCTGCTATGGAACCTCACCTTTAATAAAGTCTTAGAGGCAAGGTGGCCACAACATACTGTGTTAGTTGCATACGCGGACGACGCGGCATTACTGGTCAGAGGCCGCACACGCGCTGAGCTTGAAGCCCATGGCAGTGAGTCATGCACTATCTTTGCCAACCTCTGCGAAAAGCTAAAACTCAAAATATCCACCACAAAGTCCACTGCTATCATCTTTCCAAGAAAGGGTACAAATCCAACACGTAGCCCATGTATCAAACTACAAGGCCGGAATATTAAAGTCGTAAAAACTTTAAGATACCTTGGGGTAATATGGGACCCAGGTCTGACTTGGCTTCCGCATATCCAGGCACAAAAGATTAAAACATCTGCAATTGCCAGGAGATCACGACAATTCCAAGGCCAGAACTGGGGACGGAATCCCCACATTCAAAAGGTACTTTATAAAACTGTAGCTGAGAAGGTGGCACTCTATGCGGCAGCTATATGGGCACAACCCATGACCGCACGCAAGGTTAAGCAACTCCTATCACTACAGCGCCCATTCGCCATAGGCTTATGCAGAGCCTACCGCACCACTGCAACTTATGCAGCACTCACCTTGGCAGGCATCATACCACTTCATATCCAAGCGGAGCTAGAGGCCACATATACTAAAATAATACATCTACAGAAAGACGCAACCTTTGCAGGCACCTTACATAGCCCTGCAAATTACGAACATCCATGTACTCCTCTCCACACGCACCCAGCACACAAGGGACTTGGCATTCACACTGTCCTCAAACCGTCACGAAGTCAACCAGAAGGAAACCCTAATATGCACGCGTTCTACACAGATGGCTCGAAAACTGCTGAGGGTGTAGGTAGTGCCTTTATATACTACAGGCAAGGCCATGCTGCACACCATTGGAAAGGGCACCTCAATCCAAATAATAGCATTTTTCAAGCAGAAGTAGTTGCCATAACAGCTGCCATTGAATACGTGGCGCTCAACAACATCACACATGTGCAGCTTTATACAGACAGTATGTCGACACTGCTTGCTCTTGACAAACATAGTCACGCCTCCCCGCTGATCATACGACTGCAGCATATCCTAAAAGATAATCGGCACGCACATGTTGACCTAGTATGGATTAAAGCCCATGCAGGTAACATGGGTAATGAGACAGCGGATGAACTCGCTAAAGAGGCTGCTTCGAACCAAAATGCCAGACCGATATCAGTATCAGCACCACCATCTTTCCTCAAAAGTCAACTACGAAATGCCGCTATCCAGTGGTGGCAAAGAGAATGGGATCAGGGCGACACGGGAAGGAGAGCGCATAGCTTCTTGCCAAAAGTAACCACGGAGCGCCTTATGGCAATTGCTCCCCTTACCAACTTCATTACTGGTCATGGTCCCTTCCCGGATTACTTCTACCGCCGCACCATCTCAACCACGGATCGCTGTGTTTGCGGGGGTGAGGGGTCACCGGACCATTATATCTTTCAGTGCCCACTTACGGAACAGTTCCACTTCCCGATACCAGCCAATATCTCAGCATTTCACAAGTTCCTAGCCAAAAACAGAGCGGCCATAAATAAAATCTGCAAAATAATAACCACCATTGCAGCATATGGCCAGGACCTCTGTCAACCAGAGTAATATGGCTTACATGCATTACTTGCACTGACATATGCACTCTAATGCTCTACCATCTAATCTCTGACTGCATAGGGAGCATCTAATCTCTGACTGCATTGAACACCATTTTTAGGTGTTTAATTTTCTTCTTTTGTTATAACCTATTAAGTGTTTTTTTTTTTTTAACCGTGCCTGTATATTAATTCAAATGTACTTCAAATGCCAGATGTCAAACAGTTGCCCCTGTATGGCCATGTATCCACACTTATAACTATTAAATAAACTCCAGGGGAGGACGCGGGACATATGCCTGTTAACCTCTGTTAAACTTCAGGCGTCCCCGTCCTCCGTCACCTGTCACCTGTCACTTACAGGGTTCTCATAACCAGTGCCAACAATAGACACAAGCCTGCGTCACTTACTGTAACAAAATTCATACCCTTGTTCTGATAGTTCTGTGAGACAAGTGAGGTAAGTTACAGCAACTTTAAACCAAAGTTGAGTAACAGCAAATAATGTAAAATATCAAGTCCTCAGATTTCATTATTTTAGAAAAAAAATGAGGAACGGATTACAAGATTACGCTATTTTTAGTTGAATACCCACTCTATCGGAAAAATAGAGATTGATTCAATTTGAAATCTCTTACGAATCTGACAAGATAAATAGAGAGTTATTGTCTAAGGCCCAGTTATTGTCTAATGCAATGTATTGCTGATTATTAAAATTACTAGACCATGATGAAAAATAATTTGCATAATATATTGTTTTTCATGCCTTATAATGGAAGCATGAAGTTGTTAAAATTTCAGGTAATTTCAAAGCATAAGACCGTAAAGAAGAAGTACCCGAAGCATCCCTCTATAACTACAAGAGAAGCTGCTAAACAGCTGCGAACAGTTTTAGTTCTATGCCAGAATTAATTTCTCGTATTATCTATCTGTTAGATGCTGTCATGATAGTCCCTCTGCAGTCACTGAGCAGACACTTTGAACTGGTGAAATGCGTAGAACATGAGAATAAAGATAGGAATCGAACACTTTAAAATGAATGAAATGCTGAAAATTGTTGCCACCTAAAAATGCGTGGCAACACGATATGCTGAATTATTCTACTTATAGTTGGGAAGACCGGATGTTCCGAAGATATGCAGAAACATAGGGATTAAATTCTTCGGAATGTACATAAGTTGGATAAACTATCAGATATGCAGATTACAGGTGAATGGGATGTCCGCCCAACAACACATCATGTCATCACTCCAGGCACTGAGCTGGTATGACGATAAAGAAT
Source organism: Stegodyphus dumicola (assembly GCF_044657685.1). Classification (NCBI taxonomy): domain Eukaryota; kingdom Metazoa; phylum Arthropoda; class Arachnida; order Araneae; family Eresidae; genus Stegodyphus; species Stegodyphus dumicola. The sequence goes on from NC_140771.1 coordinate 217,665,061, forward strand.
GCAAGCTTCTGTCTTCCTTTCGTTGCTTCAACACACGCATGTGGCTTTCATGATACTGTATGGAATGGGATGTCTGCTCAACGTCACTCCAGACACACAGCTGGTATGACGATAAAGAATGTACGCTTCTATTATTCTTACTTTCGGTACCTCAACACACGGATCACGGGATTGCTTACAGTATCATGACGGATATGGCCGTCGTGATACTGTAAGCAGAAGTAGAATACGCCAAAAAGGACAACATTCTCACCAATGATGTATCCTTGTGCTTGGCTGAACGCAGCATTGAAGGTGCTGATTCCAGTGCTATAGCATAAAATGAAGCCAAAACCACGTCGCTTGTTATCAGTGGATGAGTTGCACAAGTCGTCACATCGTATATGCGAACATTTGTTTGATGCTGTGCAACACACCCAGTTTCTCCACGCATTGTTGCTCTACAGTACTTAAGCAGGATGTGAACAAAATGTATGCTGTCTGAAATATAGGTGAATGAGAACAGTTGGGATCTTGCACTTCGCTCTATGATGCCTTCTTTGACCCATCGATTACATATTTTCATAACAGTTATTGGACAGGTAACAGGTAAGCTGTAGGCAGGATAATCCACAATTTGGTTAGGTTACATTTCTCTCTAGATCAAATTCTGAGATGTATTCCTTCTTAACCGCGTCATAGTATGATCTCCAATGCAAAACGCAACCTGTGAACAAGACTTCTGAATGAAAATTTGGTACTTTAATCTGCCATTCTGTACTGCCTCGAAATGTCATTACTTTTGCCTATCAGGTTTACATGTCATGACGCCGAAGGAAATGTCATTCGTGAGGGCATTCTCTATGCATGCAAGCATTATAGAAATTAAAAGTTTTGTTCAAAATTTTCAGGGCAATAAAATGATATTAAAAATAATGTTCATAATGATACAAAAGAATATACTCATCGAAATGGCACACACATGAAGATAAGAGTTCTTGCAGGTAGATTTAAAAATTAGTCAGAAGAAAGAACGAATTCTTAATAGAACTGATAGCCACAAAATACATTAAAAGCAAACTATTGGCTTCAAAACCTTGCAAGTGAAAGAATCTAGACTTACTATACAGACGGTGGAAAGTACGTATATAGTAGTATAAATATGTAAGGTCGCAGCATAGTAAATAAACATAATAACACACTTTATGCATTCTCAGTCTGCAACCCCCTGACAACTATCTCAGCATAGCAAATTTAGGTATATAATGCCAAGTTCTATATAATCATTGCGGGAGATATAAATGCAGGACAAATGTTCTGGGGATTTAATAAGGTAATTATAATCGACTTATTCGTTCTCAGTCATCTCTTTACTAAGATTAGATATTCTAAGAGTTAAAATTTAATATTTAACTGGCATTGTTACTGAAATTTAAACTATCATTAAATAATCTTTCCAATTACCTTAACTGGCATAACAAAGAAATGTATATTGCAAAAAATGTACTTATTAGAACATTTTTGTCTATTAATACTCCTACTACTACGAAATGTTTCCTTCCTTTTCAAATGGTATAAAATTAGTGAGTTAATCCGAGTTTTAACTCTAGTTAAAGTTGAGATTTGCGTGCGATCTTTCAGAAGCTGAAACTGTTAGAAAGCTTTAATAAACTTTTGGTAATAAATTATTAATTTATTTTAATTTATTCGTACACTAGCTGGTATACAAAAATACTTCATTGGACAGAAATTATATCGATACATCTATCAATTACGGAGAGGATCAAGAGTTTCGATGAAAAGTGAAAATAAATTTTTTGTCTTTCAATTTGATTTAATCAGTGTACAATCTTTATGATATAGATGTATACTATATATAATTTTAAATGCATTTTCATATTATAGTCAATTAATTTGCATGTGATATTAACTTATATTTAGAGACGTAACATTCTTATAATATAGGTTTTTAAATTTTTAGCATTATTTTAGTATTAGTGTAGTAAAATACAGTTAAAAATTTAAAAACGTAATATTAATAGTTAATAATTAATTCCACTGCACTTAAGTAGCACTGTATTTTCTAGTCATATATTAATCTGTATTGTGATCTTTAAGTGTAAACCAAATCAGTAATTTTTCATTTTACCAGTGTATTCACACTGCATAACAAACTCTACTATACAGTAAATAATTTTAATGAAACAGATAATGCTCACAGATTAACCGGTACCTGGTGCAGAATTTTTGGATGTTGCATTGCTTGTTGAATACTATAAAGAATGCTGCAGTGTCTTTAACAAACACAGAAAAATTTTAAAAACAAATTGTCATTTTTGTTAAAAATCAAAAACGATAAATATTTACCCCATCCCAGTTATTCGTACGAATTACTCAAGGAGAAATAAACCAAAGAGCAGGGTGATTTATTCGAAGCAAAGATGACAAGAATAATATCATTATAGAAAACAACTCATTTCATTGCAAATTTATTCATTTCTTTCATTACATCCAAAGAAAGGCAGTGTACTTTATGATTTCAGTATTTGTGACTTAGAATGAAAAAATTATTACTAACTAGCATGTTTATTTTCATGTCAAAATACTTCTGTTTGCATTTACCTGAGATTTCTATTATATATGTGTAATATTTTAAAATGCGTAGAATGAGGAATCCGGTACTTTTAACTTGTGGTTGCAGACATGGCTGGAAGAGAGACGTGGCTAACAAATGACAGGATGAGCTGTAGACATGGCTGAGGGTGAAGTTTTGATGAAGCAGATAACAAAACTGAATTGAAGAATCACCATCTTTATTTTTACGCATCTCAAATTATCTCTTTGGCAGACAGATTTACTTTTCAATCATATTTGAATACAATAACTTCTTATATACACAGATAGAAGGATACTACGTCATTTCAGGCAGAAAAGCATAAGCATAAGCGGTTGTTTGCATAGCAGAAGTCCAGGACTTAGAACCCTGGCAGAGGTCAGGGGGAAAAAAGGACGTAGTTCGTCGCAAAGCCGTATTTACACTACGTAGGTGCAGAAAGTGTTCTTAACTATGATTTTTCAATATTAGTTTTAGTTAGCTTTTTCAAGCAGTGTTATGTAATTTGGAATGATCTCGAACAGATGAATTTAGGGGAAGAGCACCAAATCTAGAATCGTTAATTCTGAGGCCGCCAATTATTTTTTAAATCAACTATCATATTTTGTTGTATCTGACACACACACACATATATATATATATATATGTTATGATAAGATTTAGTAAGTAAAATGCAGTAAATTGATGAAAGATGAATGCTTGACTAGGGAAGACATTATTTTGCAGTCTCGAATGGAATGACGATTAGAAGATCATTGAAAATATCAGTTATGTAGCAGTAGATGCTGGGAACTTTTGAAGAATCGCAAAATCACTTGATATTCCAGATATATCTTTATTAATTGTTACACTTCACAATGGGAGCCAATCTGCATCCCACAATTTTGATGACGGCACATTATATTTTTCCATATATTATATATTATATTCCATATATTATATACGCCCTTCAGCCAGCAAGCATAGGCAGAGAAAGAGGGAGAATAGTAGGATTGCAACGATATTTATAGTAACATTTTTCGTTAATCTGATTGGCTAAAATTTATAGGCAATGCAGAAGTTTCAAGATGACATAATGAGGAATACGTTTTCAGATATGATGCAGTTTAGAGAAAGTTATTACTAGAGACAAAGTATTCAAATTAAAAATGAGCAATTAAGAGGCATTTTAAATTATAATTTTAATTTGCATTTTTTATCTTACATATATATATATATATATCCTGTTTCCTTTATTAGTAAATATCAGTTCAGTTTAATTATTGTGTTATTAAATAAGATATTGAATGACTTTTTATGACAAAGCTGTAAAGGAAAAAAAGTCGTTTCATAAAACCTTCAAAAGAGAATTATTATGAATCCTAGAACGGAAAGAAGCAGTGGAATTCAGTAATTTTTATGATTTTCGACTATTGAAAAGCTGGGGCCTCATGTCAAGTCATTAAACCATAAATTCTGGTTTAAATGTTTGTTATTATCCATTTAGCGTCTGAAATTTCAACGCAAATCAGAAGGGTTAACTTTTTATCCATTTTGTAAAACATAAAAGGCAGCATTTCTTAAGAAACATGTTCCTCTATTGAAAATTCTTGTGAGAGGATAGCAAACATGAATATGTTCACGTGTTAAGAATTGCTTGATGTCGTTAAACGTGGGACAGATTTAGTTTGAAAATGGCTAATCTGAAGTAGAAAGAGTGAAAAACCTTAGCTTATAACACGGCTTCTTAAACTTTTATCAGTCGCGACCCCTTTTTATCACTGAGATTTTTTTCGCGATCCCAGGACCCCATAATATTTACGAAAATTTTGTGGGACTCCATAAGCATTGCTCAAATCCGACACACGCGTGAGTGAAACTGTCAGTTTTTTCACTTGTACTGTAATATACTATTGCAGTTTTAGATTATCAACTTTAATTTCAAATTTTAACACAGCATTGGGAAAATTTTAAATATGTAACAGACGAAATGACAGCGTCGCAAAAAGCAAGTAAAATTAACGTTTATACTATAAAAAGTATGTGTCGAAACGTTTTCGTTTTTTTTTTTTTTTTTTTTTTTTTTTTTTTTGTTGTTGTCTGTATTGCCTTATCTTTATCTATTTTCAGATACATTGTGTAAAAATATTTGGCAATTGTAAAACTATTGTAATAAGTTAAAGAAATATCAAAACTGCTAAAATTTTTGGCTACCCCCTGCTGCAGATCCCGCAACCCCCATGCGCGTAGCGACCCACAGTTTAAGAAAGTCTGGCTTATAATATAGCTTCTTGGTTATCGTTTTAGCAGTAAAGCTTCTTGACCAAACATCGATCCTGTGAGAAAAGAAGGATACACGTACACATGAAAGGAAGCTTTTACGTCATTCTAACAGCACAATAGCTCGAGAGAAGCAAATGATATAATCATTTCGAGTTATTTGGAGGTTTAACACTGGTTAAGCTGAGAGATGCTCACAGTCCTTGATGAGCTAAAAGTGTTATAAAACTCCAGTAAACTTTTGGTACTAAATTACTAATTAATTTAATTTATTCATACACTAGCTCGACTCAGTGCACAAAAACATTAAGCTTCGTCTACAATCAGAATGAAGAAATAACGTTGCCAATCAAGGATTAATCTCACACTCTACGCCCATAATCAACCTTGATCTTGTTGGATTAGTAATGGATACCTCAAAAGACACAGACAAGCCACCGTGACAGTGGGGAATGTGCTTTTCTGGCTTTAAAAGGTCGGAGCATAGTTTGTGGCAAGCGAAGCATTAAATCCAAAGGAAGTGGAATGCCGTTTCCTCCGACAAAATAAAGGAAAGTAAAATGAAACCAAAAAATTAATGCGCATAATTTATGCCTGGGAATATTTGGGTTGCGCAATATTTTTAACGTTATACCAGCCAGCCTTTGAAGTCGACCGCATATTTGCGATTTCGTTCGTGAGTAAAAGTAATTGGGTTTCACTGCACCAAGAATGTCGTCAGCGCAGTAGGTGCTTTTTAGAATCAAGTATAAGTTCAAGTAAATTGCGTGTAAAAGTGGTTACGCGACTGAAAGGTCAAATGAACTCAGTGCTTTTTAGAATCAAGTATAAATTCAAGTAAATTGCGTGTAAAAGTGGTTACGCGACTGAAAGGTCAAATGAACTCAGTGCTTTTTATAGTTTCTTTTTATATGACGGTTTGGGGGAAATCGGACAAAAGTAATTTTTGTATAGAATAAAGGTGTTCTACTGGTTTGATGAATTATTACACACGGAATATGCAAATCAAAATTAAGTCAGTATTTTATGATTCTAGTAAAGAAATCAAGACTTAGTGAAACAATTACTGCATATTTGTTAATATTAAATGTATTACCTGCTTTGAAAATGTCAAAAAGGATCTTTTCTGAAATTGGTTTTTGTAGTTACAAAGTAAAATATTTATATAAATAATAATACATTTCTGATATATTTTATTGAAACTGACCTCGTATTTATCCACTTGAAACTTATTCAATAAATGCCAATCTTTGAAACCAAATAATATTCTTTTGAAAGTCGTCTGATAAAAATTAATTAATAGAATACATCATATTAAGTATAAAATAGCTTAGATCAAGCGAATTCGAATGATTTAGTTTTGAAGCATTTATGAAATGTAATTTATGAAATTTATGAAATGTGTTGAATAAAATGGAAATTATATGTAAATAGCCTGTAAATTAATTTAGAAGTCAAACAGCAAAATGTAAATTATCATTAAACCTATTTATTTTAAAACTACACCATTTTAGACAAACTGTTGTTAAGAATTACTGCAGTGTAATTGTATGAATTACGCATTTCAGTTCGGAGGTGAGAAGATATAACTGTTATGTAGCAACTGTCATTCAGGTTTGTATATTTTAATGGTAGAGACATCGGTAATGATTTGTAATGAAAATTAATTGCAATATACTATATTTTAATGATTTAACTACATGATTTTTAATGCCAAAACACAAAGCTATTCTATTTTTATATATAAATTCACACGAATATCTAAAATAAATAATATTTTTTCCGAATGCAAAAAGTTCAAAATTACAATACTGTTTTCAATACTTCATCATTAAACAGGAAATTCCAAATGCTTCTCAAACAGCGCACCTTCATGTGAGGTAAATGTGGGAAAGCAACCCTAGAACCTAAAGACTGCATCAGTTTGAAATTTCTCATTGACAGTATTTTGTTTATAGCATTTAGTATTTTGCTTATAACATATTTTCAAATCCCTTTATTGCAATAAAAGAAATGGTGATCTTCTCAATCTCAAGATATATACATACATACATAAATTATATATATATATATATATATACAGGTTATATATATATATACAAGTGATTATCAAAATAATGGAACCACTCTAGATTTATAAGAAATTCTTTATTAATATTGCGTAGAACCATCTTAGGCATGTAATAAAACTTGGATTCGCCTGGGAATCGAATCATGGAAGTGCTAAATAGTGTGTGGAGGAATATTGTACCATTCTTCATAGATTTATTGTAAAAGTTCTGGGAGAGATGCTGGTGGAGGATATCGATTCCGCGTCGAACGCTCTAAAACAGACCACAATGGTTCCATTACATTGAGGTCGGGGGACTGTTTGTGAGAAGGTAGATGTTTCACTTCTTCCTCATGTTTATGAAACCGTGATTGGACATGTCTCGTTGCATGAATACTAGCAACATCATCCTGGAAAATTCCATCTCCTGCAGGAAACAAAGTTCACACCATAAGATAGACCTTGTCTGCAAAAACTTCTCTATACTTCTCCTCAGTGATCCTTCTTTGCAGGTTTACGATTGGGCCAAGAGAAAACCACGACACGTCTGCCCATACCATGACGAATCTACCTCCATGCTTGATAGCTGGAAGGAGACAATAAAGATCATACGCTTGTTCAGGTGTCCTCCAAACATACACCCGTCTTGTTGCAGGGAAAAGTGTGAAAGATTATCCATCTGACCATATAACTGTCTTATACTTATGTATACTAGCAACATCATCCTGGAAAATTCCATCTCCTGCAAGAAACAAAACCAATCGACTAGGTTTTGTGGTTGTGGCACCACTGTAGACGATGTTTGGCATTTATATGTGTGGCAAGTGGCTTGGGAATTGCTGTTCTGCCGTAAATATTCTGTTTATGAAGGTTGGCCTCCTAACTGTAATTATTGACACTGGAAAATCAATATGATGATTAAGCTCTGCAGTCACTTTGGTTGCAGTTGTTTTCTTTTTAGACATTACAATCCGCTTCAATACCCGTCGATCTCTTTCACGCAGCTTCTCCTTCCGTCCACTATTTCGCTTTGCCCAGCTTGTTTTGCGACGCTGTGTGTACGCTGTCACGAATTTAGACATTGTACCTCTAGAAACGACTAATCACTCAGATGTTTCAATCACAGTTGCTCCAGCTAGTCGGGTAGCTACAATTTGGGCTCTTTGAAACTCTTCGAGGTCTGACATTTTATGCTTCTGACGAAACTCCAAGACGTAAACTAAATTGACAACTTCACTAAATTGACCTCATACTACTATGATATATACTTTTTATATTAAAAAACTGATAGCTAGGATTATATTTTATTGTTTACGAAACGAATTCTTAAATGCCACTTTTATTCACAGGTGTTTCCATTATTTTGATATTTTCATAACCACCTGTAACGGGATGTCTTGGAGAAAGCTGTAAAGGATTGGTGATGCTTCTCTGCGTTATAATAACTTAGAGAGGCTTTACTGTATAGTTAGAAAGATGACACTCGAAGACAGATGTTGTGTCGAATTCCACACACAATTTTGTTCCTGGATAATTAATTCTGAAGACATATATTCTTTTTCATTTTATATCATAATTGTGGGTGCGCTATGCACTCGCAGTTTTATGTAGATTATATTTTTAGAACAATAGACAATAGCTAACAGCGAGCGAACTAACGTCTTCATGGAAAGAGAGCTGAAGCAAAAGTGAGCAATTATCCAGTATGGAAGCTCATCAAGAGAAGGCTTTAGTTTAAATTCATTATTAAAGTTTCAATTCTCAAAATGTTGAGTTCAGTTTAGCTACGTCATAAGCCATGTGACACAGATTGATCTAGAAATGTTGCAATTCAGAAATGTTATTATTAAATAATCAAGTATCATTTTCCTGCTTGATAATAAATATGGTTAAAATGCGCATTAAAGATGTCATTTGGCTTACAATGATTCACTGACTTTCGCTGCTACTCACTTTGTCCATTTTTCTGCAATTGAAAAACCTATCACAGCAGTTTTAAGTTAAGCATTTTTACACATTGAAAGTAGGTAGATTCGTATATGAAATTGAAACAATTACAAACATTTCTAGGAAATATAATAAATCATATTGTATTAAATAAATAAATCAATTGTAATCAAGCGAAATATAATAAATCAATTGTATGTAACAAAATGCTCTAACAGTAATAAAAATTTGGGCTGTATCATCAAGTAACATAACTAAAATATTAAATTATTACAATTAAATGATAGCTTTTATTAAAAAACATCGAACTAGCTTCTGTGTGTACACAGAATATAGCATATGAATATAGCATATGTATAGCAGCCATACATAATGAAATAGTGCAAAAAAAAAAAAAAAAAAAAAAAAAAGATAACAAGCTGAAACTAAAGATAATTTAAAAACTGAAAACAGTTTGACAAATATATTATTTCCATCGGAGAAGAATAACTATAATATTAAAAACTATTTATACACTAACGTTACAAATGGCTGACATAATAAGACTGCTAAAAAGAAAAAAAAGTACAAAGATATATAATAAGAAAAAAAATGGCTTAATTAATGCAGAAAAGTTCTTTTGCCGTTAATAGACTGTTTTAAATATTTATTTATATAATATGAACTGAAAGAAAAAGGGAAAATATGAAAGGTACCTAATGAGAATTAATGAAGAAAGAAAAAAAGATGTTTTTAAAGATAACTTAGAGTCAACAGTTCAAAAGAAAAAAAAAAACATTTAACACCGAAATGTTTTCCTTAAATCATGCAAGAGAATATTTAAAAAAATTCTAACTCAATATGAACACGAAAAATAGAATGAAATAATCTTTTATCACGCAGTGAATCTTTTTTTTACAGTCAGACAGCCCAGAAAGAAAAGAAGGAAAACTCTGCCAAAAATTAAAATGATGGTATGTTTTCGTCAGTAACTCGTTGCATAGAATTGTCAGTTTGATTATAACAATGCCTTTGTTTTCAATACTTCAATATTTCTTCTCTTCACTGTTTTATAGAGCGAATTTAAAATAAGTTATTATTGTGATTGATTTCGATAAGCTTAAACAACATTTAATCCCATTTACTCAGTACCGTTACCTTTGTTAATTATTGTGTACATATTTTCAATGTTTACTTAATCATTTTTGTGCGTGTTAATCTTATCTAAATGTTGTGATTCCAGTTCTTTCTACTTTTGCGTGTGAGAGAAGGTGGAATAAAAATAACTTCATTTTTCATGTTTTTGTATAAATTTCTAATTAAGTTGTTATTTACATTATGATTTACATTATTGCCACCATTTTGTAAAAGGTTTTGCAATTTATTTTGACGTCATTCAGATGTTGATTTTGCTTACTCCTATTTCTATTTATTAATAATTTATTTATCATTTTTTGTTCATACATCTCTGAAGTCCGAAATACTTAAATCACAGTTTACGCGTTTACAAGTCCTATACTAATCTGAAATGGCTCTTAAACCGCAAGGGAGCAAGGACTGAAAATTCAACCGTAGCATACATAACGTGCCACACAGAAATTGTTACAAACCTTTATTTTCGCAACCGATGGTCCTAAAAATACTTTAACGAATTTTGTACCTAGGTAGATGATTTTAATGCAATTGTATGTGAAACTGTTGTATTTTTCTGTGTAATATAACATGAAAAATCAAGAGAGGAAGCTATGCCGGAACAGTAAGAATACAGAAGTCTGTTCAATACTGAGTAAATGGGTATCTCGGTAATTTGGAGAGATATCATCACGCTGGCAATGGTTCTGACGAGAAATCGGCAAGAGTTGCCAAAATTGGCGACATAACATTTTTGTCCCTGCATCAACGTAATTTATTGTAATTGAATAAATGTAATTGATCATTATGTTAGCTGTAACCGTAATTCGACCCTCATATTGCCTTCCAGTAATCTAGAGAAGCAGAAAGTACTAGAATACCGGCGGCCAGGAAAAACTATAAACGCCGGTGACAGCATCTACTCTCAGTAGTTGTTAGCTGTTAATTCAGCGTGAGTTCGCAGTACTGAGATATCTCCTGTTTAGTTTTCGCTTCTCCTACAATCCCACAATACTTCTCACTTAGTTTGGGAAAGTAATGTTTGAATGATCTTTGTAATACTTTTAGTTGGCTTATTACACTCTTTTTGATTTTCTTTAAGCTGGAGCTCATTTTCCTGGCACAACACTTTAAAGTGTCTCAAATATTTCAGCCCCAAATCTCAAAGTATTCCATTCTAAACTATTTGAAAACAGTTATGAAACTCTTTTGTAATTATAAATTGGGTTATATATTTTAAAAGATTTTTCAGATAGTTATGCAAATCTTCGAAGATATTTATCATTGCTAAATTTCTAGTTTAATTGAAATGGATGATCTTTAACTAAGTGCTTGCCGTAGATTCCAGATCAAAGTTATCAAAGATATTTTCAGTTCTATGCGAAAATCTACTTTTTAACTTATCCATTTTTATGTAAACAAAACTTTACATGTAACAACCTTAAAAGAACTGAAGCTAATTCATTACAACACGCCACTCTCAAGCTGATTTAAAAGTCACATTTGTAAAAAGAGAATAAGTCACAACTGATTTGATAATTCTGTCAGGACTGAAAGTATATTGGTACTCAGTATTTTGAAATCTTTTAAACTACATAAAAGTGATGAGCGCATTTATTATGTTTATTTAATTATGCCCTTTGCAATGCACTGTGTTTAACGTTCTTAGTTTGAAGTGTAATTACTGATTGTACACCGTGATACTGTGAACACTGTACAAGTATTTCTGCGAAAAATACCACAACTCTGAAATGTTTCTTTTGATAAAATAAATTTTATTAGTCTATAGTCAGACCTGTGTGCATTGAATCTACTGCGAAATCGCAAGCACGCAACAATACACCTTAACTTACAAAAATGTTTTAAATAGCACATTGATTCTCGTTACCCCAGTTATAAATTTAAAAAAATATTATTATGCTTAAGATGCGAAATATAACTTTTCTGTGCTTTCCTACGTCCCTTATATTTATATTTAGCAAAATTTTGTAGTCGTTATAAAAATAAAACACAAAAGTTTGACTTTCGACGAATATTTGCGTCATTTAAAATATATTTACATCTGGAAATATATACCAGTAGCTGCAAAAGTAAAGATCGTGTAAGGAATTTTGTGAACTCGATGTATATGTATTATATACACCCTTGTGGGAATGAAATATAAAATATCCTATAGAATTCTTTCTTCTGTTACAAGAAACATTTCTTTTAATGTCCTGCCACTTTTGGATAGACCAGCGGTTCCCAACCTTTTTTTAATTTTGCGTACATTTAAAAAGACTTTGTAATTATAGAATACCCCAGACGACCTCCTTCAGAACTAAAATCCATTTAGATTCCCGCGATATATCATACTACCTCATTATTTTAATTCAATTCAATAAATTAAAGAAACTACAATGAATAAGAACAAAAACATAATCAATATTTTTTTTTCTCACAGAGAATGATAACTTTGAAGCTGCTTTAAAGAGACTTTATTGAAAGGATATAAAGTCTGGTTATACTGTAAAAGTTGTGTCTTCTGTTCCACATAAACTTAAAATAGATCCTACAATGAACCTGCGAATTTTCGCACAGGCTTGAATCAAATACCAATGCAGAAGAAAAGTGAAACGTAGCCCTTTATTAATTCAACTCAGAGCAGAAAGGCACGGTCTTCGTGCTTTACAATAACACCGACCAATTGCGGTAGAACTTAAACATAGAATATAAATCAATTCAAATCTAAAATAGAATAGTGCTGGATTAGCATTACATTTAACATAGGTTGACTCAACAAACTTGACGATTACCTGAAATGGCCAAAGAGCGTACTAGCGTAACAACGAGATAGCAATGAAACGCGCGCTGGCTAGCGAAAACACGCTCTGAATAATCTCAGAGATTCATTCATCCGTTTAAATACTCACTTCACTTAACATTACATCCTGGCCAGCGAATGAGAGGGGAAGTTGAGGAGTTCAGGAAAGGTATAAAAAAAATAATTTGTTATACAAAATAAGGGAAATCCCACAATACTTCTCACTTAGTTTGGGAATGTTAATAAGTTTAAAAGTAATGTTTAAATGATCTTTGTAATACTTTTAGTTGGCTTATTACACTCTTTTTGATTTTCTTTAAGCTGGAGCTCATTTTCCTGGCACAACACTGTAAAGTGTGTCAAATATTTCAACCCCAAATCCCACAGTATTCCATTCTAAACTATTTGAAAACAGTTATGAAACTCTTTTGTAATTCTAAATTGGGTTTATTTATTTTAAAAGATTTGTCGGATAGTTATGCAAATCTTCGAAGATATTTATCATTGCTAAATTTCTAGTTCAATTGAAATGGATGATCTTTAACTAAGTGCTTGCCGTAGACTCCACATCAGAGTTATCCAAGATTTTTTCAGTTCTATGTGAAAATCTACTTTTTAACTTATCCATTTTTATGTAAACAAAACTTTACATATAACAACCTTAAAAGAACTGAAGCTAATTTATTACAACACGCCACCCCCATGCTGATTTAAAAGTCACATTTGTAAAAAGAGAATAAGTCACAACTGATTTGATAATTCTGTCAGTACTGAAAGTATATTGGTACTCAGTATTTTGAAATCTTTTAAGCTACATAAAAGTGATGAGCGCATTTATCATGTTTATTTAATTATAGAATGTGCTAACAGCAAATCATTATTCATAGAGCTTAGTTACCACCTATTACCTGGCAGCATTGCACTTAATTATACTAATGAGATATTCTCACGACAGTGACTTGCAAAACATCTTAGAGAAATTTCCCAAATTATCTAGTTAGTTGTGCAAAATGCAACATATTCTGGAATTTTTTCCCTTCAAGGAGGCCATACTCTGTCAACAGTATTTATAAAAAAATAATCTAGTAGATATCTTTATGAAGTAATCGTTTTCTGGGCTTTTCAGCAGTAACTGAGATTACAAATACTTCCAACTATGTGTTCAAATACTGTTATGCTCCTTGACTTAAGAAAGTATTTTTTCTAGTGAAAAATATTCCAGCTATTTTAAGAAATAATCATGATAAATACTGTTGTTCTTGATACTGTTTTATCTTGTGACTATTTTGATTCAATTTTGACTGATAAACTCTATCATTCATGAATTTCTCGAGCTCAAAAACAATTGTACAGATTATGAAAATGACTCGACGTATAAAAGGAAGAAAACATGTCCTATGCAAATATATGCATCTGGTCTGCAAAGCGCGTATTGCAAGATAAAAATCTGCCATAGAATTTTTTTTACTGAAACGAAATGAATGCCGTTGCAGCTCTTATACAATACCTGATGGTGGTAGAAATTATAGAAGATTAGCAGCGCCTCCATGCCCCTGCGCAATAAGATGGCGAAACTGGAAAGAAAACGAATAATGCCACATTCTGCAAGGTCAAACGAAGATAAAATCTCTGTTCTATAGGACGATTGTAGCAACAACTAGTCAATCGTCTCAGCTAATGGAAGTCTGCTATTTATTGCTTATGCTGTGGATACGCATTATTCCATTGGGCGACATTTCATGCTATGGATTTTGTTTTATTGTTCATACAAGTAAGTTCATCACCTGTAACAATGGGATGTAGAGACAAGTACAACATTTTACCTTTTATTTCTTGGCGCCAAAGGCAGCTGATGACCACCTAGTCGTGGAATAGTCTATAAGAAAGTTCACTGTTGAGCAAATGCGGATATTTATACATATTTCACGTTACTCACGAATACCTCTTATACATTGAAGAAATGACTGCATCGTATGTTTTTATGGCAGTGTTCATAAATTAGACCTCCTGGATTTGAAGAAATAACTCCAATTAGTTTGCGAAGCTTTTTCGTCGTCGGAAAATGTCTTCATAGCATGTTGAAGCTTATTATATTTCTAGGTATTCAACGATATGCACATCATCAGTATTCCATACTCATACAAAGTATGACGTATCCCTCTTATGTTTAGGGTTACCATGTTTTCGAATCAAGAATCCAGAACTATGGATATTCGTCGGGACAAAGAAACATATGACACCTCTGGAATCGAAAATTGTGTTTTTTTATTGATGCATGTAAATTATGCCAATAAACATGGGTTTTTGTAGTGATGCAGAGATAAGTTCTACAATCTACTTGCTACTCCTCTCCCCTAATTAAAAAAATAAATAACAATTTATTGATGTCATTATTTGCCTCTAGTCGCCTTCCACCATAGATAGTGATAGTCAGAGGGTACTTTATGAGACATTAATTTCAATCATTAAAAAGCCTATAAATATGTTATACAGGCCTGTGTGCCACATAAAGACAACAAAATGTTCTCTTTAGTCAAAGGTAGGCTGCATTCCATTTTCAGCATCTCTGATCTTTTTCAGCATCTCTCATCTTTTTCAGTACTCTGTTGAAAATGCAGATACCTGAGATTTTTACTATTGCCCACTCATTTTTCATTCCGAAATATTTTCCTTGGAAACAATTTGTTGGATTTTATATGTTCATTAAATTCATTACATAAATGTTTGGAATTCGCTTACAAGTTTAATTGTCTTCGACAGTCACCCTCACTTTAAAATCACGGCCATTTTACCCTCCTAGACGTTTACATTAGTCCTGCTGATTTTATAAGGTATTCCCCCCCGCTTTCCTAGCGTGCCTTCGTGGTGTAGTGGTTTTGCACGCTGGGCCGGTATTCCAGAGTTCCGTGGTTCGATTCCCGACGAAGGCGTTTGCTCATTTTTCATCTTGCCTGCTTCCAACTAACCTAATGTCTCTACAGTGGCGCCCGAACTAAAAGGGTGTTGGATGAGGATTCTCCACACCCAGTATTTGGCGTTTGGGTCACCTAAATACCCCAGTCGCCCTTTAAAAAGAGGAGCATATAAGATATTTGTCTCCGAGGATAAATTACTGTCATAAGAAGAACTGTTCACTTACTTAACAAAGAAAAAATTATGCAAAATGTAGGTATGCATGTATTTCGCTGGATCGCTAGCGCATGAAGCTTATAACAAATATTTCCTACAAGAAAGAAAATGGTTCTTTTAACCGCGATACAAAAAGCGCGAATTGAAATCAATAAATTCTTCAAAGTGGTTTTCTTAGAAGTATTTATCGAAGAACAGGCTCCACAACTGAACAATTCTAATGGTTAACGAAGTTGACTGTCCTGTGGATAATCCGGGTTTGAATCCCGAAGAAAGCATGTATATCTGTGAGTATATCACGTATGTAAGGCATGGAGCATTTAAATTACTAGAAAGACTAAAGTCTCAATGAGTGGTTTCAATAGTAAAAGGAAAGAGATGGGAAATTCTTGGATCCGACCCCCGGTGGTATTCTCCATCAAAAATTCGTCCGGAGCTGCACAGTCAGTGAAGTGGGACTATAGTTGTATGACCAATGATGAAATTCTGGTGTCCCGCTTAATTCAACTAGTACCTGTTTATTCGACATGAGTTCAAATCCCAGTGAATGGGCTTACTGCATACAAGTTCTTTTCCCATATATAACGAGGATATGAAGCAGTTTCCTTTAAAAAGTTCTTTACGAAAGCATCCCTTCCCTTAGACAGATAGCCATTGAGTACTTTAAGGTAACTTAAGCAATTCAATCGACTTAATTTCAATCGCTTAATTTCAATCAAGACACATCGCTTAATTTCAATCGGTTTTGAGGTGTTAAAAATTATCCGCAGCTGCAGTAAGAGAGATGCGGTTTTATAGTTATGCACACAATGGCAAATGTTTGTCCGATGTATAGAAGTTTCTAATGAGTAAGATTTTTAGTGAAAGAAAAGATTTTAAAAAAAGTAAGTACAATAATAAGAAATATATGTATAGTATAAAAATAATAAAGGGATCAAAAATAAAATAATACACATAAATAAATAATATAGAAAAGAAAATTATAAATAGGTAAAATAGGGCAGACGTTATAGAGGAAAAAACAAGAAGGGAAAAGAAAGCTTCTTTACATTTCGCATAATTTGTGTAGCAAAACGCAAATTATTTTCATTTATTTGATTCAATAATGAAACGTCAATTTAACATTACAAAGTTACTTTTAAAAATCAAATTAGTTCATATTTTCTTCTAAATTGCGATAAAAAATTGTCTACGGAAGACAAGAGAAATCAAAATGAATTTCTTTTAGATTTGGTTATGTTTAGTTGATTATGGCGAAGAACGCGAGGGCTATTTACCTAAGGGAAAGGATGCTTTCGTGGAGGAGTTTCTAAGGGAACTGGCTGATATACACATGGGAAAAACACGTAAACGCCCATACAGCTAGCCCGTTTACCTGGAATATAACCGAATAGGTCTTAGGATTTTGCCGCTCGGGTCCACTGGTGGGTCGAATTTCTTTGAGGTGTAAGGGGGCTTGGTGTATTTAATTATGGCAAAGCACACTAGGGCTATCTGCCTAAGGGAAGGGATGCCTTTCGTGGAGGACTTTCTAAGGGAAACTGGCTCGTATACACGTTACACACGGGGAAAACCACGAAAACACCCATGCAGCCCGCCCGTTCGCGGGATTCGAACCTCGGCCTGAACTACCAGTTGAGGTGTAAGGAGAAAAAGCGAAGAGAGTATTTGTTTCTATGACTGAAAGTCGACATGAAGAAACTCAGATTTGAGTTATGCATATTGTACAAACTCGTACTGTATTTCCTTGATTACAAGACACATCGCTTAATTTCAATAACGCCAACAGAAAAAAGAAAAGGCTTTAATTATAAACAAGTAAAATATTCTAAATGAAATTTTAAATAACAGTAACAAATATTTTTAAATAATCAACTTAATTTATTCAACAAAATTTGCTTATCTATTTAAACTATTACTTCGGGAAAACGAATTATTATAAATAATTAGTACTGAGAAATATCTGTGAAACTTCGATGCCATTGGTTCTAGTACATACAACGTCTATAGTTATCTTTATACGGGAAAAGTAAATACTCCTTAGAATGAATTGAATGCAGTTAATAATAAAATACAAAGTCAACACTATCTTGAATTTTTATGATTGTTACTGAAGAATACAAAACAGATGCTCACTGAAAGAAAAACATTATCTCAACAGATCACGTACTACTTTGTATTCTTCCAGTTTATCATTGCGTACTCGCTTATGCGCAATTAGAGTCTATCTCATACGAATTTTAGATCTTCGTGGATGCCAGAAATAGAACAAATTTCTCTATTTTATGTTTGGTGAAATGAAAAACGAATCACTTAGAATAGGTAAGTAAGTAACGCATTCACACACTCCATATCATTACTTACGCAACTGCACGATGTTTACCCTCTGCTTCTATCAACAGATATTGATATTTATTCTTAAGTTCTAAAATAATAGAATGTTGAAAAATACCCGTATGAAGAATATCCTTAACCTAACTCTTCAAGCCTAATCTCACGAATGTCTTCATTGTTGTTCGAGCAATTGCGGAGGACGTTTCCTTACTAACATGACTTAACAGCAATTCTTATAGCTATAGACTATCTGATGACAACATGTCAAAGCTATTTTTTCACCCGTCACTTTCCTGAAATCACTCGACCCTGTCTCCATTAAACTGGCCCAAAGCTTCTTTTATTCTCGGTACAGTTCCACGAAATAGTTAGTGTATAACAGGGGTTCTCAACCGCGGGGAATTCATACTTCAGAAGGGGAAGGTGGTTAGTCTCTTTCATCTAGCTGTTCAGCATTTAGTTTTAGTTTATTAATATAAAACTAACTACTTTTACACAAATTTTGGTATTTATCAACATTCTCTGTATTTTTGTTATTTAATTAATAAAACACGTTAAAAATAATTTAAATCTAAATAAATGTGTATGTATTTTTCAAGTTTGCGAAAGAAGGGGGGAGAGAATGAACTTCTAGCAGTGGTAAAAATGGTGCACGGGATAAAAAAGCTTGAGAAACCTTGGTGTATAAGTATTTCCACATTGACTAGAAAAGAAATGTTTGCAATATCTAATAATACTGTCTTCTGCTGTTATGTTACAAACAACTTTAGCAGAATCTTGAAGCCTTACGTTAGATTACACTACCATAATTTTATCATCTATAAACCTTGGTAAGTACTGCTACTATACGAAACACTTTATTGCTCTGTAGCCTTGACTGTTGGACTATAGGTTAAGGGTGACCAAAGAATTTGATTGTCGTTAAAGAACAGATACAGAAAGATAGAGGTAGAAGTGGAATAGACACCACTCCATCGTTAATTGGACACTAGGTAGCGCCTCTATCCACTAACCGTCTTGAGCATCCAAACGGCTGCTGTAAGCATACAAATTGAACATTCAAACAGGCACTTTCCTACAATATTACTTGGTACACTGATCAAGTTAATTAGTTCTTACTTGTGTAGTAATACATAAACTTTAGTTCTAAGCAATATAGTCTCATATACAGTCCTAATTACTGTCCCAATAATTTGAATTTGAATAATTGAATAATTTTAAATAAATAATCCGATCTTAATGAATTTAATAATAAGTAAGATAAATTACAGTAATAAATTCAATCCTAAAACAATATTTCATTTCAGAACTAGTGTAGCAGGTCAACGATGCTATTAGAAGCTTAATGTTCTTTATTTTACTTGACACAAGACCGTGCCTTCGCTTGCTACCTTGTTCAGGATATTGTCGATTGAGGTTCGAGTTTTCATGAAAAGTCTTTTATATATATCCAGGCAGTATTTTGGGGAAGTTTCAGATGAAATTTCCTAGTCATTGGCCATTGTAAGACAAAGTGATCTGAGTCCTTCTGTTCCCCACATATGCAGATGTTAGAAGAAGAAATATTTCTATCGAAGAAATATGTGGGAAAAGAGCCATGATCTATTACATACTAGGTAAGAAACTATTTGGAACTTGTTAGTTTCTCTGTAACTTCTTGGCAAAAATCGTGTGTTTTCCTGCTGGCGCGGAATCTTGTCGCCAGCACTCCAGCGCTTATTTTATTAGTTTGTACTTCAGATGAGAGTGTGGTCAAGGAATGTTGACAAATGAATCTATTTACATTTGAGCTGCTTGCTTTGCAAGTTCATTCACCTTCTCATTTCTTGATGGAAGGAGCGTCCTTTTATCCAGTATACTGTGCACTTGATTTCGTTTTGGGTAGAGATGTTATTAACGTTCTGTACTATTAACCAGAAGTTCATACATACTCAGGAGGCAAATGGTGGTGCTCAAGTTTATAAAACAGCCGATAATGGGGTTTCATGGCTGAGAAGTTAAACCCAGTGAATAGCTGGCACATTATCAGTGTATAAATAAAAACGATAATCAGTGTCCTTCGATAACCACTTTGATAAAAAGTGTCTTTCGATTTAATTTTACTTTAATAACATCTCTAAATTTAATGTGCGGCTCCACGCTGTTGGCTTACTATTTAGCCGCTGACTCACAGGCAACAGTGATGAATAGCCAGTGTCGATCGCCAGTGTCTTTCCGATAAATTTCGACGTTATAATCATCCTTAGGCCAAATATTTTTAATTTTAATTAAAATTGTAACTTAAAACTGTTAACAAATTCAGAAGCATTAAAAACATGCAGTGTACAAAATCATTTCTTTTAAATACCATAAGAGAGAAGGGAAAATAAGAATTTTACATTTTCATTGAAAATGGGAAACGATAAAGTAAAGTGTACGATATTAAATTTTACGACAGAAATCCCATATTTTTGAGCTATCTATATAAGATTATATACTCTTAAAACTTAGACTAAAAACTTAGTGTTAACGCCGATCAGAGGTTAGATACGAGAAAAAGAAAAAATAAATTAAAATCGTAGGATATTACTATGGCATGGACAGGAACAAATAAGAATACAATAGTATCTTTAATATAATCAAAGAGCAAGGGTCAGATATACAAATAGAAAAAAAAATCGGATGTCAGCTTTATTTCGCAGATGCAATTTAGGTTATTGGTCAACTTTAGTTTTCCCTTAAAAGATCAGTTATTCAATATGTTTCACTCTAATAACTGCCAATTGTTTCCTTTCTTCAGGTGATGAATCTGCTGCTTAGCTTTAGTATCTGCCTAAATGCATTCTTTCTCAGACAGTCCTGGGCTGTCCTGACAGTCCGCTTAGCTTTATAGATGAAAAAAGTCTTGATTTTTATGAAAAGTCAGAAATCAGTGGTACCAGATCAAGAGAATAAAATGGCCATGTCGTCAACATATATTTCCGCATGAGCGTTCTAAGTCGTCAGATGTACTAAAACTCCATGAATGGAAATTTAGTTCCAAGCAGATCTGACCACTTTTTGAAAGTATTCCACGGACCACTATGCTGTATTTTGTCAGCATTAAAACTGCAAGGTTCCTCGGTCTTTATGGCTAAAGTAAATATCAAGGAACATAGTGAGCTGTTCAGCGGCTGATCGCAGAGTTCAAATTATTTAACTCAAGAAGGGTTAACTAACTTTTATTTCACTCAAAATAATCTTAACATTTGGCCCTTTTTCCGAGCTTACAATAAAGGCCTCCACTTGGGCTTAAACTCAGAGTAAGAAATACGAACTAAATTATAACTAACTAAAAGAGACTTAGCCGAAGCTAACACAAATATCTACTGTAATTCGCCCTTAATTTAAACTAGCCGTCGAATATCAAAAGGCCGAGCGTAACAGCTTCAACCCGAAGGCAAACACACGATAATCAGGATTCCTAGCTCTCTCTTGAGAAATAAGTGAACCTTCCTTAAATACTGCTTCTAACTCATAAACATATAAAATACTGCTTTAAGTTTTAAGCGAAATGTTTTTAACTCGAGTTTGAATGGAGAATAAAAAGATGACTAAAGGGTAAGATAGTTACTAAAGGTCCCTCCTCATCAAGGAGGAGTTTCGTTCTTCTGATGAGCAGGGAACTTTAGTTGCTCTCGAAATCGATTGAGTGCTTTAATATATGTACGCTAAATACAAGATTGTTATTGCGATTTTGATTGTCACATTGGTGTGTTTCTCTTCTATTCTATTCTGGTAAGATAGTTCATCATTCCATTAAATTCCGGATTGATAACTTTTTCTTGTTTAAATATAAAGATGTTACTCAACAGAACATCTCTTTAAACTCTTAAATTTAACTGTTCAAGAATTTTCTTCTGTTACTTCAACTGTGAATGGCATCCCGAAAATGAACGAAATAAAGCCATTTGTGTAATTAACCAAACAGAAAGCTGGGTTCTATTTTTGCTCATTTAACCTCTTTAGGAATCTAATCATTTCTAAATACCGGTGGATAGCTGGGGAGCGTTTGATTGCATATAAGATCATCCATTACCCAACCTCCTTCAAATACTTACCCGCTGTGACATTTAAAGCTAGGCTTTCTGGAATAAGGAAATGATAGCACATAGCAACAGGAATAGATTAAAAATAGTCTAAAATGAGCATAGCGTATTCATGAATAAACATATACACGAATGATAGCTATTAGCTATGGCGCAAGTAAGTGAAATTAGTACTTGCGCAGTTTAATACATTATTAAGACAAGAAAAGTGAACGTTATGAATTCTGCTCGCGGCATCACATAATAAATGAAACAATTAATAAAAGAACAATAATCAATCTGGGCAATTTTTATGTAGTAATGTTTTATGTAATAAAAATAATTTTATTAAAAAGGGCATAACAATACTATTTTTCATATAAAAATTCTGCATTAAAAAATCAAATCTTTTACAACAGGTAGCGGTATTTATAGCATGCATCTTACGTTTCAGTTGTGCAGTATAAGACACAATCTATGAATGATAGTCTATCCTATTATATTCAAAGTGATTTATCAGCATTTCATGCATAGCGAACTTTTTAAGCTCTGCTCCTTCAAATATGATAAATAAGTGAAATAATATATTATCTTACAATTAAAGGTTTTACAGGCCTAAAATATTATTTTGCTCAAAACGAAACGAATGAACAATAGTAATGTAAAGAAATATACACAACCAAACAAATGTGTTTTTAAATAAAACATTATCTGTTTTTCGGTTATAAATATATTGTTCCTTTGTACAGCGAGGGAAAAATGATATCAAAAGTAATTTTTCTTTATTTCTAAAAATATACTTTCTTTAATAATAATAGATCTTCAACTCAGTGATGGAACATGATGTATAGATGCAATGAAATAAGATATTTTATTAAAAATGGGTAAAAATATAGTTTTAAATACTTAATGTCATGAATATATTTTTAACCTCAAAATACATAACCTTAAAGATTATGACTTCAATTCTATTTACACAATGGTAAATTCTAATCAATATTTCTTCAGAAAGGCAAAGAATAGTGACCTCAAAAGCTATGCAATCTTCATTTTGAGAATAGGGTACCTAGTGAATAAATCATTAGATCTTTAGCAATGGATAATAAAGAGCCAAAGCAAAACAATAACGTTTTTCATTCCTCTCCAAATTGCAACTTTTTAATCGTCACTTTAGATTTATAAAAGCCAAGGATAACTAAGAACCTGGACAACATCCTTTTGTGTATCTGTTCTGTTAGCATCTGAAATAATCAACTTAATGACCTCTAAGATAAACAAATATTTCCTATTGCTGCAATTGAATTCCCGTCTTTATTACGTAAGTAATTAATTGCGTAAAAACAGTTACATTTATTAACTGTTTAACATTTCATTTCGTAAATTGTGTTAATTACTTTAATTAATTAAAGTAATTTACACAATTTACTTAACTTGCGTAAAATCAACGTTATTAAGAATCAACATCAGAAGATTTTTTTACTTAATACATCTATAATTTTTCATAACTTCCCCTAAAATTTCTTTAAAATTCATTCCTTCTCTTTTTATCAAATGAAGTAAAAGTTATGTCGACTTTTGGGAGTAAAAGTAATTTTACTGAAAAATGAGGAAACATTTATAATGAACATATTATTCTGTATTTATGGAATTCTTTCTCAAACCATCATCAAACATTCCTAGTAAAACAGAGTAAAATCAAGCACTTCTACAAAACCATTCTTACAACTAAATTTTTCTCACTAGCCCCCCCCCCCTTAAATTACCAAGATTTAAAAACGTTTGTGCCAGTTTACTTGCATTTTCAAAGAACGTAATCATCTTTGCATGATTACGCATGCTTTGTTAGTGTTTTTAGGAGAAATGGATGCGAATAGTTTAATATTTATGCATTAGATGCTCATATTTGTATTACTAATTTACTTTCACGTATTCATAAAAAATATGATTTTAGCTATTACGAATATTGTGTGGAATATTGTGTGTTTAAAGTGATCGAACACTTCAACCACAAACTAAAGGTTTTTTAGCCCGAAGGGGCATTAATCCAGAAGGGCTATTCGTCTCGAAACGACATTTTGCGTCGGCTCAGTATAAATGTCGGTTTTACTTTTCAGATTGTTGCCGCTAAATATTTTCGCTCTGTATTCTATTTAAAGAAATTAAATAATGAAGAATCTGAATGATCGCATGTATTGTTACAGTTTTTGTATTTATTTAGCTATTTTTAGTAGAATTTGTAATTAAAATTGTTTTATATTCCCATGTAATGCAGCACGAGACTTATTTTAAGAGAAAGCTACGCCGGAAAAAGAAAATTAAAAACACAGAAGCACGCGTATTTAATAAACAGATATCTCGTAATTGTACTCTTGCTATTCAGAAAAATCGAGAAAATACGAGAATGTTCTCGTGCATTTAAAAAGCTTCTAAAAGCTGGAGGAAAACATCTCAATTCAGTTGTCTAGAAAACTGTTGTTGTTTACTGTTGCGAATTCGCGGTGAGATCGGATTAGCTTTCTCTGATTTGAATTGTGTTTTGTAAAACGTTTTGGTAGTTTAAAATATAACTACTGTGAGATATTGCGATATTGTACTAATATCTCTGAGGAAATTTCAGCATTTTGTTTTTATTCGTTGTGATAAGAATAAATTTTATTCACTTTTCATCGGACTTGTGCATTAAATTTATTACGAACTCGTACGCACGCAACAGGATGTTTCTTGCATAGTGGAAAAAAAAAAAAAAAAAAAAAAAAAAAACAGTAGAACCTAGAGCCATCAAAGTTTGAATAACGTACCACGCAAATATGAGCACATGGAAGCTCGAATTTGGAATTCCAAATTTGTTTCATTGCCTATTTTATATTTTGTGAAACTGTAACGAATTTTTTATTAACAAACTCAATGATTTCAAAGCGAGCAATGGCAACACTGTAGGGAAAAAAATATCTCCAGCGCGCGCGACTCTCTATCAGAGATATTAAAGATATGCTGTTTTTAAATATTTTTACGCCAAAGGGATAATAGACCGAATACTCTTGAAACGTGTCTGTGTGTGTGTAAATAAAAAAAAAAAAGCCCCTTTGGTGGTAATATAAAATCGAAAAGCTTTCAGATATTTTTTATTCAATTTTATAGTATTTGGACTTCAAATCAAACATTGCAAAAAATGGGTGAACGTGGAACTATAACCTTAAGTGTGTATTTCATTACAATATTCATGATCGTACAATTTTAGATAAGATTTGAACAAAGACCAATTACATCTCCAAATTTACAGTTCACTGAGCAGCTGTTTTGCGCTTACCTTTTCCTGGATTGCTATTATGTTTTGCGCAAATACTGTTATCTCTAGTTAATTTTCTAGTCTATGTCACCGAAGCATAGAATGTGCGAAGTAAAAAAATATTATTGCATATTGGAATTACAGTGAAAACTCGGTTCACTAATGCAATTAGTTCCTGAAGGCTATCGTCATCTAAAATGTTTGTAAGCTGAATATGTTTTCCCCTTTGGAATTAATAAAAAATGAATTAATTAATTCTTGGACCACAGATGAATGTTTGTTTATATATAAATTTTGCAGCAACGTTTTGTGAACACGTCATAACACAACACTGACAACAATAATTAGATTTAAGAAAAAATTATATACATACAATATAAAATAGATAAATTTTTATAAAAAACCTGAAAGTTTTCAGATTTTGCATAACGCCCAAAGGGGCCTTTTTTTAACGTTTTCCGTGTTACTTTTATTTATTAAATATCATGTTCTTCCCATTTAAACCATAAAATTCAGTTCAAGAGCAATATCGCAAAATAATTTTTAAATGAACATATCTTTAGAATTTCTGATACACAGTTTCGCGCGCTGGAGATAAAAATGTTTTTTCTCTACAACCTCGCCATGGCTCGCTTTGAAGTCCTTGAGTTTGTTAATCAAAAATTTGTTAAAGTTTTACAGAATATGAAATAGATAATAAAGCAAATTACAAATTTGGGCCTCCAATTTTGTAATTTGCTTTATTATCTATTTATCGCAGGAGGATTACATCAGTCAAAACTGGATGGCTCTAAGTACCGCTGTTTGATAACAATGCGAGAGACATACAATCATTTATGCAGATTCTTCATTATTTAATTTATTTAAATATAATACAGGGCGCTAATATTTGGTGGCAACAATTTGAAAAGTGAACCGACATTTCGACGCAAAATAACAAAAAGAAATTAATAATCCATCTGGGCAAATATTCTCCTTCGGACTAAAAATTAAAATCATTTTACAGTATTTGTGCAAAGAATTACATTCCTCCTTACAACGTGCCTGTAATATAATTAGAAGATATGTCCAGGTGAATGGGGAGGGTCGGAGTTCGCGTTCCGGGTAGGACATTGTAGTTTTCTCGTGTTTCCTGCTTTGATAAACCTAATGACTCTACATTTGTACGAAAGAATATGGGCAGCAGAAGAAAAAAATGATGAATACGAGAAAATAGATATATTATTTTTTGGATGAAGCGTCTTCTTTCTCAGGTATTCTCTCTAATTTTCCCTTTGTCTATTAACGACACTATGCTCTGCTTGAGAAACACTGGGCAACCATTTCACTTAAAATTTGTCCAATGCACTTATTGCTGTTTACATTTTAAACTATTTCTAAAGTAATTTATGGTATTTCCATTGAAAATGCTAAAATAGTATCTTGTTACAGCTTTATCAATGTGATACTGCGATGTGAATGTTTTACACCTTGTCTCAGTCTGCACAAATTTCACGGATTAGAGAAGAGACTTGTTTCCCACTTCTGTCTCTGAATTGTTGCTTTTGGATTGTGTGTTCTTTTGTCTTGAGTAAAATTTTATACTCCTCTAATAATTTTTCCACATCTTCAGTGTTAACATCTAAAGCCATGGTTTTGCCTACATTTGCAGTATTATATTAAATAAGAAAAACATTTTCCCTGTTTTTCTCTCAGAATCTCTGTATCCAAAACAATCTTGTCATAACTTCTTCCAGGCCGAATTTTTAATCTTTCAAGTCACTTGCTATTAGGCTTTGTTAATGAAGGCTAAGCAATGCAAAACTTTTGAAATGATGTGTCTAGAAGTCGCGTGTTAGTTCAGTATCATACGTTATCTTAATATCATATGTTATTTATGTTCTTTTGAAAAACATTTGTCATCGATTTGAGTGTTCATTACTCAAAACATCGTTCGTCATCCGAGATGTTTTTGTTCAGGTAATTTGTTTATAATGAGAGACATTCATCATTGGAGGTTCCCTTGTAATCCTCATTAGGGTAATTAAAAGGTAATGAAAATGTTTAAACAAGATTTTGTTAATGAAAAATTATACATGTAAACATATTAGTTAAATTCGTTCTTTATTATTTTCCTTACATTTGATTTAGTTAAATCATGATACGTTTGACGAAATGTTTAGTTTAAAGTTACTATATATTGCTTGGCCAAAGTATCTCCACATATAATAAAAGAAAGTCTATCTGTGTGTGTCTTTCGTTCGTGAAGCTAATCGACGTAGGGCTACAAAATTTGGTACATAGGTGCATCTAAACAAGAGCCAGTGCACGTCGAAGCGATTTTTTCAAAATTAGAATCAGATTTTTTTCTTTTGAGGAAATCGCATCAGTTTGAATAGTTTCATTCTTCTAGAAGTGTGGTTTTTGCAACAGTTTTCCATTCGATGCTTTGTATACTGGACTGCTGACTGTTTAAAGTATGAGATAAAATATTATTAACTATACTTTCCTTTTTCAGAATTTTTTGTATTTTTGGTGTTTCTTTCATGTTATTTATTGCTTATTTCACTCTTAAGGTAATGAAAA
This sequence comes from Stegodyphus dumicola, assembly GCF_044657685.1. NCBI lineage: Eukaryota > Metazoa > Arthropoda > Arachnida > Araneae > Eresidae > Stegodyphus > Stegodyphus dumicola. The sequence continues at coordinate 217,693,183 of NC_140771.1, forward strand.
GTTTTGCGTGATTGTTTTTAGGAAACAAAGTTTTAAGCTTCCTTTACACCATTTGAATTCTTAAGATTTTGCAACGGGAAGTTGGTTAATTTATTTATTAGGATAATTAATGTTTGTATTAAAGGATACTGCTTATTTCATTGTAATGTTTTTATATCTAATACATTTTTTATTGAATTTTTTGTTGTTGTTATTTTTTTTTTTTTTGATAAAGTTGGTCTCTGAAAAGTTCCTACCAATTTCTTTTACTAAAGTTATCTCCCAAACTTTCCTCAATTTGAAATCTTATAAGATTTCTGTAGTCATCAAAATCTCTCAATTTTAATTCATAGTATTAATCTTAACATAGTTTCCTAAAAGCTTTTAAAAGTCTCTTCGATATTTTTGCTCTTATTCTTCTTTAGATTTTGCTTAATACATGGAGCTGTATACACATTTGTTTTGTATTTAAGCTTCTAAAATCTTCTTCTTGTAAGTATCCACCAGAATAGAATGCGTTATATCTTGAAGAAAGAAAAATTTATTAGGATCCGTCGGAATACAGAAAATATTTTCTGAAATAAATGGCAGCATAATGTTGAGTTTTTGTTAAATTTTAAAAATAATTGATTGAAAATATTTTCTGCAGATAAAGAGGATTTAAAGAAATTTATGATGCATTGTAAAGTTGGTTTCCAGTATTTTATACAATTCAATATTTTCTTCCTGACAGCCTTTCTTAAAATAATAAATGAATTTCAAAGATTTTATAGTAAATTTCTGTGCTCGAGTTATACTGGTTTCCAATAGCTGTATATCGAACCACGAAATGTTTAACCATTGAAATAATACTTTATTAATTCAGTGATATACCATGATTTCGACGTCTTAAACAAGTTTATTTATTTGGTGCAGAAGAGGCTTTTCTTTCTGCAGTCATGATATATTGTAACACACGAAAATGAAATATTTATATGCGAATGACAAATGAATAATTCGGGAAAGAAATCGGAGTAATGAATTTTTAAAATTATACCTTATAATTCTGTTTGAAAATATTTAAATAAATAAATATTAAATAAATGAAATATACCAATGTAATCTATAATGTAAATGTGAAGGGTAATTTTTTTCAATATATCATCCGTATTTTCCATTTATTTAATAAATAAATATTTAATAAATGGAATATACTAATGTAATTTGTAACGTGAATATGAAAGTGAAAGGTAATCTTTTTAAAATATATTTTATTTCTATATGCTACATGGCATTCACATTACATGCAGAGATTTAAACTACCCAGGAAAAACATTTCCGACAGCTCAATGGTAAAAGAAATGCAAACGGGAGGAAAAACATACTATAAAAAACAGAGAAAAAAGAATTTTAAGTAAAACTATCTTAAAATATTTTATGGAAATCAGACTACATGTTTGGTGGTTGCAGATCGAGTGTCTGTGAGATATTAAATATTTATAAAGCTCAGTTTTTTTAGGCTCTGAAAGAGGACAGTAATGTAAAATACATTCAGTCTTTTAGATGTCGAATAAATCACAAAGACACAAACGGGAATCAATGTGTTTAAATCAGAATAAATATTTATTAATTCTGGCGTGACCCGAAAAGTTTTGAGTTATTTTCTTTGAATAGTGGTGCTTTTCGTTTCATTCTCTTTTGTACTGACAACACTCCATTTTTGTTTTAAAGCCCTTCAGCAAATTTCTCCACCCTGACATGTGTAATATTTCCAAAGAGCACTTTAATATATATAACAACTATTTTATATTTTCATTTCATAATTTTCACAAGCATGTACAAGTTTTCTGCATTACTTGAGGATGCTTTGTTTTATTTTGAAATTTCTCCATTGTTACTTAGTTGCTGAAATTATAAATTACGATGTTTGGAACCTGAAAGAAGCTTTCTGAAGAAATCCATTATGAAACTTGTGAAGGAGCTTCAGCAGTTATTCAAAAGGAGCGGATGAAACATAAATTTGCTAACACTATCGTTACCAGTTCATCACGAAACTCATTAAAAGCGTATCCTGCGTTATCAATTACATAACGACCATCTATAGAAGTATTTTAGATGATATCTCACCTTTAATTTAGAATAAGAATAGCGCGAATAAAGTATATTGCATGGTCCTGCTTTTGGTTACATTGAATAGTTAGCTTTAATATAATTTTGAGAAGCAATATTATTGTTGATATGGTAGAACACATTCCTAAGGTCAAAATCTGAATTAAACTTTTTCTTTCGCCTTCTCATTCTATCTCAAAAAGAGTCTTACTTACTATTCATTTTCGGTCTAATCGCATTCCATCATACCTATCCTTTTAGGCTTTATAAATTATTGAAATCTTTATGGGTATTTGGAACAATCCGTACATTGCTACCTTATTTATCTGAATCTTTTAGACAAGATTTTTCCTCTCGAAAGCGCTGGTTCTGTGAAGTACACCCACGTAGCTTATATTAAAAGAATTTATTACTTATGTGTTAAGTTTTACATTCAATAATTCGTTTTCTTTTTTCATATTTTCTACTTACCCCTCCCCTTCATCATTTTTCCTGCAAACATATCCAGCAGTTTGTATATATCCTGTTACATTATAAGCAAATCTATTTATTTCTTACAAAATGCCTTCAAAACATGTTTTAATAGGCGAGTACAAGTTTTCGTGCAATAACCTTATATCAGTTATATCAGATAATGAGTTCCATTTCCAAATAGGCAATTTTATACCAGAAAGCGCTTTGTGTTTAAGAATATGCAAAATATTAATCAATAGTTAATTTGCAATGTCCGTTTTGCAGGCAGTATAATACAGATCCACCAAATTTAACAGAAGATTCTACGTTGATAGAGATTGTTCGGGTTATCTTTGTATGGTCAAGACCTTCTTACGAATGCAAAAAATCAACAAATAGCGCTACCTGCGAGCTTGTAGTATGCAACCAACCATTTGGAAGATTTTGAGACGATATACCATGCTGGACTTTGAGATTGATACCATACTGTTTGGCGACATTGTATTAATAGAACCAGATGATATATCAAGAGAAATGAGTTTGTAACAGCAAACAAGAAACATTTCAAGATGAGATTTTACCGCCCATCTAATATTCCGAGGTGAAGCGATATTTCAGTCTTGCAGAATGGTAAACCATCATGATGTCCTGATATTGAGCAAAGAAAATTAGGAATTTTAGTTGAACAGAAAACAAATTACCAAAATTAAGCATTTTTTGCAATATTTTGCAGACAATAGAGTATGGGTTTCCTTCCTGAAAAACCTGTAACTAATATATTGCAGTTGCTATAATTTCCTTAAATGAAAGATGATTCAGAAAATAATGCAGTCTTTACCAGATTGACACAATAAAGTACTCTTCTATTTGAATGATGAAATCTAAGATCGATGGATTGATCAAGGGAAAATGACAATATTTTTTAAATGAACGCCACTCATCTGAACTTATACCTAGATATTGTTTTGTTTCGGAGCACGTTAAAGACAATATTTTGTGTTTCCGTTGCTAGCAACTTTTCAAAAGTTGTAGAAGCGCACTACAGCTGGTTTAGTGCACATGAGCTCGTATGTTACATGGCTTGCGGACAGAATTGTTTTCCGGCTCGGACCTATGTTGTGTAATAAGAGGCACCCACTTCAAACATTTCTAGCATTACGACTAAAATTTAAAAGAGTTTTATTTAAATATTCATTCTTTATTTGTAATAGTTTACGAAATACAACATTTTTAAGCCAATGAATAATTTGCAATAACCATGTTTTGTGTAAGCGATACCATTGATGCACTAAAAAATTAAATTCATAAATGGATAAAATATTATTTCTCAAATATGAATATTTGATATTATACCATACCTCGAAAATATTTTCTAAAAATTGACAAGATGTACTTGCTGTAAGTACATGAAGGTTATATTGCATTGAAAATATTTTTTAAATCTTTAACAAAATTTACTTTTATCCATCCGAATATCTTACATGTAGTATTTTTTGTTGTAAATAATTTGGAAAAGATTGTTGTTGTAAAGATGTTGTTGTAAAGATTTACTATTTTTACCTCCCGCCAACCAATAAACATAAGTAAGGAAAGTAATGTTTTCTGAAATTCGATAGTGAATTTCAGTGAAAAAGCTCGAATTACGTTCCCTACAACAAGGTTTTACTGTATTTACAATAATATCTGTTTGTAGATATGTTTCTGTGTGTGTGACAATTTTTTCGTCCACGATAACACTTATACGAAACATCCAAAAAATTTCGAATCTCTGCCTTTGCTTTCTAACTTCATATAAAGAACAGATTAGGTTTTGGCTGAAACTGGACAACCGGAAGTGGTACTGAACGGGAAACCCATAACAGTTTTGAATTACATTAAAATTTGAATTAAATAAAAATTACATTAAATTTTACACATTAAAATATAATTCAAAATTTTTCAAAAGACTTTTATATCAACGGGAAAAACACATTTGTTTTAGTTTCTTCAATTGAAGAAAACTGTTAAATTTTAAATACATGTATCTAGTAATGTTTAATTTAATTCTATCTATTTATGTTTAATATAGTTCAAAACATAATTTCTACACTTAACTAAGTTCTCTTGAAAGATTAAACATGATGATGATGATATTTAATGATAAATAAAAACTCGAAATTTAACATGTGGGAGCAAAGATCTGCGTACGTAAATGCAAATTTAAAAAAAAATTCAGTTATTCTAAAAATGAAAATAAAAGAATTAATATATCAACAATAAATATCAGGCACAATTTGGAAATAAATATCAAATTACATCATCATTATAAAGTTTATATTGTTACAGGTTTTTATTATGACCATGGCTTGGTTTGGTTTGGTTTAACTGCACCTGCTTAAGGAAAGGGATGCCTTCGTGCAGGACTTTCTAAGGGAAACAGGCTCGTATACATTTTACCCATGGGAATGCCCACAGAACTAGCCCATTCATGTAGAATCAAACACAGGTCGGAACTACCAGTGTTCAGTGATTTTATCATTCAGACGTTGAGTGACACAATATTATGACTGACCATGAGCATGCATTTTGACACAAGACCATAGTGCTCGGAGGACAGTGTATATGTGAAGAAATTTCTGTAGAAAATATTCTTTACGTTTCACGTAGGTATGCATTATACAAGCTATTTTTATTGTACTAACATATGAATCATTTTTCTTATAAGTATTATAAGTTAATGTATGCAGTCTTTCTAAGGCAACTTGAATTTCTAATAATTTATTTTCAAGAAAAAAATAAAGTATCATTATCTTTAATGTTGCCTTTCTATTGAATAAAATTACTTTCCCAAGCTCCGTTTCCAAGTAAGCTCAGAGAAAAAAGAATAATAAAGATAGTATTGAAAAAGTTTATACTTTATGTTGTGCGGACGTCAACTTAAAGCGAGAGAAATTTCGATATCTTTAAAATTTGTTTAGTGATTCACAAAACATTTTAACAAATAACATTTGTGTACATTAAACCTCTATTTTAATAAACCTGAAATGAGAAGTAATCTACTATTATTTTCTACTTTTATTTTACCTTATTTTTCTTTGATTCATTTTGCCTAGCTCTTAATAAAAAAAAAAAAAAAAAAAAAAAAAAAAAAAAAAAATGTTTGGTACTATTCGGTTTCGAGGGCCGTAAAAAATCGCCAAACTATTGTTGATGCCAATGCTGCCAAAATTAATTGCGGCAACCCTAATAATTGCGGCAAGAAAGGAAGTATAATAGTAAATAACGATTTAAGATTGATGTTTTAATTTAGATGAAAGGTTAATTTCATATAATACTTTTTTATTATTATAATTTATATGAAAAAGGCTAAACATGACTGAATGGAAGCATAAGAGTAAATAACTATTTCAGATTATTATTATAATTTATATAAAAATCGCTAAACATAACTGAATGGACGCCTGCATCGCTATTTCGCTACCGACTTATCGCTAAACCATAATTTCATCTCGTTGGTTGTTCAAACGTAATTTTCTATAATGAATGATGCTTTTTCTTTGAAAATATTCTCGGTAAAGTGCAGAACCGCTCACTTATTTGTTTGCCGCTTTTTACAAGGGTAAAAACAATTGGATTTTTGTCAATTTTCTTTTACTTTTTAAGTGAAAATAGGTGGATGTGTACGTAGATAAAGTCAAGGGTGTGCACAGTGCCATTTTTGCGCAATCCTAGGATTCTTTTTTTTTAAAGTGAAAATAGGTCGATGTGCACATGGATACTGAGTATGTACAATTCTTAAAAACGCGTCAAGCAGTGTGTGATTCTGCACTTTACCCAAAATTCTATTGCCGAGTTTTCATCATGGGCAATTCCCAAATTGTTAAATCCATAGGATATCAAAAAAAGATTTAAAAATTAAACAGGTATTTCAATGGCGTCTTAAAAAATATAGAACTATATAAACTTACGCAATCTGAAATCAGCGCGTACGCTAGATTTAGCGCGCTGTTAAATGGGCGCGTTTGCTAGATTTGGCGCTTTTGCGCGTACATTTTCGCTGCAATTTTTTTACGGCCCTCGAAACCGGATAGTACCAAATGTTTTTTAACTGACTTTTTTAAACACTGAGCAAGTTTTTTTAAACTGCTGAAGTTCTGGAGAATTTTGGAAAGAGGATTTCGTATTTTGAGATCTAAATTAATTACTCATTTAGGAATTTCTAAATTTTGAGAAAGTAATAAATTTTTGCAAAGTACATTTAATAGAAAAGAACACTTATAAAGACAGAAAGTGTATACAGCTGAAGAATTTAATAGTTTGTTTCGCAAATTGTACGTATCTGGCTTCACTGTGATTAAAAATGAATTGAAGCACTTTTAGATTTTCATAAACTACGCATAGATGGCGCCAGTACGTACTTTTATTAAATCGAATGAGGTAAACAGAAACCACACTCCATAAATTCAGCAAGAACTCAATAAACACTTAACAAAAGTACTTTTAAAACTGGCCCAGTAGAAGACAATAAAGAACATAAAACTACCTTATATTCATATAAGAATAATATTATTTTTAACTTTCATTACTATTTTATTCTGTTTCAAAAGAAATTTGGATACATTCGAAGGAAACTAAGAAGGAAGCAGTTCTAGAAAAGGCTTTGAATAAAAAATGGCAGTGATGAAAAAAAAATTAAAATTTTGAATTTTATTGAATTCAAATCTAATACAAGACATTTACGGTTTCCAATGATGTTGTAGCTATTGCTTTGTTTAAATTAGAATGTTTAATTAATTTATACTAGATATTTTTAAATTGGGCGAAAATTTTTATTTTCATCCTTTTAAAAATGACATCGAGTACCTCTTTTTCTATTAATTGACACTGCTCTATTATGGTTGTAACAGACTTTTAATAAAACCTCTCAGCTTAATTTTCTCAAGTGGCATCCATATTTGAGTCGGCATGAAAGTAATCCCTGAGGATGTAGTTTTCAAGACAGGATATAGATGGCAGCACGCAACTGCACCAAAATATCGTCACACCATTTTTTTTTAGCATTAAATGTGCGTTACGTCTTTTTTTAAAAAACTGGATAATACGTATATTTGTTATTTATTTTGTCATTTGTTTATTAAACGTGCGAACCTCACGTAGTTATTCTCGGCTTAGAGCGCGAAGTTGGAGCTGATTTCATCTCGAAACGACATTTTGCGTCGGTTTACTATAAACGGCTCATCACTTTTTTAAATTGTTGCCACCAAATATTATCTCCATTAGATTATATTTAAAGAAATTAAATAATGAAGAATCTACATGAGTATATGTATTTTTCTCGCACTGTGAAAAAAAAACGACTTTACCTAGAGTTATAAAAATTTGAATAACTTAATGCCCACCCAAACATGTGCACCCGGAAGACCGAATTTTGAACTTTGAACTTGTTTTATTATTAATTTCATGCTTTGTAAAGCTTTAACGAATTTTTGAACACCAAACTCAAGGATTTCAAAGCGAGCAATGCCAACACTGTACGAAAAAAAAATTTTTTTTGTATCCAGCTCGCGATCGGAAATTTAAAAAATAGGCTGCTTTTAAATATTTTGTGATATTACTCTTGAAATGAATTTTATGTGGTTTAAGTACGAAGAGTATCATATTTAATAAATAAAGGTAATATACGAAATGTTAAGAAACCTCTTCTTTAGGCATAATATATTAAAATCTGAAAGATTTCAGACTTTTTTTACCCCAGAAGGGCTATTAATTTCGTTTTAGCATTTTGCTTTGGTTCACTGTAAATGTCGGTTCACTTTCTAAATTATTTCCAGTATATTATCGCTCTGTGTTATATTTAAAGAAATCAAATAATGAAAAATCTGCATAAATGTATATATGTTTTCCGCATTGTGATAAAACAATACCTAGAGCCATCTAATTTTGAATAACGTAATCTTCCACCGAATATGGCATTTAGAAGCCTTAATTTGGAATTTGAAATTTGTTTTATTACCGATTTCATATTTTGTAACGCTTTCACGAAATTTTGATTAACAAATTCAATGATTTCAAAACGAACAATGTCAACAGTGTACGGGAGGGAAAAAAAAAGAAATTCTATATCCAGCGCGCGAGAATGTATATATCGGAAATTCTAAAGATAGGCTCATTTAAAAATTATTTTTCGATATTGGTGTTGAATTGAATTTTGTGGTTTAAGTGCAAAGAGTTGATATTTAATAAATAAAGGTAACACACAAAATGTTAAAAAAGTCCCTTTGGACGTGATATAAAATCTGAAAACTTTCAGATTTTGTTTTCATTATATTTTAAATTTTTTATAAATTTTAAACTGATTTTTTGAATTTGATGTATTATAACAACCTTTTCTCAAAATCGGTAAAAGAATCAACGTGGCAATAACATACCATGTCAACTACCCTAACCTGAAACAGAAAAGGTGCCAACAGCAGCTATTTATTGAAATGCTGATGTTAACGAAACATTTCGGATATACAATGACGTCACATGCAGTCGCTTGCATTCTTGAACGTCAGAATATGACGTTACATAATAATAAGATGTTTAATTCTTGGCAATGCAATTTTTTTTTATATTTTACGAAACGTACAAAATTTTAATTAACAAACTATACGATTTGAAGGCGAGCATTTGCAACTCTTTTCGAATAATGCAGATTTTATCTCAAGCGCGCGAAGAGTTTTTTATTAATATCTCGACTGATTCAAGTCGTAGGAAGATGAAAATGGTGGAAATAGCTTCTCACGAATTTTTGGAATCCGGGGATACATCTCTCGAAACTCAACTCTCTGCCGTTCGGAAGGAGATAACGCCGCAAATAGACAGATACACGCGTACAAATATTAATAGTATAGATGATAATTAATTTTAATAGCCAAGGCTGTTTTTTAGTTGCAGATGTGATTTCATTAGCCTAAAAATTATAGCCGTTTGATATAAAAATGCACTTTTAACGTAAAAATTTATAAAAAATGTTATTGGATTATTGTTTGAAGTAGCGGAAAATAGAGGCTAGACGTAACCCTTTCCTGCACGCTACCTTTTAATGTTGGAATTTAGAAAAAAAAAAAAAAAAAAAAAAAAAAAAAAAAAAAATAGGCAGTCTAATTAGGCCTGGAGGAGTGCGCAGATAATATTTTGTATAGATAGCACTTACCGTTTTAATTCTGTAGGTGTTTCCGAAGTGGGCTCACTGAGTGAATAAAGCTTCGAAAACAGCGCTAAAGCGAGCATTGCTGGGAAGGGCTAAAACACACAAGATTCGGATTACCGTAGGAGATTTAGCACTACCCAGGTTGCATCGCAGGGAGGCTTGCTACTCTACACCCCCAAATCTTTTTTTGGTTATATGATGGTTACATGCGTATAAATGAAAATTGGTAAATTAGCTACATGATATTTACATTTCATACCTATACTTTCGTCAATTTTTTCTCATGGTGGTACTTTTTGAAGCAAGTGACATCCTTTGAAAGAGTGCAAGGCAACATTCATGTATTTGCACATATACCAGGATCCGCATCGGATTCAGTATCTGAAGACAATCCGTTTTGTACTTTCAGTGCTTCAGAAATAGTCAGCTCTCTCCGATTCATTTGCAAAATAATTAAAATCATAAAAAATAAACTAATATTATATCTACAATTTAGAAAATATAAACTATAAAATAACATTAAATAATCTTCTACAACTCAAAACTATCAAAATGTAGAGCTAACAAAACTTATTTCAACGAAAGCGAAAGGAAAAAAACTGTTCTAGTGAAAAATCAAAGAACTAACTGATAAAACCAATCCTAAATTTCAGAAAATCATTCGAACAATTTCTCAGGTTATAACCCCCCTACCCCGAAAAAAAAAAAAGAAAAACCGGATTGAAATACAGATGTGAACCCACCTTTTCTCTGTGAATGAGCTCACCGAAGAAAATACTGCAGTGAAACAAAGACCCTGTTCTTCGTCTGGTCCTGGTGTTTCAGTGATCCCACTCTGGGCACACCAGATGCTTCTCGTTCGATTTTAGGCAAGATTTCAAGATAAAAATTTAAAACTAGTATATAATAAAGAGATCAGCATACAGCCAAGAAAATATCATAGAAACTTCTTTTCAAACAATTCCTTTTATATCTTAAAAGATCTTTAGATTTTTTTGAAAAATGAGGGTCTTTAAAAATTAAACATAACTAAAATGTATGCACTGGTTTGTGTTGTGCTGACATCTAATATAAATAAAGAAGGTCAAAAGTAACCTATAAAGCCTTTTCCATTTAAATTTTCTGTGTGTACAGAGGACATTTTACACTGTGCCGGAAAGGCTTCAGTGATCCTAATTTTAATGCCATTTAAACTTCGAATGAAGTTTTGAATTTAAACAGATCACTACATAAAAGGTATTAAGACCTATTTAGAAATCAAAAGTCATGAAATGTTAAATTAATAGCAAAAGTTTACTTAGTTAGAAAGAAACATATATGTAAAGATTTATTCTAGATCAAAAAAAGATCATTTCTTAATTTAATTATTGTTTAAAAATTATTGAAATTTGTTATTTTAATTATTTATTAAAAATACAGCTAGACTGTACCATAGGTTTCACAAATAATCTATTAATAAACAATTGATGTCTCCGTTTACATAATGGTATTCATCAAAAAAAGGTTGTACTTAATTTTTTGCAAATTCTTCTTCGTTTCGATTCTCTCCCAGTTGATTTTAACCGCGTGTGGTTCTGGTTTATGGTAAACATCAGGATTTTCTGCCCAGTTCATTGCATCTATCATGTCATCGAACTTAATCTTGCCATCTACTTTGGGGAATTTATAAATAAATGATTTTAGAAGATCTCGGTTTATAGGTACCAGACATGATCGGAATACGAAATACACTCTTTTGGGATCAAGATATCCTGTCTTATCCTCATCTTGTAATCGAAATGCCAATTTTAAGTCTTCGAAATCGTAGTACTTTTTCCAGTATAGTTCTGTTTTGACTCTAGAAATAAGATCATCCAACTTCAACCCGATATCTTCTTCATCCGCGTAATATCGCGCTAAAGTTTTAATGGCATGCTCGGGGTACTTCTCTCGAATTTCTTCAGGCATTTCAGCGTACAGCACGTCCTTAAAATCTTCGTAGGATATAAAGCCTGTATAGTTTGGATCTTTTTCCTGAAACGTGGATTTGAGACTTTCAACCTTTTGCTTCATCCATTCTCTAAACCCCGCCATAATTGTTTTAATATTTGAATACTTGAACTGATTACAATAGTTCTCCATGTAGTTATACGTATATTCATCCGCTTCAAGGAGTTTGAAAGGTCTAGTTCTGACATAAATGACATTTCCGACATACATGTCAGCTGGCTGATAAAAACAGGGCTCAAAATTACTTAAATGGGCATGTGGTTTTGTCACTCGCATTCTCCTGAAGTGCACGTGCTCCATTATACTTGCCCTTTCGAAATCTAAATCCAACGCTCGGATGTCCATTGTATCATCTTCCATGTACCACCGGACAGTGAAACGACGATCTTTTTCCACTGGGTTGTCCGTTACAATGCGAGCAAGAAACTTGAGCTCTCGTACTTCATACGCAAATCTGTCTTTCTCGAAGACTTTCAATAAATGCTCTTCAAGGGGTTTGGGTGTAAATGGATCATTTGTTCTGATGGTCTGTTCTGAAGAACCAAACTCTTCATGTTTGTATACTAATTTGTGAGTTTTGAAAAGGGGTATTTCTGGTCGGGGCACTGGTATTAATTCTTTATTGTAAGTCGCACGGTAATAATTTTTTGTAAATTCATCACAATCATGCAAAACAACTTTAGACCCAAAAATGTTATATTCTACACCTAGGTCGAGATCTTTATCTGTGTAATACTCAACGAATCTTCTTCGGCCTTCTAGCGGATTGGAATCCACTAAGACAGATGTTGGTTTTTGGATTTTATAATACTTTCCCCCAATGAGAACGTTTTCAACATCATGAGCAAGATTCAACAAAGTCGGATCAGCCATTTCACCAATTGGTAAGGCTGGATCAACGTTTTTGGGTACCAGAGTAGGTCTGAGGATCACACGAGTGTCGAATCTGCCATCAATCCATTTATTCTTGCATCTTTCTTCAACGATCTTAATCAAACCATCGGCGAGGTTGTAATACAAAGTAATCTCTCTTTTCTCTTCGAACAGATTTTTTTCTTCTCCATAGTAACCAAAGAAACGAAGTCTTTTTGGATGATTCTTCAAAAAGGGAGCTAATTTATAAGTTTTGCCAGTAGGTTTCCGATATGAACGGAGCTTATTCCTTTCTTCTCTGTCTTCTGTTATTGGATCTATGACGTCCGGTAGGCGTGGTGGCACCTTGTAACCCATTTCAGTAAGAAAGTTTCTAGTGAAGTCATCACAATTTATTAGCTTGTATTCTCTTCCGTTAAGCACCAAAGTTTTACCAATATTGAGATCATCAATACAATAATAAGTTCCGTCTGGTTTCTGAAATCTTCCTTTGGCCACAATACATCCTTGAGGACAACCACTGTTTATTTGTCTTGGCTCATACACTTTGATATCATCATCATCTATATAATACAGAACGTTGCATTTCCTAAATCTCGTAGCCGATTCAGGATCTTCTCCGAGCTTTTCGCAATAATATGCATTAAACTTGAGGATAGGAGAATGAGGTTCTTTATCTATATTTCTGCTCCCCAACAAATGGCTGGCTTTGCTAAGTTTGGGTGCTTTTACACTTTCATCTTCTTCCCATCGCAACCCATTGCGCACGATAAATCTTTGGGGCTTATTATAACTAGTTTTATTTAAGCTACTGGAGGCTGAAAAACCTGGTATTACAGAAAAATCTGCCTCATAAGACATATTTACATAACTTTTAGCTGACAAATTATTATTTTAATTATCGTTTAATATGACAGAAACAGAAGTTTGTTTTCATTATGTTTACTGATCAGATTTGAAGAAGATGCCATATGAAAAATCTTAAATGTTTTCTAGACTTGAAAAGAAACCCGATGAAATTTGTAACATAATACAAGTAAAACAGTTAGCTCTGTTGAATTGATTTAATAAATTACTGTAACTGAAAATGAATTTGAAGTTTAGGACAGCGTTTTAGTTATTCGAAAGCATTATTAGTGCCTTTTAGTTGCATAAAAATCCATTTAAACATGGCAGTACTATTAAAATAGCTAAGAGATTAGTTTGAAAACCAATGAGTGGCAAATGAGAAAAATTATTCTGAAGTATTGGTAACTTTAGAAAATTAGGAATGGCAATAACGAAGTACTATTTTAAACGTATTTTTATCTGCTTCTTTTAAAAATATAGGTGCCGTATTCACGTGTCTTTTTAATGCGGTTTCCTTGAAAGATCTTGTGATGAATATTAGAAAGGATATTTTATTTGATGCAAAACAAGAACGATCAATGAGAAATACCCTAGGACTAACGAATATTTGAAAACAGATAGTTAAACTAGAAAATAGTGTCTGCCCAGAAAATTGATAATATTGTTTCCAAATAGTGAGCTAAAAGACTGATTACCTATAATTAGCTAAACAGAATAAATCTAGAAACCTCTCGATGGGCTTCTTTCACCAGAAGAATGGTGCCAAAGATTATATCCTTTTAGTCTGTCGGAAGTAAAATGATCTAGGAAGATTTTTGGATACAATACGGTGCTCCGGAACAGATGTTATTATTATGCCAATTATCTAAGACGTGGATGAAAGCTCTTGAGGAATTTTTAATGAAGTCTATCCATTTCAAAATATTAAAAATATTGTGACAACTCTTTATTCAGCAAAAGCTGCGAATTCAATTTGCTTTTTCCAAGAAAAAGCCAGAGAAAAAAGAAAAAAATATATTATAAATTCAAAGAAGGTATATAGAGATCACTTGAGGCAGTGTTGATAGTGTTTGATTTTAGCCTGCATAAGAAGCTCTGATTGTGATAATTATTTCAAAGCTGCAAATCAATGCTTGCAAATTTTCTTCCTGTAGTAAATTACTAGTTATATTAATTATCACTTATGAAGGTTTGGTTTAATCCTAGTATACGATACACACGGGATTTGGCGAGTTTTGCCGACAGTATGACGAGCAGTAAACGCGATATTTATGATGAGCAGTAAACGAGCCATTTTGGTGTTGGCGACAATTTTAAAAATGGTGCCAAGGTCATATCGTATACTAGGATTTTACCGAAGACTTAAGAAGATGAATATCAACTTGATGTGAATAAATTGTGAATTTTATGTCAACGACGAAGCTTTTATCGGCTAAAATTTCATAAGCGGGGTAAGTTGGTGCCAAACTGTTTTGGTCTTCAAAATTTGGCGAATTTTTTAGGCGGCAATGAAAGTACTAAAACGTGATTTTTAAATGTCAATAGAATAGTAACTTTTAAGTTTTGCAGTAGTGAAACGCCGTTATTTTATGTAAACAGAATAGTAAAATGAGATGATAAAATACTAGATGAGTAAAGCAATGTCCAACAGCTTTGCAAGTAAAAGCATAGTCCTTCATCATAAAGTAGTAGAATGAACAATTCTTGTAAATAATTATTGAGTAAATAAATGTATACACTTATCAGATCAGAACACTGCGAAATCAGTTTTAAACGTAAAAAGAATAGCAAACTATGCGTATTCAGCATTATAAAACTAACTAAAATATTCAAGTTACTATCGTCGTGGAATTCAACACACTAAACAACTTTCGTTCAAAGCTTTAAATATTCCACATCTTTCGATTGCCACATGCAAGAAACAAAACTAAAAAAAAATTAACTAAATAAAATTAAATGAAAACATTCATAAATTATAAACTTCATGTCATATGAAATCCAACATTATCCCACCAACAACAGCTTAACCTTCTGCAAATATTTATATAAATATAATATTAAACATATATATAACGATAATATTAAACAGTAAAACTTTTAAAAACAGACACAGTATTTCAAAATTAAATTTTTTTAAAAATCTGGCTACACTAAATTCGCGCTCTTACAGTTACCGAAATAAAGCTCTAGGTTTGCCACAAGAAAACATATAACCGGAAACCACAACCAAATTAAAATCGCGCCAAATAAAAAACTCTCGCCAAGCTTGGCGCTCACACCGATTATGGAATTTTAACCCTTTTATCTAATTTAATTAAAGATCTAAATACAAGCATACATGGAGTTATACTTGGAAATCTTTCCCGTAAAACATCCTTATATTTATGGGGTTCAATGAAATTGTTTTCTGTAATAAGTTTTGAGAAAGTGATCTCAAAACCTATTACAGAAAACATTTTTCCTTCGTCGACCAGTAGTCTTAGTGCATTCCATTACGATAAAAGTTATGGTGTGGTGTGGTGTATTTAATTATGGCAAAGCACACTAGGGCTATCTGCCTAAGCGAAGGGATGCCTTCGTGGAGGACTTTCTAAGGGAGTCTGGTTCGTATGCACGTTACACATGGGGAAAACCACGAAAACACCCATGCAGCCAGCTCGTTCGCGGGATTCGAACCTCGGACCGAGCTACCAGTGTTCAGCGACTTTACCACTCGGCCGCTGGTAACATTCCACCAATTATTTCAACTGCAGCATGGAAGTATGCATCGCCGTTATTGTAAAAATTATCTTTCCATTTGGAATCTAAAAATTGCTTATAAATGTATTCCCAACAAAGCCATGAACAGTTATTTCTTAATCGGACAGAAACAAAACGAAATTCTAAAAGAAGTGCAAACTGTGTAATTTTAGTCAACGGATGCTCAATTCTTAATTATTACTTTCGAGAGATACTTTGCTACATAACACATTTGTACCCGAAAAGAATTTGGAAACAGTTCATTTACTGAATCCTGAAAGTAAATGAATCTCATAAAGTTTATTTCTAGTCATTAACCAGTTTTTTAGAAACTGATTCTGTTGTATTCAAGTAGTTCCAGTTCTTATGTACAAGATTTCACTTCATTAGAGAAAGTAAAAACTTTCACTCCGTCAGAGAATGCTCAATAGTTAGCAAGGAAAAGCTGTTATTAAATAAATACAGAAAATGTGGTACTTTTCCGCAATGCACCTGCCACGCATTTTGTCTGTGTGTGCATAATGGAAATGTACCGTGTATGTATGTGTGCGTGACGGAAAAGTACCACGTGAGTATGTGTGTATGCCACTTATAAACTATTCTTATAACTGTAACTTATTTACAATTAATAAATCCGCCAAAATGCGTGATAAGTCCAAAACCGAGAACGCGTTTATTCTAATAGATAATGATTCGTCAATGAACATTAACTCTCATTAAAATTTTTAAAAATACCAATGTTACTTTTCTTCCACATTATTATTGGAAATTGCAACGCAGAAGCCTAGGTTTTAAACTCTAGTTAAAGCTAATGTCGGTGGGATAATTTTTACTGTAAAACATCTTAAATGGGCGAAATATTTTAGACCTGTCTTCGCCAGAGAATATTGTCAGATAGGCATGATAGCTATTTTCAAGAATCTTATTCAAATTCCAACATCTTTGCTATTAAATAATGAAGAATCTGCATGAAAATATGTATGTTTGTATGATTTTCACATTGTGGAAAAACGGCGACCCACCAGAATTTGAAAACACATAATCCTCCACCCAAACTTGTGCACTTCTAAACCCAAATTTTGAATTTCGAATTATTTTTTATTTATTGCATAATTTGCAAGAATTTAACGAAATGTTGATTAAAAACAACGATTTAAAATCTCTGTGCTGCCACTCTGCGAAGAGTAAGGTATTTGTTTCAAAATTAATAAGAAAACTCAGTGCAATTAAAAAAAATATGAAAAGTTTCAGATTTTAATGGTTCTCCAAAAGAGTTTGTTAAGGTTTTTTACGTTCTCGCTGATCTCGCAGTCTACCAGAACGTTACTGCACTCAAACCTTCAAACCTGCTACCCTCTTTTTTACTGTTTAGCTTTGTTATTAAGTAACATTATCTTCGCACTTACGTCATATGCAATTAACAACAAAATCACAAAAATTTTAAAAGCAGCATAGCAGCATATAATTTAGTTTAATAACCAGATATAATTATTGCTGCTATGCTGCTGTTTAGTGGGTAAATGCTTTATTTAGTTCATCTGAACTTAGCAGCTAAAGAAGCTAGTTCAAAAACTATCGAAACTAGTACTGCAAAAAATTTAAAAAATTTACACTGATTCTTAATGTTGGACTTTGTTTTTGATAGCAGCATAGGTTTATAATTTCCGAAACAGTGCTAAAAGTATTAGCACACATTTTCAGTTCATATTTTTGATTCAATATTCAGTTTTCTTAGTAAGATAGCTAAAAAAAATTTATTTTTTGTCTTTTTATCATTAACGTTTTGTGTGTTAATTTTATTTGCTCAATAATACGTTCTTCGCCCTTACACCACATAAAATTCTATTCAACAACAAAATCACAAAATAGATATTTAAAGACAGTATATCTCTAGAAATCTCGACCGACAATCTCGCGTGTTGGAGATAAAAATGTTTTATTCCGCAGAGTGCTGCCGCTGCTCGCTTTCAGATCGTTGAGTTTACTAATCAATAATTCAAAACACACACACACAAACACGCACACACACACACACAAAAAAAAAAAAAAAAAAAAAAAAAAAAAAAAAAAAAAACTGAAAGTTCTCAGATTTTATGGTACGCCCAAAGGGCGTTTTTTTTTAACGTTACATCTTTATTTATTAAACATCACGTTCTTCACACTTAAACCGTAGAATTCAATTCAACAGCAATATCACAAGATAATTTAAAAAGAACATATCTCTAGAATTTCCGATACGTGCTGGAGATAAAGATTATATATATATATATATATATGTAGAGAGAGAGAGAGTTTATATATATATATATATATACAGTGTTGCTATTGCTAGTTTTGAAATCGTTGAGTCTGTTAATCAAAAATTCGTTAAAGGTTATAAAATATGAAAAAGACAACTCTACCCGAAGAGACGGCTCCTAACTTAAGCTGTCCTCTAGGACAACAAACACGATAATATCATCCCAAAGAAGGAAGCGCCAGCGCACCACAGCCAAGGGATAAAAATGTTTTTTCTCCCTCGCTTTGGAATCGTTTGAGTTTGTTAATCAAAAATTCTTTAAAGTTCTACAAAATATGAAATAGACAATAAAACAAATTCTAAATTCCAAATTCTTGCTTTCAGGTTTGGGTGGAGGTGAACATTATTCAAAATTTGATGGCTCTAGGTACCGTTGCTTTTCCACAATGCGAGAAAAATACATACCTTCATGCAGATTCTTCATTATTAATTCCTTTAAATATAATACAGGGTGATAATGTTTGGTGGCAGTAATCTGGAAAATGAAATGGACATTTATAGTGAATCGACTCAAAATTAAGTTTCGAGAATAATAGCTTTTCTGGACTAAATTCCTCTTTAGGTTAAAATTATATAACATCCTTCTATGGAAATTATGAATATTTTTAATGAGATAGATCATGGATTAAATGCGTTTTTAATATTCAAATCAATTCGATTCAAAAGCAAGAAACGAATATCCTTAAGTGCCTACAGCTTTCAAATAGCTTCGTTTGTTAATTCACACCAGATAGATATAGTTTAAAAGATAAATATCTTACATTACGCCGAATGGCAACAGACTCGTAAAAGTGAAACGACACATTGATAGTCATTCTACGCAAAATCCTACTCTAAGACTGATAGCCGTTTTGGGTTAAAAAGTTGTGTGTTGCCACTCGAAAAAATGCAATGTATTTTTCACCTGAATTTAATTCCATTGGGGAAAAATGCGGGCACTTAGATCATAAAATTTTGAACACACATTGTCTTCCACTTGAGCATGCCCACTTCGAGCCCGAATTTTGAGTTTGGTTTTTATTTATTTCATATTTTGTGCGAATTTAAGGAACTTTTTTAAAAGCTGAACAATATAAAAGCTCTGTGCTGCCACTCTACAAACGTAGAATACATATGTTCCCAAATTTATTCAGAAAACTCAATGATGTAAAAGACTCGACGAAACGCAATATATTTGTCTTTCGAATTGAATCAACAAAATTAGCGATTTCAAAGAAATGTGTTGCCACTGAAAAAGCATTTATAAAATTTGTTTGGAAGCAGGCTATTGTGAACTCGAAGAATAATTCACACATTACCTTATCGGCAATAAGACATTGAAGGTGCAGAAACTGACTTAATTCACTATTCTGCTAAGTTTCAAATGTAAACAAACATGGCTGTAATGGTAAACAAATATTAGGCTTAGCCGCACTTAAACAACTTTTAAATTGTTGATAATTTTACAGTTATTCTATGCAGATTAACTAAAGGCATAAAAACCTTAACCGGAAGATAAGAACGACATAATTCAATCATTTTTAAAGCAAAAAACGCGCAATTTACCAACATATAAGAATAAAAAAGGGAACTAAGCACCCGGAGCCGAGTAACAGAGTGGATATATATATATAGTTGAAACAGAAACTGAAAAGCTAACAAGTAATGAGACGTAAGACCTATTTGGTCTTAAAACTTTTTTGCGCAAAATGCTGCAAAAATATGAAATAATAGGTAGAAAAATTGCAGCGAGCTTGCTAAAAAGTTACCAGGAGCTGTAGCTCCACGAAATAGTTCAACGCAGTATTACTAAAATATTAACATAGAAGAAATTTAAAAAAAAAAAATATTAACATGGAAAAAAGAAAAAAACTGCTTACACGCGAAATAAAACTGTTTAAAAACAATGTTGGAAAACATGTGAATGCACGAAAAAACTAATCTGACCGTTGTGACATGTGAAAAGTTAATACATATAAAAAAAAAAGATCGACGGAACAAGTTAAAACAAAATAAAATTAAAAAATGATTAAAACATAAATTGAAAAAATTATAATTAAAACATAAATTGCAAAATTACAAAAATTACAATAATTACAAAGCGGAAAATGGTAAATTAGCCCAATCGGACCCTCAACCAGGCTTTTCAAGGGAAAAATGGTTGAATGTCGAACTAGGCCAAATACCATTACGCGTTCATTGAAGCTCTTGTTTGATGAAAATTATTTTTTAAATAAATATGAATTGTTCCGAAAAAATCTTTTTGGAGCTTCAATTCTATGTTCCTTTTTTCCGACGCGTCCACAGAAAAACACATTAAGGTGTAAAAAAGGTAAATGCAACTCCGAGCAATACAAAATTAAAATCAAAATAAAATAAAATAAATAGTGGTCTGCTATTAGTCAAAATTAAAATAACGTACGTGCTGGTCCTGCTAGCTTAAAGAAGAGAAAAAACTTTTATAAAGATTATGGTACTGAAATCAAATTAATATGCAATTAAACATGCATGAAAACAAACGCCGTTGGGTGTTACTAGGACCAAAAAATTTTTAAGAAACACATAAAACAAAAGAAACTAAATAAACAGACCTGGGTTGTGCCAACCTCTGGATCGCGAAACAGATTTGAAAAGGGTGCAAATCCCCTCTGTGTCCTACCAACCATCCCTCTCGTCGTGTGACGTAAGTGGGTGAAACAATGCTCTTCCTCTTCGTATAGGCCAATGTGCTGAGATTGTAATATTGGCGAGAACTCTTATCCCCCCCCCCTTTTTGCTAAAGAGGGTTTGAGAGACGCGAAAAGACATGGAAAGAACTCAAAATGGCGTCAGTCAAGTTGTTAGAAGAACAAAACTGCTTCAAATAAGTGAAAATGGGTAATTCAGCTAAGATTACTTATCTTGGCCACAAAAGAAAGAGTAAAATGGAAAAAAGTCATTTGTTAATAAAAGTCGTCATTCTTCAAGCTAGAAGGCGGTCAAGCTACTATGAAAAATGAAAAGGCCCGATTTATTAATAATAGTAGAATTTGGCCATCTAAGTAATTCAAAACTATTAAAACAATAGTATTAAAGTATAGTGCCAAAATCTTTGGAGGAAAGAAAATGTAGTGACGAGAATAACCTGTACATTTTTACAATTTTTACATTAGATTATCTGAATCAGCCATCCACTTTATACCGTCCCATTGGGCTTTAAGTATAAAATTTCATTATCCAAAACAAATTATCTAAAAATTGGTAAGGCTGTAACGTTGCGCGCCTCCAACTTGCACGCAACCAAGGGGTGGCTGTGAAAACTGTATAAAAAATAGAGTCTTGTGAAGGGTTTAAGTCCCTTTTTATTCAACGTAATAAATTACAATTGCGTGCTCTTGACGCTTACAGACTGTGCCAACTCGGCAGTCAAATAAAAATAATAACCTGAAAAGAAACTAAAGACAAGACTCTAACTACGAGGCTCTCTAAAATAACTAACTCACCGCGTTTTACAATACCGCTGCTAATTCAGCAGACTTGAAGCTCACATGAACGATTAACACTACTTCCCGCCAAGCACATAGGCCGGAACGCGGGGTTCTTCAATTTCTCGCTAACTACCTCCGCGCTCGTGAAGTAAGAATATCACACACCGAACTTGTTTCCTTCCTATTTAAATCATAATACTTCCGCTGATAATTTGAATCCTTGTGCGTTCTACTAAAATTTACATATTCTGGAATTGGCAGTTCCAGGGGAAAGTAAGGCTTGACAGGAAAGATAGTTTAAACTTAAAATAAATGTTAGTTAAAATAAATATAAACCCTACAAGGCTAATGCCAGGTTTTTTTAAAGTATTTTTAATTATTTTATGAGGAATTTGGTTATTTTTCAAAATTGTGACGAAGTAAAGTATTTCTTCTTGTAAGTATTCTGTAGTATTACATATTCTTTTTATTCTAAGTAGCTGTGAAAAAATTGTGTTAATGATGATTCTTTTGGAAATACTAGAATTCCAGTTGGTTAACTTTAGTGTAGAAAAAGTGAATTCTCTCCTCTTGTCGTAAACTTTTATAAAATTGTAATCAATAATATTTAAGTCAAGGTAGACTACATTATTTTGCACCGTATTTGTATTATTTAGTTTTAAGAAAGTTGGGTAGATATTAGCAGCTTCTTTTTTGTTATGGTTGTTAAAGGCAATATCATCAATGTAACGATAGATGTGTTGGTAAAATTTATGTTCTTTTTTTCTTAGTGAACGGACAAAGGTCAATTCTTTTGTGAAAAGGAATAATTCACACACAGCACTTGAAAACTTACCTCCCATTGGAATTACTTGAATTTGTTTAAAGATGCTATTGTTAAATAGAATAAAATTATTGAAAAGCACGCTTGAAAGAAAAAGTTGCCATTTTTCGGTATTAATTATTGTCGAAATCTGTGGAATTATATCTGGTAGAGCAAGTAAGCTTGTATAAATTTCTTCAAGTGGTAAGGTAGTACATAGGTTCTCGAAATCCTAGCATTGTATATGGTCTATTTTAAGTGAATTAACTGTCTTAATCACTAGCTCGTTACTTGAAATCATCCAGTTGCAATGCAGATCTTTAAAATCATAGTTATTAATTAAGTCACGTATTAAATGAAGTTATATATATATATATATATATATATATACATTTGGTGCGGCCGATTGTACAACCAAAAAAGGAGGTGCACAACTGCATGTTACAGCAGTCGTATATACAACATTTAAACTTTCTGAGGCTACTCGTTTTTGAGTTATGCGAGGTACATACATACGTACGTACGTACAGACGTCACGAAAAAAGTTCTGAAATCCGTTTCAAATCCTTTTTGCAACCTGTTTTGGGAAAAAGACTCCTTTATTCTGTCCCTACGTACAGATGTCACGCTAAAACACCGTTAAATGGCATTCGATAGCGGTCAAAATGGATATTTTAGTTGAAATATGATACGCGAAAATTTTTCTGATTACAATACTTCCGATTTACTTCGTACAAGGAAGTAAAAAAGATAAATGATTTTTTTGTAAGCAAAAGTTATAATGCATTCACTTTTATAAAATCACCTTCAACGCACATTGTGAAAGAAATAATTTTTTACAAGACATCTCTCAATAACCATAACTTATTTTATCGCTTACTGCTTAATTATGCTATTTGAAATTTGAGAAGTAAGTTATTTTCAAGAAAGAACTAATTTTAGTCTTTTTTTGATGTATTAATATCTATTTTAGTGTCAAATGATCCACGCATAGTTATCTTAAATAAATGACATCAGATTAGGTAATAAAAAATGTCTCAAACGCTAAAAGTCCACCAGTTATTTTTTATATATTTGAAAGCTGTAGGAAAACTCGATGAGTATTTCTGGTTGAAGAGCCTTAACGATTACAAGATAGAGTCCTTTAATTTATTCTATAAAAGTGAATTGGTAGGTATGGAAAGGATTTCTGATACAGGACGTTTCCGCCCGATACTCAAAGGGCCCATTTTAAAGGGTTTGCATCTTCCAATTAAATTAATAAATAAAACTAGGTTTGTTTGTAAAAAGCCGTTTCCGAAGGCATTTTTGTCCAAGACAAACGGACTCTGAAGACTTTTCAGTGGTGCTACTTTGGTAGACGGTTGCACGGATTTTGGCGACTTTTTGGGGATTTGCCTTTTGGCGAGTAATACAACTTATGGTAAACCCATTGCTGGATAAGTTATTTATGGTAACAGATACTTTGTTGTCATTTTATTAAAAAAAATAATGCGTTTTATTATGCATAACTTCCGTGTTTTAAATATTATTTATGGCTTCTAAATATTAAAAATCAAATTAATTTTACATTTTTATTTGAAATAAAAATTTTGTTGTTTATCATATTTTATGAAATTTTATGTTGTGGATGATGTAATCAATGACATCACCTTACTTTAAAAGTAATTCGTTTTAATATACATAAATTTAATCTAATGTTTTAAACATTATTTATGGCTGTTAAATATTAAAATACAATTTAATTTTGCATTTGTTTTAAAAATGATTTTACTATGAATGATTATTTGAATAATTTTAATTCTATGCGTGATGTAATCAGCTCCCTGATTGGTTACTGAATATTTGTGCCTTACCGCGCCATTTTAAAATTTTATTATTCATCTCTTCGAATTCCTCGGATTTCAAATGGAATGGATATCTCCGTTTCGAAGACGAATGTTGTTATTGGTAATTACCAAGAATTATTGGTATTGGAATAAAAAAATTGCCCTTTGAGACTATTTTGGCCAACCTGTCTTTCCTAATCAAAGATTTATTTATAAATTGTTAATAGCGTCAGAGGAAATTTTGCAGGAAACCTCGCTAATTGCTTCTTCAGTGAAGTGCGAGATATTTGAATAACAGATGAAGATGGTTAAAAGATCCGATTCAATTATGATTTCGATTTTTTTTGTGGTACTTGTCAATAAACAAGAGGTTAAATTACTCAAAAAAATGTAAATACATATTTTTCTTTTATTTTATAATTGTATACTTCAATTTTTGTTAAAAAAATTAATACACTATTTTCAAAAATTGCTGAGATAATTATTGTCACATATGTTTTAATGTTAATTATATTTTATATAACGTATTTTAAAGTATTTGAATTTAATAATATTCTAATTCTTTTAAATGTTGGTAGGATGGTTTTTAATTTGATATTCAATTTCAGTAATATTTTAATCTAATTAAACGTTGGCACAATGTTTTTAGTCCAAAGGGATTTGAATCCCGAAGGACTATTAGTTTCGTTTTGGCATTTTGCGTCGGACGGATAAATGTCGGTTCACTTTTCAAACTGTTGCCATAAAATGTTAGAGTCCTGCATTATATTTGAAGAAATTAAATAATGAAAATCTGCGTAAATGTATGTATATTTCTCACATTGTAATAAAATAACGGTACATAGAGTCATCGAATTTTGAATAACGTAATCCTCCAACGAATATGAGCATATTGGAAAGACCAAATTTGAAATTTGAAATTTGTTTTATGATCGATTTCCTATTTTTTAAAACTTTGACGAATTTTTGATTAACAAACTCAAGGATTTCAAAGCGAGCAATGGCAACGTTGTGCAGAAAAAACATTTTTATCTCCAGCGCGTGAGTCTCTGTATCGGAAATTCTAAAGATATGCTCGTTTTAAAACTATTTTGCGATATTGCTGTTGCACTGGATCTTATGGTTTAAGTGCGAGGAACATGATATTTAATAAAGAAAGGTAACACACAAAATGTTAAAAAACGCCCCTTTAGACGTAATTTAAAATCTGAAATATTTCAGATTTTTTTTTTTTTTTTTTTTTTTTTTTATAGCGGTGTTTTTATTCTCTTTTTTGCTATATGAAAGTAATAATAGCCTTACTTTAGTACTTTATACTCATAGTAAATGTATTTATTTACACTTGCCTGCCATCTTAAAAAACGACATTTTCAACAAAAAATTAATCCATTACTTTTAACGATATTTATTTTTTTTTAAGTTTCGAATACTTTACTATGCGTAAAAACAGCTTTTTTCAAGATGGCTGACGATTTTAAAAATCGCGCCAACAATTGCGCAAACGTAAATCGCCAAAAATCCGTGCAACCGTCTACCAAAGTAGCACCTTTTCAGTTATAAATAACATAACCTTCCTGACTTGTAAAAGCATTATTTATTTATTTATCTGTGCATCAAAATTAGATAATTAGAGGTGTATTCGGTAATCATGTAAAAATTTCAGCATTTAAAGCAGTTTCTGGTATCGTATGTATATATTTATAGTAGAACAGCAATACGTGAAATGCCATTTTGATGTTTCATGATGCTACTCCAACTAAAATATTGCAAACGTGAAAAAAGGGATTGCAACTTACATGAAACAGTCTTCAGAAATGAAACAAAGTTCGCATTTATTACTATTGAAAAATCACTTTTATGTTTGTAGATGATCCCTAATTTTTAAACAAATATGTTCACGGCATATACCTTTGAGAATTTTGCGACTGGAGCTTTTGTTCTTCTTGTCAATTGACGAAAGAGTAGAATTTTCGGGTCACTGAACTTCTTCCTTTACGGAAGATACAAAAAATTAGATTTTGCATTTAAAATTTTAAATTTCGCATGGTTTTTGGAAGTAGTTTATTTCTATTCATGATTTAAAGGAACATTTGCATTGGAAGATTGCACCAACGATTCAAAAACACAAAAAATATTCAAACAAATAAACAAAACAGAAACTAAAAATCTGAAGGGTTTGAGATTTTAAATTACGTCCAAAGGGGCGTTTTTTTAACATTTTGTCTGTAACCTTTATTTATTAAATATCACGTTCTTCGCACTTAAACCATAAAATTCAGTTCAACAACAATATCGCACGGGCATATCTTTAGAATTCCCGATACACAATCTCGTGCGCTGGAGATAAAATTGTATTTTTCCGTACAGTATTGCCACTGCTAGCTTTGAAATCGTTGAGTTTGTTAACCAAAAATTCGTTAAAGTGTTACAAAAATATGAAATCGATAATAAAACAAATTTCAAATTCCAAATTCAGGCTTCCAGATGCCCATATTCGCAGTAGGATTACGTCATTTAAAATTGGATGGCTCTAGGTACCGTTGTTTTATCACAGTGCTAGAAACATACATACATTTATGCAGATTCTTAATTATTTAATTTCTTTAAGCATAACACAGGACGATAATATTTGTTGGCAACAATGTGAAAAGGACATTAACAGTGAATGAACAAAAATCGCTCGCAAAACGGAAACAATAATGCGTTAGGACTAACAATCAAGGAGGGATAACACCAGAGGTTAAAAAAAAGGTAACAATCAGTAAATATTCGCATAGCTCTGTACATTAATAAGTGTGTGTAAAGATTTGGGGAAAAGTTCATCATAAAAGCTCGCATATTAACTATTTTAGTTTATGATGAATGTGTTGTGATGTAAACTGTCGTGTATAAATGTAACATAAGGAATATATTATTTGAATTGTTATCGAACCTGCGCAGGATTTTTTTTTTATTGATCATATAAATTAATCAAAATTCGTAAGGCACGAGAATATTCTTAATTGAAAAAACTCTCTTTTCACTAACTTCACTTATTATTTTAAAATAAGATATACATGTATAGAATAACTAGAGAACTAAATTTGAATGCAGTATTATAAGATTAATAGTTAGTATAACTTATACGAATTTAAATTATTTAAATATGCAAAAACAACCTAATTGTTACGATAGAAATCAGAATATAATGATAAAAATACCTGAAACTTCCGAATTAATTTCGTAATAGCTGGAAAAGTTAGGTGACATCTGAGAAATTCTTCACAGTAATTTGTGCTGAGATTGAATCATTTGTCTAATACTGGTCCACAGCTAGTGCAAATAAACACTTAAGTATGCAGCACATTGTATTAAAAAATATTAGATTCAAATGCAGGCTGCAGTCAAAATTCCTCAGTGGAAATATTTTATGTGTATGGAAGATGCTTCCTTGCATTACAAATTCTTGAACACAGCAGCTTTTAACTTATGTTTAACACATTTTAACTTTTTATTTTAATGTATTTAAAAATACATTTATCTACATGCATCGAAGTCTTTGTATCAATTTAAACACTCGGTTGTTCTCAAAAGCTTTCCATTTAAACCGGAAAAGAAACTCTTGACAAAGCCACAAATTATCCAATTAAAATGAAACAATTTTTCTAGAATAAACGAACATATCCGAACGTGTAAGGATTTTAAGTTTACTAACGTTTGTTTTATTTTAAAACTTTGCCATCCTCTATTTTTTTCCATTTCCGGCCACAATAAGCTCGAGTAGAAGTGATTTTGCTAATGAGGTTGCAAACTGTATAGGTATTTAAGACTAGAAAGCCCGGCGGTCATACGAAATGACCGCTGTTCTAGATAATATAAATTGTAATTAAAAGGATTTGTGCAAAGGTGTCTGCTAATTCAAACTGAATTACCCAGGGCAGGCGGTGAGGACGCCCCTTTGCTTACTGCCCCACGGGGTTTCCCCCCTTCTTCTTGCTTAATTGCTTCAAGTAGAGTGCAATGAAGGAAACCACTGGAGGTACATTTCTTAAGAGCCACCGCTAGCTCAATAAATAAAGGGGATTTAAATAAAACCATGTTAATTTACATGTCAAAGATCTCTTTGTACACAACATTTCTTGCGTAGATCTTTCCATCATTTTTAAGCTCGCCTTGCAGAGGACCATCCATTATTTTTAATTTTACGTCCGTGCTTTCAAGAACTCTTGAACAGGCAACATAAAGTTGACCGTGTCCAAATGCAGGCTCAGGTAAAAAAACGCCAACACGCTTAAGCTTTTGGCCCTGAGACTTATTGATGGTCATAGCAAAGGCAAGTTTTACAGGAAATTGTCTACGTCTCGATTGAAACGGCAACCTTGTGGCGTGGCAACTTCACTCCATTGGCTAGTGCAGTTACGCAAGCAACCAATAAACTATCGGCGACAAACAGACACTTAAGCCGCATATAATAAAGATATTTATTCATTTCATTTTATTTGTTTTTTTATCGCTGCCGAATTCTATATAGATGTTAAATTTATTTATTAAATGTTAAATGCACGTGCTCTTGTATTTTTAATTTTTCCGGCTTAGCTTTCTCATAATATTTGTCACGCGCTGCACTCTACGGGGAATAAGACAATTTACAGTTACGCAAGCAACCAATAAACTATCGGCGACAAACATTTAAGCCACATATATATAAGATGTGGCTTTTGGCTAAGAGAAGAGAGATACGCCCGTGCCTTTCAGTCATTTCATGTCTGTCTTTAAGGCCAGACCTTAGTTTTTGCTGATATTTGAAGACGTATTGTAGCTTTGTAGCTTTTGCATTTCTCTCACTACGTATGTAGTGCCAAAAGGCCAATCTTCGCGTTACTAGTCTCTGTAAAGAATCTAAATTTAGTTTTTATTTAGTTACGTTAGGTTATTTCTTATTTTCTACGTTTTAGACGAAAAGTGCTGGTCTCTGTATCCCGAAGTGCGGGAAATTCTGTACGGAGAAATAAAGGGTAACGTTAATCCTTCTTAGTGGTGTTGTATCTCCTCTACACACACGAGCATAGTTTGATTAAGAACATAGTTTCAGTCTGAGTTTGAGTAAGTTTGAACTCCATTTGAAAGCATTAGTAAATGCTTCGAAAGGCAATTAGAAGGAACAAGTCCTGAGAAACGTTTATGATTTTCTGATGAGTAGCCTCGAATTCGGCTTTAGATTCCTCCCCTCCCACACACACACATACAAACGTATACACCCAAGTCCAAATTTATCTTTATATACCCAAAAGTATTTCTATTTCATGACACATCCAATCGATGTAAAACCATGCTTTCAAGGAATATGTAAAAGACAAGCCTGATTAACATTACATCTTCAGACGTGATGAAACATTTTTGATATGTAAATAAAAGTTGTTACGACATCTGACGGTGGATCAAACGCTTTGCACAGAATGAGCGTCGGATTTTTGAGATACAGCTTTTGGTTTCAAAGTATAAGGACTCAAAACGGTTTGTTATGGCTTCCAAGTATCATTTGAATTTCTGTCAAGAGGATAATCGTCGGCCGTTTGAAAGCAAGGCAAGCAATTATGGAAGAAATGGCATGTGAATAATGCAAGAAAGACATACTTTACACTATGGAAAAAATTTCGGAACTCTGGAACTCATGGACAGTACTCCTGGACAAATCGTAAACGAATAGCTCTATCTCAAGACCATTATCTTACTTTAACTGTCCATCGTAACAGGACGTCTGCTGCTTGGCAGTTAAATTCAGAATTTGCAGCCCGACTGGAAGTATTGTATCACAGCAAAGTATGCACGGAAGACTTTATGAAAAAACGTCTTTAAGTAAAAACGCCAAGTATTTCACTACAGTCGCAACAAAAGAGAATTCGCTTTAATTGGTGCAAAGAACATTAGACTGAAATAAACACCAATGGTCCCATACTCTGTTTACTGATGAGTCGAGGGTTAGTTTCACATCTAATTCTAAACGTGTTTACATATAGAGGGAGCAAAGAACTTAAAAATCTTCCCTCAAACATTACGGAACGTGATCATTTTGGTAACGCAAATGTGATGTGGGGAAGAATAACGATTGATGCATGTACTTCTCTACACTTTTTAACCCTCTCCGGCACGCTACCTTTTAAAGTTGGAGTTTTGATAAAAAAAAAAAAAAAAAAAAAAAAAAAAAAGTAGGCAGCCTAATTAGGCCTAGAGGAGTACACAAAATTTTGTGAAGGTAGAACTTATCGTTTCATTCTGTGGGTGTGCCCAAAGTGGGCACACTGATTGAATAGAACTTCGAATATATGGACTGGTTTGTGTTGAACTGCCATCTACTATAAATAAAGAAGGTTCAGAGTAACCTATAGTAACCTATAAATCCTTTTTCATTCAATTTTTATGTGCATACAGAAGGAAATTTTTAGGTGTGTCCAGACCGGACACACTATGCCGCAAAGGGTTAAGCAGCAGATCTATGGCTGGCATGAGAAATATCACCATGGGGGTCTTAGAACCTTTTGTAAGACGAGTAAGACGAGGTTCATCTAGATTTCACTTTTTGTTGATGGACGATAAAGCTCGTCTACATTGAACAAACCTCGTTGACGAATTCGTTGAAAATAAAGGCAGCAAAATCTGCTGATCTTAACCCGACAGAGATTGCTTTAAAAGATCGGCTGCAAGGAGACATTCTCCTCCTAGAAATATAAAGAATCGAAGACACGTTAGGGTTTATCTGAGCTAATGGAGACATTTGGTCATTGAATATTGAAATGGTGTTTAAAAAAACAGTTTTTTTAACACTATTTCACCAGTCGACACATAGAAACATTAACACCAGCCGACACACAGAAACGACTCCGTTAGCTCAGATAAACCCCAATGTGAAAGGCAGTTTAATGCCCTGAAGGCCGCACTGCTGAAGGACTGGAACTTAATTCTCACAACTGCAGTTAAGAACGTAATTGCCAACATCAAAACACGCTGTGATATATGTACACAAGTCATTGGAAATCCCATTCCATATTAAATTCATAAGTCTTAAATTTTTTCTAAGTTATTCTTCTTTTCTGAATTCTCCTTATAACATATTATTATCGTTTTCACGCTACTGTTTTTTTTTATGATTGGCAGTATCCTTAATTTTATTTCTTTTCTATTTATATGTTATGATTTTAAGTATCATTCCATATAAATTTATAAAATTATACTCAGAATTTGTGAAAAAACCGCAATTTTATGCATGTAAAGACTGTAGAGAATATACCTGTAACTAAACATAAATTATAGCAAATCCTGAAATAGACGTGTAAGCGACTTATTGCTGTGTCTAAGATGAAACAGAATTTAAAAAAGAGTGTAAAATACCTTTTTATTTAAAACTAAGTAAGCTGAACTGAAGGCACCCATTGGTGCTTACATATCAGCCAGCATTTATGGCGTAAACTCACAAGTAGAATTTTAAATTCTGGCAGGAAATAGGACAGAGAGAAACGACAGTACAGATTCGGAGCATAAAATAACTGTTTAATTAATATAAATAAATCTCACAAGATAATTTTGGACATAACTGTGTGCCTATACGTGATAATTTTGTAGATGATTTAAAGATTTTAAGATAGACTACGAAGAAGGAAAAGCTTGCCAACCTTGGCGTAAATAAATGACACAATTTTATTTCTTGCTGACTAATTCGTAAGACACATATTCTCAGATCAACAGGCACCCTATAATTTTATATATCTGATCACGAGATAATAGATGAAGCCGAGAGCAAAATGACATGTGCAAGCAGAGAGAGAGGAGAGAGCAAAGTAACTGCGCATTTCAGCAAAGTGTATTTATAGAGTTGATTTCCTTGTTTAAATTTTGAACGGTTACTGAACAAGAGCTAACCGCAATGCAGCATTAACAAGATGATATAATATGAATTAGTTTACATACAAAATGACATATAAAAATGTAATTTGGAAATATAACAACAAAAATATTACATAATATCTCAAGCGAATGTATTGTCTAATTTTAAAATGTTTGTAGCTTAGTTTTCTCTAAAATTACAAGTTCTTAAATTTCTTCATATGTTCTCTCAAAATAGTATAAAACTTGGAATAAATTTTCAGTCCTAATTTGTTTCAAGAAATAATCGTAAATCTTTGCTTGAATATCCTAATAGATTTACAGACCTTGGCTTGAAAGACTAAAAAACAATCCACATTTTCTTATCATAAAGCAATATAAAATGTATTTTAGACATTAATAATCAAAGAAAAATAACAAACTTCAATGCAATAAATAACAAAAGAAATTTTGATAGAATAGACAGGTGCTCTACAAGCGATTCCGCCTGTTTGTTGACAGTTATGGGATGCTTAAATAGAATAGCACATAAAAACATCCAATACTTATACAACTGCCTTTTAGCGTGGGATAAATATATCAAAGTAATGAATTATAAATATTGCCATAAATTCTTCAGTCTTACATAATTGAATAAAAACCTATATATACAAAAATTCAAATTCAGATTAAGACTAACTTGTATATTCAGTTATGTCTTACCAATTTAGTAAATAAAATGTTACATTACTTTAAAATAATAACACAAAAAAATTGAACTGTGTGTGTAGTTAGTCTGTGTGTGTATGTATGTGTGGTAGCACTCTGTGCTAAAACTATGGCTAGAGAAATGTGACTGGTGCAATACTCAGCCATCTGTTTTGATGTTTTTATTTAGTTAGGAAAAGGTTACAATTTTAAAAATGTCATTTTGTTCAAAACCTTAAATTTAAAAAAAAAAATTAAATTCCAAGACTGCTATTTATTATTAGGTTTGTAGAGACTATAAGTTAATTGGAAGCAGGAAAGATAAAAAATGAGCAACGCCTTCAGCGGGAACACAATCGCCAAACACTGAATGGGGAGAATCAACATTCACCACGCTTTTAGTTCGGGCGCCATTGTAGAGACATTGTATTACCTTGAGGACAAATATCATTTTGAGCTGCTACGATATTTTGGAAGCAGGAGTCATGAACAATGAGCAACGCCTTCGCCGGGAATCGAACCGCGGACTTCTGGAATACGCGCCCAGTATGCAGACCACCACACCACAAAGGCATACTAAGAAGGCGGGAGAAATACCGTATAGGTTTTAATGAAAATATTTGACCAAAATGCAAAGTATTTCATCTGTCTAAATAATTTTAAAAGTTACTGATAGTGTCTGTTATACAAATAAAATAGAGAAAGAATAATGCAGATACCCTAGTGAGATACTTAAGTCCTATCCACCAAGAATTAAAATAATTGAAGTGATATAAATAGAAACTTAAGCACAATGCAATGTCAGCTCTAAGAAACCGCTTTTAATTAATTTGCAGGATGCAAAATGAAGCATTTTACAATAACTGACGCACGGATATCTTTTCCTCATGGATTTATCTTTCTTTTCAGCTTTACTTATTAATGCTGTTCCGGTTTCCGCCGCCTGAGATTTTGTTATTTTACAAGGCCACGTGATAAAAAACGACTGTACTGCCACTTATAAAAAAGTGTGTTCCTGGCACGTTTTCATTGACTGGTGGCTTGGTTGGTTAATTATCGTATAACACGCAACTGTAATCTAGCGGGCCATATTTTTAAGTAATTGATGCTATTTTTCATTGTACTTGGGAATTAAGTTAAACAACAATCGGGTTAGGATTCTTTTACTTTTTGTACATCGATTTTGTGGAAACAGATCCTCAGTTTTAACCCCATTAGCTCTCATTAGCCTTTCTTGAACTATGTGTTTGTCAAATCAAGTTGCTTGGAATTATTTTGCGCGGAAATCACTTATCTTATTTTAATTTGAGGTTTAATTGTAAAGAAAATATTTCTTCGTAATAGTCACAACATAAACGCCTTTTCTATTTTTCAGTAGTCTGGTTTCTCAATGTATGATTGCACGAAACTGATAAGGATGCTAAATTAATTAAGACCGTTAAGAGCTTAGGTATAATGTACACTTGAAAGAATATAATTGCAGGAATTCAGTGGGAATATAAGTGATATAAGGTAACTGAATATTTATACTGGAAAGCAATGTTAAGTTTGAAAAAAATCGTTTGTTTTTCTATACAGTACAGCAATAGATGCTTCTTAAAATGCACTGCAGAAATGTTATATATTAAATAAAAATAATAGTACTTAATCGGCTGTGCCCTCGTTGAGAATCGATCCATGGGTCTTCCAGTTACCATCTGGATAAGCTAACTATTTTCACAAGTAAAGCTCGCATAAAGAAATGCTATTATTTCTTATATTTTGTCTTACTTAAGGAAGGAATGGGGAGAGAGAGGAGACACCGTCAACTAAACATAGATTGTGATAAATCTATCATATCTTTAGTTTAGACATCAAAGAGACCTCTAGCCCTTTATTTTCTTTATAGCGCAATACTATGGAAGTCCTATTTTCCCATAATTCCATGTTATCAATAACATAATTCAGAAATATTGCTAGTGTAACATTTTTTAAGCAATTTTACGAGCTGGTTACTACACCTTTCTGTTTTGGAGGATTTATTAATATGTATTACAGTAAACAAAAATAAAGCCAAGACTTAGAACTGCTTGCAAATGAAATTTAAAAATATTTCATTAATGGGCTCCTGTAACTTCGGCAGAACTCATTACCTCTTTCATTATAAAGAACTTTATTGCAGCAGTATGTTTACACAGCCATCGTCAACGGCCTATTCATTAAAGTTACATTCTTGAAGAGTTGCCCACATTTCTAAAAATTTAAATTTCATGAGCAGTAATACATCAGTTCATCATTAGTAGTATATTCAAAATGTACAAATATTTTTTGCAAAAATTATTATTATTATTATTATCATTACCATTATTTCATTTTTGAATCTCGCAGCATTGTCTAATTATAAATAAAATGTCAGTTTAGTTTTTCCTTAACGAGCGAATTAGTGTTTTATCTTTCTGTAAAACGAACGCGGAATGTGAATAAAAGGGAAAAAAAGAACATAGTTTTGGGGAAAACATCAGTTTAAATACAAGAGAAAAATTGCACGCACTCAAAAAATTAAACGCTTACTTAAAACTCTTTATTATAAATACGATAGATTCTCTTGTTTCAGACAACTAATGATATTGTTATAGGTCCGTTTTGAGACTTTCTCATTTAATCAATACGTTTCGAAACTCTTTCGTTAGACTTTTCGTTTTGAGACTTTCTCATTAATTATTAATAACACGTTTTTAATAAATTTCTCTTTTAATAAATTAATTGATGTCAATGCCACGATATTAAGCGCTTGGAAATTGTTTGACGGAAATATTTAAATACTTGTTTTGCTTTAAGAAAATTGTTAACACATATAATTTATGTTGAATTTGACAGAGGACTAAAGTGATATGCTCAAGACTTAGAATACCACATAGATTAGATACCGGGAATTTAGCTACGATGTTTCCAAACTCATTCTTTTATTGAAATGAAAAAAATTGTACAAAAGAACTACTCTAATAAGCATAAAATATTACAAATATCTTAAAATATTTTTATGCTAATAAATCTACTTTTAAAAGTAAAAGAAAAGTAAAATAATGGTATCCGATTTGTAGCCTTAAGTAATATATAGCGCAGCAAAATAATGTAATATTTTTATTGAAAATAAATATTCATCTGGAAATCAGTCTTGATGTTCGCAATTTCATATCGTTTCTTATTTAAAATAAGCAACTGAAGTTAGAAATCTGCTTTCAAAAAATGTACAATTGAATGTTAATAAGTAGAATATGGTACAAAAAGTAGAATGCTTGTATCTCCTTAAGGAGAGTGAAAACATTGATATAAAAAAGCTTTTCAAGATTATGAAGGAAAACAAAATTGCTTTATTGGCATTAACTACATGGTATGATTTAGAAAAAAAGAGGAGTTCAATTCGAAATCCTACATATTGCCTATTCGGCTGAAAAAGATAAAAAGAACTCTATTATTTTAGCGAGCAAAAAATAGTCCCTTGGGTTGGATGTGACCCGAAAGTCAAAATCGGGCAGAACAGCTCTAGAATGTCTCAAATCATTCAATAGAATCTACTGGGGCTTCTTTTGTTCATCTAACACCGTTTCCGATCTTCATTATAAATCAAGTTTCGTTTCATAAAGAATTAAACTTTTCAAGGTGTAATATTGCCAGTGCGTATTAATCAAATAAACAGACAGAACTTACTTGTAGGGCAAGGAATAGAATTTATATATATATAACTTGATTATATGAAACATAAGGTACACTGTTGGAATTCATTTCAATCATTTGAAATCGGTTTCCCCGTCTCGCAATAACTCGTATCCTAAAACTTCCTCTTTAAAGAAAGGAGAAATAATTTAGTATATAACTTCGAGTTGTGTCTTTCTACAATATTACACACTATGAGCCCTAAAATGTATATAGAGCTTTTATTATCCCAACATTTGGTCGCAGACCTATACTTCCGGTTATAAAAATGTTTTAATTATACCTATATTAGTGCTTTGGCATTTCTAAATTTAAAACAAATTAATTTTATCAAAGTTACTAAATCTAAATTTTTATAGGGTCCCTAGGTTCCTACAAGTATAAATCCAGATCTCTGCAGTTATGTTAGACTCCCGTACAACAAAAAGTGAATCAAGATTAAAGTTTGAGATTATATCTAGGGGTTATAAATAAATTGAAGAGCCTTATGTTTGCATTTGTACGTAACTAAAAATAAAACATCGTTTCAAAAAATGCTATATTATTAATAAATTGAATTACGAAAAGACTGCTATGGAAAGTATTCATCAATATCAATTTATTTAAAAAGGATCTTTCATATAATCAAAGAATTCGTGTTCTAGAAAACGTTGACAGTCCTCAGTATTGAAACATAGCTAATTTGTAACGTTATTTACATAAAGTGAAAATTAAAAATATTTCTAGTTCAATGAATTTTTTAGCATTATTAGTTTACGATTGTAAAGTAAGAAACCACCATGAAAATATTGATACCGTATTTTTTATCCTTTAAAAGCTATACCTTACTTGTGTAAAAAATAATCCCACTCATAATTATAAGAAAAATATTAATTAAAGAATGGTTCACACTGGTAAATCCCAAAAGACTACTTGGCGACTGGTACGGCACCTATAACATCAGAGTTCCTTGGTGTATTGATTCCGTTTTTCATAATTTTAAATTTGAATCTGCAAGATATTACATAATGCCTGTTAGAAATACATTTCTTGCCATTTGTTAAGTTTGGATCACTTAATGTTTCTACGGCAAATTCTTTAATACCTTCAAGTGTTTTGCAGAATTCAGCCAGTATTTACCACCTTGAAGGGAAGAGCGTGGCTGCAATAAATTACCCATAACCCAACAAAATTACCTTGAGCATACTGGACGTTAAAATTTGCTGTAGGGATGAACATTTCAGTTAGGTGTTACGTGTTTAAGGTCTCTGCACGACAGCGAATTTTCGTGTATGATTTCATGTATTAATTAGCTCCAAACGTATAAACCTAAATATTTATATAATTTAAATTTCATATTTTCGTACTGAAGTTCCTTTATTACAATTGACACATAAATAATTGCAAAATTTTGACCAAATGTTTAAAGGTGTTTGACGAAATTGCCCTATTTTTGCTTAACAAGCGTTCTGAAAATGACTTGATTGTTTGTTTACTGATAGGCTAGCTATTTTACATGGAAGACATTTGAAAGCAAACTTAGCTCATATTAACGTTGCAGATGGTGAAAACCCTACAACTGTCAGCCCACTCGCCAAGTACTGAGCTAAAGCTAATATTAAGCTGTCTTATTCTGTCAGGCAGTGGTGGGCATTTTTGTGATAAGCGAATCGCAGCTCACACTGCTAAAGCGGTTTTTCTTTACTTATGGATATTTTATCTATAAGTTTTGTTTTTTAACACCTATAAGTTTTTATTTGACTCAGGAATCTTTTTAAATTGTAACAACTAAATGTGGGATGGAATTTGGCTTGTGGATCATATCCAGGATAATCCTATATCTGGATAATCCATAACTATTGGTTTCCTTAAAAACACTAGCTTTTTAGTACTGAACATCAGTTTGAGACTGGGTATTTGCTATTTATCAAAATTCTCAATCAGTTCTGCGTACTTCTATAAAAACATCTAAGGCTTGAATTTTATTTCGTCTGAGAGAAAATCCTTTTCATTTAAGAATATATTTTGCCAAACTTTTTTATAAATAATTACCGAAAAATATGATACTACAATTAAAATAAAGATAACAGTCTTTTGTAAATGCCCATAAACTTCAAATAATTGGTTTCAACTTCAGCAAAAATAGGAAGAATGGAGTTGTACTTGGATGGTCTTTATTTCCTACTAACAAATACTGCTATAA
This sequence comes from Stegodyphus dumicola, assembly GCF_044657685.1. Classification (NCBI taxonomy): domain Eukaryota; kingdom Metazoa; phylum Arthropoda; class Arachnida; order Araneae; family Eresidae; genus Stegodyphus; species Stegodyphus dumicola. Next base: position 217,732,122 of record NC_140771.1, read on the forward strand.
GTGTAAAACTCAAAATAAATATCATCAAAAGTACAAACGAGGTTCGTGAAGTTTTATTCATTAATAATATTTTAATAAAATTTTTGTAATTAAATAATAAGCAAACTTTCTAGAGGTAGTAAAGGAAATAACACCCAAAATTAAAACTTTTTACTGTGGCTAGTTTAAATCTAGAATGAACTTTGTAAAATTTAGAAATCATAGATTCTCTCATTTTAAGTCGAGAAGAATAAACGACTAAGTGACCTTAGCAGTTTTATTTACAAATGTCCATCATTTCAGGACCAATAGGAATTCCACAAGAGATTTGGGTCTATGCTCTATATCTTCATTTATTACAATCTCTGTCGATGGTAAACAAGTATTTGTTTTCATTAAGGAGAAGCTGAACCTTCACATTTTTTCCTGGCGTTCATTTTGGGTTAAAATATTTGCTATCAACAGCATCACCGTCATTCCAGAGCTTAGGATTGAGCAAAAAAAGAGAAATCTTTGAGATTTTCCGTCTGCTGTATTTGTTTTTGTGAACCAGTTTTACGAATCCTTTGGTTTTCCAAAGAATTTTTAAAGTTTTCCTAATTTGTATTTGTGAAACTTTTTGTTGTATGTTTACACAAATGGCTACCATAGTTTTATATGAGAGATATTATGGAAACACTTACCTCTATTAGTATATGCACATGTGAAGTTTTGATAAACAAACTTAATATATATATGAATGTTGACAGATGTGAAAGTGCTCAACTGCTTTTTACATGTAAAAGAATTTTCTCGAAAGTTTCTATAGCAATTTTTAATTAATTATTCCTTGCAAAGGATACAGAAGATATCTGACTGATGACAGATGTAACTTTTTGTAAGACGTTCTGAGAAAAAGCTGAATCGCAACTTGCAGTTGAATAACATTCTAGAATTCTCATGCAATCCGCACATTCATCTAGAACAAATTATATTTGTTCTCTTGCTGTTCCATTCTCTCCCTGAAGCCTCAGTTATCTCTAGAAATTTTATGATTAGAAGAACATTTAGAACAAACATCAAGTAAAAAAATAAAGGCTTATCTCTGAATGGATGAAAAAACTTTTGAAATTTCATGCAGCAAAAAAAATCTGAAATATGCTCTGCGGTAGTTGAAACTGTTTGAGAGTAATACGTACGTAGTTTGAGTTTTATGTTAAGTAAAAAACTCAAACAATTAAATTTGCATTAAAGCGCAAAAACATGATATGGAAACGATCCCACTCACATAAATTTAAATCAGACTTTCAGAAGCATAATAGTGGAATATTTTGTGGGGAAAAGCGTTTTTATAATCTGAATTTGTATGCACGTGGGCAGCACTGTAATTAAAAAATTTTATAACATAGACATAACTTTTAAAAAACTAAAAATTATTGCTGATTCCATGGAATCAGCAATAAGTTTGGCATTTCAAGGTGTTTTAGCTTTTCTTGATAAAATCACCAGTATTTAGAGAGGTCTGATCGTGTTTTACCTTCCTTGTCAATTTGAGTGAAATCAATTTAATGTAATCTACAGTAATATTTCAACTTGATTAATTCAAACCAATTTATTTTAAATTTATTTTCAACTAAATGAGAAACATACCCTGGCATGATCGGATTTCAAGAAAATATACTGTATAAAACTCGAATTTTAGATAAAAACTTGAACGCCACAAAATTATATGAAAACAATCAAACATAAAAAATACCGTAAAATAAAACTTATATATTTACAAAATGCATTAGATTAAATTTCGTCCTAACTTATAGAATAACATAACTAGCAAAAAATAACATAACTAGGGCTAAAAATTCAAATTAGTTACGAATGTTTAGTTACTTCCTGTAATGTCTTCCTTCGAGTTTAGCTATTTTGTAGAAAATATATTTTGGAAGAATATTCTTACATTGCATAAAGGTTACAGCTATCCTTAAGGGTTGTAATATTAAATGGCGAGAAAAATTTCTCTAGGAATACAGTTTTCTGTGTGTGTGTGTGTATGTGATTATGGCAAAGCCTCGAGGGCTATCTGCCTAAGAGGAGGGATGCCTTCGTGGAGGACTTTCTAAGGGAAACTGGCTCGTATACACGTTACACATGGGGAAAACCACGAAAACGCCCATGCAGCCAGCCCGTTCGCGGGATTCGAACCTCGGACCGAACTACCAGTGTTCAGCGACTTTACCGCTCGGCCGCTGGTGGGCCGAATACAGTTTTCTATTTCTCTATTTGTGAATGCTAGCAAGAACATTTAAAAAAAATGGAGATCTTTGACAGCTTGCTAAGAAAGAAGAGTAAACTGTTAAAAAGAGGGGTGGAATTTGGCGAGAAATGTTCTGTATAAGCACCGCGAGGCATAGAATTTTAAAATGATAGAAAATGAGAATTGGAGTTTATTTTGTCTATGTGTTTTTGGAAGATAAATTGCAGACCTTACGTAGAAGACGAAGTAGCAAATTCTAGCTATGTATTTTAAAAACAGATACTTACAGAAGAAGGTTTAAATAACCTTTATGTTTGAACTAAAGAAACAAGATGCAGACACTCGGTGCTCAGAATTCACCACCGCTTGTGGTAACTGACACTAAACCGAACAAAACTAAACAAACTGAACACACTAAACTGAACAAAAAATAAAAATGTAAAATCGCAATAAATTAGGATGACTAACGACTGGCTCTTTAGTTATGTAACCGCTAAATCGGCTGCACACAGCAAAGCCGAGCCTAGAATATCAATATAATCTGAAGATCTAACACCAACTAGAGAGTTGATTCAAACACGCACTATAAACTCGGAACTAACTTCGCTAATATTCTTCACGAACTCTTGAAACCGCAGCTTAAATACTGCTTCTGAACACACTTAGATTTTGCATACTATGTCCTTAAAATTTACATTCGAGCAGGAAACTGAAATCAGGAGGAAAAGAAAATCTAACTAAAAATAATTGGTTAGAATAAAATAAGGTCTTTACAAGTTAAAGAATTTTTTAAATAATTATTTCTGGCTAAAAGTTAAGAAAACAGACAATAGTTTAAGTACAGTCAAAAATCTTCAGTCAATATTAGCTGCTATTAAGATTATACTGAAGAGAAGACCAAGTTAATAAAACAACAGAAGCTCCCAGAAAATATACACAGTAATTGAATTAAATGCTAATTACAATATATACAATAGTTATAAACACTTCTTGCTTTACCCTCCTCCTGGTTTAATGTAATGCAATCATTACGATACTAGATTAAACAATCAATTTGAAAACTGAAGTATATACCTGAAGGTATGCAATTTGCAAAGAGCTTCAAATTTGTTTTGTCCAGTGACTGCTGAAAGTGAAAATCTTTAGAAAATAAGCACACGTTACATATTTTGGTTTAGAAATTAGTTCCCATAGGAATTCAGTTTTATTTGTTTGAAAAGAGTGCCGTTGAATTGAATATCATTATGAAAAAGGACACAACTTAGAATATCCTCCCACTTCTTTTTGGTTTAGACCGCAAGATCAAAATTCCAGTTTTTCCAGTATACAACAGATTTGCTAAACTTTATGCTTTGCTTAAGTTCCACAAAGAACCTCTGAAATTCAAATTAGTACCTAATGGTACAAAATATTATTAACAAAAATATAAATTGTATTTTTACTCTCAAACTTTAGAAAATTGTTTTAATTATTTTAAATTCAGATGAAAAAGATCACAGTTACTGTTGGATTATTAACAGAAAACTTCCAGTTATTACTCCACTTGAAATCTTGAGATGAAAGGAGTAAACTATCGTGATTTTGAAAATTTACATACTATATATTACATCTAAATGAAGAAGGAAAAAAAATGCAGATTCGCGGCCAAAGAACTTAGGTACCTGGGTATAAGATATCTGAGATTAGAACAGAAACCGAATATTAAAAAACTTCGGCAATCAAAAATTATCCGCCACCTAACACGACGAAGAAACTGGCATCATTTTTGGGCTTTTGCTCTTATTATAAAGCACTAAGCAAAGGTTTTTCTCGCATAGCAGAGACTTTATCACTTGGTCAGCGAAAGCGAACACAGTTTTTGAAGGAATTAAATCAGCATTAAGCCCCCTAAAATGTCTTGAAGTGGCAGGCCAGTTAGAAATCGTCGCAGATGCATCTGATAATAGGAAGAATATTTTAGCAAAATACATAAGCCATCTCAAAATATGATAACACTAGCAGACCTGTTCGGAAATTTAGAATTTATTTTGCCAAGGAACCTGTTACATTTATATGAACCATGCTGCCATAAGCTAGATGATGAGAAGAAAGAATTAAATATACCAAAGTGTTCTAAAAATGCATAGTTATACGTGGGAAACTACTTACTTAATAAACACGTATGCGTATATGTCGTATTAGTTTTAATTTCGATTACTTACGAACATCCTAGGAGAATATTTACGTATATCAGTCTTTCTTAAACCTACGTGTTTTATTTGAAATTGCACATTCTTATAATGTTTATGGTCTATATGAATAATAAAGTTATAAGTCTCTGTAATTCATGTTGTAACATGTCCTGCTAAGCTCCGCTTTTAATAGTTCACTCTCATTTTGTTAATCTCTGTATTTCGAGGATTTCTCATCATTTAAAAATACCATGTCAATGAAATAGCTCTTTTATTTTTATTATTTCTATAAGTATCGTATTTCATCACTAAGAATTTAAGAGGATTTATCTATTTTTATTAACCACGTATTTTACATTCAATAGCTTTTCTGTCTTTCTCGCTTTCCGTTTTCCTGCCAGAATTAAAATTTTAGTTTGCGCATATTAAAATGAGGGAGAAAAAGATGGCATCTGAGGGAAGATTTTAGATTGTTCAATCAGAGTGTGTTCCACATGCTGAAGGCAACATTACTAGTTAAGTCTCTTGATAGCAGTTTGTCTGATGCATTGCGTTATTCTCGCCATTAGGCTTGTCACGCCGATAGAAGGCTTGAGTCAATTTGCGCGTATATCGCTCTGTGTAGCCTTTGGTTAAACTACGACTTAATTTTAGTTTGAATTCATTACTTTTGAGTTACGCCCTAAATGCTGGCTGGTTTTGTATGCACAAGAAGTGCTTGCTATTAAATTATATGAGTTTAATAAAAGGGCTTAGAAAGAGACAATAAAGGGCAATAATTAATTATATGGGTTTAATAAATGGGCATAAACTCAATATATGACTTTAAATAACTATATTAGTTTAACAAAAGTGCATAGAAGGAGACAATAAAGGACATGCTTCTTTGGAAGCATTAAACTACTTGAGACTCAAATCTGAAAGCTAAGCGAATTCACTTAGTTTTCAGATTTGAGTTTGAAGTAGTTTGTGCTTCGAAGAAGATGAGACTACAAATTTTCATCCATTTCTCTATTCGATTCTCTCATCGTAAGGATCTTAAGTTTTACTAACGTTTATTTTATTTTAAATCTTTACTATCACTTCTTATTTTCTACTTCCGGCCGGAATTAAAAGATTTAATTTATTTATGCAAATTTGTCTTGCGAACGCCAAGTATTTAAGTTGTGGCTTTTTGCCAAGCAAGAGAGAGGAAGGAGCTATTAGGAGCAGGCCGCTTGCCATAGCAGTTTTACTCGGTTGCTGGTTGCCTTCAAGACCAGAGGTTTAATCCTCTTGATAATTTTAAACGTATCGTAGTGTTAACAGTTCTCTGTACTACATACGGCCTTTCTGTTAATATACGGCCAATCTTCAAGTAGACACTTGTTTATTAATCCAAAGTTAGTTTAGTTAGAATTTAGTTAATATTTTTATATTCTTACGTTCAGACCACAAGTGGTTGGTCTCTGTATTCCGAAGTCCGAAAATCATTGTAAAGAGAGAAAAATAAAGGGTTTCGTATACCCTTCCTGTGTATCTTGTCTACTTCCCACATTTATTGAACATAGCTTTAGTAAGCTCCCTGTTCCGAGTCAGGTCATTTAATGTTCCCAAAGCAAGTAAGGAGGAACACTGAACCTGATATCATAAACTTTGTTATTATTCTATTCGTAAGGTATATTTTATCGAACTGCACCTCACATTTTAATGAAACATTTACTAAGTTTGTAAGGATCCTAAGTTTTACTAATGTTTATTTTATTTTAAAACTGTACTATCACTTCTTATTTTCTACTTCCGGCCAGATTTAAACGCTTTAACTTGTTTATGCAAATTGTCTTGCTAACGCCCAAGTACTTAAGTTGTGGCTTTTTGCCAAGCGAGAGAGAGAAGGAGTTTTAGGAAGCAAGCCGCTTGCCACTGTAGTTTTACGAGTTTTCACTCGGTTGCTGGTTGCCATTAAGACCAGAGGTTTAGCCCTCTTGATATTTGCAGACGTATCGTAGTTTTAGCAGCTCGGCGTACTACATACGTACCTTTTTTTAAACAAAGGCCAGTCTTAGTGCTAGGCATTTGTATACAAATTCAAAGGTAGCTTTTAGTTAGAGTTAGTAGTTTTTATATTCAGAGCACAAGTGGTTGGTCTCTGTATTCCGAAGTTCGGAAATACCTGTAAAGTATTGAAAATAAAGGGTTTCGTATACCCTTCCTGCTTGTGTTGTCTACTTCGCACCTTCTTGAACATAGCTTGAGTAAGCTCCGATTCAGTTCCGATTCAGGACCATTCATGTTTCCAACGCAAATCAAGAGGAACGCAAGTCCTGACAAGTTACAACTAATAAGTTCATTATTAGTTGTTGCTTTGTGTCTAATACCGTGTAGACTAAACCAGCGCCCCATTGACCCCTATCGGCAACGCCTGGAACTAAATTTTTTATTCATGGTATCTTTCTACCATGTCATCAAGTGTCGCCTACGAAATCTGAGGGCATTTCAGCTGATAGTTTGAGCTACCGATGGCTCCGATTATTGTCAGCTTAAAAACAAACACCCTGTACTTCTAACAGGAAGAGAAAACATTTTAATACTTTAATTTTCAACAAGATCACTTTCGCTACACTTTTTACGTCTTTTAATGAGCCATTCAATGCTCCTGAAAGAATAATTGGATGGTTTGTCCTAAAAATGTTTCATAATTGCTTTTTCTTGCCATCATCATCCTGAAATCTTTTTCTTTAGAGGTCAGATTTCAGGTTGGAGAAAAGATAATAATCATCTCTGTGCTACAAAAAGGGGGTAGAGCTATTAAACCCATATTTGGTTACAGTTTCTTAAGCAACGACAGATTAATGCACAGAGGCACTATCATAGGAAATATGAACCCTGCGGCTCTATATTTTACGCCATTTCTTTTTAATTTCACTACGCATTTTACGCAGATGGCTTACGAAATATTATCTATTAATTAATTTCTTTGTTTCGTTCTTTAAAGTCTATGAAGAAGATACTTTGGCAGTCCCAAAATCGGTTGCCTTTATCTCTTTCGTTGATGGCTGCACTTTTGTTTTTCTTAATAACGTTTTATCCATTTGTTTCTATTCTGTTGTCACCTTCTTCAATAAAAGATTATAATATAAGATAGTTGTTTCGTCACTATTTACCATTGACTGTAAAACGTTTTTAATTTGCATTGTAAAGTTGCAAAAACCGTTCAGAGCAAACGATACATAACTTTTTCTGACCTGTTGAAAGAATTTGGGGTACTCATTTTGCAGAACCGTTTTTCATGTGAAGGTCTTCATGTAGAGGTAGCAAAACAGTTACTTTAGATTTAATTTGTTGTTGTTGCTTGACCTTTAATCAACTATCTTAAAATATTTCCTTCTAAAGACAATCAGTCTTTACTGATATCAATCCCTCCAATGGTCGATTTTCAGGAGAATCATCTTCTACGGATTCTCAGTCCATGCGGAGCAGTTTACTTACTCTTTCACTGTAAAATCACTCAAGCGTTAGTTTATTTGTTTCCAGCTTAAGTCTGCAAGTTCATTTTTCTGTGAAAATACTGTAAACATCGGTCTAATGTTTTCAAGAAATAGTTGGAAAAGTTCACAGTTCTGGAAAATCTTTGGTTAAATATCATACCTATAAACAAAATACGTATTTTACAGTCATAGTCTTGAAAGACTTTCATTAAAATTGGGCCCACCAGCGGCCGAGCGGTAAAGTCGCTGAACACTGGTAGTTCGGTCCGAGGTTCGAATCCCGCGAACGGGCTGGCTGCATAGGTGTTTTCGTGGTTTTCCCCATGTGTAACGTGCATACGAGCCAGTTTCCCTTAGAAAGTCCTCCACGAAAGGCATCCCTCCCCTTAGGCAGATAGCCCTTGAGGCTTTGCCGTAATTAAATAACCTAACCTTTCATTAAAATTCTTCTTGTCAATATGAAACCAAAATTTTCTTTTACATATTCATGAAAACTACATCAAAATTAATTATTTAACACAATTCACATTCTGTTAATTGTAAAGCGATGTAAAATATACTTTAGAAATTAATAACAGAAAGCTAATACAATAATTGAACAACTTTGATTAAAATGGGAAAGTTGTCACAGAGCAAATCAGCGTTACAACTTGCTGATGGCTGTGGGATGCTTAAATACTATAGAACCTAAAACCTCTGTTCCTTAGAAAAGGTAACTAGCCTTCAGTATTGTCTAATTTTGAAAGTTTGCATTTATAACGTATGGACATAAAAATCTTCCAATTAGTTAATTGGAATTAAAAAAATATACAAAAATTAAAATTTAAGACGAATAACTTGTATGCTCAAGTTAGGTTTTTTTAAAATTTTATAAATAAAATTCTACAGTGCCTTACAATAATAATATGGACTATGTAATTTTGTGAATATAAAACAAGAAAATAAATAAACTTCATAATTATATCTGTTTACAGAAGGCTTTTAAATATTTTCAATTATAAAAATTTTAAATACATCTATTAATTACGTAACGAAATCACAGATTGTAAAATATTGCAAGGTAATTAATTTTCCCTTCAAAACATCATTTGAAATAATATTAACAAAATCATGCTTTTTATTATTACCGATATTTTTAATTTGCATATTTTGTACAAACTCGAAGACCTCACAGCTTTCTCTTAAGAACATTTCCATCTATTAGAAAAATTTTCATTTACGCACTGGTGTATACTCACCATTGGTTAAGGGACTTATATAAGTTACTTATAAAGTCCCCGTTTTAAAGGCAACTGGCCTTTTCGAACTGCTCTATAACATTCCATAAAAAAATTTTACCACCCTCTATTATATTAAAAAAAGAATAATTATATATGAAAATGCTAAGGAGTCGAAGCCTTTAGAGTTTACCTTAACGTAAAAATCATCCATACATTTAAACATTAGTGAATACTAATTATCATACTAATTATCATAATTATTCAGTTTCTTGAATTACTCATATTTTTCTACGTTATTACACTATTCTATATCAAAACACTTAATATTTAACATAGTAATATTCAAAACCACTAGGGTTTCTTAAACTTTTTTCAGTCTCGACCCCTTTTTATAACTGAGATTTTTTCACGACCCCCAGGACCCCATAATATTTACAAACATTTCGTGGGACCCCATAACTATTGCGCAAATCCGACACACGCGTGAGGGAAACTACCAATTTTTTAACTTCTATTGTAATATACTATTTCAGTTTTAGGTCATTAACTTTAATTTCTAATTTTGAGACATAGAACAATGTGAAAATTTTAAATAAGTAACAGACGAAATGACAGGGTCATGTGCAAAGCAAGGAAAATGAACGTTTATATTATAGAAAAAAACTGATGTGTACACCCCATGACTTCCTTGTATGGAATACTAAGATATACGCATTTTTTTCTTGCATTTCGTTTAAACTTATTGGATTGAATTAAATCTACTTCGCCGACAGCGCATAAACCACAATAGAATAAATGCATTCTTTAAAATTCACTCTATTTGTTTACCATAGCGACACTCTGGCGCTAGGTTCACTTAACAGTATTATATTTCGTTCATATTATAACTCAGAATGCACAAAATTTATATCATTTAAAGAATTATCTAATTGTTGCTACATGTTCTGTTCAAATACTATAATAAAGCTAGAACGATGTATAAAAGAAATTAAGCAAACAAAACAAAACAGAAACAGTTTTTCACAGACGATTGAGTATTTCTCATTCAATTAATTCAGTTCTCACTTCGCGACAAGGCAAAAATACATAAAAGCTCAAAATATCTGTATTAAATATTACGAAGTAAATCTTAAACACTTATTTCCTCGAAAAAATTCCAGAAAGGATTAAGCATGATTTAATTCGCAATAATAAATAAAGGCGTTATCTTTGTTGTTGCGAAGCTACGTTTCTCTACATTGGCAACAAATCCATTACTATGTTGTTTCAAATGTAAACAAGCAATGGCCGCCATCAAAAACATTATTAGGCTTAGCGGCACTTAAACAACTTTAAAATTGTTGACAATTCTAAAAATATTGCATACAGATTTACTAAAGGCATAAAAACCTTAACCGGAAGATAAGAACAACATAATTCAATCATTTTTAAAGCAAAAAATGTAGAATTTACAAAAATATAAGAGTAAAGAAACTGTGATCGCTGAGCCAGGTAACAGAGTGGATATATATATAAATATATATGTTTGGCGCGGCCGATTGCAACCAAAATACGAGGTGCACATCTACATGTTATAGCAGTCCTATATACAAAATTTCAACGTTCTGAGGCTACTCGTTTTTGAGTTATGCAAGATACGTACATACGTTTGTACAGGCGCCACGAAAAATTCTCTTCAGAATTCGTTTTAAAGCAGTTTTATAATTTTTCTGGAAGAAAAGAGTCTTTTATTCTATCCTTACGTACAGGTATCACGCGAAAACATCGTTAAATTGCATTCGAAAGCGGTCAAAATGGATATTTTTGTTGAAATATGCTGCCTGAAACTTTTCGTGATTACAATACTTCCTTTTTACTTCGTACAAGGAAGTAAAAATGCGTCGAAACATTTTCGTTTTTTTCTTTGTTTGTATTGTCTCTCATACGTTGTGTAAAAATATTTCGTAATTGTAAAATTATTATAATAGTTAAAGAAATATCAAAACTGCTAAAATTTTTGGCGATCCCCTGACGCAGGTCCGTAACAGTTTAAGAAACCCTGGTCTGTACCCCTTTTTTTTTTTGAGAAATATTTCCTTTACTTAAATATTCCCATGAACAATTCCAAATTGTGAAGATAAATTCAAAAATATAATTATTAAAATTAATATCCTTCCCTAAAATTAGTTTAAATATCTTAAAAGTAGTTACTTAATTTTATTACACATTATTATAAAACGTTAAATCTTTCCATACCATAAAATTGTAATTCTATATTTTCAGCAAACAGTACTACATTGTTTTATGAAACCCATTATAATGATAAAATAACATGTTAAAATTTCAGAATAGGAACAATTGATAAAAAAATTCTCGATAATACGATTGCGACAGGGGAAAGCAAAAGCGAAAAGATTTCCGCATTCAACAACTTGACGTAGATTGACCTTCAAAGCACTGGAATAATTTGGGACACTGGCGCACCTGGAAAGCACTATTATATCATTCAATTATAGAGACGCTATATTACTTCTAAACAGCTGGTTGCAATTTTTTTTTTTTTTTTTTTTTTTTTTTTTTTTTTTTTTTTGTTGTTGAATTCCGTTGCACAATCGACGACTTAAAGAGTTGATTGATTAATTATGAAGACACTGCAATCAAGTTGAAAATAAAATTTAACACATTTGTTTTAGAAGAATTCGCATATATAATAACAGAGCCGTGTAAATATTTTGAGGGTTAGGAGAGCTGGCGTGATAATTTTTCGAGTTGAGTTTCCGAACACAGGAAAAGTATCCTATCGACTAATACGTAATAATAATTATAACTGTAATTATCTTGATCATTTGAGCAGTTGTTTTGCTGTATAGTTTTATGACGCTTAACGAAGGAGTGACTTGAAGATAGACGTGGCCGAATTGAATATTGTTGCGTGCTCACGGGTTCGTAGTAAATTGAATGCACAAGTCCGATGAAAAGTGAATAAAATTTATTCTTATCACAACAAATGAAACCAAAATGCTGAAATTTCCTCAGAGATATTAGTACAATATCGCAATATATCACAGTAGTTATATTTTATAAACTACTAAACAGTTGCTTTTCCTGGACTGCGTAATCATATTATACGACTTTTGCATAACGATGATAACGTAACTTCTTCGGAGCTTAAAATTTCCGGAACCGAAATTTTCTCTGAATAAGTTTCTATATTGTATAACTGAACATTTTGCTTCTGATTCTCGGTGTAGCTGCTGCTTTCTGTTTGAATAAAACTCAATTAAAAACACAGAAAAACGTAGAGAAAGCTAATCCGATCTCGCAGCGAATTTGCTACAGTAAACAACAACAGTTTTCTAAGCAACTGAATTGAGATGTTTTCCTCCAGCTTTTAAAAGCTTTTCAAATGCACAAGAACATTCTCGTATTTTCTCGATTTTTCTGGATGGCGAGAGTTCAGTTACGAGATATCTATTTATTAAAATGTTAAATGCACGTGCACCTGTATTTTAAGTTTTCCGGCGTAGCTTTCATTTTCATTCGGCGTGCTGCATTGCACGGGAATATAAAACAATTTTAATTAAAAATTCTACTAAAAATAGCTAAATAAGCACAAAAACCGTAGCGATATAATTTTGATTGCTCGACAACGAGCTAATTATCGAAACACATTCTTCTTCACACATAATCATGGGCGCAATATATACCCCACAATTTTATACAGCGTATCACATTTTAGATAACGGTGTAGTTAGAAGCAAGACAAAGCAAAAATTGCGGCGAACCAGTGAGCGGCGAGGAAGAAGAGTTGAAACAAAATATCATATTTGGATCGCCGCGGTATTTTTAGCAAGATTTTTCGTTAATCTGATCAGCTAAGAATAATGCAGATTGGCATAATGCGGTTAAGATGGCATAATGTGGTTAAGGTTAAGGTGGCATAATCGGAATTAGTTTTCAGATATGACGCAGTTTTGAAAAGGTTATTACCACTTTTAGAATAAGAGAGCGGGAAGGGCCCAAATCAAAAGAAGGAATTAAGGCCCAATTAAAAACTAATTAAAGTATAATTCAGATTTATATACCTTTTATCTTACATACAAACACACGTATACATGAATGTGGTTATATTACCAACTTGCCTCGCAGGTTGTCAAAAATGCATTTCAGTTAAAGATTATAATGCCCATTATTAGTGTGATGTTTCCATTGCACATTCTTCCGATCCACATTTGATGGTCGTAATGCACATGTATTTGTTTGAATTTGCTTTATTGCTTGCTTTGAGGTTTAGTAATGCTCTCAACCACTTGTATTAATTTCCAGCATATCCATTAAATATTTTTTGTTTTATTCCGTGTTTCGCCTTTGTTGCTTATTTCTTGAACAGGAGGGTATTTGATATTGTTACGGATTTGGTATTTAAATAGCTAATGTTAGTTGAATTATAAATTAAATTGTTTTAATCCCCGTGCAGTGCAGCGCGTGACGAATATTAAAAGAAAGCTAAGACGGAAAATTTAAAATTTAATAAATAAACATCTCTTTTCGATTTCGAGAAAGTACTAGAAAATTCTCGCGCATTTTAAAATCTTATATAAGTGGAATGAAAACCTCTCATTTCGTTATTGTTGCTATTTGGTTAGTTGTTGTTTTAAGAGTTTGTTTAGAAAACTGCTCTTGTTGACTAAAGAAAGCGAAAGCGAATTAGCTTTCTTTAGCTGTTTTGAATTACGTTCTGTTGAACGTTTGAGTAGTTAAAAGATAACTACTGTGAGATATTGTAATACTGCACGAATATCTGAGGAAATTTAAGCATTTTTGTTGTGATAATAATAAATTTTGTTCATTTTTCATCGGAATTGTACATTCATTTCATAACGAACCCGTAGGCACGCAACAATATTATAAACTTCGCAATAAATTTAGATGATACGCATCTGAGTTAAAAACTGGAAATGAACGCTATTTACGTCGACTTTATACTCATAAAAATATTTTTAAATGTAAATTTCAACACAGATTGTCAGCTGTAGAAAAACCATTGCTACAGTTTTCGTATTAAATATTCTGGTGTAAATATACGAATTTTACTTAATTACACGAGTAAGACGAGAAAATGTACATTAGAGTTTTCTTAAAAGCGTTGTTGAAATAATAATTTCTGTAGAAAAACATGCTCGTGTTTGTTACTCATATCGCAATAGAAAGCTGTTTTGCTGACAGGTATGCATGTGAAAGCTGGAATTTTTATTCATTTCATTCATTATAAAAATAGAATGAAATATTTCATCCATACATTTGTCATGGCTCTGGAAATGTCAAATTTAATTTCAGATATTGATGATGTGAAAACAAAGGGAAAAAAATAAAAGCTACATCTGTTTATTAAATTGAAAGGAGGGAGGAGTAAACACAGGAATGTGAGGTTCAGTAAATATATAAATCAGGCGCATCACGTAACAGAAAGCATGGTAAGTACTATTTTCGTCAAGAGTAAGTATGATTTTTGTTTCTTTCTCCTCCGTGTTCTAAGTAAAAATTTTATATTTGATAACTATATGTTATTAAATGATGATAACCTTTTGATGTATAAATATTTTGCTTTTTTTGTAAAATACGAACAGAAATGTAGATTTGCCTTACATAATTGGTAAGATTGTTTTATATTCGAACGAATACCGTACTTAATTATGAACTGCAGTAACTTCTAGTAATCCTATAAGATCATTTGGGAAGTCAAACAAAAATATGATTTTTGCCTAACCGTTCTTGTAATATTTTTCAGTATTCAGAATTAATTCTGTACCGAACTTGTAAATATGAGCCTTAGATTACCTGTTTAAGCCTAATACATGATTCAAAATTAATACGGATTGGCTCTTGAATCCATTGCGTACACATGATGGAAAACGCAACTTAAATCTAATCAAACTCAAATGATTAAAAATATTAAGTGTGTTGTACAATATTTCATTACAAGAAATTTATTGAAAAGAAATGTTTATAGAAAACGCTCGTATTTCATTAAAGAACTCGCTGGAAATTATTCAGAGCTGTTTACCATAGCAAAGTGTTCCAGCAAACCCATACGGATCTTAATGGCTTAATGATGCAATTTAATCTAGGGTTATCACAGGTGATACTTTTGTTGGTCAGCATATTAAACATATCTTGTGGTAATATCATACAGAAAAGAAACGCGTTTGTTTTAAATACAGTCTACTAGTTCTATTAATCGTCGCCTTCTATTCTATTTGCAGAGCAACATGAAAACCTACGTATTACTCGGATTACTGGCAACATTTATCTTCGTTATTTCTGCTGAAGAAGCGAACCTTGATAATGATGGTGAGTATTTGAAATCTTTAATACAGCTCTGTAGCATAGTAGGTAGAACACGAATTGCCAAAATTATATAACTATACCAATAACATCAAATTCGTGACTGTCATCACTGGTAAATGCCCGACTCCTTTCACGGGTGCTACTTTGGTAGACGGTTGCACGGATTTTTGGCGATTTACGTTGGCGCAATTGTTGGCGCGATTTTTACAAAAGTCAGCCATCTTGAAAATCGCTGTTTTTACGCATAGTAAAGTATTCGAAACTTTAAAAAAAATAAATATCATTAACAGTAATGGATTAATTTTTTGTTGAAAATGTTGGTTAAGATGGCAGGCAAGTGTAAATAACATTTACTATGAGTATAAAATACTAAAGTAAGCTTATTATTACTTTCATATAGCAAAGAAAGAATAAAAACACCGCTATAAAAACATTGGGCCAACGTTTAATTAGATTAAAATATTACTGAAATTGAATATCGAATTAAAAACCATCATACCAACATTTAAAAGAATTATAATATTATTAAATTCAAATACTTTAAAATACGTTATATAGAATATTAATTAACATTAAAACATATGGACAATAATTATCTCAGCAATTTCTAAAAATAGTGTATTAATTTTTTTTAACAAAAATTGAAGTATACAATTATAAAATAAAAGAAAAATATGTACTTACATTTGAGTATTTAACCTGTTGTTCATTGATAAGTACCACAAAAAAAAATCAGAATCATAATTTAGATAACATCTTTGAAGGAATTCGAAGATATGAATTAAATTTTAAAACGGCGCGGAAGTGCACAAATTGTCAGTAACCAATCAGGGAGCTGCTTACAGCTCGTTAATGAACAAATATTCTATAGCCAATCAGAGAGCTTATTACATCACGGCTAGAATTAAAATTATTTAAAAATTCATACATAATAAAATCATTTTTTAAAAAAATGCAAAATTAAATTGTATTTTAATATTTAATGGCCATAAATAATGTTTAAAACATTAGATTAAATTTATACATATTAAAACGAATTACTTTTAAAGTAAGGTGACGTCATTGATTACATCATCCACAACATAAAATTTCATAAAATATGATAAACAATTCAATTTTTATTTCAAATAAAAATGCAAAATTAAACTGATTTTTAATATTTAAAAACCATAAATAATATTTTAAACACGGAATTTATGGACAATAAAACGCATTATTTTTAAAATAAAATGACAACAAAGTATCGGTTACCATAAATAACTTATCCAGCAATGGGTTTACCATAAGTTGTAATACTCGCCAAAGGAAAATCGCCAAAAAATCGCCAAAATCCGTGCAACCGTCTACCAAAGTAGCACTCTTTCACGAATTAATTCCAAGGGACCTATTTTCAAGAACCAATGTAATTATGTAAATTAAAATTAAAAGCTAATTTATATAGGACTGTTAATTATTTACATTAAAAAATAATAACTGCATATTTTTTCAAACATACGAAAAGAAGCAAATCTTAGAGTAGTAGTTTTTTTTTAAATTGTCTTCTGAAGGGGCAGAAAAAAAGGGCAAACTTACCATTCACCCTCCTTTTAACATAGAACAGAATTCATTTTGTATTCTAGATTGATTGTACGTTACGTTTCTGCTAAGATTCCTTAACATCTGCTTAAATTTTCTGAAATAATAATTTAAATGGCTTATTTGGGAAGATACGACACATGGGCTATAATCTGTAGAACTTTCAATGTGATAGAAGCTTACTATTTTATTTTACACTTCTTATCTTTCTTATGAATAAAATTATTCTTCTTCTTATTTGTACTTCTTACTGCTAGATACCTTAAATTCTTGCTATGTATGCTCGTTTCGGGGATAATTTGTGTCTCGTTCATATGAAAGATTATAATAATATTAGGGTACTGATATGGAAGAAACTCATGGTGTGTAGGAATTAATCCTATATTTATTAACGTTGTATTTATTTAAATTAATCAGTTATTTATGACTTCTACCTTACTATAGCTTCTCCTTTCCTTTTCCTCATCAGAATGTAAATTGAGTTAACAATAATCCAAGAATAAGATCTTAATCAAGGAATATAAAGTGAAAAGTAGCCATTAGTTTCAATTAGGATACAATGTGTCACAATTATGAAACTACGTTTTAATTTCATATTATATATTTACCATTTGTTATTCTGATGTTGCTCAGCCTACTTCTTAATATTTAAGCTATTACAAGGATGAAACGTAAATTATAATACTAATTATTAAGTTATACTTAGGAGCAGCAATTTCAATAATTTTATTAGGCATTTTCTCTTTCCTTTCTGCATGTCTTCGTAGTAACTAGCAGCACTCTCGACGCGTATTCGAGAGACCCGGAGCTCGAATACCGACGAGGGCATTCCGGATTTTTTTCAGTTTCCTAAACTCTAAAAAACCTTGACAAGCGGCGCCCGGACTTGATGACTGCATCCCTTGATCCCCAGTCGCCCTTTAAAGGGGGTGTATATAAGGTATTTTCTTTCTCCTTCCTGCATGCCTTCGTAGTGGAACTGAAAGCAAGCTCGATGCGTAAATCAAAGGTTCGCAGTTAAAAATTCTAGCGTGAGTATTGAGGATTTTCTTCAATTTCCTGACATGGAAAAATTCCTAATACTGTACAAGTTATTAACTGGAAAATGGGACTGAGTTGATTCTATACAAAGAGTATATAAAAGATATATCAACGTTAAATACCTCATGGACTTATGGCTTTGAAATGAATGATTAAATTTTAGTTTGAGTCGTAAAATCGAAATATAAAAAAAAAAAAAAAAAAAAAAACCTTCGCATAGCGTTTCAGAAAAAGTCCGATTTTGCGTCAGTATACCTAAGTTAGAACAACCGCTGTGTACAAATCTAATATATACCCTAAGTCACGCTTTCGAGACATGAAACACGCCAAGGTGAATTTCATCAATTGGTCCAGTAAAACTGGGGAAATATAGAACTATCCCTCTTTTCTTTTCTTTTCTTTTTCGATTGCGTGTATAGTTGTATAAATAAATTTGCAGGCATTAGTAATCATTTCTCAAATCAAAATGAACCTATAATAATAATTTATGTAAAATGCTCTAAATTTCCTAAAATTCCTTAAATTTAGTTAAATTCAATCAAAAACGTTAGAACTGGAGTGGTTCTGTTATAACCAACGTATTTTATTTCTTAATAGTCAGGTCGCAATAGAGCAATTAAATTCTAAACTAAAATTTAAAACAACTAAATTGTAACTTAATTATTGTTTTTTTAAATACGCAGTATAATGTGAAAGAACTTTAAGCTCGTAAAGATTAATCAGTTATCTTTATAATATATTGCTAGCTTGGAATATTTTGACAACATCATGAAAGACTTTTTAAGTAAATATTTGAACAAAAATGGATGAGTTTTCTGCATTAAAAGTAGGTATAATGTTACGGAAGATAAACAAAAACGTGATGCCAAGCTGATTCTATGAGCAACCTCAATAACATAAAACATAATTTAACTAAGTTTGGGTTGAAGCATTGCTTGTTTAGAGCACTTAACGATACAGGAAGAGAGGGAATGAATGCAAATTTTATTTTAACTGTTGGAGTATAGCGTTATATATGGCGTAATTCTTCATTTTTGATTGCATATTTTATTGTAGATATTGTTGTTTACTTAAAAACCCGAAATGTTTTAGAAATTTTATATCAAAATAGTCGATTAATTCTATTTGTTGAACGACATTTATTCTCTTCATGTCTTTGGGCCATTCTGATACACAGAGTATAAAGCACACAAAACCATATCTTCGCGCAACATTTCACACTTTCCATTATCATCATATGGAATTTGGATCATATAATAGTTATATTATGTAATATAAGTATTTAGAGAACTAATGCTGTATTTATTATTTAAGTATCAGCTATTAAGATGTTATTTAATTTTTGTTGCTGTTAAATAATAATCGTATAATTACTGTCAGGTAATATCTGTTAGTATCGATCGATTAAAACAGATGTGTTATTTTAGCATTTCGAAATATATTATTTAATATTGGATATTTATTATCTGCCTGTGTAAGGACTAAGTGTTCTGTACATACTCTTGGCAAACATAATGGTGACAGTATCAAGGTCCTGATCTCGAACAGTGAGCTGAATGCAGCTATGTTCTTGTGAGTGCTAGAAGAATTACAACGTACGAATGGTGTAAAAGACCCTTTTATTTAAATCACTATTTACAGTAACTCCCAGCTCGGGAGTGATAACAGAAAAATAATGACCCCGCTTGGGTCTAAACTGAACAATCAAACAATTTAAAGTAAAGCTTAAGTAGAAATTCAAATAGTCGCAGTTCTCAGAGCTTAAACGCGAGATTGGCCTATCTATGGTGCGTAGCAAGCCTTAGCTAAGTACTAACGCACTTAAATCACTTCCATAAGTATTAGATTAATAGCTCTAAGGCGTAAGAATTTAAATACTAACTAATCTGACGAACGTCTACCGAGCCGAAGTGGTCTTAGACTAAAAGCTCTCTCACACTTGAGAAGTTCCTCACTAACCTTTAAATACAAAACTTGGCTCCAACACAAATTAGCATAAAGCTGAACCGCGCGCTCATTCTGAAAGGAAGTTGAAATAAGAGTTTACAGGAAAGGGTAACTTAAAATAAAAAGAAATTTGGTTAGTTTAAATTAAAACCTTACACCTGAAGAATTCCTTTTTTACAGCTAGAAACATCTGCAGTTTAAAATGTTCTGTTTCTCGTTTCCCATTACGTTATTCTAATAAAGCATTTAGCATACACGAGGCTTGTAAAATGTTGTCATTCCGTAAAACATAAAACCTTTATTCAGCAATGCACCCGCAAACTATGTATGTAGCTTGAAAGACAGCATTTATATGATCCAGTCTTCTTTTCCATTTATGACACACATCATTACCTACTAGTTTGAAGAAGAGTGCCAAGTTCCATCTTTGAACCATCTATGAAGGAGCCAGACATTTGGCCTCTGTAGCTGTGTAGTTAAATTGTAGTTTCGTTTTTTTCCCCTGCAATATGTCCCAGAGTCATTGGGATGTATTTATGTCACAATGACAATACTTCTATTATTTCGTATAAGGAAATAATATAATAATAATAATAATAATAATACAGTAAGAGGAAACATCAAAAGCTTAAACAGCAATAAAGCCGCGCAACGCAGCAAAAGCCTCAGAACTCTTGACAAAATTGGGGAAAACGGGAAACCTTTGGTGACCGAATAACCTGCAGTCCAATAAGAATTGTTCTACATCTTCTTTACCATCTCTGCAAGCATAAAGTTCACTGGTCACGATATTAAAACGAAATAAATTATTTCTAGGATTCCCATGATTATTTAATTTTTCAGTTAATTTATAATTTGGTAAAATATGCTTACGCTTAAAATGCTGATAAATCTGTTGGGGAAAACGTCTTTATTAAGAAAAGACACAATTTCTTGTTAGAGAATTTCTTCGTAGAGGGCCCATATAAATTTAAATTTTTTGCATTTTTAAAACATGTCATGTGATTAAAATTATCATAATCTGAAAGCCCGTTTTATTTTATTCTTTCTTTAAAAATTAGAATGACAGGTCTACGGCCAGCTGTTCAGAAGATGTTTAGTCGTATGTATCTGTAAAAAAACAGCAGCTCTAAATATAATGCTGAATGGGATGCAATCAAATTAAGTTTGCATCAACTGTTCCTACTTAAAAGAGGGGGTTATGCTTTTATTTAACGTATAGTCCAAAAGACAAAAGTTTTAAACTTGTAAATCTTTCTTTATTTAGCCAATATCAGACCTTGGCAGTTCTGCCTTTCGGCGACAAGTTTCCCAGTATACGCTGGACGTGACTGGCTGCTGCGGGGTCGGTGTCTTGGTAAGCTCATTGCACCCCAACAGAGGCTCTTCTTCCAATCTTCCATCCTGACAGAGTGGGCATATGGCGTGGGCTTTGAGATAGTCGTTGCCAGTGCGCAACCTGACTTCGGTCACGGGGATTGGTCAGGGCTGAACCAGTCTTAGTCACGTAATTTTTGGAATGGGACCTTTTGAGAAATGCTCTGCCATTTCTTTCCTCGACACGCTTCTTCACTTGAGCTCTTGCTTTTGCTTTTAACCGAGGCTTCCATGATGTGTTGGTCGATGTTAGTGAGGCTAGAGCGTCCGGTTGCCGGACGTTTGTTTCCTTTTAAGTTAATCATCAGCTAATTCATCAGCGGATTCCAGCATGACTTGGAATCCATTGTAATTGGACGATTCGGCCATCATTGATACGTTTGGTAAGGATTTCACGTCAGTTATAGGTCTTACTGCAGTCGGTGGGTGTGTTACTTGCAAGAGCGGTGGTGGCTGCTTGCGAATCAATAAGGAACACTTTACAAATTTATTGTAAATCGAATATCCAATATAGGAAACTGAAAGTGTTTTGGATGAAAGGCTTACTATGGTCATCAGTTGAAGCATCATCAAGTTTAGATCTCGCATCTGATGCAAAGTAAACTATTAATTTTAAAATGTATCAGCGTATAATTTATTTCAGACGCTTTTCTATTTCATTAGCATCTTTTATTTTTGATATTCTGTGTGGTTGATATTAAATTCAGATTCTCTTAATATATAGCAAAAAATTATTTCTATTTTTATTTCGTTTAATAATTGGCAGACATAGATTTTAAAGTTTTTTCATTTTACAGAACAAGTCAGTGAAAAAAATAACTATTCATCATTTACAGTCACTAGCGTGCACTTATGATCTATCCGAATTCCATAATTAAAAATAACCACAACTTTTAAAATTAAGATGCGCCAATTAAAGATATTATTTATCTTAAGAACTAAGACAGAATTAGGGCGCTGATCATACTCATTTCCGCAGAAAGTATCTTCCAAGACTTCCAATTAGTTGCAGTTTGTCAGAAAAACGTATTTTCGTAAACGTTTTATGCCAGAAGTTTTAATGAAGTTCTACTTATCAAGACCTTAGTTAATGAAAATAATTACTCAGATATTGCTTTCTAGAAATGATGGAAATGAGGAAGCACTGTGAAATCAAAACTCCTGCTGTGAAATCAGGCAGCGCTGCTATTAATTTTATTTCCATAGCTATCTGCATAAAAGTCTGTTAAATAATTCGAAATAGGTAAAATATTATGTTTATATACAAGTTATTATTATATTTAAATACAAGGATAGGAAATATTTACAAAGTGCTATACGCTTTTGCCAAGATACAAAGAATAGAGGTTATCATGGCCGCTGAACGAGCTGGTTGCAAGGTTATTTTTCCCCATATGTAATATTAATATGCCCCCTACATGAAGCATCCCTCCTCCTTGGCAGATAGCCCTGGTGGGCTGTGCCCTAGTCAAATAACCTAAAAAGGAAATGAGTACTCGGCTTTCATCTGAAGAAAAATCATAAAGACTCTTTTAAAGACAGGTGGTGCCATGGTTGCAGGCGGTATTACATGCGGTGCCATGGTTACAGGCGGTATTTATCGATGAAATATTGTTTTTAAAAATGTCTTTTGATCGAATTTGTTTTTAACTCGGATTGTTAGTGAATAGCATATATAGTAGTAGTAGTAGTAGTATCAGAAGCAGTAGTAGAAGTACTATTTATTATTATTTATTATTGGCAGTAATATTGTAGAGACATTAGGTTAGTTGGAAAAGCCGGAGAGATGAAAAATTAGCAACGCCTTCGCCGGGAATCGAACCACGTACCTCTGGAATATCGGCCCAGTGTGCAGAACCACTACTCCACGAAGGCATGCTAGGAAGGCGGGAGAAATACCTTATAATATTAGCAGTAGTAGTACTGTTTCTACTATTAATTACTACTATTAATATTTTTATTCACCTATAATGTAATAATGTTATTACAAAAGCTAATTAAATTTTTTCTTTTAATTCAAAAAAATAAAATTAAATTGAAATAAAGTTAAAATAAACCCGAGTATATAGTTTGAGAAAAGACAGGTAATGGTGTAGAGCTCTTAGGTTATTTCGAACCCGGAAAGATGAAAAATGAGCAACACCTTCGCCTGGAATCGAACCACGAACCTCTGTATTATGCGCCCAGCATGCAGACCACCACACCACGAAGCATGCTAGGAAGGCGTGAGAAATACCTTATTTACTCCCCCTTTTAAAGGGCGACTAGAGTTTTAGGAGACCCAGTCGCCAAATCCTGGGTGTGGAGAATCATCATTCACAACTTTTTTAGTTCGGGAGCTAGTGTAGAGACATTATGTTATTTCGAAGCAGGAAAGATAAAAAATGAGCAACCGCCTTCTCCGGTAATCAAACCGTGGACCTCTGGAATACGCGCCCAGCGTGCAGACCACTACACCACGATGGCATGCCAAGAAGGCGGGAGAAATACCTTATAATGGAAACAAAAACATTAATCACATGGTGTCTCAAATGTTTATTTAATGGAAGGTTGTATTTTTGAACAAGAAATTAGGCTAACATTAATAACAGTAACCACGATGCTGAAGAGGATGGAATGGATCCTGGAGAATCAGATTTTGATTCGTTTCAGAAATATAAACATTGCCATAAATGTAAACGCAGGTTCTAAATTTCAAATACAAAAATTAAGAAGAGAATGAAAGTGTTAATACGGAATACTTTCAGCAATGAGACTAGTTGCTATAGATGATACATCAATCAACTCTTACATCACTCGAGTTTGCTTACATTCATGGATGACGCTGATTCGCGAATTATAATTTAAATATTTTGTAGGGAATCTCGCGTTAATCAATCATTTATTTTGATTTTAGTCTTTATTATAACTTCTCCTTTATGTATTCCTTCCCAAAATGAAACTTAGTAGTGAGTTTCGGATATGCGACGGAGAGAGTGTATAAGGTATTTCTCCCACTTTCCTAGCGTACCTTCGTGGTGTAACGGTAGCACGCTGGGCCGGTATTCCAGAGGCCCGTGGTTCGATTCCCGGCGAAGGCGGTTGCATATTTTTCATCTCTCTGGCTTCCAAAAATTCCTAATGTCTTTACAGTGGTGCCCGAACTAAAAGGATTGTGGATGATGATTCTCCGCACCCAGGATTTGGCGACTAAGTTCCCTAAAACCCTAGTCGCCTTTTAAAAAGGGGAGTATATAAGGTATTTCTCCCGCTTTCCTAGCGTCCTTCGTGGTGTAGTGGTTCTGCACGCTGGGCCGGTATTCCAGAGGTCCGTGGTTCGGTTCCCGGCGAAGGAGTTTGCTATGTTTCATCTTGTCTGTTTTAAAAAAAAATCCTAATGTCTCTACAAGTGGCGCCCGAACTAAAAGGGTTGTGGATGATGATTCTCCGCACCTAGGATTTGGCGACTAGGTCTCCTAAAACCCTAGTCGCCTTTTAAAAAGGGGAGTATATAAGGTATTTTTCCCACTTTCCTAGTGTCCTTCGTGGTGTAGTGGTTCTGCACGCTGGGCCGGTATTCCAGAGGTCCGTGGTTCGATTCCCGGCGAAGGCGTTTGCTATTTTTCATCTTTCCTACTATAAAAAAAATACCTAATGACTCTACAAGTGTTTCTGGCATCTCGTACGCCCTATGTGTCAAGTTTCCTGCCAGCTATAACAGACGTGATTATTAGGCTTTCTGATCTCTCGCTACAGAAACTTAAGTTCTGATATGATAGAGTGACTAAGTCAGCTCCTAGTATAGTATTTAATTGTATAGTGCTTTACTATACAATTAAATACTATACTAGGAGCTGACTCAACATTCAAGTTAAATTAAACTGTTCTATTTATTTTGCATCACCACGAGTTGTGATCATTGTAGCATAAGAGCGTGCACCTATGTTCCTACTTGTGTTAAAATTAAAAGATTATTTCAACCTTTACAAGACTTTATCATTGTTCCCAGACACAGCGATAACTCGCTTCACATCTGTTAAGATTATAAGACTTAAGTACTGTTACGAGAATCAAATAACCCTTTCATCATAAATTTTCTTTATGGGAAAGTTGTGAAACACTTTTGCAAATATGATATGCCGTTAAATTTGTAGCCCCTAATTCAAACAATTCCTGTTTTAAATATTTAAATACGTTTCCAGAATATTTGTACACCATTGCATGTATGATATTATTTGCTTGATAACGTCAGAGCCCATTATAATTGAGAAATTAAGCTCAGTCTTTACTAAAAGCACAACGATCATTCATTCGAACGTTAGGTTCATGCTACTTCTATGATGCTATAATGCATTTGTCTTCACAAGTGCGGAGGACACTAATTCTCGAAGTTTATGAGAAGACTTACCGAGGCAATTCATAAAGTCAGTTCATTTTAGAACAAACTTAGTTGAAACTTGATTCGTTTAGAGATACCTTAGGCGATCAATGATGGCGTGTTAAATACGTGCACAGTTTTGATGAGATTAAAATTACAAAGAGATGCTTATTAGTATAATTCACATTACATGACTCATATGTATTTAATCATACTTATTAGTACTGCATTATTGTACTCATTAATATTCATACTTATTAGTATGAGCTTTAATGAGTAATATTCATACTGATAAGTATGAGTATTAATAAGTACGTAATTAATACTCATAATTATTAGTACTCCATTTTTGGACATCCTGCATTGATGTTAAAAATTAAAATTTGACTATTTTCATTCACATATCACTATCTCCAAATAAAATTATGTTTTAATTCATGTTTCCGTAGTTAAGATACGAATACAGCAAGCACAAAAATTAATATTTAAAATAAAAAGCTTGAAACTGGTGTTTAAAAATTAGCAAAAATTAACAACTTTGAATTTGTGTGTGAATTCCATAAAAATATAGGCTGAAATATTTAATTTAAACTTGATAAGATTTTTAGTTGAAATATTTAATTTAAACTTGTTAAGATTTTAAATATTTAATATAACTTTCTAGTATAAAACTGACAAAACCCACTACAAAAAATTAATTAAACATATTTTAGGTAACCTTTCATTTACACCCACATTTTGCGAGAAAACGAGTAATAATAAATAAGTGTGTCCTGTTTAACATAATTTACCTCCTAATTAACATAAATATCTAAAATGTGTTAGACATATATTAATATTTGAAAATGTTGTTTGCAAAAATCTTTCAAATGTTTAATATTTCCTCCACATTCACTTTAATTATTTTGAAAAGTTCATATGCAATAGTCAGTATCTTTCCATAATGAAGTACAAAAGCAAAAGTTTTTAACTTTACATTAATTTTTCGAAAGAATTTCTTATATTATTTCTAAATTTTCGACTCGTTACGACTATAAATTAAGTCTGTTTAAAACTTCATTTGTCTATGTTTTCAAAGTACTTTTGTTTTCTAATATACAATAAACAGGTACGTAGAAATTAATTTACAACTTTACAAAAATATCAAAATGTAAAGAGCCAAATTAAATTAACATTGCAAAATGAACATTCTTCCCAACAAAATTTTATACGCTCAATTGATATATATTTGCTAAGTACTTAATTTATTACAAAAATTTTATATAAATTAATTAACGAAACAAATATGACAAATTTCTGTCAGTTTATTTAGCTTACAATATAGATTTTATTCAATGCTATTTTAGTGCGAAAATAAACCTCAGGAGAATATAAATTCAATACCATTCAAAAAGATGTATTTAATTAATTTGCATTTTTTAATAATTTGCTATCGGGTGCTGCTAAATGTTTTCGAATAAATTTTATTTTTGATGCTACTTATATTTAATTAAATTTCAACTTCAATATTTTTTGTAAAGCGTCTTCCTGTCAGTTTATACTTTTACACTATTAGAATCAAATATGTTCAACTTTAAGAATTTGGATTACATTACATTATTAACTAATAGGTCGCTTAATATGTTGCTATTGTGGTTACTCAAGAGAATTCACAAGCTCCTGGTATAAATGGCAAGATTTCAAACGAACAAACACAGCTACAAATCTAGTTTATTCAGTTATCAGTTTATTCAATCATGAAATTACAATTTCATGATTGAACAGCAATTTATACAGCCTAGGACATTTTCGGAAATGTATTCATTAACAAGTCCGATCTAGGATCAAAAGAATTTAAGAAGGAAAAAAATCAGTTGATCTCTCTCACTTGCTTGAAGCAATCCAGCTTGTGGAAGGTTTATTTCTTGGGAGAGTTTTAGTAGCTGAAGCTCATCGACATCTAAGCAGGGTAATGAGGTCGAATATTGTAAGCAAAACTGTATGGTTTATTCTAGAGAAACTGCTATTTTGATGTCAGTTCTGCCTCGTAACTTCTTTTTATATGTCAGCCACCAGCGGAATATATATTAATGTAAATTAAATTTAAGTAGTGGGCGCATTTGTAATTAAGAGAGATGATACTTTCGGTAAATCGCCATAAAGCAATCTTATCCTCGAGGAGACCGTCTGTCTATGCTTTAGATTTCGATGAGTGATTTCTTGTTTTTCTTATCCTTTAAGATGATCCTAGTTAATTAGGTATTGAAATTTTCCGTTTTGTACCTACTTATGCATGCATTCATATTTTAAGATCTCGCTAGAAGTAGTAGATAATATTCTTTAATTTGTTTTTGGAATTACAAGGCGTACTTTTAATAAATCATTTAGATCCGTTCAATTATTTTTTTGTAATGTTTTAAGCGTTCTAAATTTCTAGTTAAGTGCAAAGACAAGAACTCATTGAAAGGTTAAATAAGAGAGAGCTTAATATTAGCTTAGGCTTACAAGAAATATTTCTTGTAAAACATGGATTAATTTTAGCTCTTAGAATTAAAAGTTCCTGCGTCTCTATAGCCTATCAATTGCCATGATCCCCATTTGGGGATTTGTCTTAGAGGAAATTTGGTAACTTTAATTAGGTTGGCAACAATGGTTACTTTTTGTTTAAACCTTTCTCAAGCTTTTGCAAGAGGTGTTGAGATGTAGTTTTGTTAAATGAGTGAGCTGGAGAGTATTAGTTGTGAGAAGTAAAATTTTTGTGAGTTTCAAGATTTCAGCATTTTAAAAACGCTCTATATCATATTATCTATATCAATTTCCAGTCTCTATGTAAATCTAGACACCCAGAAATAAATGTAAATTGAGAGAAAAAATTTGGCAGTTAATGGGTTAATAATAAAGTAATAATAATGATTGTATAATGGCAACATGAAATGCGCTAGTGGACGTGAGCCCAGTGGGTTTGCAAAGTGACTTCTTTAAAACCTATAATAATAATAATAATAATAATATTGCAATGACAAAGCAAAAGAATGTCGATCTATTGTAACAAAGATCGTCCACTGTATTATATTCACTATTTGATTTGCTACGGGAAAGGAACTGGGAAACCCCGTTAGTTTTCAGTTTGATAGCAAACCGTTTAAAATGCATTTAATAGAAAGTGGGATTTATGAATTTCACCTAATGTTCGATTCTGGCATTTTCATAGGAAGAAAGAAATCATTATTGTTTTTGTAATTTTACAATACTGAAAAAAAAATAACTTTCGAACGGAAGGAAAAATAAGCTATTTCTGTAATCACGAAATGAACAGTAAAGTTTTCAAATTAATTACTATTATTTTAAGAAATGTAATTTAATTTTGCAGAAAGTATTGATGAAATGAAAGTGGATGATCTACAGGATCCCGCAGGAGAAGTACGAGAGGAAAAAGTATCTGAAGAAACTGAAAGATATTCAAAGTAAGTTTCAAAATTGGAAGAAAATTTATTATATTACAAAGGTTATATTAGAAAACTGTATTCAAAACAATAAGTTCATTATAAAATCTTTGCTAATTAAGACAAAAAAAGACGAAAACAGGATATATTCGGAAATTGTCAGGATACAAAACTTATTTGTGAATGGAAGCGAAGGCGACTTCAGAATTAAAACTTGCTTAAATATATCTGTTTGGACTTAATGAAGTCTTTCATGTACCGAAAACCAGCAGTGTATTTTTAATTTTTCGAATCAATTGATATCTTAGCGAATTTAATTCAGATAATAAACAAAAGTTCAAATTAAATTATAAGTTTATGAACTAGATCAATTAAAATTATTTTAATTATCGTTCTTTCGTTAAACTAAAGCCAAAGAATTTTCTGCTTTATTGTTAGCCGCACGTAGAATTATCAACAACTTTTAAGTTCTTGATAATTCTACAACTATTGCATGCGATTAACTAAAGGCATAAAAACCTTAACCGGAAGGTAAAATAACATAATTCAATCATTTTTAAAGCAAAAAAGGCACAGTCTACCAACATATAAGAATAAACGAAACTGAGCTCACTGAGCCAAGTAACAGAATAGGTTTATATATATATACTTTTGGTGCGGCCGATTGCAACCAAAAAGAGAGGTGCATAATTTTATAATTCGTTTGGTGAAAAAGAGTCCTTTATTGTTGTATCCATACGTACAGATGGCACACAAAAACATCGTTAAATTACGTTCGATAGCGGTCAAAATGAGTATGTTCTTTGAAATATGATACCTGGAATTTTTCGTGATTACAATAGCTCCTTTAGTTCGTAAAAGGAAGTAAAATATACATATATATATAATTTATTAAAACCTTCTGAATATTGAAAAGACATTTAGGCCCAATTTTAAAAACTATTTATTTCTTTTAACAGCCAAGTTCGTATTTAATTTATAAGGAATATTTTCTTCTAGATTTTTTACACGGTTACTTTTAATGATAAACCGTCTGGTTAATTCGAATTCCCTTCTTTTAATTTTCTCGAAACTAATGACTGCAAACGATGTATTGTCGCAAACAATTTTTAACTTATTCGTAATATTTCAGTTTTAATTTACGTCTTGCGAAAAATAATTAATTTTATCAACATTGCTGTTTTCTATATTTTAATATTCTAGATGGATCTATTAAAATAAAAATCTCGTTTGAAATAATTTTAAATTTTTGCGCCATCACTTGGGAGTTGCTTAATTTAATTTGCGATATACTTTTAAAAGTAATAATTTTAGTATTTAAATTACTGTTGAGTTTAAGTTTGCAGTTTTCAATGGCTCTTTAAATTTAGTTAAAAATTTTCTCTAAGCAATTTTTCAATCAGATTACCTAAAGATAACCAAAAGCAATATAATAAACATATTCTGTTCTATGGAAAATCCATTATCTTTTACTCAAAGCGAAAACAAAAATTAGATTTTTGACGTAGCTAAGAATGATAACGCAGTTTTCCATAATTGGTTTCTGGAAACGATTACAAAAAGCAGAAATGCACGCTAAAAATCATTAGCGGAAAGCTTAAAGATTAACTAGATTTTAGAGAAAAAATCTCGCAAGCTGAATGAATTGATGAGATGTTATGTTCTGTTTCTCAATACCTGTTGAAGAGTAATTATTTCATAATAAAAAGAGTTGTATCGGAGAAAATTGCAGCACTTTGCAGAGTTATAAATAAACAAAGACTTCAGTTTAACTCATTTCTTTAAAAATTTATATCTTCTAATTTTGCTGTTTTAAAATTTCCATTTATAGTGTTATTCACGCACTTTACTGAAAATTTAAATAAATATTTGTTGTTAATGGAAAGCTGACTATCAGATTTGAAAGAAAACTAATCTACTTTGTAGAGTCAATAGGTTTTTTTTTTTTTTTTGGAAGTAGGAGTACATAAAAAATTAGCGATGCCCTCGTTGGGAGTCGAACCTAGATCTTTCGAGTACGCGGCGAGTGTGCTAACCATTACACCATGAAGGCTTGCAAAAAAAGAGGACCACGCGAAGAACTGCAGAAACAGGGAAGAAAATGCCTTATAACTTTACTTATACTTTATAACTTGTTCTAAGACTGAAATGCAGTGTTACATTTTAAGTCTCGACATTAGATAGACTACAGTACTAACGGAAAAATATAGTGACGTTAATTAAAATTATTAATATATAATTATAGCATAAAAAGTTGTAATTCAAAATTATTTTATTATAATTACAGCAATGCCAAAAGTATTGACTATAACACAAAAGTGTAGTTTTACCGATAGAAAATGGTAATTTTAAAACAAAAATGCGGTTAAAAAAGAAAATAACAAAAATACTAAAAGTAACCTAAAAAAAAGTTATCTTAAGAAAACATATACCACAAACATAAACTGTTGGTAACAAGAAATGAAAACAGGTAGAGGGGGCTAAGTGCCATTTTCCTTAATTTATTATGGAAAAACCTAATTCAAATTATGACTTAAAATCTTAAGGTCACATACATTTTTAAACTGTAAAATTGTGTTAAATTCAAAATCAAACACAATATCAGATATTCTTAAAGTATAACAATAAAGATTTAAACTTAGAATTCCGCATGCGTTCAACGTAATTTTATCAAATGTTTCGTGGAAGATTTAGGAAAACTGATTCATATTCATGCTACACATGGATAGAACCACGTAAGTTAGTACACGAATCTTACATTGTGTTGGTAGTGTGGGAAAATGACACAGTTTTCAGAGATAATTAATATTTTTACATTATAGACTAAAAACATTTGGTTTTGTAAAAACAAAAAAAAACCTTATTGTAATTAAAAAATAATTAAAAATCTCTATAAATTCACATATCCATTAAAACTATACAAAAATGCAGTGTGAAAAGTTTATTTAAAATTTTAGTACATGGATTTTACGATTCTTGTACTTTATGTTAAATAATAAAAAATTTAGATAATCTTGAATTATATATACATATACATAAAGAAACAAAAAAGAAAAAAAGAAAAAAAAAAAAAAAAAAACTTGTATTTGGTTAGTTTCTAAATATAGTGCGGTATTTTTGAAAATTGCCCATCGTTCCTTAAAGCATTTTCAAAAATGAAAATTTACTGCATTAATATTATTTATGCACGAAAATATTTTACCTTTTAGAATATTCATTCTCAGCAACGAAGATGCATAATGCGTCGATACTATTTTTCTTTTCATGCGGCAAAGCTTATAAACTCGCTGAATTTACAACCAAAAACTATCAAGCATTAACCAGATGCGATCAAACGTTTCGGTTCAGCTGTATGAATATTTTTTACTCGCTACGTGGTGTGTTAGGCTCTCCGAAATGTATTTATTATTAGAAAATATAACTCCCCTTTCTACGTTTAGCGTATCATAAACCTGATATTTATGCCGCGAAAGGATAATATTATATTTATAGTGCAGATGTTACCAAAGATAAACATATGAATTTAATTCTGCTTCTTTAATACTGAATTGCTTAGATAATCCGCTAAGACGCGCTTTCAAAGCCATAAAATAACTAATCCAGAAATTAAACGAATTCTGACCAGCATTTTATGCCTGGTGAAAAATAACATTCAAATAACTAAACTGTTTTGTTTCTGCTTTTTATTAGTGTGCTTTAACCAGTTGCCGTAAACTTTAATGCACAATGATAAAAGGACTGCCATTCTTGAAACCACTTTCATTTTAAAATAGCAGCATTAAAGACGTAAATCAAAATAGAAAGCTCTTAAAAAAGATGAGTGCTACTGAATAAATTATAAATTCTTTTTTTGGATAAGTTCAGTTGTTTAGAAGTGTTTCAGTGTAATGAAAATTTGGGACATACATATTGTGGCTGAAAAGAACTAATATATAATACTCATTTTTATGTCATGGCACATGAAGATTTTAACTCTGAAAAGTATTGTCCACATTTTCCTGAAACTTTTTATGAGTTAGCTTCGTAACGTTGTCTTCTTCTCATAAAATGTCTAATGTTAATCATCCACAGAAATGTACTTTTCTCTAAACGTTTTGAAACCCCGACACTATATGAACTTTAACATTATTATAATTTTAAAATCTATAACAGCTGCAGTAGCTTAAATCAGTTTTAGAACATTTCTGGCTACGATCCCTTTACCATACAGATTCTTTCAGAAATTGTTGATTTTACACGACTATAAAACTGCTGTTTCTTGTAAATCAAAAACATCGTGCATAACCTGATAAAGAAAAGAAGAAAGCTGATATTCTCATGGTTCGTTACAAGACAATGTTAATCTGAATATAACTTTTCTTGATTATTGATTCGCTCAAAATCTGTAAGATGACTGCATGTTGTACTTTTGATTTCCTAGTGCTTAACTTGATTCCCCTATGAATCCTCTTCTCTGCTTATTAGTCATGGCCTTCGTGATGGTCTGGAGTCAGAAATTACTGAAATTCCATTAGCGAAAAGTAATGTATTCCACAGCTTCTGTGCACTTAAAAGGCAAATGTCACGAAACTGATTATCGCTTTGTTACACAAGGTAGGCTTGAAAAAAACAGTTACTGTCAAAGTTCCAAACAAATAAGAATTTCAAGAATATGACTGAAATACTTAATTGACTACAAAGATAAAGTTTACATATTTATGGTGCAAATTTTCAATCTGTGACCGTTTTATAGGTTCTTGTACCGTTTGTAGGTTTTCTGTGACCGTTTTAGATTTCAATCTGTGACCAATCTGTGACCGTCACGATTAATGTGATAGTCAAGTTCTACCGAAACACGTATCGATATGTCCATATCTAGACAGCAGTGGCAATGCGTTGTTTAAGATCATCCAAGCTTTCAGAAAAAAGAGGAGCAAAACCTCACTTATTAATGCCTTTCCGCAAGAAATAGTCACATGTCATATGACTAATTCTTGTAGCAAAATCCGGACTTTCTGGTTGCGGACATGGCATAACCGTGTTCCAGTCTATTAAATGGGCACTCCAACACTGAATCAGAATTTCTTCCACACCGTGTTATAAAACGACGCTGTTATACAGTTAACAAATTTCTGCTTATTCAAGCACACACTTACTACCTGATAAGGGGCCATGTTGCTGAATGACGTCAAGACTGTGTGTTATTGACGTCAAGAAAACAAGCCAAAGGAGGTTTTTAAACTTGAAGTCGTCCTGTACAAAAGAGTCTAATATACTTTCTGATAAGGAAAAGATATTTCTACTTTTTAAGCATTTAATTTGTCTATTTCTATAAATTTAACCCTGTGTTTGTAGACAAACGCGAAATTTACGTATAGACTGACTGACGTGGCAAATTTTTATCTTTTCCCCATCAGTTAATGTATAACATATGTAAATGTCAAGAAATAATGTCTATATATTACAAGAAATATGAATTTTGAGAGTAAATTAAATTCTACTCATTCATTCATTAAAAAAATTCTGTATTATCGAGTTAGCTATAATTCCTATTCTACCAAATAACTTTTCATAAATCAGACTGAAAGATTCATTGAAAGCATTGGATTTAGAAAAATATGCAAAATAAAGCAATTTCTTTCTCTTTGGAAATATTATCCTAATTTAATGAAAAATAAACAAGGATCTACTAAGTACTTACAAATATGGCTAAAGATACAATGAGTGTCTATAAAGCTACTGACTGCTATTCAATTTAGGTTCATGTCCTGAGAAAATAATGGCTGCATAAATGCTTCAGCGGTTTTTTCCATGTGTACCTTAACTGCGAAAAGTTTTCTTTGAACGTCTTTCAGGATGGCAACCTCTGATGAGGCAGAAAACCCTGGATTGCTTTGTTACAGTTAAACAAGCAATCCAAATGAAATTAGGCTAACATTTATTAAGAAACGTTACTATATTTGCTATCAAAATCTATCTAATATCCAGACTTGATGAGGCAGAAAAACCTGGAGTGCTTTGTTACAGTTAAACAAGCAAACAATCCAAATGAAATTAGGCTAACGTTTATTAAGAAACGTTACAATATTTGCTATCAAAATCTATCTAATATTCAGACTTTTCCACCAATCATGCCAGTAACAGCAGAACCTCCCATTCATTTTTCCATCTGATCAACTATAATGTCATAAATGATACAGTGACATACAGATGACTACAGATGGTACAATTATTAAATGACATACAGAAGAGAAATGGTTTCATCATTGTTCATTGATTTTATATACTTGGTAATGGTTCTGATATAAAATCTAATCTTTACTTCTTTAATTTATTTATTTAAGGATCATTATACGGGGCTCATATTTTATCAGGTTCAGGTGGAAATGTAGTGGGACACCCAATGTTTACTATAAGTAATGTAGGTATAGTCCCATTACACTTCGGTTTATTTTTAAGTTCATATTCAAAAAAATACATAGTATAATATAACACATAATACAACAGTATAAACAGTATATCATATCTTATCAGCCAAACTCTAAATAACAAAGGAGAGACGATGAGGGCTTTATGTTACTTTATGTAGTTGTGAAATAATAGTATAACCAGGGTTGGCCAACCTTCATGTCAGTAAGAGCAGCCCGTTTGAATTCAGGAATGTTCGAGAGTCGCATCTAGATTTTCTAAAAGCCACACGTTTAGATTTACATCATTACAGAAGTAGTGGAGGAGGTTTTAAATAGAAAGAAATCCCTGATAACTTTGTAAAAAGAGTCTAAACTAATTAATTACTTCCTTTTGGACATTGAATAGTTTTAGTTTACCATATTTCCTACATATATTTTGCATGAGCCGCACAAATTGCCTGTGAGAGCCGTATCAGGCTCGCGAGCCGCACTTTGGCCACCCCTGGTATACACAAACGTATTCAATGCATTAATCAGTGAACCTTGAAGGAAAATGTCCTCTGAGCGTTCACCTTCTACTTCGGTGCGTTGCTTGAGGTGATGTTGAAATTCTGTAAATTCTCAACATGTCCTGTGAAAATCATGCGCCTTACGGCCGACGGCAGTCTTCAATTCGTTCATCGTTCGCAAATGATGTACAGAAACTCTGTGCAGGTTCCACTTCCGCCGCAATATCCACTGAACGTATGTGAGAAAACCCCTTTCGATAAAGACTTCCAGCGCCAAAATACGCAATTCTAACGGTACACTAATTGCCTGACCTCTAGCTCCCCAAGGATGTATAGATACGTCACACATGCTCACCAGCATTCTGACAGAGTTATCGGATCAAATTGGTTAAAACAATATACGCAATCCCTAAACTACATAAAATCATTATTACCCCATCAATTGAGAACAACTGACTTCAGACATTAAATATTTCACTCTTTATTCCATTCTTCGATTTTGTAAGTTACCTTCATATTTCACGTTTGTTTATTTTGAAGATAAAATAGTTGTACTTGAATTTACTATTTCGTAAATACCAGAATACATGACAGTGTTAAGTTTCGTTATGTTACAAAGACATTTATGACCATGTTTCCTAGAAAATGTTACCAATCTTCAAGGTTTTCATATAACATCGCTAAGGCTTGGAAATTAGTGTTGGTAAAAGTTTTTATCAATCAGTTTCCCCTGAATAGTTTAGTATGCTTTTCAAATTAAGCAGTAGATAGCTTTTACTAGTAATGCAAATTTGTTTTGAGAGTATATGCGCTACCAGAACAAATTAGTTTTGACAGCATTTAAGCTGAGAGTTTTGAATTTTAATGTGAGTGAGCTTTTGGTAATCATGTGTGTTTAGTTTTTGCCACCTCAATTTAAAACTAATATTCAGGCTTCTGCATTCTCTGCTTTAAACACACGTGCCAGTAAAAATCGAACCAGCTTATTTCTTATTCTAGTGAATGTGTAGTATTAGATTATATTACAGTTTGAATTTTATTGTCTGTTATTGCTTAATTTAAATAGTCACGAGTGGTGAGTTTTCCTGTAGCACAAGTTGTGATCTTCTCTTCAAATCAATTAAAATAAAATTTACTTTAAACCTTCTTCAGTACATTATTTGATACATAGCGATAACTCGCTACCTTGTCTAATAGAGTCT
This sequence comes from Stegodyphus dumicola, assembly GCF_044657685.1. Taxonomy (NCBI): domain Eukaryota; kingdom Metazoa; phylum Arthropoda; class Arachnida; order Araneae; family Eresidae; genus Stegodyphus; species Stegodyphus dumicola. The sequence continues at coordinate 217,769,335 of NC_140771.1, forward strand.
GCAGAACTTACTTTTAGTCTCCTATTCTACATCTTAATCATTTATATATTTATTTTACTTTTTATAGTATCTCCTTAACTAACGTAGCGTTTAGTTTACATGATTAATAACATATCTAATAAATAATTTTCATAAATGTTCGCGCTTCTAATGTAAGTAATAAAATATATTCCTGACGTCATACATTACCCAATAACAATCCTTAGTGTTGTCCAATGTTTCAGAAGTTTTGCTGATAGTTTTAATCTGTTTTTCTTCTTATTGAAGGACTGAAATAAAAACTCTAAGTAAAACAAGCAATCCCCTTAGTTACCGCGATGATGCACGTAAAAATAATTAGATTTACTGAAACAATTTGGAAAAGATAGAAATGCTTCAATGAACATAAGTAATAATGTAAAGCATAATTCTGAAACTCGACTAATATAAAAGTATAGTTTCGTAAAAAATAGTAACTAAGTAATGATTAGAGAAATATTACATGATTATAAGTATTTTTCTAAAGATTACCATATTCGTATTCATACGTTTCTGAAAGAAAAAATAAATTCAACACCCATTAAGAAAATTTAAACTATGCAACTTCTTTTGATTATTAAATTATGAAACTTACTTTCGGAATGTTTGTTAAACTTTTTAATCATTTATAAAAGATTTTTCATTTCAGACATTTAAGTCATAATAAATGCAGCTTTATATAATTCGGTCACTTTTTGAGATTCATGATCAGGATTTTAAGTTTCCCGTCAAAAGACTATAAAATGAATAATTTAAAATAGATAATACAAATACCAGTTGGTTGATTAATTAGTTATAATAAAATCGTAATAGCGATCTGTAGCAAAACATCAACGGATTTTGGAAACCGAGGAAATAAGATCTACCCCATCTGTAGGCAATGTAATGCTGATTATTTCACTCCTGGGCATCTTCTCACCTGTTTGGGACTTGTAAACGAAGATCTATTGAAAAGGCCTACCTCTGTAATGGAAATATCAACGCCTTTTGAGCTCATGGATCTGGTCTAGCCTAACGGCTAACCAGTTAGGATCAGTAGCAACAATAACAATAACAGTTACCTGAAATGTTACGTTATCTCAAATCTAATGAATCGTTATCATATTACGCAACTGTTCAAACGTTTACCCCCAAGGAATGCTAATAGTATTTTTTCCTAATATCAGTGGTCATTAAATTTCATTTTAATAAATAATAATGTGGTTCAAAGTTAAATTAATTTAATTTATCTCTAACGTAAATGATCTGAAATGTTTTTCGAAGTTATTAAACTCCAAATCATCGGAAGATTTAAGTTTTTTTTTTTAAATTTTAATGGTTATGGTACGCTAATCACAATATTCAAAGTAATTTTCAGTATTTTCAGATAGTAACATTTGAATCTATAAAACATTTGAAAGACATCTTTTTCTTTGTTATGTTTCCTTTAAATGACTAGAAGACACAAAATTTACTATAGCTTGCATCATTATAAAAGTAGTGTTTATCACAATTTGCACTATTACACTTAATTTACAACTTGAAAATTAGAAGAATATTATTACACTTAATTTAAAATATACAATTGGAAGTCTAGGTTTAAAGGAAATGAAAAGTTTAGGTTAGTTGGAAATCTTTCTGAATTTTCAGCATAAATTTTATCACAGATAGATTCTTCTTTTGTTTTCCACTTAGAGTGCATCTACTTTATATGCAAAAAATATTTCATTTTAAATCTCTGCGATACACGTTTGCATTACCGAAGCAGGAAAAAATAATAAGTAGCGACGAAAAATCGATAAGTGCATTGTTAATCAAGACAATAACGAGAGCGAGTATACTTCTCATTAAAGTTTGGATGCTACTTTTAACAATGGGTTTTATGCATATGTTCCACTTTCACTCATCAATAATATATTTAGATACAGGTCTCAAATACTTCGACACAAAATTCAAAGAAAGGAATGAAATCGTATTTCAGATTTAAAAAAGGCTGCCACAAGTTTTATCACAAGCAGTAAACTTTTTCATTCTGCGAGTTAACCTTTCTTCTTTTACAAGAAGAGTCTGTGCAGTAGTAGGAAGTAATCATTTTTAAAAATGGTAAAGAGTATACAAGATATTTCTTCCGCCCTCTTAACCTGTCTTTGTGGTATAATGGTCAGCAGGCTTGGCGCGTATTCGAGAGGTGCAAGTCCCGGCGAGGGCAATGCACATTTCTTCAATTTCCTGCTTCAGAAAACCTAATGTGTCTACAAGTATGTTAATGAAAGGACTTGATATTAACGTTAAATAGTTCAAATATGTATATTAAAAGAACGCAATTACAAATGTATTTTATAGTGGTATCTTGAATTTATTTATTTTAGTTCTATGCTTTTATACAGTTTTGAATATACAATTAAAAAATGTATTTTCTTTACAGCAACTTTTGCCGAAAGAGTGGACGAACCTGTGGTAAAACAACCCCAAAACCAGAAACTCAGGCTTAAAACAAGTGTCATATTTCTGTTACAATGAAATATATGCCAACTGTTTATGCTCATTAAATATTTACTCAGGAAAAACGGAAATAATATTATACTCCAGCACTAATATTATCTGTAAACTAATCTTTATATGTATTATTTGCAATTTTTCTATTTATTGCAATGATCTATCAAATTGATTATGTAATATAAATTAATGAATGATTTTGAATTAAAAATATTTGCACTCTGAAAACTGTTTTGACTTTTATTTCATATTAAAACTGGAGATAATATTTACCAAGCTTTCCCAAAAGAAATATTTAAAAAAAAAGCCAAATAATATTTTTTTTAGAAATATTAAGAAATATTTGGCTTTGTACTGGATTTATAAGATTATGACAAACTACACTAAATTTATCTGACAAAAGGAAGGATGCCTTCATAAAGAACTTTCTAAGAGAAATTTGCTAGAATTTATATTGAATTTGAAAAAAAATAAATATAAATAAATAAATAAACCGTTCAGACAGATTTATTTGCCTGGATATGAACATTTTACTTCGGAAATTTTCTGTAAAATAAGTTCCAAAATTAGAGTAACTACTTTTATAACAGATATAATATTTACTTTTCAGCGTATAGAAATTGTATAATATGAACCAGTTGTTTTGTGGCGGAAAGTTCTTTTCTGATTACTTTTTGAATCTGGATAAATCCTGAAAATCTGCGGGTATTATGTTACAGAGTACTCCTTCAGTTTCCCTGCTGCCTGAATATGCAAAATTTAATTTCCTACAATTTCTCGCAATTAAAAGTACTTTACATTAGTTCCTCTATATTAAGGAATAAAAATAAAATACATATTTAACGATCAGATAACTCCAAGATCTAAAGTAAAATTTTACTAAGACCTGCATCTTAAAGGTGGATCCATCTACTGACATTTAACTAGAATTAATTTATATACTCTAATTTACAGAAGAACATACGTAAATTTGGATGCCATAGAAATAAAAGACATCAAAATCAAAATACTCAGTTGGAATGGAGTGAAAGAGGAACTAGTGTTTGGTATTAAACACGCATATTGTGGTATGCGTAAAACCAAAATGGCGCGATAATCACAATAGTTGAATCTCGTTCTTACTTTGTCGTTTTCAACTCTCATCTGGCCTTTTCTATATAATTACGAATGCGGCAAATTTGAAGTGCTTTTGCAAGCATTTCTACCCAATCTTCCTCTCTTAGTTATAAGTTTTCATCTTCCTTAAAACACTTTTTGGGACAGAAAGAATCCTTTGAAATGATAAGATCTTTTCTCTCTATCATATTGTCCAAAGCAGAAACATCAAACTCAGTATCACAGATGGGCTAATTAACCAGTGTTTTCTTATTAGCGCAGGCCAGAAGAGAAGAAATTATTTTCATACATAACGAATGTATTTCAAAAGAAAAAAATATATTAAATCTTGCTTAAAAGTGTAGTTCTGTAGCAATAGAAAGCACATTAGGAAATCCAGGACCTAATCCTTTCCTGACATTTGGCAGTCTTTTTTCTGCAACCAGCTTTCGGATGTCTGGAAATATGCTGTTCGAAATAGCGATTTTCAGAACAGATGCTAGATGAATGTCTGTTAACCTATATCTCGCTAGAAACATGTACATGTACTTATATCTCGCTAGAAACATGTAAGTGAAAAAAGTTCTTTGTACTGATACGTACTACCGAACATGGAAATCACGTCCATTGCAAATTTGTAGATTTTAGGTGTGTATTTGGTGTGGTGTATTTAATTATGGCAAAGCACACGAGGGCTATCTGCCTAAGGGGAGGGATGCCTTTCGTGGAGGACTTTCTAAGGGAAACTGGCTCGTATACACGTTACACACGGGGAAAACCACGAAAACGCCCATGCAGCCAGCCCGTTCTCGGGATTCGAACCTGGGATGTAGATTTTAGGAAACCGCGCTGAAAAAGTGTTTGTAAAATTCGGAGATAGCTTCACTGAATTTCTGCGTGTAGTTTCAAATTTTATTTATCAGTTGAACCGTACTGAATTCCTATTAATTCCATCTGCAAATGAGCTGGAACTTACTCGAAGATGATTTACGAAATAAAAGAAAGATTTCATAACCACAAAGTTAAATCGCCGTTTATTGTGCATATCTTTCGAATGATGCAATTTATCAGTAGATAATCTATCAATATATGCTTTAATAGATTTAATAATTAATAGATGCTTTTTCTGAATTTTATTCAAGATTTAATGAAGATATTTTGAGATAATAAGTTTAAATGAAATACAACAAAAGATGTGTATAATTTAAATAGTCCAAAGAGGGAAGTTATGTGGTGTATGCATCAGATTTGTTTTTCTTAGTGTGGTTTCTGGAGTCATTAGAAAGAATTTTCACTCTTTCTAAACAAATGAATGAATTTCCAGATGGCAATCAAAATGAGTTCTATAGTGATTCTAAATACGGTAATACTATTTTCTAAGTGCTAGTTTTTAAATGACGTAAATGTTAATCAAAAATGTATTTTCTAAATAGCACCTTTGCATGATCCATGCAATCATCTTCTTTTCTATGATACGAATAACGCACATGAGCTAATTTTCTGCATCTCCACAGATAATACTGTCGAAATTTGTAATGAAAGATCAAGAAGCAATGATCTCGTTAAAGCAGCCTTTTTATAATTTAATATTGCATCCAACGTTTTCTATTTCCATAGTTGAAATCTTTGAGATCTTCAGAACTTACACATACATACCTGAAATACTATTCAGATCATAACTGCCAAACTTCTGCCGAAATACTTCTGCGTTATGAGAACGGGTTTGATAGAGGGTACAGAAAGCTTTACTGCTGGATATAGGGATATACAAATGTACGCAAATTAGCTAACATTGAAGAAAAGACAGATAATTTGATGTCAGGTTTTTAAAACAAAGAAGTTTTGCTAAATACAACATTTATAGAATGCATAGTTACCGAATAAAATAGTTATATAAAACGAGGAATGGAAGACTGAAAGTAAAATACAAAGCCCAACAAAAATGGTTTTGACTAGCCTAACAAGTCAGTTACTCCATTTTCATACACAGACATCTGTTTACAGACAATAATGTACCGATCTGCACGAATTGTAAAACTCAGCTGATTATACTTCAGATTTTAACTGGCCATCCTAATTTCAACATTCATTCATTGCATTTATTTTAACAATTAATTAATAACTTAACATACTCATTTAGAAGGGAGGACATCTTTCTTCTAAATGTATTGAAAAATTTCAATTTATAACTTAATATTTCTTTAAATCCTTCCTCAAATTTTTAATTTTCGACTTAAAAACATATATAAAGTTTGTTTTCAGTAAGTTAATTTTTCCCGTTTGTAAAGCTTGACTGTATTAAAAACACTAATCAGAAATTTATTTCAAATTATAATTATATTCAAAGTTTTAAGGGAAAATGTAGTCTTTTTTACCCTTTGCAGATTTCATGAACTCACACGCATTCTATAACCTGAATTTTTAATACCAACATAGCTAACAATATTTCAACACATTTGGTTTCTACTCCAGAATTACATTTGGTTTGATCATTAGCCTTTTTTTCTGTGCATATCAGGATAGTGTATTATTTTATATTCTTAAATATTTATATTCGTCTTTAGCTAACGTATGTATCACATTCTTTTATTTAGCTCGAATATTTAATCGATTTATAGTTTTCCTAACAGTCTCTTCTTTTGTCTGCAGTTCAAATGTTTTCAAATAACTTGTATATATATTAGGTTACTTTGAAGCAGGAGACGTGAAATATCTGCAATACCATAGCCGAGATTCGAACTCTTGACTTCTGTAATACGCGTCGAGTATGCTCCCAATTACAATCTGAAGGCACGCGGAAAGGAGGGAGAATATACCTCACAAACTTACAGTTAAAAATTTTTATATTAGATAATGATGTTGCGTGCGTACGGATTCGTTACTAAATGAATGCACAAGTCCGATGAAAAATGAACAAAAATTTATTATTATCACAACAAAAATGCTTAAATTTTCTCAAATTATCACGCAGTATTACAATATCTCACAGTAGTTTTCTTTTAACTACTCAAATGTCCAATAGAACGTAATTCAAAACAGCTAAAGAACGCTAATCCGCGAATTCGCTACAATCAACAACAGTAGTTTTCTAAACAACAACAAACTAAGCAACTACTACGAACTGAGATGTTTTCCTCCTTTTATAACATTTTAAAATCACGCGCTAGAATTTTCCAGTACTTTCTCGAAATGAAAAAGAGTTATTTATTTATTTAATGCACGCGCTCTTGTATTTTCAATTTTCCGGCTTAGCTTTCTTTTAATATTCGTCACGCGCTGCACTGCGCGAGAAATAAAACCATTTAATTTATAATTGAACTAACATTTGCTTTTTAAATACCAAATTCGTAACACTGCCCCCTTCCCAAGGACTGCACGTCCCGGGCAGTACAATCCCTGGATAGGAAGCTAAACTTACAACTGTGGCATAAACATTACATTACAATATCAAACAACATGAACAATAAATGCAATAACTAACTTGAACAAATCAAATGCTATCAAATACTAAATACAAATCAAATACTAAGTACAAATCAAATCAAATACACATTTAAAAAACAAAAAGGACCATGGTCTTATACTATTTACAATTATTTACATTATGTACTATGGCCATAGTAATGAGCTAACCTGTCGTAATGACCGACTTTAGGTTTAGAGTTCGAAGACTTACGGAGACGTCATTCAGTCTGTTCAGCATTTTACATGGACCATCCGAAGGTGACTGTAGTTTAGGACTGAGTCCTTTTCCTTGAATCGGGTTCCACAACCACACCTTGTCTCTTTTGTTGAATCTATGTCCAGTAGCTCTCGCGTTGTATCTGGTCTTCACTTTCTCCGTCGCCAAGTTCACTCGCTTTCGTGCGGAACGGTGCATCACTTCAAAACGGGCCTTGACATCTTGGATGTGTTCCTCAGGCGATGAAGGCGCATCCGTACGGCGATGAAACAGGCGGTCACAAGGCAGACGAATGTCTCGACCGAAGAGCATCTGAGATGGAGAATAGCTGGTAGTCTGGTGTTTCTTTTCGACCCTAGCATGATTTCGGCTGTTTCTCGAGCTGGTTCTTTCGGACAAAGCGTCGGCATTTCCAGGTGAGGATCCCTTCATAGGATGGATAGTCATGTCTTCAGATCCTGAAAGCAGTTTGTTGTTTTTCAAGTCTAAGGTAAAATCGTATTTCCTTAAAAAGTCCAATCCGAGTATGCATGGATCTGTGATATCCGCCACATATGCCGTGTGATGGTAGGCGGCACTTCCAAACGTGATGCTTACGTTTAACTTCCCAGTTATGTCGATCTTGTCACCAGACGCAGTCTGAAGGGTAACACAGGACGGCGTCCAAATAAGTTTATCTTTAAACTGTTCAGCTAAATCTTTCCTAATGATGGTAACATTAGCTCCTGTGTCAATGATCATATTGCAAGGAACTCCATCGATATTCCCATTAATGGACAGTCCGTTACTGTTGCCACTCACTGTATAAATTTTAAGCGCTTTAAAACAAGGTTTTTCATTATCTGGCAACCTCCGTTCCTCGATATGGTCACTAATTTGTTTACTGCGTCGTTGCTGGGAAATGGTCTTATTTTCCGTACCTCGGGGTGTTTTGCAGTTTCTTCGTATGTGGCCTTCAACTCCGCAGTTCCAGCACTTTAGAACTACTTTCTTTTCACTTCTGTTCCGTCTCAAGCCACTGACTTGTCTGGTAAAATCATCTGCTTTATATTCCGTACCCTGAGGTGTTCTGCAATTCCGTCTTAGGTGACCTTCACTACCACATCTCAGACAGCTTACAGCTACTTTGTTCTCACTGCTACTCCGTATCAAAGCATCGACTTGTCTGGCTAAATCATCTAAACGAGCCATCAGTTGATCCACTGGCTCATGGACTCGCACAGCTCTAACTGGGTAGCGATCTCTATTAGTTGCTTCCTGGGCTGCCTCGAACTTCATGGCGTACACTAGAGCGCTTTTTAAATCTTTTACATCCGCCATTCGCAGTGCTTTCTGTATTTCAGGGTCCCGGATGCCATCGATGAAATATTGCAGCGACAGGATTTCCCTCGTTTCTCTCGGGCACTCCGTAAAGGCGAGGTGAGACAGCCTTTCAACATCCGTGGCGAGCTGCTGAAGTGTTTCGGTAGGCTTCTGTTGACGAGATTTTAATTGGAGCCTGCAGTAGTCTTTTAAACACTTCTCCCCAAAGCGCAGCTCCAAGGCGCCGGACAGAGCTTCGAAATCTGACCTTTTGTTTTCGGGAAGAGTCTGAAGGATATCCGCTGCGTCTGCTCTCAAAGAAGCGGCGAGATGACAGGCCTTAGTTTGGGAATCCCATCCATTCGCATCCGCCACTATAGCAAATTGTGTTTTATACACTTGCCAGGATGTCTTTCCATCATATGTGGATAGCTTCAGAGATGGACGAGTAGGCATCGGTAAGAATTTAAAACACTCACTATTATTCCCTGCCGTCGCTACGAATTTCTTTAAAATATCCATTTCTTTGGCAACTGCAGAAACTCTCTCATCAATTTGTTGTTCGATTTGGTGTTGGACGGCACAAACTCTTCCTTCAATTCGTTCCTCCACAGCAGAAACTCTCCCTTCTATATGTTCTTTTGCAGAAGAAACTCTTTCTTCTATTTCTTCTTTCACCGAAGAAACTCTTTCTCCAATTAGTCCAACTTTATTTTCAACTGTGTCAATTCTGCCTTCCATAGCTTCAAATTTATTTTCTATTATGCAGGTAATCTCTCTTTTCATTTCTTCTTGACCTGCTTCAATCTTTTCTTGACCAGCTTGAACGGCTTTCATTTCGTCCTTAACAGAGTTGACGGCCCCTTCCATCTTTCCTTGGCTAGATTTCATCTCTTCTTTCATTTCTTCTTTAAACGAGGCAAAGGCTGTTATCAATTGCCTTAACTGCTCTTCCATCGCTCTTGTTATTGGCATTCAAACCCCACTCCTGACACCAAAAATTGTTGCGTGCGTACGGATTCGTTACTAAATGAATGCACAAGTCCGATGAAAAATGAACAAAAATTTATTATTATCACAACAAAAATGCTTAAATTTTCTCAAATTATCACGCATCACGCAGTATTACAATATCTCACTGTAGTTTTCTTTTAACTACTCAAATGTCCAATAGAACGTAATTCAAAACAGCTAAAGAACGCTAATCCGCGAATTCGCTACAATCAACAACAGTAGTTTTCTAAACAACAACAAACTAAGCAACTACTACGAACTGAGATGTTTTCCTCCTTTTATAACATTTTAAAATCACGCGCTAGAATTTTCCAGTACTTTCTCGAAATGAAAAAGAGTTATTTATTTATTTAATGCACGCGCTCTTGTATTTTCAATTTTCCGGCTTAGCTTTCTTTTAATATTCGTCACGCGCTGCACTGCGCGAGAAATAAAACCATTTAATTTATAATTGAACTAACATTTGCTTTTTAAATACCAAATTCGTAACAATATTCTTAAAAGTTCTTTATCTCATAAAATCCGATTGCAAAAAGTACGTAATTTGTAAAGAATATGATAAACCTGCAATTGAGAAGGTGTTGGTGTATGTGATTATGGCAAAGCCTCGAGAGCTATTTGCCTAAGAGGAGGGTTGCCTTCGTTTAGGACTTTCTAGGGGAAACTGGCTCGTATACACCTTAGACATGGGGAAAACCAGAAAAACGCCCATGCAGTCAGCAAATTCGTGGGATTCGAACCTCTGACCGAAATACCAGTGTTCAACGACTTTACCGCTCGGCCGCTGGAGGGCAAATTGTGAAGGAGGATAAGTCATAAAAATTCTTCTTCGTTTTCTCAAATAATTTCTTCTTTGTTCTGAAACAAAATTTATTGAAATTAATACTAAAATAGAGCGTAAAATAAAATTCAGACAAATTGTGGTAAGGATTATTTTGGTATGTCATAATTATGAAAAATATTTCCTTCCTGTAAGTGTATAAGATATAAACAGATTATTGTGATTCTTGTTGTATACAAAACAGAGAATTTTGGATTGTTTTATATCGTGATGAAAAATGCGAAATATTGGCTTTTACACCAGAAAAACAAATTGTTACACATCTATCCTTCAATTATTTATCCTCTTAATCCTATAAATTTACTTTGCTCTTTATAGTTTAAGTTACTTATTTTTAAGGTACGTATGGTGCTATAAATTTAAGACATGTGTGAAAGCAATTTGAATAACGTATACTCTTGAGTCTTACACCAGCAAAAAATATATTAAAAATTCCTCACCAGTTTTTCTTTTTAGTCACAAAATGCAAAACTATAATGTTTTGAAGACGAAGTGACAGACATCAGGCGTTACTGCAATAGATGTAAACTTAGTAAAATATTGTGAAATTACTTTTAAAACTTAAAATGCAGTATAGGTCCGATCATCCCGCATCAACTAGTCTGATACATCCAATAATCCAACATTACTTTCCTCAAAATTCTTATTATAAGATGACCTACTAACATTCTACGGTACCGAAAGGCCCGGGTTCGAATCCCGGAGAAGACATGGATGTTTGTAAATGTATAGTGTCGATGCAGCAGGGTGGCACTCTAAATATGCGGCGAACCGAAAGCCCTCTCATGTGGGTTGGTGGAAGGGGAGAGGGATGGGAGAACCTCGGATCCTCCCGGAGTGCTCTCCCTCAAAATCGGGGGTGGAAAATAGAAGTTCAATCTCTCTTCGGAGTAGCTCTGGCAACCATTGTTCCATGTAATATGGACTAGACAACAGCAACCTACTAACATTTCATTCATCAATATTTAGAAAGTCTTGGCAGTTTCTTCACGCCGTTTTGACATTTTTAGTTGTTTTTTGCTCGAAACTAGTGTATAGATTCCAAACTAGAGTAGCAGTTGTTCGAAACTAGCGTAGTTCTAAACTAGCGAATATATCAGTTATATATTTTCCTGACTTCCAGTGCTTCTAAACCTACGAAATCTGGTAGATTTGCAAGAGAAAGAACTAAGTTTGGCACGAATAAAACTTTACAAAATGCTTGGTGAAAATTATGGCCAAATCACACGAAGGAAAATTCTATCGAAAAAAGAGGAAATATTAATGATCTAATGACCACGATTTTGAGTTGTCGGAAACTCTAGTCCATTAATTCCGTTTAAAAAAAAAGAACTTAACCAGTGGTGGAAGAGCTAAATGGCGAAGTCATAATTCAAACGCAATAAGCAAAAGAAATGGAGAATAATGAATATTCAACTAAGAGCGTTTAGTGTGGAGCGGGTGAAACTTTTAAAATATTTGTAAGTTAACCGATAATGCTAAAACTAAAATATTGCAGAAACATGAATATTCATATTCTCCAGACTTTTATTTATTTGTTTATTTATTTTGAAAAACAGCTGAAAATTTTCATATATTAGCAATACCAATTGCTTCAAAGAAAAAGATTGTGGTGTTGCGTGGCCCCAACTTGTCCGCAACAGTAGTAGTGACTGCTATGAAATGGAAATTACACAAACTCTTAGAAGGGTTTAACTCCCCTTTTATTCCACTTTAGAAGTTACAGATGCGTTCACTTGACACTCACAAACTACGCCGACCCGGCGGTTAAATAAAAAGAGAAAAGTACAACTAAAAATAAATAACAGGATACATAACTAATGAAGTCACTATCTAAGAGGCTCTATAATTGCAACTATCTTAACCGCGCTGAGATTCAGCAAACTTTCGAATTGAGAAGTTGAAAGTTTCAACGAACTGCCGGAGTAGGCACACAGGCCGAAACGCGCGGTTCTTAAATTTCTACCTAGCAACATTCACGCTCGTGAATCAAGAAGCACACCTACAAACTCGCTTCTCTCTTCTATTTAACTCAAAATAACTTCTGTTAAAAATTTGAATACCCTGCGCGTTCTACTAAAATTTACATACTCTGGCATTGTCAATTCCAGGGGAAAGTAAAGGCTTGACAGGAAAGATAGCTTAAACTTAAAATAAATGTTAGTTAAAATAAATATAAACCCCTACAAGATAATTAAATATTGCTTCACTATGAATAAATGTATTACTCTTATATTCTATAGATTAAATATGTTTACAAGGATTATTATATGCCATATTTTCAATTTATCAGTGCATGAGGAAGTGCATACGTCATCTTATAATTTTACTCCGATAATATCTATCCGATACTATCTACTCCGATATGGTACATTTGATAATCTGGCATCATTGAAATCCCGAATGAGATGAGTTATCGGACTTCTGCTCAGTACTGGTTTTGCAACAGGTGATTAATTTAAAATGACATATATATTTCACATTATTCGGTTACGAACTTGAAGTCTTTTTCAGACTATGCAACCAACATTTTATTTTTAACTCACTTAAACGTAGTATAACTTTACCCGGTACGCCTTGCTTTCGCATATTATGCAGTTGTCTTGAAACTACAAGTAAATAACATTATCAAATGATAACTATCTAGCAACAAAGCAAGTAAAAATAACATCAAAGAAATTCTAAAATTATAATAAGCAAACGAGAATGAAAACGGAGAGGAAAAGCGATACCATATAACGAAAATAAACTTCAAATCAACAGGTGTTAGAACTTGAGGCTAAGTAATGCAATGGCTTGAAGCTCAAATTGTGGGCTTCGTTAACAACGCCAGTTATACGCAACCAAAAGCTAAATTTAACGAAAACTGCAACTGAAAATACTTGAAATGCTTTTTTTTTTGGGGGGGGGAACCAGACATGAAAATCACATCTTTGAAACAAGACTTAATATTTGATTTTATGCACATACATGTCTTACGCACTGACGTTTTGAGTGTGTTATGCATTTCTATTTTGTTTGTTTACATTTTACTCAAAACGTTGTTGATTGAAATGTATTCAAGTATTTTTGGAGTTCAATTTCAAATGCATACGTATGCAAGCTCTTTACAATATATATTCGAATATTTATTTGGCTAATGTTTCACTTTCACTAAAGCTGTTATAATTCTGGATGTACCCCCAGTATTATGACGAAAAAGTGCTATAGCTGTTGTTCATTTATTTACAAATATAGAAAGACTTCTTGCATCCTCAGAAATGATTCATTATGCCGTTTGCTATATAATTTTGCCTAACGCTTAGCTGTAGAACAAGAGCATTTCATGTATGCTTTCGCTAAGACTTTATCCAAATGTATTTGCCATTGTGTAGCAATGTAATTGATTACATGCAATCCGCTGGAATCCCCAAACAGGCAAGCATGACAATGCGCAGGCGCCCGTATATTGCGAGGTTTGCCTTCACATTGCATCCTCTCCTCACACGTTCCACAAGTAGCCTGGAGTCCTCTTCAAGCAGCGCGCGGAGGAAAAGAGTGCCGGCGCACGGAAGGTAGTTGTACCGGCGAAATCGATTGGCGAATCGTTCACACAGCTTTTGTTTTAATCGTGCCACCATAATAATCACATGAGGCAACGGCTGTGAGCGATTTAAACATGTTTCCTCTATTCTAACCACATATTCGACTTCCGTTTTGTATTTCTGGTCAAGCTACAATTTTATCTGAGAGGTAAGGTTATGTAAACATATTACAATATTTACGAATTTAATTTATATGTTTAACAACTTAATGTAAATGACTTTTCTAAGAATAAACAACGCGAGTAATGAGTTTTACAACCATCTGTTACTTTAAATTTCTTTGATTGATTAATAGTTTAAAAAATAAGGTACACAGTTTCTTTATTATAGTGCCTTTATTATTTTCCTGTGCATATCAATTCAAGTTTATTAAAAATAAACAACGTACGTAATTTACTAATAAATTAAACATGATTTATAATCATGTTTAATTTCTTCTTGGTAATATTTTAAAGAATAGTAATTCCAGTTACGCTTCATACATAAACATATTGTTGCTGAATAAAGTCATTTTATCACTCGCTCATAAGCTTTGGGACTAACAAAATCGTATTAATTGTATACAACCGTGATACAATCATCGTAATTTATGAACACAATTAATTTGCACATAAATTCCAAGAGCTGTATAAAATTAATTTTAATACTATTCTTAAAATCCACTAGTTTTTTACTATACAGTTTTAGAGTTGCAAAGCAAAATAAATCAGGTAGTAGAGCATTTATGATTCAAATTCTGGAAAGAATTGTTGTAAGATGTATTAAAAAATACCATTCCGATTTGTATGATCTCATGCTGAATAGAAATTAGATAATTAGAAACAAGCACAGCAAACGGAATGAATGGAGTTTTGAAATTTAAATTATGCCTCCTCTTCTCCTATTTTCTGCTCTAGAGTAGAGAATTTGAAAAGCATTTTATGTTTTAAGTCTGAAAAGTATTTCTTTCATACTCTGATAGTCAACAAACATAATCTTGTTCATTTATAGATGACAAACAGGTAGCTGTTATAGTTGCTTAGCGTGGCACAGTGAAGAAATCTGTTATTTTCAAGATTCCAAACCCATTGCTCGACCTAAGGAAACTAAATTTGTGATTTTATACTAGCTTTTCCGAGGACATTAAGATCGTGATAACCGAATGGTATTTTACGTGCGGTATTGTGACATAGCTGTTAATTGTTTTTGTTTAAATTTCATTTTAAGTGATTTTTAAGAATTTAAAGAATAATCCTTCTGAAATTTCGCTTATTTTTTCACTTATTTTTCTTTTTGCATAGATTATCGAAATACGCTAATTTATTTCATTTCGTTTAAATATATATTGATAAAGATAGAGGGTATTGAAAACATTGCTTCAGTTTAAAAATCGAATTCAACAATGCAAGATTTTAGGCTATAACAATTTTTATTACATCTATGAGAATTTTTTTTTCATGCCATTGTAGTCAAAAATATTCTCTCTGCTATAATCGAAACTATTTAAGACTACATTAATAAAATGTTTCACAATCATATACAAATATTACAAAAAGATCTATAAAATTAAGTTTTTAATTCATCTATAATTTTTAAGTTCTAGAAGGTTTGTTTTTATATGATATGATATTAAAAATCAAAAATTTTAATCTACCTTAATTCAGTTTCCATATAGCGTCTAATGGCAATATATTTTTCTGGCAAGTTTCATCAAGGAAACTGGCTTAACTCATAAAATAAAATAACAATAAAATGTTTTAAGCATTTTTCAGTGTAAAGTTTGCATACAAAAGCCTTTTTTTATAACGGCGCAGGATAGATTTGTCGTATAATTAATGATTTAATAACTAGAGCTTTCTTTATAGAAGACACGTATAAATTTTAATTTTATATATTCGTACCAAAAACTTAAAACATTTTCCGTGCCTTTTAAAGTTAATTTCTCAAAAGGGAATAATGGATTAATAATCAACAAATCATTCAAGCCATATTAAATTGTGCCATCGTTTTGGCCCACTCTTTACATCCTGCACTCAGTATATAACCTTCATATAGCTTTCTTTTGCATTAGAAATATCTTCAAGGGAGTTTTTCGAAACCTTCTGTAGCCTTATGTTACATCAATTACGTTATGCTACCGGGCATTTATTACTCTCGCTAACTCGTTAAGTCCTGTCATCACGAGAAACAAAGAATCGTTAATACACTTTCTATATGGACTTAAAAAATTGTTCCCAAAGTGCGGCCACTCGACAAAGCAAAAGATCTTCAATTTATCTTTTCCATTTAATCAGTCTGTAACAGCTTATCGGTCTGAGCGACCTAACAGCAATAAACACGATTTTTAAAACTTTAATCCTAAAAGTTTTAATTTTACTTTTATTCATAATATATCTAAGTGATGTAACATAAAGCATCTTTTCTTTGCAGTATAGCCAACTGATATTTATCTTCAACAATATAGAATTATTTTAATTTCTAAATTAGCATTAAATAATTAATTATTATCTAAAAAATACCTTTAACGCTATGTATTACTTACCTCGGCACTGAATCGTTTGATTTAAAGTAAACTATTACTCCATAATCAATGATCCTAAAGGGGTTTAAAAGGTATATCCGGTGACTTGATGGTGTCTACCACATTTCTCCATATCCATACTATAGAAATAAATTTTTGGTTAAGAGCTTAGTGCTAAAAACAATTAACTTTTCTTTTAAAATTATAATAATTCTATTTCTTATGCGGTACTTACACTCCAGCACATACAAACAAAGTAGCAGAAAAAGACGCACTAAGAAATTTTTCAAATGAGATGACATTCGGTAGATGTGATGTATATGTATGGAAAAGGAAATGATTAAAATTATTTAAAAAAAGCTGAGTATTTAGTTAGAAGATACATATAGAGAATAAATCCTCAAAGCGTTGACCCAACTCTTCCTAATTTAAGCTGTTATCCGGCTTGATATTGACTTTAATGTGGGATTTCTTACCAAACTCTCTCCAATTATCGAGTTAGATAGGCGACATCCTCGGACGGCTGGAGCCGTTTGCTCCTCGGACTGCAAACATGCTTTATTAGGGACAGATCTGGATATTTAGCTAGGCGAGAAAACATTTGATAAGTACGAAAATAATCAGTAAAAATGGTGCTGGGTATTATCAACTTGAAATGTTAGCCCGGAGTGCCTCAAAATAAAGGGCAGCATAAGAAGGCGTAAAATATCGTCGACATACCGCCTAATTATAAGGGATCACTTACATGGATGAGAACCCATAGAATTCCATTAGCAAATAAAATGGCTTAAGAGACTATAAATTCCTGTTTTGGGGCTGTATGATGGGCAGAAGTCATTATTCCGCCGTTATCCTGAAGGTGTCTAGACATGTCCTTGTTGATCACTGTGGTTCATTTCTTCGAAGAGGGATTTATCATCGTTGAAGACAATTATAGTCCAGTTATTGAGATTCCACTGAGACGAGTCCAGAATCACTACAGATATGCTTATCGGTATGTACAGGTTAAGGATAGTCAAATTAATGACCTTCGTGAACCTAGGCCCCGTTCTTTGACTACCCTATAAATGGTCCTTGCGAACACTAGTATCCTAAAAATACCTCTGATCGCTAACAGTGACGAATCAGGTGTTATGAGAGCCTTCTGACCGCAGATTAATCCTTATGCTCTGCCGTCTCCCTAGATCAGCCGCTGTGCTTTGCCATGGTTAAAATATTCCTGCCAATGTCCTCGAATGCGGTATCTCTCCGATTCAGATATTCACGATCCTTCAGTTTGACAGGCCGGGCTTTTTTAAGCCGATTCCACGTCCTTTCTCAACTCGCGACATAAGTTTATACTATCCACCAGTCCTTTTGCAAGGCATTGGTACAGTGAGCAGACGGGATCAAATTCGAATGGAAGGTATGCCCTAGAAACTGTTCTTTTTGTGGATCATTGCTCTCTACTGCTATGATATGTAGCTCCAACTATTCATTCGCCACCAAACGTTAACCATCTGCATGCTGGATCGACAGGTATTCGCGTACAATATTTTGCTGTGATCAGGTAATTCCTGCTCTGTGCGCTTTTTTTTTATGAAAATAAGCTTAAGGTTGCTTTCCAAGCTGAATACAAGTACATACTTTTTGGTACATATACAGGTCCTAATAAAAGTGATTTCATTGTCAGCTTTGCACTATTTATTGGGCAGAGCAGTCGATTCAGTTACTCCGACGTACGGCTGAAATAATACGAGTTTTAGAATTGTATTTCATTTCTTCGTATTATTTAAACCAACAGAATTTAAATTTTCGTTTAATTATTTTCGTTTCTGTTATTTACGACATTATCTTTGGAGATATTTAGACTAATATTTTAGAAAAATAGGCTAGGACGTGCAAAATTGGAAGCATTTCACAGAGACAGACAACAAATGAGCGCGATTTAGCATAACAATTTATATTGGTTAATTGTTCATGCTAAACCAGACGGTAGTTATCTAGCCTAGGAACTACGTTGTCATTATGCGTATGACAAAATGAAATATTTAAAAATGTTATGTCAACTTCCTTCCATAATAATATTTATGCCGCTGGTTGATATAATTTTTATGTATTTTCTCCCTCCTTTCTGCATACCTTCAGGGTGTAACGGTTAGTGCACTAGGCGCGTAGTCGAGAGGTCCAGGTTCGAGTCCCGGCGAGGGCATTGCACATATTTCACTTCTCCAGTATCAAAAAACCCCAATTTCTCTATAATTTAACTGATAATGTTTACGAGCATTTATATTTTAGAGTAGTTCATAAGAGATTTATCTTACGTTTGTTATATACTCGTCTAAAGAAGGAAAAAGTCTTCCCTACGATAATTAGCGATTTGCTAATTGAAACTCTCCAGTAGATGGAATGGGTAAAAATCTAAATGTTGTCTTTTATGGTTAAAATGTGTTGTTATAGTTTTATATTTTTTTAATTATTGTTTTCCCCGTGCTATCATATCAACTTTTTTGGGGTCCAACGGGATGAAAGTTAGTAATGTGTATCAGAGCAAAGCTCTTGAAGTTAAGAGACAGCTTTTGGCAGTGATCGCTGCCTAAAGTTCTCACTAATGGTTTCACACAGCTTCTAATATTACTTTAATCCACTATAGGTTTTGCTATCTGCCTTTGCCCGCGTGAATCGAATGTATAAAGACAAAACGTAAAGGCTGTCTTTTGTTATGTTGTTTTTGAATTTTACCTTTAAATTTTCCTAAGTTACCAAAAGGTACCCTACAAGTTGACCATAACATATAAAATAAAACTCAATTCAGCAATAAGATACTAGTAACAATAAAGTTGAAAATTTTGCGTTGTGTTTATTCCGGATTAACCCTTAAAATCCAATTGAGTAAAGGACTGGTAAAAATCATGAATACACAACATAAATTTAACCATTGAATGATCTAGAAAAACTTATTTATATAATTCTTATGCATTTAGTATATCCATTTCTTAAAAAAATCAAAACAAATTCAAACAGTTCAGCACTATTGATTTTTCAATCCATACTCTTACTGAGTAATATTACTTTAGCCTTAGAATCTCTATTAAAATTTACCTTTACAATCTAGTAAGCATATCAGAAATAAACTATGAATAAATGAACGATACCCTCCCCGCGGAGCAAAAAAAAAAATAAATTTAACAAGTTACACTTTCCAAAAAAAATGAAACACTTCACACAGAATAATCAATACAAAAATATATTGCATACTATTGCACTCAATCACATCAGTTATGATACTGCTATTGCACATAATAATTTTCTATTTACTCCTTTTTTTTTTTTTTTTTTTAAAGTATAGTTTAACCGGATAAATGTTAAGTATTTACGCTATTACAATCCTACCAACAAAGTTAATCCCTGAGAGTAGCAGAGAGGCTCAAACAAAGATATTACAAATCAATCCTCACCAATCAGGCACTCCAAAGTTTAATTACATAATTTCATGAAGAACTTATTGTTTTCTTTTACAATTAAGTTACAATAATAAAAAAAAAGTTAAATCCTTAGTCAATTTAATACTTTACTTAATCGACACACAAAAATGATTTCTATAGAGTTAGGTTAACTTTGTCAACTACAAAAAAAAAAAAAAAAAAAAAAAAAAAAATTAATGCTCAACAAATCAAATTAATTCAATCATCATTTAACTGCATAATTCTATATCATTTGTCTAACCGGGAAAGAAAACATAAAAAAAAAACTTATCTGGTCCACAGGCAAGCAGTTGCTGAGTAGCAGGCAAAATCAAAACCATATGAAAAAAAATTGTCCCTTGAAGCTCAGGAGTAAAGCCGGCAGCAAGTTGCAGGAAAGGTGTTCGTCGATTATATGGAGGTTATCACGGGAGCCGAGGAGGTTTTCTATTTGCTACAGGATGAACAAGGAGGTTCCCTTATTGCAGGATGGTTGAAATGCAGTCCAGGACTTGGAGACGACAGCTGTCAGCAAGGAGAAAAATTTCAGCTCAGGAATCTGTCGGTGGAAAAGGCGAATCCGACTTCTAAGTTCATAGAAGCATCGGGTGTTGACCAACCAAATTAAACTATGCTATTTCGGAGGAATCAAGAAGCTAATGAAGCATTTCTATGGTAGAGAACTAGGTAGAGTCATCTTTCTAGAAGACAATTTTCTGCATTATATTTCTTGAGAACTTAAATGTAAATACACAAACGCATACACTAAAAAAAAAAAAAAAAACTGATGCAACGAAGAATTAGGTGGAGACAATGATACCCGTAAACCAGGGCCCGCGCTCAAGGCGCAGAGGCACGAGGCCCGTAGCTTTATCGGGGAGGTATATCATTTCCTCCTCAGAATCTGCTGCCGTCGCGTACAGCATCAGAAAGGA
Source organism: Stegodyphus dumicola (assembly GCF_044657685.1). NCBI lineage: Eukaryota > Metazoa > Arthropoda > Arachnida > Araneae > Eresidae > Stegodyphus > Stegodyphus dumicola. The sequence continues at coordinate 217,790,224 of NC_140771.1, forward strand.
ATTCAAAAAAAGCAGAAGACGTGTCAAAAAAAGTTTGCTCGTCCCCCAAAACAACCCTGCAAGCAGTTCCAACGAAAGAATGCTGAAACTCGCAAAAAGTGACTTTTCAACCGGAAAGAGGGCATTTCATCCCTCTTTACCGAAATCACAAGCAAACGAAAAAAAATCTACTAATTAAAGCTCATAACTGAAATGCAATTAAAGTTAAGAAAACGAAAGTTATGTCAAATTAAGGAGCTAATTTTTCTGCAACTAATGATATTAAATACTAAGAAATCAAATTAATTTTTGACATGAAAAACTGAGTTTATTACGTGAAAAAATTCACCTAAATCCATTGTTTGCGTGTACAAGATTGAAGACGCAGTTCGCGTAAACTCGGAAAGCCAAAATATATTACACTAGAATTAATAAGCCAAAAAAGAATATAACCAAACTTGTGTAGCTCAAATTTTGAATAATTACAAATTAAAATTTTGATTTTTATGAATCACTTAATTAAATTAAATTCGCTACACAACACTTTGTATTGTGGATGTTTACATATTAAAATGCTTAAGTTTTTAATATTTGTGTTCCGTTAAACCCTCAAGAAGCGAACCTTCTGTTTATTATACGGGTTGTGTAAATTTGTTGGGCTGAAGAACTAAAAAATGTTGATTTAAACGTTCTCCCGAGTTGGTGTTGCGTTACTGAAAGACTGGGATGGGGTGATAAGTTGCCTGGCTGTTTTAAATGAGCCAGAATTCATAATTTTAAATAGCTAGTCATGTCAGTGTCACGCATAAAATTACACATATATATACAATTTATCAATACAGAAATTTGCATGCCCTGGAAAATTACTTTATTTAATTCATAGATAGGTAAAATGAACTCACTCAAAAAATATAAAAATTAGCAGTAAAAATTGGTTACTGTAAGTAAACGTCCAGTATAATCGCTTGTTTTTGAGTTCCTAAGAGAAACCTAATATAGGGCAGCGATGCAAAAACATTTCCTACTTCCCACGCCCTTTGAGAATCCCTCGCAAACTAGAGAGTATCCTGTTCTCGGTTGCCATCAGGCCATCACTTGTCACGAGAAATTCAGATCTCCGTCATATTATAAGCCCGAGCTGAACGTCGTCTTACTGGTGCCCTGTCAAAAATGTACAGGCATCTTTAGTTCGACCCCAATTTGAAAAGATAAAAACATTTATAAGGATATCTTTACGTAAAGATCCCTACATCCTTATGAAATCAGTTTCTAACTTGAGCAGAGCAATCTTTATAAAAATGTGGGTAACTTAATGAAGGGTGTGCAGCGTTAAGGATGCAGAATTTCCACTTGCTTTGCTAGTTAAAGCAGCATATTAAAACCCTACTTTATAACATGTCTCGTCATGTGCTCATACATTAATGAACAAAGATTTTTTATGTTAGCAACTATCTTAAAAAAATGCCTGCACTTTTATGCTGATGCATTGGCATTGCTATCAAGATTTCTATCTTTTCTAACAGTGGCAGAGCTTACAGAAATATGTCGGCTGTTGTATTGTAGGACACTGTTATGTAGCGGTTCTGCTGGATCACCAGTTACTCACCACTCTACTAACCAGTGAAGAGTCATGGATAATTAAAATAAAACCCCACAAACATTAAACTTCAAAGCAAACAAAACGTCTTTTATTTTGTTTTTAAAATTGATTTCATTTAATGTTTCAATGCGAAGGGCAGTGATTCATTATATATATATCTGAAGATGAAGATTATCCTTCAGTTATTCCCAATAACATTTGGATGAATTATGTTGTTCCAATAGGAGCAAAATTCATATTCAGTGTCTATTTTTCTTTTTAACTCCCAAGATGGGAACTATATAAATCTAGTTCAGTGGGCCAATGGAAAGGCCTCTTTAAAGCTTCGGATACCTATGTTGTGATATATTTTTTGTTTCTTTTCCGCGTATGTGCCCTGTAGAATGTCAGTCGTTGCACAGAAGTAGTAACGAGATTTTAACCTGAATTAAGAACATAATCTTTACAGGTAAAGTTTTTAATACAATTCCAGCCGAAGGAATCTCTTCCGCTCAAAGTGATGTTCGACACTCGGCAGTTTCGCAGATGTAATTAAAAAAAAAACAAACTGATGTACCTCTCCAGATGAAGATTATCACTCACAATAATAATTGAGATGAAGATTATTTATTCACAATAAGAGTTGGATGAATTTTATGGTAGGTTCTAAGATTCTGGAAAAGTGCATATAGTATTTTCTTCAAGCTGACAGCTGTGTTATTTTTCAAGCTGACAGCTGTGACATTTCTTCAAGCTGTGTTAGGTATTAGTTCTAGCTACCGATAGAACTAATACCTAACACAAATGCAAAAAAGGCAAAATTTAGCCATACAACTGATATTCGTTGTTTTCGAATTCTGTACGGGCGAAAAGTGGCAGATGGTTCCCTAAGATAAATAAATGCTTTCATTGGCACTAACGTTAATCTTGCCTTATTCTAAATTCGCACAGGCGTATTTCCCTTCACGAAAATTCATATAATTTTAGATTGTGTTAATTTATATGTGGCCAAAAAAAGCTAAACTTTTTATATTAATACAGATTTAAACATTTATAGTTACTTAATATTTTTCTTTGATTTATTACACTTTAAACATAATATTATTTTTCAATTCCTATCGCAAAAGTATTCCCTATAATTAGTCCTCTGTTTACGTTATTATTTACATTTGGTTCAGATATGATCGTATATTTCTCTAAGATAGCAAAGATTTATTTGAGCAATTTCGTATGAATTTAAGAAACTTAAAGCTAAAAATTCCTTTTATTCCTACTGCAAAAGTATTACCTATAATTAGTCCTCTGTTTACGTTATTATTTACATTTGGTTCAGATATGATCGTATATTTCTCTAAGATAGCAAAGATTTATTTGAGCAATTTCGTATGAATTTAAGAAACGTAAAGCTAAAAATTCCTTTTTTAAAAAAATACAGAAAGAGCATCAGTAATATACATTAATAACAACCAGCTAAATTCCGAAAACATTCCATTTTATAAACTTAAAATAATAAAAAAAAATTAGTACTGGTTTTCACGCACTGATAATATTATTAGAGGCATGACAGAAAATTTTACCTTTTTTTTTTTAAGACTGAAAACTATGATGAAATATAGAATTACCTCATAAAATCGAGAATGAAATATTTTCAAAATTAAAACATTCTTTGCAGAAATGTTTATCTGATAAAAATTATCATTTAAAAGAAATACTGTTTTGAAATCTTTTCGCTTCTGTTGGTAAACCGTAAAATTTTTTAAAAGGGGTTTGATCAAAATTCGTAACCTCATTTAATTTTAAAATATTTCTGTAAGAATTTTGAGAATTTCTCTAAAAGAAGTTGAATCTCATAAGAATTCTTTTTCAACAGAAATTCTATATTCCATTTTTTATAATACTTTACGCTTCATATATTAATTCCATCATATTTTATTTAGGTATAAATGTTTTTATTTATCACTCAATATTTAATGTTTCATCCTTTACAATATTATCTGAATTTCTTTGGCCCTTTCGAGCAAACATTTTAAGTTTAAACACATCTTTGATCAAATTATTAAATAGTACTTAACTCAACAAACCAAGTTTTATATATTTCAATTAAAAATTGAAACTGTAAATGAAGAAATTAATGTTTTTCAGGGCATTTCGTTCAGGTAGAATTACAGAATTTATGTTTGAAATACATATTTTGTCCTTCAGTTCAGTTATGAAAACATTAAAATGCTTCCACGTTTACACAGCTTAGGATTTTACATTGGAATCTAGCAAAATCCTGTGTAAAAAATCAAAATACAATGTAATATACAAACAAATATATTCTTATTATCTATGAAATTACGAACTCTCAGAAACATTAATAAAAGCATGTGTAATCAAGGACTGATAGAGATTATAATATTTATAATTATTTCCCATTTAGCCTGCAGATACTTTTGTGCTTGTCATACCAGATTGATTTTAATCTGGGTATTTGATTTGTATATATTGGTGGATTGATTTTAATCTGGTGAAACAGTGGTGGCAACTACATAGCTCGAAATAAAATCCCAAGTAAGGTAAGGGCACTCGACTCGTTTTGATCCCTCGGAATTCAAGTACTGAAATCAGTCGGTTTCACTGTTCTTTGACAAGGGTATTAATAGGGAAGCTACCCTCAGATGTCAACTGGTTGTACTGCTGCATACTGGGACAGTTTTAGGCAGGAGGCTTATTGTGATCGTTGGTATCCAAGCTCTCTGATGGGCGATAGTACGCTATCATTCTCCAACCCATAATTTTTGGTAATCTTTCAATTTTAACATCATTTCAACAGCATAAATTACCAGGAAGTAATAATGACATCTCGTTTTCATAGTGAAATATTGCATTTGAGAAGGCCGCTGATGATTGGGTAAAGTATGGGTGATAATATGCTAAAGTTTTGCAAGTCAGCATCACAATGGATAGTTTTAATCGCAACATTATGGTTTTCTAATTACGAAACGTGAAAATCAATTGTATTCTCGCCGAAACTCCAATTACGCATTTTTGTTTTGCTATCCGGACATGTTAACCAGTTACACTACTAGAGTAAATACGGAGGGGTAGGGAAATGTGATAATTACGTACAAACAAAAACTACTTCACATTTTTCTCCTGAAGAAAGTGGTAACTGATATTTTTCTAGCTTAAAAAGACCAGAGTCTGAAATCGCGAATATCTATTTGTAAGTAATTATCAGTTATGATTTTCACGCTGAAGTATTTTTTTCTGGAAAAGGAGTAAATTATTTCCAGTAAGGCTTACTTTCATTAATTATTTTCTGTATCTTTGATGTACAAGAGGAGAATGTAAATTTTTACGAATTAACGCTGATTGTTTCTGATGGGCATTGAGCTTCAGTGAATGACTGCTTACAATACGATTCTGTATCGAGCAAAATCGAAGGGAACTAGAGCTAGAACTAGAAATCTTTAGAACTAAGATGAATAACCTCACTAAAACCTGGAGGATGCGCATTGGAAGCTTATCAGGAATCATTTAGATACACTCATATTTAAATGGGAAATTTAGGCCCCGACACAATACAAAGCCACAGCCTGAAACTAAGTCTAATTTAAGAAATGAAACTAAATGTGATATCAGCAATAAGTGTGGTTATCAATAGCAAAGCCCAACTACTAGTGACAGGAACAATTATATGTATTCATATCGCAATAGTCAAATCAAATTATAGAAGTAACTGACCAAGGCTCATAGTGATCTACATCGCTACCCCGAATCATACTTCCTGATCCTGTAGAACTAGAAATACGGAGCATTTTGGTAAGTCACGCCAAGTCGTTCCTCTCTTTTGTTGTGACTGTGTAAATCTGTATGCTCAGACAATTGCAATGAATCCTTTCTAAGACTAAAAACAAAACGCTTCCTTTTTATTTCAGATGAACAGATAAAATGTGCAGATATTTATACGGAATCGCCAGTTATTGCAAAGAATCGTATTCTGTCTTCTGCTCTCAGCTATTATGTTGTGACCATGAATTTACCATCCAGCTAAGCAAATATTGGAACACATAACAAATTTCGTTCGATTATACAACTATGTTACAGGTTCAAAATGCTCTACAATGATTTGGCAAGGCGAATATTCATATGGCATTTTGTTTTGAATACCTTTATATACATTTTATTATACAATTTATACAATTCTGAGAAATCTTTCTTCTTGGACTTGATCTCTTTGAAATATCTGAAAAAATAGCAATCATGTATTAAAAATCTTGGCTTTGTAACAACTTTTAACTGCTCGTTGTTGAAACCTTCTGAAACGACGTTCAATATCCTGTAGCAACGCACTGGGCTGAATGTAATAACATGAATACCCATTGTGTGAATCTTAAATATAATGTCAATTTGATAACGTTAGAAATCCTTAACTCAATGCTTCTTGGATATCATTGTATTCCTAACAGAGTACTATCCTCTAAGTAAATGGCACATCTCTCCATCTCTCTAAATGTGGTAACTAAGATCTACGGATAACACCTTCTTGCTTATAATTTGTTATCGACATTGGATATCTGCTTCATGAAAGCATCAAAATAATCCATGTGTACCATTGGAAACAAATTTGTCGGGTTGAAATTTAATATTGGAGAGGCTTCCAATAAAATGGTTAAGAAGATTTGTCTTGTGTTCATTTATATCTTAAATTCTACAAGTCTACTTATTTAAATTTTCCTTTCAGATTAGATAGAATATATCTTTCTACCTAGTTCAGAATATCCCTTATTAAACAACTTTCACCAAAGATAATAAATGTGCTGAATTATTAAGGGTAGAAAATATGTTGCTATACCACGATGTTTTAAATTTGACTGGCTTGAAGAATTTGGGTTTATCTTTGTAATACTTGACAGGACTGGGGAAACGTTGACTTTGGAAAACGTCAAGAGGTGTCAAATCGATTGACCTAAGAGATGCACTTTTTGGGGGCAATATGTGCTAAAATGGGTTTCTCAAATATTGACACGAAAAGATACATTTGAAGCTCTAAACACCAGAAGACGTCACTACGTGGAAGATCAATATTTACATAACTCTTATTTCTCGAAATGCATTTTTAGAATGTTTTAAAGATTCTGGTGATTTTGAAAATGTTATGAATAATAAAAGCTTTTCTTGATTCATTAACAGCATGTGGGCATAAGGCATAAGATGGAAACGAAAGCCCTGTTTTCCGCAAATAACATCCCATAGACCATCGGCTGATACTGTATACCTACATTATACACATAAATATATAAGCATGAGGTGAGACTTTCATCTACGTCAACTATCAAGTATTTGATTAAAATGACTTGAGATGTTATATACCTTTAACCAAATGAAACTATTAAAATGTCGCATGTGGTTCTTCGGTGTCATAGTGCTTATATATGTAGAAACATTTAAACTTTAAATGCTCTCAAATCCATGGCTAAGGTTAGAGGAAAAAACTCAGTTGCAATGATAAAATATTTGCATTTTTTAATGAATACAAAATAATTAAATAAATTTCCTTTTTTTCCCTCACACTTCAAAAGCCTGTCCAGGTAGGAATGCTTTCGTGGAGGATCTTCAAAGGGAAACTGCCTAGCGTCTAGTTTTAATTTTTTTAATTTGTAATACCATTAATTTGCTGTATTTATTTTATTTTTCTTTTGACTAGTTTTGATTTTACTTAATGGATATAAACATATATATATATATAGAGAGAGAGAGAGAGAGAGATAATCTTCGAGTAAAAGTGGTATAATTCATATAATTACTAGCCGAAGAAAGCTATTAGTCTCAAAACACGATTTTTCATTAATTCACTTTAAATGCCCATTCCACTGTAAATGCATTGTTTTTTTTTGCGTTCGAGTCTAATTCCATTCGGTAAAATGTCGGCCATTCGACAAACTTTCTCTGTCTGTTATTAATTAACAAACTAAGCTGTTAAAAAATAGATACATTTCTTTAAAAACATTATTTTTTACTTATTAATCCTATTGATTTTCAAATATACAGAAGATATCTGACGTTCTAATACTTGTTTAAATGTATATTCATCTAGTATTCTATAAAATGCTTCGCTATTCCATCTGAGTCATCTCCACTAATAAACCATATTAAACTTTAAAAGAACAATTTTTTCTAGACTGTTAAAATCCGAATCCTTTCAAATATTTTTTTCTTTTTTCTCTAATTTTTCCCTTTATTTTGAGAGGTAATTCTGCTGCACAGGTTTCCTTCTTTAATATTTTTAAGTGTTATGTTCTGGGATCTAGTCATCTTAACTATCACGCAGTGAAACTAGATCTACATAAGTGTTAATCTTTGTGACTTCGTAAAAGACGTGAAGATGAACATAACAGGGGAATAGTGTAAAAGACCCTTATGTAAAAGACACAACAGGGAAAAGGCGTAAAACAGCTAAAGCAATATTTGTCATAATATTTTACAAACGGCACGGAATTACATGCTTACAGTTAGCGACCATTTGCGGTAAGAAACCTAAAATATAACGTATAACATTAAATTTAAAAGTAAGAGTACTGCAAGAATACGCAGATCAGTTTAATCTAACAGGTTGACTCACAACTTACACTGTCATAATAATAATTCGGCAGCAAGAATGCGCAGTCAATATTCAAGGTTAATAGCTGGTCGAAATAACAACGTGCGCTTACAATAGTGAAACTCCGCTCTGACTAAACTTTTAACTACATCAGTTTAAATATATTCGTTCACTCTAAATAATTTACATACTGGCGGGGAAACGCAAGAGGAATAAGAGAAGATAGAAAATTCTAAAAAAACAACTATTCGTAAAAATAAATTAAACCCTACAGAGTAAGAAAAGCTGCAACTAATAACTACATCAGACGACAGGTTTCGTCCTTTTTCATAGAACGCTTATATAAATATCTGCGTTTTATATATTTCTATCAAATCATAGCACGTGAACAATGTCTAAGGACTTAACATTATCGGATTCATTTTAGAAATTGATATTTTGGGTCTGCAATCAGTAATTCAGGTGATATGTAGTCCGAAATATATTGTATTAAAAGATTCTCTACATTTAAAATATTTGTATCATAAGCTTCTCTACCACATCTCTTCTCTTCTGAAAAGGACCCGAAAGGAAGTTTTGAGCCCACGATTGCCGTCTGAAAAGAAAAATTATCGCTATAATCTGTCAAAGTTCGAATTGTTAAACTAATATTTAATACGATTTCTTAGGAGTATTGAGGTTTTACTTAGTGGTAGAGCACAAAAAGGTTTTAGTTCTTCAAAAATAGGTTTTGAGATATGTAATTCCTTTTAAAAATCACCCAATATTTCATGATAGAATGAATGACTCTCATTATATAGAGAACAAAAATTAAAAGAAAATGGTATAGACATCAGCAACGCTCCATAGAGAATAACTGATTAAAATTTATATCATGATCAGTGACCTTCAGAAAAAAACATGAACATATGTAATGTGGCATAAACATAAGTACATAATTAAAATATATTTAAATTACATAAATAATTAAAACTTAAGTAATACATAGGCCTCATAAAGATTATTCGTTTTTCATTCTACTGTTGTTTAGCTAAAATTAATTTTCTTCAAGCTTTGTTTTTGCATATGATTAACGTAAAAGTGACATTTTTATTTCAATTATTTTTTTAAATTACTACTATTTAAAGATATCATCTGCATTTGGTATTAATTTAAATAAATATTCATAACAACAGGCTTAACTCAAATTTAACTGAAGATTTATTTTCTATTAAAAGGTTTGGTGGAAATTATTTTAAGTGCTTTTTCTGTTTAGAGAATTTCCCTACTAACTAAGCATTATTAGCTTAAAACTTTGGTTTCAAAACTTCTATTCTTTTATCGAGAACTATTTAATTTATATTCAGGAAACTGGGGATGAATTCTTCTTTAAAATAATAGCGTGAGAAAAAGGATCGATTAAAAAATCCCTCTCCTAACTGGATTTTCCTTTCAGAATTAACGCTGATAGTTAAATGAACTTTCTTCATAAGTTAAGTAAACATAATTATACAGTTGCGACGGAAGTTACCTCACAGTTATTTACATCAACTAATTTTAAAAGTGTATCGTGCTTTTTTTTCCTACTACAAAATCTACAGAAGAATTATATGTTTATCACTTTAGTAAATCTACGCAAGAATAAGGCCTATGAATATGAGATAAGGTAACTAATAATTCACCAAAAAAAACGTATTTCAATATAGATTAATTTGAGTTCAGCCTAGAAAATTATCAATAATTGTAATATTTTAACTAAAAATGTAATGTCATTTTATTGTTTAAATGCAACTGAAATTTCTAGTCAATAACAGATACTCTAATTTTTTAATTTATTACAATTACATTTCAATATTTTGGAAATAGTTTTATTGTGCAAGGAATAGTTAAGGAAACGTGACGTCAATATAACATCTATACGTTTTTCAATTTTTAATGTAATGAGAAAATGAATAACAAGATATTAATAAAATATGAGAAAATGAATAACAAGATATTAATAAAATAAACGACAAACTACGACTTTGAAACTGAGGAAGATAATAATTGCACAGATTATATTAAAATCACAAAATTATGTACCTGTTTAAAGTTAGTGCGGTATGCTTTTTTATGTAAAACGGTCAGAAGTTTCATATTATACGTTCGTTTAATTTTTGTATGAAATTACGTTTCTGTACGGAGTAAATACATTACTATGCATAATCTTAAAAAATGCATAACTTCACCATTTTAATATGATTTGTACAATTATTCTGAGCATCAATTTCAAATTTCGGTTGTCCTCATTATCTCTCATTTTATCACTACAGTGTTATGCATTTTACCATTACAGTAAAAATGTAAGAACTTAAGAACATTCATTAATGTCATGGTAATCGTAACCGTTTCTTCCATAGAATTATTTATATTGAAATATATTGTGATAAATTTATAATTCTAGAACAGTTATCATTATCGTCGCCATCCTAGGTTGGTAAGTAAACTCCTTTTACATCCGATTCGTTTATTAAGTAAGCATTCCCGTGCCACGCAATGAAATGAATGTCTCTTTGTAAACGATTTGATTTTGATCCTTGCAAACTCCAAGGCAGGTGGCCAGACTGTCAAAGTAATCGACCCTTAGTTCGTATATTTTTGCTCTAGTTGAATTAAATAACAGACTAGTAAAAAAATTAAAAAAAAAAAATCGTCTGAAGAGTAATAGACTAAAAAGTAATCGTCTTACTCGGTGACATTTCATAAAGAACCTGCTAGGTAACAGAACCTTAAAATGTTAAGCACAAAAAATGTACAGACTCTCAGATATTTGGTCCATCAAACAAAAAACAATTAATTCCATAATCATGGGTTTTAGAATTACGGATATTCTACTTGTTAGTTGTCCATTCTTAACCACTTGCGCAATCAGCATATGCGTGAAATGCGACAGGCCTTCACAGTTTGCTCATCTTAAAGCGTGATTGAGAAAAGGCATCAGGTGGTGACGAGTTATCATCGATCATACTTTATCTTCGGATGATAGTGTAGAAACTATTACGTTTTTGGAAGGCAGAGAATGGGAAATATCAACTTTAATTGCCGGGTCTACCTGCTGATCTACCAGGTCAGCCTGTTGGCTGTAGTTGGCAAACAATAAATACCATCCTCTGGAGTGTTATTAAAACCCAATTGGTACTTCAACTTTAGGACTGGCGCCACTTCAGTTTTTAAATGTGATTGATAGGATTCGAATCAAGAATTTCATCTGCCAGCCGGACATGCTGACAATTACAAAATATTGCAGAAGTGCACACGGAAGAATGTGATATTTCCTTATGAAGTTACATCTTCAGAATATTTGCCTTTGACGGAGGAAGTAAACTGATAAACAGGTTAACAATTCCTTTTTCTCAACCTAAATAAATTCAGACATATAATTATGAACTATAATGATGTGCATTGTAACCTAATTCCTCGAGCTTCAAGACGCTAGTTTTTATTACATTAATTTCGACAAGTACTTCGAGTAAAACCGAAACAGGATCTCGCATATAATTGAGTTAAAATTAAATTATATCGTATGAGACACTTTTATTTAAAAATTCAGTGCGCATCATTCCTACGCGATTATTAATCTCATTTCTTCAAATGTAAAAAGAGTCATTTAATTAATAATGATTACTATCCTTATCGCAGCTGTGGGAAATCCATAGAACGGTTCGAAGATATTAGAGAAGTGTTGTGTTGTAAACTGTAACAAAACATTATTTCGTACATTTAAGGCTTACTTCTCTAAAATTTGAGAAACATCTGATGATCTCCAAGAGGATATTAAGTGGGAAATTTCTTAAGCTTTTAACACAGTAAACGATTACGAATCTATCTGCTCCGTAGGAGTTCTACGTGCTAGAACTAAAATTCTTTAATTTTTTACTAAGTCTTCAACGTAATAACAATAATGATGATGCTGATGATGATTACTCAAGAAAACATTTAATGCTTATTTTCAGGTGAATACCCTATCTTTTAAAAACAGTATTTTGAATATCATTTGCAGTGATTAAAGATCTGGTTTTACTGATCCATTGATTATGGCTAGACAATAAAAATCTTACAAAGGCCTCAAAACTAAAACTCTAACACCTCGTATTAATTTTAGGTTTTCGATAAGTGACAGATCCTCATTAAACAAATCATTAAAACTATCAAAATGTAAAGTTCATACAAAAACAAAGGATTATTTAAATTTCTGTTGAAAACATGATACCAATTACCAAAGCGAAGTTATAATAAAACTTTGTATTGATTAAAAATAGAAACAATAACTGCCTTATCAGAAAACGATTTCACAATTTAAAAAATAAATTCATATATTTAAAAAAATTTCAAATTCATATCTTGAAAGTGCAGTGTAAAGCTTTATACAAAGAAGAAATTGCGGTTGCATGTTCTGTTGACTAGAAAAAATTTTAATAGAATATAACAAGATAATTTCCTTACACAAAGTATTGCATACGTGACAGAAAATAAAACGCTATTATTTAACGCGAAAGATTTGAATGAATTATTTAGTTATGGCAACGTCCAAAAAATTACACTTATGCCTAAGCGTTATAAAGTTTCTATCCCAAAAGCACCTGTAGCAAAGGAATTCTATCTCAGTTCCCTTTCCATTACCTCTCCAAAAACCAATCGACCGATTTTAAGTGCTTCTACTAGCAAAGACTGCCGCTGCAAACACTAGTGTGTTACTTAGGTTCGGACCTTGAAACTTTCAGCTTGATAACGAGATATTAGTAACTGCCATCCCACCTCTGGTAGCAAATCTGGTAGCGCAGCTACTAAGAGATTTCATATATTTTGCTTATAGTACTTACATAGAAATAAAAAAGTAAAATATTAATAGCAATAAAAAGAATGCAGATAAAAAGAAAATTATCACTGTAGTAGGAACTGAGCAGTAATATCTCAATTTGAACATGAGATAGTGAAAGTAAATTTTCGCTTTGATTATTTTCAAGTACCTTCACTGCTAAAAGCTTTTACTTTTTTTACTAATCAATTGGCATTGCGTAAAGGTAAAAACATGCGGCCAGAAAAGGCCAAACTCAAAGGACACCGAAACAACTGAAAATTAATTTTAAACATTGAATGGAATGGCATCGAGATATTGCAAAAGCTCTAAGAATGCACGCAGCTCTAGTAATCTATGCATAGCGTAAAGCATGGAATTTAGTATAGAAAGTACTCAACACTGATATTTGTGTAGTCATAGAAACAGTGCCATTAAAGATTTTGTTTCGTTATATTTTTTTGACGAAGTGTTTACCTTATTTAGATAGATTTGTATTCTAAAAACTTGTTGCACAATTAAATACCGTGCGAATGCTGCCTGTTTTCATTGTTTACAGAATAATGCTGGCAGGAAACTCTTCAAGTACATGGATATCTGGTACTTATTCCATTCTATATATATGTGTGTATATTATACATATCCTTAAATTGTAAAACAAATGTATGTAATACGAACTTAAAAAATATTTCCTGCACATGTACCTTTTGAATTAAAGTTAAAACTAAAGCAGGCAGAGGAAAAACAAGTAAGAAAATAAACAATATATATTAATTGAGCAAATTAATGGTATTGCAAATGTAGATTTTCTTACATTTTAATTATTTACACCGCTAATTTTTAGTTCATATGATATGGCAAATATTATTTCGATTCCATTTTTAGATTTCAATGTTTGAAAAATTCTAATTTTTAAATAATTTCAGTTAACTCTATTTATATTTTCCATACCATTAATTTGTTCAATTAATATTACATTGTTTATATTCTTACTTGTTTTTCATTAGCCTGTTTAAATTTTAAATACATATATACATATATATTAGGGTTATACATATACATATATATGTGTGTATTATATGTTATGTATATATATAAATTATTTTAAAATAATTATTTTTAACTATACAACAGCAGAAGAATAATAGTTATATGCTTTAATTTATTATTGATTGATTTTAGATGCTAGTATTGATATTAGATATGTACTTCCAGTTGCATAGCTCCTCGGAATAATATAAAGAATTTTATAAATATTTTTAGCACTAGGAGGAAAGAGTTCTACAAAAACAAAAATCTAAATTTTTAAAGCATTACTTTACACGGGAACGAATTATCTTGATGTAATCATATTAGGAGAGGGGTTCCTGTGTAACTCATACACTTTTGACGTCATCTAATGAGAAATGCACTTGCCGTTTGCTAGGATCCTTTGCTCTCACCAAAGTTTTCTGGTGGAAATCTTCGTTCGATGGAACAATGAGTTTCATCAGAAAACTTGGAATCAGAAACGTCGAGAGAATACGAAGAAAGGCTAAACTTCTTGCGTTAGTTAATAATGCTAACATTACTTAATTTTTTACGTATACTTATGTATTTGATCATAAACTTCAAAAGCATTTTCATGTTCTTACATTTATAAGATACGTATTTCTCCCGCTTTCTTATTATGTATTTCTTAGTATATCCCCACTCTCGGCGCGTATCGAAAGGTCCGGGGTTCGAGTTCCGGTGAGGGCACTGCTGTCTCCTGCTTCGAAATAACCTAATATCTTTGCGCATAACCTATTTATATAAGCAAAAGCAACAAACGAAGTGGAAACGTTGGAAAGAAAGAGTGCAATAAATGCATACTATTGTATGTTTCACGTATATCTAAATCAAAATGAGATCATTAATGCAAGCCTTAAACGGTTGAAAACATGTACTTTTGCTGTCATTTGGCTTTGATATTTTTGTTTAAAATTTAACTTTAATCTCTGACTAACTGCGCCTTGACCTGTTCATAGCCTCTTATTTATATTCAGTTTTAAACAATACTATCGCAACATCTGATATCTCAGAAGAAGAAAATTCAGAAAGAGTTGCCTGTGAAAGCAGAAATAAATTTTTCCAGCATCTTTGACCTGTTAGAATCCCGTATTCCTGAAGATTTCTGTGATCCTTCTGTTATAGAGAAAATGAAAGCAAATTCATTTATAAATTTCATAATAACAATTTATACTAATTATTATTCAGTGTGCTAACTCATCTATCATTTTCTCAACAGAGTATTCTCGTGCATAATAAAAAAGGCTGTAAACCTAATTATAAACGCAGTTACAAAACGCGACATGATGTTGAATTCCCTTTCCTTTTTCGTAGTTAAGTAGTGAAACTGCACTCATTTATAACATTCAACTGAATTTGATTTGATCTCCCGTTGCTTAGAAGCAGCGAACAAATTATAACATATAATTAATGATCTTTCTATGCTTATTTGCGTATGTGAATCAAATTAACAGGATGAGACTTATTTTCCAGGAATGTTAGATATTAACTACTCGGAAGTAATTACACGCAATTTGTGGCCAACTACTTTCTTAGAATTTTGTTACGGAAAAATGATTAACATTCTCTTGGAAAGCTGTCGTTAAGGTTAACTTTACTCAAGCCTACGGGACCCTAATTGTTTCCTGTTGTTTAATTTCTTCTTTACACTTGATAATTGCATGATTTTTAAACAATTCCAATTGTGATTTCTGCATTTTAACTCTTTTTGAAATTATTTTATATGTGTCTCAGTGAATATGTGTTTCTTTATTTTGATATAATTTGAGAGTCTGAAAAGCAGCTTAAAATGCATGTAAGGGAAAATAGCAAACAATTCAGCTTCGTAATTATGACTGTGATACTTCTTTGGCGAAATGAAGGAACTTCAATGATGGAACACAGCAATAACTTTTATTTAACACTCAAAAAAATGGCGACATACAAACAAGAAGAGAAAACATATTCTATAAACTTATTTTAAAAAAATAATTACATGCTTCGTGCGAGAAAATGCATGCAGCTCTCGAGCCTGCATTTCAATATTGCCAGTAATCTGTACATTATTTATTATTCATCTATTTCAAATGCACGAGAGATTAATAACGATATTAAAGCTGTTACAACCTCTCCCCCAACGGAGAGACTTTCTCCGAAGGGAAAAGTTCTGTAAAATTTGACAGTTTAATAAGCTCGGCTTGCTCATTTGCTTAAAGAGAAAAGGTAACTTCTCTCATAAGTTTCCAAATTTCAGGTCAAAAATTTAAAGTTTTAAACAAATACTTTTACACCACATTTAAAAAGAAAAAAATGGAGAACGTTCAAATACATCAGTTGATCATACATTAAATAATAAAATAAATTCTGAACGTAGTTACATACACTAAGAGTTATTACATTACTTAATTCTACTCAGAACATCTATGTTCTTGTGAAAAGATCCTTTGAGATGAATGACCTTAAAATTATAAGGTTGTAATGAGAGTGCCCAGCGCATCAATCTAGAGTTACATTTGGCGTTGGATTGTAGCCAGACCAAAGGATTATGATCAGTTTGAATCAAGAATTCTTGCTGACCATCCAGATAAAAATGCAGTTTCTTGATAGCGTAGATGATAACAGCGCACTCCTTTTCAGTAGTACAATAATTCTTTTCAAACTTAGTAAATTTTTTGCTTATATACAAGATAGGATGTTAACGTTGTTCATCATCTAATTGGCATAGTACTATACCCATGCCATTGTCTGAGGCATCGGTTTGTATAATAAACCTTTTATCAAAATCGGAAGCGTACAGAATTGGTTTCTTGCATAGAAACTCTTTTAAATTTTTAAAAGCTTTGTCACATATTTCAGACCATTGTATATTTCCTTTTTTTGTTACCCCCTTCAAAGCGTCCGTGAGGGGTGAAGCAATTTCCGAAAATCTCGGTATGTACTGGCGATAATACCCTACCAGTCCTAAGAAAGCACGTACTTCTGTTTTGGTTTTAGGTGTAGGATACTCCTTTACAGCCAGGATCTTTACTTCATCCGGGGTTCGTTGTCCTTGTCCCACAACATAGCCTAGGTATCTCACTTGATCTTGTGTAAATTTACATTTTGATGGTTTTAGTCGTAAATTTGCTTTCTGTATTCTCTCTAGAACAGAAGTTAAGTTTTTAAGGTGCTCTTCTCAGTTTTCTGAGTAAATGGCAATGTCATCCAGGTATGGTACAGCGAAACCTTCGCATCCAGCCAGGACTTTAGTCATAACTTTGCTAAAAAAATATGGGGCATTTTTTAATCCAAAGGGTAAACGTAGAGGCCTGAAACTTCCAAAACTAGTTACAAATGTTGCATATCTTTGGGCTCTTTCTGTTAACGGAATTTGCCAGTAGCCTCTAGATAAATCTAATAGGGTAATATATTTTGCTTTTGCTACAGTTTCGATACGTTCTTCAATATTAGGCAAAGGATAGTATTCAGTTTTAGTAACAGCATTGAGTTTACGATAATCAATACAAGGCCGAAGATCCTTTGATGAAAATTCTATCAAAATCATGGGAGATGTATAGTCCGATTCTCCCGGCTCTATAATTTTAAGATCGAGCATTTTCTGTATTTCCCTTTTGAGAATTTCAGTCTGTCGGGGTGACAGTCTGTATGGCTTTATTTTTATTAGTTCGTTATTTAATAGCTCAATATCGTGACAAACTAAGTTTGTTAGTCCAGGATTATTTGAAAAACAACCAGAATATTTCCCTAAAATCTTTCGTAAATCTTCTATTTGCTCGGATTTCAACCTTTTCTTGAGTTTATTCTCCTCTATGATGTCCGAGAAATTTAATATACTTGGATTGGAAGGTAAACGAGGAATGTCCATTTCTAAGTCTCTTTCCACTTCAGTTATCATATTAATCATTTCTGGTCTTTTGTAATATGGTTTAAGCATGTTAATGTGATATACTTGATTTGGCTCATTTTGTTCCTCGAAACTTACAATATAATTGGTTTCTGAAATTTTCTGCTCTATTTTTCCAGGTCCTTTCCACTGTACTTCTAGTTTATTTTGACGATTCGTTGATAAAACAAGAACTAAATCTCCTCTAGCAAATTCGCTTTTTACTGCGTTTCGTTCGTATCATGTTTTCCTCCGTTGTTGAGCTTCTTTCATGTTTTCCACGGCAAGTTCTTGGCATTTCTTCATTCAATTAATAAGTTCGAAAACGTAACTGACAACATTATTACTTTCTTCAATCGGTTCTAGCCACTGCTCATAAAGTAAAGTGACTGGCGTTCGTAGGTTTTTGCCATGAACTAATTCTGCTGTTGTAAAACCAGTGCTGTCGTGTGTGACTGTTCTGAGAGCAAAAAGAACTGATGGTAGATAATTCTCCCAATCCGAAGTCGCTCCTATACATACGAGTCTTAACACCCTTTTTAGCGTTCTATGGAATCGCTCAACGGGATTACTCTGCGGATGATACACAGAGCTTCTTACATGTTTAATGCCGAAACGCTCCAAAAATTCCTCTGTCAAAGCACTGACGAAAGAGGGCCCCTGATCTGTTTGGATCACTTTTGGGAAACCCATACGACTGAAAATCTGTAAGAAAGCATCAATCACAGATGGCGAAGAAATGTCTGTCACCGCAACAGCATCTGGATATTTGGACGACATACACAGAGCTGTAATAATCTATTTTTTTCCAGTCTTTCAAATAGGTAGCAGACCAACGGCATCGACATTTATTTTAGTGAATATTTCGGAAATTACTGGTACTAATGTCATTGGAGCCTTCTTTTTGTCATTTCCTTTTCCAGCGCGCTGACAAGCATCACAGGTTCTTACAAAATCTTCAGTTTCTTTGTAACACCTCGTCCAGTAAAAATATCTAGCAAGTCTGTCTTTGGTCTTTTTGACACCCAAATGACCAGAAGTTCCTTCTTGGCACATCTTTATAATTGACGGCTTGAGTGTTTCAGGTATAACGACAAGCTGTCTTTCAAAGCCCATTTTATCCGTCGTTTTTTTAACTAAAAGTTCTTTTCCTGTCAGACTATAGTTCTCATTTTTGCATGTACCTTCTTTAACTTCTTGGATGATTTTAGACAGTTCCTTATCAGCAAGCTGAAGTTGTGCAATTTCTTCTGAGTCAATGTTTACCAGTTTCATGAGAGTTTCATCTTCCGAATTTAGCTCCGGTAAATTATCTTCTTCAGAAACATCTCTGGATGCTTTATTTTCTTCCTTCATCGGTTCCAAGATCTTCTCTTCGGCTATTTCTCTTTTCTTTTGAGCTCTAGTAGAGAGAGCATTAACCTGGTGAGGACAACTATCAGGTTCCTTTCCTTGTTTATTCAACAGTGCAAAAGTTCGATTGCCTAATAAATACCTTCCTTTGTCGAGTTCATTTCTAATAATGGCAGCCTTAGTTATTACTCGCCCAAGATCGTAATTTAGTTCGATCTCAGCCAATGGTAAACAGGTTGGATTCAAATCTAATGGCTGTTGCACCCACACATTTTCACCTGTCAGCATTTCCGGCGTGATGTATTTGCGACAAACTATATCAATACTAGCACCTGAATCCCTTAATATAGGAATTTTATGACCATTTACGTAACCCATACTAGTATAAGGTAATAGAAATTTATCCTCTGGTTTTGCACTAATTCTGTTAAGATTAGCAGGAGATTCAGTACTATTCTTAAGTTTTGGACATTGGGGTCTTAAATGTTGATAGGACCCACACTGATAGCATTGTGGCGTTTTTCGTTTTTCATATTTATCATCTGGACGTGGACTTCTAGGTCTATGAAACCAGCTTTGCGAATTAAATCCTGATGACAATTTTTTTTCAGTTTTATTTTTATTATCCGAACTCAATTTACCTTGAGTTAGTGCATTGTATCCTTCTTTCTGCCGATCCACTACAGGCCTTTTTTGAAAGTTTCCGCAAACGTTTTCATAGGCATCAAGTTTTTCAGCTAAGGTTTAGATGAAATCATCTCTACCCATTCATCAAGAAAATGATCTCGAATTTCAGGAGGAACTCGACGTTTAAGTTGGTCAAGCACCATCAAATCTAGCAACTGATCAAAAGTCTTAACTCCTAGACCAGTCACCCATTCTTTGCAATAATTTTCTATTTCATAATTGAAATCCACCCATGTGGATTCGGTACTTTTTTGATGTTTCATAAATTTCTGCCTAAACTTTTACGGGCTTAGTTTAAACCGTCTTAACAATAAATTTTTCACGTGTTCATAGTCTTTAGCTTTATCGGAGGGTTCTCTAGCTATTAACTGGGTTACTTCGTAAGGAAGTAGTCCTAGTAAATGAGATACAAATTCTTCTTTATCAATTTTAGCCCATTCTGCTTGCCTTTCAAACAATAGCAAATATAGACTGATATCTCCTTTCTTGTCATCGAATTTCTGCATAAGGTGACGCAGCTCCGTTTTCGGCCGGATCTGTCCGGTATTTTGAGACTTTGTCTCTGCTTCAAGTCTTAATCTCTCTAATTCATACTGTTCGTTCCTTCTCCACTCTTCTGCTTCTTCCTGTCTCCTACGTTCTTCTCTTTCCTCCCTCTCTTTCCGTTCTTCTATTATTGTGTCTGACTCCTTTGACGAAGACTTCATCATAATCTCTACTTTCAACAATTTTCTGTTTTAAATCAACTATTTTCAAATCTGCAGTCACATGAACTCCCAGTTCAGCTGCGAGATTTTGCAAATCTTCCTTACGAGCTCTTCCTAAGTAAGACATTGTTTCTATGTTTAAAATTAACGAACACTGTGTTCCTTATATTTCCTCAAAATAGCTCAAAAATGAAATATTTAAATTATGTAAAGTTCATTCTCTCTACCACATTAATTGTGATTAAAATAAGAATAATAACATAGAGCAATATATATATCTACCGTATGGACAACTAAAATGAATATTAAATATAATATCAAATACGGTAATAAAATAAGACAATTTATTATTAACAGGAAGTAATAATCTGATATCACTAATATTGCGTTCAGTGATGAACTAATAAAATAAAGCAATTCTATATGAACAGGAAGTAATAATCTGGTATCACTAATATTGTGTTCAGTGATGAACTAATAAAATAAAGCAATTCTTTATGAACAGGAAGTAATAATCGGGTATCACTAATATTATGTTCAGCGATGAACTAATAAAATAAAAATACGCACGATTATTCGATCTCGGTCGATGCCTCCAAAATAATTAAGACTGTGATACTTCTTTGGCGAAATGAAGCAACTCCAATGATGGAACACAGCAATAACTTTTATTTAACACTCAAAAAAATGGCGACATACAAACAAGAAGAGAAAACATATTCTATAAACTTATTAAAAAAAATAATTACATGCTTCGTGCGAGAAAAAGCATGCAGCTCTCGAGCCTGCATTTCAATATTGCCAGTAATCTGTACATTATTTATTATTCATCTATTTCAAATGCACGAGAGCTTAATAACGATATTAAAGCTGTTACATGACGTGAGATCGACGATCATAACTGAAATACTTTAGTCGGTCATTATGAAAAACCAAAGCAACAGCATTAATACATGTGACATTTACAGCTTAAGAAACATAATATCATACTGCATGAAACATTTAGAAGTTAGTAATACAATACTTGGAATATCATAAGGTCGAATCGAATTCGTTAAAAGTTATAAAAGATTACTCGTTTCTTATCATAGTTGATAAGAATTAGTTGCTTACTATCTGATTGTAATAATCACATTACGAAATCATTATCTGGCTCAAGTTATAGGGTATTTCTCCCGCCTTCTTGGCATGCCTTCGTAGTGTGGTGGTCTGCACCCTGGGCGCGTGTTCCAGAGGTCCACGGTTCGATTCCCGGCTACAAACACCAGGCTATTTTCAATTTGTCGGGTATATAATTATTATAATTATATATTATAATTTCAGTGATTTTTCATATCTCGTGCTTCCAAAAAATCCTAATGTCTCTACAGTGGACCCCGAACTAAAAGGGTGTTGGATGTTGATTCTCCTCACCCAGGATTTGGCGATTGGGTCCCCGAAAAAAACCCCAGTCGCCTTTTAAAAGGGAAGGGAGAGTATATAAGGTATTTCTCCCGCCTTCGTGGTGGGGTGGTCTGCACGCTGAGCGCGTATTCCAGAGGTCCGCGGTTCGATTCCCAGCGAAGGCGTTGCTAATTTTTCAGCTTGCCTGCTTCCAAAACATATATAATGTCTCTACAAGGTTCCCTCCTCTTAGGCAAATAACTTCTGAATGCACCATCGTTATCGTGAATTAAAGAAGCAAGTATAGTAGAAAATAGCAAAATTAATTCACCTTTTTTACTTCCTTGTACGAAGTAAAAAGAAAGTACTGTAATCGCGAAAAGTTTCAGGCAGCATATTTCAAGGAAAAAATCTACTTTGACCGCTATCGAATGCAATTTAACGATGTTTTTGCATGATATCTGTACGGAAGGACAGAATAAAATACTCGTTTCCTCCAAAAAAATGATAAAACTGCTTTAAAATTAATTCTAAAGAGAATTTTTCGTTTCGTCTGTACGAACGTGCGTACGTACGTATCTCGCATAACTCGAAAACGAGTAGCCTCAGAACGTTGAAATTTTGTATATAGGACGGCTATAACATGTAGATGAGTACTTTGTATTTTGGTTGCAATCGGCGGCACCAAACGTATATAAATACAATATTTATCTATATATCCACTCTGTTACTCGGCACAGTGATCTCAGTTTCTTTACTCTTATATGTTTGTAAATTGTACATTTTTTGCTTTAAAAATGATTGAATTATGTTGTTCTTATCTTCCAGTTAAGGTTTTTATGCCTTTCGTCATTCTGGAAGCAATATTTGTACAATTATCAACAATTTAAAAGCTGTTTAAGTGCGGTTAAATTTTAAATAACATGGACATATTTGTTTACATTTGAAACAACAGAATTGTAGATTGGTTGCCAATCTAGAGAGACTAAGCTTTGCAACAACAAAAATAACGCCTTCATTTATTATTGCGAATTAAATTATGCTTAATCCTTTCTGGAATTTTTTCGAGGAAATAAGTGTTTAAGATTTACTTAATTTTTACTAATTAGTAATTTAATTTTTAATAATTAGTAATTTTTAATACAGATATTTTGAGCTTTTATGTATTTTTGTCTTGTCGCGAAGTGAAAACTGAATTAATTGAATGAGAAATACTCAATCGTCTGTGAAAAACTGTTTCTTTTCTGTTTTGTTTGCTTAATTTCTTTCATACATCGTTCTAGCTTTATTATAGTATTTGAATAGAACACGTGGCAACGATAAGATAATTCTTCAAATGATATAAATTTTGTGCGTTCAGAGTGTTGTTATAATAAACAAATATAGTGAATTTTAAAGAGTGCTTTTATTCTATTGTGATTTATGCACTGTCTACGAAGTAGATTTAATTGAATCCAATCAATTTAAATGAAATTCAAGAATAAAATGCGTATAATTTAATATTCCGTACTAGGAAGTCATGTGGTGTCCACATCAGATTTTTTAACAGAAAATCTGAGAAAATATTTTTTGAAAGAAGAAGGCTTAATTTTCAGGATTATTAATATCCATAGAATTGATAGAAAAGCGAAAAAGAAAAGTAATACATTAGATTGTGAAGAATCAGTTGGTAAAACATCTATTTGTTCAGAAAAATACTTTTTCATAGTTGAAATTAAAGAAGTGCTAAATATCTTAATCTCACAACTAAATGGATATGTGAAAAATTAAACGATGTATCTTCCAGTTTCCATTATCTAACGGGTGAAAATTTAATATTACTTCTTGGATTACTTAGAGCATGCAAACAGTATAAGAATGTTATTTGTTTCAGGAAAACGATATTACGTTTTACATAAAATAACCACAAAAACCAAGCTATTTTCAATTTGCCGGTTCTAACTACGTATTATTTCAGCGATTTTCACTCTTGGCTGCTAATTAATGCCACTGGATTTAGATACGTTAATAAACCAGTTTAATAACTTCCCTCTAAGCGATACAATGTTCCAGAGTTCCTCTTCGGAATAAAAGGCAAGATTAGATTTTTTAAAGGTATCTCACGATTTTCATTTATTTCAATCGCATCGGAATTATAATATTGTTTTAACCCTTTGACTACGAATTTGAAAAAAATTACCCCGTTTTCTCGCCAGGTGAACAAAATATGTCATAAATTAGGTAAATTTGAGCAGTTGGGATTTTTCAGTCTCATTAGTATTCAAAGGGTTAAAATATTTTTAATGTCACCACTTATTACTGTTATTTTCAAAAAAATATCAGTAAATCAAGTAATAAAAAATCAAGTGAACCCTCGATCAAGAAAATATTTCGAGCACTGCTATTAGAATATAGCCTGAGAATTCTGCTTTCTTTGACAACAACAACAACAACAACAAAAAAAAAAAAAAATTTAAGGAAAAAGCTTGAAAATTATTGCAGAGTTTTAAATGTTTATTATATTTCTATTTAGGTTACTTCAGCATTATTTTCTATTTACTAAAAAAAAAACCATTTTTTAATTTTTTCAGTTGAAAGTTCTTTTGCAATACATTTATTATTTTTCTGAATGTATAAAGCCATAAGTAAAACATTCTATAATAGTTACGTGCTTTTGATGTAAAATAATTGCCTATGTTGAATGTAAAAGTATACAGCTTTATTAAACTTGACTGTAAACATGAACGCATGTTTATCTCTTTCATTTAAGGGAAACAATATCTAGGCTTGGTTCTGCCCCAAACAATTATTTATTGCAAAAGTTTCTCTCAACACTTCTCGAAATGTGTTATTTATTACTATGTTATTTCGTGGGCTTGCTCTGATTCAGACAAATTAAATTAGTAACATAAAGAACACAAATATTAGGTAGATTTGAAAAGAAATGGATACAAAAGGTAAATCTGAAATAAATTACCATCGTCCTACAAAATACGTTCCCGTTAAATTTTGCTCACCTATAACTTTGCCTTGGATAAATAATGCAGCATAATAAATGTCAAGACTTCCTACAATGGGAACGGCTTATATTTATCGATTAGAAGCTTAAACTGTAATATCGAAAGCGGGAATCAAAATAGAGCAGCTTCGGAAATCATCTCTCATCTTTCTTCCTTCTGGAGTTACATTTGTTACCGAAATGTAGCGAAAGGTATATCTAAAAATGTTTCACAGAGATTAACATCTTTTTTAATGTCGCTAAAAGCACTTTTCTAGAAGTCTTAAAAGTTGGAATTTATTTTCTCCGTTACTATAACAATAAATGCCATCAAATAACAGCTAATATTTTTTAGCAATGATGAGTATTTTCCTCGTTATGCTTAGGCACATTCTTATGTCAGTCAACAAAGTATTTTCCAAAATATTGTTAAAAACAATTAAAAAGATATATTAAAAGTAAATGTAAAATCATTGATGGGATTCGTCGCCAACAAGTGTCGTTGCCTTTCTCCTGATTTGTTGGATGCAAACATTGTGCACAAATTTCAACTCAGTAAATTAATTATTTATCTTTTCTAAAACCAATTATACTCAAATATTACTTAAAAAACAGTCTCTTTTTCAGAAAATCCGTATTGTTGACGGCTTATGATAACCGGAAATTAAACCTTAAGCATAAAGCAATTACATTAATTTTAAAGAAAAAAATTAATTGACAAGATTTAAAACTTTAATCCTACTAATTAGTTACCTGTATCTAAAATAATTACTCAAGCCTACGCAATATAAAAGTAGGATAAAAATTAATTATTGCACAACACGAATGATAACTCAAGTGACAAGTCAAGTCTCATCAGCGTCAGAGTGTTGTAATACGACCGCTGCCACGGATCTTCGACGACAGTGGTGATGAGAAGCACTGGATCATCCTGACTATAATCTGACTATAATTTTTCCCCGTAATGAAAACAATCACTGAGGGACAATGAAAAAGAGGTTACTCTTTTTTAGGGCGATGGCTGCAAGACATTAGTAGAAGCAGAAGTTCTGGTGGTGTTCCATATCTTAATCTGGCAGTAGGTGGGAAACATGACAAGCATTTATATTTAGGTACTCTAAGTGTTTTTCTTATAATAATAAATTTTCAGTGATTTACCTCAGTAGTCTCTTTAGGCATATCGACCTATTTCCACTTCCCTTTGTCCGATCTTGTAGCAGAAGCACTTTCAGAGATTCAGCTTTTTTGTGCGAGTAGCGCTGAATCGCTGAACGCTCTTCTGCTAAAATAATATCTACGCTAATTAACATTGTTTTTCTTAAAATAAAATTTTCTTAGCGTATCATTATTTCCTATGTCAAAACTTTTATTTGATATTCTTAGTGGGTTACAATTGAGGAGGGAATTTACAAACCTAAAGAATGGATTAATTTCTTACAAAAGCTAGTAGTAATTATGCGACCTGGCTTGAATGTGTAAATGTCAAAATCAATTTCTATAAAACAATGTATGTGATTCATCCTCAAATTCACAAGAATAAAAGGCAAGTCCAATTTAACATTGAGTGAAAGAGTATCTCAGTAATTTGGCGAAAAATCGCCAAAAGTCGCCAAATGTAGCGACCATTTGACAACATTTCTTTGTCCTGTCACTCCATAATAGGTATGTTTATTAAATAAATGTAATTGATCACTATATTAGCTGAAACTGTAATTCGACCCTCATATTGCTTTTCAGTAATTTCGAGAAGTACTAAAAATACCTCGGTGGCCGCTCGAAAACTATATATAGCCGAAAACAGGGTAGCTGCTCTCAGTTGTTTAGTTATTGTTGTTGCGAGTTCTTAGTTTTGTGTGAACTGAGATATCTCCGGCTGAGATTTCTCTTTAGGTGCGCTTTACATTCTGTTTAACCTTCTTAGTAATTTGAAGTGTATGTACTGATTGTACTCTGTGATACTCTGAACATCTGTACGAGAAAAATCTGTGATACATCCAGATTTTTGAAGAGTTTTATTTGACAAAAATAAATTTTATTAACCTCTCTTCGGAATTGTGAGCGTTCAATCTATTACGAACCCGTACTCACGCAACAATAATAACCATATAGATTTAGCAGAATTATCTCATATAGTATAGTATTATCAGTTGTAGTATTTGTTATCTCATGAATAGAATAAAATAGAATAGACAATATCTCATGCAGTATTATGTAGAATAGAATAGAATATTTCATGTAGTGTTATATCATGAATAGAATAAAGTAATCTCATATAGAATTATCTCATATGGTATTATCTCATGTATCTGTCAGGGTTCGTAATAGATTGAATGCACAAGTCCGATGAAAGGTTAATAACATTTATTCTTATAACAAGAAATATAACAAAATGCTGATATTTTTTCCTCAGAGATATTCGCGCAATATCACGCGATAGTTATATTTTAAACTACTAAAACGTTAAATAGAACTCAATCCAAAGCTAATCCGATCTCACCGCGAATTCACTACAACCAAACAACAACTAATAAACAACTGAACTGAGATGTTTCTCTCCGGCTTTTGAAAGTTTTTTAATCGGGCACGAGAATATTCTGGTAATTTCTGTTTTCTCGAGACTTCTGTAAAACAAAAGAGTAGAATTACGATAACAGCTAACACTGTAGTCAATTACATTTATTCAGTTTAAATATAAATTACGAGATATATATTTATTAAACTGTTGATTGCGCGTGCTCCTGTATTTTTACTTTTCCGGCGTAGATTTCTCTTAATATGTCTTGTGCTGCATTGCACATGGATATGAAACAATTTTAATGATAATTCTATTAAAAATAGCTAACTAAATACAAAATCCGTAACAATAATATTCACTGCATTTTATATGCGAGATTTATTCCTTTCTAATTTTGTGTTGCTATTTGTGGTGTACCTTCCCCACCTACGTAATCAAATTATATCTTCTACGCATGTTCCTAAATTTTATTCCTGCTATGCCTCCTCCGTTCATATAATTATATTTTGTTCTATATTCTTTTCCGCTTTCAGTCACAACCAGTACTTAAAAACTGCATCACTAAGTATTTATGTAATTACATTGATGTATGTACAGAATAATTTACCTTATGTAATTTTTTATGTGCATACCTATTCGTCCAATTAATTCATTAGTTGTTAGTAATGTCACAACTTGTTCAATTACCTCCTCGACCTTTTACTTTTGGAGTTTATTTTGTACTCTGCCAAGACATTGTTCTAGGCACGTGCATCTACACATTATGTTGTAGAGCGTAACAACAGATATTGCATTACAACATTAGAACATCAGCATATATTAAAACGCTAACATATCGGCTGATATGCTGACGCCCCCATGGGTCAATCGCATTTCTATTGAAAAAAAATGAAAATTTGGTTAACCTTTCTTATGACGTTAAGAATCAAAATAAATCATGTCATATCTTTATTTTCCCTCATGTAAAAGGACAAATGTTAACAATGAATCTAGAAATCTAGAAATCTAGAATCTAGAAATCTAGAAATCTAGAAATCTAATCTAGAAAAATGCTCCTCCAATTTTGCACTGAATTTGAGTCCTCTTGAAATCGTCCGCTGGAACTTTCTTTCTGCTTCAGTAAGATTTTAAATGTTCGAAACTGCTTTAATAAGGGAAAACTTTTAAAATTCCATATTCAACACTTTTAAGTTGCTTCGCTGCTGACGACAGAAATATTTAATGGCTGTTTTTAGTAAGGGATAACATTATTAAAAAAAATTTCTTTTTTGTTTTGATTCTTTTTCTTTAATATATTTCTTATT
This sequence comes from Stegodyphus dumicola, assembly GCF_044657685.1. Taxonomy (NCBI): domain Eukaryota; kingdom Metazoa; phylum Arthropoda; class Arachnida; order Araneae; family Eresidae; genus Stegodyphus; species Stegodyphus dumicola. The sequence goes on from NC_140771.1 coordinate 217,819,019, forward strand.
TAACATACATTTTTTTCTTCTGTATCTTGAGTTACTTTAAGCATCTGCTGAATTCTTAAACCTTTCTTTTCTAAAGTTGATGATACCGTGGACTAAATAAAAATTTCGTAAGGGATTGTTTTGTCTTTGAGAATCATAAAATGGAAACTAGGATGCTAAATTAAACTGGTATTAAGCATTTGTTGTAGAATTGCTGGTTCTATACTAAATAAATTCCACAGAAAATTAAGTTACTTAAAAATTAAACAATTAAATTATATTATGTACCTTACGAATATTGTAATGATTAAAATATTATGCGTATACTATTAAGAAATAAGGGTCAGAAGTTGGCCCAGCAATCCGAATGTCCGGATTCCGAAAACCAGACAAGGGGACTGTTTATTTCTCTGTGATGTGTTTGCTCCACGTTCCTCCTTTTTACAATAATATGTATAAATAAGTAAACTAAATTTTAAATTTATCAAAAATTATATTTGGTATCAAAAATTTCTTTTATCAAAAAATTGGTGCAAAAATTTTATATTCATTTTGATAACAAGTGACTAAATACTATATTACAGAGAAGAGCTGGAAGAGTCTGGCATTATCACTGAATTAAAAGATTCATAATGCTAAGCTAATGTTAAACATAATGTTAAGCTATGATTCCTAATGTCAATCTTTTAAGATAGAATTAAAAGATTGAAATCATTGTGATAAATCGTGTTTCTTAGCAAACGCGAAGCTGCACAGCACATGAACATTCTTATACCTAACACAAAGTAATTTGAAAATATTCTCATACCTCTGTTTAATATTAAAAACTTCTTAGACAACTACATGATATTTTTACAGCATTTAAAACTATCTTTCCCGAACGAAGTGATTTGAACTTTTCAGCTAACTTCATTGAAATTAAATCTTAAAATGGTAATCTTTACCTTAAAAATGCCTTTTATGTTTTTCAGCTTCGAAAACACCTGCTTTTAAAATAGAATTATTTCTCTTAATATTAACGGTAAATTCCCCTACTTCATATCATTTACAGCCACTTATATTCTATTTCCATACATGTTTTTCCGCTTCCCACACACAAAAAAAATTAGTTATAAAAACTTTCGTAAGCAGAAATTGCGTAAAACAGTAAATTATCATTTATTTATATGGAAAAAGATATTTAAATTTCCTCTTGTCCCAAAACGTCATACTTCTGTTAAAACCCTAGCCTAACAATAAAAATTAATGATATAGAAAACATAAACAGCGTGTAATTAGAAATAATGTACACTGCTAGCCATCCAAAATTGAGCACGGAGAAGGACAAGAGATATCAAAGCCAAATTTCTTTCAGAGATTACACATAGTATCAATGTTGACTGATTTGAAATACAACCTCCTTTGAGGGGAAGGAGACGAGAAAATCAGTAATGAGTGTTGCTTCTGCATTTATCAATAACCGCTGCTACACGCCACGGCACTGAGTGAAAGAGGCGTTGGAGTGTTGTTGGAAAATAGGAGCCCACCTGCCTCCACACACAAAGCTCATCTGATTGCAGCCGTAGGTGCGGCATGCCGGGCTAGATGTTGTCCAATCATTAGCAAACGTGTTCGATGGACTGTTCTGGAGAATGCGCAGACAAGGGTAATAACGCAGTGTTCAAAGTGTGGTCACACATTGTCCTCTTGGAATGTAGCCGCAGGCAAGCCCTAAAGGTAAGAAAAGGGAACAGTTTGTAAAATCTCATAGGTATAGCGTTAAATGGTAAATGCACCGATAATGCTTATTAGGGGGTGCGGGATTGGAATCCATTACCCCACCACACCTTAAGCCAGGTGTAGGACCAGTATGATGATGCATAACACAACAACTGAGCAGTCTCTCTAAACTCGAATCCGACTATCGTGGTACTGCATGATTCGTCTGAAATTCCCGTCATGCCATTCGGGTGTGCATCTCCTTCGTGTAGTCACCACTGAAAATGCAAACGGCTATGTTTTAAAGGGAAACGAAACAACGGACGCTTAGTTGACAGTCCATAGTTCTGTAAGCACTATCGAATTGTTCGTGCAGACATCGATTTTGGTATTAGATTGCATTTGTTGTGATAGGGCTGAGGATGTGGCATTGCGCTCCATCAATGCCATGCGCACAATGCACCTGTCTTACCGTGGAGTAGTACGATGGAGAGGTGGTTGAATTTGCTACTGTCCGTCAGTCTTTATCTCCTACATGCACGGATTCCATATTCGTATGCCTGTTACTTGGATACGTCCGGCAAAATGACCGATTTCCCAGATGGATAATCCGCAATCTCTGAAAGCAGCGGTTCTGTCTGCCTGCTGTCGAACTCAGAAACGTACTCGAATGATGCTCCCGTTTTTCTACGAAAATACAAAAACAAATCTTGTAGGGTTTATATTTATTTTAACTAACATTTATTTTAAGTTGAAACTATCTTTCCTGTCAAGCCTTACTTTCCCCTGGAATTGACAATGCCAGAGTATGTAAATTTTAGTAGAACGCGCAGGGTATTCAAATTTTTAACAGAAGTTATTTTGAGTTAAATAGAAGAGAGAAGCGAGTTTGTAGGTGTGCTTCTTGATTCACGAGCGTGAATGTTGCTAGGTAGAAATTTAAGAACCGCGCGTTTCGGCCTGTGTGCCTACTCCGGCAGTTCGTTGAAACTTTCAACTTCTCAATTCGAAAGTTTGCTGAATCTCAGCGCGGTTAAGATAGTTGCAATTATAGAGCCTCTTAGATAGTGACTTCATTAGTTATGTATCCTGTTATTTATTTTTAGTTGTACTTTTCTCTTTTTATTTAACCGCCGGGTCGGCGTAGTTTGTGAGTGTCAAGTGAACGCATCTGTAACTTCTAAAGTGGAATAAAAGGGGAGTTAAACCCTTCTAAGAGTTTGTGTAATTTCCATTTCATAGCAGTCACTACTACTGTTGCGGACAAGTTGGGGCCACGCAACACCACAATCTTTTTCTTTGAAGCAATTGGTATTGCTAATATATGAAAATTTTCAGCTGTTTTTCAAAATAAATAAACAAATAAATAAAAGTCTGGAGAATATGAATATTCATGTTTCTGCAATATTTTAGTTTTAGCATTATCGGTTAACTTACAAATATTTTAAAAGTTTCACCCGCTCCACACTAAACGCTCTTAGTTGAATATTCATTATTCTCCATTTCTTTTGCTTATTGCGTTTGAATTATGACTTCGCCATTTAGCTCTTCCACCACTGGTTAAGTTCTTTTTTTTTAAACGGAATTAATGGACTAGAGTTTCCGACAACTCAAAATCGTGGTCATTAGATCATTAATATTTCCTCTTTTTTCGATAGAATTTTCCTTCGTGTGATTTGGCCATAATTTTCACCAAGCATTTTGTAAAGTTTTATTCGTGCCAAACTTAGTTCTTTCTCTTGCAAATCTACCAGATTTCGTAGGTTTAGAAGCACTGGAAGTCAGGAAAATATATAACTGATATATTCGCTAGTTTAGAACTACGCTAGTTTCGAACAACTGCTACTCTAGTTTGGAATCTATACACTAGTTTCGAGCAAAAAACAACTAAAAATGTCAAAACGGCGTGAAGAAACTGCCAAGACTTTCTAAATATTGATGAATGAAATGTTAGTAGGTTGCTGTTGTCTAGTCCATATTACATGGAACAATGGTTGCCAGAGCTACTCCGAAGAGAGATTGAACTTCTATTTTCCACCCCCGATTTTGAGGGAGAGCACTCCGGGAGGATCCGAGGTTCTCCCATCCCTCTCCCCTTCCACCAACCCACATGAGAGGGCTTTCGGTTCGCCGCATATTTAGAGTGCCACCCTGCTGCATCGACACTATACATTTACAAACATCCATGTCTTCTCCGGGATTCGAACCCGGGCCTTTCGGTACCGTAGAATGTTAGTAGGTCATCTTATAATAAGAATTTTGAGGAAAGTAATGTTGGATTATTGGATGTATCAGACTAGTTGATGCGGGATGATCGGACCTATACTGCATTTTAAGTTTTAAAAGTAATTTCACAATATTTTACTAAGTTTACATCTATTGCAGTAACGCCTGATGTCTGTCACTTCGTCTTCAAAACATTATAGTTTTGCATTTTGTGACTAAAAAGAAAAACTGGTGAGGAATTTTTAATATATTTTTTGCTGGTGTAAGACTCAAGAGTATACGTTATTCAAATTGCTTTCACACATGTCTTAAATTTATAGCACCATACGTACCTTAAAAATAAGTAACTTAAACTATAAAGAGCAAAGTAAATTTATAGGATTAAGAGGATAAATAATTGAAGGATAGATGTGTAACAATTTGTTTTTCTGGTGTAAAAGCCAATATTTCGCATTTTTCATCACCACTGAAAATGCAAACGGCTATGTTTTAAAGGGAAACGAAACAACGGACGCTTAGTTGACAGTCCATAGTTCTGTAAGCACTATCGAATTGTTCGTGCAGACATCGATTTTGGTATTAGATTGCATTTGTTGTGATAGGGCTGAGGATGTGGCATTGCGCTCCATCAATGCCATGCGCACAATGCACCTGTCTTACCGTGGAGTAGTACGATGGAGAGGTGGTTGAATTTGCTACTGTCCGTCAGTCTTTATCTCCTACATGCACGGATTCCATATTCGTATGCCTGTTACTTGGATACGTCCGGCAAAATGACCGATTTCCCAGATGGATAATCCGCAATCTCTGAAAGCAGCGGTTCTGTCTGCCTGCTGTCGAACTCAGAAACGTACTCGAATGATGCTCCCGTTTTTCTACGAAAATACAAAAACAAATCTTGTAGGGTTTATATTTATTTTAACTAACATTTATTTTAAGTTGAAACTATCTTTCCTGTCAAGCCTTACTTTCCCCTGGAATTGCCAATGCCAGAGTATGCAAATTTTAGTAGAACGCGCAAAGTATTCAAAATTGTCAGCGGAAGTAATCTGAGTTAAATAGAAGGGAAACGAATTCGAAAGTGGGCTTTCTTGCTTCACGAACGTGGAGGTGGCTAGGTAGAAATTGAAGAACCACGCGTTTCGGCCTGTGTGCTTGCCTCGGCAGATAGTTAAATCTTTCAACGTAATATTCAGAAGTTTCCTGAATTATCAGCGGTATCATAGAACGCGGTTAGGTTAGTTACGTTTAGAGAGCCTCGTAGGTAGTCACTTGTTACTATTCATTTTTAGTTTCTTATTTTTATTTTACAGCCGGGTCGGCGTAGTTTGTGAGCGTCAAGAACACGCATCTGTAATTTCTAAAGTTGAATAAAAAGAGATTTAAACCTTTCTCAAGACTTTGTGTAATTTCCAGTTCATAGCAGTCACCACCATTGTTGCATGCAGGTTGGAAGCGCGCAACATTACATTGGCGCCCGAACACTTGTCGAACTGAAACGGCCGAAAATTGGATGGAAGCTGCTGGACAACAACAAGAAATGGCAAGCCAATTGGAAGGATTTGGATACCTGGTCCAGACGATGAGAGCGTCAATCAAGCCAAACGTCAATTTCGACGGAAAAAATTCGGTGGCGATATTTCTAGAAACCCTCGAAAATCACTTCCAGCTCTACCCTGTGCCTGAAAGACAAAAAGTTACCATCGCCACATCTGCACTAAGAGGACAGGCCTCGCTATGGTGGAAGAATATAGGCAAATTTTTATTAGGGGAATTCGGAGGCCAAACATATATTTTGAAAATTTCAAAAAATCGTTATTAAAGGCCTTCCCCATAGTGAAAGACCGAGCAAAGCTAGAACCCGAACTATATAGTTTTTATCAACGGGATATAGAAGAGCTGACGGACTTTATTCTGCGAAAAATTAAACTGACGGATATGCTATATGGGAAGAAATCCGACGCGGAGATTATTGAAATAATCTTACTAAGATTGCTACCTGCTGTTCAAGATTACTTCGAAATTAGAAACCCAAGTACATTGCAGGAACTCTTCGAATAGGCGGTCAAGTTCCAAAACCGCAGAATAGCGGAAAAAGCTAGAGGGGCATCGTATTCTCAAAGTATCCGAAGGCAATCTTCAAATGAGCAGACCAGAAATGCAAACCGCTCTTATGGGGGAAAGAGCTATCAAGCTAGCTCATCGAAGCTCGAAGGTCAAGGCCCAAAAAGGAAATTTGAAAACAACCGTCCGCGTACCCAGAAGGCAGAAGTTGAAAGGAAAGCTTCGAACGAGTAGAGGGGCCTGTGAAAGCGAGGGTCCAGACCCCGGAAGTTTTGAAAAAACCCTCAAGAAGATACTTAAATACGGTCATCGTAAAAAACTCACAATTACCAATTATACAAGTCCTGGTTGGCGATGTACCAGTAGAAGCCCTCGTCGATACAGGAGCAGAAGGTAATTTTATGAGTGACATTTTTTTAAGAAGAATTTTAATAGGTTACGATTATTTAAAAATAAAAACACAGAAATCATAGCAGCGCAAGGACAAACTTGTCACTGTATTGGAAAATTATCTTTAAAAATACAGGTTCAAAACTAAAGCCTTAAAGTATTAACTTAGTATTAACTTAAGTATTAACTTTTGTAGTAAAAAACTTGCAAAGTCCACTTATTTTAGGTATAGTGTTTTTAAAAGCCGCGAAGGCCAAACTGAATTTTCAGGAAAGTTCTATTGTGATGGAGATGGATCGGAGGGTGGTGGAACCAGTGGAACAATCGCAAGTAGAACTTAGCCATTCGAATGACCATGAAAGCCAAACCATCCAGCAAGTGGTGAGTACTTTTTCAAACTTGTTTTCAGAACGGCCTGGTAGTTGTCAAATAGTTACGCATGAGATACAGTTAACTGCCGACAAACCCTGTAGGACTAAACCTTACCGCTATGATAAACAGAAAGAGCAAATCATAGAAGAACACATTCAGCAAATGTTAAAGAACCAAATAATAACGCCCATAAATAGTGAGTACGCGAGTCCAGTCGTACTATGTAGGAAAAAGAACGAGTTTCCTCCTTCGGACAAAAGGGCTTGGAAGTTTGCTATCGATTACAGAAAACTTAATAGTGTTACTAAATTCCCAGTTTACCCTTTGCCGGTTATAGAGGAAATTATTAGAAAGATTAAATTTACAAGATACATCACTACGTTGGACTTAAGGTCTGGCTACTATCAAATAGCTATGAGACCCGAGGTGTCCGCCGATAACATCGCGGCAAAAACATCGCAGATGAAAACGTCGCGGAGAAAACAACGCAAGGAGAAAACGTCGTGCTACAAAACATCTTGGGAGAAAATATCGCAAAGAGAAAACATCGTGGTACAAAACATCGTCGTCGAAAATAAAGCGGTTCAAAAACTTCGCAGTTTAAAAACATCGTCGTTGAAAATATCGTCGTAAAAAATGAAGTATCTACAAATCATCGCATGACGATAACATCGCAGACATTTTTTTTCAGGTTTTAATAATTGGAAATGGATATTCCCATAATGATTTGCGAGCGCAAGATGTAAAGAAGGATAATTTTTACTTTCACATTTTTTAAATAACTAATAAATTTTTGCTGAAAAAGTAAGAAGGAAACTTAAGCATAGATAATTAAATGCAACTTATACTTTTCATGAAAAATTACCAGTAAAAGCATTACAAAAATTATTTATTAATGGCCTTTGTTAGTTAACTATGTCGGTTTAAAATTCCATTAAGTGCTATAAGTTACATTAATTTTCTATGCTTAAGTTTCCTTCTTATTTTCTCAGCAAAAATTTATTAGTTAATAAAAAATATGAAAGTAAAAATTATCCTTCTTTCCATCTTGCGCTCACAAATCATTATGGGAATATAAATTTACAGTTATTAAAGAATGTCTGCGAAAAGCATGTCTGAAAAAAGCATATCTGCGATGTTATCGTCATGCGACGATTTGTAGATACTTTATTTTTTACCACGATATTTTCGACGACGATGTTTTTAAACTATGAAGTTTTTGAACCGCTTTATTTTCGACGACGATGTTTTGTACCACGATGTTTTAGGACTGCGATGTTTTCTCTTTGCGATGTTTTCTCCCACGATGTTTTGTAGCACGACGTTTTTGCCTTGCGTTGTTTTCTCCGCGACGTTTTCGTCCGCGATGTTTTTGCCGCGATGTTTTCGGCTGTAACCGAGACCCGAAGACATACATAAAACCGCGTTTATAACAAAATCGGGCACTTATGCATTTTTACGCATGCTCTTTGGGTTGTGTGGGGCCCCGTCAACATTCCAGAGAGCTATGGACATTGTTCTAAAGCTTGTCCTAGGAAAATCGACTTTAATCTATCTAGATGATATAATTATAACGAGTAGTACGTTGGAACAACATATTAAAGACCTAGAAGAAGTTTATAAATTATTAAAAGAGCCCGGTCTTACAATTAACGCCTCAAAATGCAAGTTCGCAACTAAAGAACTTAAATATCTGGGTTATAAAATTTCGCAAAAGGGTATAGAAACTCATTCAAAAATAAAAGCCATCAAGAATTTCCCACCTCCGAACACCGCCAAGATACTTTCTTCTTTCCTTGGGTTATGTTCTTATTATCAGTCATTCATAAAAGATTTTGCTAATATTGTTGAACCCTTGTTAGTAATTAAAAGAAAGAAAAGTAAATTCACGTGGACAGCAGAAGCAAATACCGCATTTGAAAGGTTAAAAGAAGAGCTCATCAATGCCCCTGTTTTGAAATTCCCGGAGGGGGACGAGAACCTGGAAATTGCAGCAGATGCGTCGGACTATGCTGTAGGTGTTGTTCTCATGCAAAATGGCCATCCTTTGGCATTTTTTAGCAAAACGTTGAACCCTACACAGAGGAATTATACAGCTACAGAGAGAGAAACATTAGCCGTATTAATGGCTGTACACAAATTTCGAGTTTATTTCGGCATAGCGCCAGTAACAGTCTTTTCGGATCATGCGGCTGTTGGTAGACTTTACTCGGGGAAAAACCTAATGTCCAGGTTAATAAGATGGGCTTTAAAACTTCAAGAATATAATATCATAATTAAATATAAACCGGGTAAGGAAAACAATGTAGCTGACGCACTTTCTCGTATAAAACTGGACGATGAAGGAAATGAACTCAAATGCGCTGTGTTTGTAAGGATCTTAAGTTTTACTAACGTTTATTTTATTTTAAATCTTTACTATCACTTCTTATTTTCTACTTCCGGCCAGAATTATAAGCGTGAAGGATTTTATGCAAAGTTTGTCTGGCGAACGCCAAGTATTTAAGTGTGGCCTTTTTGCCAAGCAGAGAGAGGAAGCAGTGAGTTCGAAGCAGGCCGCTTACCTTAGAAGTTACGCAGTTGCTATTTGCCTTCCAGGCCAGAGGTATTAATCCTCTTGATAAATCAAACGTATTGTAGTGTTCACAGTCTCTGTGCTACATACGCTTCCTGTTATTATAAGGCCAATCTTTCACGTGTATTATTCTAAAGTTAAATTAGAGTTTAGTTTTATTTTGATATCTTTTACGTTAGACCCCGAGTGGAGGGTCATTGTATTCCGAAGTACGGAAGTCATTGTATATAAAGAAAAATAAAGGGTTTTGTATACCCTTCGTCTGTATCCTGTCTACTTACTACAATTAGTGAACATAGCTTTAGTAAGCTCTCTGTTCCTAGTCAGGTCCTTGTATGTTTCCGAAGAAGGTTAGAAGAAACATTGAACCCGATAGTGGCGCCCGACGAAGAAGAATAACCATGGCCGAGTTTCAAGAAGAACCTGTGCTGCCTGCAGAAACGTCTCAGAATCCAGAAATGCCAGCTGCCGCCCTGGAAGGATTTGGGTACATCGTCCAGACCATGCGCGCTTCGATGAAACCAGAAGCAACATTTAATGGAAACTCACCGGTAACCAGTTTTTTGGAAAAATTGGATGACCACTTCATGCTCTACCCCGTGCATGAGTTTCAAAAAGTTACCTTAGCTATCAGCGCTTTGAGGGGCCAAGCGCTTAACTGGTTCAAATGTATCGGCAGAAGTCTCTTGGGTCAAGCAGGAAGTCCCACCTATACTTACGAAAATTTCAAGACTGCCCTACTAAAAGCCTTCCCTGTTGTAAGGGATCGTGCGAAATTAGAAACAGAACTTTTCAGTATATATCAACAAAGAATCGAAAACCTCTCGAGCTTTATTTTAAGAAAAATTCACGTTTTCAAGCTCTTGTATGGAAACCGTCCGGATCCTGAAATAATTCAAGTGATTTTGCCGAGGTTACTACCCCAAGTGCAAGAATTTATTTAATTAAGAAATCCCACTACACTGGAAAAATTATTTGAGCTAGCAATCCAGTTTGAAAGTAGAAGAACTACGGACGTCGAAAGAAGACGCCAATATCAACAGCGAAACCAATTTGGTACGCCAAGACTACAGCAAACTCAAGCATACGGCTACGGAGAAAAAGCGAATCAGTGGGCAAGGAAACCCGAGCATTCAAAAACAGCCGGCGAACATCGACAGTTCAATAGCAACCCAGGAAAAAAGTCTCAAGGCCAGGGGAAAAAGAAGGAAAGCACGGAAAGGAAAAATAATTTAAACTAAAACGGATTTCTGCTGACGAGAGGGCGCGGAAATCCGAAGGCCACGAAAACCCCTCTTCCTACAAGATAAATACAGCAATGGTGAAAAATTTGACTCTTCCGAAGATTGAAGTCTTGGTGAACAATATCCCGGCCACCGCACTCCTGGATACCGGCGCGCAGTGTTCCTGTGTGGCAGAAGTCTTTTTTAGAAAGTATTTTCGCAAATACCGCATATATAATGCGGATAATACGACAGTATTAGCGGCGCAAGGAAAAGAATGTAAGTGCGTAGGTAAAGTACCTTTATATATCCGTATCAAGGACGAACAAGTAAAGGTGATGTTTTTTATAGTAAAGAATTTGCAAGCACATTTAATCCTAGGAATAGACTTTCTTTCAGACGCACAAGCTACACTGGATTTTAATGAAGCGTCCCTTAGGCTGACAATGAAACCAGTGCGTGTAGAAAAGGTTGAACCGCCAAGGTTAAATCTTGACCACCTGCCTAATGACGAGCAAGATAGAATCCGACAAGTGGTAAGTGAATTTGCTTCCTTATTTAGTGATATTCCAGGATTTACTCAGGTTACTAACCATAGTATTGACACCGGAGATGCATTGCCGGTTCGTCAAAAACCATACCGGTATGATAAGAATAAGGAAAAAATTATAGAATGGCATATTACCGATATGCTACGTAAAAAGATCATAACGCCCATCTCAAGTAGTTATGCTAGCCCGGTGGTTTTATGTAAGAAAAATAATGATTATCCTTAGGAGCATCCAAAAAGGTGAAGATTCGCTATTGATTACCGTAAATTAAATTCCATAACGAAATATCCGGTATATCCGTTACCGATCATAGAAGAAATTTTAAGGAACATAAAATCAACCAAATTTATGACGACTTTAGACTTAACGACTGGTTATTTTCAAATAGGGGTGAGGCCTGAGGACGTGCCTAAGACTGCTTTTATAACCAAGTCTGGCACTTATGCATTTTTGCGTATGCCGTTTGGCCTTTCAGGCGCCCCGGCAACATTTCAGCGATGCATGGACATTGTGTTAAGACCTGTTCTTGGAAAGTCCACATTTATCTATTTAGACGATATCATTATTACTAGTGATAATCTCGACCAACATATACAGGATTTAAGACAGGTGTTTTCTTTATTAAATGAGGCCGGTCTAAAAGTTAATGTCGAAAAGTGCAAATTTGCAGCCCCTGAATTAAAATATTTAGGTTACAATATATCGCAAAAAGGGATCGAGACAGATGAATCAAAAATAATCGCTGTACAAAAGTATCCAACTCCAAACACGGCAAAGAAGCTCTCTTCTTTTCTAGGACTTTGTTCATATTATAGGTCCTTTATAAAAGATTTTGCGGCTATCGCTGAGCCATTGTTAAAATTAAAAAGGAAAAAGGCAAGATTCTCGTGGACGGCCGAAGCCAATAGTGCTTTCGAAAAATTAAAACAAGCATTAACGCAAGCCCCTGTGTTGAAATTTCCTGAAAAGGATGAAAATTTAGAAATTTCAGCGGATGCTTCGGATTATGCGGTAGGAGCGGTACTTTCGCAAAATCAGCAGCCCGTGGCATTTTTTAGCCGAACTTTAAATCAAACACAAAGAAACTATTCCGCGACCGAGAGAGAGGCACTTGCAGTTCTGTTAGCAGTGCAAAAGTTCTGAGTCTATTTTGGAAAGGCGCCGATAACAGTATATTCTGATCATGCGGCGGTAACTAGATTGTACTCAGGGAAAAATTTATCCCCAAGGTTAATAAGATGGGCACTCAAGCTGCAAGAATATAATCTGGTAATCAAGCATACCCCCGGAAAGGAAAATATCGTAGCAGATGCCCTATCACGAATTAAATTAGACGAACAGGGTAATACCGTAAAAGTTGCAATGCTTACAGCGTGTACAATAAATTCCCGAGAAACTGTAATAAACGAACTGGGTAAGGATCCTGAGTTTGGAAGTATTTATGAGTATTTGATGGATCCTGAAAATTTTAGCCACCAAGATATTGTGGCGATAAGAAATAGGGCGGCCCATTACGAACTAATAGATGGTCTATTATTTTATACAAAAACTACGAATTCCAACAACGAATTTCGACCTGTTATCCCAGCTAGTCTTAGATTAAATATCCTGCAAGAGCTCCATGAAAGCCCTTTAGCTTCTCATGCTGGTATTCGAAAAACTATCCAACGCGTACGCGAGTCAGTATACTTTTCTGAACTGCAAAAGTTAACAAGGGCGTATGTCCAGTCCTGCCCAACATGTCAAGCCGTTAATTATATTAATTTCCGCCCGGCCGGGTTTCTAAATAGTATTAAATCCGAATTTCCAAATGAAATAATCGGCATCGATTTATTGGGCCCTTTCCCAAAAAGTCAGTTAAATAAAAGTCGCTATCTCCTTGTTATGGTTGATCATTTTAGTAAATGGACCGAAATTGTTCCCTTAAAACGAGCCTCCGCGAAATTAGTTACTGATTCTATTTTAAATAAATATATTTTAAAATACGGGGCGCCCCTAAAAGTTATATCGGATAATGGTCCTCAATTTGTAAGTAATATATTTGAAGACATGTGCCAAAAACTGAGCATACGTCATTTAAAAATGGTCCCGTATCGGCCGCAATCAAATATAGCGGAACGGGTCAACAGAAATATAGTGAAAATTATCCGTAGTTATGTTAAAAATTTTCATAAAAGCTGGGATAACTATGTCAATGAATTTGCTTTCGCCCTTAGGACCGCAAAACATGATACAACGGGAAAAACTCTTGCTGAGTTATTTCTAGGCAGAAAGATTATAACACCGTAAGATAAACTATTTTATGTGCAACAAAGAGCCCCAGAATTTAAAATGGGTGATATAGAAAAACTAATAAAAGAAGCAAAAACGAATACGGAAGTAGCACAAAGAAAACAGAAATTATATTATGATCTGAAACGACGGGGAGTAACTTATAAAGTAGGGGATGAAGTACTAAAAATTAAGCATTCACTTTCTTCAGCACCAGAAGATAAAACTGCCAAATTTTTTCCACGATTTGAAGGACCATATGTTATAGAAAAAATAACTCACGCTGTTGTAGTATTAAAAGCCGGAAATGGTGAAACCTGTTCCGCAAATATTGATCAAATTAAGCCCTACTTCGATCGTAATAAAATGCAAATCTTTTCAGATCTTTTGCAGGATCCGGCACGGCAGACACCGCAGGTACAAGTTCCAGAGGTGGGAAAACGACAAGTACAAGGGCAAGCCAATGAGAGACAGAAGCAAGTTAAAAGAAAATTGCCCCGCGGAAAAATTGAAGGTAAAAAGAAAAAGAAGCCGTTCCACCGTCCAGAAAACAGAGTTCACGAACACCCCCAGAATGAAGAAGGGAGAAGGACGACGTATGTGAAGAGGACCAGGGGAAATGACGGCAACTATAACCCGGCTTTAAAACGGAAGATCGACTCATCCGACAGAACTCTCCGCAGCAAAAGTCGCCGAACTGCGGAAGGGCCATCAGCGGCGGAGGAAAAAGTACAAGAAAAATTTGAACGGCCAACAACGAGGTCCAAGCAGGATCACGACAGAAGTTTCCCGGTTCCACCAAGACCAGCTGCCTTTAAACGGCCAAGACCACAAACGGAGAAGAAAAGGAAAGTGTTCAAGGGTGGCCGTACTGGTGAAAAACGGAAGCTTCCAGAGGAAAGCACTGAAGGGCGAGCCCGTACAAGAAGGAGGATATACCAAGCTACTGTCCGCAGTACCTTTAAAGACTGGGCCCAGAAAAGGATGTCTGAATATTACAAAGATAAGTAAAATTTTATGTTACTTTGCAAACTTAAGTTAATCTTTCATTCTTACTGCAAGTGGCAGATTTCAAGAAGTTTTACCTCATGCGAGGTCTACCTTTATCGCCAAAAGGGCGAGAAATGAGTTGTGACCGATTTTCGTATTATGTTTTTAAATTACTCGTGCGTAAAACTAAAGTTGATATATAATAGCGTTGTGTAAAAACTTAAATATTGTAAAAAAAAGTTATTGTATAAATTTTATTTAAAACATTCTAGCAAGAAAGAAGTTTTAGTCTGAAAGACTTTTTTTTTGAAATGTAGTATTATTTCAATGTAGAAAGAATTGGCACTTGCTTTGAAAAGAATAGAAGTTAACAATGTACTACTAATGTATGTTTTCAAAGGTGTAAAATTAACGACATGTTGATATGTTCTTATATACATGTGAACTGTTATTTTAAATGTTAAGAAATACCGTGATATGGTAAAAGTGAAAGTAATGTTAAAAATTTGTTATTCGTGTGACTGTAAAGATTAAATCATGACGAATATGTGGTAAAGGTTGAATGATGTAGTTAGGCTCTCTGACGCTACATTTTAGAGTTAGCCACTTTTAGAATAGTACCTCAGGGTTTAGAGTTGAAATTAGGGTGTGTTAAGAGGTCTCGTTATGTTGAATTTTAACACGTTAGTGTTTTGATTGTAGGAGGAAGTGTGGCACACGTAGACAGAAACACATTCGTGTTTGGTGTTCTTTTACAACACATGTCAGAGAGCACGGGGAGAGATAATTAAAATAGTCATGAATGAAATAAGAATGTTAAGAGAAGTATATTCTATATGTTATTTGCAATGTCATTCTGTAACATTTCATTAAACTAGTTTTCCTTCCAGATCTCTGGAAGGAACCAGAATTGAATAAAGCTCCTGTTTAGATGCAGTACAGATGAAAAAAAAAGATTGTTGTAGATCCTGGGAGCTGCTATTGTAACAAATTTCTTTCTTTTAAATTTTCTAGTTTCTAACGAAGTTATGATTGTAAAAGGTTGGCCTCGCGTTATATTCTAGAGCTAAAAGTTTTCAACAAGGTCGTTTTAGACCTCAGTTTCAAACTAATTAATTCTGGCGGGAAGTATGTAAGGATCTTAAGTTTTACTAACGTTTATTTTATTTTAAATCTTTACTATCACTTCTTATTTTCTACTTCCGGCCAGAATTATAAGCGTGAAGGATTTTATGCAAAGTTTGTCTGGCGAACGCCAAGTATTTAAGTGTGGCCTTTTTGCCAAGCAGAGAGAGGAAGCAGTGAGTTCGAAGCATGCCGCTTACCTTAGAAGTTACGCAGTTGCTATTTGCCTTCCAGGCCAGAGGTATTAATCCTCTTGATAAATTAAACGTATTGTAGTGTTCACAGTCTCTGTGCTACATACGCTTCCTGTTATTATAAGGCCAATCTTTCACGTGTATTATTCTAAAGTTAAATTAGAGTTTAGTTTTATTTTGATATCTTTTACGTTAGACCCCGAGTGGAGGGTCATTGTATTCCGAAGTACGGAAGTCATTGTATATAAAGAAAAATAAAGGGTTTTGTATACCCTTCGTCTGTATCCTGTCTACTTACTACAATTAGTGAACATAGCTTTAGTAAGCTCTCTGTTCCTAGTCAGGTCCTTGTATGTTTCCGAAGAAGGTTAGAAGAAACATTGAACCTGATATGTTGACTTCAAAAATTTTAGATTCTAGAGAAACAATTATTGCTGAATTGAAAGCTGATCCTCAATTTGGAAGTATCTATGCATATTTGAAAGAGCCCGAAAGTTTTGAGCACACAGATATCGATGCGATAAGAAATAGAGCAGAAAACTATGAAAGAATAGATAATTTATTATTTTATACGAAAACAACAAACGAAAATTTCGAGTACAAACCAGTCATCCCAGCCTCGCTTCGATTAAGCATTTTGAAGGAATTACACCACGCGAAAACAGCGGGTCATTTAGGTGTCAGAAAGACTTTAAAAAGGGTACGCGAGGCGGTATATTTCCCGCAATTATACAAAATAGTAACTGCGTATGTCAGGTCCTGCAATCAATGTCAGTTAATAAATGATATTAATTACAGCCCGGCCAGGTACTTAA
Source organism: Stegodyphus dumicola (assembly GCF_044657685.1). Classification (NCBI taxonomy): domain Eukaryota; kingdom Metazoa; phylum Arthropoda; class Arachnida; order Araneae; family Eresidae; genus Stegodyphus; species Stegodyphus dumicola. Next base: position 217,835,492 of record NC_140771.1, read on the forward strand.
ATAGCATTCGCGCTACATTTCCGAATGAAATTTTAGGCATAGATCTTCTTGGTTCTTTCCCCCAGAGTGAGTTAAATAAAAGTCGTTTTCTTTTAGTAATTGTAGATCATTTTTCAAAATGGACAGAAATTGTTCCACTTAAACGTGCGTCAGCCAAAATAGTCGCAGATGCATTCTTACACAGATACATTTTAAAATACGGTGCACCGATAAAAGTCATTAGCGATAACGGTAAACAATTCGTTAGCCAAATATTTGAAAATATTTGCACTGGACTTGGCATACGCCATATCAAAATGGTTCCGTATAGACCACAGGCCAACATAGCAGAAAGAGTTAATAAAAGTATTGTAAAAATAATTCAATTGTAAAAAGAAGTTATGTTAGCACACATCACAAGCGCTGGGATGGCTACATAAATGAGTTAGCTTATGCTTTAAGAACGGCAAATCACGATACTACGGGAAAAACTCCAGCAGAATTATTTTTAGGACAGAAGTTAATTACGCCATTAGATAAATTATTCTTTGTGCAACAAAGAGAGCAAGAATTTAAACAAAAAGATGTGCAAAAACTCATTGACCAGGCGGTTAAAAGCTCGGATACGGCAAGAAATAGACAAAAATTATACTATGATAGAAAACGCCGTGAAGCAGATTTTAAAGTTGGAGATAAAGTGTTGAAGCGGAAATTTTCTTTATCAAGTGCCCCAGACAATTTTACTGCAAAGTTAGCTCCAAAATTTGAAGGCCCCTATGTAATTCAGGAAATAAAGGGAGTCGTATTGTACCTTAAGAACGGAGAGGGGAAATTTGTAAAGCAAGTCCCGACCGAGTGAGCTGAAATCGTCATCATTTGCATATTTCATCGCGGTATACACATGAGGCAAGTTTTATGCTGTTTAGATGCTTTCCTTCATGGTTTTGCATTTGAATGGCCAGCAGTTTATGTTCGATGTAATATGAACTTTGGAAAGTGAAAAGAATTCGAATTCAGTGCAAGCCGTTAAGTTAGATACTGTGGAAATGGTGCGTTAAGCCATCGGAAATATGCTAGGTACAGATGCATGGCCTGCGCTGCAGTGATGAGAGATGAGATGCAGTGATGAGAGGACGATTATCTGTCATTATACCATTATTTATATACTGTGTCTACTATTTCTAACTTACTTGTTTTAATGCACGAAAGTCGAAATTCGTAGTGGTATGTTGATGATTAATTTAGGTTACTCAATTTCGAAATCGCCATTTAAAATTATTAGATAATAACAAAGCACACAGAGCTAAAGGGAGACCTTTGTGGAAATCACAATAATGGCCTAGGAGTAATGTCGCTAAACAATGGTAGTTCGATATGGGTTCGATTTTAGGCGAACGGGCTGGCTGCATAGTCGTTTTTGTGGATTTTCCTATGTTTACGTAGATACGAACCTGTTTCCCTTAGAAAGACCTCCACAAGCAAGTCAAAGTTGCAGAGGGGGAAAACCGCGAAACCACTGTAATCATCCCTTCCGTCAGGATTTGAATTCAGCTCAAACTACCAGATGTTTTTGTGGAAGGAAATTTCAGGTCCAAACAGTAACATCTTCCTTACCATCTTTTACTTATGCTGTCCACTTTCCTTCGTACAAGTACACTTAAATTAAATTAAGTTTTCGTCAATTTTATTTGTTTAATAATGTATTTCTTTATGCATTGTTTTATAGTCACTGCTTTCTATTGGTATGAGTTTATGAACTTGCTCAAAATGTACTTTTATAATGTTTAAATAAGAATCATATGTGATCCGGGAACGAATTAATCCATTTTACATTAACTCATAAGGGGAAAATTGTTTCGGTTTGTGGCGCATTACAGCTCTGAAGAACGAATTAAATTCATGAGCTGAGATTTCAATGTATTAAGCAATTTCTTAAAATTTGACCAGCCGCCGAAGAATAAGATTACAAACGATAATTTAAAAGAGTTAAGAAAACTTATCATACAGATTTAACACCAGCTGCTAATAAAAAAATAATTTTAGAATGATACTGTGAAATATCCTTTCTAAAATTTATTTTGTACTTTGAGCTAATTCCTTCAAAGATGAGTTTAAAATTCGACTCTAACACCTTCTAGGGATTAAAATGTTTCTTTTTTAATAATATGATTTTTTTCTTTCTCTAAATTTTATTTCATCTAAGCAATTATTTCTCTTACTGCAAAATCTCTATCTTATGCTTGATTTACTGTACTCCAAAATCACTTTTTATCAAATGCATTCATAACTTAAGAAAGAAAATGGCTTATGTACACTAGCACACAGGTGCCTATTTCTAATGGTTTTTAGGAATTTATCAAAGTTTGTCAAAGGTAATGGTATTATGATCTGAGTTTATTAATTATTTTAATTCATCATTAGAAGTTAACAATATTATACAGTATTACGTTTCCACGAATTCTAATACAAATGAAAACAAATGTGTAAAACATAAAATTGGATTAAAAAAACCGCAAACTATAAAAATTAAATTAAGTTATTATTTTTATTTTGATAGTTTGTTTTATTGCAAGATTTAATATTAAACGGGAAATGGCCAGGTTGAAATGAAATCTATACATTCGTAGATCGTTTCTTATTTTCTATGCATATCTTTACAGCATATACCATGTAAATAACCTTATTGATTTATAAACCTTATGAAACGCGTCTCTAAATCTTCGTGAGAAGAAATGTCTGTCACTACATATGGAGCTTCCTAAACATATCTTTCAACTAAAAACTCAGAAATGTAGAAAGAAATAACATGGAAAAAATTTTCCTAAGGAAATTTGAAATGAAATCTCTAGCGACAATTTAATGCTTTTGCCATCGTCTGCTAAAGCGAAATACTAAAAGAGAAATGTTTTGCAAACATGGAAGTCGTAAGCGAATATTCATATCCCACTAGCGTGACGAAAACTTTTATTGTCTTATATAAAATGCCTCTTCTGAAATGAGTATGAAATCCAAATAAAATGCTTGCAAAATCTAGTCTAGAGATTGAAGTATCATTTTAATTGTCAGATATAAAACTTGTTCATTTTTACTTTCTTGAACGAAGTAAAGAAAGTATTGCAATCCAACCACAAAAAATTCATGATAGCATATTTGAACGAAAATATCCATTTTTATTGCTATCGAATGCAATTTAGCGATGTTTTTGCGTGACATCTGTATGTAAGGACAGAATAAAGAACTCTTCTTTTTCCTCAAACGAGTTATAAAACAGATTTAAAATGATTCCAGAAGAGATTTTTTTCGTGGCATATGATGTATTTGTACGTATCTCGCATAACTCAGAAACAAGTAGTCTCAGAAGGTTGAAATTTTGTATAAGGACTGCTATAACATGTAGTTGTACACTCCCTTTTTAGTTGAAATCGGCCGCACCAAAAGTACATACATATGCATATATATATAATATATGTAATAATAAAATTCCATAGTCAAGCATACACTTAAAATTCTAACTGTATGTTCTTTTCATTTTTAATGGCGACGTTCTCTTATTTAAAAGTACGTGGAATTAAATCCACAGCCCCGTAGTTAAGTTGTTTTTCCCGCCTTTTCTACACGTACAGTTATAGAATGTTCTGGAAATATTTAAAGCGAACTGGATTGACTGACGAGGCTGACGTCATTTCTTGGAAGCTCCGCCTTTCCAGAAGCTATAAATAGACTTGCAAAAGAATATAGGGGCTTTTTTTTAATGTAACAATGCAGTAAACTTCACACAAAAAGTTATTAGTAATTTTTTTTATTTCCTCCGGAGATATGAATTTTGTAACTGCTATTTCTCCTGACCAATAGTAAATGGATCCTGTTTTCTAAACTTATCGTCTGATAATTTAAGCTACGACTACATCTTCACAAATCTATTTATTCCGGACAAAAGCTGGTTCATAACATATATATATATATATATATATATATATATCCTTTCTATTACTTAGCTCAGTGAGCTCAGTTTTGTTTTTTCCTATATGTTGGTAAATTATGCATTTTTTGCTTCAAAAATGATTGAATTATGTTTTTCTTATCTTCTGGTTAAGGATTTTATGCCTTTAGTTAATCTGAATGCAATATTTGTAGAATTATAAACAATTTAAAAGTTGTTTAAGGACGGCTAAGCCTAATATTTGTTTACCATTACAGCCATGTTTGTTTACATTTGAAACTTATCAGAATATTGAAGTAAGTCAGTTGCTGCACCTTCAGTGCCTTTTTGTCGACTGTAAAAAAAGTAAAGGCTAGTGGACAAGAAGGCAGATTTTTCCAAAAATCTGCCTTCTTGTCCACTGGCCAAATTGCTTGTTTTTGCGCAGAAACTGTAATTTTAGTTGTAAATTTTTTTTATTGTTTTAACTGTGTTCGATATTTTTAAATTTTTAAAAAGATATTTTGAGTTTTTTATATAGTTTTGCCTTGCCGAGAAGTGAGGACTTAATTAATTCAATGAGAAATACACTCAACAGCCAAAACATTATGACCACCTGTCAATAACGAGTTGGGCCACCTTTGGCGCGCAACACAGATTCAACACGCCTTGGCATGAATGCCACAAGTCCTTGATAGATGGCCGGAGACAGATTGTACCAGATGTTGTAGCAACGGTCACGCAAATCCGAGATATTGCGAATTGGTGGTCTTTGACCTCTGAGCTGCCATCCCATGACATCCCAAATGTGTTCTATCGGATTGAGATCCGGTGAGTTAGGCGGCCAGGACATTAACTGGAAATCAGCATCATGTTCCTGGAACCACTCGAACACAATTGTAGCCTTGTGACACGGGGCGTTGTCCTGTTGGAACATTCCATTTTCAGCTGGAAAAACAGAAGCCATGTAAGGGTGTAACTGGTCCGCAATGATGTTCAGATACCCTGTAGCATTCATGGTCTGCTCTACCACAACCACGGGTCCCAGAGACGCCCAAGAGAACGTCCCCAGAGCATAATACCGCCACCATCGGCCTGTGTATGACCTACTGTGCGTTGAGGGAGCAACTGTTCTCCTGGAAGACGGCGTATCCTGACACGGCCATCGGCGTGTTGAATGACAAACCGTGATTCATCTGACCAGGAAACTCTCTCCCACTGATTCATGGACCAGTCGCGATGTTCCCGGGCCTAGCGCAGGCGCAGTTGGCGATGACGCTTGGTCAGCAAAGGCACACGAGTGGGAGGTTTGCTGCGTAGCCCCATATCCAACAGTGTCCGCTGAACAGTGTGCTCCGATACTTTTCTACTTGGCCTTGCATTGTATTCGGCTGTCAGCTGAGCCACTATGTGGCTCCGGTTTTGCTTCACCATGCGAGACAGTCTCCGACGACCTTTTTCTTTGATAGCATGTAGACGTCCAACACCATGACGTCTACTGTTGGTTTCACCGTCATTCATCCCCTTTTCATACGTACTAACAACTGTAGATCGCGAATAACCCACGAGTCGTGCAGTTTCGGAAATACTTGTTCCAAGCGTTCGAACGATTACAATCTGCCCTGTATCAAAGTCGCTTAGATCCGCAGCCTTTCCTATCACACACAAAAGTAAGTGAAAGAATGATTCTTCAGACTCTCCAGGAGCAGTTAAATACCACTTCCACCTGATCACATGCCTTCCACGTTATCCAGGCGCATTCATCGCAAAATGTAGGGCTGGTCATAATGTTTTGGCTCTTGAGTGTATATCTCCAATGAAATTCGAGGAAATAAGTTTACATGAAATGCAGGAAAATATGAGTATAATTTAATATTACGTGCAAGAAAGTCATGCGGTGTACACATTAGATTTTTTCTTTAATGTTTCATGCATTTCAAATCTCTTACATATTAAATCAAGCTTGTGCATCACGACAAAACTACAAAACAATATGTATATTACGTTAAAAGAGACAGATATATACAAGAATTATTACATTTTTATAGTGCCATTATTTTTCAGACTCAAATTTGTGTCACACTGTTACATATAGTTTCGAAATTCGTGATTTTGGGATATTCCCAATAATATGCAGATTTCAGATTTGAATCTCGTGTTCAGATCAATTTTTTATTGAGATGTGTCGAGATTATAAAAGTTTATTTGCAATTAAAAGAACTATAAATCATCTTAAGTTTGTAAGAAAAAGCTTCCATGTTAAAGCATATCGACTCTCCCTTCGTTTAGGCCTCGTATGTTAGTCAAATTGGAATTGAATACCGCCACTGTAAAATGTAAATCAGGAAAAAATGCAGCTTTAAATGGACATTGATTTTAAAACTCTATGAACTTCAACAGGGATCTGAAGAAGGTCTTCCTATTCTTCAGGAGCAAAAGGCATTTTGCCTTAAAATGTTTTTTTCTCCTGAAAACTAAGGACTTATGTCAGAACACCCTCAGTATCGATAGTATTCTGTAAAATCCATATTAGTGTAATACTGCAATTTCCTAATTTTATAGATATTTGTCAATCATAAATCATTATACACGAATCTTCTAAAAACTAATCATTTTGGGAAAATATTTTATTTTAAAGCATTTTGTTTCGATAACAGGCATGCACATATACATCAGTATTGTTATCAAAAATTACTGTGAGAAGAATTCAAAATAGTCTTTCATGTATAAGGTATTTCTCCCACTTCCCTAGCGTGCCTTCGTGGTGTAACGGTAGCACGCTGGGCCGGTATTCCAGAGGTCCGTGGTTCGATCCCCGGCAAAGGCGGTTGCATATTTTTCATCTTTTCTGCTTCCAATTAACCTAATGACGCTACACATGAATTACTGACTGATTGCGGACGAATAAAATCAAACCAAACACCTAAAGTAAAAAACTAACTTTTAGTATTCTTTCAGAAGACTTGAATCTATGAAGTCCTGCACGGGTAGTTTTCAATCACTATAGCTCAAAACTTCCATGTTAAAGCTGAAGCTTTACTAAAAGCTCAAAACCTATATCTTTTAATCTTTTTACCACTAATTATAGGTTAGCTAGCTGCCTATTAATATAATAAAACTGTTAGGTTCTAAAAATAGCTACTCTGAGGAACACATTTGGTCCCTTGTTTATCTTCACTTAGGCCACATATTTCCCAAATCGAGAAAGGAATGTTTGATCATTTTTATTGTTTTTAAAAACCTATCTAAATGAACTACTATCTTAATTAACTTTTTAGCTGTAAAACTGCATATATGCCATTGTATAATTACATGTATCTCACTGTATTACAATATCAAAATTTTCAATAAATTACCACTAGGAACAGATGGTTGTAAGGCCCATGCATCAGATGCTGGGTCTCTACGGTTGGTGCACGCCGCCTGAATGTGCACACAATTACCATCTGAGGGGCTCCCTAAGCAATGGTGGACGTGGTGTAGTGCCAATTAACCATAATGGTAAAGGCACTGTGCCCACGTCCTCCGTCCACTGCCACCTGTCCTAATTAACCTACTGCGCTATTAAGCAGAATTATTTATGTTGAGATTTTGTTGTAGGAAAATTAAATTTTTACTCCATTTCCTTTATTGTAATTGCAACTCTCCTATGTCATAACACTCCATGCTTTGGAGTATTGTGCGAATTTATCTAAAATGAGTTCCTGGAACACCGCCCCTAACACAAAGGTGATTTTTCAAACACTATGTGCATGTTAAATAATGTCAATATATTTTTATATAAAAGCATATGATGTAATTTTGGTTTGATGTACCTACATAGAAAAAATAGTGGTTCGAATAGCTGGCCTTAATTATAATGACCGCCCCCCCCATATAGAGGAAAAAAATACATTTATTCCAATAAAATACACGAACTCAACTCTTGTTTTAATTTCCTCAAAGAATTTAATGTGCTCTGTTATTGATGCTTCTAGTCATCGTGATTTTAACCTTCAGCCACATCAGGTCTCCGAATTTATCGTAGACGAGAGGCAAGGGATAACTTCTATCATTGACCTTAGGTTTTTGATCAGCGTATAAGCTCGGGTACCTTTGCAGTGCTCACAGGAGGCTTTAGCGAGGCCCAAATGCCAAAAGGCGAGCTTCGTTACTAGGCAACCAGACTAGTAACGAAGTTCGGCTACATGATGGAAAGTGGTATAAATTGTGCAAATGTTCTGACTGTTCAACTTAATACCAACTTTATACAAGTACAAGAAAACGTGGACAGAATACTCAAAATTATCCATTATTAGTACAGGTATTACCAACCTGGTATAAGAACAGATCAATCACAGAGAAGAAAATATGTAGTACAAACATTACGTCGATGATTCTGCTGAGTTATTTTCAGATTCACGCATGCATAACTTTAGCTTGCCTGACTGGCTACGGTTTAAATCTTGCTTCACGGATGTAAACGGAATTATCGACTTACTTCTGAAACCGACAAAAATAACGAAGATCAGAGATAGGCGATACGTTTGCTCTGCTCAGCCTCAGTTTTGATGAAGAGTCCTCCGAGCTCCGAGTGATGGTTTTAAGGTTCACCAACACCTTGAGAAGACTTTCGCCTCTACAGTATTTTAAGGCACCCATGGCGTAGATATACTATCTGACGAAATATATTACAAACATTTACAGTATTCGACAAGAGCGTACGTTTTGGCACTCAGTTAACATTCAACCGTGCCAACAGGACAAACAACGTGTTCTTAAACGTAATGACCTAACGCTGTTTTGCCCTTGAATATTGCATAATGCGAACATATACCCTTGACATTTCATTTTATTTTATATTAATTTATTCTGCAGAAAGAAAAGAAAGCATTATCAATATCTTACTTGTTTTGGGAGCATAAAACGTAGACCTTATTTAAGACAAGATAGCGAATTCTCGCTATGCCTTGAAAAACAGATGACTGACGATGAAGGTTATAACAACCTTTTTAACTAAACTGAACACAACATGCACACATTCGGTGCTTACGACTAACCACCACTTGTGGCTAAGTAACTTAAAACAAAATAGTATGCACAATCAGAATGAATCAAATTTTAACTACATGACTAGCTCCTACTTTAAACTAAATTCGCTTTATCGGCTGCTCACCGCAAAACTGAGTCTAGAATATCAATCTAGTCTAAAGTAAATGGCTATCACAAATATTCAACTACAGAGCTACTTGCAAGCACGCGGCGTAACTCATTCTCGGCATTACCCGCTCTACTCCTAACTCAAATTCTTAAATTCTGCCACTTAACACTATTTCCGACCTCAGTGAGATTTACATATGTGTCATTTAAATTTTTATTCTGGCAGGAAATTGAAATCAGAAGGAAAATGAAAATTTCTTAAAACAAAAATAATTGATTAGCACAAAATAACGTTCACCGTGATAACAAATTGTGTTTTTTAATAAAATATCGAATGCGCAAAAATTAATCTACGAATTTCTAATTAATTTTGTCGGAAGTAAACGTTTAAATATAAATAAACTGTAGAACCAATTTTGGTGAATCTTTACATTATGGTAACTTAACGATTTTTTGGCGAAAATTTGGCGACCAACCCTGCTACAGCAACCTGCTAGTTTTGTTTTGACGAAGTAAAGGCATTTTTTTTTAACTCAACATTTTTTCCAACAATCTGCTTGCCGAATTAAGCTTATACTAGAACTTTTATGGAACAAAAATGCTTAATCATGACGAAGATTAGGTGCGAAATTGGGAGAAATTGCAGAATCGCAAACTGCTTGCCGCGTTTTTAAGAATTGCACATACACGGTATCCATGTACACGTCGACATATTTTCACTTAAAAAAGTCAAAGAAAATTGACAAAAATCCAATTCTTCTTACTCTTGTAAAAAGCGCCAAACAAATAAGTGGGCTATTCAGCACTTTAGCAGCGAAATTGTTCCTAAGTGCTTATTAGCTAAAATCACGATCGGAATTTTCCGGAAAATGTCACATGACATGTCTCATGATCTCTCATTTCTCTGAGACAAAATAATCTGTGATTCGAACTGTGTACTTCTCAGATTATTGCTAAAGTCCTAGCTAGTAACCTTTATCGCCTTACCAAAATGTCGCCAAACTAACTGTTACCATATTCTAAAGATTGGCCCCAAGTTTTTATCTATTCCAATTAGTTTTATTTTTAAATTTATATTAAAAATAAGTGTTGCTTTCTAAAATTTTGTATTTTCATTATTGTTGCTTATTTGATAGCAGAGTGTTTTTTATTGTAAAGTGAGCAGCAATTCCTAATCGTTTTCTATGCATAGAGTATTTTTATATGGAATTTTCATATAAATAATGAAGGAGCGCTAAAGCATTTTCTGCCAAAGCTGCTACTTCTTATAACATCCTTTTTATATAAGACACCGTAGATGATTAATCAAGCTTAATTAAGAACGAGCATTGTCTGGATTTACTTTTTGGTGTGACATTATAAGGTATTTCTCCCGCCTTCTTAGCATGCCTTCGTAGTGTAGTGGTCAGCACGCTGGATGCGTATTCCAGAGGTCCGCGGTTCGATTCCCGGCGAAGGCGTTCTCATTTTTCATCTCTCCTGCTTTCAAAAATACCTAATGACTGTACAACATGTTCTACTTTTTTTGTACTTTTAATATTTTGCTTCTTGCTCTTCGCTTACTGAATTCATAAGCATACTTCTGAAGCTGGTTATTTTACACATATTGAAACATTGTGGAAATATTTAAATATTTTTAAGGGTCCCTTCACATTTAGTAAAATGCTGATTCTTTTATAATATTGCTTTGAGCCTGAATCAAGCCATAACAGAAAAGTATTGTAACTGTGCACTCAGTATACCAGTAAACAGATTTCACTGCTTACTTAAACGGTTTTATTCAATGTCTAATTTAAGTTAAAAGTATCTGCTATATTCTATCAAATGCAACTTTAATATAAAACTCAAGGGAATTTAATTTTCCTGTGAATTCCCTTAATGATAACCCTTTGATTATTTAATTTATTTACTCTGGTGGCTTTTCGAGCCTTTTGAATAAGAGTTTTTCCCACTGAATGAACACTAAAGCTGAAATGATAAAAGCCAAGTTGTTGTTCATTAAATGTCGTGTGCCTCTTATGTTAAACGATAGAGCATCTGGTTACTTGATGCTTCCTTGCGTGACACTATTCATAAGATTCTTATTTTTCAGCATTTTCCGTGAATTCATTCACAGTTTTCCTTAGTTCGCCCCTTCACGGTGATTCTAAAAAGAGCTTTTCATTATACTGTGAGATAGAAATGCTTTGGTACTTCAGAGAATTTAATCTCTGAAGCAACAAATTTGAAAATTCAATCTTTGAAGTAATCTCCTTCAGGCAGAAAATTAAGTGCCCTTTCGTTTTGAGTAAAAGAATATTCCGGAATTATTTTTATATCTCTTCAATTCTCAGTCTAAAAGAATTATTACTGTATCAGCCCGAATATATTTTGGCCTCACATATTAAATTATCTTGTAGTTTTGCGTTAGACATTTCAGAAGGATAAAAAAGGGATTGAGATTGTATTAGTGGTTTGAGAAGGGGAACAAATTCTGCATGTAAGACAAGAGAAGAGTTAAATAATCTAAATATCTTCACATAAAATTAAGTAAGAGAGTTTCCTTTCAAAGTAAAAAATAACGATTAAGAGATAAACTAACTTAATGTAAGACAGAAAAGAAACACGCCTCAAATAAATCATAAAAGACAAGCAGCAACCTGTGTTAGGCGTAGAATTTTAGCATAGAAACTTTAACGATTTCGAGGAAGAACAAAATCCTCTTCATACGGAGCAAAGAAATATGCAACTGAAAAACCAAGTTACGAACAAATTTATACCCTAAGGAAGTCGAGAGAGAGACGAGAGAAAAATTTACCGTGTTTAGTTAATGGTTTTAATCCAATCCTACCTAAAGCTTTTAGATCTTTATTATCCTTATTATTATCTCTACTACTAACAGATGGCGCTACTCTCTCGTCTTCTCGACTTCCTTAGGGCATAAATATGTTCGTAACTTGATTTTTCAGTTGGAGATTTCTTTGCTCCTGATGAAGAGGGATTTTGTTCGCCCTCGAAATCGATAGAGTTTCTATGTTAAAAATCTGCGCCTAACACTTGTTGTTTCACTTTTATAACTTAATGTAGTTTTTTTAGAGTCGATCTCAGCGTAATCAAATTTGATCTACATTAAATTAATTTCTTATTTTTATGAATAGCATTACTTAAAACAATTGGGTGAAATTTTGCCTGGGGTGTTGAAACCCAAAAAATGGTGATTTTGGATTTTTTGCATTTTCAAATTTTCTATACTTTTATCTTTCTAAAAATACCATTCTTTAATCTCTATAAAAATTAGAACTGTAATAAATCTAGTTTTAATTTGTCATCGAATGATTTGATAAATGAGGATTTTTACATAAAAACGCGTTCTTCTCCAAACTTGATTTTTCTATACTTTTCTCAGGAAGTACTGCTCACACGTATCTAAAATTTTTATGGCTTATATATTAGGTTTCTTTATATTCACTGAAATTAGCTTTTTGTGATAAACTACGAAAACAAATCAAAAAAATTTTTTTTGTGTGAGAAAAGTGCTAAATTCTACTATGCCTAAGAAAATATTCTACAAATTGCTCTAAAATTCAAACTGTTTCAAAAGCTCATTTCAATATAATTAGATAGGCATACTTTAATTACCCCAAAAAACTTCAAGCGTGCATCTACAGCAAATTTTGAGAAAAGGAACATCATAAATGGCCAATTTAACATTGTCAGTATAGGGGTTTCTGATACCCTTTAAATACCTGAGAAATGACAACTAATTTTCCAGTTTAAGATCTCAACTAATTTTCTAATTTGTGATCTCAATTAATTTTCATGTGAGTTACTATTTTGCCCAAATATTTCATAAATTTGTTACATTTCGTATTAGTCTTCCAGACTATTATTACTCCTCAACCTTACATATTTCTTTCTTAAAAACAGGAGAGCCAGTTTCCCTTAGAAAGTCCTCCACGAAGGCATCCCTCCCCTTAGGCAGACAGCCCTATCGTGCTTTGCCATAATTAAATACCACCACCACCACATCTTAAAAACAGGAAGAACGTCAACTATATTCAATTGAATTGCTGTTACTGGATCCGAAATATTTTACTTAAATTGTTCACGAGAAAACATTTTACATCTACATTAAGTTAAAATGCGCAGAATCTCGCCTATTAAGTTTCGTTCTTAACTTCACCTTTTTCATAAATTAATAATAAATACTTCTTCCCTAATATGTCTCAGAAATGCTTAATCTTTTAACATTCCTCAAACAATATTTTCGTGATAAGAGATATTCCGAAACAATTTCCGGAAAAAAAAAGTAACAAGTAGGCGTTAGAAGTTAACCCAATTTATCAGTTCCATTAGATAACACAATTAAGATAAACGTGTTTTACGATTCTGTTTATTTCCGTGTTTCTCTCTCTGCATTTACGATCTTATTTTCACTAACAGCCTTAATTTGCTGCTTCGTAATGGATTTAATTACGGTCATGATCCCTGCCATTTGCGCATTGAGTGTCCCTGGTTTCATTTATTGGCAAATTCATACTCCCGGGTATTTTTTTTTCAGATTAAGAAATAATCAGTTACAAAATTCAGTCTGGTTAACGAGCCATAATGTATGATATACAGTAGCCCAAAAATAGCAAAGTACTGTATTCTCATTGCTAACTCAACCATGCCTACGCAAAGATGCATCATCGCAATTCGGATCGATGTTTCATTTGTTATGCAGTGCTTCCATGAAAGCACGTTTTTTAATCACCTTCCATTCCATTAAACTAAACAGGATACAAAGTTACAACATTTTGGCATTGCTCTACATTCTGTTAATGATTAGGGTAAAACAACAGAATTCCCTACTTTTTATTCGTACAAAATAAAGGTATATAAATGTTGTAAAGGTATAGAGTTTGATTTGCTTTAGTAGCATTATAAAATCTAGCCTTTTTAGGCTACATAAACTAATCCAGATCTTACAAATGAACCTGGCGAATTGCCGCACAGGCGTGAAGTAGTTACCAGCACTGAAGATGGGTGAAAGTAACCCTTTATTAATTCAAACTACGAATAGAAAAGGCACGTTCTTCGTGCTTTACAATAACACCGACAACTTGCAGTAGAACTTAAATGTAATACATAAATCAATTCAAATCTAACTAGAATAGCTCTGGATTAGAACGTTAAGTTACGGCTAGCTTAGGTTGACTCACAAACCTAACAGGCGTAACTACCATCCGAAATGCCCCAAGGGACGTATTTACCTAATATCAATGTCAGGAACGAAACGAGCGCTGGCTAGCGAAAACACGCTCTGAATTAAACTCAGGTATTTACCCGTTTAGCTCTTTGAGGGGTAGGAAAAGGCCATCAACTTTTTCAGCAAAACTCTTGTTTTATTTACTATATTAGGTGTTACAATAAGATTATTTGCGACGATTACACATATTTTATTTAAGACAAGTGAAAAAAATGAAAACTTCTGGTGGTTAGTGTCAGTGACCATCCCCCACGCAACACATTCCTACAAATCAGTCTCTATGGTACGTATGGAAACAGTTTTTCTTTTTGAAGCAGAGTGCCATTTTGCATGTGTTGTATTCCTACACTCTTCTTACGGGTGTGGGAGTTCTTACGGTTACCGTTTCTTGGTGCTGCAGAGTGCACATCGTCGTGATGTTGTCTTCGATGGCTGATGCTTATTTTCTTGAAGACGAATTGCTGCATCAACTACTGGCTGATGTTTCTTGATTGCCATCTAGTGAGCTACAAGGAAACTTCAGAAACGATCAGTCTTGAAAACCGCTCACAAGAGTGAGTAAGACGTTCAATTGAAAAGGTGGTTACTGTCAAAAAGTTAAATACTCACTTCACTTAACTTTAAATTTTCATCCTGGCAACGAAATACGAGAAACAATTGAGGATTTCAGGAAAGATAACAAAACATTGTAATAATATGTTAATTTTAACTGAAGGAAACCCTACAGCATAACCTAGCATCAAATACTTAATAGACTTATAAAGAGCTAATCGCTTCCTCTGAAAAGAGCTACAGGATCTTGAAAAGATTTTAAAAACTTTTTATTAAATCAGAACTTGAACATAAATCACGATTCGCGTATTTGACAAGCTCAGTCACCACTTGTGGTGAGGTAACTTAGAATAACAGTAAATTTCCAGAATTTAGATTATGTTTAGTAGTCGAAGACTACACAAATTAGTTAACGCACAGTCGGCTTCGCACTGGCGTAAGAATTTCAGTGACTGCTGCTATAACGCAAACCGAAGAATTACAATCTTATCAGCGAAACCGAGTAGTGTGGCCTCGAGAGGCAGAAACGAGCTGTGTCTTACAATCTGAAAACCTCAGCATAAATACTCTTAAAATCTTATGTATTCTTTTAGGGAAAAGGAAAAGAGAAGTGACGGTAAAGGTTAAAATCATAAATACCTGGTTATGCAAATTAATAATAACCTTGGAATATTATAGATTATGACATATTTTATTATTACTCCGTTAAATATTGGTAATATTTTCGATTTCTTTAAATTCGTTAAAATAACTTAAAAAAATCGAGAACAGATACTTATCCGAAAGATATAAAATTGCGGTAATACGGGAATGGTTAATGAAATTTATAATCTTCCTTTTATTTAAAACTTTGATGATAACTTTCTGGGAAAAAAGAGACAAACATCAGTTATCGCATCAGGCCTTTTCTGGCCTAACACTCTTTCTAAAATTTGCTTTGCTATAGTTTTACAAAATAGCGTCTGCTTCTTTTTCGTAAAGTATATAATGTTTCATATATTCCATCAAGCAAAAATCAAGTAATCTCTGACATAAATAATAAGAGATGTAACAATGCAAACCTTCAAGTAAAATTTGTTGGTTAAGTTCTTTTTCGTAAGAAATAGGTATTTTAAATAAACATAGTTAACACAAGTTAGTAATCAGTGCATTTAATAACTATATTAATTATGATTAGGGAAATTCTCGATGTCTGACTGAAAGTTTTCCGTCCTAAGCAATTTTAAGCATACTATATACTGTACTTCCAATCTCAAATTTCTGAGTAATTTTATGACAGCAGTCTTCATTTTTAAGTGGGTTATGAAACTATTCATTATACTTAATTTGGTAGAAAGCAAAGTCAAATTCCCTCAAATACAAATATCAAGGAGGCATACTTAATATATAATTTCAAACCACTGTCTATAAACTAAACAAACAAAGCTGTTTATTCTGTCTCAGACAACACCACCGATCCATTGTGTAAAGCTGTTTTATTGAATATCAACAACAAATACACTTTGAATACCAAAAGGAGCTACTCTTCTGTATTTACTTCCAAAATGAAATTGCAAAATGTTTGAATTATACCGATATTCTCATATTTCAGAAACATATTAATATGAAAGGACCGAATTTATTATTTTTAACACGATAAGAAATAAAATGTATTTAGTTAGCTAAGGAAAACTATTAAAGGTTTAATCTACTTGTTTTATAAAGTATTTCTCCCACCTCCTTGGTATGCCTTCGTGGTGTGGTGGTCTGCACACTGGGCTCGTATTCCAGAGGTCCGTGGTTCGATTCCAGACGAAGGCGTTGTTAATTTTTCATCTCACCTGCTCCCAAAGTACCTAATGTCTCTATAGTGGCGCCCGAACTAAAAGGGTGGTGGATGATGACTCTCCAACCCAGGATTTGGCGATTGGGAGTATATAAGGTATTTCTCCCCCCTTGGTATGTCATCGTGGTGTGGTGGTCTGCACGCTGGGCGCGTATTCTAGAGGTCCGTGGTTCGATTGCTAATTTGTCATCTCCTCTGCTTCAAAAAATGCCTAATGTATCTACAGTTTATAAATTAAATTTTGATTTGAAGGAACTCTCCTACCCACAGTTTTGAAACAGCTCTAAAATTATGCACTTTATTTCAGGAAATATTTTAACTACAAATATTTTTTTGTGATATTTATTTAAATCAATCTTTTCCAAAATATCTAGTTTGGAAACCTTTATACATATATGGTTGCTCTAAAAAGTATATAAAGAAACCATAATGTAATAATGAACAACAATGAAACATATAATATAATAATAATAATAATGAACACATAATATAATGAATGACACAACACAATGATAATATAATGAAACGTATATATATATATAGTGTATGTTTCATTATATCATATATATAGCACATATACATATATATGTGCGTACATTCGTATGCAAAAATTAAGAAAACTTGCACATTTTGTCGAATTTCTCAAAAAAATAATGGACAGATTTTAATGAAATTTGGTATGAATATACATTTATACTGGAAAAAAGATAAACCCTTCAAAAGTCATTTTTCTAAGTATAATTATCAGTAAAATTTATAGTACAGAGATGTCCAAAATCAACGGTGTGATATAAAATTGTAAATGAGTTTAATATGGGGTATGGGGTATGATCCTTTCTCAGAACCAGACAGCTCGCGCAGCGTGGCAGCGTACTGGACAGGAGGAAGTCTAAGAGTCCCTGTGGCAATCATTCCCACGCCTGAAGCAAGACAGTTTTCAATCCGAGATGGCTCTCCAACAGAGATGCCGAGATGAAATTGTCCTTCCAAAAGCGTCTCGGACATGCTGTATAGGGTTGTTATAGATCAGGCTGACCATTTTATGCAGCGAATATCCTCACTTTCCAGTTAATTGTCAACCAGCTGAGCCCTTTGTATACGACCGTTGTCGTCCATCAACAGGATCTAAAAAATAACTGGGTCCCTGAAAATTAATTCTAACATAGAACTCTAAGATCTCCTTTTTGTACCTCATAGCAGTTATAGAGACCGTCATGCATGGGTATGCGGCAGCCCAGCATAATGGCTACCCAATCCATTATACCTCCATCAACATAATGATATCTTTCCCTGATAAGGCAGGGAGGTTATCGTGTTTCAGATTTTCTCCAAATACAGGTACGGCAAGAATCAGTGTCCAGTTTGAATCTTGACTCATCTGTAAAAATCACTGTGCTCCACTAAAGTCTAGGCCAAGCCTCATGTTATCCCTACCATGCTAAACGTTCTGTCTTGTGTGCTGCAGTAAGCGGGATACAAACAGCGGATTTTCTGGCACACAGAGCCCACCAGCGGCTAAGTAGTAAAGTCGTTGAGCACTAGTAGTTCGGTCCAGATTTCGAATCCCTGCAAACGGCCTAGTTGCATGGGCCTTTTCGAGGTTTGCCCAATGTGTAACGTGTATACAAGTTTCCCTTAAAAATTCTTCCAAGAAGGTATCACTTCCTTAGTCAGATAGCGCTTGAGTGCTCTGCGATAATCAAATAAGCCAAACCGAATCTGGTTTGTTGAATTTGATATCTATAAATAAGGCTTATTTCATGAAGCTTTCAGACGCAACATACAGCGTGGAACTCGTATTCCTGTGGCAGCATATAGCTTACGTGACAGCTGTGAAGCTGTAATCCTGCGTAGCCGCGCTAAGAGTTCCAAATAACTATTCTCATTTGCCGTTGTGGATCTTGGTTAATCTTTTCCGTATCTTATCACTATCAATCCATTCTCTTGAAACTATTTCTATTAACTGCAGACGACACGAGGCGCTACATTGAGCTCTGTAGTCACCTGCGCTTGTGATTGGCCTACTTCCAATTTACTGGCAATTCCCCATTTTGTTCCGTCATACATACATTCATGGCTACTCATTTTACCTGACACCTTACAAAATTTGCCCAAATCTTGTGAGAAATATGGCGAATGACGTGAAGGGGTAAGGTAACACAAATCTGCGAAAACCCCTCGTGCAATTATATCCGCTCCTTAAATCACAGATCTGCAAATAACTCCCGTGTACGCTTATGTATTCGCCTCTGAGTACTTGCATAATTCTTCGGCGACATAATTAGTACCTTTTATTTAATACTTTTCGTGAAAATAGACAGAATTTCAAATTCTGGTAATTTTTCACACGAGTATCTATATATTTTAAAACAACCCTTGCAGTATATTAAAACGAAAATTGGACTTTCGAAGCCAAATTTTTCTGTTATTGTAACATAGTTTTCTGCGTTTATTTTTAGGTGTTTCTGATTTTTTGCATATAATGTTTCAAAAGTAATTTGGGTGTTTTTCATTATTTTCGCATTTTCTTAAAAATCAGAACCGTGTCTGAGTATTTTTTCACTGCTTGAGCTTTTAAATTGATTAAAAATTGAATTTAGATGTTTTATTTTATTTAATCGATTTTCACTCAAGTAGACTGGAAAGACGAAACGCGTTTCGGATTTCTTTCATTATTAATTATTGAAAAAAAAGGCTAAAAGGCATCCCCTTGAAAAGTCTGCGAAAACCCCTCGTGCAATTATATCCGCTCCTTAAATCACAGATCTGCAAATAACTCCCGTGTACGCTTATGTATTCGCCTCTGAGTACTTGCATAATTCTTCGGCGGCATAATTAGTACCTTTTATTTAATACTTTTCGTGAAAATAGACAGAATTTCAAATTCTGGTAATTTTTCACACGAGTATCTATATATTTTAAAACAACCCTTGCAGTATATTAAAACGAAAATTGGACTTTCGAAGCCAAATTTTTCTGTTATTGTAACATAGTTTTCTGCGTTTATTTTTAGGTGTTTCTGATTTTTTGCATATAATGTTTCAAAAGTAATTTGGGTGTTTTTCATTATTTTCGCATTTTCTTAAAAATCAGAACCGTGTCTGAGTATTTTTTCACTGCTTGAGCTTTTAAATTGATTAAAAATTGAATTTAGATGTTTTATTTTATTTAATCGATTTTCACTCAAGTAGACTGGAAAGACGAAACGCGTTTCGGATTTCTTTCATTATTAATTATTGAAAAAAAAGGCTAAAAGGCATCCCCTTGAAAAGTCATCTTGTTTTCATGGAATCATCTTCAATTAATTGACTTTTTAATCTTGTCTCGTTTACTGACACGATTTTCAATATTTTGCAGTAATTTGTTTTCAGTATTTTCTAATAGATTTTCACTTCATAGACACATAATCTAATTTTTCCGGTATGATAATCTCACCATTTAATAAAACAAATATATAAATACATACAGATAGATAGATAAGTAGATATATGTACAGGCAGATAGTTACATAAAAAGTAGGAAGTGCTTTAAAATGTTTTGCGATTTACTAAAGTTTGGCTTCCATTCACGGATGGGTCACGGCACACAATTTAGAAAACACTAATTTAAGGAAATAAACTTATAGTTGCTTTCCTAGAGGTTATTTAGAACATGAAACATTTCATTTTACTTTTCTCCGCAAACGTAATGAATTCATTTAAATGTTAAGAGTGCAGTTACTTACCTTGCTATTAACTCACTACTCTTAAGAATAATGAGGAGAAAGACTTTTATGTTAGAAAAGAACTTAATGCAATAGACTTTAATCCAAGCAAAAATGCTGGCAGTCAAGTAGTTAAAAGATTCTTACTTCCTCATCACTTTTAATGGAATCTGCTACAAGCTCTTTGTTAAGCTCTGAAGAATACCACTTTCAAGCTTTTATCGAACCATAGTTGCAATCGGGAAATGTTAGATCTGTAAACATCCCATTGCTTTTAAGGACACTATAAAGAAACCTTTAAAAATTGAACTGAATCTTTCCAAATACCTTCGCAGGAAGATTATTTTTCCAGGTTTCTGTGAGCACAATTCTTTGCTGTCAAATATGCTTTCTTTCTAAAATTTACTCAAGCCATTTTCAATACCTTTTAGAAAAATGGCACGAAGAAAGCTTTGAGTACGATTTCCAAATTTCTTTATTCTCGTATTGCATTAGTTCCTTTTCTTTTATTATTCACTTGCATTAGAATGGCAATAGCTCATCATCAGTTTCTATTATTCAAAGTATGGCTGAACGAAATGCTATTATTGTTTGTATCAAGACATAAAAATAAAAGCAATCAAATCTGAATAGTACTCTTGTCTCAGAAATAATATTAAGTAATAACAAGAAAAGATTTCCCAAAACTGAAATTTAAGGATTTCCTAATTAAATTGAAAACTTAATCTAGATGTAAAAAATATTGCTTTATTTAAAATGTTAGCAAAATGCTATTCTTTTTCGAAAGAGTTACTGATTCCATTTTTACTTCTTTGTACGAAGTGACGGAAAAATTGTAATCACAAAAAATTCCGGGTACCATATTTCAAGAAAAATATTTATTTTGACCGCTTTCGAATGCAATTTAACAATGTTTCTTCAAGACATCTATATGTAAAGACAGAATAAAGGACTCTTCTTCCCAAAACGAATTATAAAATTGATTTAAAATGGATTCAGAAGAGATTTTTTCGTGGCGTCTATACATATGTAGGATTGCTATAATATGTAGTTGTGCGCATCCTATTTTGGTTGCAATCGGGAGCATCAAAATTATATATATATATATATATATATCTACTCTGTTACTCGGCTTACTGAGCTCAGTTTTTTAATTTTTATATGTTGGTAAATTGTGCATTTTTGCTTTAAAAATGATTGAATTATGTTGTTCTTATCTTGCGGTTAAGGTTTTTATGCCTTTAGTTAATCTGCATGCAATAGTTGTAGACAATCAACTTTTAAATTATCAACAATTTAAAAGTTGTTAAATAGCGGCTAAGACTATTTTTTTTACCATAGCAGCCACATTTGTTTACATTTGAAACTTAGCAGAATAGTGAATTAATTCTTTCTGCACCTTCAGTGTCTTTTTGCCGAGTGGGACCAAAACGAAACTTTTAGTCTTGTGCACCTAAAAGTTCGCCTTGCTGCCTGCTGGTCGAATTGCTTCTTTTATTGTAAGAAACTGTAATTTTAATTGTCACTTTTTAATTGTTTTAACTGTACTTAGTGTTTCATGTTTTTCTATATCTTTCCATTTTTAATGAAAATATTGTCAGTTTTTATGTATTTTTGCCTTGCCGCGAACTGAGAACTGAATTAATTGAATGAGAAATATATCTGTAATGAAATTCGAGGAAATAAGTTTAAATGAAATGCAGAAAAAAATGCGTATAATTTAATATTCCCCACAAGTAAGTCATGTGGTGTACATATCAGCTTTATTGATATAAATTGGAAATCAAAACTTTTATCTCAAGACAGTCGATGATGCGATGGAACTTGGGTTCATGAGCGCCTTAGATAAAAACAAATGGGGTTTACAAACACATTTCCAAACCGAAAAAGGTCTTGGACGACGAATGATGGCTCGAGATGTGAACAAGTAAACCGGCAACAAATGATACTACAAAATGCAGTTATTGCAATGTAGGAAATCTCTCTAGAGGATGAAAAAAAAAGGATAAAAAAGGATATTTAAATTTATTTTTTAGGGTCATTGGGATTTTTTTGAAGCAGAAAACATTAAAAATATGCAGTGCTCTTGCCGGTGCTCGTAGTCCGCACCTTACGATTGCTAACTGGATGTGCTTTCTAATTGTACCAAAATGCCAGTCGTACAAAGGAGGAAAATATCTTACAATCTGATCCCCGAAATCTGTGATAAAACGTGATAAGGTGTAAAGATTCGTAAAACATTATCAACCTGATAAAGTACCTGTAAAAACTGGCATAAATATTTGCAATGACATTTCCATGCGTTGCTTCAGGATCATTTTAAACATAGACAGAAGCAAATCACAATGAAATAATATTTAAAAGAAAAAGAACTTGGTGATTCTCAAGTAGAGTCAAGGAGTGTTAAGAAAAGAAAAAGAAAGTGAAAGCAGAAAGACAGCAACTATCTGATATTTTTTCTGAATAATATTTTCCTTTTAAACAGTAAAATTTTGCACCCTTGGCTTTTCCACCGTTTTATGCTTATGTCATTAGAAAGTCCTCCACGAAGGCATCCCTCCCCTTAGGCAGATAGCCCTAGTGTGCTTTGGCATAATTAAATACACCACCACACCTACTTATGTCGTTGACTTTCCCGCGAAGACGTACTATTAAAGCTTTACTTGATCTACAAGTAGAAATGGTAATGAGTCCAAAAGCCTTAATGGACATGAAACGAATAATTGATCTTTGGATTAATTATTTGTGGTTGTGTTTGTACTATTATTGTCAAATTATTCTTTTGGTTTGTAAATATTTGTAGCTGTACAGATTATCATGCTTCATATAAAATGAGAATTAAATATACTTACTCTCTTGTATCAAATATTATTAATGTTTTATTGTACCATTTAGAAATCTCATTACACAACATTATGAATTTATGTAGAATCTTGTTTATTGCACCAATAAACTCCTCTACACAACGGTATTGTATTGAATGTCATCCAGACGATACAGTAATTAGTGACTCTGACTGCAATACCGAAGGGCCTCGGTTCGAATTGCACGGAAGGCAAGGATAAATGTCTAGTGTCCTTGCAGCATAGGGGCATTCTAAATGTATGGCAGGCTAAAAGTCCTGTTGTGGGATTTGGTGATAGGGGAGACGGTTAAGAGACCTCTGGCTTCCCGGGGTGCTCTCCCTCAAAACTGTGGTGAAAAATAAAATGCCAGCATCTTTAAGACTCTGTCAACCTATATTCTACGAAATTTGGACTCGAAAACTACAATAACAACATCCGTTGAATATTTCATATATGTTAGTGTTATGCGTGTGTTAGATTTAATTAATTCTGTCAGTTTTGCAATACGAACTTTATTCAATTTACTCTTTTCTAAGCAATGCTTTGGGATTTAGTAACGGATTAAGTTCACCAATCAGGTTCTTACTGTATTATGATTCTTATCTATTGTTTTGTTCATGGATGAAATTGAAGGTGTATACATACACATACACACATATATATGTATTTTATAAGAGGAAGTTAAAAAGCTAATGCTAAAAAATACATTTCGTACTATAGTTCCTTAGCAAAAATGTAAAATCATGCAACAACTAGAAACAAAAAATTAAATACATTTCAAATACACAGTAAATATGTACAAAAAAATTGCAATAAATGGTAAATAGCTCAACTCGAGGTTTGAGCCGAATTTTTCAAGGGAAAAGCAGCTCAAAACTCGAATTAAGTTAATACCTATAGCGCGTTTCGTCAAACGATGATAATTGAGACTATAAACGTAATTTTACTAATAGAATAATCCAACTTAATATTCTAAAAAGTTTAGTAAGTCTCAATTATATCGCTTCTTGCATACTTTTACCTTTTTGATAAGGAACTATAGTGTCAAATGTATTTTTAGTATTAGCTCTTTAACTTCCTCTTATAAAATTAAAACATGTTGCAGCTCAATGAGCAAAATTCTTGACCACTAAGGTCTCTCTAATTCATGCTGTCTTGCTACTTTATATATATAATTATACACAATTTTCTATATTTATATTTGTATAATTATTTATATCTGTATATATATATATATATATTTTCACTCCATATTTTGCTTCTTAGTTAATGTGGCAAATTTAATTATTTTCAGTTTCGGTACCGTTATCTTATTTTGAAGTGAAGTAATTATTCTGGACCTTGATTCTGGACCTGGATTATTTGAAGTGAAGTCTTATTTCTGGACCTTGAATTGCTGTCTTGGATAGTGAACTCTCTGCGCACGCTTGATAAACAAATCCTAGCTTCCCTACAATGCAGTGGCAAACTTTCATAAGAGATAGAGTACACTTAGACGATGGGAAATCACATAGCAAGTAATGGTCAGAAACGCTTTCCTGACGCTGTACACAAAACTCAAAAAAGGAAGGAAACAAACAATGAGACAAAACATGTTATACTATGCTTGGTACAGCAGAAACTTACAAACAAAAACAAAAACGAACAACGATCGTCATTAAAGAAGGTGTTCGAAACTACGACCTCGGGACCGTGATGGAGGCCTCACTTCTCTGGCGCATGGAAGATCTGCATCACGAATGGAAGATCGCATGGAAGATGCGTGACGCATTGTTCCTGCGTCATGGTCCAGGTCTTAATTTTGATTACCTTGGGTGATGATCGTTGTCTCTTTATGTTATATTTTCTTTCTATTTCTTGTACTTCGAATAATAACTATATTTTCTCACCCCCCGTTCGTATCCTTTCTTTCTTCACTTTTGTGTCGTCAGTACCACTTCAGGAAAGCGTTTCCGACCATGCATTGCTATGTGATTTCCAATCGTCTAGGTGTACTCTGTCTCTCCTGAAAATTTGTCATTTCTGTACTGATACACCCTGTATATAGTACATTTCTTCATTACATCTACTTTTTTTCGCGACTGTTCAGTTCTTGAGGTAAAGTGCAAACGGCATGTCATCGCTATCACTGTTTATTCATTTCATAGCAAACTTCTTTAGAATGCTTTGCCTACTTAGAACTTTATGCTAAAATTGTACTTGAAACATCTTCCATATGTATTGTAAAAAGTAGCATGAAGCATAGAAGTAAGATTTAGATCTTTATTGATCAAAATAACTTAATAAGCGAACATTGTCCTTTGAATAAACACGGAAAAATAGGAAAAACTGCATGAGTAATTCAGATGATTTGGGATTTTCAGTAAGTGAAACGGCTTTTTTATCCGAAGAATAAATAATTTGATTGCAGTTTCATTGTGCAATAATTAACTCACAAAAATAGTTTAGTATCCTTACAGTATTCATATTTTCAACATGTCTCTGGTTTTGGTTTGATTTATTTAATTACGGCAAAACACACTACGGCTATCTGCCTAAGGGGAGGGATGCCTTCGTGGAGGACTTTATTCGAACCTCGGACTGAACTACCAGTGTTCAGTGACTTTACCGCTCGGCCGCTGGTGGGCTCAACATGTTTCTGCATTTATCTCGCTTTGACTGTAACGTGTTTGTGTTCTTATATAACGACGTAGCATATCGGTTACCTGTGTTAACTCTTTCGCATCGAAGTCGCCCGTAACGCCCGTTCATTCAGGCAACGGTAAACCGCCCCAACGCCTCGTTTATTTTCTACCTAGTTCTTTTCCCCTCCACGTTAGTGTATGGCTCATTGGTTTCGCGAGTTGTTAAAAGACATGTCAATCATTCTTTTGAAGCAAATAAAGGAGAAATACGGAAAGCTATTGACGTTCGCAGGTGCAATCCAGCCCTAAGTGAAACTGCACACAATGGAGGAAACCGCAGGGGGAAAGGAAAACTATTCCAAGACAAATTCGTAAACACGGGCGTTTTCGATGTTTGTTGAAAACAGATTTGGTCGTCTCTCGATGCGAAAGAGTTAAATTACAATTTTTGAACTAACCAACTAATGAGTGTTTTACTATATTTTTATTTCTTTAATCGAGAATACTATGCCTTAAAAGGAAACAAAATCGGTCAAGAGTAATTTTTATGCAGTAAAACGCTTTTGCAGAAAAAAATCAGAAACCGTATTCAAGTTGATGGAAATACTAAGCTAAAATCCATTATTCATATTCTGTCTGTAAAAATATTTATCTTAAAATCATCACACTGGATTCTTTTCTTTGTCATAAAATCGGACTCATTTTGCTGCAAATAAGGTATTATTATAAACTGAAAGATAAATTACAAATCTTGTGACCCGTGAACTTTATACGTTTGAAAGAAATACAATTTACAGGATCTCAAATAACAACAGTTGAAGAAATATCATCCACGCTACAGTATTCATTATTAGAAATTAAAATAAAGTTATTGGTTTTTCTTCTTCGTTCTTTACTAAATTTATAGTTTAAAGGCTGACTGAAAGCTGCAAAGCTTCTTTGATTTATAAATTTAGTGAGGAGGCTTTCATTCAGTTATATATTAACATTAATTACAATTGTAATTTAGCTTGATTGTAAATTTAGTTACGAATATTCCATCAGACCTGATTTCTTCAATGGTTATTTAAGTCGACATACCTATATTCACAAGAAGCACGTTAAACAGCTGTACATAGTATATACTGTTTCCTTCTGCTTAGCAACAAGCAGGGATGCGGAAGCAGGTATGCAGACTTACAGACAGCAATACGGCTTTTCTTTAAATCAGTTATTTTGACGTCTGCTGTGCCTGTCTTGGGGACACATGATGTTACATGTTCACCTGATCTTTTATTTAAAGTGTTCTACGTCTTGTTAAATGCACAATAAATTTGCCTCTTCTAGCGTGGAATTGACAGGAAATGTTTAAAAACATTAAAAAAAAATTATTAAAAAAAGAGAGGGAGGGAGAGACCAGTTTGAAACAAAAAACTGATTGCTTATGTATATGTGCCTTACAGTTATTCACTTAAAGTGACTCCCTAAAAATCTGTTGTTATTTTGTCTCTTGTTTTGGTTAAATCTTAATTTTGTAACTAGTTAGTTAGTTAATTTTTGTAACTAGTTAATTTTTGTAACTGATAGAAATATTACTTTTAACGTTAGAAGAAGTTATTATCGAAATATGCAGAGCAGAAACTATTTTGATAGCAAATGTCCAAATTTTAAACGAAAAGACATAACTTTTGTGAAAACAAATTTTATATCTGATAATTTTTTTTTCAGAAAAATAATTTCAATTGTACAAAAAAAAGATATCTTTTATTTTCAGTCCTTTTATTTAACTATCTTATTTTCAGATATAAGTACCCAAGTTCAGCTTTTAAACAAATCATCCTACATTCAGAAAACCAAATCAACATGTATTTGTGTTCCCCAGAGATCAGTAAAAATTGTCGGGACATTTGTAGAAACCTCGGAAAAGGAAACATTATACAAATCAGGAATATTGGTTCGAACAGGACAAATCCCATTAACCTCTTTCTAGTGCCCAACATACTAGCTGTAGGACAGAAGACTAAAACCTCAGTAATTCTTTTACCATCTTGGGAGTATTTAAGCCAGATGAAACTGCACATACAGAAAGAGGGAAAATACACTATTTCAAATTCTTTCATTTCTTGCTTTCTTAGACGCAGTTGCTTCATTTGTATATTTTCCCTTCTACATTTGCTCAATAGTCTGACATTTTTCATGCTCATTTTCAAAAACGAATACACATTTATAAATTTATAAAAGAGGCACAATTCCCACATTAAAATTTTTTTAAATGAATACTGTATAAAACATCAAATTTAAAAGTATAAATTGACTAAAATACTGTTTAAAATATTATTGAATAAATTTAAACAAATGTATATGAAAGGCATTCTATCCAAATGCTAAATCTGAATTATAATGTGTAGCAAATATTTACCCTATAAGAATTAAACGAGAAAAGGTTATTCATTTAGGATATGTATCCTCCATAACGGATAGAATTATCCCGTTTTTGCCTTTGTTTTAAGCAGGAGACGTGAAAAATGTGCAATGCCCTGACCGGGACTTGAACTCTGGACCGCTCGAATACGTGTTAAGTATACTTAAACTTACACACCGAAGGTATGCAGAAAGGATGGAGAACATTCCTTATAATTTTATGCCTATATATACTGGATATATTTATCCAGGTATATAGGCATACTGTTTTTGTTTACTTTTGGGCCATAAAATGCGGTGATATTATTGTCAAATACCTTCTCTTCGGAGAATTGTCTTAAAATGTGCATTGCTCTGGACATAAAGAAATGTTTATTTAATTTTGTACAGGACAAATAAAACCAAAATCATCTGATAAGTTTTAGAACTACATAAATATAAATATTTTAATTTAATTAATTATTAATAATTAAATATAAATATTTTAATTAATTATAATTTAATTTTAATTAATTAATTTAATATTTTAATGCTTGTTTTAGTTGAAATAGGAAATTGGTATAGAGTAGCTTCGTAATTTTAGTTGAATATGTCGAGTTGAAAAAGGGAAGTAGTTAATAGATATCGCATTGCCTAATTTTGCTGAAGAAAGAGGGTTTTGTATATTATATTTTTAATAAAATCATTTTAAATGCGTAACACATATTGCAATAAACATTACGAATAAAAATCTGTAAACAAACAAACACATAAAAGGAAAATTTTCTCGCATTTCAGTGAATATGTGTTTGTCTTACGTAGAAGGAATAATCATCAGTTGGGCTGCGTTATCTGAATAAGGCATGATCCCAAAAAGTCAGGATATTTTTAAGAATTCGGTTATATTTATATTTTTCACTTTCGTTCTGCAACTTGTTTTTAAACAATAAGATTTTTTTCAGTACCTTGTCAGCTTTCTTGGAAGGGAAATTTATTTTCCTATTTTTTCCATATGTATGCAACCCTTGAACGTCCAGTTACAGTTAACAAACCATTTTTTCTCTCAACCTTCCATTTTTATAATTCATGGAATATAAATCTAACTTTATTTATAATATAAAATACTTGGTTAAAAAATAAAATCTTTAAGCTTGCAGTTTTATACTATGCCCAATTTTTTTTTTCATTTACAGACGCATACACCTTTCGAGAGCATTTGGGCTAACGCAACATTGTGCTTAAAATATTTAAAAACAGCAGATCTTTAGAATTTCTGAAAGACAATCTCGCGCGCTGGAGATAAAAATGTTTTATTCCCTACAGTGTTGCCACAGCTCGCTTTACAATTGTTAAGTTTTTAATCCAAAATTCGTTAAAGCTTTACAAAATATTAAATAGACAATAAAACAAATTCATAATTCGGGCTTTTAGGTACTCATGTCCGGGTGGAGAACTATGCTATTCAAAATTTAATGACTCTAAGTAACGCTGTTTTTTCACAATGCAAGGAAAATACATACATTGATGTAGATTCTTCATAGTTTAATTTCTTTAAATATAATCGATGGCGATAATATGTGGTGGCAACAATTTGAAAAGCGATTGGGCATTTGAAGTGCTTTGACGCATAATGCTGTGCTGAGATTGATACCCCATCTGAGGTCATTAGTTTGAGCTAATAATTTTTTTAAACTTCTAGACAGCAATGTTTTTCCTAAAATTGATTGTTTTGCAAAACGTGTAGTAACAGAAACGCTTATGCATCACCAAAACTGCATCACCCAGATGAAAATGAAACAGAATTCATTTTATAACACCTAAAACATTATTCAAACGCTTGGTTTACGAAGTAATTATTCCGGAAGATCTCCTGATATCTGTTCCAAAATATCATTAAAAATGTACTTGTTCATTAAAAAGGCATTAAAACTGAATCTTGTAAAGAGGATTGCCAATTTATTAAAGCGTGAGAAAAGTTTCAGAATCATCTCATTAAATATGGAGACGTATCAACATACCTAATTATAGGATCCAAGATAAGTGCTAATACGTGACTCGAGGATCCTCTGATAAGATACATTATTTACTTGTAAGCGGCTACAGATGTCAAAAGAAGGGGTGATTTTCAGCTGCGATTACAGTTTTTGATAACAGAAACCTTAACTTTATTAGGGCCCAAGCAAATAATGTTACGTCGACAGAATGCCGAGATAATTTTTTTAATTACATCTTATAATAAAGTTTCTAGAAGAAATATTTCTAGGAAGAAAATCTGTATTCATATTATGTAAATCGATTCTATCCATCTTAATTAAAATTTCAAAAATAAATTTTATTTTTTATTGGGCTATGTTCAAAATATTTTGATTTATTTTCGAGTTGACAAGATTATCAAAACATATGCATTTCTTGGAATTGTCTAATCCAATTTTCTAAAACATGTAAGTGTGTACAATGGTCTTTGCCTTCTTATTTTATTACACGCACACATGTATGTGTGTGTGTGTAATAATGCGAAAACGCGGACTGCGTAGATAGATGTTGAAGCATGAAGCAGTAACTGCAGATGCATTAGATTTAATATAAAGTAGTCGTAGCAGATTTAACTAATATTCTTTTCATATTAGCTAACTATTTTGCAGCCACATATAAGTTGTCACACTTATCGTGCCTATTCCAGAACATTTTACGTTTTTGATATTGTTGCGTCATGAAGAAAAGCAACAAGAAGCATTCCAGCTAGGCCAAGGGGCAGAAGCGAAGTGTGATGCGTTCAGAAAGAAATCTTAATTCATAGTGAATTAGCTTAGGTTTTAATACCATTTTGATTGGATTATTAATAGACCTCTAAAATTATTATTATTGGCTGAAGTCTCATGTAAGTAGTTTTCGTCAGAGCATATATTAAGTCAAATAATAGGATTAATCTAAAAAGACGCAGCCAGAGAATAAAAAGGAGGAACCCAAATTAAAATGAAGAATTAAGGTACTATTGCTAATTTCAGTTATAATTTTGATTTACATATATTATATCTTAAATATATATATATGATACATTTACGTTGTAAGGTTCTTATGATAATTAACCAATTATTATAATTTTGATCTTCTTTCTGAATTACTCCCCAGATTGCAAATTAGCTTTTAGTGCATTTAAGCTGAGGATTTTGCATCTTAGCTGAGAAAGAGTTTCTGGCAATCACTCAACGTTCTTAGATTTTACCGCCCTCTGTATAAAAGATATTATCTCTGCTTTTGTATTCTTTCGCAGCCAACTACTTCAAACTTACGTGCCGATAAATTTAGATGAAACAGCTTATAGTTTAATTTATTGTTCGTGTGGTCTTAGACTAATTTTTATCAGTGTTTAAATTTAAGTATCTGTTCTTTAATTAACTTACAGCGGCACAAGTAGTTGTTTATTTGTAGCGCATGTTATGATTTTTATATTAAAAGTTTAGTTTAATAAAAGAGTTGTTTTAAGTTTCGCCAGTCTCTTTAATGCTCTTTACAGACATTGATATAACTTCAGATTTGTTTATTAGGGTTGTAGGATTAAAATTCTAGAATCAAGTCAAGTATTAGGTTAGAATATATTTATTTTATGTATGTTACTGGCAATGTATGAAACGCCGGCATATATAGAATACCTAGGCATTTTAATAATAGAATGCCTGGCGTTTTCAGGCAAAATATGTAATATGAAAATTGTTATATACTGTTCTTAGGCATTGTATATTCTGTAGAATGGTAAATTCTACTTAGGCAGAATATGAAATAATCTCATGATGAGGCTGTTATTTAAATGACGTCCATTCCTCAAAAATACAAATGCTATTTTGCAAAATAATGAAAGTTTGACATTTAAAAATGTTATTAAAAATACTAAAAGAAAAATTTAAATTGAAGAAAATAAAACTGAAGTCTTTCTTATTAAAGGAAACAAAACTATCATGTAAAAAATAAGGAATTAAAATTAACCTGCATGTTGCATCATGGTAGTCTTGAACGACATTTCGAATTACACTCCATTCCTTTATTCATACAAAGACGTTTTATGTTTTGGTACTTTTTTTTACACATACACTTCATGAATCTTTAGCTACTTCCGCTGGACTGAACAATTGCAACTGACACGAGAGGAATATCGTTTTCCAGAATTTTGTTGTGAAAATTGTTCCTTTCGATCACGTACATTGTGCTTCAGAGGTAAAACGTCAGATTCAAAAATCGACGGTCCCGGGTTTGAAAGCCATCAAAGACAATACCCGTAAAAATTTATTTTTGTTTAAATTTGCTTCCTGTTAATTTATTTCCTTTATGTTCCATTTATTCAAAAATTTTCTTCATGCAAGATTTAAACCAAAGCTATATATTCGAGGATTTCCCCCTGAGTTTGATCTTTTGCAGGATTAGAG
The DNA here is from genome assembly GCF_044657685.1 of Stegodyphus dumicola. Lineage (NCBI taxonomy): Eukaryota > Metazoa > Arthropoda > Arachnida > Araneae > Eresidae > Stegodyphus > Stegodyphus dumicola. The sequence goes on from NC_140771.1 coordinate 217,868,106, forward strand.
TGGAAGATTGAGAAAGATAATAGGAAGGAAGTCCTCAGCAGGAGCTAGCTCCTCTCCGAGCAACGTCGAACCAGTATCAATTTTTTTATGATGGATCTAAAGTCAGGTTACTAGTAAATAAAGGTCCCCAATGACATTCGAATGGAATACAGACACGGTGCTAAGAGACCTCAAGTGGAATATTTGTGTTTGCTATCTAGACGACAGAATCGTGTGCTCACCTAATTTCTATGAATACCAAAAATGCTTGAAGGAAGTTCTGAAATGCATCCAGAGAGCAGGACTGACGTTAAATTCTAAGAAATGTTCATTCGGCTGAAGGAAACTGACGATACAGGGACATCTAGTCGAACATTATCGGACCTATTCTGATCCACCAAAAGATAAAGACTATAACAAAGCTCCCTATTTCGGGAAATATCGTCGATGTCCAAAGATTTTCTGGGCTTGTGCTTCTCCTACAAGCGATTTATCAGAAACTTCGCTTATATCGCAAAATCCCTGCATGAATCGTTGAAGAAAGATTCTAAATTTTCTCGGAACACTTTATAGAGGTAACCGTTTGAAAGAATTCTTCAGGTCTCTTACTGCATCTGAAGGAACTATTCTGCAACCGAAAAGGACTGCGTTTCCATCATCTAGGCGATCAGTAAATTCAGGCCGTATTTCTATGGAAAACCCTTCACGGTACTCATGGATGACCCTCTTTGTGTTGGCTGGGGAATGTTAATGATCCATCTAGAAGACTTTCACGTTGGGGCTCTCGTGTTGTAGAAGTACGAGATCAATATCGTCTACAAGAGCAGTCGCAAACCCTCTGATGAGGATTCACTATAAAGGAAAGACTGTTGCGAGTTAATTATTTGAGAACAATCACGATATCCCTTTCCTCGAAGCAATAGCAGATTACGGTAAAGAGCAGCAAAACGATAAGCAACTAAAGCCCATCGTTAGAAGTCTCAAGAGAAATGATGCGTACAAAAATTATCAAATAAGAAATGATGGTATACTTTATAAAAGAATGTAAGATACTGTCGGACAGCAATGGCTCTTCGTAGCACCAAGAAAACTTGTAGCATTATTCTAAGACGTCTTCATGATGCTTCAACCCCCTGTCATCTCGGATAGGAGATATTCCTTTTTCTTAAAAGCGAATAGGAAAGATGTATTATAGGCCAAGGCTATACGGGGCACATGACGGTGTGTATAACACTGTCAAGAACGCGAAAGACGGAAGCCACCATCGAAGCTTCCACCAGAACAGCTTCATCCGATAAAACCCTCTGACATACCGTTTGCCCAAATTAGAATAGATCTACTTGGACAGTTTTCTATTCCCCGAAATGGGAACCAGTGGATTATTGTTTGTACATATTATTTTATCACATTTATACCCACAAAGGAGTGCAAATTACTTGAGGTCACCGAAATTGCCAAATTTACGATTGAAGAACTGCACTGAAGAAATGTGTTCCAAGAGAAATGATAAGTACTCGAGGACATAATTTCTTATTCAGTCTTTTTAAAGATGTCAATCAGTTATGCTAGACGTCTCATCCTCTGTTCTGCTTCATTTCACTGTCTCATCTTCTTAATCAACAGTTTCGATGCAAATATAATTTTATGTACGATACTCTATATTTTAGAGTGCAGAGTATAAAGGATGTAGAATCCATGGAAACAGGATGTGACCCATGTATAGTGACTGTTTGTATAAGAATTTCAATACCCATGTTTTAGCTTATGTAGTGTTCCGAACATTAATTTCGAAACATAAATACCTTTATAAGCATATTTATGAATATTCATTTTCGAATATTACTGTTATGAATATTTATTTAGATATCGAAGTTTAACTGTTTAAAAAATTTGGTTTTGCAACCTAATAAATTTGAGGTTGTAATCGTAATGGAGAGAAAGTAACCATAAAATTGCATTTTAATAGCCTAAATGTTCATTATAAAATAGGTTTTTTTTATTAATTAAAATACTATCGACTACTTGTTAATTAAAATAAATTCGCTCACGTAACACATTCTAAAATTGCTCTATTTGAAAGGAAAAAATGATTCCATTCTTTCCAAAAAAAATATTTTTTTTTAACATAATAACAAAAATATTCCTGAAAAGTTTACAAAACATGCATTTCCTTGTCAATGAACGTCAGAACATAAAAACAAAAACTTCAATCATTCGCGTATTTCAATTTACTATATGAAAGGAATATTCATAAATTTAATTTGTTTTCACTTCGCAGAGCTCCTTCATCAGGTTTTAAATCAATATTTTATGAAGGAATAAAAATATTTAATAATTTACAGTTAAAAGCATCTCAGTCGGAGACAGGATATTTATGATATGCAATATATTTTCAATTATTGATCCTTTTTGTTTTGTATGAAAGTGTTATAAACAGAAAATAAACAATATTCTTGATAACTAATCAATAACAACCAACATAAGCGCAAGTGTAATGGATATTTTGTTTTCAAAATAAATTACTTATTAAAAATTTAAAACATTCTCTAAAGTGGTTGCTGAAATATTTCATTCAAATATAATTTAAGACCTACGTTTTCTTTAATAAGAAAGCATTGGATATTTTAATTAAGAATATTCTGCTGATTTAGTTATTTATTGCATCTAAATAAAATTGCTTACGGCAAAATGTTGTATGAAAAATTCATGTGCAACAAACAACTTTTAACAGAAATTTTCCTTTTTTTAGAAACTTCTCCCTCCTTTTTTTCAATTATTATTTAACGTGTTCGTTTTACTTACTGAAAATAAAAATAGTATTTATTTTTCTACCGCAACTCATGAAATTAAATTACACTTTCAGAACTAAAACTTTTTAATTAAACTGCGAGTTAATTTAACTTTTAGTTTAAAAAATTTGCTAAATATACTATAGTACTATATCATGTTCTTTAAAGCAATATTGTTAAAAATTCGTGGTAACAAGTACGTCGTTCACCAACTTCGCTTCAAAGCCAATTTTTCTTTTCTAAATGACAAAACTCTGATCAAAGAAATTCTGATTAAAACTACGTTTAAATTCAAACCAGCTTCTAAAAGTCACTAATGAATGCTTTTAACGGTAAATGAAATATAAATATTTCTTACTATCAAAATTACGAAATTTATTTTAAAAGAAGAAATTCCATGAGCTTCGCTGCTTCACTTCTAAATTTCTCTTAAGTGAAAGCCAGCTATCGGTGGAGGGGTTAAAAAACACATTAGTAATTCATAGCATCACTAATCATATAGTGATAGCATCACTAATCATAGAGTAAGCAGTCTAGGCTAATTTATTTCCAATTCTGGCGAACAGACTGCCAGTTATTCCATGGCAGTAATATCATTCAATCTGAATAACCATCTCCCTATTCGATAATTCGATCGTGTTACTCATCTTAGAGGTCTTTTTCTGTTTCATAGACAAGTGTCTAATCAACAATAAAATGTCACTCTTTTTTTTTAAATATTTTTGTTGATGGCTGTAGTATCAACAGTGGTTAATTCAATTATCCGGGTTTAGTAGAAATCTGCATGCAATATAACTAAGCGCGTGTGTATGTGTTCAAGCAAATTTTGCCACATAATAACGGAGGGAAGATATTCACGTTTTCAAGTGGAAGGTTTGAATTCTGCTTTATATTTTATATTTGCCCAAAAGGAAGCTAAATTACGGTTTAAACTGTTTTCCACTAAATTCAATAGAATCATAATCTTTATACATCTGTTTAGATCTAGGTGGTTGGTAATTCTTCTTGGAATTCTAATTTAAAAACTTCTCGATTAGAAGCAGCCTTGAAAGAAAAACTTAAGATGCATAGTTAAATTTTAAACATTGTAAAGAGCTTAGAATAGTCGAGATCAATGATGGTTCGTAGCTTGATGCAGCTGGCATTTGATTGACTAAAATAAAACGCGGAACCTGCATATACCTGACTCGATGAACCTTTACACAATAAATAGCACATTTAAAGTTTGCCTAAATTCCTTGTACAGTAAGTATTTTTCTTTTGGGGAGCATAAAATGTAGACCCTACTGAAGAACCACTTGTGGCTAAGTAACTTAACGAAAAATAGTACATACAGTGAAACCTCGAAATACAAGTTTAATTCGTTCCAGCACTGAGCCCATAAGCGAATTTCTCGTATCTAGAAACAATCTTCCCGACTGAAAATAATGGAAATCTAGTTAATCCGTTCCCCACTTCCAAAAATAACAACATAAAAATAAATTTTTCTAATAAATAACACTGGTAAATAATATAATAGTTTACCTTTATGATAGTTACCTTTATGATAGCTTCCGACACCGAATAGCCTTTTAACTGTTTCTCGTTAATGCATACCAACAATAGCTTCTCAAAGTCTTCTATGAGTTTTGGACGATGCTTGGAAGTAATGGGAACTCCTTTGGCCACATAACGTTTCTTAATTTCTTCCTTCTTCTTCAGAATAGTGCAGATCGTCGATGGCGAACGATCGTAAGTCTTCGCCAATTCCGTCACTCTCTTGCTTATGTTTATCTATGATTTCTTTCTTAATTTCAACGGCTATGGCTTCCTTCGTTTTCTTTGCAACACTATCTGAGGCAACAATCTTCTTGGGAGGCATCGTGAAAAAATTGTTTTCACATTAAATGTAAAAAAACAATTAACTCATAATCACACAAATACGTAGATCAAAGAATATTGAGTAATTTGACGAGGAGATTCAACGAGTCGAACCGGATCGGGAAATGGCGCCACTCATACCAACAGCCTGGTTCATTGCTCGAGTCAGTGCTCGTATTTCAGGACGAATATTTTGCTCATAGTTTCCTCGTATCTCGAATTTCTCGTATATAGAGGAGCTCGTATCTCGAGATTCTACTGTGCAATCAGAATGAATTAAATTTTAACTACACGACTGGCTCTTACTTCAATCTAAATCCGTTTTATTGGCTGCACACAGCAAAGCCGAGTTTAGAATATCAATATAAATTAAAGTAAGTGACTAGCACAAAACATTTGCAATAGAAGCTACTTGCAAACGCGCGGCATAAACTCGTAACTAACTCTTCTACCGCGAACTCTTAAATTCTGCTACTTAAATACTATTTTCGAACTCATTTAGATTTGCACAATTAGATTGATGGCATTTAAAATTTGCATTTTGGAAGGAAATTGAAATCAGAAGGGAAAGGAAAGTTTCTTAAATTAAAAAAAATTATCAATACAAATACAATCAATACAATCAAAATAAATCTTTACATCCTGACTAAATGCATGCCAACAGGTTAGTCTTAGAGATTCTTTTACTAAGGCTGCTCGTTTCGGCATTTATATTTCTATAAAATGTAAAACAACATCCTTCAACGTTACCTTCTCGAAACAGTTGATGACTAATATCTCCAACAGCTGTGTGCTTAAAGTTATATATTTGCTAGCAGTTTATTCACCAAAGCATAATAAAAATGCTAATAAGTAGTGTTGCTTGCTATGTGAGAACTGTAGAAAACATTAAATTGTAAAACTTTTAAAACTGAAACGTTCCTTGACAAGTTATATAAGGAAAACAATTAGCTAAAATTACATTTATGCAAAAAATTTAAGTTATCTCATTATATACATTTTCAAAACAATTTAATTAAAATTTTATTTGTGTAATTCACCCTTTTTAAGACATTATCACTACGCCATTCTCTTTGATTATTTCTACCATATTTCACTACACCATTTTGTTTTATGTTTGAGAACAAATACCGAAAAATGTAATGATAAGATTTTCGAACTCGGTTTTAAAACTTTAGAATATGTTTTCCTCGTTCATTTATACTGTAATGCTGGGAAATTTCTTGCGTCAGTTCTCATATCTGAATCTTTTTTCTTTTCTTTTTTTTTTTTTTTTTTTTTTTTTTTTCTAAAAACGACTCCTATAATCTTTGTCTGTTAAAAACGTAAAGGATAATTTTGCTTGATAAAAATTACATTTAAAAGCAATATTTCCAAACAATACGAACACAACTATTTTTATCAACTGCATTATTTCTGATTTTAAACATATAAAGCTACACGAGACTATAACCAAAGACTATGTAAACAACCTTTCAAAAATGCTAGATTTTGCTTGTACAACAAAAGTCTCCAGCATTCTTTCCAAAACTGAATCTCGAAATATTGCTTTTAAATTAATACCGTTTCTCTTTTTCTCTGCCTACTCTTCTAGAATTTTTCAAGGCTGAAGTTAAGAAAGGAATTATTTTAATAAGAAATAAAGGAAGATCTTTACCGTTGTACAGCATACCGAATAATTTTGTGAATTGAATTACTGTATAAAACTGAGAATCAGAATTTACATTAAAATTAAAATAAAATAATAATAAATAAATTAAATAAAAATATTATTTCTTTCTGTTTCGAACCAAAAATTGACTTCAAGTATCAATGAATACATTTTCAATATACATAACACCAAGAAGATTTAAAAACAGGTTCTTCATAGCATTAACATATTGTTCATTATGAATTTGCAGCGCTAATTTTAATTGATCTTCGAATGAAACATATATCTTCAAAGTATGTGCTCCAAAGTACTTAAAATAAATTCTTGAATTTATAATCGACGTTACGAATGCAAGTCCTAATAGTCTCTATTGCATTCGAAAGTGAAAGATGTAATTCCTGTAAATGGAATATAACTTTCGCTTACATAAAAGATTTATACGAACAAACATTTATTAGTCTGTGAATGTTCCAACTTTCATATGCCAGAGATTGTTAACCACATTTCCGAGTTTTATGTAAAATGCAAACACATTGATTCATTATTTAATTTCTTACTTCAGAAGTGAAGCAATTGTAAATTAGGATTTTAAAAGTTTTAATTGAATTATAAAACGTTTTTTTACCCACTCTTTATATTGGCTTATTTAATTTATATCGGCTATACTTAATCTCGACCATCATTTAATAATGTTTAGGTTATTATTTTATAGAAGTTTGTAGGGTCATTAAGATTTTTGAAGTAGGAAACGCGAAAAATGAGCTACGCCGTTGCCGAGACGCCAACCTGGACCTATCGAATACGCTCCGAGTGTGCTAAAGTTACACCACGAAGACATGCAGAAAGGAGGGAGAAAATACCTTATATACTCCCCCTTTTAAAGACCGACTGGGGATTAGGGAACCCAATCGCCAAATCCTGGTGGTGAAGAATAATCATCCACCACCTTTTAGTTCCGGCGCCACTGTAGAATCACTAGGTTATTTTGAAGCAGGAGTACATGAAAAATGAGCAATGCCCTCGCGCCAGGACTCGAAACTGGACCTCTTGAATACGCGCCGAGTGTGCTATCGTTACACCACGAAGACAGGCAGAAAGGAGGGAGAAAATACCATATAAGTTTTTATAGCAATACAGGAAATTTACAGAAGAACGAATTAGAAAATGATTCAGAAAATGATTTTATGCACAAAATGAAATCAAGAAATTCTATTTTTTCCCATCATATTGGAATATTCAGATATCTTGATATATATGATGTTTGAGGTATGTAATGCAAGATTCTTCACTGTTAACACACAGAATACTGTAGTTACAGGAAAACTTTGCTTGGATTAAAAATGTTTTGAAATTAGCAGGTAAATTAATTCCAAAAAATAAAATAAAATAAACATTTTGTCTTGTAATTCGCTGAAATATCCAACACTAGTAACAGTTCTAATTTTATTTCTCTGCGTCAAAAGAACCAATTTCAGCTTGCGAGGGGGAAAACAGATAACAAAGATTTGTATCTAGATCTGGACTATGAGGATCGTGGTTAAGCTCCTTAAACCCTTGCACCGACACACTACTATTTTTGAATTGTAAAGTAAGTCGTGGTATCCATTTTGCAGAGACACTGTTCGTGTGAAGATATTCATATAAAATATTCAAAACTGTTGTCTTAGACCTTGCTCAAAACTGTTGGCTTAGATCTGTCTTTCTGCTGTCTCCTTGATACTTTATCTCCTATCACACAATATTTTTCTCCGACAGATAAGCAGTATTTTCTTATGTCAATGCCTTCAACGGTCACCTGTCTCGAAGATCATCTAAGGCTTCTTCGCCCATGCGTAATATTTTGTCCATTTTTTCACAGAATAGGAGGGAGACGAATTGGCTTACAAATGAACTAAGCATAGTTTTATTTTATTTATTTGGAGGAAGGATTGAGAACTTCTTTAGTGAAAAATATAATCACTGAACGACATTCAATTTTAAACATTTAGACAAAAACCTAACGTATTACTTCATTTCTCAAACAAGCAAAAAAGAACTCAGACGAATTTTCTAACGAAACTTTCATATTTATTTATTATTGGCACTACATACTTGCAATAGAAATTTATTAAGAAACATTATTTATACACGATTCAGGAAACTTTTGAATCCGTAATGTTTTATCTGTGTTGGCTTGTGCTGTTCAGTTCGCGATGCAAAACAAGACAACCAATTGGCGCAATGTCTTTCCTTAAATGTTTAAAAAAGCTTATTTGCTAATAGTACTTTAACGTACTTACTAACAGTATTTTAACATACTTGTTAACGGTATTTTAACATACATAACATATTTTAACAAATGATTAACCTACATTTACGCAACACTAATCAACCACTAATCTTACTGGAAATCTAAACCCCGATTCCCAAAACCCATTTGCGCAATGTCTATCATTTTCACACTTTTTCCAGAAAATAGGTATTGTAATCATTACTATTAACCCTTATTAATAACCCAATTTCTATTATTTTCACACTTTTTTCGGAAAATAAGTATTGTTGTTATTGCATGCAGGACAAGAAAATTATGCTTACTACTAATCTCTTAACAAATCTAAATAATACAGTTCTGGTAAATATCAATCTCATTCTCTGAGCAGTTTTACTTGATTAGTGTGTTTAGTATATATTATTCTTTCTTGGTAAGTGCTATACTTCATACAGATTTACATGATATTATATCAGATTGTGAATATTTTAATTATGTATTAAATTCCCTAGATTTCCCATTTTATCTTACAGAAAAAATTTCACAAAAATATTTATTTTCTTATTCCATACATAAGAATCATTTTCTTGAACTCGCATATACTATAACATTACTTAAAAGCGAGATTTCATTGAAAAAATGGTTTTGTTTTTCCATACATATAATGCGTTTGTTTCAACCCGCATACAGTGTTACTAGATGTGAAAGAAATACGTCAGTTTAAAAAAGAAACTGAAATTCAACTTTATACTTACGCTGCTGTTCAAAACGTTGTGTTTATTTTGAGAAACGGCATAGCATATAATAGCTCCTGCAGAAATTGTTTCTTCAAATAATCTTTTGAAATGCACCAAGCTCTCTTTGAAATCAACTGGTAAACTAAAGGTGAATTTTTCCTAATTTTATAAAGTTCATGTAAAGTGTGAATTTGCAAGATCTTGCTCTTTCCATTTATAATACTTTACATTTCCTTTATCTTTTGCTTTATTTACAGAGGACCTTTAACCCGGTCCCCGTGAAATGTCCATAACAAATTTAAATCCTTGAATACTAATAGTAATAATATTTTTATAAGTACCTGATACTTCACTATCTCTCAGTACTTTTTTATCAGCTAGGATACTATTGTTTTAAACTAACATGTTTTGTTCAGTTACGATTCTTTTCTATCTTTCTTCATTTCCATTTTCCGCCAGAATGTTATTTCAGTTTCGCGTGATATGCAATGCTATATAAACTGGCATCTCAGTAGTCAGTTCAAACAGAGCGTGTTCTCCCTTTCGACCACGTTGTTTTGCTGATGTTTAAGGTTGCTATTTTACGGCCATGTATATTAATTGCCGGTTTATCTGCGTCGATGATAGAGCAAAGAACCAGCTTGAGTGAATCATGTCTGTGCAGCTTTGGCTAATTATTTAACATAAACTTAGTTTTAATTTTATATTTCTATTTTGAGTTACATCCAAAAATATTGGTTAAGTTTTGTAAGTACTAGGAGTGCGGACTGTAAATCCTTTCTTGAATTGAATAAAAAGGCCTTTTCACACATGGCATGGATTGTCATTGATACAGTTTGAACTTGGGAAATAGTCGCTTCACAGAAAGTTTTAGACAACAAGTAAACTTAATTTAGCTAGATTTTTAACTTAAGGTTAATCACAGAATGTTTGAGGTAAAATTGAATCCGGAATTCAATTTTACCTCAAACATTCTGTGATAAGGAAATCCATTTTTAGTTCTTTGTACGAAGTAAACAGGAAGTATTATAATCACGAAAGGTTTCAGGCAGCATATTTCGTCGAAAATATCCATTTTGACCGCTATCGAATGCAACTTAACGATGTTTTTTCGTGATATCTGTACGTAAGGACAGAATAAAAAACTCTTTTCCTGCAAAAAAATATAAAACTGCTTTAAAATGAATTCTAAAGAGAATTTTTCGTGGCGTCTGTACGAACGTATCTCGCATAACTTAAAAACAAGTAGGCCTCAGAACGTTGAAATTTTGTATATAGGACTGCTGTAACATGCAGATGTGCACCTCGCATTTTGGTTGCAGTCGGCCTCACCAAACGTATATAAATATATTTATATATATACCTACTCTGTTACCCGGCTCAGTGATCTCAGTTTCGTTACTCTTATATGTTTGTAAATTGTACATTTTTTGCTTTACAAATGATTGAATTATGTTGTTCTTATCTTCCGGTTAAGGTTTTTATGCCTTTAGTAAATCTGTATGCAATAATTTTAGAATTATCAACAATTTCAAAGTTGTTTAAGTGCCGCTAAGCCTAATAATTTTTTTGATGGCGGCCATTGCTTGTTTACATTTGACATAGCAGGATAGTGGATTTGTTGATGAATAGCAGGATGGATCTAGAGAAACTTAGCTTCGCAGCCACAAAGATAACGCCTTCATTTATCATTGCCAATTAAATCATGCTTAATCCTTTCTGCAATTTTTTTGGGAAAATAAGCGTTTAAGATTTACTTCGTAATTTTTAATATAGATATTTTGAGTTTTTACGTATTTTTGCCTTGTCGCGAAGTGAGAACTGAATTAATTGAATGAGAAATACTCAATCGTCTGTGAAAAACTGTTTCCTTTTTGTTTTGTTTGCTTAATTTTTTTATACATCGTTCTAGCTTTATTATAGTATTTGAATAGAACATGTGGCAACGATTAGATAATTCTTTAAATGATATACATTTTGTGCATTCTGAATTATAATATGAACCAAATTAAATACTGTTAAGTGAACCTAGTGCCAGAGTGTCGCTATGGTAAATAAATAGAGTGAATTTTAAAGAATGCATTTATTCTATTGTGGTTTATGCGCTGTCGGCGAATTCAATCCAATAATTTTAAATGAAATGCAAGAAAAAATGCGTATAATTTAATATTCCGTACAAGGAAGTCATGTGGTGTACACATCAGATTTTTAAATAAAGTAGAATAAGTTTATGTCTTTAATACTGACCTATTAGACCACATTTCTCAATAAAAACCATTTTTATTCTATTCTTATTGCTCATCGTTCATCATTATGGCATGATTTGTAGAGATCTCTTGTCCATCTATAATTTACAAACAGCATAAATGTCATGTAAAATGTAAATACGTAGTAAAATATTCGATAAAATACGTTAATTTGAATTTCGAAGCATTTTAATCTAAATATATATACTGTTACAAATTTGGTATTTCGATAGCTAATTTTAGTAGAATTATAATCAAAAGTGTTGTATTTCCCCTTGCATTGCAGCGCGAGACAAATTTTAAAAGAAAGCTATGCCGGAAATGTAAAAATACAGGAATACGTACATTTAACATTGAATAAATGGGTGTTTCGGTAATTTGTGTTGAAACCGAATAAATGTAATTGACACTATGTTAGCTGTAACCGTAATTCCATCTCATATTGCTTTCCAGTAATTTGATACAGAAAGTAAGAGAAATAGCTCGCGACCGGTTGAAAACTATAAAAAGCCTGAGTTCTGTAACTTAGGTACTGTTGTTGTGAGTTGTTTAGTTCCGTGAACTGAGATATCCAGTTAGCTTTCTCTTTAGATGCGCTTTAAATTGCGTTTTATTTTAACCTTTTTAGTAGTTTGAAGTATAACTACAGATTATACTGCGTGATATTGTGAACACTTGTACGAATGTCTCTGAGGAAAACTCCAGCATTCTGATATATTTCTTTTGATAAGAATAAATTTTATTAACCTATTATCGGACTTGTGTATTCAATCTATTACGAACTCGTACGCCCGCTACAATATTTTTTTTTCAAATATAAAAATTAAAACCATTTATAATAAGTTAACTAAATTTTGTTTCATCAACTTGTAGAGTTGCGCGCCTCCAACTTGCACGCAACCAAGAGGTGACTGTTGAAACTGGAAAATAGACAAAGTCTTGCTAAGGGTTTAAGTCCCTTTTTATTCAACGTAATAAATTACAAGTCCGTGCTCTTGACGCTCACAAACTACGCCGACCCGGCGGTAAAATAAAAATAAGAACCTGAAAAGAAATAATAACAAGACTAACTACGAGGCTCTCTAAAAGAAACTAACCTCACCGCGTTTTACAATACCGCTGCTAATTCAGCAAACTTTGAATATCACGTTGAACGATTAACAATTCTCCAAGGCAAGCACACAGGCCGAAACGCGGGGTTCTTCAATTTCTGGCTAACTACCTCCGCGCTCGTGAAGTAAGAACAGCACACCTCGAACTCGTTTCCTTTCTATTTAACAGAATACCTCCGCTGATAATTTGAATCCTTGCGCGTTCTACTAAAATTTACATACTCTGGCATTGGCAGTTCCAGGGGAAAGTAAGGCTTGACAGGAAAGATAGTTTAAACTTAAAATAAATGTTAGTTAAAATAAATATAAACCCTACAAACTTAATCATATTTCGTCTTTAAATTACCAGAAATTTGCATATTTATCATGTTTTATATGTGTTTGATTTAATTCTGTACAGTCTTAGCATTTCCACATTTTCGTTCATTCACTTTTGCTCATAACTGCATAACTGCTTGTACTATAATTTTGTTTTTGTGTATTTGCCGTTTATAGAACATGAACATCTGTGATGTTTAGTATAGTTATTTAATTATTCTGTTATAGATAGCAGTCTATTTTAAAAGCAGTAGTGAATTTAGAACAGTAGACACTGTGAGAAATTTCTCCGTATTTGCAAATAAATCAAATTTATAAAAATATTCTTGTCTCTTCATGTTTTAACAAGTATTTTAATCGACATTATTGACATGATGTGAAATCAATTTGAAGGAATCATAACAAAGGCCAATGTTGACTACACTTTGATTCTAAATTTTGCTTGCTTTTTGTTTAATAATTTATTTAATACATTTCAAATTCCTTTTTAAATATTCAAATTCTTGCCATTATGGTTACTTTCGCCATAATATTGCCTTTACATTTATCTTCAGTTGGCTTATTAATATCCAGTTTTACGAAAGCATCTATCAACAGAGATTATTTTAGTTAAATTCCCTTTACAATGAAATACTTCCAAAAATTTGCTCTTGAATATTAATTAGACACTTATGAGTATTTAATTTTGAAACAAATAAAATAAATCCATTCATTATGTATGTCGCTTTAAAATGACAAAATATCTTTTAAAGCATTCTTAAAATCCTTTTTTGATCGGAGATAATTCAATTAGAAAATATTTTCTGCCGAGTGGGAAAAGAATGTGGAATTTAACTTTATAAGTTATTAATAGGTGCATAATTAATTTTTACTAAAAATGAAAGGCTCTGATTTAAAATAATACAAGTATTAATTTAAATTATGTCGAAATTAATTTATTTTATTCTATATTATATTTCATTTCAATAAATCTTTCTTTTTTCTTTTTTCCCTTTAATTTAGGTAAATACTGAATCATTACTTCATAGTATTCAAGCCCTTATTCATAACTTTTTAATGTAAGTGTAATTCTCTTGAATTTTAAAATAAGTAATTTATGCTCTATGCATTATTTGCAGTGAATGAATTCAGATTAATTTAGTTTGGGCTTGTATATGTAGTTTTGCATTACGCAGGAATGTATACATATTATTGCTCTATTTATTTTGTATATTTATATTATGCAATCTTGTTTTCGACATACAGCGTACATAAATGAAATCTATTCTAAACGGTATATAGTAGAATCCCTTTTAACCTACAACAATAGAACCTAGCTGATTCTAGATAATTGAATATATATTGCTAGAACTCACTTGTTCATGTTGTGTGATGTCGTCTGTAGAAATTGCGGCATTTGAAGTGTATTGATCGTCTCTTTTGATCTATAAGCCGCAATTAAGCAAATACTATCGAAAATCGTACAGATTTTTTAAAATTAAAACATATGCACATGATTTCATATTTCATTAAAACAAAAAACAAAACAAAAATTTAATTACCCTACTTATTATCACATGAAAGCTACAAATTTCTTATTGTGATGGCATGAAACTTGAATCAATGTAGTCATAGATTCAAAAATTTGATCTGTGTACAATAATACCCGACTCCTCATCTACAAACGTGATTGTAAATCATAATTTATGCCAACAACGAAGTAAAGTAATGTTTTTTAGCATCTTTCCTACCAAGAAACAAAGCAAATCAATTGTTATATATTGCTTGTAATGTTGCGCGGCAGAATTTCAGACTGTTATCGCTTTACAAATATGTTTTGTCTGCTAGGCCAAAATTTTCGGATTTAATTTTGGTCCTCCAAAAGTACCATTATATTGTTATTACTGATTAGGTGCGTGCCAGTTATGAGCGACTTTATTGCAGTATAATACTTAGATACAGGGTGTTCTGACAAAGATTTGAAGGATACAAAGTAGCTCATTTCGATACCAAAGCTGTTCCCAATTTTTGGAGTTGTATCTTTATGACGGAGATAATAAAGCAAAAATTTCAATAACTTTCCTCTTTTCTTTTTTTTTTTTTTTTTGTCTATATGTCTTTTATTTTTGTCTATATGTCTAGAAATATAGCTTTCATCAATTAAAATTAATTACCGAAGGATATGTAATTTATATTCCTATGATTTAAGATGTGTTTCAAAGGAAAGGAAAGTTGCTGAAGCGTAAACATGATAACATACAGCTGCATATTTTGATTTATCAGTGATGACAATTTAAAATGCATTGCGTTTCATAAAAACTGCATTAAACAATGTTTAATTAATTAAACTGAAGTTATTAATGTTCATAATATTATAATAATTGATCAAAATGCCAGGCACCATCTTTAATGCAAACATTGGTGCCTTTCTTCTAGTACTACTGTAAAGTTTCAAAAACATCTGAAATACTGCAGATGGAAACAACCGCTTCTAAGGTTGTTGTTAGAAATTATTTCCTACCTCAGATGCAATGTACCAGGTAACGACATCTACTGATCAGCGCATTTCAGGAAAATAGTTGCGACGTCTGGAACAGCGTCTATCAGAATTAGTTGAGTTAATTGGCTTTAGTGATCCCTTATCATGCAGATCTGGAATAGAGTGGGAGCTGGCTGGCATCGCATAAGAAATCATTCTGCGTGTAATACAGAATTTGTTTTATCGTCGCAAAAAATTTCCTTGTACCTATGTCACTTAATCTAATATTCATTGCTGGTGTTAACAATTGCTGGTGTTAGTTTCTTATTAAATTGCTAAGATTCTTATTTTAATGCAAGTTTTAAAGATCTACCTTAGCAATGTAAAACACTTTACAAGAAGTTTCTTTAAAAATCACGCTGCAATGGCATAAAATCTGTATCTAAAAGTCCATTACTTTTCTTTTTGATCCTTCTATTGTTCTTTCCAGATTGCTTTGTGTGATAAAAAGGCGAATTTTCAGAATTTTATGATGCAGTACTTTGTCCTTCTAAAAGCTGAGCAAAATGTTTTCCTTAGTACGTATGACAATACGAAATGGATATATTCTCATTTAATATATTCTCTTTAAGGCTGTATTTTAGAAATATATGCAAGTATATGGCTATAGCATAACAATAACATTCTTTTAAACATTGCAACACTTGTAGACCTATGAGGTTGTCGGGAATAGCAGATTTGGTTGCAATTGAAAACATTGCGGAGAAAACAATAGACGGGGAAATTTTCGGCATTAAAAAAAACAATGTGAGAGAAGAAAAGCAACATCGTACTCTACAATATCAGTGTGGTACGAAAATTTCGCCATTTTAAAACAACGTGGTAGGAAATATCATGGAAAAAAATGAAGCTCTTACACATCATAAGATGATGGTAATATTGCAGACATACATTTTCTAACTGTAAGACTTTTAAGTGAGTTTTCACGTAAAGATTTATGAGCACAAAAGAAACAAATAATAATATTTTTACCTGCATGTATCATATTTTTGTATCAACTAATAAATCTGAAATGAAGAAAAATGTGCTCCAGCCTCTCGATAGACAGTGTTACTCGTGACGTCATGATTTTCCTATGCGCATAGTTTTATTTAAACTTTGAATCTGGCGACACAGAATTGTAAGAATAAAAAATTTACGTTTAGAACAGTTGCATGTTTAACAACAAAAATAAAATGCGTGTATAAACGTAACAGTTGATACCGAAACCCAGGAAATTATAGGACGTAGCAAGATTTGTTAGATACATTTTGAAAATGTTAGCCTAAGGAATATCTTCTAGAGTTACGCAGTTATCATCAAGTACGCAATAGCCACACAAATTAGTTTGTAGCGTTCCTACATCACAAAAACGTTATTTTTCTGTTTAAGAATAACGTTTCACTACTATATTTTAAAGAAAATTATTTATTACTATTTGAGACATCGCTATTTCTAAAGCATTATTACTTTAATAGATTTTTACCGTTGCCATTCGTAGTCTAAATAAAATTATAGAAGCAAAGATTATATATCGTCTGTTGAGGTTACAAGTTCCTATTAAGAAAGGAGATCTAGTACATCTGCAAGAGGAAGCAAGACCTCGGGATATGTGGAAAAAGCCCTTCTTGAAAAAGTAATCGAAGGCTGCGATGGAAAATGCAGATCATGTGCATTGCGTGTTTAATCGCACAAAAGTGACTCGATCTGTGTAGCTGATCATAGCTCTTGAGGTTGACTAAGCTGGGAAGGATGTTCCGGTCTCTCGATAGACAGTGTTGCTCGTAACGGCAGTTCTGATTTCCCTGCGCGTGGAGTTTGATTTAAGTTTTAAATCTAGCAACACAAAACTGTAAGAATGAAATGTTTATGTTCATAACAGTTGCATGAGTAATACGAAAATAAATGTGTACATAAATACAATATCAAGAAAGAAGCTTTCCATATATGGTAATTAATTAAAATTAATGCTACGTATGGCAGTCATTTGATTTATGTTTCTTCCACTTTCTAAATTTTTTATACTATATTTTTTCATGAAAATCTACTAATACATCTTTATAAAAGAGGTTTACAAAATATTGGCTTTTAATAGTTAGCAACATGAGTTTAAAGTTTTATTAACTACTGTACGTAGCATTAATATTAACTAATTTCTAGATTTTGAATGCTTAAGTTTCCTTTTCATTTCTTCAATAAAAATTCGTTAATTAATACAAAAGTACGAAATATAAATATAAAAATATTACCTACTTCTTCTTGTGCTCAGAAATCAGTGCGTGAAAAATTCTTCTAAAAATTTTTTATTGAGAAAACTTTTGATCGCTATTCTTTTCATCATGAAATGATTTGTAGGTGCTTTTTTTTTTCAACGTAATACTTTGTATGACGATGTTTTAAAACTGCAAGATTTTTGCACCGCTTTATTTTCTATAATTATACACTGGTGAAATAAATTAAGAAAATTTGCATATTTTATCGAATTGCATGAAAAAAACTGAACTGAAGGGAAAACCACTGCTTTTAGATAAAAATGTAAATCTTGTACAGCAAATGCGTAAGCGTACACGTGTGTGTAGACGGAGCCAGCAGAAAAACAGGCTCGGAATTGCTTTCGCTAGCACACCTCGGCGAATTTCTTGGTGTTATCTTGCAGCAATCGGTTAAATTCACATCGGAATAGTAAAAATGAGTAACCACCAAGGTTTAGATAATGGAATGAGGTGGCGAACTGTGGGGAGGCTAAAGACAGGCCAATCACAAGTGCAGATATGCAGAGAGTTTAATTTAACGCCCGGCGTCGTGTGTAAGCTATGGAAACAGTTCCAGGATGCTAGATCCATCGACAGAAAGCCCAGACAAGGTCGTCCAAGAGCCACGACGGCCAGAGAAGATCGCTATTTGTCCATTTTAGCGAGACGTAACAGAGGGGCTACAGCTTCTAAGCTCTCTCGGGACCTGTATGCAGCCACAAAAATACGTGTAACAAGGGTGACTGTTTCCAAAAGACTAAATGAGAGAGGGTTGTTTGACAGAAGGCCAGCTATTTGCGTCCCGCTCACGTCTACGGGCAGGAGAGTCCGATTAGAATGGTGTAGGCAGCATAGTGATTGGAGTACGGAGCAATGGGCGACCGTTCTGTTCAATGATAATCTTTTAGCCTAAACACCGATTCTCGCCGTAACTTCATATGGAGAGAGCCAGGGACCCGCTACCTACCCTCCTGTGTCTGCGAAATCAACAGTTATGGCGGTGGCGGTGTAATGGTCTGGGAAGGCATCATGTTGGATGGCCGAACATCTCTCCACGTCTTTGACAGAGGCTCTGTGACTTGTGTGAGGTGTAGGGATGAGGTCTTGGAGCCCTATGTTCGCCTTTTCCGGGGTGCAGTGGGTGCCGAGTTCATTTTACAGGACGATAACGCGAGGCCACATAGAGCTCTTCTGGTCGACGAATTTCTGTGATGAGTGAGGATATTCGCCGGGTGGATTGGCGAGCCACGTCTCCAGGCCTCAGCCCTATAGAGCATGTCTGGGACGCCCTGGGGAGGGCAATTGCATCTCTTCACCCCCTCCGAGAACCATCCAGGAACTGAAAACAGCGTTGCTGAATGAGTGTGACCAATTGCCACAGGCACTGATAAACTGCCTTATTTCCAGTATGGCATCAGTAAGGCCTGTATGGCTGTAAGAGGGGATCATACCCCCTATTAACCCATTTCTTTTGTGTCTTCTGCAACCGCTGTTTCAGACCTTCAGACTCCCATGAGTGTTACACACGAACATGTGTGTCTATTATAACTGTTGAATGTTTATTTTGTTTGTATTATATCAACTTATGTTCCCACCAAATTTTATTAAAATCTGTCCAGTAGTTCTGGAGATCGTAGATCAAATATGAAAATTCTCTTAATTTCTTACGTGAGTGTATTTTAGACCACGGTATTTCAAAAGTGCTATGTTTTCTCTACGCTTTCTTTTCTTCTACGATGTGTTTGCACGACGACATTTTCCATTTGTGTTCTTTTCTGCACGACATTTTCATCATTAATGATTTTGTGGATAGCAAAAAAATCACCTATACCCTCGCCCGGGCTCGAAATACGGAGGTTTCGAGTTTTAGTCGGACGCGTTATTAGTTACACTACGAGAATGCTCAAGAGTAAATACGGTAATTCCTTGTAGATTAGATACGGGGTATCCTGTACATTTTTACATTCTTAGAGAACGCTTTGAATTAAAATTTTTAATTACCATCGTGTCTTCCTTTCTTCCATCAAAATGCAGACAACGTAGTGTTTCCTTAATAGATTGATTCTGAAAAATCATTCCTGTTACGAGTATTTTCTCATATTATTTTTTTTCGAACAAAGTGAAAATTGTCTGAATGAGTTATCACACCATAATACCCAAGGACAGATGATGCGATTGCAGCAGCTGTTCGATTGAAGAGTCCAAAGTGATCACTGACCAATGATGTTGTATTTAGAATAATCCTCATCTGCCTCATTTTTTATTGGTTTAGGCTGGAATATATTAATGCCTTTAGCACCACATGAAACATCAGAATTTTCACTTAGTTGTATCTATTCAGTATTATAATGCTCGTATGCTCTTATTTGTAGGTCTCCAGTGCTTTAATCAACGAGTTAGGGGCTCACTGCTCTCTGTTTTTCTCTCACACCTTTTGGCTAATTTACGTGTTTCCTGCAAGTTCAGTGAGCCAGTCTTTCCCAAGCCATATTTTCTTTGCAGAAAAATAAAATATTACCGGGTTTATGTTGACTTTATCACAACGGAAGTTTATTGAAATCTTGCACTCGCACGAACCTGCAATTTAGTTGCAAGTGTAGTTCACCCCAGTAGGACTGAAACAGCGAAAAGGAGATCAGATCCACGATCCACATTTAATTTCATCAAATTTTTTTAATGCGGCTACATCGCGGTGATAGGATTTTCTTATTTTACAGCATTCGTCATGGTACTTAAAATCAGCTGCATTATCCTGTACTTGGGCACCACCGGAACAGAAGCTTTCATAAAAAAACATACAGTAGTCTTTCTAGCCACTGTTGCAGCCACAAAAATTCTCCCTTTTATGTTTCGAGCATAGTGGCATCTCATACCCTACATGGAAGAAGCTGATTAAGACATCATCGTAATTAGGAAACTTATTCGTCAATAAATTTCCAATTTACCGGACAATTAAAATCAATTTTCGTAGTGAGTTTCTTAAGTGCAGCCATTTTTTTTTCCACAATTCTCCGAGCTGAGCCTGATGGTGACTGCCTGAAAAGAAGAACTAGGCGAATTGACCCTATAATCATAAGTGAACCAGTCTAATTTCGCTTATCAGTCAATTAAGTGAAGGAAGAGGGGTCAGAGACAAACCTTGCGGTCCAACTTTTCCGGGATATAGCCATTTAGTTCTTCTTATAAATTTCTTTGCTAGTAAACGCTAATTGCTGTATTTCGCTATGCTATTATATTAAGCTAGTTAATGTAAAACTTCTTGAAGTTTATTTTCAGTATTTTGAATTATAAGAGCTTGAAAAATTAGTATGATCAAAGGTATACTGAAGCTGTCAGAGAAGCATGCTAATGTGAAGTTTAAAACTAGGCAAAAGAAATTATCCTCAGGATGGCATAGATTTAGAATAAAACCATCGATTTTGAAAAAGATTATACATAGGTCCTTTTCCTTTGCAAGGAAACCATTTTCCTCCTGAAAAAGGTGGGACTTATGTGACTGATGGCCCTCGAAAGTTCTATTCAAAATCAACGCCAACCTAAGTTTGAGATTTTGCATAGTTTTAAACATTTTAAGTTAATGTGATACTTAAGTTTTTCTGCTTGAAACGTAAGGTTTTCTAGTCATTATGCGAACATTTATTATCCTACATATATATTCAATACAATTACGTGTATTATAACAGTACCAAGATTCTTGCTTTTTTACCCATAAATTTTGTCTTTAACTTTTCTTTAAGTATGCATCTGTTTTTCTTTATAATTCTTTTTATTTTAGAAGAACCATTACCCTTACTGTATTTATTTTACTCTTCTTTCTTTCAAAATGTATTTTAGTGCAGATGCAGTTTTACTCTTAATTTATTTTTTGAATGTTTTCTTTTTAATTTTGTGCATGTTTCGAAATTAAAAGAGATTCATGCATTAAAATAAAAACTTGTCATTAAAATGGAGCTGATTCTTATCGAAAAATCATCCTTCGTTATTAAGAATCCAAGCAAGTAGCCTAACTTCGAGATTACGATAAAGAGACAATTCCAAAGCAGAAAAACAACACAGAATGTTAAAAAAAATACTTAAAAGTAGTGAAACAAATAATTGATTATACTTCCAACTAATATTCCTCTAATTACTTCTTTTTTAATCATTTGATCAAATATGACTCTGGCTCAGAGAGGCTAGTGAAAAGTATTGAACCGTGAAGATCTGGAATGTTTGCATTTAATTTGTTAGAATATGAATACTTTATAAATTCAATTTTTGCTTTGCGGAGTTTGTATTAAAACTTATTCCTTTAATTTGAGGAAATTTTCCATCTTCATTACTGACACTGTTTTCATAATACTCTCTCCCTTGTTTTGGAAATCTTTGTAATTGAAAATACACGACTCTGGTCAATATTTATGGAAATAATCCTATTTCCTTTTTACCCTCTTTTTTAACTCCATGTGATCTATTGATAATAAAACATTTATTGTTTACGTTTGATGTGCTATAATTCAGGGAAAAGGACAAGCATGTAAGAGTATGGTGGATTTTAGAAATTCATTTTTTTCTACCAATATTTGCTATATGCGATTAATTTTAAATTCTGTTGTTTTGTTGAAATACGACAGTCGAAAAACTCAAGTTTTTACCTTTTGTAGCCTTACACAATAATAAAATATCTCTTGGGTCTTCAAATTTCTCTTCAAGTCCCCCAATAAACTAAATAACATCGTTAAAAGATACTGGAAAAGACAACAAGGCATGATAAGGAAAATGCGTTGGAGAAAATGTTTTTCTTTCCAGGAAAATTAAACGGATTACCTTTTATCGTAGCTTCTAAGCCGTTAAAAAGGCAAGAATGACATCACAATTTTTACCTGAACAAAAAACTTTTACATCCTTAAACAAACTAAAACAAAATTGTTAGACTACGGTAGAAAATTATGTTAAGCTATCACATCGTAATCTTGGATTAAATATAGCTATTTTCTCTTGGAAGTAAAAAATAAAAGAAAAAAGAAATACCTATGCTACCCGGAGTGTGGTATTTTCGCTTAATATGTTGTTTGATAAAATTATAATGCGTAACAATTACGAAGCCATATACTTCAGCAAATTGTATTCATCATCAAAGTAGGGGAGGAAAGACTACGATATTTGGTTTTTTTTCATTTTTATATTGGGAATTTTTCGGTATTGCATTTTTTTCTTTCAACTCATCTAAAACTGAAATTTCTTTAAGTGCACTTGGGATTACATATAAAGTTAAAATACATAAATTTTAAAATTGCAGATTTAATGCCATTGTATCTGCTACACATAATCTTTCAGGTGCTTTGCATGTATAAATTTTCAGTTTCATATTATGGACAACAAAGAATTTTTCGGTATTAAATTCCCTTGCTTCGGCAAACAATAAAGTAAACAGTGTTACAAATTTTGTATATATGTAAAATATTTTATTAAAATTATACTTAAAATTGTAGTATTTCTTGTATAACGAAACATGAAAGGCTTCAAGAAGGCGAAGCTCAGCTAGAAAATAATGTTTATAGGAACAAGTCCAATTAACATTGAAGTAAATTGATATCTGGCCAATTTGGCGAGATGGCGCCAAGCTGGAGATGGTTTAGCGATGGAATCGTCAAAAGTCACCAAATTTGGCGATCATTTTGTAACACTGAGTCCGATGCCTGTGTAACAGTAATTGATCTAATCTCTATATGTAACTGTAATTGTATCTAGCCTTATACGTAATTGTAACTGTATATGCCTTCCAGAAGGTTCGAGAAACTGAAGATACTCGAAATTTCTCACGATAGGGGGAAAACTATATAAGACCGTAGAGAGGATCAGTTATCAGTTTTAGTTTAGACTTGAGTTCAAAGTTTAGCTCAGAGTATTGAGAGATCATCCTGCGAACTTTACTGACTGAGGCTTTTTATATGGTTTTGTGTTTGAAGTGACAACTACTTTTGTGCTTTGTCTTACTGAGAAGAGCTTTACGAGTACTGTTGTGAAAAGTTCCAGAATTGTAAAGTGTTTCTTTTGGGAAAATAAATTTTATCAAGCAATCATCGGTTATGTGTTCATGCAAGCCATAGGAAACGTACGCACGTGTTTCATGTATATTGAAAGACCATCTGTTATTTCAACTCCTATTGTTTTTGGTAATGTTAATATGTAATGCGTACTCCTTAACGAATTCTTGTATACTATAGAATTTTGCTTCTTATTCCTGTCTGGATAACCTTTCTTTCACTACATTAAACTAGTATACAATTTTCATTTCTTCATATTTTCTAGCATATTACTCTTCATGGATTTTATTTATCTGTAGAATGTACAATCATATACTTATTACATGCCTGTATCTATAAGCCATAACCTAGTATATTGCATATCCCTTGTATATCGTATCTAATTATCTATAATTTACCAGTATTACTGTATCTGCATTCTATAAAACAGTGTGTTTTCTTCATCATGTACTCTATACCTATATGTTTGTTTAATAATTTATCTGATATTTCTTCACCTACCAGTTCAGATATGAAGTAAATATCTTTCCCTAGCGAACACAAAACTCAATGTTTTGGAGAGCGAGATAGCTGCTTTATTTTATCAGTCAGAGTAAGGCACGCAAGGGTAATTTGTTAAAGAAAACTTATGTCTGAATGGAACAATTTCTAAGGCAAACTAGCTGACTCCCTTTCAAGTTTATGAGAGAAAGCATAAAAAATAACAATGCAACAAGTCTATTCCCTGGGCTTTGAACACTATCGAAATACTGGTATTAAAAGATTCTATATATTCGATCACTAGTGGCCTTGATAAAATCTTCCGAAAGGAGCAACTGTCTCTCTAAATGGCCTGTTATTATTAACTCTATTTTAATCCTTAGTTTATTGAAAGCTGTAAGCCTCACAAAAATCACTAAATTTTGAATTCTCTCAGTCAGTAATCTATATAAAATTAAATGCAAATTTTGTATTCCCTCAGTCAGCAATAATACAGTGTTATTTGCGTCACTTATGTCATTTAATTCATTTGCAATGATATGCTATGCAAAAGCTCTTGCCCAGTCGTTGCTCGGAATTAAAACAAAGGATTTGCCCATTATATACCTCTTCTTTCCTCCGTTACCTCACCTAACTAGCATCTGTTCCCCGCCTTGCAGCTTTTATGTATTGTTTGGAGGTGTGACATACTATATAACTACAACTATATAACATACTATATATTGTGGGACGTTTCTAGCATCCTTAGTGCTGCGGAAATCCAGAAACTATTTTTGACGTTCCAACACATCAAGAAAGTAAAGTTTGAGTCTTTGAACCTTAACCAAAAATGAAGAACAGACAAAAAGCAATGAAAAACGCAAAGTATGTCATTTTCTATATAGAAGAAGAGGATTTATTAAAGTCATCAAATTAGAGGAACAAATACTGGTGCACTATTAAATGTCTTCCAGAAACTCATCAGTGAATATTAGGGGATTTTATGCTTCACTATTATAATGTATCATCCTTTTCAGTAAGTTTGGCATTCGAATTTCTTGAATAAAAATGCATCAAAGTGATTGAGAACCCAACCCACTCAATTCTCCTTACCTTGTTATACTTAAACTTTAAACTGTTTTTAATCTAAAACAAAATTAGGTGGCTGTTGTTTTCATTCCGAAGCTGATACTAATGACACTATAAAAGTATATTTTTATCGATTCCAAGAAATTAATGGCATGAAGTATATACTCTTTGAGAAATTTGACTACAAAAACAAATTATTTTGGGGCATTCTAAATATTTTGGAGCATTCTAAGATTTGCTAATTTGTGCTATTTAGCTATGTCTCAAAACTATCACAGTCACACTTGTAGTACATACATATTCCTTTTTAAGTTTTCAACATGATTTTGTTTTTTATTACTCTTTTACTAGTTTTACTATTTAAAATATCTAAATACTCTAAAAAAGGTGGAATAAATAAATATATATATATTTTTTAAAACAAAGTAACCCTTTTTTTCAGTCTCTGATTATAAAATAATTTCAGTTTGTCTGTACAGAAAATTGCATCATTAAGTTAGTAAATGGATAATATATGCTATATGAATATTTTCAGTTTGTTTCTCAGATATCTATTTCGTTATTTCATACTTAAAGGTGTTACAAAAAATTGCTTTACTGGAGCCAAGGAAATTTTTACGTATAACAAACCTTCACAAAGTTTCCAACGTCAATGACTCTGGCAGAGATACATTTTATGAAAAATAGAGACATCAAATTGTTTCTTAAACTGTTGATGTCATATAATTTTAATCCTTGCTCTTCTATTTATTAAAATAAAGAACATAATTAGTTTTACGATTTCTGTTCACTGTAAACCGAATAAACTTTGATTTCACCAATATCACTTCAAAATCTTGTTACTTCTTGAAACAGATTCTTACAGCTTAATGTCATTTAAAAGATTATTCAAGTATTTTAAATTATTTATATCCTTAAACGAACTTTATTATCTGCAAGGGTAATTTTGAGATGGGTTACAGAAAAGATGTTTCAGAAAAGATGAGACAAAATGAAAGAGACAGTAAAGCAAAACGATTTTTTTGTCATAGAGTGCACGATCAAAAATGATACGTAAAGGCGTCAGAGAGTACGCGATGATTACGCCACCGGGCTAAAATTTAAACACAAAAATTGCACAGAAGATGGCAAAATGAATGAAGTGAATTAGGTACAATAATAGCTCAAACGAGATATCAGAACAGCAATGCAGAATTGGCGGACCTTTCTCGAGCACCTCGCACACCATTACAGCACCAACTCGAATTCTTCGTACGGGTATCTGATCCGATTCAAAGAAAATTTCATAAATAAGGCTCTTGAAATGTCTCACAAAAGAAATTTAGACAGATCAAAATGAGCTTTCATTGAATAGGTACCTCACCCTAACCCAACAGCCTGGAAGAATGATGGCAGACAGTTTCTCAACATTTTATCAAAATACTGGTGTCCTCCGTAACTTGTCACGTGCTGAAATGTATTCCAGCAATTCTTTCCAGATCCACAGTAGGAAGGCACAGTAATTTTTACTCTCGATTTGGGAAGTCATGCTGGCTTTTTCGCCAATCGTCTATTAATTCACAGCTTCAGAATCTAAAGCTGCAGCACATTTATGCTCGCGGAACTCCCGCTTTCTAGGAAGCATTAATATTTCATTTTGCAGTCATGCATTCTATTATACAGAGAATAAATTATTATATATAAATGTGTTCTATCACATTTTATAGTTTGTACTGTCTTTAATTAAAACATCTTATAGACATATGAATAACATGATGTAAGATTCTTTTATATTTGATATCAAAATGCTTCAGTTTTCTTTTATTAAAAAACTTTAACGTATAATTACTACTCATATGCATCAATGAAACAAATTTTTCGTGTGTAATATTTTACAGAAATTTTTAAAATATATTCTGCCTTAAACGAAAAAAACAAAGAATACTTACTGTTGAATAAGATAGTTATAGTGAAAAAATAATTAGCTAATAATAGCTACTCTTATGTTTGTGAAGCTTAGCTATTGAATGATAGTCAGAAATAAAAATTATTACATATTCATTTGAATAACATTTTAGGGGAAAAGAATGCATAATTGCGCAATGCAATGCATGATTAGCATTAATGAACATGATGTAATGAACATAACGGTTGTAAGCGCGGTATTTAGTAGTGGAGAGAAAAAGAGAACTATATACCACTTTGATTTATTTTAAATGAAAATAACATAAGTAGGCTCACGGCACAGTAACGTTTGTAAAAAAAAGGAAAAACAAATTGTTCCCGGGAGTCAAGTATTAAGTTTCATATCAAAACTAGTTGCATATACATGTTGGTTGCCTGGAAATTCATAGCATTTCTAAGTTCACCGAAACATAAACGATAAATTTCTGTTTGCCAAACAAGTATTACATAAGATTTGTTGAGATCTTGTATTTGTTTGCAAGATAATTTATACCATTTAAACATACTTTTCAATGGCAAGTAAAGTGCCATGAATTAGGGATCCATTTTCATATTTTTCGGAAAAGAAAAAGTGCCAAATTTATACATTAAATACTTTTTCTTGTAACTAATTGGTAATTCTACTAATAAACCGATACACTGTATTTCTTCAAGAGTAATTTTGATTAACAGACTCTAGTAACCTCATATATAATAAATTCATAATGCAAATCGATAATCCGCCTTATTCATTGTAATCTTCTGTAAAACAAGCACCTCCACAGAAGATCAAATCATCTAGAATCTTGGGTGGTCATCGAAGGGAAGTTCCCCGTAGCTCCACTGGAACTGGTCTTCGCCTGGAGCAGCGTTTCTTAAGCTGTGTTGCACGGAACCCCAAGGTTACGTGGAGATCCGTCATAAGTTCTGGGAAACTTATATACTTTTTTCTCATTACATTCAAGAAAGTAACTTAAAAAAAGCAATAAAAATTAAAGCCATTAAATTCTCTACGCAGTTAGAAAAATAGAATAAGAATTCGATTCCACTTACCAATCTGGACAACCAATGCAAATGCGACAGTCCGCCGTTGCAAATTGTGGCAATTATTGGCATTTTACAGCAGCCGCGTTGAGGAATCACATGAATCCAGGCAATTTCCCGACTAAATTATTTACTGATCGCTACACATGGGATGCCCCACACCTCTAGAAAGAGAAGGGACCCCCTTTTTGAAAAGACAGAGAAATCCAAATGTAAAAGAAAATGTGAATAGCGGGATTATACTCGCTTGTTAATGTGTGTCTTATAAAATATAAATTTCTTGAAAGTTTTTATTATAATTTTAAGTTTTTCTTATTACAAATAGCGCCCAAAACTACTTTAATAACTACTGCATGATCCATAGATCGGCACTTACTGCAGAAACATTATCCCTCTATTTACAAGATTGGTTTTACTGAGTTACAAATTGGTACTACTTTTTAGTCGTCAAAGTCATTAAGTTCATAAAATCTTGGCCACTAAATAATTGTTTATTCAAAATACTATGTGAGAACATGGAAGGCGTACATACATCTATTTTATTATATACAGAACAAAAATAGTTATCTCGAGGAAAGATACTAACCCGTATTTTCAATATAAAACATTTTTAAAACACAATTTCAAATTGAAAATTCGATTATTTGATAGAATTTGTCTGCTTAAGATGGTGTATTTAAGTGACACTTTTTATAAATATTAATTAACTTATCTCCCGAGGGCAAACAAGTAAATGTATTTATTGCTCACGAAAATATTCTTGCTTTCAACGAAAAGGTAGAATTTGGTACAATTTCTCTCCAACGTCCTTGATTGATTTCCGTAATAAAAAGCTTTCTAAAACAGATTAAAATAAGGAAGTCATTTATTGAACACATTACACGGCATCCGAAAGGTTTAAGTGAAGCTTTTGATCAGTATTTTCCAAGTGAACATAATATCAAAATGAATACTAGATTAAAACAACATTTATTGTTCATGCACGACCTTCAACCATCTCAGCCAGAATACGAAACATTTATTGAAATGATATCTGATTCTTCGTTGTAAGAAAACTTAAATTTATAAAATTACGGAAAGCTGCTGCAGTTAAAAATATGATTATCCTCAACCGTAATAAAAGGCACTTCTACCATTCGTAACCACATATAGGAAGTGCGAAAAGGAATTCTCGGTTTATGCATCGACAAAAAATAAATACCACAAACACTTGATGCCGAACCTTACATAAGAATTGAGTTTTCATCCGTAAAGCCTAATATTAAGCATATCTGCGATATTAAAAAGCAGTACCACTCGTCTCATTCAAATTCAAATTTAAAATTATGGATACGATAAGTTATTATTTAAAAAATTTTCTGATTAATTTTGGAATTACTTTCTGAAGCAAATACTATTATTTGAAATAATTGTCATTTTGATGCAAATACTCCATATACAAAATGTTGTAATAAAAGCATACTATTAAAGCAACCCAAGTGTTTCACAATAAAACTAGACATTAAAAAGAGTTCTGCGTATCAAAAAAAATTAAAAAACGCTGGCGTACAGTGTTAGTCTTACGAAGTTTTAATAACAATCCTCTAAATATTATATATATGTATGAAAAATAAAGAATATGTGAAAGATTAAAATAGCAACTTAAACTTCCCTTCTGTATTCTAAAAATAGTAACTTCTATTTTCACTGCGTCATTTCTGGACTAATCTATGTCATATGACTTTTATATAATTCTGATGATGTAAATGGAACTAAAACAGCCAATAGTAATTTTAAAGCAGTATTAACTACTCAATCAAAATGCATCAAGAACCAAAACTAACTCAGTCTAAATTGAGATTTCATCCTGAACAAAACGCACCTGCTTTTTACGCTTTATCCTACATGTACTGCGGTCTCTCTGCTCCTTCTATCTTACTGCAAATTTATCTAAAATTAAAAATTTTTGGAATAGGCAAAATTAATGTGCCAACTTGATTGTGGCCACAACATGTTTACTGAAATATATATATCTTAAATAAATATATCTTATAATAAGAAATTTGGCAGTCAAGATATATTTAAGCTGAATTAAATATATCTTGACTGCCAAATTTCTTATTCATTGCGGATCGGCGTTTCAGCATTCTACAACACCAAAATTCATTACGGATCAACCGCCTGTGTCTACTACAGAATCTATTATATTATACCTACTAGCAATTTGGGTTACAATTAAGTAATAACGCATCGTACAATCAAGTAATTGGACTTGGTTTAGAATATGAGACTTGTGATAAAATTTCAGTAATTTAGATTCAGTACGTAATTATGCATTATACATTAAAGCACAGTTCTTAATTACAGTTTAGAATATATATATTGTGATATAAAGCATAAAGTGCGAAATGTCTAAGTTATTTATTCGCACTTACTTGATAGCCTTATTATTCATGGTTCTTATTATCCCATTTACAACAGTGATACTATACCATATTATTAATAAGAATTTATTCGCAGCACCTTCGTAAACAGATATATACAGCATATGGTAACGCTGCAGTACAATGACATATCATCGGCTGATGCAATAAAGCACTTGTTACTAGATTATTTATCTGTGAATTGCATGGCATTTTTACCCTACATTGTTATTATACGATTCTTTTTACGGTATATATTTGGTATATTTGAATGCACAATACTAAAATATTCATAAAACACCTCCAAATAAAGCATAAGATTAGGCAAACCAATAGCTTTGTATTTGGCGTAGATTTTAATTAAAATTCTATCTATGGCGAGAAGAGCAGGTACAGGTTCCTCTTTGTCAGGAATAAAATAATTATGCCTAGTTTCAAGTATTTTTACAATATTACAAACGTATTACAGCTGTTATGCTTTTTTTAACTATATGCCGTCTGTGTGTAATTTCAATGAAACTGTCATATATTCATTACATAACATTCGTGATCGTGTGAGTTCTAAATAACTTAACTATATCAATACAATATAAATAAAGTATTACTGTTCTTTGATGTGAATTATCACTAGCATAACATTTAACCAGCAGACAGACAGACACAGAACTAAACAACTAAACCGCAGTAAGTTTATTCTATCTCACCATTTGTGAGTGCTTAAATTAAAATGTGCAAACACAGACTTATCAGCTAGCCTGCACCTGGTCTAAAATTCAACGCTGTCTTTCAGAAAGGATATAAATGCAAAACATTAAATCTAATTTGATTCAAAATTCCAAGCTTACATAACCGTGACACGAATTCGAACACACATCTTACCAAAACGGCAACTAACCACAATCTACAAACTCACAGCAAGACCAGCATCAGCATCGCCAACTGAATTTTTGTTCAATCGGCAGGTCACCGAATCGCAAGACGAATTCTATTCGTAAATTCCTAAACTTTATAATAAAACTACTTTCTACTCAAATGTGCATAAATTCTGGAATCAGCAAACCTCGTGGCGAAAGAGGCAGAAAGAGAAGAAGTAAATTAAAATTACACTGTACTTTACTAAAACACAAATGCCACACTACTATTACAATCGCTTACGCAACGCATCGTATATTTCCAGTACTTCAGTTTCTTACTAATATTAGCAAGGAACCTAAAACTGCACTTGTATACAGCTACTAAACAGTGTAAACTTATGTACATATGTTATTCACACATTTTCATGTACACTACTATGTATACAAACCCTATTGTCATATATTACGTTAAATATATTTGGGCATTATAACCGAGAGGGTCATGTTCTATTCAACAACATATTCTTGTAATTCTAGACATTGGATACTGATTTGTATGCTCACTACACCACATTATTATACATGCATCGTTCTAACACATACTTCTAAATTTTGAATCAAAGACGTATGCTCGGTTTTCTAAGATTTAAATATGCTTCAGGGCTTCTCATAAATGCAGCAATATATATTGTTAGAATATGCAACAATATATATAGACAGCAATACATATATAAGTATATTATTAAGAATAACTTTTCCTAGCTTCAGTTTGCAATAGTTATATGATTTATTTTCAAACAGTTAATCATAAATGGAAATTGCTGCGAAATTAATGAAGTAATCAAGAGATAATAATTAAATCAAAACTTAATTTAAAAACGGGGGTAACAGTTTGACAGGAAGTACATGCATCAAAACTGAAACAAAATATTTCAATAAAATAGCATAATGTAAAAAATACATTAAATCTTTAACAGCATTTTATATTATATTGAAAATTTCTTGGTCTTGATATATATCAAGGGATATATGTATACATATATCGACATCAATATAAATACATCAATGCATATATCGACTGCTACTGCGCATCGTGTTTTTTCCGCACAATAAATTTACAACTTGTATTTTACTCTATAATCTCGATGCGTTTGTACAGTGATTAGGTTATTTTGATGCTGAAGATGTGAAACATGAACTATGCCCAAACCTGGGCCTCTCAAATACGCGCCGAGTATGCTAACCATTACACCACAAAGGCATACTGGAAAGAAAGATAAAATACTGCCCCTTTTAAGGGACAACTGGGGATTAGGGTACCCAGTCGCCAAAGCCTGGTGGTGAAGAATCATCATTAACCCCCTTTTTTAGTTCGAACGGCACTGTAGAGACATTAGCCTTTTTTGATGCGGGAGACGAGACAAATGTGCAATGCCCTTGCCGGGGCTCGAACATGGACCTCTCGAATATGCGCCGAGTGTGCTACCGTTACACCACGATGGCATGCAGAACGGAGAGAGAAAATACCTTATAAGTTCTTCAACCTTAGTCTGTTATCTACCAAACAGTTCCGCTTCTAATTTTGCTATATCTTTCACCACAGGGAATGATTTTAAAACAGCAGCTTTAGATACCTCGAATTTCTAGTTCTCGCTACCTGGTTTATCCGATAGTTTATATCAACTCAGTGCCTGTCCTCAGAGTCATGTGGTTTTTATGGAGATCTTTTGCAACCCAGTAAATAGAAAGTGAAACTAATTATACCAGAAAAGTCCCTACCAAACTTGTGCGGTTTTCCTTGATTTGGTAACAGTTAATGAATCCAAAGCCTCTAGCAGACAGAAAGTGAATTATTGTTATGTCTGAAAATAACTACAAAGTCAGATAAATGTTTAAATAACCCTTTTTTTTTTATTTAAACCAGCTTTAGAACATAAATGCAAGTTCTTGTGCTAACAAAGTTAACTGTAGGTCGTGGTGATGAAACTAACCAGGAACAGTCATATTCACTTTAAAACGTGGAATAAAAGTCATACACAATTTAAACATACCCGAAACTGGCTTAATGGGCTTATCAAATTTAAGTATCGGCAGCTATAACGCAAAGATGAACATTTGCAGCTTAACAGCAGAACCTAACGTAGCATGCCGTACAGAAAATAAATGTAAACCTCAGCTTAAATACTGGCTTACCGATTAGCATTCTGGTGAAGAAAGGGAAAGAAGTTACATTAAAGGCTGCAGTTGTAAATAACTGGTTAATTTAAATAATAACCTTATACGATAATAAGTATAGATTCATAGAAATGCAATACTTAGTTAATTCGTAATGAGCAAAACAGTTTATGAATAGAAATAATAGGTTCTGGTACTAATGGGATTCTGGTAAGAAACAAATAGGATTTTGGTAAGAAATTATACCTAGAACTTCCTTATGGATGAGGGTGCTTAAATTCTTAAATGACGGGCGATCAAAATTCTACATAATTTCTGCTTGATGATAATACTTCATTAATTCGTTTAACAGCCAATACGCTGGGTGAATATTAGAAGCATTTGACTGGTTTTCTTCCTCACAAAGTACTTTATGGAATTCATTATAATTTTTAATATCAGTTAAGCTAATCGATTGAAAAGAAAATAAGCATATGAATGAACAGTTATAAAAAAATAATGATTTTGATAAAAAAAATATAAAGAAGCTAGAAAGAAATAATAATGTATAAATAAAATATTATTATAGTCATATTTAAGCATAATAATAGCTGAATTTATTTATATGGTTGTAAAAATTACGTTTAATTAAAAAACTACCGTTCACTGCAGTTATTTTAACTTAGAGGTTAACAACCTTACTGTTGAACTTGGTTTGGACTTATGACTAAAACTAAAACTCAAATGAGTTAATTTCTAAATGAGATGTATTTAAAAATAAAAAGAAATATTTATTAATTTTATAATCTCTTATTTTTTATTTCTGATTCAAAGTTATAAAATCAATGAACTGTCATAAGCAATGAAAGATTGTAACTACTTAAAGATTTTCAGTTTTATTAAGATTATCAGTATAAATATTAAAAGATTATCTGTAATCATTATGATTAAATCTAAACTAAATTATTACTAACGATAAACTAATAATTATTAATAGTATTCCGAAAAGCAATTAACTTTTGAATGCTCTCAGTTCAACTCTTAATGAAGAATATAAATCAATGGGGCGCACTTACGAAGAGGAAGGATTAACGAAGAAATCCTCGATTTTACTTAAACCTCCGCTAAGTAGAAACGGTTAAGTAAAAACATTTATTTAGTGGTAATTAATTAGACTTGGCTTTGGCTGATGTGTGGAATTCATTATGACTTCAAAAGGTAGGCAATAGCTGTTTCAGTTCATTTTAGTATACTAAACCAAAAGGGAGAGAAAAGAAGAAAAATTAACCAGTTATTTACAATTTCAGTCTTTACTGTAACTCCTTTACTGTAAGTTATTAATAAAAGCTTAGAGACAAGACATCATTAGCATACCTCTAACTTTCTCTCATTCTAAATAAATGCGCCTTCTCTGACAAATATGTATTCTCTACACTGAAAAAGTTATGAGTATGCATAATATTCAGAATTTCCTATATATACCCAGTGATGATTTCTTTTCATTTATTGTTTGATATTACAGATGTTTGTAAACTTGATAGCCTATGGTATTTATGATATCAAATAAGTATTTTGACAGTTTGAGAATCAAAGATGAATCACAAATACAAAGTTAAAACATGTTAGCGCAGTCATTAAAACATAATCTATATCCAGCTATTTGTTTTTCTTATTCATGTGTAGAGACATTAGGTTATTTTGATACGGGAGATGTGTAAAATGAGAACCCGGACCTCTCGAATACGCGCCGAGTGTGCCAACCCTTACACCACGAAGGCATGCTGAAAGGCGGGAGAAAATGCCTTATATACTCCCCCTTTTAAAAGGGGACTGGGGATTAGGATACCTAATCGCCAAATTCTAGTGGTGAAGAATTTTTTTTTTGATACGGGAAATGATACGGGAGATGTGAAAAATGAGAACCCGGACCTCTCGAATACGCGCCGAGTGTGCCAACCCTTACACCACGAAGGCATGCTGAAAGGAGGGAGAAAATGCCTTATATACTCCCCCTTTTAAAAGGGGACTGGGGATTAGGATACCTAATCGCCAAATTCTAGTGGTGAAGAATCATCATCCACCAACTTTATAGTTTGGGCGCCGCTATAGAGATATTTTAGAATTTGTATGAAGCTGGAAATGTGTTAAATAAGAAATGAACTCACCAGGACTCGAACCTGAACCTCTCAAATACGCGCCGAGTGTGCTAACCGTTACACCGCAAAGGCATGCTGGAAGGAGGGAGAAAATACGTTATACAAGCTTGAAGCATTTACTTCAAACTTTTTAAGGCAAATATCAAATATACCTAAACATAACTCAATTTGTATTCCCAAAATAAGACTTTTCGATAAATATATTCCAATTTTGAAATGCTTATGTCAAAAACTTTGCTTTAAAAGCACGTATGTTGTCACGAAAAAACATAAAATAGTTTAATACAGTTTACAACCTTTCAGTGTCAAATGAAGGTGGGAAAATGAGGTTTCTTCCCTAACAGACGCGGCTATATCCTAAGTAGACACCATTAGTAAACAAAATGCCATAATGAGAAAGACATAACGCAAAAGAAAACGGTAATTTCATTAAATTTCTGGGTGGTAATAGTGCATTTAGCACGAATGAAACTCGGAAATTATTTCATCAGTTTGAAAAGAAAAAACAAATATGCACAAAAGCATTCCCACTACCATTCCCAATATAAAACTATTCATTATAATCCAAACGTATTAAGGAAATTTATAACTAGAACATCCATCACAACAGGACAACTCTTAACTATTTCTAATTGTCCTCCCTTCTCTGACACTAACAGTGTTCAGATAAAAATCAAATAAAGCGTCCAGACTTCCTACTTAATTTGAAAAGTAATAATCCTTCCTTTTTTAATCTTTTATCTTTTTTTTAATCATGTTCCTTTTTTAATCTCTTATGCTTTCAGGACTTTTTTGTTCTTGTTGTTTTTTATAGTGTCTCGTCTTTAAAAGAAATTAGAAATTCATTTCTTTAATCAAGTCTCAGAATTTGTTTTCTGGTGTTCAAAAATAAGAGATAAAAAAATTCCTTATGATACTGCGCTTTTCATCAATCAGCATAAGGATTCGTAATGAAGCTTTTGTTCCGGATTCAAACTTTGATAATAGTAGAGGTTTTCATATCACTCAAACCCGAATCAATAAATAAATAGTCTGCAAACGCAAATTTTTTATCGCGTTTATCTCGTTTTAGTAACAAGAGGTTATACCTCTAAGCAAGAGGAAATTTTGAAATATCTTCCCACTTCCCTTCCCTAAAAAGGGGAGAATATAAGGTATTTCTCCCACTTCCCTAGCGTGCCTTCGTGGTGTAACGGTAGCACGCTGGGCCGGTATTCCATAGGTCCGTGGTTCGATTCCCGGCGAAGGCGGTTGCATATTTTTCATCTTTTCTGCTTCCAGAAATCCTAATGACTCTACAAGTGGCGCCCGAACTAAAAGGGTGTTGGATGAGGTTTCTCCACACCAGGATTTGGCGATTGGGTCCCCTAAAAACCCCAGGCGCCCTTTAAAAAGGGGAGAATATAAGGTATTTCTCCCACTTCCCTAGCGTGCCTTCGTGGTGTAACGGTAGCACGCTGGGCCGGTATTCCAGAGGTCCGTGGTTCAATTCCCGGCGAAGGCGGTTGCATATTTTTCATCTTTTCTGCTTCCAAAAATCCTAATGACTCTATAATTTAAGCCGAGGATTTAGAATGTTGTAGAATTATAGCTGACCTAGCTTGCAGTTACATACTATCTCTAACTCTGCCAAAGTTTCTTCTGGCTTTAGCCGTTTTGCTAGCTGACGTAAAATACACGCCTTTGAGCAAACTACTTTATGTGTAGCCCCAGACTAAATTACTTGAAGTCACTTATATTTCATCTTATGTTATTTTAAACACTTGCAAGAAGCAGTATTTCATTTCTAGCACTGATACCTTCTGTAGTACCTTCTGTTAATTTCAAGAGTTGAATAAAATGGTTATTTTAAACTTCTTAAAAATTTTCCATTTTAATTCAGACTAGAGCAATAACTCACTTTATAAAGTATTTCTCCCTCCTTTCCGCATGCCTTCGGGGTGTAACGTTTGCACACTCGGCGCGTATTCGAGAGGTCCAGGTTCGAGCCCCGACGAGGGGATTGCTCATTTTTCACATCTCCTGCTTTAAACATTCCTAATAAATTTACAACTTGTCATTCTAACAGCGTCTGAAGGCCACTAAGTTAAGCATTTAGACACAATCGAACACTACAAGGTCAATTTTTTCCCCGCAATATATTATAATCCTCTTGTTATGTTAAAAAGCAATCTTTGTCTGTTTTAATGGCTTTCATTTTCATAATAACCTATCTAATAATAAACAGGTTTTATTAAACACAATATTTGCTACTGTGCATTTTATCTAGGTAAGAATATATTTAGGCTTGTGTGATAAATCGTGAACGAACCAAAAATTTACAAAATAAAATTCCATTCCAGATAATTACCAGATGGAAGCATAATTATAGATTTTGCTCAAAACATCGTTTTCATGAAAGAAAACTACAGATGAGGAAAATTGTCGAATTATTTTTACGAATTATTAGTTATTGGCAGTTACTAGACGCTATCGTATCGTTGATTTTAAGTAGTTATCTTAAGATGTTGTATTATATGTTTTTTAGTTTATTTTTGCTCCTGTTATTATTTGGATATTTTTTAATACGGAAAGTGCACTGCTGTGCAGAAATGCAGTAGCTTGCAAATAAATATTTCTATCCTTTTAAATAAAATAATTGCTAGAGCAGGCGAACTAGCTGTTGTTCGAATGATAGCACTGGTAATATTTAGCATTTTAAAATGCAGCGAATTTCCGGCAAAACTAGCAAAAATAATTTAAGAAAATTCATAATGTTAAACATCAGAAGAAATAATATAAAATGTTAGTCCTTCAGCTTAGAATCAGTGGGGAAGAGAAATAAAGATGTGAGACTTCTTTATGAATGCGCCCTGAAGAAGATCACACCTTGGAGATCACTTTTCACTCCTCGCATTTGAACGCCGTTTTTCTGCCTTTACTATATATAAGCAGTAAAGTAACCTTTACAGGCGTTAAATATCGCAAAATGTTATCTAAGCGAGCAACTTCTGTTTTAAAGTACTTACAGGAGTTTATTTGTTTAAATACATTTAATTTAATAAACGTTTTCTTTCTGTTTCTGATCTCTTAAGAACTGTACCTGCAATTTTTGTCGTGATTTGGAAGAACATTTTCGTTTTTTGGCGTTAAATCACAATTTTTATTCTGTCGGAATCACTGATTTTAAGCTACTAGGATAAAGTTAAAAAACAATTTCTGAATGTTTTCTCTCCCTCCCCATACATTGTAATTTCCATACGCCGCTTTCAGTTATGATTTGTATTCTGCTAAATTTTTCATATGTTTTATTCTGATACAACTAAATTAAAGGGAAAACATAAATATTGTGGAAATAATAACTTGCAATACCATTAAATTTACACTAGAAAGTAAACATATTTCCTTCAGATCCGCTAGAAGATGGAGATTTCAGAAGACGTTTCGCACTTGTTCTTTTTCTTAAACCCATGGTATGTTCTTGGCTATACTGCACAACGAACGTGGTATGAATTGTGGCACTAGCACTAGTTTATCAAACCGGATAATAAGTGTTTGGAAGTTATCTGGTACACATTTCATTAGCAATCCATCTTCTTTAGCAGTCCTTCTACGAGGTGCAGCAACAAAGCTCATACGACTTGAGTGAATCTTGCAGAAGAATGCTTATTCGATGTACTTTAGCTGTGCATTCACATTTCTGCCATGTTCAGGCAGCTAGTTAAAACTTTGAGAAGAATGTACATTTGAAATGCTTAAATACATGAACTACAATGCAAGCATAAGCAAGGATGTTGATAAAATTTAATTTAATAAATATAGCATACATACATAAAAAATATTGTGTGATTAAATATGTGTATAATGTGTTGAAAATAAATATATTCTTATATTTAAACTATTTTATGTGCATATAAACAGCGAATAAATCCCAGCCTCTCAAAACAAAAGAAATAAAAAATAAGTAGTTACCGTTCTGCTTAGTGCTTTTTACAGAAGACTAATTGGTATACACAGAAATACATTTCCTTAAATGTAAAACAAAATTTAAAATGTCATTTACAATGGGAAATTCATTTTACTAATTGCATCTGTCTACTCCTGTTATTCAAAGAGATTTTAGAAGCTAACAATTTAATTATAGTCTTAGGTGCACATTTGCTTAAATCTGCATTATTTTGTTAGAAAGCAACAAGCGAACCATGCTCTTTACCATAGATAGCGAGTGAAAAGGAATGAAAATAACACCGCCGCTATCCGATAACTCTATGACGTCACTGCCTGCTTGTCCTCCGGGAATGTGACGTCATATATGACGGCAGCAGCAGAATCTCTTTCTTATTTTTGTCTGCTGTCGACATCTGTTTGCTTTGAAGATCCCAATAATAGAATAATTCATTTATACATTCGTGAAGGAGGCTATATTTTTCACTCAGAAGCTATACGTATAACGATATTTATAATCTTTTTTAAAAATAATCTGATTTTTTCTTGAATTTTTCTGGCAAAATAAAATTTTATGTGCATATACTGCATCATATATCATTTCGAACAATATG
This sequence comes from Stegodyphus dumicola, assembly GCF_044657685.1. Classification (NCBI taxonomy): domain Eukaryota; kingdom Metazoa; phylum Arthropoda; class Arachnida; order Araneae; family Eresidae; genus Stegodyphus; species Stegodyphus dumicola. The sequence goes on from NC_140771.1 coordinate 217,908,440, forward strand.
GGAAAATAATCATCATACTTCAGGGAAATCTCGTTTCTCGATTCACTTTAAAAATCTCGATTGGCTTATTTAATTTATTATTAATTAAACCAAAGTTACAAAATGTAATTTTCTCTGCTTTAGCATCAAATTGATATTCCATTTGTGAAGTGATGTCATATTTAAAATCAAAGAGTTAAATGTATTTCAACTTCAGTTTAAATTTTAAAAATTTTAAATAAAATTTTAAGCTTTCCTTGATCTCGTTTATTTAAGTAGAGAGAATACAAATGAATGAAAAATTAAAATCTACATAAATTCAGTATTCAACTTAAGTAGATACAGCTACAGAATAGTCTACAGACTTAAGTGAAATCTGACAGAAAAAATGCAGTATGACTCCTAATATCTGGACACAATATAATCATATTTAGAACTATTCGGATCACTTGATCATTCTAAGCTAAATACTTTTAAGCTTGTTTTAAATTTATTAGAGAGTTTTAAATATTATCCGTTGATTTGAATAATACAATACAGAATCCTTTTTTTAATAAATAAGAAATTTTTCCTAATGTAATTTTCTGCGGACAAAATTGGGCTATGCGCTATATTTTATGCATGTAAAAAATTATCTTGTTTAGGCTTAGAACATCATAAATAAAAATAAGATAATGTATTCAAGGTTTAGAGTAAATAAATGTTAATTTCGCTTTCATTAGCTCATTGATTAATAAAAAAAATTAGCTGTGAATTTAAGCAAACAAAAAATTATTTTGAAATTCAGTTTGTCGAAGGAAGTGTGCTTTGAGTTTTGTTCTGTTGAAATGAAAACATTTTATTTTGTGTGAAAAATGGAAAACTTCTCTAACATGTTTCTTCTACAGAAAATTAACTGGATTTTTTAAATATCTGAATAAGTGAATCGAGTTATTTTATTCAGTAACGTTTAGGGGGTAGAAAGTCGTCCAGGCAGCACAAAGAAGAAAATGTGCTCTAGAAACAACAATCAGGGTTAATCTTATAAGGTTAAACTTGGTTTAGTCTGATACATGAAATTTAGACCCACAATTCTGTTAGACGAGTAGCAAGTGATCGCTATGTCTGAAATAGTACGACAAATACTTACGAAGGTTGCAAGGTATATTTTAGTTTTATAACAATTATTTAAATTTCAGTGCTCTTTCCTATCCATTCTTACTTCGTGTTTGCCTTTGGGCTAAGTCAGTCTTGAAGCTGTTACGCCCAGCCGTATTATTTACGTGCCTTTTGGTATTCTCCGGCTAGTTTAATTTAAACGGCCAACTACGTTAGATACTTGTGTTTAGCTTCGGCTAAATCTCCTTTAGTTAATTATAGTTTAGTTTCTTATTTGTGTTAAAGTCCTAGCACAGGCTTCCTGTAAGCCCGAGAAGGACTTGTTATTTTTATTTGAGTGAAATAAAGGGTATTTTAACCCTTCTCGAGTCTACTGTTCTCAAGTCTACTGTTTGAACTCAGCGATAAGTCGCTACATAATATACTTATTTCCTCGACATTCATCTTAAACAAAAGCAATGAAAATCTTAAACAAAAGCAATATTTTTATTAAATTGAACCTTTAACAAAACATGCAAAACTCGTGCTACAGGTGACGGAGGACGGGGACGCCTGGTGTCTCGTACTACAGATAATCCCCTACCTACAGATATACCACCACCTACAGATAAACCACTACCTGTAGCGATGTAAAATAAGAAATAACAGGCATTTAAATTTAAACATTGATAATGTAATCCTAATAACATACAGGCTGTCCAGATGGTGTAGTGGTTAGGTGAGACTAACGCGATAAAGAAGGGCCCGGATTTGAATCCCAGAGAAGGCACGCGTCTTTGCGGCATGGGGCACTCTAAATACATGGCGAGCTGAATGCCCCCTCAAGGTGGTAGAGGATGAGGGGTAGGAGACCATCGGACACGTCCCACCGAGGTGCTCTCCATCATAATTGGGGCGTCACTGAGCGAAGTCGTACTGCCAACTACATGTTTCTCAAGGCTCTTGCCAACGACAGACGCAATCTATCTCTCCTTGCCAGGATGAATTTCGGGAGCTCGTTCTGATGTTACTGTCGGACAAGTGAGATAAGTCACAACACACAACACAACAAGACTACACAGTCAAAGTACGTAAGCTATAAGCTGACTCAACTAAATTTACTAGCGCATAATTTTAAATTATCGGCTGCAAGAGAATGCAAAACTAAGACAATCACTTTTAACTATATATGGCAAAATCTAACCAAGCAGCGCTAGTGCCAGAAACTCTCTCTAGCGCTGACTAATATCCAAAAGCCTTCAGCTTAAATAGTCTTAAAGCTTATTTGCATTCTGGTGAGGAATACAGAGAGAAGAAGTAAAGATCAAAAAATCATAATAACCGTTTAGTTTAACGTAAAAAAATTATAATCTCTTTACTAAAACAATTTTATTCAACTATCTTCTTATGTCTGTTTTTGTTTCCTTTTTCATTTATATGTATCTGAAAGTAACAAATTTAGAAACAGCAGTTAAGAAACAAAAATGTAAAGGTTTTAATTATCAGATAAAATAATAAAACCTTACACGTTTGTATCATCGACTACACACTGAGGAACAACTATTGATTTTTCATGCTAGAAAAAGTGGCAATTATGCTCAGTTTACGCAAAATGCTTCTCTTGCGTGTGGTGGTCGGATTGAAGTATTCGACTCAGAGTTACGTGTAAACTCGCAATCACTTTTACTTGTGTTGCTCAGATTATAGATTTGCCTCTAATTTAAAATTCTAAGCAAGTGACGAGCGCTAGTCTCATTTATTATTGCATTGCGTTGGATATAAATAATACATTCAAAAGATAAAGGCGTATGGATATAAATGTTTAACATTTTTTTCTTTAAAGCATAACCTTGAGATATATAAATAATTTTATAAACAGTAGCAGGAAAACTTCTTCCCGATTTCTTCAAAAGAAACTTAACATTCTATAAAAATCCACGCATTCCCAGAATTTTGTTCTAAGGAAACAATTCTTCGTTCATAGTTAAGAAACAATCACAAAAATTAATTAATTAAATTACCATTGAGTAAAAGGCAGGCTAAAAGGAAATAGAAATTCAAAGATATGTGAATTTTCGCCCTTTCTTGAGGAAAGAGAGTTTTTTTTTTCTTTTTTTCAAAGAATAAATCTGTAAAAAAGACTTTATAAATTGATTTTGATTGCAATAAGTGTTACTTTTAATAAGTATTACAAAATGTTTTATTAATATATTTGTAATCTGAAAGATTTGACTGAGAATTTAATCTTTAAATAACTGATAAGGATATTATAAAGAATTGCTGAGTTTTCTTATTGTTTTATATGGATTACTGAGCAGAAGTAATAAATCATTTGTAACTTTTATGTACTTATCATTAGCACTGATACCTTGAGTCAGGCAGTATTAAGTCAGACCAAAACACAGAACCTACAATAAATATTTTCCTCAGTTTCGATTTTAATTCAAGTCCTTTAACTTCAGATCAAATGTACATAACAATACATCTGGTTGTGAGTGAATATATCTGTAATAAGAATGTTTTCTGTACAAGTAAAAAAGCTTTTAATAATAAAAACTGGAGTATACATGAAATTTTATTCTTTTATAAATAACGTCAAAAGCAATGATTAAATTAAAATGTAATAATTTACAGAACAAAATTGACAATGAGATGCGATACTTGATTTTATATATTTATTGTGTACTACCTGGTATTCGTATGGTCAAAACAACATCGCGAAACGTTTTGCTACGAATTAAGTAGTAAAATAAATTTTGAAAACTATTGGAAATTTACTTCCTTTAAAAACCAAACAACCATTTAAATTGCTAACCCCATAAATATTATTTTATTGGGCAAAGCACTGCTTTGAAAAATTGATTAAAATTTAAAATGTTATGATTTAAAGTCACTTTATAAAAGAATATTCATATATATAAGTTATTTTCCCGCACATAATGGAAGGCGCATTTCTTTTTGTCTCAGATGAAGAAACATTCAGAGCACAGATCTGCTTTCAAATGCAAAGAAAGATATTTACTTTTATGTATAAATGTTTTATTATCCGTGTTTTAATCTTAAATTTTAATCTTGTTTCATGTTATGCCTTGGCTTCATTAATATATATTTTAACTCCAGTAATGAATGTCGTCTTGTTAAATCTTACTGATAGCTTTAATCACTGTCCAATGAACACTGATTCCTTTTTCGATTTTTCATAAATCTTTAAGTTCTTAGATCGTGTAAGAGTATTAATTTTAATCATATTTATGTAAGAAAAGCAGCGTACACTGGTGATGATTCTCTTCTTAATTTAGAACATTTCATTTAGTTATCGTGTCATAAAACGGGCCGGACTGTGTCCTAAATAACTAAACAAACTATACTAAACATTTCCTTTAGCTGTATGTTTTTATTCTGCACTATGCATTTTGCATTTAACCGGAGAAAATTTACATAGAGAAAGCCATAACACAAGTCCGATGGCCGTGCCTTGTGTTATGACTTTCTCTATCCATATTTTCTTCGGTTCTGTCTTGCTGCCTGGATTCTCTCCTCTCCCAGATCAAGAAGAAAATCAATGAGATGTTATTGCCATCATTTGTGGGATTAATTATTGAATATTTCCTGCGTCCATTACTGAGGCATATTGGATTAACGAAAGAAATAAAATAATACATGCTTTCGTTGCCTAATGCAAGGTAGCCATTCATCTATTTATTAAATACATCTGTTTGAATGCATAGCATATTTGTATCTATAGTTACAATTGCTGAGATAGAAATATTTTTAGCAGAAAATATTACTGACAAGCAGTAACGATCAATCAATCAATTAAACTTTCAATCTTAATTCACATTTTCCTCCTCTTCTTTTATTCTAATTTTCATTTTCTGTGAAAAGGGAAGCGTCCTTAGAAATGGCAGATCAATCATTACTAGAATTTTAATTATAAATTAAAAGCAGAATAAAATCTTACTTTCAGTACTTAAAACTTTTAATGTATTTCCCTTAAACTCACAGGTCTTTTAGATGAAGAATATTGCAAAATGAGAAGGCTTTATCGCATCCAATATGGTAGCTCTCGCTGAAATCTAATATTGCGTTTCCTTCCACATAATTATGAAATAGTGCCGTTCACCATTGTAATTAACATAATTGGAATATCTCGATTCAGTTGCCTGGCTTCATACGCTTTCAAAGATTATCAAATCACATTCACTAAATCTGTGCTCTTCAATTAGGAACGCCTAATTTGACATTAAATGAATATCGGCAGTGGATTCTGTTTCCGAAATGCCAGGGCATTTATTTGCAGTAAAATAGTACAGCCTTAGGGTATTTTACAAGAGAATGCCATTAGAAGCTCTGAAATGAAATTGGAATATAATGTTTACGCATCAGAACATGTGGTTTCGAGTTTTCTGATGCCCTCGCTTGGGAAACGTAGTTCAAAATAGCTCAAGTAAGCAGACAGGAAATAGACAAGTAAACAAACAGGCTTGTTTAAACAGACGTTCGATTTTAAAAATTCTTAGCTCTTTCTTATCTGACCACATAATAAAACAGAATTCCAAGTTTCTCTGTTCAAATGTAAATGGTAAAGGGAAATTGCTATATTTATTTGAAAAGCAGATGAAATTCGGCTCTTAAATAAAAGTTTAATGTTAAATTAACTTCCTATGAAGCTTATAAACTCAAATACAATATAGCTCCAATTATCCAAAGTTGTTAAGGTTTATTTGCAAAAATATCGACAAAGATTTCGGAATAAGACGAAAAATAACATACAGGCACGGCGAAACGTATTCATGGAAATATTCCCAATTGCCTTTCCTGTAGAGATTGACAAATTAATTTTAAATCTCCAAGACTTTTTCTATTTATTTTCCTATTTTCACTTATTTTAACCAACTTCTTTGCAGTTTCTGTCGCACTTATCTTGGATTTATTTCTATTATTCAGTCTACAGGTAGAAACCATTCAGTTTCTTGGAGAGAAAAAAAAGAACAAAATTACAGAAAATGTATTCGAAGCAGGACCTTCTTAAAAACAAGCTAACCATTACATTGGGATTGTTGTGACTTAACGCACTTGTCTGACAGTACCATCAGAACAAGCCCACAAAACTCATCGCGGCAAGGATTGAAAGATGTCGTTATGAAGAGCCTTGAACATCGTACAGGTGACAGACAGTATGACAGCTCAATTCTGCCCCTAATTTGGATGAAGAGTACCCCGGGGAACGAGTTCAAAGGTCTCCCATCTTTCTTTCCCCACCACCAACGTCTCGAGAGGACTTTCGGTAGCCACATATTTAAGAGTGCTCCCCATGCTGCAGGGACACTGTACATTTACAAACACCCATGTCTTCTTCGAGATTCGAACCCGAGCCTCTCAGTACTACATTAGGCTCTCTTAACTGCTATGCCATCTGAACGGCAGCATAGGAATTAGTACACACGGGAGAAGACGACAATTCCTTACATTTCCCCAAATTAAATGTCGGTTGGAAAGAGGTACGAGATCCAGTCAATCAAATGCAGATGCAGAATTTCCAAATGCAAATGAGAATTTCCACCTATCGTATTTTATTTCGCCGTGATTCAAACTACACTGCTTCTAGCTGCTAGCTGAAATTCTTAACCACTTACATCATTAGAGTACGCACGAAGGAATGAGATTAGTTCTTTGCATGTTGTTCTCTTTGAAACAGTCTAATTCGTGAGAATAGTTTTCCTAATTTTGGTATATATTCCCTTAAAACTGTGCCTTCAATTAAATAAAAGCTAATAATTACCAGTTGTTTTAAAATGGTAACACAACCATTGCTTTGGTTTATATTATGGGAAAGCAATAATGTCATGGTTTACTGATATTACATTCTTTTTTAGCTCGATATGCAGGATATATAATTTAATATCGAAACAAAATACTTAATTTTTGAAAACATTTTATAACTTTAAAAATAAATAGTTCGTTCGAAAATGAATGGTTTGTTTGAAGTTCTGTTTCGAAGTATTGAAAGAAAGGTTGATGGTGATTATCCGAATCCGTGTTATCTGATTCACTTCAAATAATTGTGGCTGCATTGCACATAAAATGACTAAAATACGCTAATTTTCACAAAGGAACGATCTATAATTACTCTGATGGTCTTACTTTACTAGTGGCCTGGTGTTCTTTACTAGTTTGATACAACGCGAATAATCTAGTAACTTGTCACTAGAACAAAAGTTATCTTCTGCTTAAAGCTCAAGGAAACTTTTGTTACTCTTAGCAATATGATTGGAGTTATTTATTGTTACTCTTAGTAATATGATTGGAGTTATTTATTGTTACTCTTACCAGTACGATTCCTAACACAATTCTTCGCATTCACCATAATATCTTAATATAATTAGATGAACCACTTTCAGTTCTCTGTTCTTCTATCTGGTCACTGATACATTACCTTGTGCTCAGACTGAACTTGCAGTTATCAACCAATAAACGTACCATCAATTAACTTCTGTAGAATTTAGTGTTTTTTTATCTGGTTGTTGTTTTAATGGTATGTAATTAAAATAATTTTAATATCATCTTAGAATACAACAAAGGCACAGTGATTAAAGCTTCGGAGCATTTGTAAAGCCAAATGCACTAAATGCGCAGAATTTCTGTGGTTACAGCTTTTCGTAGTATGTAATAAGGAATACAGGAATAAATTTTAATGAATTTTATAGCATATTTTTAAAACATTTCCTTACTCTTGAGGAATTTCACATTTTCATGAGAAATGAAAAATAAAAAAGTTTACTGTTTTCTAGAAACTGTCAGTTTTAAAAGAAACACTAATGGCAATGATTACACACATGTAGTGGTTTATCATATTAAGCTAGTTTAAAAAGCCTTAACTTGATTTGTTTGGCTTCCTGTCAGCGTTTCAATAATATTAATTTAAATTAACAACCCAAAGTGGCCAACTAAATATGGCCACAAATTGAATACTGTGACCTAGGCTCAAATCGAGGCAAAAAGGTTTGCTGCAGGAAAGGTTCGGTATTTTTCCTTGCATCACTTGAATGAAAACTGTTTTATTTGGAAACATTCAAAAGGGCAGCCTTGTCTTAGGCTGATTATTCCTTTATTGGAAGAAATTGGAAGAAAAATACGCCAGCGCAGAATTCTGAATTCGCCAAAAAGCAGTCGGGGTTTTTTTGAATAAATTTCTATCGATTTTCAAAGTGATTAGCCATCTAAAGTGGATGTGGACATTCAAAGATCCCTATTTTTTAAGGATGACGAATGAATGTAATTTTACTTAAAATCTAGGCCAAGTTAAGATTGCTTTTTGGGTTGATTCTAAACTTTCTTGTGTCTCCATAATTTATTAAAGAAAGCACAGCAAAACAAGCATAGTAACTCAAATTGGTCTCTGCGATTTGTAGCGATCTCTGCGATTGTTAAATAGCTATGGAAGAACAAAATAACGAATAGCAATGAAATGAAATATAAAAAGCAAAATATATGTTTTTAAAGCTCTGAAAATTCTTTGTTAATGTTGCGAGGCATCAAATAATTATTCTGTAATCCAATTCAGTCTACAGTCGCTCCAGTTACTGTCTTTCACTTGCACACAATTTCATTTTTATAAAATTTTGGGCAACAAAGGAACGATTTTATGTTTCTTAAAAATTATCTTTGAAGAGAGTATTTGCTCCACTCTAAGTTAAGCGATTGAAGGCGCTAAGCAGATAGGAATGGCTTGGATAGCTGCATGTTTAGTTCATCTGATTAAATTTGATACAGATAGGCAAAAACTTTGAAATGGAATCCTGCGTTATTACCCAGATGCCTTATACTATATGCTTTTGTTTATGTTATCGATTATGTTTACTTAGTAAGTATCAACCCATCTTGTTGCTAGAGCGATATGCAATCAAAACAACTCTGAATCGCAAAACCTTTATAAAACATCATCCTTGTTTGGACACTGTAAACAAACAGTTCTACTCAATAAACTCCCTATGTGGTGTTTGCATGGCACCCCAGGGATTGTTGCTTCTATCTAGAGAAGGGCGTGGGATGTATACCTGCTTACCTCTGTCTCCGTTAGCCTTCACCTATCGCCTGCCCAGTGATTTAATAGAACTGAATTAATCATTACTAGAGACATCGTTTCACATTTTCTTGGCTATGGCTATAGCTAGGCAACGATGAAGTGAGCGAAGGATAAATTGTACCACTGCACAGGTATTTACCCTGTTATGCAGGATTAGTAAATCGAGAAATGGTAAAATCTGCAAAGCCTTTTGGAATATTACTCTTCATTTGATCACTAACGACATTTATAAAGAATTATCATATTCCATTGTGTTTTCTCTCATGGTGTAAGTAGTAACACGTTCAGCTAGTAATCCGAATATGCATGATTTGAATACCCGTAACGACATAGTCGATTTCTCAATCCAAAAATTCTGCTATCTCTGCTGTGATGTCCTTATTATCTGGATTTGGTCTACTGGCTTCCGTGCCTTTTTTCAGTCGCTCTTCGAGTAGGAAAACATATAAGAACTTATTGCATTACCCTAATGCATGCTTTCCTGACGTAAATGACTTTCAACTATCAATAGGAAGATCCGTGGTTTAAATCCCGGTGAGGCACAGGATTCGTCACTCCAAAAAACTTCAAATTGCTCTACATCTTAATCTATCAGTTTAAATTTCATGTAATGGTACACTAGGGACACAGACATCATTATGACATCCCGACACCCTAACACCACTAGAGACCTACCACACATTTATGAAAATTTACAAAATGACTCAAAGTAAAGAGTTTCAAGCTTTACTTAGTAATAGATTTAAGTTAGAACTGTAATAATTTGCTAACGAATACGAAGTTAAATTCAAATCTTTAACAAAAAAGATTCTTTTCTGTTTCACCATAAGTTAAAAAAATTAATTTACAAGATTAAGTATGGCCTATAATTAAAATTCATCCTCTTTTTCCGTATTTACCAAACAAGATAGACATTTTAAGCCTAATTTCAAAGTGTGAAATCTTTTCCCGATTTCTTTAACGTCAAAGAATTCAGCTAAATTTTTTCCTGCCTTTTTGACAAACTAAAGGCCATTACATAAAATCCGCAAAGGGTTTTCTGTAATTTTCATTTTAATGTATTTTTTACTTGGAAATAAAGATTTTATAAATTTGTTAACATCTTTATCGCCTAAAAAACTTTTGTTTTTGTTTCAGTAATGGTTAAAAAAATAATAAACTAGAAACCAGTTTTCTTCTATCTGTGGAAGTAACTTGATGTTATTCACATTTATTTATTTTCTTCATGTTTGCTTTTACTAGTCTAATAATTCCAGTTAGGAGTACCTTCGGGGAAATGATATTCTTTTTTTATCCTAGGTTAAAACACAGATGACAGGCAAAATGCACCTACCTTAATTTTTTATGGTACTGTGAGCATTCAGAAAGAATTACAGCTCTCAAACAAGTGCTGAATTTAGCGTGTTTCCTTCAGTTCACAACATTTTATGAAGATTTGAAAATCTAAGTAGGATGTAATGAAACAACCCATCAATACTAATTACCAGCTTCGCAGCATTTAATTCCAAATTCTATTCACTAAATCAGAATTCCAGTTCAGTTGCGCTTCATAGATGGAATAATATTTGCAAATTAAATCTGATAAAGCACGCCTCCCGCTGCGATAGTTGAATTTCAATGACCTTATTATGCAAGTGTCGGAGAGTTTTATCCTAATTTCAAATGCCTTTGGCTGCTTCACCCGTATCAAAATACGTGGGTGTACTGAAAGTGCACTGAATTGAAAGTCTACCGAGGAACTGATTAATTGCTAACAAACTCCGGATATCAGTACTTGTTGATATTCATTTGGCCTAGATGAATATTTTACTCGAACCTCAATCTAAACAATAAGCGCTATGAAATTATCAAAAAACATTTCAGCTAGATAAAATTTAAAAAATTAAAATAAAATGTTGTTAGTTTTCTGACTATTTCAAGATGGATAAAATGGTTATGCTCAACAACTGATTTTAAATTCAAATTATAGAATTCTTACCATCTGCCTTAAGAATCCATAACTTAATTGAATTAAATGTTCTTTACTCTTAGATTAGTTACTTCATTTAGACGATCGAGATAGATTAGTTAAATCATCCACTCCAAATAATCCAATTAAAGCCCAAAACGCTTAATCACGAGATCAAACATTAAAATAATTGAAGAGCAGTTATTTATTTACCTTTTCACATCTAATTTTTTATGTATTGAAGCCATTAGTCAAGTATTCAATCAGCAAGAAACCGGAAAACAAATCAACAGGGTCTGCCATTTCCAACTTATAACAAATTTTAAATCTCCATAATAAACTAATTTTTTAGCTTTAATTAAGGTAGTAAATGCGTGGGCATAATATATGCCAGCCCTCAGGGAAAGGTTAAACTAATAGTTTATGCAACTATGCTTGAATGGTACGGAAAAATCAGCATACATATCTGTTAGGAAAAGAATAATTTTTAAATATAAAAAAGTGGTATACGGTAGTACTAATTTTACATCATTTTTAAACACTTACAGAACTGATATAAGATTACTATTAATATTACATTAATTTTTAAGTCCTAGCGAAATTGGCGAATGAAAATAGTTTCCATTTTTGCAGAAAATAATGCATATTTATAAGGATAAATGAGAATATTAGTGAATAAAACATAGATTCCGAACAAATTATCAAATTAGACATTCGACTGGTAATTATTCTAAAAACGTTTTATCTTGGGCATAAATGCAAGCATAACAGAACAAACTTGTGGCTATAGTGCTAGCAAACACATAAGTTAAAAATATGTAAAAAATAAGATGTTTTTATTAAAATATTTTCTTTACTTTAGGATAGTGGCAAAATAGAAAGCTTTTCTGGCAGTATCAGTATTTGAAGATTTAAAATACAAAATCAAAAGTATTTATTTATGGGATTTAGGATCCCAGGAAGAAAAATTAATACACGTCTTAGTCCGCAAATAAACTAACTGAACTACAAAAATACAGAGTAATTAAAGTATTCATTCTCTAATTCGAAGCTGTCATTTTGAATAAATTGACTGTCATTTTGACTGTCATTTTGAATTCATTTTGAATCATTGCTGTCATTTTGAATAAAGAGTTCAAAATGACACTTTCAGAGAAAGCAGCATCACGTCATGTTCACAAGAATCAGACAATTTTGGATCTGTTCTGATGCAATTATTCATCATACTGAATATTAATCCTTTACTTCGCGCTTGATTTTTCATTTTTTATGTCAATGACTTTTTACGCTAAATTGCTATTCGTAGTTGAGTCCATAGTAGCAAAATGAAAATTTTGGAAATATTATAAATCTAATATAAATTTTTCATTATTGTAAAAAAAATTTTATAAATTAATAATTGAATTTGCTAAAAGATAAAACTTAAACAATATTATAAAAATTAATTTGCCTTTAATTCGAACTGCAATAATTTTATTCAATCAAAGAACATTAGGCAGTACACAGTACTTTCACTAAATGCTGCCATTACGTATATTTTCATTGAATATTTACATATTACATATCAGTATTTTCATTGAAGGTTTACATTGATCGTTAATGTAAGATAATTGAGTATTATGGTTTTATTACATTGTACAACGTTAGAAGGAAAAGCTCGATACTTTAATTTTTGTAAAATATTGCGATAGATACTTTTATGTTTTACCTTTAGGCCGGCAGTTTCATTTTTGTAGCATAAGCATAATTTTGTAATAAAATCCGAAGATTTGAAAATAAAAATTGATATAAAAAACATTAGATATAAACTGGTATGTTAGGCTAGCTACTTCAGCTAACTACTGCTACTGCTATCTTCATTTAAGTAGTTCTTGTTTAGTTTAGTAGTTTTAGTAGTGTGTCTAACAGACTGATCTGTAAAGGGCCGTTCCCACTGGAGTTTATATAGCTAATGGAGTTAGTTCCAGGTGTCGACTAGCTCTGCTATGCCTGAATTGGAAAAAACTGGTTTTGGAGATGGGTCACCTACGTCAGTTGTCTCCGTTAATTCAGATAAACCCCAGTGGAAACGGTCCTTAATATTTAAATAACGCAACGCTCATGATGGCGATTTACCAAAGTTTCATTCCAATTTGGACTAAGGGCTGCCATTACCCCATTAGCAGGACAGGACACAAGCGTCTGATCACAATCGAATTCTTCCCACTTTCGCTTACTAGCAACCTTTTGGGAGGGCTTATGTCCATTCCTTACCCTAGATTCATACCTAGACACAAAAGACTGAAAGTACATCAGCTTACGCCAATATCAAACCGCTTAGGCGGCTATACGTCTGATAGAATCGAGGATCTTGTCAAGTGTGAGATTTATTCTTTTATCACATTTTTTTAAGTTGAAGGCCAAACTGCAGCTGTTGTTCTTAGCTAATTGCCCAGTGCAGCGTTAAAACCCACATAAGACATGATGGTATGCGTATATGGTACCAGATGTATCAAGAAGGCTTTACTGATATCCATGAGTAGAAATGTCAGAAAAGAAAGCTTTTGGTAACTACTTATTTTCTGCAAATTATACGATGGTTTAAGGGGGCTCATACACCTTAAACCCCTTATGATCTTCGAATATGTGACTGTTGCAAGAATTGGGATATTTTATTTATTTTAAAAGCAATTACTTCCAACTTTTTATAGCTGACTACATAATATAGCTGCTTCGGAAAATAGTAACGAGAAAGTTTGTGTTGCCACAAATATTTTTGTAATTTAATCCTCTTTGTGACAAAATATTTCGTCATGTTTCCAAGTTGCGCGCATGATATTTTAAAAATGGCTAATGGTACATACTTGAAATTGGATGGAATTCTTTATATGGACAGTACTTTCTAACTGAACCAACAAGTTGATGAATATTTTAATAATGAAAAATTTTATCGACGAAAACATTAAAAATTTTGTTAATAAAATACATTTTATAAACTTAACTCAAAATAAAATAAAACTTTAACATGAAATTTTTAGAATTTTAGGTTCACAGTAGTCTCCAAATGTTATAAAAGCTACATATTAAATATGGAATTAAATTATGAAACAGAATGTTTTAAACTGTGCGCGCAAGTTGGAAACATGACGAAAAATGTTGTCACGAAGCGGATTAAATTATAAAAATATTTGTGGAAACACAAACTTTCTGATTACTATTTCAAAAAGCAGCTATATTATGTAGTCAGCTGTAAAAAGTTGGTAGTAATTGCTTTTAAAATAAATAAGTTATTCCAATTTCTGCAACAGTTACCTATTCGAACATCTTATGGGTTTTAAGGTGTATGAGTCCTCTTAATTCCATAACTATTCAGCAAGCTTCCATGACAAAGGACTGTAAAAGTTGGTGCCGCTTTGTAACAAATGCTTAAATCAGGAAGTCAGCTGCGAGGATACATAACAGTATAAATTCTTTTTGATTTTTCCCATATATTAAAATTTCTTCTTTGGTCTAATTTTTACTCTCAAACGCATCGGAATTTAATTTAGAAATAATTGCTCTATTTACAGCAAAACGATTACTGGATTTTAAATCTACGATTACTGGATTTTAAATCTACTGGTATATTATTATTATTGGATTTTAAATTTTCAAAATAAGGACAAGATAAGTAATGATTTTTAATTATGTGCAGTAATGATTTTTCTTTGTATAGATTATTTATTTTTTGTAACTTGTTTTGTTTAGGTTCACCTTTCGCATCATTTCTTCCAATTCCTACTCGAAATTATCACTTTAGAATAAATTTGCTGCATTACGCTAAAAGCCCTGTATTTTATATGATATATACTGGTTATGTTTTAGATGATTAAATTAAACAAGCTGTGATTGATAAGAGCCAGAAGTTCCGTTGCTCTGTGCTTAAAATCTAGTAGGTATTTATGATTTGGTTTCTAAAGTTTATTATACATTAAGCTGCAATGATATTGTTTTTTGTTTAGTTAGTATACCATAAAAAAGTTTTGTCTTAAAACTCGTTACAAATGAATTTGAATAATTTTATGCGCACTGCAGATTTTTCCATCTGAAAGTAATTGAAACTATATCTCTCTTTACGATACTAGTAAAGTATTTATCTTTTAGACACTCATTTTTAAAAGAAAACCTGAAAAGTAATTAGAGCGTATAAATAAAAAATAAAACAAATTATAAATCTTTATGGAAGTTGAAGAGTTTGACTCTGTTTGGTAGCATAAACTAGTATCAAACGCCTATCAGATTTGGAGCAAATTATCGCTTGGTCTGAAATAACAACAGAGTCTTGAAGAGGTTTTAAAAAAAGGTTTAAAATAACCTTTTTATTAAATCAGAACTTAACTGTCAAAGTAAATCTCGAGCATAAATGCAATCTCGTAATTACAAATCAGCGACCGTTTGTAGCGGTGTAACTTAAGTTACAGTAAAATTCTCATTTAAACTTAGTAGTCAAAAACTGTACAATTCATTTAACGCGAAGTTGGCTCAAAACTTTCACCAGCATAGCAATTTAAATGTCGACAGCAGTAACGCAAGCCGAAGAATGACAGTCTTATCTGAGCTATCGAAACCTAGTAAAATTACTTCGAGAGACGAAAATGCGCTCTGTCTTACAATCCAAAACCCTCTACTACTTAGTAAATACTCTCTAAACCGATTTGCATTCTGCTAAGGAAACAGAAAGGAGAATTGATAGTAAAGCTGAAATCATAAATAACTGGTTATTAAAAGTAATAATAACCCTACAACATCAAGTTTCATCGTCACATGATCTTGTCTATTCTGCAAAGATCATATTTATATAGCTCAGAAGTTCATTCTTCCTTTGTTTGACCTTTAGGTATACGCAAACTATTTTAACTAATATGTAACATTTTCTTATGATTTCGAAAACGGAAAGCATATTAATGAGATTGTTGAATTCTTCTATGATTAGATTGTTTTTTTTTTTTTTAAAAAAAAAAAAAAAAACCTTTTTTCAGGGAAATACATTTTTATTTTCCGACTTCTAAAGTATCATACTTTGACCGTCACTGTGATGTTATTTATGTGAAAAATCTATATATAATCTTCAGAACTCGAGCATTATTCATTGGACTTTCTAAACTTTTCTCTAAAATATTAAAAACATTATTTCTGTATCTGAGTATCTCTGAAAATTTCATTAGTCAATAGCATTTCGTAGAAAT
Organism: Stegodyphus dumicola; assembly: GCF_044657685.1. Lineage (NCBI taxonomy): Eukaryota > Metazoa > Arthropoda > Arachnida > Araneae > Eresidae > Stegodyphus > Stegodyphus dumicola. Next base: position 217,924,734 of record NC_140771.1, read on the forward strand.
TCCATCGAAGCAGACATATTTCCAAAAAATAAGTAAAATTCTTTCTAAAGATATCAAAGATACGAAGATATGAAAGATTACGAAGATATGAAAAAATAAGAATCAATAGCAGTTACCTTCCCCCTTATACGTACGGTTTCTTTAATGTACTTTTGATTTTTTTTATATCCTTTTGATTTTTGAAAACATTTCACAATTCAATTACTGTGCTCTAGGAAAGGAAAAGTGCTCGAGAAAAATTCGTCAAATGCATTTTTAGATTATTTTCTATTACCGCTTAAAATATGTTTCGCTTAAATAAGATATTCAAAAGTATATTTACATAAAATCATACATGAGCAAGTTAAAACTTCATATGAATTAACTTTTTCTGCTTTCCTTTATATATTTTCAAATACAATTCCTATTTTAAGAATGTTCGCAATATAGTTTTGTTTCAGGTTCATGATAACTCAAACTAATGGCCGAAATAACAGCAAAAATTCCTTTTTATCAATTCTCGGCAGTTGTCTGTAAGTCAAAATAATCAATACGCAATAAAATAAACAGCTTTTTATCTTCTAAAATGCTGTAACAGTCACAGCTTAAAAGAAAGCACAAATGTTTCACTATTTATCATTATGTATGCTATTCAAATAAGAACCTTCAAGCGTAAAACGTGTGTGGAAATAAACTTACTGAGATTCGAAAAAGCAATTCTCAATGGATTATAATATTACCGAAATGAAGTTGCAACGAAGACACAACTACGATTGACTTAGCTTCGACTTTACTAACATAGACATATATATATATGATGTATCAGCTTTAGTCGTAGCTTAAATAATCAGACGATAAGTTTAAAAAACAGGATCCATTTATTATTATTCAGGAGAAAAAGCAGTTACAAAAATCAGATATCCGGAGTAAATAAAAAGAATTACTAATAACTTTTTGTATGTAGTTTACTGCATCGTGTCATTTAAGAAAAAGCCCCGATATTCCTTTTGCGAGTTTTTTTATAGCCTCTGGAAAGGCGGAGCTTCCAAGAAATGACGTCAGCCTCGTCAGCCAATCTAGTTCGCTTTAAATACTTCTAGAACATTCTATAACTGTACGTGTAGAAAAAGCGGGAAAAACAACTTGACTACGGGGCTGTGAATTTAATTCCACGTACTTTCAAATAAGAGAACGTCGCCATTAAAAATGAAAAGAACATACAGTTAGAATTTTAAGTGTATTCTTGACTATGGAATTTTATTATTACATATATATACTCATATAGATGGTAAAAATGTCAAATGTCGAGAAAATTCAGGAATTAAATTTAAAATACTTACTACGTTTCCGAATTTCTGAACCTTCAAAATAAATCATTAATGTGTTTGCATTTTTTCAAATGTCGTCAAATCTTGTAAAGATATCCACCGGAATGTTAAATATATTATTTCCCAAAGTCATTTCTTGTTCTGTGTGTGAAAACTTACAATGTACACAGAATTTTCTACAATATAATATGTCTAAACAATTATACAAATGTATACAAAATACATGTTTGGAAATATTTGTATAATTTTCCATTATCATGAAATTCTTCTTCTTGTTTAAACACTCAATCTATTAAAGTGTATAGATTTTTAAGTTTTAGGAAAATATGCCAAAATTTATCTTTCGCTTTAAGATGTGAAGACATTTATACTGAAATATATTGGTGTTAAGAATCTGTTATTCTGTTTTACGCTCAAATAAAATTTATTTTTTAAAGAACAATAACTATTTTAAAACACACTAAAATTTTAAATGATACAAACACACAATTAAAGCAATTCATTTAAACTAAATTAAATTTTATTATTAAGCATTTTTTATTATTCACATTAATTATTTTTGAAGTTTTCTTTTAATTATTGACTTGCATGTTTTTAATTAATTGCCTTATTTTTCGTCATTACTGAGTAGAAGATTTAGCATCATACATAAAATACCAATCACTAGAAATATTCCTTAAACAAAAATTATTTTAAAGGTAGAATCTTAAAAATATACTTATATATTTGAAAGTCTTTTTGCCTTTTTCAAATGTTTCCAAAGCTTCTTTCAAAACCAAACTGCGGTACAAAATCAGTGGAAATATCTGTCTACAAGCTGGTCGTAAACTCAAAGTTTTACTAAGAAATGAATTAAATTTTGAATACCAAATAAAGTAAACTGATAAAGTAATCATTCAAATCAGAACCAGATAAAGTAATCATTAATAAACCACTAGATAAAAGTGACCATATAAAGTAATCATTAAAATCAGGAGTTAATTTTAAATAACATTTCATTAACACCTAACATTAACATACAGAAAAGGATAAACAGAACATAGAATTACATAAAATAATTTAAGATTAGGGAGTGAGTTCAAACAATATAACAGTCTAAAGGTCTGCAGCTAGTGTCGAACTGATTATTTTCCCCACATCGTCGATAGAGGGCGTTGCTGACGATATTTTATTCGTTACAAAACAATGATTCTTTTTATCACATAGATCTTTTGGTAAATATATACAAATTTAAACTTTCATACGGAGTCAGAAGAGAAAAAAAAATGATTGTCAATGAAAGATATGTTTTCCTGATCTGAATAGTCAAGCAAAACTTCCAACCACATACGAAGAAAATTGCCTGTGATATCAATAATTAAAAGGTTGTGGAATTAATATACAGATATTGCGAAAGACACTCAATAGATGTTACGTTTTGAAACGAAAATTTATGAAGCTCGCTTTTACCGTTAAAAAGACTTCAGTTTAACAAGTTGCAATTTCGAATAATTATAAGCCGAAATGCTAAAATTTGAAATTTTGCATTTAATGAAATTTAGTTGCACACGATCCTTACAATAAACACTTTTTTCATCGGATAGAACTAGAGTCATATAAATTTGAATTTTTTTTCCATGAGTATTACATATCTCAGTCTATTATCCCGTTTTAAAAGACTTGGAATAAAATAGTAAACTACACAGTAATCGGAAATAAAATTTATAAAAGGCCGCCTTAAAAATTTCAGTTTCCTTTATATTTATTCAAAAAGGTCAAATGATCAAAACTTGTAACAGTCTAAATGCCTATTCCGTTAGATTCAATTCTTAAATTGGTACTATGGGTTTAAAATCAACTGTTGAAGAAATGTTTTAATCTCATTACATCTTTTCGTACAGTCTCAAATATTGTTTCAGAGAGTCTATGTTAATATACCATCTTTGAAGCAATTTAAATTGCATCTTTATATTGAATTACTCTTTATGTTGAAGTACTGAATTTTTACTATCTACGACCATTAATAATGTAACCATTTCGTCAAGTTATTTACGTACTTCCCATGTGTCTTCCCATGTCAACCTAACTGGTTAACAATTGGAAGGTCTTAACAAGCTTACATTAATTTTTCAAGTTCCTTGCATGTAAGTTTAAATCTAAATTTGTAAAACGTAATAAGAAAGTGAAAAGTTGTGAAACTCTTAATTAAATTGAAATTTTTTTGCAGAAATCATTTCTACTTGAATCTTTTTGACAATTACAGCTGCGTTAGCCAAAGTAAGGTCATAAATCAATGACTGGAAATACATATTTCAAATTCGCAAATAATGCGCTGAAATACTGATTTTAGTATTTAATTAAATATTAATTTTCTTATCTATAATATATTTCTAATTTTGAGACATTTTACATCAAAGATTAAAATATAGGTAAAAAGGTGATATAAACCTCAGATGCCCAAATGCAGAAAAGTAGATCATAAATATTTTTGACAAATTCGTTAAATTAAACATTTATGTTGGATGGTATTTGATTACTGCAAACCTAAGGGGAGGGAGAAATTCGTGGAGGACTTTCTAAGGTAGACTGGCTCGTATACACGTTACACAGGAAAAAGAACACGAAAGCCTCGGTCACCGAGATTCGAACTCCGCCGGGATTCTAAACTAGCAGTGTTTAACGATTTTACCCCTCGGCCACTGCTAAGTAAATATTTATGTACATTAACCACAAAGATAACTCAGATTTTAATGAAAATTTTGATGATATTCTTGTACCTTCATTTTAAAATGAAGTAAGACAAACTAGATTCATATATTTTCTACTTATTTAATATTTGTTTTATACTGAAAAGATTTTCGTCATGTGAATATTCCTTATAAATTTCATGTTATTCAAGTTATGAGTATTTAATTCTACAGAATCCTTCTTCGAGAGTCTGATCTATATTTAGAAGTAATTCATAAATATTAAATTCTCAGTAATTTACTCATCCTATATTTAATTGAAACACAATTAAAAAAGCTTTTCTCTAAATTTTTCATGCAAATAAATCAATTGTTCCGTTGCTGTTGTAACTACAAGAAACTGAATTTTAGTGTACTAGAAAAATTACACCTATGTTACCAGAAGCAAAGTTGTGTTTTAAAAATGAATTCCAATTTTGTTTTCTCTTAAATGTTTAATTCACAAGTGCATTTTTAAAATAGGATAACCTCAATTTTGGTGTAATTCTGTCATTGAAATAAAAATGGTCATTGCGTTTCGAAGGATAATGATAATATAATGAGCGGAATCAGAGAGCGTCAGATTTTCTTCATCATTCATCAGTGCTGTCAAGTGGCAGGAAAGTATGTTAACACGAATATTAGAATCATGCAAAGATTAACGTTACGTTTTACAGAAACGTTCTTTACATTTCGAAGAAATCCTCAGGAAGGACAAAGTTTCCCGTGAAATGCATAAAACTCTGCTATAAAAGTAACTCAAACCCTCGACATAAATTCCTAAATTTCACACTTTATCAGATATTTATCTTAGAAATCGTTTAACTTTCTTTAAGAATTTATTAATTTATATATATATACACAAAATGATTCAAAAATCAGAAAACCTTTAATATTTAAATTTCAGTAAATTTAAAATATATGTAACGTAAGTAACAAACAGAAATGCATAACTCTAGCAAGACTATGAATCACAAAATTTATTTTTTGTAAATATTTTCGTTATTTTGGTAGCCACTAGTGTTGCGTTGTACATGAATATATGGTTCCGGTTTTGAATTATAATCGCCATGGTTCAGCATCCAGCTAATAAGTTATAAAACATCACCTATCCTAACTAGACGAGAGGAAATTATTGTATTTCTGTAATTATTGTATTTCAGGATTGTACATCACACTACAATAACGTTTTCTACTAACAGCTATTACTCACAGCTGTGGACAGATCCGTGGGATTAACCGTCACTTTCAGCATGAATGATCATCCAGATCTCTAAGATCTCTAAGTTCCTGTGAAGTTTTATAATGAAGCCATATAAATTCATGAGCAAATGGTCACTCAACATTACTGACAATTTTAAAATCTCCATCTGATGTTATATATCAAGTTTTCCCTAAAGAAATGCTTTTCCTGTTATAGTCATTGTAAAGAAGCACTCAGTAATGGTAAATGGATTATTCTGCATATATTATTAGGGGCTTATGTTTTTCTGTAGATGAAGTGTCAGCCAGACGTAAATGGATTTAAAAATTAAAATTTTTATTCACTTTATACTTAAATGTTAAATTTGCACAAGATAATTCCTTAAGAAAACCCTAATTTTATGGATTTCTGTGCCTCTAAAAATAGCAATACTCTAGATTTCAAACACAAATTTAGATCACCTTGCATACTGCATAATGTGCATTTTTATTATATTCTTTATTTTACATGCATTTCCTCAAAAGTAATTTTGTTTATATTTTTACTGAATTCAGTGGGAAAAAATAATAATAATAATTCCTTGGAAAATGCGCTTTAACTTTCTATAATTCTGAGTTTAAAAACTCAGTTTTGCGCTCTTTGTTAACAAGAATAGAAAAAAAGAATCGAAATATGGAAAACAATTGGCATGTCATTTCAGAAAAAGTCCGATTTTGTGTCAAAATACTTATGTTAGAATGATGTTATAGATAAATCTCATATATATCCCAAGTCGCGCTTTCGAGACATGAAAAATGCGATTTGAATTTCGTCAATCGGCTCAATAGAATGGGAGATATAGAACTTTCTCCCCTTTTTTTTCCCTCACATTGCACCTATTTTGGATTCATCGATTCTTGGTTTAAAAAATAATTTTCAGTTAAGCGAAAGTAAGGCTAAGAGGGGTTTTACATTTATAAACCTTGAATTCAAAAATACTAAATTATTGTTATTGTTATATGATACATACTGAATTTAAAGATTATTGATAGATTTCAAGAAGGTATAGAAGAATCAGAATGCATTTGTGAACAGGAATGCTTTATTTCCGAAGTAAACCTGGTTCAAGTGGAAACGGTATTAAGTTGGTTACATTATTCACTGACTATGATAACTTTGCTAGTGCACGCAAAAATGGTACAGCTCTTGTCTTTAGAGCACAGAATGAGTCAATAATGCATTCGTCATTAGTGCACAAATTACTACATATGCTTGTTATTACATATGACAGTGATAGTCAAATCTCATTACAAGTACAATTCCTCATGTGTATTGCGACTTCTTATCATCTTTCTCACAACATTGCTTCTGTTTTTACGGTATTTTTTTTTAACAATTTATTTCTTTACATTGCTATTAACTCGAGTTCTTCGTATTCACTTCTATGTTTCTACTAGCTGACATTTACCGTACATGTGTGTTTGTGGAGTATTTGTAGTATCCATGTCAGCAATATACAAGTAACGTTTTTTGAATTTCAAGTCTGTGCTTGTAAGCTAATCGTATACAAGCTGATAACTCACCAACAATCGATAAGTAAGTCTTTCTCTTTAATTGGAAATGCTTTTAAGAACAGCTTACATTGAAAACATACATCTCTTTACAGTTCAGATTTTTTTAATTGATTAGTTATTTCAAATATAATCTGTGTATGAAGGAAACGCTGTTTAATTCTCTAGTCTGTTTGTTAAAATATTAATAATAATCGTTTATATCCAGAAAATAGCACTCCATTTAATGTCAACTTTTAAGAAGTTACGATTAGATAGTTTGCGCTTCATATACACTTGAAGCTAAAAAAACGAATTTGCTTAGATTACACACAGATTAGAGCAAAAGACCCGAGAGCTATCTATCTTATGAGAAGGACACCTTCGTGGGATACATTTAAGGGAAACTTTTTTTTTTTTTCACATTATACATAAGGCTACGTTAGGTTAACGCAAAGCAACTGGATATCTGCCTTTGGAAAGGGTTGCCTTTGTGGAAGACATTTTAAGGAAAACTAGGCTCACTAACAGCCGACCAGTAAAGTCGCTGAACAATGGTAGTTTGGTCCAAGGTTCGAATCTCGGTTAGCGGGATGTGAGTTTTCGCGGTTTTTCCCATGTGTAACGAGGATACGAGCCAATTTCCCTCAGAAAGTCCTCCACAAAGGCATCTCTTCCTTTAGGCAGATAGCCATCGAGTGCTTTGTTATCTCTACATATAATTAAAGAAAGAGTCTGTCTGTGCGTCTTTCGTTCGTGCTGCGCGAAAGCTAATAAACCCAGAACTACGAAATTTGGTACATAGGTACAATAGCCAGTGCACCTCGAAGAGATTTTTCAAAATTAGAATCAGATTATATATATATATATATATAAATCGCATCAATTTCAATATTTTCATTCTTTTTGAAATGTGGTTTTGGCAACAGTTTTTAATTCAATGCTTTGTATACTGGACTGCTGACTAGAAAATATGAGATAAAATGCTACTTATTTTTATTTTTTTTATTTTTGAACATGCAACACGCACATCGCAATTTTCTTATTCTGACGCGCATGTGTCTCGCGAGGCACAACACAAAGAATTTCCTCTTTTTTTTCCCTCTCTCTCTTTATTAGCTAATGGCAAAGAGGTTTCTATATTTTGAATAACGTTATCCACAAAGAACAGTTTTTGTTCGTTATTGCTTTTTGATGATAATTTCATTCTTTTAGAAATGTGGTTTTGGCAACAGCTTTTCATTCATTGCTTTGGATACTGGACTGCTGACTATTTTCCCTTGAAAATATGAGATTTATTGCTTATTTCATTGTAATTTTTTATATTATGTTTTAATTATATAAAAAGTTTTTCATATTTTTTAGGAAGCAAAGTTCTTAACTTCTTTCAACCATTTGAATTCTTAAGATTTTGCAACGAGAAGTTGGTTAGTTTATTTATTAGGATAATTAATATTTGTATTAATGGATATTGCTTATTTCATTGTAATTTTGTTACATGTAATACATTTTTTTTTTGGACAAAGTTGTTCTGCAGAGTAAAATTCTGCGAAGATTTTAAATTTAACGTTTGATGTTCCCTTTAGGCATTTTTCCGCTACATTTAAAAGCCAGACGAAGGCTGTTCGCGTAGCTGCTAGTAATCAAATAAACCAAAGCTTAAGAGAAACTCGCTTTATCCATATTACACGTTTGGAAAACCGCGAAAAGTCCCACCGAGCCAACCCGTTTGCCAGGACCGACCCCGTGTAATACTACCAGTGTTCAGCGACCTTTACCGCTCAGCTCACTTGTGAGCGCATATGAAAAAACGTAAAACTTCTATTCAGCTAGTCTGTTTGCCAAGAATGGAGTAGGTATCGAATAGCCAGCGAATTTACCGCGTGATCACCAATGTGCCTATAACTAACATGCATTGAATTAGGTAAACAGACAAATTTCAATGAATGTATTTTTTTTTATTTACGCTTTTAATGGTGTTGTTTTTTAATATTTAGCAAGTGTCGTTATTCAAAAAATTTTCATATTCTGAAGGGAGTAAAACTGTTAATTTCCATTACTGTTCTGCATTCGACGATATGTACTTGAACTACTTTGTAAGACTACAAATAGAGAAACAACTTTCTTCTAAAACAAAAGCGGAAGTTTTAGTATAGTGATGCAAGTTTTCTGTGAAAACATCAAGTATTCTAATGAAAACATTTCTCTATCGTAAAACACACATATAACCTGCTTTACATTCTCAGCTCACAAATTTAATTCATGAAAAGGCGATGCAACTTTGTTTTTATATTTTCACATGGGATTCCGGAAGCAAACAAGAAATTGAAATAGTCTAGAATTTGTCGCTTATTTTCTTTCTGCTTTTTATATTTCTGTCGTACTTTAAGAGCAAAGAACCAAATTTTTGTCGCAAACGCAGTATAGCATGATATTTCTTTCTAAACAATATTTTCTCAAAAGTATTTTTTAACATATGACTAGGTTTGCAGACCAGGAAAAACTTTATTCTCGACTACTTCTTTCTTTTAGAAGTTTTAGGAAAAGAACATTTTACAAATGAATCAATGTTTCATCTATGAAACACTTTTTTATTTAAGTTACTTAGGCGCGAACTGGCAAATATTGAATCTTATTTAAAATTTGTACTGTTTTCGTAGCCTTGCTTTGGACGTATTTTAAATTAAATAAAAGGAATCAATTGCGACTTGCCAGTTACAACTGATTTGTAGTTATGTAAGTGTCAGATTTGTTACTTATTTACACTTAGATCAAAATTTTATTCCAGAATATTTTCACGAAATGTCTTAAAATATTATTATCACATATCAGCATTAGTGTGCACAAGTATATAAATCATCAGCTAGTTTATATAGTTTAATCTGTAAGATATATGCTGATCTAAATTTCATGAAGAAGGTTAAGATATAGTAGTAATCTGAAAGACATTGTAGTAGAGACTCTTATGAAAACATTTTTTGACACTGTATGACAGAAGGCCCTCTAAAAGTATAATCTAAATTTTATATAATCTCTTTACAATACAATTTCTAAATAATAAATTAGTCATCATGCGCTAATGAGTTAAAAAGCAAAAATTTCTAACTTAAATTCAAGACATCTACAATAAATATATACGCAGCAGCTACAATAAAAAGTTTCTCTTTTGGAAATTAAGGTCTTTTGAAAGCATTTCTTAAAGGTTACTTCGATTTTTGCCTTAAACGTTATGATTTTTATTATTAAAATTTTATTATTAATTTTCTACTATTAGCTCACACTCTCCCTATATCTTGTTCAAATTTTCAATTGTCGATAAAATACCTTTTATTCACCCACTCAAGTTCAAATAATTTTTTTTAAACTTGATGTTATACAGTTTGACAGGATGACGCTCGATGTTAATACAGTTTTTTCACATATTAAAGTCAATTCCTACTTATTTATTCCTGTTTATCGGAACTAAAGTTATGCTGTTTTTATTAAATAAATATATTATAAGACTTACAAATAATGAGCGTTTATTAGATATTCTCATGTGCTGTAAAATTAATTTTATAACAACTTATAAATAATAGAACATCATTGTGATAAATGGAATTGTAATATTTAGCAAAAATAAGTGGCAACAGTAAGACAGAGTGATAAAGGTTTTTGAAGTGCATGGAATTAAAGAGTTGTAGTTTTATAGAGTTGGATGAAGCGGATGTAATTGTCCCATTAGGTAACGAAAATTCTCCTCATACTGCTATGTTAATGTGATAATATTATATGTTTAAAATATAACCCTTTAAAATGTCCCTTGCTTCACAAAAAAGGAAAATGCAAAAAAAAAAAAAAAGCGAAAAGAAACTACAACACAAAGGTTCGAAACTCATTGGAAAGGTTCCTTGCAATAATGAAACACTACAAGAGATGGGTAGAATGAGAAATTATAGACCACCATCAACTTCATAAACTAGAAACGAAAAAATTTTAATAATGTTAATAAAATAAAATTTTTCTTTGTTGGCCTAAGTAGGAATTGACTTTAATTTTTTTTTTTTTATATTAGTTGTTTTTTGACTAATTAAATCATACTGGACATTTAGTAACTGGAACTTAGCTTTCTGAAGATCATATAAAAAATTTAAATACTACTTTTAGAGAAGGTTTTCTTCCATTGCTTTGGTACTGTTCTCATAAAATTCTGCAACTAGCTTTAAAACACTTGGTAACTGGAAATATATGTTTAGGATACGTATTTAGGAAGTAAGGCCTGTAACCCTGCCCTTTTTCGAATTAACAGTAGACGTACAATATTGTAATCAATTATTAGTAGTAGCAATATTATTATCCATAAGCATTATTTCACAATATTGCTTACTAGTAAATATTCCAAACTTTGTTGATACTGTCAATAAAATTTCGAAGAAATATGCACAAGGCGAAACGCATCGCAAGGAGTTATCTAATTACACATATCACATTGCGTGTATCACTTGTTAATTTAGCTAGGATCAGGTTATCATCATAAAATTAAGCAATATTTTAAAAATAAATTGCCGAAATTTTGACACGGGTGTCTATTCTGACCTTAAGCAAAATTTACAGGGTTTGTCCGGAAAGTAGTAGGACAGAATTCTTTTTAAATATTTATTCACAATTTTGATATATCAACTTTATAGTTTTCAAAATACGCCTCTTCTGCATCAACACAAAGTTTCCAGAGACTCTGCCAATCACTGAAGGCTTCCTGGAACGCAGAAACTGGAATGCCCTTCAGCTCCGTCGTTACGTCCTCTTGAATGGCCTGGACCGAGCCGTTTTGCCAAATTCAAAGTTTCGCTGATTACCGCGAATAACACGCAAACAGACGTGTTGTTTTCCGGCTGTCTTGAATTTGTTACCTCTAAAGGCGCTTGAAGTAGTAGTGCTTGACCGAGGTCCAGGAGGACAGTGTTGGAGATGCTGTGTTGCTGTTATTTCATGACCCTTTTCAGTCGGAGGAAGAGGAAGAAGTCTGAAGGAGTGACATCTGGGCTCTACCCGTGCTTGAAAGACTAAGAAAGCAAGTCGCCCGCGTCCGTCCAGCAATCGCTGGGTCGTGGAGGCCCCATTATGACAAGTCATGGACAAGCCCTTTGCTGTCATGGACTTCCTGAACAAACATGGCATTACACAGCTCCCCAGAAACCCTACAACCCAGATGTCGTTCCTTCAGACTTGTTCCTCTTCCCGACTTAAAAGGGTCATGAAAAAACGGCATCGCGAAATTGAGTAATCATGATATATGTGACGGCTGTGCAAACTCAAAAATGTCAGACCTTGAATTAATCATTAGCATGTCTTATAAGAGAGCGAAAAAACATGCTTATAAAATTATATTACTTGATAAATAGTATTTTTCTAAAGGTATACTGTAAGGCATCGGAATTCATTTCCAAAGTCATTCTATAAGCTGAAAAATATTAAAGTGAAAATGGAGTAATAATTTTCCACCTCATTTTATTAAAACTTTTATTCTTTTAACCATAAGCTGAACGCTTTTCATGCGCTTTCATGAGAGCTTGTAAGCTTGTGTTTATATGTTAATACACTTTCGTGTTTCTTTGGCAAAGAAAACAAACGAATTTCTCCAATGAAAGTATCCCAGTACGACTTAGAACTACTTGTATTTCTTACACATGCTTAAGCTTTTAGTAAATAAGTATGCTGCATATTATTTTTTCATTAATTATTCAGAGTCACTTGCATATAATATGGATTCACGCATACGGAAGTTAATTAGATTAGCATCATATTAATGGCACCACAATTTACCACGTAAACTGGCTGTTTTTTCTCTTGATAAAAGCAAGTCTCCAACTAGGATACATTACCTTCTGAGAAGACATTTCTTATCCGTATGGCTATTACTAAAAGGACTATCTAATGCCAATGTTAGCTTTGAATAAATAGTATTTTAATTCAAAATTTATTTACTCCTTTTTTTCATCCTGAATATAGCAAATAAGATAAGTAGAATCTTAAAAAAGAAAAAACGGTACTTGTGGTATTGTATCAGGCAATTTACCAACAATGAAAAATATAAAATTTACATGCATTTACTATTGTATTAATGGAAACCTATAAGCAAAGGAAATATAAAAACCCATCGGAAAAAGAAAATATAACAAAGAACATAAAATCTGGCTAGAATATCCTGAAATAAAAAGCACATGCTTAGCTTAGCTATTGTTCTTGATTGTTTGGCCAGCCATCTTTTCAGAGTTGGTATCTTATCAGACACATTTTTCGCTTTTAAAAAACTATGAAATGGGTTCTCCATAGAAACTGTCGTGAATTAGTAACATGCTGTGTCTAAGACAAATGTTGGAAAGCTAGAGATGCATAAGAAAATAGCTGTATTTTGTTCCTGTTATGCGTTATATTTTGCTTGTTCTTTTTCCGTGTCATGCCTTATCTGCTAACGAAATTTAGCAGCTTATTAATTAGGAAAGTTTATAAACATATTTATTACCATCATGTTGTTTTAATTCTAAATTATGTCTCAGTTAAACTAAATATTTTCATACTGGAAATGGAAATATTGATTAATTATTTTACATAATTTAAAATTTTTTTCAGTTCCTCCATAAAAGACTATACCTGCCTCCTAAAACGCATAAATAATGTATATAGTAATTAGTTAGAGTATATCACCAACATATACAGATTTATCATAATCTACTGTTATTCTTCAAACGTTAAAGATTGTTTGTTTTCAGATAACAAAATGGGTTGCATCTGTTCTTTCTTCAAGACGCTCACTTCTTACCATGGTAGCCACTTAACTGCTCACCAGGTCTCCAGGCAAAGGCAACAGAGGGCGCGTAAGGCTCATCAACCTTCTCGAGACAGCCCTCCACTGATGACACCGCCCGAAAAAGATCCAGACCGCCCACCCGTGCCGCCTATCCTGTCCTCTCTAAAGCCTCCAGTCAAAGGTGGGCCTGGTGAAGATGAGAAGCTATTGACATTTAGTCCGCAGAGGCACAAGCTCAGCGATTGTGGAAAGCAATCCAGCTTTTCGAAGTCGAAGTTTAGTTCTTCTTTCACCAAATCGTAGTGTCAATTTGTGGAGTCACCTATAAAATAACGATGTTTATTATGATAAAACCAAGTACTTGTTGTTATAAGATGGCAAAAAGACTGCCTCGTGTCTCATCTGAAGTATGGTAAACACTTGTGTGGTTTCAATGGAAATGTCATATGATATATGTTTTGGCTCGTTTCTGCATTGTTGTAAAACTTCTTTAGCTTGAAATCGTATGGCTTATCCTAATAATTTTATTTTCATTTTTATTTTTCTATATTTTTAAAAACATTGTAATAAAGTAGAATCTATGAAAAATAGGTATAGTTCTATAATTTTAAGCTACGCATCTATTTTTGTCTTTTGTATTTATGCCTTTGTGTAGTATGTGTTTGCTTTATTTTTGGAATCCCCATTCAAAATCAAAATTATTATAGGAGCTTACGAACTTTGCGTTTCTTTTCCTTTATCACGTAATGCTCTGAACTTAAATTTCTGGTTTAGGATTGCAGATAGAAATAACGAACCCAATTATTTTAAACGCTGACATCATTTTCAACCACTCTAATAAAATTTCATCCTTTTTTCAAGCTGATATTAAATCTCTGATGGAATTGTATTTTTCTACTTTGCAACCATGCACTTTACTGGTGAAATCTCTGTTTTCTGTAGAGTTTAAGGGAATGTTTGAGTCTTATTAAGTCATTTTTTGATAGAAGAGATAAAAAATACATTTTTAAGAGACAAAATATAGTACTTAGTGCAAATTTTACTGGGACTCAGTTCAGTTTAAATTATACATAGCTGTTTATTTCTGATGTATAAGAAGCCTTTGGAAACTTTTCTTAGATAAAAATGAACATAAAGTCAGTGAAATAGGATGAGCATTCTATTATGTTTAAGATCATATTATATTATATTTAATATCAGTCGCAGCATAGAACGACATTTGCAAAACACTGAATGTTTTACTTTCTCTATAAATTCTTGCTCTATTGCAGCATTTCAAGATTTAACAGTTAGTTAACCTTTTAACTTTCTTATATTTCCATTTCTTTTTAACTCACTTTTTTCAAATTTTATTAATTAAATACTAATCATAAATTTCCAACTGACAGGTGTTTAATTCATTTTTTCATTTAAATAAAGGTCTCATTTTTCAAAATTATTTCGAAGTTTCTTATACGTAGCAAAAACATTTAATTTTGTTCTACGAAAAAGTGAAATACTAAACAAGTTCTAAAAAATCTTACTCGCATGAGGAATAAATTTTAAAAAAATGCAGGAAAAATTGAAAATTCAAAAAAAAAAAAAAAATAATAATGAAAATGGAGCAATTAATTCTTAGAATCATAAATTTACAAAAATATTTTAAGCAAGAAATCAGAACCTAAAATACTTAGAAGTAACTAAGTTATTAGTAACTACTAATGACCAAAACTCACTAAAAGATTTCTACATAAATATCAACTTTTTTTTTATTAATTTTGGCATCTATACAAACTGAACACGTTTTAGCTTTGCATAAATTATTTTCGAATTATTTTCAGATCAAAAACAAAACGATAAAAAAATAATGAATGTTTTAAAGCATTTATCTAAAACGCTGTTCCGTAAGCTCTTTTTTTGAGAAAATAATTCAATTAAATGGTAAAATTTGGAAGAATATAATGAGGTATAAACAGAAATGCATTCGACGCACTAATTATTCGTTGTTTACCCATGCTTATATATTTTAAGTAAGTGCGAAATATTTAATTTTACAATATCGCCAAATGAAAATTCTTACCTGTTTCCACATGGTGGCAAAGTAGTGAATAATAAACTTGTTTAAAAATACTTTTTCGTAATATAGCAAATATTTCTGTTGTCACAATTTGTCAACGTGAATTTTTAAAACAGAAAGACGATTGTTAGTGATTAAGTCACTTGAAAGTACAACAAATCAGATATCATGCCTAATGCAAACGGAATGATAACTGGAAAAATATTTCTCGTTTGCAAAAGAATTAAGATAATTTTTTAAATTATGGTCACCTGAGAGTATGATGTATTTCTTCAGTCTCGTAAATTTTTCATAAATTCCAAATACTTAAAATATCTTTATTAAAAATCTTTTATCTGAAATCTACATCTAAAAATGGAGTAAACACAATTTAATGCAGGGTAAGGCAAGTCTGATATATAATGGTGGTTGGAATCATTACCATCATTTTCACTGATTAATGCGTAAACCATTTCCACATTACTTTGCCTCTATTAAGTTGATTATAAACGAATAAATTTCATTCCATACTTCATAAGTCGCTAACAGCTTTGCACAGTTTATACGTATTTTTCTCGCTAAATATATATATTTGCATAATGACAGACATCCTGCACAATTTTCTACTTATACAAGCATTGCTTAACTTTATATTACAATTTACAATTAAAAATCTTTATCGCTTTTTATATTCCCGTGCATACGATACGTATTTGTCCAAAAAACTGCTCACTCTTTCTAATGATTATTTGAAAATGAAGAGTGCACTAAGTTTCGAAAAATTGTTCAAGTTTCTTTTTCTGAAAACAAGTGTAAAAAACATTTTTGTTTGTTTTATATAAATATTTGTCTCTGCAGCTGTTTTCGTAGTTATTAGTCAATGTCGGTAAAATGTATAAATGTATCATTGTTCTTGATGTTAAAATAAAAAATGCTGATACATGTAAAATATTAGTTTGTTAATTGTGCTGTTGATATACAATTAGGAATATCATTTAAATTTTTAATTATGATGTTAAATTTATGATTCATAAATTTATTTTTATTAAACGACATTTACGTTTGAAAAGAAATTATGCTTATTACAGAAATTTATATTGATATTACATGTGCTTTGTAAATAAAGTTTTGAAATTTTGAAAAGTTGAATATGAAAATTTTATACAGATTTCCTTTTGTTGTTGGTTGAATAATTGCATATGTATAGCATCAAAAGTAAAATTCTGTATATTTTATCAACGTATATAAATATACGTAATTAACATAAGTGATATTTAACATTTATGATATTAAGCATGAACATTTTCATATATTACGCATTGGAATACTTGTACCACTAATCACGCTAAATATTAATAGGTAATAACAGTCAAGCAGTTCCCCTTTTAATATTTCTAAATAATCACAAATAGCGTTTTCAGTCATTAAAAATAATCACATATTGTTCGAAATTTCTACAAGAAACAACAACTTCATTTTATATATTGATACATCAATTAATATTGTCGTAATTCTGAGAAATTAAATGTGAAAAATATCTAGAAAAGGAAATAATATATCTTTAAGAAAAATTAATTATGAAAATGCATATATTTATAAATAATTATGAAGATAATTATTTGCATTTTTATGCATATTGCTAGTTGAAATTATAGTCTTAAAAATTAAAATATGCGTATTAGCAAATATGAAATATTTGTTTATAAATACAGCTTAATTTAAAACAGTTTTGTGAACAAGCTTTCGTTAAAATTTATACGTTTTCATATTTTTCTGGCTAGTTCTTGATAATATATCTCTTTTCGACACTATTTCCAAATGAAATCAAGCTTTGCTGCCCAGGGTGTATAAAAGTTCTTATTCTAAAGATATTAAACATTTATAGTGTAAGTCCTAAATTAAATAAAACAAATCACTAAAAACAATTTATCAAGAATCAATTATCATAGTTTACAAAAATGATATACTAAAACAAAGAAGTTTTCATTTGTTTGATTTTTCAGCTTCATTAAACGATAACTGATTGTCTAACAAAACATCCAGTGAAACGAATAGTAAAATATTTTGCTTATGTTCATTCTAACGTAAACACAGTATAACATTTCATGGCAACATTTTGAATTTCACTTGTATTTCCAAAATATTCGTAAATAATCTATTGAAAGCTAATTGTGCGTTGATTATTCCCTTCAGAAAAAAAGAAGAAATCTATTGATTGCTTTGGTAAAATAATACATAATAATGAAAATGGTTCGTCATTTCTATTATACTGAGCTTTATTCTTGAAACTAGCGTTACTTTATTACAGCAGAACGATCTTAGGTTACAGTAACGAAAGTTTAAGTGGTCTTAAGCAGAAAATAAACCTTAAATTTCAAGTCAAAACTCCTTTCGGCTAAAACAGCAAGAATTCTCGATGATTTTTTATAATAAATATAAAAAGTGAGATAATTGTTTTAGCTTTTCATCTCAAAGTCAGATTAAGCCACATTTGCTGCCTGATCAGATATAACTGCTGCATATTTAAAAATGAGATTTAAATCTGAAAGTAAAAGAATAATTTTTAAAGACGAAACTCAACCTAAATGTTTGTAACATCAACAGCTTTATTAAATAAATACATGTTTAGTTGGCATAATAATTTTTAAACAATATGAAAACTCTGAATTCAATTGATTGCATTAAAGTTCAGTTAAATACAAAGAAAGGTTTTTCTTAATAATAAAAAAAAAATTGTATTCTTTTTTAAATTAGTATTATATGTCATGCATTTAATATTCATGTCTGAAATTTGTGCCAACTTGTAATTATTACGAAACATTTCTCACTATATAACTATTCACTATATTTATACATTTATGAATACACTTTTTCAACTTATATAAGCCATCTTTGTAAACGTCTACATAACTTTTCAACTCTGTATTAAAATTCCGAAAATAATACTTGTTAATTCTGAAATCCTCTGCAATGTTTTCTTGTCTTACGTTTGACATATGTATCTTAAAAATTTCAACAGCAAATTTATAATTTAGATTAGAGAATTTAGATATCATTGAAATTATATATTTTATGATGTTTAAATATAGCTTAAAGGTGTATAACTTATCTTTTGTTTTGTTTAGATATCAATGAAATTATATATTTTATGATGTTTAAATATAGCTTAAAGGTGTATAACTTATCTTTTGTTTTGTTTAGATATCAATGAAATTATATATTTTATGATGTTTAAATATAGCTTAAAGGTGTATAACTTATCTTTTGTTATTAAATAAAATTATTTCCAGAGGCATTTTCTACAACAAATTCAGGTGGAAAAAGTAAAAGACGCAATTACGCGTAACCAGGTGATAACTTTGAAGATTCTTTTGCAGTGGATTCCTGATGAAGATAATTAGTTAGTAAGCGGTTATTTAAAGTGTCTAACAGTTATTTTAATTTTTAAACATGCTTTACTGTCTATTCTGGTTTCCCACCTATTATTTCCTGGAAGAATAAGTTTTTAGCATCGCGTTACATGTAAATGAGGTAGAAAAACTATCTAAAGGAAGATTTTGCTTACTTAAGAAGAACAGCTTAGGAGTCCCTGTTCGGGCGCCAGTGTAATGTTTCTAACTACATTGTCTATGCTTTACTTAGTAGAAACCTAGTTGAACTATGTACAGATTTATAGCTGAGTCCAAGTATATAAACTACAAAGTCCAGAGAAGGCTTAAACTGACCCTTTATTGCCTCAAACTAAAAATACAGATGGCCCCTTTCTCGGGCTTACAGAAAAGCCTCCACTTGGGCTTTAAATTAAGATAAGAAAAAAGGAAACTAATCTAATGCTAACCTAAACTGAGCAGAAGCTGTACAAAATTATCTAACGTAGTTGGCCCTACAATGACCGGCGAATATTAGCAGGCACGTAGAATATGGCCGAGTGTAGTTAGCTTTAAGCAATGAAGCAGCCTAACGGCAAACGCGCGAGACTAGGGACTCCTAAGCTCTTCTGAAGTAATCGAAACCTTCCTTTAAATACTCTTTCTACCTCCTTTCATGTAACGCGATACTAAAAATTTATTGTAGCAGGGGATAATAAGTGCGAAATCAAAATAGACAGTAAAGCATGCTTACAAATTAACATAAATGTTAGAAACTTAATATATCCCCTTACAGGCTCCTTGAAGAAGATAATTCAAATCCGTTTACTCTGCCTGAAGAATAATTGGATGAGATTCTACGAAAATATTTAAGCATGATGAGTTAGACTGTATTAATGTTATTACTACGCCCAAGACTGAAAAAAGAGAAATATTTTAAAGCATATAAATCATAGATATGAAGAGAGAGCTTAAAACATGATAATTATTTGTATTAAAAAATATGAAAATTCCTTTTCCTTTAAATTTATTTAAATGTAAGCGAATAGATCTTTTTTAGAGTTTTTGAGGATAGTTGAATCATAAAAGAAAATTAAGAGCAGCATATCTTAAACATTGTTGCTTAAGGCGTGATCATTAAAGTTGATAACGATCTTGTTACTCGGATGAATTAAGTCTTCTAGCATTCTTGAATAACACAAAGTTTACCTTTCAATTAAAATTCTCTAAATAAAAGATACTTAAAAATTTGTTTAAGTAATAATTGAATGACAGTAATAAATAACGTGAATTTACATTGGGAAAGTTACGCTTTTAATGAACACGGTTCGCCTTTATATTATACACAGAGAAAACCATGATTCAGTCAATACCATCATAAACTAAATATGAGCTGCTATTCAAGACTTGTATTCTAGTTAGCCTTTCGCATTCAATTAAATAATTTTAATCATTATAGGAGAACATTAACTCTCTCTCTTATAAACAGAAGTTCGGCCATCTTTATCTACTATTAATTAACTCTAGTTTTACTTCATCGCAGCAATTTGCTCGGAAAATAAGGAATTCGCTGTAATTACGAATATCACACATGATTACTTTTAGCAGAGAGATGTGAATGAATTTTGTAACGTCAACAAAACGGATGCTAAGCAGTATTGGCTGAATAAAATGAATAAAATGTCGAAAACTGCCGTACGTGAAAAGTTTGTGTTAGTTCTCGCTTTCTCGATTTCGTTTTCCAGCGGTCCACAAAAGTGCCTGTATTTTTCAGGGGGGCGGGGAGAATATTGGCATTTTAAAGCCCGGCAATTTCTTTTTCCATCTGATACCGTTTAAATTTATATAAACTTGTGTGATCCAATGCGAGCTAGGCATTCATAGTGATCATTAATGGGTTCATGTTAAACCAATCATTTTTAAATATCCATGCACAGTTTTTATTTACTTCATTTAAATTTTATTCCTTCCCCGCTTAATAAAAGGATAACAATCAAGAAAATAAACAAAAATAATATACTTCTGAGTAATTTTTCTAAAAACAAAAGTAAATAAAAGCTGTAGTACAAAATTTGTTTGGAATTATTTTGGACATTTTGAACAAAATTTTAAGATTTCTCTTCTGCTTTACGGAACAATCATGCCTACCAGCGGTAAAGTCGCTAGGCACTGTAGCTCAACCTGTGTTCGATTCCAAGCGAACGAGCTGCTTGCATAGGCGTTTTGGTGATTTCCACGTGTGTAACGTGGATACGAGACAGTTTCCCTTGGAAAGTTGTCTACGAAGACATCCCTTTCCTTAGGCAGGTAACCCTCGAATGCTTTGTCATAATCAAAAAAAATAAACCAAATAGAATATTCACGTTTTGTTAAACCAACAAACCGTAGAAAATGCCTCTGTAAATTTACATGTACAGTACATAAAATCATATCAACCATTCAGAGCACAAATGCCGTAAATCCAGTATAAATTTAAAAGAAATTTTATAATTGAAAAGAATATTTATTCTTTATAAGAAAAGCACCTTCACAAAAATGTAATTTTAAAAATATATAATGAGAAAACCAAAACCTTTTTATTGACCTCATGCGTCATTATTAATAACTCAAATCTAATTAAAGCTGAAGGAAAATTACTTAGCGGGAAGAAATGACATACAAAATACAATATTAATAAACAAATTACAGAGTTATTTAATGTGTTTATTGAACATGTTCATCAAAGTTTTTGTAAAATATATTAAATCTTGAGGTAATTAGAAAAATGCGTTTATTTTTTGCTCATTAGATACTTGATGCTCATGAGTTTGATATACTAATGAGAAGCCGAATGAACTTGGCAGGCTTTCCAAAGCATAAATAATGCAATAGAGCAGGGCTTCTTAAACTTTTTTCAGTCGCGACCCCTTTTTATCTCTGAGATTTTTTTGGGGGGACCCCAGGACCCCATAATATTTACGAAAATTTTGAAGGACCCCATAAACATTGCGCAAATCCAAAACACGCGTGAGTGAAACTGTCAGTTTTTTCACTTGTACTGTAATATAATACAGCAATGTGAAAAGTTTAAATAAGTAGCAGACGAAATGACAGCGTCACGTGCAAAGCAAGTAAAATGAACGTTTATATTATAAAAAGAATGCATCGAAACGTTTTCGTTTTTTTTTTTTTTTTTTTTTTTTTTTTTTTGTATTGTCTTATCTTTATCTATTTTTAGATACATTGTGTAAAAATATTTGGTAATTGTAAAATTATTATAATACAGGGTGTTTATAAAGTCCCGGACCCATTTTGATGTTTAATAACACATAAAATAATAAAAATAGATTAAAATTAATAACATAAATGGTTAGATAGACTCAAAAAGTTTCATGACCCTTGTCAATGAACTTCCACGTGTGCCCCCTTCGTCGCACGAAGAATATCAAGTTGATATTCAATTTCACGCCAGATACCGTCAAGCATGTCGGCATCCACAGAGGCTATTGCGGTTGTAATTCTGGATTTTAGGTCATCAATGCTCGACACTCTTCTCCTGTAAACGTTGTCCTTTACAAATCCCAAAGGAAAAAATCCATAACATTGCAATAGTTGCCAAAAACATAAGAGAGAAAAATGCAATTAATAAGCAAACGATATTTAGAAAAGTACAGATATCTAGACTGGAAAATGAAATTATCTAAAATTAACCACACGCGCAGACGATATTTACAAAAGTAAAAATATTCAAACCCTGAAAAGGAAAATATATAAGTTATTCCATCAATAAATGCCATAAGTTTGTTTATATCTTCATTATTTTATGAGCTATTAAACATCAAAATAGGTCCGAGACTTTATAAACACCCTGTATAATAAGTTAAAGAAATATCAAAACTGCTAACATTTTTGACGAAACTCTGCTGCAGGTCCCGCGATCATCACGGGTGCCGCGACTCAGCTTAAGAAACTCTGCAGTAGAGGAATGAATTTAAGAACATCAAAGACGTTCTTTTCTTTCAGAAAGGTCAGGTTACTTCAGATTTGTTATGAAGTTATCTGTCTCATTGCGGGCTAAATTTCGAATAAATTTACTTCGCTTGTACTTACGACATGCCATCTAACGAAATTATGCAATATGGTACAGCGCTTCCAAATTGCCACTATCTAAATTTCAGTCACTGTAACTAATGTCTTTCATGTAATTTAATATTTTAAATGCCACACTGTTAAATAAAATTTATTATGTGAGATTTAATTTGAAATTACGCACTTCATATATTTACAACCAATTCTTGTTGTGAATGAAGGACTTAATTATTTGTTGCTTTGAAATAAGAACTGAGAGATATTCTCTACCCAAACACGTGTAAGCATTTATTACTTCGCACTTCCACATACACTTTAAACTCCATTTTCTCACACATACACACAAAAAAAATGGAGTTACGTCTCTTGTGCTCTGATGCAACAAAAATATCAAATTAGCAAATTTGCACTGTTAGGACCCACACTTTGCTCAAGATTCTGGTTGAACAATCACGATAAATAATAAAAAGCAAAGATATAATTATTTCTATTTTCATGAAACTATTTTTGACATGTACTTCATATTTAAATACATTTTGCACTATGCTAAAATCTAACAAAATTCTGCACTTCTGTTTTGCTGTAAGATATTTTTCATTAAAACAAGAAATTAATCTCTGTGTTGAATAAAGGGTGTTTTAAGCCTGCGTTTCGTGTACTTTCTTCCTGTTAATAAAACGTTGCGACTTCTAAATTTACTAGAATATAAACCTTTCATGGAAACAATATGGCAAGGAGGAATTTATATTTTCAGTTTTTCTATTAAAAGCTACGATTAACTCTCATTTTTAAAATACCCACTTGCACTTAAGTTTGATGATGATAATTTACATCACTGAGGCGTTTTATAAGCAAGAATTTTTAAATATCAACCACGGTATTGCCGAGAATAGAACCCCGATTTTCCAAAGGCTGATGTGCAAAATGCTAAAGGCAAGAAATCACCGGAGAAATGCTTTTAATTCCTTTGTATGAATCATTTAGGTATTTTAGAAGGCAGGAAACGGAAGAACTCCGCATGCCCTAGCCGGTTTTTGAACACCGAACCTCATGAATGGTATCCAAACGTGCTTCTACTTATACCACGAAGTCACAAGGTAAAAAAGCAGAAAACTCCTTACATTCTCGCTGCTTAAAGAACGATAGGGGATCAGAAGACTCAGTCGCCATGTCCAAGCATAGGCAGAGTCGAACCACCTAGTTCGGGTACCACTTGTAGAAACAGACTTTTGGGAACAGGAAAGAAGAAAGCAAGCTATGCTCTCGTGGAGATTCGAACTGTGAGCCTTCCGACTGCTAGCCGGATGCACTTCCAATTACGCTACAAATACACGCTATAAAGAAGGAGAAAATTCCGTACATATTTATCTTCCTATTAAAGGGACATTAGGGGTGTTTTTAGGTTTCGATTCTTTTTCTGGAAAGAAGGGAAAAGGTCAGAAGAATTTCCATTTTCTAGCTCGATGAACTAATATTGCATTAGAAAGACAGGTTGGAACAAAGCCTTTAATCCATAATGTGAGCAAAAACATAACTAAATTTATTGCATTTAGGATTGCAAAAATCCATAGGTATTTTTTTTCGGGTCCAACAATAAAACATGTCGCATAAATTTTTATCTACTCAAAGTTATATGCGGAGTTATGTACGTTTATAGTCTAGAAAGTAATAACATTCTTTGGCTTTCTTATCATGCGAGTTTTCACTGAAGTAGAATTTAAAATTTCCTTTAACAACCTTTCCTTTAGGCTTTTAGCTTGGTTAACTGATGCAAGAAGCTTAGCCTTTCTTCGCAGTCTCTCGACGTTTGGCATGTCTTTCTCTCAAAGACTAACCATTATGCTGTTAAAATAAACATGAGAGACGCAGTTCTTTTCGCTTGGAAAATTCAGATGTGATTGTTTAGAAAGTTCTAACTGGGATATATTAGTGACATGTTTTAAATACTACAAGAATTAGGACTTAAAAATGTAAAAACTGACTTACCATAATAATCTAAAAGAAAGGAAATTCATTAAGGGTAAAATTTTAATATTAGTAAATTTTGAAATAGCATGAGAATTACTAGAATAAGACAGGGGCATGAAGCAGGAAAATTAATCCATCGGTGAAATGGCTCCGATCGACTGACTGAATTCAGAATTATTAGAAACCAACAGTTTGTAAAAAATTCGTATTATCATCTAAAATTCAGTAAAATGAACAACACCTCCATTCGATACAGCAATTCCTGCCTCCTAAATTCTACTATTCAAATGCGTTTTTTAAGATATTATCTTGAAGTTTAACTTTTACAAAGGGGAAAAGAATTTCTAAAGAATAGCAGTTTCACGGGAAAACAAAAATAAACGGTATCGATTTTCAGAGAAAGAACACAAACTTTGTATAAACTAAACATTTCTGAAGACTATTTACTTTCTCAATTCCAAATAGGATTACTTTTTCTTGAACCTGAGATCTTATTTTATCGAGATTCTTTTGTACATATTCTTTTGTACACTTGAAGAATTATTAGTTTTTGATGTTTGCATAGAAAATTGAAATTTTCTAGTGTATTGGTTACATTTCTTTGTAACTCGTATCTGAAGCTACCACTTACGACAAAAGCCGTGTCGTCTACGTAGAGTGTTGCTAACACTATGCATTTAGAGTGCTGGGACTATTTGTGCTTTGTGATTTTGTCAAACGCCAGGTTCAAAACATCTGCACTTAAGCATGAGCTCTGCAAACAGCCTCTGACTTACTTTGTCAATCATACGGTTCTTAGTTATAATTATTCTGCGTCTGTTCCTTGAATAATCTTGAAATATTTCATAGATGTTTTGGGGCAGTTTATAACTTTTCTGATAGATGTTTTGAGGCAGCTGATTCTGCACTGTATTTGCTTTTTATCTGCTCCAGAACTTCATTGATTGCATGTGATTCTTATTCGGGGAGAACCCGAAAAGTTATGGGCTTGTTGTGTTGGACTTCCTTAGAAAATGTCTGAGGTGATTCCCTATGCTCTCTCCGTTACTTTTCCTTTTGCAGGAAGGTTTATTGTGCCGTATAAACATGGGTTTGATTCATTGTGGCCTTTTTTAAAAAGGACCATCAGGCCTATTTTAAAACTTGTTGGAAAAGGATCTGATTGTAGGTATTTATTCGTTCGACTGGGAAGCAGGTAGGGAAAGTTCTTAAGCAGGATCTTGATGAGTTGGTTGTGGATCTCGTCCGGACCAGGTCCTCTTCTATTTGGTAGAAGATTATTTTTGAAATTTCAGAGGAACAGAATGGGATGTCGTTGCTGTTTCTGGGGCGGGGGCTAGTTCTGTCATTGCTGGTTCTAAGGGTGGTGTTTATTCTTATACTTTGAAGTGATGAGTCTTCATCTGAAGAATCGTAGAGGAATACAGTATCCATTATTTTCTTGATGCTTTGAGTTGTTGTATCTTTCTGTGTTTCTTTTTGGCTGATGGAACTTGTAATAACAATTTGACGTGGATAGAGACCTTAGTTTGTACATATTTTGTACGCTAGACTGTAAAGGTTTCTGCTGGTGGTGATGTACTTCCTCCAGCAGTTTATTTTTGTTTTAAGAATTTCTCTTTTGCAAATAGTTCTTTGTTTTGAGTATTTCTCTTTTGTAAATAGTTTTTTGTTTTGCATACAATTCGTGAGCTATCTTTCTTTCTTCTTCAGTTCTTGCCTTTTTCAGCTTACTTTTCGATGCTTTAGTCTTTGTCTTACATCTGAGTGCAAAGATTTACCAATTGATGCATTTTATCTCACTTGGGCATTTTAATCATGAATGAGCTTTCACAATTACATTGGATTGTATCTTGCTGTTTTGTAACGATATTATCTAGATGCGCTTTGCTTTTGTAGCAATTTATTTTGCTGTCGATTTTGTGGATAGCTTTGTTAATGGATTATCGTGGTCTTGACTGGGTGATCTGTAATCTTTTGATACTATAACTGCCTCCTAACACACTCTACATTTATTCGAGTTTGATTATTCAAAATGCAATTTGCGTTAATAAATAAATTTTTAGACAGGTGTAATGTGTGGACATCTGGCAGGCCAATGGAATATTATGGCACTTCACAAACATGCTCTGTAGACGTTCGCAAGATACATGAAACCATTTTCCCAAGGATGGGGGTAAAAATCATTATCAAGATGGTTCTCAATAGATGCAACGTTACTGACAAAGACTGCCAGATGATCCGAAAGCATTTGCAGTGAATCATGACATCACAAACTGGTGGCTAAGAGTCAGTGCAGGTCATCCTATTATATCATTAAGTTATATAATTCTTAGATTTACCAGCAAGATAATTTTCTGAATAAAACATGGACATGTATACATGACAAAATATAAAATACGGAGTCTGAGATCCGGAATAAGTTGGGACTTCGCCGATATCGGACTTTAAATCAGCAATTCAACTCTAGTAGTTTGATATGCCTAAATTATAAAATTAAAAATATTAAACTCTTTAATTTTTTATGATACTTTCGCCTTTTGATATCCGAAAACCATAAAATTCACGATTATCATCATCATCATCACTAAGAATATGGTAGATGGCCCATAAATTCTAACAAGCATTTTTTTTAATATATGCAGGCTTGCGATGCTCTATGCAGCAGATTTAATGATAAAATACTTCAAAAATTCTTAAATAGTTCTCTGTTCAAAAAATTTTGCATAAATTTTAGAAAGCTTAATTTATCTCCATTTCAATGCCTGCAGCAATTTCAATATCCATAGACTTAATGTTTGATGTACGATTTGAAGAAAGAATAAGACGGAGATAATGTATTATCTTTTAATGAATCTTCAAATAAAGTATATTCTATATAATAAGGATAATTTTTACATTTTTTCGATAAATTAACTGATTTCTAATGCTGCCTATCCTCGGGTATGCAGGGATTTTCAAACAATCACTCATTAATATTTATTTCATCAAAAGTATAATTTGAACGATAGGTGATGGAGAAAATCTTCGTTCTTTTAAACGCCCGAGGTCGTGCATTTGTTTCTGGTTATGAAAAGTTTACATTTGTGTCTTCCTTTAGCATTTGCACATTCCAAAATCGTTACTCTCACTTTGAGACCAGTTAGGAGCCGTTTTTGCAGAGATTGCCAAGGTATTTTGAACCCATATTTCTAGAAAAGACCAGTTCTATCAGCGTTGTAAATTTGTTCTAAAGGTTATAAGGTATTTCTCCCACCTTCCTAACATGCCTTCGTGGTGTAGTGGTCTGCACGCTGGGTGCGTATCCAGAGGCCCGCGGTTCGATTTCCGGTGTAGGCGTTGCTAATTTTTCATCTTTCCTGCTTCCAAAAAATATCTAATGTCTCTACAGTGGCGCCCGAACTAAAAGGGTTTTGATGAAGATTCTCCTCGCTCAGGATTTGGCGATTGGGTCCCCTAAAAACCTCAGTCACCCTTTAAAAACGGGGAGTATGTAAGGTACTTCTCCAACCTTCCTAGCATGCCTTCGTGGTGTGGTGGACTGCACGCTGGGCGCGTATCCAAAGGTCCTCAGTTCGATTCCCAGCGTATGCTTTGCTATTATTTCATTTCTTCCTGTACGATGAGCTCATCTGCAAACTATTCAGGTGTTTTTGTATCAGCTGAAGCTTTTTCGCCTGGAACTTCTAACTTCCTTACAGCATGGCGATTTTTAAATTTAGTAATACACCTGTCAAATATGTCCTAGATTTTCTCATGAAGATTTTCTCATGTTGTCAAATATGTCCATTTTCTCGTGAAATATTTTTATTTGAGCCATTAATGTTAGACCCGCCAATGGCAAGCTCTCGCTGCGGGCAATACATTCAATTATCACTTGTCATGATGGTCACATTTGCATAACGAATAATTTTCTGTTATTCATTGCAAGTATAATGGTTGCTATAAGTGAATCGTATGCTCCTTTTCAGCGCTCTTATTAATTTAAATTTTTTTCGAGTATGATCAATTTTTTTCGCATCAAAATTTATTTACATTCTGTGCTAGTTTTAGTGTGCTTCGTGTGGCTTGGCTAACTGTGTACGTGAGGGAATTATTTCAAATTTAAGTAAGTAGCTTTTCCTCTACATATCGCCGGTAATTCGCAGTCACGATCTTCGTTGCTCCGTGTTTCGCTCACCAGTGTTTTTCATTAGCAAACTGGATTATCATTCATAAGTAGTAGCTCTCTAAACTCAGTTTCCACTCTGTATTCCATTTATGAAACAGTTAGTAGTGCAATACAAAGTGCTAAATCCGGACATCCAATATCCAAAATGGTCTAAAATCCGAACCTCCAGACTAACAGACACATTTGTTTGAGAAATTTTTTTGTATGCTTTACGCATGCGCCTTTCATATATATATATATATATATATATATATATATATCATAATAAAATATATGGAGAGTCCTAATTCTGAATTTCACTTCAGCAATAAATAAAATACCTCCATTTTTAAGAAGCAATCATTTATTGGCATAAACCTGTGTGGTAAATAATTTGGCTCCGTAGTCCCTTTTCTTCAAGCAATTAAATCTATAGTGAAGTTCATTATAAAAGTCAGAATTCCAGCTTGAGTACGATAATTTAGAAAAGAAATTTACCTTTCCAAAACTACAAATTTTAATTCCTAAATATATTCCTTGATAACGATGGAATTATTAGAGTAGGAAGACAATTGAAAATCTCAAACTTGAATTAAAATAAGAAACACCAAATTTTTTTACCAAATAATCATCATTTCAGGGCCATATATGTACAATTTTATCATAAAACTTATTTATATAGTGGTCCTCAACTCACTTTGTGTTGTATCCGTCAAAAGCACTGGGAACATTGTAGTTCGACGAATTATATCTAAATGTTTGACTTGCTTTCGATTGAAATGACAGTCATACTTTATCACCATGGAAAACTTCCTTCTAGTAGATTTAATATTGGCAGAACATTTTTTAATACTGAACTTTAATTTGGTGGATGATTCATCATAAAACCGAATTTTACTTACAGCGGAATAGGATTTAAACAGTACATTGTTCTTAATTTGTAATGCATGAGTATTTGTTCAGAGTTCAGATTTTATCTTTACCTGTACTTGCATGTATACCCTGTCCTTATTATATTTGGTCGGCGGCAGTTTACCAACAGCCCCCACCATGCACTTTCTTTCCATGTCCTGGTCCTTCTTTCAGTATTCCTCACTTAATGTAGTCAACTCCCGGAGAACACACTACTAAGCTCTAACGTTTTTCTTCTTCTTCTTCTTATTATTATTATTCTATGGATGGGATCCAACAGGCTGAAGAGCACCTAATCCAGTGGGCCAGCTGTTCTGTTGTCGGCGAAAAGAAAAGAAGTACATTGTTATCTTTATTTGTTTAGTCCCGTTTTAGATTATCAACTGATGCCTTTCTAGTGGCTATAAATTTATTACGTACTCCGCCATTAGGCATTATACCGGAAAGGGAGAGAATGCTCCGTGAAAGTTTTGTTAAGGGAAACTGACTCGTATCCACTTTACACATGGTAAAAACAATGAAAACTTCCGTGCAGCCAGCCCGTTCGTCAGAACTCGAGTCCCGGACCGAACTGCCAGTGTTCAGTGGCATTTGCCGATCGGTCGTTGGTAGACTTCCGAACGGCTTGAAGACGATTTATCTTCAGATGTGAAAAACCAATAAATTTTCATTCAGATAACGCAACGAATTTTCGAGGAGCAGCAACCTAAAAAAAAATCAATCAGTGCTTCTCAATTCTGTTACAATTCAAAATTTTGCAGATCAGGAATCTACTGTGTGGCATTTCACATTTCACATTTCGAAGGATTGTGGCATGCTGGTGTCAAGTCTGCAAAGTTCAAAGTTTGCAAGTCAGCTCTCTGGAAGAATTTGCCATGACAGTAATACAGATTGAAGCATGGCTTAATTTTAGGAGATTGACTCCTTTTTCTGATAATTCTCCTCTTTCTGTTTTCTGTTTATTTAATAGTTCAACTATTAAATATGCAGGTGTTACTATAACGTTGGTTTCTGAGAAAGCTAAAAAAAACCGCTTTGCTTAAAAACAAGATGGCATTTGATTCACCAACCTTGTAATCAATTTTGGTCAAGATAACAAATATCTGAATCGAGAAAAGTGGACTTTGCCTCAAAAGAATATTCAAATGCATGACTGGGCGCGTCTCAAGGAGGATTCTTTTCCTCTTTTGAAAGATCTTGGATGCATCAAAGAAGTTTCTCTTTGAAAAGGCGGAGTCGTTCGTGTTGTTGAAGTAAAGACGTCGACTAGACTTCTGACTAAATCGACTAGACTTAGTGTAAAACTTCAAAATGCTGTCCTTTTCCTAAGTAGCCATCCTAAACTTGACAGTTCAGCCGGAAAAGGGTTGGTTTGGTTTGGTTTGGTTTATTTAATTATGGCAGAGCGCACTAGAGCTATCTGCCTAAGGGGAGGGATGCTTCGTGGAGGACTTTCTAAGGAAAACTGGTTCCTGTACACGTTACACATGGGGAAAACCACGAAAACGCCCATGCAGCCAGCCCGTTCGCGGGATTCGAAGCTCGGACCGAACAACCAGTGTTCAGCGACTTTACCGCTCGGCGGCTGGTGGGCCCGGGAGAGGGAGATGTAAAGTTTTATTTTATCATTCTCTATAGGAGGCACTGTCCTTATGCTAGATGCTTGTTATTGTACATGTATTATTAATTTCTTTTATTTTTGTGGCAACTTATGTGAAATCCAAAAGTAAAAGAATTCAGTATGCTATGAAATGACAGCACAGTAAAAAAGGTTAATCTTTGGATTATGGTAACTTGGCGATTTTTTGGCGAAAATTTGGCGACCAACCCTGCTACAGCAATCTGCTAGTTTTTGTTTGGACACCATTTTGTTTTCACGAAGGGAAGGTTTTTTTTTTTTTTTTTTAACTCATATTTTTTTCCAACAATCTCCTAGCCGAATTACGCTTATGCTACAACTTTTATGGAACAAAAGTGCTTAATCATGACGCGAAAGGGTGCGAAATTGGGAGAAAGTGCAGAATCGCCCACTGCTTGCCGCGTTTTTAAGAATTGCACATACGCAGTATCATCCATGTACACGTCGACCTATTTTCACTTAAAAAAACATCCCAGAATTGCACAAAAATGGCATTGTTTACACTCTTGACTTTATCCATGTACACTGCTGAAGTCCTAGCTAGTAACCGTTATCGCCTTACCAAAATGTCGCCAAACTACCTGTTACCATATTCCAAAGATTAGCCGTAAAAAATTCTACTCATACATATAAAAGCCAAAATCTTATTTAGTTTGAGTCTCCGCATCCCCCCCCCCTTTTTTTTTTTTTTTTTTTTTTGAAAGTGTTAAATGATTCAAGATGACTATCAAATGAAATTTCTAAAAATTCAAAGTGATCCGCTTAATAATTTTTAATTATTTAATTTACCATCAAACACACACTGAAATCAACATCATGACCAAGATCATGAATTCATTTTCACCCTAAAGACCAAAAGGAATCCATATTTTCGTACTCAGATGACATTAAGAAATCAAAGAGTACTATAACATCTGCGTTAATAGTTTATCCAATAAACAGTTGTGATACCCAGCCTGTTCGTCTGAGATCGAAGACAGATCGAGTTATCAGTATTCAAGGACTTAACCGCTTGGCCGCTACCGGGCTTTTAGCAAGCGGCTAGGCGAGTTTTCTAGTCCTCATTACTAAATTGTACATGAAACGTACGTGATGAAAATACTGAGAGAAACATCAAAGACTGGGTCCTTAAAAAAAAATCATTATTATTTAGCATGTGGAAAAAGTACCCTTTTAAGAAAATATCTTTTCTTAATTTTAATATTCAAAATTAAAGTATCATACGCTAAGCCCAATCTTTAAAAAAGAAGCAAAATTCTCAAAAGAATACAACCCTTAGAACGAGATCAAAAATTACAAAATAGTGAACTCACAAAAAAGGTAGAGGAAAAACCTCAATAATTTACTCGATAAATTTTTATAAACAATAATAAAATTGTTATAAAAAACACAACAAATGAGGCAAAATCAAATGCAAGCAGATTTTAGACAAAAATTTCAGTTAAAAAGAAGTTTATGTTGAATGCAACTCGGAATATTTTATCATTTTTTTTCTTCAGTAACCCTAAGTACTAAACTGTAGTATAAAATTTCGTCTTACTTATAAGAAGAAGTTCAAAGTTCGATTATTCAACTATCTTAGGTAGGTTTGATAGAGTTGATACTTATCAGAACATATGCGCTCATGGATATTTTCAAGAGAGTACTTTATGAAAATATCTTTTTCTTTAATTTGGCATACTGTCATTACATATTGTCGCGTGCGTACGGGTTCGTTATGAAATGAATGCACAAGTCCGATGAAAAATGAACAAAAATTTATTATTATCACAACAAAAATGCTTAAATTTTCTCAAATTATCATGCAGTATTACAATATCTCACAGTAGTTTTCTTTTAACTACTCAAATGTCAATAGAACGTAATTCAAAACAGCTAAAGAACGCTAATCCGCGAATTCGCTACAATCAACAACAGTAGTTTTCTAAACAACAACAAACTAAGCAACTACTACAAACTGAGATGTTTTCCTCCTTTTTTTTTTAAGATTTTAAAATCACGCGCTAGAATTTTCCAGTACTTTCTCGAAATCAAAAAGAGATATTTATTTATTTAATGCACGCGCTCTTGTATTTTCAATTTTCCGGCTTAGCTTTCTTTTAATATTCGTCACGCGCTGCACTGCGCGAGAAATAAAACCATTTAATTTATAATTGAACTAACATTAGCTTTTTAAATACCAAATTCGTAACACTGCCCCCTTCCCAAGGACTGCACGTCCCGGGCAGTACAATCCCTGGACAGGAAGCAAAACTTACAACTGTGGCATAAATGCATTAATAAGCATTACATTACAATAATAAACAACATGAACAATAAATGCAATACATAAAACAAATCAAATGCTATCAAATACAAATCAAATACACATTTAAAAACAAAATGGACCATGGTCTTATACTATTTACAATTATTTACATTATGTACTATGGCCATAGTAATGAGCTAACCTGTCGTAATGAACGACTTTAGGTTTAGAGTTCGAAGACTTACGAATCCGAACCACGACGTCATTCAGCCTGTTTAGGACTGTGTACGGCCCATCCCAAGGTGACTGTAATTTCGGACAAAGTCCTTTCCGTCGAGTCGGATTCCACAACCACACCTTGTCTCCTTCGTGAAATTGATGTTCAGTAGCTCTTGTGTCGTATCGGGTCTTCATCTTCTCCGTCGCCAAGTTGACTCGCTCTCGTGCAAAATTGTGCATCACTTCAAACCGGGCCTGGAGATCTTGAATATATTCCTCAGACGATGAAGGAGCATCCGGAGGGCGGCCAAACAATAGATCACAAGGCAGACGAAGGTCAAGACCGAAGAGCAGACCGAAGAGCATCTGTGATGGAGAATAGCCGGTAGTCTCGTGGACAGCACTGCGGTAAGCCAGTAAAAAGAGTGGTAATTTCTTGTCCCAGTCCTGTTGGTTTCTGGAAACCACTAATGAGAGGTTATTAAGGATGGTTCGATTGAACCTCTCTACCATGCCGTCCGACTGGGGATGCAATGGCGTCGTTTGAGTTTTGTCAATGCCAAGTAGTTTGCATAGTTCTTTGATTAATGCCGAGGCAAAATTCCTTCCCTGATCGGAATGTAACTGAAGAGGCACTCCGAACCTGGAAATCCAGTGCTGTATCATTACCTCAGCTACTGTGACTGCCTCTTGATCAGGAATAGGATAAGCTTCAGGCCACTTGGTGAAGTAATCAATGACAACGAGTATGTATTTGTTGCCATCAGCAGTTCGTGGCAGAGGTCCCAGGATGTCAAAGGCGATACGTTCAAAAGGCGCACCTATGTTGTAACGTTGCAGTCTGCCTCGGCTGCGTTTCCTCGGTCCTTTCCGACCTGCACAGGCATCGCAAGATCGGCACCACTTTTGCACGTCATTCTTTGCATTATTCCAGTAAAAGCGCTCACGAACTCTCTGTAAGGTCTTCATAATTCCAAAGTGACCTCCTGTAGGGCTGTTATGTAGTTCTTTGAGAACATCAGGAATCCGGGATCTTGGAAGTATCAGTTGCCATCGGAACGTCTTCCCATCATCCGACTCGAATTTCCGGTATAAGACGCCGTTTCGAATGTGAAGTGAATCCCAGAGTGCCCAGTATTGTTTTGTTGTAGGACTACAGATAGAAATGTCCTGCCATGTAGGTTTTCTGTTTGATGACTCTATTAAATCAAGTATGGGTTTAATGTCGCGGTCTTCCAGCTGATCTTTCCTGACTTCATCATCACTCCACGGGTCTCGATCAGCCGATGTTGATGTTGTAATTTGTCTTGCGACCGGAATCAGCAGCTCGTATTTCGCTTCCACCCTGGAACAATATCGGCAGTTTTCTTGGCAAGGTCTTCTAGACAGGGCGTCGGCGTTTCCGTGTGATGATCCCTTACGATGACGGATAGTGATGTCATATTCTTGGAGTCTCTGTATCCACCTGGCTATTTGACCCTCAGGATTTTTGAAATTTAAAAGCCAGGCCAATGAGGCATGGTCCGTGCGGAGGAGGAATTTTCTCCCGTATAGATAATGATGGAAATGTTCTACAGCTTTGACAATGGCGAGCAACTCTTTCCTTGTGACACAGTAATTCCTCTCCGGTTTAGACAGGCACTTGCTCCAGTAAGCTACTACACGTTCTTGGCCGTCTATTTCTTGGGACAAAACAGCACCGACACTTTCATTGCTCGCGTCGGTGTCGAGAATAAATGGTCTGTCGAGCTGAGGATACGTCAGGATTGGAGCAGATGTTAAAGCTTCCTTTAAGTTGTTAAATGCATCCTCGCATTCCTTTGTCCACAAGAATCTTTGCTTGCTCTCTGTCAGCTTGTGAAGTGGTCTTGCGATGGAAGAAAAGTTCTTCACGAATCTCCTTTAGTAGGTGCAAAGCCCTAGGAAGCTTCTCAGCTGATGGACATTTTCGGGACGCGTCCAGGATTTAACCGCTGATACCTTTTCAGGATCCATGCTCACACCTTCTGCAGAGATGACATGTCCCAGGTAAGTCACTTCCTTTCGAAACAATTTGCATTTAGCGGGAGTCAGCTTCAGATTGGCCTCTTTCAGTTTCTGAAGCACCTTTCTAAGATTTTCTAGATGCTCTTCAAAACTCTTTCCGACGATGATGATATCGTCCAGGTATATCAGACAGGCTTCGTAAGAAAGGCCTTTCAAAACAGTCTCCATAAGACGTTCGAATGTTGCCGGCGCATTACACAGTCCAAACGGCATCACTTTGAACTGCCAAAGTCCTTGTCCCGTAGTAAATGCCGTCTTTTCTCGGTCATCAGGATGGATTTTTACCTGCCAATACCCACTCTTTAAATCAAGTGTTGAGAACCACTTGCTTCCAGAAAGAGTGTCTAGAATGTCATCAATTCTAGGAAGAGGGTAACTGTCTTTCTTCGTAACCTAATTCAACCGGCGATAGTCAACGCAAAATCTTGTTGAGCCGTCTTTCTTTCTGACGAGAACGATGGGAGATGCCCATGGACTCGCTGAAGGCTCGATGACATCGCCTTCTTCCATATCTTTTAACAGTGTTCGCACCTCTTCCTGTTTAGCAAACGGTAGACGTCTTGGATGTTGCTTGATCGGGGGATGATCGCCAGTATCTATTCTATGTTGTGTCAAACTAGTTCGACCCACGTCAGAAGACGAGCGGGAGAAAACAACTTGAAGATCTTTAATGACGCGATCGGCAGCATTTTTCTCTTTATCGTTTAATTGTGCATTCTGCAATAACTCCGATGTAATGCTCTCTGAGGACACGGATTCTGGGATGTTACTCTTTTTTTCAACGCTGGTTACTGGAGTACATGTTGCAACCACTTCACCTTTCTTAATAACTCTCGACTTTTCAGTTACATTGGCGACTCTCACCGGGATAACCGTTCTGGATAGGTCGACGAGTGTTGAGGCTACTAATACTCCTTTTGGGATATTACAGTTATTGGGATATTCTATGATGCCGTAGCGGAAATTTCTATTTTCGGCTATGGATCCAGGAAGTAAAATTTCTGTTCTTGCCGGTATTGTAATATAGTCTTGTGCTATGATTTTATGGACAGATTTAACTTCTTCATCATTAACGAGAAATAACGCTATGTCCTCAGATGTAGAATGCAATTCGTTATTTTTAAAATCCAAGGAAAAATTGTATTTCCTTAGAAAGTCCAATCCGAGTATGCAAGAATCAGTGATCTCTGCTACATATGCCGTGTGATGGTAAGCGGCACTTCCAAACGTGATGTTAACATTTACTTTTCCGTCGATGTCGATCTTCTCACCGGACACAGTCTGGAGGGTAACGCAGGGCGGCGTCCAGATAAGTTTGTTTCCTAGTTGTTGAGCCAAATCTTTTCGGATGATGGTGACGTTGGCTCCTGTATCTATAGTCATATTGCACGGAACTCCATTAATATGTCCTATTATGAAAAGTCCATTACTGCCGCCTCTCACTGCAGAAATCTGAAGCGCTTTAAACGGGGGCTTTTCATTATCTGGCAACCTCCGCCCCGCGAGATGGCCACTAATTAGTTTCCCTGCTGCTTGTTAGAAGCGGTCTTAACATCAGTACCCTGGGGTGTTTTGCAGTTTCGTCGTATGTGTCCTTCAGCACCGCAGTTCCAGCACTTAACGGTCGGTTTCTTCTCACCAATATTCCGTCTCAAGGCGTTCAGTTGTCTAGTTAAATCGTCAAGTCGAGCGGTGACTTGATCCCCTGGCTCCTGGACTTGAGCAGCTCTGACTGGGTGGCGGTCTCGACGAGTGGCTTGCTGGGCTGCCTCAAATTTCATGGCGTACACTAGAGCACTTTTTAAATCTTTTACATCCGCCATTCGTAGAGCTTTCTGTATTTCAGTATCTCGGATGCCGTCGATAAAGTATTGCAAGGACAGGATTTCCCTTGTTTCTGTCGGGCATTCCGAAAAGGCGAGATGGGACAGCCTTTCAACATCCGCGGCGAGCTCCTGAAGTGTTTCGGTAGGCTTCTGTTGACGAGATTTTAATTGGAGCCTGCTGTAGTCTTTTAACACTTCTCCCCAAAGCGCAACTCCAAGGCGCCGGACAGAGCTTCGAAATATAACCTTTTGTTTTCGGGAAGAGTCTGAAGGATATCCGCTGCGTCGGCTCTTAGAGAAGCGGCGAGATGACAGGCCTTAGCTTGGGAATCCCATCCATTCGCATCCGCCACGATAGAAAATTGTGTCTTATACACCTGCCAGGAGGTCTTCCCATCATATGTGGATAGCTTCAGAGGTGGACGAGCAGGCATTGGTAAGAATTTAAAATCATCACTCCTGCTCCCTGCCGACGCTACGAATTTCTTTAAAGTATCCATTTCTTTGGCAACTGCAGAAACTCTCTCATCAATTTGTTCTTTTACAGAAGAAACTTTTTCTTCTATTTCTTCTTTCACCGAAGAAACTCTTTCTTCAATATGTCCAACTTTATTTTCAACTGCGTCAATTCTGCCTTCCATAGCTTCAAATTTATTTTCTATTATGCAAGTAATTTCTCTTTTCATTTCTTCTTGACCAGCTTGAACGGCTTTCATTTCGTCCTTAACGGATTCCTGGCCCAATTTCATTTCTTCCTTAACGGATTCCTGACCCAATTTCATTTCTTCCTTAAATGATGCTTGGCCAGCTTCCATCTTTTCTTGGAATGCAGCAAAAGCACTAATGAGCTGTCTCAATTGTTCTTCCATCGCTCTTGTTATTGGCATTCAAATCCCACTTCTGACACCAAAAATTGTCGCGTGCGTACGGGTTCGTTATGAAATGAATGCACAAGTCCGATGAAAAATGAACAAAAATTTATTATTATCACAACAAAAATGCTTAAATTTTCTCAAATTATCATGCAGTATTACAATATCTCACAGTAGTTTTCTTTTAACTACTCAAATGTCAATAGAACGTAATTCAAAACAGCTAAAGAACGCTAATCCGCGAATTCGCTACAATCAACAACAGTAGTTTTCTAAACAACAACAAACTAAGCAACTACTACAAACTGAGATGTTTTCCTCCTTTTTTTTTAAGATTTTAAAATCACGCGCTAGAATTTTCCAGTACTTTCTCGAAATCAAAAAGAGATATTTATTTATTTAATGCACGCGCTCTTGTATTTTCAATTTTCCGGCTTAGCTTTCTTTTAATATTCGTCACGCGCTGCACTGCGCGAGAAATAAAACCATTTAATTTATAATTGAACTAACATTAGCTTTTTAAATACCAAATTCGTAACAATATTTTGCCACAATGAATTAAGCAAACAAATGTGAAGCAGCCACGCTCATTTTATCGGACTTAACAGACGGAGACTTAAACAGACTTCGG
The DNA here is from genome assembly GCF_044657685.1 of Stegodyphus dumicola. Lineage (NCBI taxonomy): Eukaryota > Metazoa > Arthropoda > Arachnida > Araneae > Eresidae > Stegodyphus > Stegodyphus dumicola. The sequence continues at coordinate 217,964,248 of NC_140771.1, forward strand.
TGGTTTTTAATAAATGAGCTAATAAATATTTTGAGTTTATTAGATTGCGGCGGAACTACCAGCATTTAGACATCTTATTCGCTCGGCCCCTGGTTGTCGGGATATTCAAATATTTCGTTTGGTTATAACAAAGCATAAGAGGGCTGCTTGCCTAGGGTAAGGGACGCCTTCGTGGAGGACCTTTCTAAAGTAAACTGATTCGCTTCCATGTTTGCACATAAGGGAAGCCACGAAAACGTTCGAACAACCAGCCCGTTCACCGGGATTTGAACCCAGATTGAACAACTAACGTTCACCGACTTTATTACTCGTCCACTAGTGGGCAAATAATCAGATATACTGAATACACCTGATTTCGGTTTTCTATGATATTCAATTTTATGTATGTACTTGAAAACAATGTAAATGTAAAACGCAGTCGATGTCACTAAAACCCAAATTTCACAAAAAGTTGGCAATAAACATCTGACATGAGTAATAAAACATGATATATGATTACAGTAAGTTATTAAATATACTAAGGTAAAATATTCAGTTTCAATTTATCTGCTATATCCAAAAAATAATCCCGAATCATCCACTTAATAAATATCTTAGCCATTGCGTAATAAAATATATGATAAATGATATTATGATAAATGTTTAATTATATGATAAATAGTTTTTTTTGTCTCGTGACTGTTATAATGCTTGTATGCTGGCGCCATCTATATCATAAAGAGAGAAATAACAATTTAATATTTTCCGAGAAAAGTCTTGTTGAGTAAAAGAATGAATAACAATATGTTCTCTCAGTTCTAAACAAGAATTTAGAAAACACAATAAGTATTTTCTAAATTTGTAAATTTTTTATATAACGTTTTGTGAAAAAAATTCGATAATTATTTTATATCATTAACGTGAAAATAATTTTTGATTTATGAGCTCTAACTCTCACTTTATGTGCACTTTTACTCTCAAGTATTTGTACGCTTTCAGTTATTCTGTGAAGATTTTATTATTATTGGTATTTATATTTCTTTTATGTTGAATGGCAACGAGTAGTTGTTCGTGATGATTTTGTGTCTGAATTTTGATTTTGTTTATGGCATTCTAAGTAACAGCTCATTCCGATAGTTAAAAAATAAAGACAGTGAACTTAACCATTCAAATAGTGATTCTTGCTGTGTTTAGATAGCAATAAAATTTTAATATCGGTAGTCAAAAAGCAACATACTGATGACCCGCTTATTCTTCTGAAAAGATAACGTTATGAACACCCGTCTTGCAAACCAACAACATTTTTTTTTTACCCCTAAAAAATTAAACGACACTTAGCAAAAGAATATCACAGGGGTTATCAACCAATGGAGGTAGGAAAGGAAGAAGTGGCTTCTCGGCACTAAGAGTGAACCACTGCTTCCAAGCTTCGGTCTCCAGATGGGGTGTTTTTTGTTTACATTCAGAAGCTCCCTTGACAGCGCTTCGATAGAATTTCGACACACGACAGTTCCATACAAATCGAAAAACGGGCAATTTCCGCATAAAAAAACATTCATTGTGTGATGGATAATAGCAATGTGTATAGTTTAGTGATATTTACGCAAAAATCGCATCTTGGATATTTTTCTATAACTAACAGCGATTTTGATTATGAATTTGTTTTATAAAATTCTAAGCTGTTGAACTACAAAAATATAGATTTTAACAAAAATGTTAAGCTTAAAGAATGAAAAATACCTTACGGTACCCTTAAAATTGTATACGTCTTTCGATACCCTTCATAGAGTATTCGCTACTTTTATTTTATGTTTCAAACGCCAAAGTGTTTCAACTGAAATAATTTTTTGACATCCACATATTATTGTGACATGTACTTTTTAAAAATTTTTAGAGGAGAGGCTTTATAGTTGCTCATTTTAAACTTAACATTTTATTTTTATATAACTTTAAAATAAACACTTTGGGTTTACACGCTTTACTTATTTGGGTTAATTAAAAAATAAAATTACCACCAAATGCTGCAATCCTCGTCAAAATTAATAAATATACACACAGATATGCTAATAAGTTAACTTGTCCTTGATTTGTAACCACACATTTATGTGAAATTATGTACAGTTTTACACAAATGTATGGAGCAGAAGACGGATACATTTGCGAATTCGGCGGAAGTACCATGTGCGGTCAAGATGATGTGACCATGTAAACGTGCCACATCATCAAGACAGCTTATTAAGAATTTGAAAATAGGGTAATCGAAGGAAGTGAAAACATTTGTGTATCCTGCCAAAGGAGGTCCGATCATGAAATGGTGCTCTTATTGACAGATTCATTGTCCCAATTTTCGACGGATATGAAATATGTAAAAGGGGAAAATAACATTGAAGCCGATACATTATCTAATGTTAACCAAATTTCATCAATAAACTATGATAAGAAAGCTCGATGAACAGATTTAAGATGAAGAATTAAAGAGTTTCAAACCACTACTTCCTTGTGTTTAAAGCAGAGCTTTACTGAGGCAGAGGCATATGGGACAGTTGCCCCGGGCCCCCCACGTCAGAGGGGACCCCCAAATCAAATAGAAAGTTTATTTTACGTTTCCTTTTTTTAATGAACATTTTTTTAATATCAGTACCATGTAAAATCCGTCAGTTTTATGTTACCTTCTTCATTAATCTATCGTATGAACACAAAAAAAAAATGTATATTTCGTAAATCCATGGCTTTCTAGGGCGGAATTCAGCTAAATTTTCGAAACTACGATGGACAAATTTGCCCAATCAAAAACCTGTATTTTTACATATCGCAAAATACGATATGTTTACAAAAATACTGGCTTTTGATTGGCTTAATTGAGCCATTGTAATTGCGAAAATTTAGCTGAATTCCGTCCTAATGTCAGCAAGGATATGAATTTTTCGCAGCTAGATGACAAAGTTAACAATCGGAAATCTGCATTTAGGAAACTTGTGAAAAGTTCACAAACTGCAGCAATATGATCGTTAACTAGATCATCTTAATCGCTACCGCAAAATATTCAGTTCCATCGTGTTCAGTGAAATTTTCTTAACACTGAGAAATCACAATAATCAATTATAAGTTGTATTTTCTTAAAATTCTCACAAAATGTCAAATATTCTTTTGATTACTTAATTTCATTTACAAGATTGTGAAAATTTACCTGGATGCCTGATAAATTACCTGGACCCGAAATATCGACTGATAACGCATAGTGATGATTGCAACCAGTTTGTTTATGGTATTTTCGTTAATTAACGCAAAATCCTAAAAACGTCTTCACATTATCTAACAATAAATTTAAATAGCATTTTTGTCAAATTTTGGTTCTTAAGATGTGCTTTATCTTTTTAATCATAGACATAGAATTGTCAGAAAATCAATAAAATGAACAGAACGATATTTCGTTTGACCGTTAGAGAGGGGGCGGGGAGAGACTTTATAGCTATTTTAGGTTTTAGTCAATTTTCTTGTTATATATCTATAAAGAGGTGAAAAATTTAAATACCTCCATAAAGTTTGGTTCTTCGTTACTGAAGTAGTGAAGCAGAGGGGGGGGGGACCAAGAAGTTTTATCCTCGGGTTTTAGTTTATCTTCTACATAAACTAAAAATATTCGGCAATATATTCCTTAAGCTTTCAGAAAAGAAATTTTTCAATGAATTCACGGTTTAACACGTCTACTAAAGTCGACTATAAAGCTAATGATCTCCATCATTTGGACCAACAAATAGTAAAGCAGTAGACGCGAACCTTGCTAAACAGCTGAAGTCAACCGGGATGGTTTGGTTTACCAAGATTATAGCAAAGCACTCTAAGGCTATCCGACTAAGGACAAGGATGCCTTTGTGGAGGACCTTTCTAAGCAAACTGGATTGTATACATGTTTCACAAGAGGAAAACCGCGAAAACGCCCATGCAACTAGCCCGTTCCATTTGAATCGAACGCAGAATGGAACTACCAATGTTCGGCGATTTCATCTCTCGGTCGTTGGAGGAACAAGGGAGTTTGGAATAAGAAGATTTACAATTTTCTGTGACCCATACCAATCTCGTAAGACCGTTTCCCCCCATCTAAAAAGAATATTTACTGTCTTAGTTGCATTGACAGATTTTCGAAATGGATGGAAGCAATTCTTTTAGATAATACGTAGGTTTTTTTTTTTTCAACCTTCGATCGCACAGTATGATAGCCAGGTATGCGGCAGGTAGTTGGTGTGCATAGTAGGCGATTGCGCATCTCCCCCTCCACACGCTCTGTCCCTGGCGTATTCAACACGCCATTTTCTGTTGAGATGCAGTCACGTAAACATGGCTGTCACTATTGATTCTCCCGCCAAGTGTGAATTGTGAACTGTTATTCGTTTCTTGCCGGCAGAAGAGAACAGTGCAGAGGAAATTCATCGAAGAATGAGTCGAGTGTATGGAAACAGCTTTATGAGTGATGGCATTGTCGTGAATGGTGTCGAAAGTTTAAAGATGGCCGAACTGATATGTGCATGATGAAGGGGGTCAAGGACGCAAGTCTGTCGCTACAGACGACAATGTTCAACGAGTTGACCAAACGGTTAAGCAAAATCGAAGGTTCACCATAAGTGAATTATCGATGAATTTTCCGGAAGTTTCAAGATCTTCCCTGTACTCTACCGTTACTGAACAGTTGCGCTACAGAAAAGTTTGCTCTCGCTGGGTCCCACAGATGTTGACTAACGATCACAAAACTCGCCGAATGGTTGCAGCGTTTGAGTTTCTTGACCGTTACAATACTGACGGAGAAGAGTTTTTGAAATCCATTGTCACAGGTGAGGAGACATGGGTTCAATATGACACGCCCGAAACGAAACGACAATCACAACTGTGGATGCACACAAATTGTCCAAAGAGACCCAGAAAATTCAAACGAACCTTTAACAACCTTAAGGTTATGGCAACTGTTTTTTGGGACCAAAAAGGTGTGTTGCTTATGTAGTTTATGCAGCTTGGAACAACAATTAAAGCAAATTCATATTGTGAAACTTTGCGACGTTTACGGAGAGCTATTCAAAACAAACGAAGAGGCATGCTGACTTCTGGAATTGTTCTGATGCACGACAATGCCCGTCCTCACAGCGCTCGTGTAACCCAACGGCTCCTTCAGCAGTTCAATGGGACATTTCGGAACATCCACCATAATGTCCCGACCTAGCGCCTAGTGACTTTCATCTGTTCCCTGAACTGAAGCAGTGCCTTGGCGGGAAGCGCTTCCAAAATGACGTGGAGCTGAAAGAAACCGACACAACTCACTTCCAATCATTGGCGTGGACATTTTATGAAGAGGGTATTGCAAAGCTTGTTCACAGATATGACAAATGCCTCAATCGTCAAGGTGATTATGTAGAGAAATAACCTGTATTGTACATTACTTTTGGTAATAAAATCTTTTTTGTATATTCACCCATCTTTTCTTTATAGCCCACCGGAGGTTGAAAAAAAATAGCCCTCGTATTTCAGCTGATACTGTGCAAGAAACTTTTACAGCATTTAGATTGGGTGTTTAGGAACGACACACAACTCGTTAGCGATCGTGAATCCAAATTTAAATGTGAACCAGTATAATAGCTTTGCCCAAAATCTGTGGCACAAAGCTGCAACATATTACTGCCAACCATCCTTTGTACAATGGCAAAGTTCAGAGCCCTCATAGAACTTTAAACACAGCATTAAAATCTCACGTTTTTTGGTTTAAGAAAGGGTGATATTGTATATTACAGTGATGTAAAAAGTTTGAATACTTGTGGCCTTAAACCAGTTTCAAAGATTGTGATGTTTTCCTGCTAACTGGAAATGAGACTTCCTGCTTACAAATTTAACACTAACTCTTTTAATGTAGGCTCACCAGCAGGCGAGCGGTAAAAGCCGCTAAACACTGGTAGTTCGTTCTGGGGTTCGAGTCCCGGCGAACGGGCTGGCTGCATGGGCGTTTTCGTGGTTTTCCCCATGTGTACTACATTAAATCAGTTTCCCTTAAAAAGACCTCCACGGGACATCCCTCCCTTTCCACCTAATGCCTAAGGGCGGAGCACGTAATAAATAAATAAAAAAAAACTCTTTTAATGTTTCATCGAAACATCAGTAGCAAGTTACTGTTGTGACTGCAAATCTTTTCTGACTAATGACATAGATAAACACTCGTATTCCTAAAACACTGCGATGTGGATTAGAATTATTATTGTTTCCTTTGGATTATGGCGAAACATCTGCCAATGAGAGGCATGCTTTCGTGGAGGACTTTTAAGGAAATTTAGTTCATACCTCTTTACATATAAAAAAAACCATGTAGACAGCCTGTTCGCAGGGGTCTGACCTCGGGCCGAACTGCCAGTGTTCAATGACTTCACTGCTCCGCTGCTGGTGGGCCATCATTATTATGTTAACACCCATTTATTAATGCGAAATCTGTTATTTTGCAATGCTATAGTTTTACGGTCGATAGCCGAACATGAAATTTCTTCCAAATGCATTGAATTCTAAGTTCAGAATCACAATGCTCATTGCATAATTATCAGTAATCATTTTATTTTGTTTTAATTGATCAAAGCAAAGTACATAAAATCGTAAGGCAATGGCAATAATTTTGATGCTGAAAATAAAAGCAAAATGTTCATCGTTTTACATATGATCATCATAGAGTTCCATCTATAACGCATAAGTACAAAATGGCGGTATTGAATAGTCTACGAATTTTGATTTCATGATGCACTCGTTCACTTTGCCATCAGGAAGAAAACCTAAATTACACTGCCTTCCACACTGTTAAGAAAAATTAGGATTCAGATCAAAAATATACAAACAAGGTATATACACATTTTATCGCAAGAGATAAACAATTAGATATAACAATTGATTGCATTTTACAGTGCTTGTATACTTCACATTTCTGGAAAATATTCCAAAAGTGACGAAATAACAAGAAACGGTATTAGTAAAAATAACAGCTCACAGGGGGGGGGAATAAAACCAAAGTATTACATTAACTCCGACTTCAGCTCAATCATTTTCCTTCGAGGAGGTAGAGTGGGTGTTTGTTTTCCTAGATAATCCTAAATTTTCAGTCGGACTAAGGTCTGGTGATGTAGTTGTCCATTCGCTGGTATCACCGATTCCATCCGATGGTATCACCGATGAAAATATTTGGAAAGGGCAACACTTTTGTGCATTTTTCGCGCTGTGTCACATGCTAAAAAATAACCAGCGGATCCTTAAGGTTTCCATCGAAAAAAGAAAGGAAAATTCAAAGAGACCACCACATAATAAACACAGGATACGTGTCAACTATTTCACCAAGCGCGCAATAATCAGCAAGCTGTGTCATACATCATCAACAGCCGAATAGTAACACGCTTATAGTAATATTCTATTTTTACTAAATGTAGAATAGTTTGGCAAACCTCCCAGCACATTAAAACTTGCTAATAGCAAGTTTTGCATTTTCATCGATGTTTAGATCATTTCTAATGTCATTAAACTCAAGTTTTGATTATCAAGCATAAATTCTAAGTAATATAGGATCTAAAAAAATAAAAATCTATACTTTCCTGTTAATATTGGCCTGTTGTCATTCCAATATCTCCAGTTAATGAAATTAATAGCGTATTTGGAGCTGTAATGCAAGTAGGTTGAAATAACTGAAGCACTCTGGCGGCAGCAAATGCTGATTTTGCCCCATACGATGATCATTCAGAGATACAACAGCAAATAATTGGCAATTGGCATAGGCGTTCAAATAGATTTTAAGTCAAAATAATACCTTTTCTGCTAAGCTTCTATTCAGAGAAAGTTGCATTGAATGAACTGCATTGCATTCTTTTCCCAGCTATTCAGAAACTGATACGACATTATTCACTGTAAAGGCACCTAAATTCATCTGCGATTACTAAGCTCCACTGCAGGGGTCCTTGTAATATGTTCTTTTGCTGCCGTAGTGAAGCTATACTGTGCGAACAAACCATTAAAGCGACAAATGCTGCCTAGCAGACATTTGATTGCAAAATTTTCCTTCGGTCAATTGAAGCAGATCTTGTTACGTCCAAATAAGCAACAATTATTTTAAATATGTTTGGCTTCTCTATCGGAAAGGATCAGTATCAGTATCAGTATCAATCTTGCCTTTTAGACAAGAAGAAAGATGATGAGGACTTTGGCGAACGCCGTTTCCTCCAAATCGTGAGGGTTAATATTGAAATTAACAACAAACGTTTTTACAAATTTTTATTAAACATATACAAACATCCATGCCTTCTCCGGGATTCGAACCCGGACTCTTCGGCACGGTAGTCAGCAACGCTAACAACTATACCGGTTGGGCGGCGGAAAGGATCAGAAAATTATCAAAAAAAATGACAACGTAATTGATGCCATACCTTGTTGAAGAGACTCAACGTTAAACCATCGTGCAGTTTCAACCTCTGCTAGTTCGCATTTCGATGCCAGCCAGCTGCTTATAATCTATGCAAAAGACTTTCCTGAGATATTGTGAAAATATTTTTATGCTGACAAATATTATAAAAGATTCACTACTCCAAAATTAATTACCTGTGTAAAACAAAATCAGTAATTTAATTTTGTAAATACATTTTGTGAATGTAGTTTTCCATCTTAGTGTCCTGTGGATCTCTTATTGGGCCGGCTTCTGATGACGACCGATTGTGTGCCTAGTAAATACAGTAGTGCAGAGGAGAATACCTGTAAAATCCAATACGAAGTGCTGGTGCTCCGTCCACTTTTCCCCGTCCTTGTATTTTCAGGTAATTGCTATGAAAGACTTTGGTGGCTCCAAAACCGCAAACATTTGCGGTTTTGCAGCTGAGGATGGTGTTTCGGTAAAACCATCGAAACTAGTGCTGTGAAAAATTTTGTAAATATAACGCTGATTTTTGTTGTTTGACTTCTGAATTAATATATAAATATATTTATAAATATATCCACTCTGTTGCCCGTCTCAATGATCTCAGTTTCTTTACTCTTATATGTTTGTAAATTGTACATTTTTTGCTTTAAAAATGATTGAATTATGTTGTTTTTATCTTCTGGTTAAGGGTTTTATGCCTTTAGTAAATCTGTGTGCAATATTTTTAGAATTATCAACAATTTTAAAATTGTTTAAGTGCCGCTAAGCCTAATTTGATGGCGGCCATTGCTTTTGTTTACATTTGAAACAACTGAGTAGCGGATTTGTTGCCAATCTAGAGAAACTTAGCTTCACAACAACAAAGATAACGCCTTCATTTATTATTTAAATCATACTTAATCCTTTCTGGAATTTTTTCGAGGAAATAATAAGAGTTTAAGATTTACTTCGTAATTTTTAATACAGATATTTTGAGTTTTTATGTATTTTTGCCTTGTCGGGAAGTGAAAACTGAATTAATTGAATGAGAAATACTCAATCGTATGTGAAAAACTGTTTTTTTTTTTTTCTTAATTACTTTTATACATAGTTCTAGCTTTATTATAGTATTTAGCTTTATTATAGTATTTGAATAAAACATGTGGCAACGATTAGATAATTCTTTAAATGATATAAATTTTGTGCATTCTGAGTTATAATATGAACGAAACATAATACTGTTAAGTAAACCTAGCGCCAGAGTGTCGCTATGGTAAACATATGAATTTTAAAGAATGCATTTATTCTATTGTGGTTTATGCGCTGTCGGCGAAGTAGGTTTAATTCAATCTAATAAGTTTAAATAAAATGTAAGAAAAAATACGTATAATTTAATATTCCGTCAAGGAAGTCATGTGGTGTACACATCAGATTTTTTCATATACTTTTACGAGCAATGTAAATACTAATGCACGTACTCACAAATAATAATCTAGTTTAGAATCTTTAAAATTAATATTTCTTTAATAAATATTAATAATTTTTGCTTAGATTTCTAAATATAAAATTTCGGTTTAATTAAAAAAAATTCGTAACATATATCGTGGAGCGTTTTAATGTGGAAGCATATCATGACGCACTTGTTGGAAAACATTTTGTAACCTATATAAGAGTTCTTGTGTCTGACACATACAACTCGTAAGTCTTACATAAAATTCACTCTGAAAACCTTATTTCAGAAAAATATGTTATCTAATCAGTTGTGGTAAAGTACACGTGAGTATCTCCCTGAGAAAGACTCTCGTATTCAAATAACGTAGAGAAAATTACGAAAAGTACACGCAGCCAGCACATTCACCAGGAATCAAATCCGGATCGAACTAACATTGTTTAACGGTCTTATTTTCTCGTCCGCTGACAAGCAGAAAAATTAAGAATCTTCGTGCAATGTTCTTAATGTTTAAATTTCATATGAAAAAATTAGACTAGGTGTATCAATGTGAAATAAAGTTGTTTTGAAGCTATAGAATTTAAAAGCTCTAGAAGACACAGCTGTAGAATTTAAAAACTAATTAGATATTAACAAAACGTAATTTATCTAGCAAAAATACGCAACACGTTTCTAAAGTCTGCTTTCATTCCCATAATTAATAAGTAACAATATTCCGATTGATTTGAAGATTTAATAAATTTTAAACATTTTAGTTACGGCGCAGTTCTTTGAAGCAAGTATTAATTTTATGCTAAATACTACCTTTCGCGTACTACATAGTGTTAACAGCTACTGCGTTCACCTGGTTAAGGTTATTGGGTAATACTGAACAAATTTCATCCCTCCGTGATTACCACTCAGAGCGGCTTGGGCGTTAAACATGTAAGAACAGATTAACTAGTAATTGTGCGTGCCCGGAGAAGACGCATTTTTCATAAATGTTGCAGGAAATAGGATTTTTTAAACGGGCTTTAATTTATAACACTCCCTCCAAAAATTTGTTATCTGCATAAGATATGAATGCTTTCAGGAAGAACTTTCTCAGGGGGCTCATGTTTCTGTTTAACACGAAAAATTCTAAAACTGAGAATGTTATTCTTATTTTCATAAAAATCGCTTAGTATTCTTTTAATGTACTATATTTTTTTTCCTTCAGTAACTTGTAGAAGACACGCACAGTCTAGTGTTTGCCGGTAATTTGAAAAGAAAACAGTTTTAAATTTAATGTTTATTTCAGTTCGAATAAAACTACGGAAACTTTATAAACATGTATCTTGTTGTATTAAAAAAGAAAACAAAAATTCGCTTAATATCTTTATGACATATTTAAATACAATAAATAGCGAAAACAAAATCACGTTATCAAGACAAATATTCAAGACATTTTAACTGAAATTTCACAAGTTAGATATTGAAACTCGCTTTCAAGCGATTAGTAGAGAAAGATTTACATTTATATACATGTTACAACAATTTCACCCTGTAGAAACTGTCAAAAACTTTGTCTTACTCACATACATTTGTATAATTTCATACAAAATAGAAAAAGGCAGTAGACATGAACTTTTTTATTTTAAGAATATGTACATAATATCGTCATGATGAGTGTTTAAAATCATAGTAAGTGGAAGTTTAAGGGTACATAGAAACATTTTACATGACGAATATGGTTTAAGCACAACAATCACAATACAGGTTTTTTTTTACACAGTACAAACATAGTGTTAATTTAAATATCTTTACACGCGCAATTTACAACGTATGCTAGCTAAAACTAGCCAAATGGCAGGCATAAAATAAACGATGACGTTTCTCTTCAGAAGCGCCATTTTGTCAACATCAAGCATGAGAATCTCTCTCCGATTCTTGAATGGTATCCAATCTGAGATAGCCAGAGATTCGTTTAGATTTTTGAGACTTGATGTACGGACTAAGTACTGCCTGAAACAGAAGAATCAATGAAGTGTATTTATTCACTTGACTCCAATTTCATATAAAGTCAGCCACAGCTTATTTAAGCTCATATATGTTACATAATTCTAGAATTATTCCATTTTTTCATGTAGTTTTCCCCCTAAATATGTGCTTTGCATGAATTTACATAATCGTTCATAACAAATTAAGCGGAACAAGAATACAAATCCGTTGTTGAAAAGGCCATATTATAATTCTTTTAAAGTATTAACTCTTTATTTAGTTATCGTTAGTAGTAGATCGTAAGAGATAATATTCAGCTTTTAGTTTCAGCAAAATAACTTAAGTTAATTTTTTTCTTTTTTACCGGATGGCATTTTCATTTTGCCATAGAGATATCGTCGATTCAGAGGTAAAAACAGGTTACTAAAATTTTTATTCATGATTTATTAAATTTGCAGCTATTTACACACTTCAAAGAAAATCATTTTGAATCGGTATATAAACTTTATTTGACAATATTTGCAACATTTTACAAAACCATTTTCGAGAGCATGTACCTTAGCTTTGCATACTCCCCTCCTCAACAGATAAATAACATTACAATGACTAAAAGACTTTTCAAAATTCTATCTATTTACATATTAAACACTTAAATATCAAGCAGGAGTGTTGCCTTTTATTTTTAAATATGAAAAAGTAAATACTCGAATAAGAAATGTAAAACTATTTGAATACTTTAAAAATTCTTTGGAACATTTTCGTCTAAAATCAAAAATTCGCTGTTATACATCACAACTTTGAAAATGATGACAATCGAGATTGCTTTTGATTATTAATTTGCTTTATTATACTAAATTTCATAATGAAATCAAATTAAAGGCATATGAAAGATGCATTAATTAAATCACACGTCCTATGCTTAGAGTCAAACACAATTTCAAACATTTCATGAATATTAATTGCTGGGCTCAAACGTTCAAGGAAATTGAGTTAATATAAGAATTCTCTGTTGGAAGGGGAAGAAGGTTGCCTACCTACCGGAGTAAGAATGCCTTCATTGAAGAACTTTAAAAGGGTTGTACTGTGGGTAAAAAAAGTATTTGCACACCTACATTTTTGTTTGCATTTCATAAAAAAAAGCATTAAGAAATAAAAGAATTGGTATTGCCAAATCAGAATAAGTTTAATCATCCAAAACAAACAGAAAAATTACAATAATATAAATAACAATGCTTTTTTGTAATAAAATTAAAATACCTCGTATCAAAAAAGTATTTGCACACCTGCATGAATACAAAAGAAATAAAATATATAAGCAAATTTCAAATAACTAATATTTAGTATGCATTTCTTTAAGCATCTATTACTGCTTGTAATCTTGCTGGCATTGATTTAATTAAATTTTCTATAATAGTAGGGTCAGTATTCGATCACTCTTCAATAAGGGCTTGTTTAAGGGCAGATTTGCTTGAAATCTTCCTTTTTCTTATTTTTAAATCCAAAGAATTCCAAAAATTTTCCAAAGGATTTAAGTCTGGTGATAATGGTGGAGTAGCAAGTTTTCTGGGTACATTATAAAGCAACCACATACGTGTTATACCGGCAGTGTGCTTGGGATCATTGTCTTGCTGAAAATTACTGATACCCAATTTTATTGCACTTTGTGGCAAGTTATCTCGCAACACATCAATATAGGTTCGAGCTGTCATATTCCCATCAATGAAACACAAATTACCAACTCCTTTGCTAGTCATACACCCCCAAATCATAACAGAACCTCCTCCATGTTTAACTGTAGGTAACATATTTTTGGTATGAAAAGCATTACAAGGTTTTCTCCAAACTAATTTCCTGCCATCTGATTTAAAGATATTGAAATTACTCTCGTCGGAGAATATGACATTTTTCCAGAAATCAATTGGCTTATTGATATATTTCTTAGCGAATTCAAGTCTCTTCAGTCTATTTCGTTCAATTATGAGAAGTTTTTACCTTGGAGATCTCCCATAAATGTGTGCATCGTGCAGGACATTTCGAACACTTTGGGCACAGATTTGAACTCCAGATGTTGAAGCGACATCATTGGCTAAAGTAATTGCACTAACAAATGGATTTTTTGATGCTTCTCTCTTATGATTTTTCGCTTCATTCGCAGTGAAAGTTTCTTTGGGCGTCCAGAGCGCCAATTATTTGATGTAGATCCTCTTTCTTTATAACATACCAAATAGTAGAGAAGCAAACATTTACTTTTTTACCTATTTCTTGATAACTTAGGCCATTTTAACATAGAGAAAAAAATTTTTCTCGCAATGAAATCGGCAATTCAGATTTCTTAGGTGCCATTACAATTTGAATCGGCAATCAACTGATAACGTTTCGACAACACCTCCTTTTATAGTCGTCTTACATATGTTATTTACTGCGGGATGACTGTCAAATAATAGCATAAAAATGCAAATTTGCGTTTTTATGCTATTATTTGACAAATAATGCTATTATATGACAAATTTGCATCAAAGTTGAGTTGAGTGTGCAAATACTTTTTTGGCATAAGATATTTTAATATTGATGCAAAAAATGTTTTATATTAATATTATTGTATTTTTTATAATAATTTTAAATGAATAAGCTTATTCTGTTTTTTAAATGCCAATTTTTGTATTTCTTAATGCATTTTCTTATAAATTGTGAACAAAAATGTATGTGTGCAAATACTTTTTGTACCCACTGTATTTCACTATACAAGACGGCGGTTAGATTTATTGTTACTGCGAATAGCTCTTGGCCATTTGCTCTAAGAAATACGATTCCAGGCAAGACTGTCTAAGGGTATTGGCTCACATTCTCATGAAACAAGGGGGAAATATGAAGACAACGTACCAGCTTATTTTTTCAAATTCGTGAAGAATTTCGAATATTCAGTGGTCTGGCAAGTCGAATAGACAGCAAGTATGATGCTGTTCTGATCTCTGAACAAATTTAAGTGGCTTAAAGTACTTAAGAGTGATGACTGATAGTTTTATCTCAGATTTAATTTTTGACCAAGTGGATTGTATATTTATGCTTTTTTCCCTAAGCGTAATTTTGAGCTTGTTTTCTTCCGAATAATTTCCCAAGCCCACCGTATTTTTTTCTCATTAACTATTTTATAATGGAAAATCATTCATTACTTTATTAATCCTTCTAAAACAAAAATAATTAATTAATTAACAGACACTCTCTAGCCCGTTGTGTAAATGTAAGAAGTCTGTCAATGAAAGAGAAAACCATCTTGTTTTCTGAAATTTTCAGATAAAACTTTTCAATACTAGTACCCATTCATCACAGTAAAAAAAACTATTTATTTTCAAAACATTCAGATAAGTTATAAAAAACTTGCTATTTAATATAACTATGTACTGTATATGAATGTCTTCTCTTGTGAAAGTAAGAGCTTTCAGGCGAGAAGAATGTGCGCAACTGCAGAAGTCATCAAAGCTGTTCATATATAAATTTATCAAAAAAAATTATTCATTGATTTAGGAACAATTAATTGAAAACAAATTATCTTTTTCTATGTTATACATAGAATGAGTATTACACATCAGCTGCTTCTCACGCTTTATTACAATAATCATGTATTATTACAGCTCTTGAAATCCCATTTTAGATTTTATATCATATATTAGAACTTGAATCTCTGAGAACAAATAATGGGTAGTATGGTAAATAATGGATAATGTGCATACGCATGTATGGAATCAAGCATGCACAGCATGCAAGTAGTACAGTTTAATAGACAGAAACTGATTTTCTTAATACTTATTATATTTTAAAGGTTTCATACTAGTTTATGCAAGTGTTTCCAAATTTTATAATTTTGTGATATCTAAAAAGGAATAAAAACACTATTTCACGCTTAAAGTAAGGTAACTATTTATATGAATTTTATTCTTCACACTACTATGACTCAGTTACGAAGGCATAATATTTTACAATAAAAATTCTTAGCACCGTTAGTGATTACATATGAAATCAGCTTAATCCACCAACAAGAAAGATAGTGGTCATAGAAAACAAGTGTTCAGCAGTTTCAATGCTTCGTTCCTGATCAACTTCTACGAAGATAGAATTTGATACTATAGAATATAAAGACAGATATTTGAAAAGAATATATTACATCGTAAACAATGGGACAGTGGTGAGGAGGAGTTAATAATCGCAATCCTAGAAAGCATGCAAAGCATTAATGTCGCAAAATTTTTTATGTTTGATAATATTTTTTTCAGAAGAGTAGCAGAAAAGTCTTTCTATTCAAATGCCCATAAAGTCTGATAAATTGAAAGCGGATGCAGTTTCTCGTATTCTCGTATATTGACATTAAATGGTATCATCCCCCATTTCTCCAAGGATATCCAATAAAACATTGTTCAGTAACATCCCTCTTCGCTTTGGCTACGATACGGGACAGAATTGGATACAAAATGAAATAAAACTGGCCTACAGTTACCTGATGAGTCAATCTTGTGTCTTTGAACTTGTACTTCTTGTAGTAAAGAACAATGGATTCCAGATAAGGAAAGGGAAAGTCGTTGAAGTAGAACAAATCGTTTAATTGCACTATGGAATAGTGCACTACCTCCCCAGCTGTGGTTCTGAAAGAATAAATAAATGTATGTTATTAAAGTCACCCTTAGAAGCAACAAACTAGAAGTCCGCTAAAAAAAGTAGGTGAATTTTAGTTCCTAAACCCTGAAACTAAAGAGTAAAAATTAGAATACCGAAGTAGTCACTGCATATGATCTTTAGAATATGCGCTGTCACTAAGCTTCTATAACAAGATCAATATGATTGTGTAGGATGATAAAATCGGTAAAGCATTAATGCATGACTTCAAATTGTCTTGATTTCCGCTGCTAAAAGGCTGGTAAGCATAAAGAAATAAACTACCCTAAACTTCTTGGCAAAAGCCTTTTTTTCTAATCTAAAGCATTTTTTCAGGATAGTTTAATGGATATCAGAAATAAAGATGGAATACAGTAATCCCGCAATATTCGAATGAAAATTGTCAGCAGACGAAGCTTTATAAATGTAAATACATGTGTTTAATAAAGTAGTTCTATGTACATATTAGTTTCGCTGTTAAAACTTTTTACAGTGCATATATATAGATTTCTGATGGCGCATATTTAGAATTTGAGTTTAGTACACATATTTCTCAACGTAAGCAATCACAGCTGCCTTGTATTTACTGGAGTCTTAAAATTTAAATACGTAAATATTTCTCATTTTTTAATAAGCCCGTTATTAAACTAGAACATAAACTGTTAATATTAAAATTTAACATCAAACAGGTGTTCTGATTTTTTTACGCAGGCAAAGTGCCATTTTGTTGCTGTGCTTTTGTGTTCCGAAAATTGTTTTCAAATTGTGTTCAAAAATAATTTGAAATAAGCGTACTTTTGCCTTAAAATAATCCTCATTTATTGCTTTAAGGCGTACTTCGAAATGTTGGTTGAGGTTAGATCTCGAATTAATAAACTTTCAAATTGCTCATGCAGTTTAAGAATAAGATTTTAAACTGCATAATTCTTATATTCTGTGGATAAGAACACCATTTTCAAGTACGGGATTTTCATAGCTGTGATTGTGTAATAACCATCTTACAAATATTGTCTAATAATTTGTATTATATGTAAATAATTTAATTGAAATTAGAAGTAAATTGTAGAATCTCTTGTATAATGTAATACTAAAACTATCAAAGTGCAAAGCATAACCAGAAAAACAGGGTTACAGGAGTAAGTCCATTTAACATAGAGGTAAATGGTTGGCAAAATAGCGAAAAGCTGGCGATGATTTTGGCAACTAATTTTTGTCGCCAGATTTTTCCAGAAATAGCCAAATTCGAAAGTCGCCAAGCCTGGTGGCAATTTAGCGACATCTTGGTTGGCTCCCTGCCTTCCAACAATTTCGAGAAATCGAAGGTAAAGTCATTCTGACGAAATGGAGAGTTCAATCCCAGGTCAAATTATTTTGCAAAAAATAATTTCTGGGACTCGGTAAACATTATTGCTACTACTTTTTTTTTATTTTATCTTACTTATTTTATCATTTTTAGTGAACCTTTTAGAACTTATACTGCACTTTTGCATTTTTATGCAAGATAGACTGACCCTAGGATACTGACCCCCAGTACAATTTATCGCTTATGACACGAGACTTAAAATTTAAGATTTCATTACTACTCAAGAAGATTTCTTTTGCCATTCGACCTTATCTGCCATTTAATTGCTTCAAGTTCTTCTGTTCTCATCGAGTTTCACGATTTTATGTTCCTTAGGTTGTGAAACTCAAGTAAGATATGGGAGTAAAGGTTTCCGGACCGAAGGCTTCGCTACACAACCGACGATCTAACGAGGAAATTTCTCGGCAGACGGAGAAAACTACTTAAAACCGGAGATTATTAGCTTTCAGTTTAGCTCAGTGTTCGGCACAGAATACTGAGAGTTCAGAGAACTGAGAAATCATTATGCAAACTTACACATTTGAAATTTTTTTGTATTGCACTGTGTTGAACGTGCTTAATAGTTCAAACTGTTTCTTTGAGTAATAAAAGTAACTAATATACTTTTCTTGCATTGTTTTCTTATGCTATAACCGTATTACTCTCATATATCACGTTTCCCGCAATTCTGACTTATAATTTCCTTAAATATTCACATAAACATTAATTATGGTTAACGTTTGGACACCAGAGTATTTTCAGTCAGATACTGAAACGAAGGCTATCTTGTTGGGGCGAAGAACGCCTTATTTAAGTCATGGGTGATGAATATTTTGTTGTGAATGGGTGATGACTATTTTGTTGTGTCGCATAACGTGTAACGTAATGCAACAAGTGGCAACTACTGATTGTGCTCTGTCATACTGATAAGAACTGTATGAGTACTTTGGTGTGAAAACTTCCAGAACTGTGAAATGTTTTTCGAAAAGTAAATTTCATCAAGCTATCATCGGTTCTGTGTGCATTCAATCCATTACGAACTTGCACGCACGTAACTTTACTTACGCACCCATCTTCGGCTTCCAACTCTGATAGGGATTTGCAAATACTTTAAGTTCTCTAGAACAAGTTTTATAAATCATTGTGGGAACATCGTATCAGTCACTGTTTCACAGGAACTTTTGGCTTCTCAAAATATGACTTTCATAGGATCAATGAAAGTTTCTTCAACAAAGCTACAGTTTGTGATACCGTGACCTACTGGTAAAGATTAAAAGGTGTATCTAATTAATTATTGTTTCAGCCCATATTCTCAGCCTAATCACGGAAGCTCCTCTTGCACGCTATCATCTGTTCATGTTTGAATAGATAGCGAATCTTAAATTATTCCGCGTTTTCCATTCAGGCACCAAGGCACCTGTCGTTTTCTTCAATTTTCGAATCCCAGTCTCAGTCTCTTTTAAGGAACCCTAATTCATAAAATCATTTCCAGGTCTTTAAAGATTTCTGATAAGTTAGCAGGGTATAAAAAATACTTCCTACTTCATCAATAAGATAATGTTTTAAAACGGAAATATAATAATGCAATTTCAATTTATACAGAACGGAAGCTTCACACTTCCTTGAGACACAACTTTAAAAAAAAAACTAATGAATACAATTTACTTTCCAAGATATTTAATTTCATATAATTATTTAATCCAGGTTAGTAAAATATTGTCTATATCCAAAACTTTTTCTTCTTTAAAATGAAAGAGATCAAATGCGTGGTTATTCACCGCTACTATACACAATTAGATTCAAATCGTAGTTGTTAGAAGATTTTAATTGTTAGATTAAAATTTTAATTTAAAGTTATTTAAGGTTATTTTATTATTGTAAAACACACGGAAACTACCAAAATGACAAATCGGGAAATTGGCTTTTATATGTTACCCATGGAGAAAACTATAGAAACCTCATGGAGTCAGGTCGTTCAGCAGGATTCGATTCCGAAGCGAGTCATCTTATTCAGTGGTCATACACGCTCAGTAATTGGCGGGTGATATATTTAAGAACTAAATTTAAAAACTAACAGCATTAATAAAAGAAAGCCCGGAAAAAAGGTCAGACTAATTCAAATAGAATTGTCATACCATCGTAAATGAAACATTTTAGATCTAAATAATCACTACTATTGATATTTCTCCTAGAAAAAATTCTTCTCGAGATTGTCTCCGGAATTTCGAATTCCTAGTTTATTGAGAAACACACGATTTCCGAATTTCTTCAATTAAGAGATGAGATATTTTAAAAAATACCATATACAATTTGTGAAAATTAATTTCAGTGCTCTTCGTTACAATTCAACACAGCAGAGATAATCCGAGCAACTTTCTAAATTTTAAGTAGAGGATATTCATTATTATTAACTAAGAAACGAGGGCTGGAAATTTCTTCTGAAAATGTAAAAGATTAATATTTATATAAATTAAGAGTTTTATGATAAAACTAAGAAAAGAAGCAAATATTTTATATCGATTTTATAAATTTTTCCTATGTGATCTAGCTAATCCAACTTTAGGTACATTATGCATTACAAAAACTACATTTAAAATAAGCAGAAAAACAACGTCAGAAGTTTAATTTCTACACGTACTAATTTAATATCGATAATGGTTTGGTTTTATTAATTACTTAAAATTTTAAGCAAAATAAATACCATTTTTTAATTTTTTTTAATTATGAATTTCTGACATCTTCCCTTAGGCTGAAGAAGTTGTCATCATATGCAGGTGATTCCATACTCAAGAAAAACATTGATAAACGACGCATACGAAAGACTGGTGTCTTAACCGAAAGTTTCTGGCATTTGATTTCATACAGTAAAAAACGGCTAAGACAAACCTATTCACTGTACTTACGTCTTTATATGTCTACTAAATAGATTTTTAAAAAATTCTTTTTTGGGGGGTTAGTTTCATATACATTATTTTTAACATTTGATGCACTATATTTGATACAACTTCTGATATATAACTAATAACTTTTAGCAAAACCGGAACAAGGTTTTTCAACCCTTTAAACTGATTTCGTAATCGATTTGGCGATAGTAGTGAAAGTGCCTTTGAATTTAGGTGTTTAAAAGAGACAGTTAATAAATTAGCACAAATTGTCAAATGATATAAATGGGAGAGAAAATATTTCGCAAATATTCAGTTTTAAAAACCACACTATTTCAATAGTTATGAACACTAAGACAACATTATATCTTTTAAAGATAATTTATTGATAACTGATAATTGAAAGTTTAGTTGAATCCTACCTGAATCTGAGCACTTCGATAGAAATGTTTTTAACATTGCGAATAATTATTGTTAAAGTGAAAGAAGCTTTATAAATTATATTAATAGTAAGCGCAAATTCTTCCCTTGGTCAAAAAAATATTCACGCCTTGCTATATGTTCTGTCGAATATCAGTTCAATAATCAAAAATATTTTGAAAAATATTGTCGATTTTGCTTCACTAAAAGCAAGAAAATTAAACTAAAAAAGTCTTTAAAATAGTGCCATATTCTTATTATTACTTATATTTCAATATTATTCCGTATTTTTCAAAAATTACTTTTTAACATTTTCCTTTAAATATTATATATCTTTGCATGAGTATGATTATAACATATAATAATTATGGTATTAAGATTTAAAATAATTACTGTTATTGAAAATAAAAGTACAGAGTATATTTATTTTCACTGTATAAATAACGCACTCATTTACCTCAAGTGAAACTATATCTAGGCAATTCTCTTTTACAGCATTTATATTTTGAAATAGCATACTCTATTTCAGAATAATCGTTTGTTTATACCCAGCAATAAAGTATTTTCATTTTACTTTCTTGTATAAAGTAAAGGTAGTATAGGAACCGAGAAAATTTTCGGTTTTAGAATTTCAACCGAAGTATCCATTTTGACATTTCTTTTTTTGGCATTATGTTTGTACGTACGGACAGAATACCAAATAAAATTATTTTAAATTATTAATAAAAGCCCTTTTTATTTCCAATCGGATTATGATATGGATTCAAATGGATTTTTTCGTGACATCTATGCGTATGTATGTTTCAATGGAAATATCCATTTTGTCAAGTCGCGTCGTGATTTCAAAAACCCGTATGTCGCATATCTCGAAAACGGTTCGTCGTAAAATGTTGAATTTTTGCAGTATTCTTGCAGTACCTAACTGTAAATCTCCCTTTTTGGTTGCAATAGACATAGGGCACATTACTCGAAGAGTTTTTAATCCCAGTAAATACATGTTACAAATATAAAATAAAAATTCAGTAACATCCCAGTGTTTTGTTTTTGTTTTCATTATGTTGCTGGTTACATCATAATAATTTTAAAAACATAGTATTAGACAGGTAAAAGACATTTATTTAAAGAATAATAAAGGGGCTTTTACTCTATCCTAATGTTTCAGGTAAGACTGTCAGGACTTGTGTTTCTCTTGATTTGCTTCGGAAACATGATGTGTCCTGAATAGGAACAGGGAGCTTACTCAAGCTATGTTCAAGATTTGTAACAGACGACACAAAGCAGGAAGGATATACGAAACCCTTTATTTTCTACACTTTCACAAGTACTCCCGTACTTCAGAATACAGAAACCAACCACTTGTGGTCTGAACGTAAGAATATAAAACTACTAACTAAAAGCTAACTTTGAATTAGTATACAAATGCCTAGCACTAAGACTGGCCTTTATTTAAAAG
Organism: Stegodyphus dumicola; assembly: GCF_044657685.1. Classification (NCBI taxonomy): domain Eukaryota; kingdom Metazoa; phylum Arthropoda; class Arachnida; order Araneae; family Eresidae; genus Stegodyphus; species Stegodyphus dumicola. Next base: position 217,986,766 of record NC_140771.1, read on the forward strand.
GGTAAGCTGCTGAAAGCCGAGCTGCCGAATCGCTGAAAGCCGAGCTGCTGAAACTGCAATACGTTTTCAAATATCAAGAGGGCTAAACCTCTGGTCTTATAGGCAACCAGCAACTGAGTGAAGACTCGTAGAACTGCAGTGGCAAGCGGCTTGCTTCCTAAATCTCCTTCTCTCTCTCTTACTCTTGGCAAAAAGCCACAACTTAAGTACTTGGGCGTTAGCACGACAATTTGCATAAACAAGTTAAAGCATTTAATTCTGGCCGTAAGTAGAAAATAAGAAGTGATAGTACAGTTTTAAAATAAAATAAACGTTAGTAAAACTTAGGATCCTTACAAGACTGTTGAATTAATAATTGAATAAATATTTTGTAAGGTTATTATTATTATTTTACCTAACCAGTTATTTATAATTTCACCCTTTACTGTCGTTTCTATTCCCCGTTTACCTATCAAATGCAAATTAGTTTGAGAATTTTTCAGCTGAGGTTTTGGAGTTGTAAGACAGAGCGTGTTTCTGCCTCTCAAGGCCACGTTACTGTTTCCCTAACTCTGATAAAATTGTATTTCTTCGGCTTTGCGTTATTGCTGCTGACATATAAATTGTTACGCCAGTGAGAAATTTGAGCCAGCTTCGCCTCAAATGAATAGTACAGTCTCTGACTACTATACATAGTTTAAATTATAAAATTTACATTTATTTTAAGTTACTTGCCACAAGAGTGGTTGGGCTTACCAAGCACTAGAAGTGCATTTTATGGTCAAGTTCTTGTTCAATAAAAAGGTGGTTTTAAAACATTTTCAGGACTCTGTAGTTCTTTTCAGACACAGCGATAATTCGCTCCAAGTCTCTTAAAAGTTTTAACTTAGTTTAAACTAAAAGTTTGAATTTAGTTTACGCTACCAAAGAGCATCAAACTCTATAATTTGATGCTATTTATTAACTAACATTTTAGCAACTGTGTAAACGTTCACTTTTCTAAAAAATTACAGGATCGTATCTTGGTTTCAAATGTAATAAGTTTCAAATGAATACGTACAGCAAAAAGCCTATCATTTAATAGGCGTACAAGGATGTCATATATTATCAGATTTTTTAAATATTATTGTAGCTCTAATCTAATTTTCCATCCAATATTTTTTTCTACTAAGAGTTTAAAATATTCGAAGTTCTTCAATAATTTATCACGAATTTTATCTCTTCGGATATCTGTAATTTTAAACCAATGGAATGTGTATAAAAACTGTGTTTAATGAGTCAACTGTAAAATCTAAATAACACCTTCATTAAAAACATCAAGTAATCTAAAATAAATTCATCTCTAGAACATGAAAATATTATGAAATATTATGAGTATAGGAAATGCTAAATTAATTTAACCTTAAGAACATGACTTCAGTTTTGATTTCTGTTAATCATCTGTTTTCAAGTCTGTAGGTTCTTGAGTTTAAAACATAGGAGAAAACCTTTTGAACTGGCAATCGCTTGTTAGATATCGTTTGCTTGCGTTTCTTTCATTTTGCTTTCTTTTTTTTTTTTTTTTTTTTTTTTTTTTTTTTTTAAAGAAACCTAATTAAAGCGTATTCCATTTCACTGGGGTTTCGAACATAAAACGGGAACCCCAGTGAAATGTAAAGCGAAAGGGAAATGGAAAATGAGTTTGAGAGGAAGCAAAATTGAGGAGAAATAAATTAAATGCACATAAATTACACGTACCATCATCTCGTTATGCAAATATAACGTAGGAAAAATTACGGAACTCCAGCTGAAGTACAGTATTACATGTGAAAAATACAGTACTAGATGTAAGAACATGTTTGATTCTGGTTAATAAAAAACAGTATTTTTGAAGTCAACAAATGTAAATTATGTCTTTCGAAGTCATAAGATGAATTTGATTATCTAATTAGAGAAAAACGTATTAGAATAATGAAGAAAACCATAGAAGCTTCACACAAGCAGTTCGTTCGTTCTCCAGGAAACCCTGCTAGTATTTTACAGTGGGTACAAAACGTATTTGCACACATACATTTTTGTTCACAATTTATAAGAAAATGCATTAAGAAATACAAAAATTGGCATTTAAAAAACAGAATAAGCTTATTCATTTAAATTTATTACAAAAATACAATAATATTAATAAAAAACATTTTTTTGCAACAATATTAAAATATCTTATGCCAAGAAAGTATTTGCACACTCAGCTCAACTTTAGCAAATTTGCATTTTTATGCTATTATTTGACAGTCATCTCGCAGTAAATAACATACGTAAGACGACTATAAAAGGAGGTGTTTTCGAAACGTTATCAGTTGATTGTCGATTTCAAATTGTAATGGAACCTAAGAAATCTGAATTGCCGATTTAGTTGCGAGAAAAAAATTGTTTCTCTACGTGAAAATGGCCTAAGTTATCGAGAAATAGATAAAAAAAGTAAATGTTTGCTTCTCTACTGTTCGGTATGTTATAAAACGTCATAAAGAAAGACGATCTACATCAAATAACTTGCGCTCTGGGCGCCCAAAGAAACTTTCATTGTAAATTAAGCGAAAAATCATAAGAGAAGCATCGAAAAATTCATTTATTAGTGCAATTACTTTAGCCAATGATGTCGCTTCAACATCTGGAGTTCAAATCTGTGCCCAAAGTGTTCGAAATGTCCTGCACGATGCACACATTTATGGGAGATCTCCAAGGTAAAAACTTCTCATAATTGAACGAAATAGACTGAAGAGACTTGAATTCGCTAAGAAATATATCAATAAGCCAATTGATTTCTGGAAAAATGTCATATTCTCCGACGAGAGTAATTTCAATATCTTTAAATCAGATGGCAGGAAATTAGTTTGGAGAAAACCTTGTAATGCTTTTCATACCAAAAATATGTTACCTACAGTTAAACATGGAGGAGGTTCTGTTATGATTTGGGGGTGTATGACTAGCAAAGGAGTTGGTAATTTGTGTTTCATTGATGGGAATATGACAGCTCGAACCTATATTGATGTGTTGCGAGATAACTTGCCACAAAGTGCAATAAAATTGGGTATCAGTAATTTTCAGCAAGACAATGATCCCAAGCACACTGCCGGTATAACACGTATGTGGTTGCTTTATAATGTACCCAGAAAACTTGCCACTCCACCCCAATCATCAGACTTAAATCCTTTGGAAAATTTGTGGAATTCTTTGTATTTAAAAATAAGAAAAAGGAAGATTTCAAGCAAATCTGCCCTTAAACAAGCCCTTATTGAAGAGTGATCGAATACTGACCCTACTATTATAGAAAATTTAATTAAATCAATGCCAGCAAGATTACAAGCAGTAATAGATGCTTAAAGGAATGCATACTAAATATTAGTTATTTGAAATTTGCTTATATATTTTATTTCTTTTGTAGTCATGCAGGTGTGCAAATACTTTTTTGATACGAGGTATTTTATTTTTATTACAAAAAAGCATTGTTATTTATATTATTGTAATTTTTCTGTTTGTTTTGGATGATTCAACTTATTCTGATTTGGCAATACGAATTCTTTTATTTGTTAATGCTTCTTTTTATGAAATGCAAACAAGAATGTAGGTGTGCAAATACTTTTTTACCCACAGTATCTCTCGTGGCCGAGCGGCTGATACTGGTAGTTCTTTCCAAGTTTAAACCTATGTCAACGGGCTGGCTGCATGTTTGTGATTTCTCCTTTAGTTTAACGTGAATAAGATTTAATTCATTATGGCAAAGCATGTGAGGGAAATGCCTAAGGAAAAGGGATGCCTTGGTGAAGGACTTTCTATTGGAAACCGACTCGTGTATACGTTACACATGAGAAAACTATAAAACCGCCCATGTAGACAGCCCGTTTGCCTGGAATCGGACTCATGTCAGAACTACCATGGTCAGCGATATTACCGCTCGACCCCTGGTAAGGCTTTTAATATGAAATAAGAGACAGTTTCCCTTAGAAAATCCGTCACAAAAGTATCCCTTTCTTAAACAGCACTCGAGTGCTTTTCCATACTGAAATAACAAAACTAATATTTTGTGGCTTAGGTTTGGAGTATTTGGATATAGCAAAGCATATGAAGGTTATCTGTCTAAGGTTTGCTTTCATGGAAGAACTCATTCGTCAAGATTCGAATCCGCATTAAACTACCAGTGTTTAATTGTCTTAATTACTCGCCTACTAGTGGTCCTTTATGACTTATGTACTCACTGCATGAGTTAGCGAAGATATAAAAACTGAAGCTTAAGTTTTAGACAATGCACTTAATACTGCCGTATAAAATATAACAATACTGTTGCGTGCGTACGGGTTCGTTATGAAATGAATGCACAAGTCCGATAAAAAAATGAACAAAAATTTATTATTATCACAACAAAATGCTTAAATTTTCTCAAATTATCACGCAGTATTACAATATCTCACAGTTATTTTCTTTTAACTACTGAAATGTCCAATAGAACGTAATTCAAAACAGCTAAAGAACGCTAATCCGCGAATTCGCTACAATCAACAACAGTAGTTTTCTAAACAACAACAAACTAAGCAACTACTACAAACTGAGATGTTTTCCTCCTTTTATAAGATTTTAAAATCACGCGCTAGAATTTTCCAGTACTTTCTCGAAATCAAAAAGAGATATTTATTTATTTAATGCACGCGCTCTTGTATTTTCAATTTTCCGGCTTAGCTTTCTTTTAATATTCGTCACGCGCTGCACTGCGCGAGAAATAAAACCATTTAATTTATAATTGAACTAACATTAGCTTTTTAAATACCAAATTCGTAACACTGCCCCCTTCCCAAGGACTGCACGTCCCGGGCAGTACAATCCCTGGACAGGAAGCTAAACTTACAACTGTGGCATAAATGCATTAATAAGCATTACATTACAATAATAAACAACATGAACAATAAATGCAATACATAAAACAAATCAAATGCTATCAAATACAAATCAAATACACATTTAAAAACAAAATGGACCATGGTCTTATACTATTTACAATTATTTACATTATGTACTATGGCCATAGTAATGAGCTAACCTGTCGTAATGAACGACTTCAGGTTTAGAGTTCGAAGACTTACGAATCCTAACCACGACGTCATTCAGCCTGTTTAGGACTGTGTACGGCCCATCCCAAGGTGACTGTAATTTCGGACAAAGTCCTTTCCGTCGAGTCGGATTCCACAACCACACCTTGTCTCCTTCGTGGAATTGATGTTCAGTAGCTCTTGTGTCGCATCTGGTCTTCATTTTCTCCGTCGCCAAGTAGACTCGCTTTCGTGCAGAACGGTGCATCCCCTCAAACCGCGCCTGGGCATCTTGGATGTGTTCCTCAGGCGATGAAGGCGCATCCGTAGGGCGACTAAACAGGCGGTCACAAGGCAGACGAAGGTCTCGACCGAAGAGCTTCTGGGATGGAGAATAGCTGGTAGTCTTGAGTTTCTTTTCGACCCTGGTATGATTTCGGCAGCTTCCCGAGCTCGATCTTTCGGACAAGGCGTCGAGATTTCCAGGCGAGGATCCCTTTTGAGGATGGATAGTCATGCCATCAGATGCTGAAAGCAGCTTATTGTTTTTGAAATCTAGGGAAAAGTTGTATTTCCTTAAAAAGTCCAATCCGAGTATGCATGGATCTGTAATATCCGTCACATATGCCGTGTGATGGTAGGCGGCACTTCCAAACGTGATGTTTACGTTTAACTTCCCAGTTATGTCGATCTTGTCACCAGACGCAGTCTGAAGGGTAACGCAGGATGGCGTCCAAATAAGTTTATCTTTAAACTGTTCAGCTAAATCTTTCCTAATAATGGTAACATTAGCTCCTGTGTCAATGATCATATTGCAAGGAACTCCATCGATATTCCCATTGATGGACAGTCCGTTATTGTTGCCACAAACTATAGAGATCTTAAGCGCTTTAAAACAGGGTTTTTCATTATCTGGCAACCTCCGTTCCTTGATATGGTCATTAATTTGTTTCCTCCGTCGTTGCTCAGAAATTGTCTCAATTTTCGTACCCTGGGGTGTTCTGCAATTCTTTCGTACGTGGCCTTCAGCTCCACAGTTCCAGCACTTTGGTTTCTTGTCAGTCCTTTTCCTTCCCGTGGCATTTAATTGTTTGTTTAAATCGTATGCCTTATTTTCCGTGCTCTGGGGAGTTCTGCAGTTCCTTCGTAGGTGGCCTTCAACACCGCAATTCCAGCACTTTAGGGTCGGTTTCGTTTCACCACTATTCCGTCTTAAAGCATTCACTGGTCTTGTCAACTCATCCGTTTTATTATCCGTGCCCTGGGGTGTTCTGCAATGCCGTCGTAGGTGACCTTCAGAACCACATCTCCAACATCTTACAGCCACTTTGTTCTCACTGCTACTCCGTATCAAAGCATCGACTTGTCTGGATAAATCATCTAAACGAGCCATCAATTGGTCCCCTGGGTCGTGGACTCGCACAGCTCTGACTGGGTAGCGATCTCTAAGAGTTGCTTGCTGGGCTGCCTCCAATTTCACGGCGTACAACAGAGCGCTTTTTAAATCTTTTACATCCGCCATTCGTAGAGCTTTCTGTATTTCAGTATCTCGGATGCCGTCGATAAAGTATTGCAAGGACAGGATTTCCCTTGTTTCTGTCGGGCATTCCGAAAAGGCGAGATGGGACAGCCTTTCAACATCCGCGGCGAGCTCCTGAAGTGTTTCGGTAGGCTTCTGTTGACGAGATTTTAATTGGAGCCTGCTGTAGTCTTTTAAACACTTCTCCCCAAAGCGCAACTCCAAGGCGCCGGACAGAGCTTCGAAATCTAACCTTTTGTTTTCGGGAAGAGTCTGAAGGATATCCGCTGCGTCTGCTCTCAGAGAAGCGGCGAGATGACAGGCCTTAGTTTGGGAATCCCATCCATTCGCATCCGAAACGATAGAAAATTGTGTTTTATACACTTGCCAGGAGGTCTTCCCATCATATGTGGATAGCTTCAGAGGTGGACGAGCAGGCATTGGTAAGAATATAAAATCATCACTCCTGCTCCCTGCCGACGCTACGAATTTCTTTAAAGTATCCATTTCTTTGGCAACTGCAGAAACTCTCTCATCAATTTGTTGTTCGATTTGGTGTTGGACGGCACAAACTCTTCCTTCAATTCGTTCCTCCACAGCAGAAACTCTCCCTTCTATATGTTCTTTTACAGAAAAAACTCTTTCTTCTATTTCTTCTTTCACCGAAGAAACTCTTTCTTCAATATGATCTTTTACGGAAGAAACTTTTTCTTCAATATGTCCAACTTTATTTTCAACTGCGTCAATTCTGCCTTCCATAGCTTCAAATTTATTTTCTATTATGCAAGTAATTTCTCTTTTCATTTCTTCTTGACCAGCTTGAACGGCTTTCATTTCGTCCTTAACGGATTCCTGGCCCAATTTCATTTCTTCCTTAACGGATTTGACCAGCATCCATTTTCTCTTTAATTTCTTCTTTAAAAGATGTTTGGCCAGCTTCCATCTTTTCTTGTACAGCTTTTATATCTTCCTTAACGGAGTTGACGGCTCCTTCCATCTTTTCTTGGAAAGCAGCAAATGCAGTCATCATTTGCCTGAATTGTTCTTCCATCGCTCTTGTTATTGGTATTCAAATCCCACTTCTGACACCAAAAATTGTTGCGTGCGTACGGGTTCGTTATGAAATGAATGCACAAGTCCGATAAAAAAATGAACAAAAATTTATTATTATCACAACAAAAATGCTTAAATTTTCTCAAATTATCACGCAGTATTACAATATCTCACAGTAGTTTTCTTTTAACTACTGAAATGTCCAATAGAACATAATTCAAAACAGCTAAAGAACGCTAATCCGCGAATTCGCTACAATCAACAACAGTAGTTTTCTAAACAACAACAAACTAAGCAACTACTACAAACTGAGATGTTTTCCTCCTTTTATAAGATTTTAAAATCACGCGCTAGAATTTTCCAGTACTTTCTCGAAATCAAAAAGAGATATTTATTTATTTAATGCACGCGCTCTTGTATTTTCAATTTTCCGGCTTAGCTTTCTTTTAATATTCGTCACGCGCTGCACTGCGCGAGAAATAAAACCATTTAATTTATAATTGAACTAACATTAGCTTTTTAAATACCAAATTCGTAACAATACTTTCATTTGCTGTGCTGCTGAGGAAACCCGAAGTTTTCTATGGAAGAAGACGTGAGTCATGTAAGTAATAGGGAATACAATTTAAAATTTTATGTACAAGGTGAGATAACACAAAAAAAGATTTTTTTAAACATATGAAAATGAATAATTATGAAACATTATTTATAGAAGCATTACAAACTCTATTCGTAAAAAAACAATACAGTCGAATCTGGATTTAATGAACACTTATAATTTCTAATTTTATTCTCTTTTATGAAACAAATACGGCATTTAATTGTTTTACAACAATGAAATTTAAGTATTCAGAGCAAATTTTACTTAGAAGGAAATTATGACAATTTCACTCAAAATTAGCTTTTCTGAAATAGATATACTATGCCGAGGGCAAAGAATTTTTAATCATTCTTTTCCTCCATCCCCTCTACCGTAAATGTTGCGACAAACTTCTGGGGGAGGTAGGGCACATCATAAAAATTAAGAATTGTATAGGAACCCATGCCCAGAAATGTCACTGTACGCCGCCAGGGAGTGCTGTGCAGGAGAATGCTAGTGGAAATTGAGGACCAGTTCCCTGGCCCCCCACGCTCACCGGATTTATCAAGCCTTGATTTCTTTTTGTGGGAAGCCATCAAAAGTGTCGTCTATCACGATTCTGTTGTGTCTGAAATGGATCTCGTGGCAAGACTCGCCTGCGCAACTGCAACAATCAAAAAAGGTGTGTTTGAACATGTCCGGCTATAAATGGTCCGTTGGTGTCAGACATGTTTGGCGTCTGATGGTGCAAACTTCGAGCACCTGTTGTAACATTCAAGCTGTCGTACTCCATTTGTATTCCTGTCCAATAAATGTTTCAAATTAATCACTCTTGTTTCTTTCCCCATCTTCTACCTCTTGTAATACTTCTTTGGCAATATGAAGCAACTCCAATGATGGAACACAGAAAAAAACTTTATTTAGCACTCAAAATGGCGACATACAAAACAAAAAGAGAAAACATATTCTAAAAACTTATTTAAAAAAAAAATAATTACATGCTTCGTGCGAGAAAATGCATGCAGCTCTCGAGCCTGCATTTCAATATTGCCAGTAATCTGTACATTATTTATTATTCATCTATTTCAAATGCACGAGAGATTAATAACGATATTTAAGCTGTTACAACCTCTCCCCCAACGGAGAAAAATTTGACAGTTTAATAAGCTCGGCTTGCTCATTTGCTTAAAGAGAAAAGATAACTTTTCTCATAAGTTTCGAAATTTTCAGGCCGAAAATTTTAAGTTTTAAACAAATATTTTTACACCACATTTAAATAGGAAGAAAATGGACAGTGTTCAAATTAGTCTTCCTTTTTTTTCTTGACGGCGCCTAGATCTCTTCCATGGTGGACGAGTTCCTCGGCTATAATTCACAGCAAAGCCTTTCCTCAGTTCATCTGTGCCTTTCGGATAATATTCATTTGTCATTTGCTTTCGACATTTGTTTTCTTCGTCTATTAGTAGAGGCTTTGATATTAAATCGTTGATGATAACGTTGCATTGCAAAATGATTCTCAATATTAATTTCTTTATCGTTTTTCAAATTTTCGTGAACATCTTCCACGTTTAATTCCGGTGATTTAACTTCTTCTTCAAATACATCTCTGGATGCTTTATTTTCTTCCTTCATCGGTTCCAAGATCTTCTCTTCATCTATTTTTCTTTTGATTTGAGCTCTAGTAGAAACGGCATTAAAATGGTATCACTAAGTTTACGTTCAAGTGATAAACTAATAAAATAAGGCAGTTCAGTGTTAACAGGAAGTAATAACCTGATATCACTAATATTACGTTCAGTGATGAACTAATAAAATAAGACAATTCAATATTAACAGGAAGTAATAACCTGGTATCACTAATATTATGTTCAGTGATGAACTAATAAAATAAGACAATTCAATATCAACAGGAAGTTACGTTCAGTGATGAATTAATAAAATAAGGCAATTTAAAATCAACAGGAAGTAATAACCTGGTATCACTAATATTACGTTCAGTGATGAACTAATAAAATAAGGCAATTCAATATCAACAGGAAGTAATAACCTGGTATCACTAATATTACGTTCAGTGATGAACTAATAAAATAAGGCAATTCAATATCAACAGGAAGTAATAATCTGGTATCACTAATATTATATTCAGTGATGAACTAATGAAATAAAAATACGCACGATTATTCGATCTCGGTCAGTGCCTCCAAAATAATTAAGACTGTAATACTTCTTTGGCAATATGAAGCAACTTCAATGATGGAACACAGAAAAAAACTTTATTTAGTACTCAAAATAGCGACATACAAAACAAAAAGAGAAAACATTCTAAAAACTTATTTAAAAAAAAATAATTACATGCTTCGTGCGAGAAAATGCATGCAGCTCTCGAGCCTGCATTTTAATATTGCCAGTAATCTGTACATTATTTATTATTCATCTATTTCAAATGCACGAGAGATTAATAACGATATTTAAGCTGTTACAACTTGCCCTGACATTTCGGGGCATGGGTTCCTATGCAATTCTTAATCCTTTTAATGTGCAGTACTTCCCCCAGAAGTTTATCGCAACATTTACAGGACACCCTGTATAACATAATTTTCGTTTTGAAGACTAGTTTTATTTTTGATATGAACTGAAACAAATGAAATTCTTAGTTCAGTTAATTCTCAGCCGCAGTTACTCTTTCACATTCCGGATTCTCTCCACTTATTTATCCATATTTTTATTTTTAAAATATCTGAAATGCCTCTATGAAACATTAATTTGTTATTCTAGCATATCTTAGGGCTTGCTGCCCAAAGCTCATCTGTGTAGTGCTTACCCGATGGACCCAGGTTCAAATCGCGGAGAAAGCATGTTTTATAAGCGTATAGTATTTGTAAGGGAAGGAAACACTCAAAATACACGGTCCTCTTGAGAAGTAGGCTATATGGAGGGACATATAAAGATTTTTAGAGGCCTTAAGTATTTAAAAGATTTTGGTGCCCCTATATATATTTACAACAGGCTTCCTTCCCCCCCCCTCCCAAGTTCTTTCACTCTCGATCTAGTTTAACTACAGAATACATTCCACGGTAAAACTGGCAATCGAAAATTTTTGTTCCCTTTCCTAGACGGGGTTATTTTGCTTATTGAATAATCCAGCTTAACTCCTAGGGTGTTCTTTCTCAGAATCGTGGCAGAAACTTAACAGTTATCAAGACCCGGTGATATCTAATATATATACTTATGGGAATGCACAGGTGCTAGCTTTGCTTAAACCTGTATTTATACCTTAGGATTTTTTCCAGAATAATAACATGAAGCAAGTAGTCATTGATAAAGGCATCATAAACCTAAAATGCAGGATTAGCAACAGAGCAAATCTAAGCGTAAGAAATAAAAGTTATACACAATTAATTTCCACGAAATTTCTTCAGTCACTTCCTGCTTGATACTAAACTTCTTCACTAAAATTATTCTCTAAATGACTTATACAGCCAACAGAATCATTTGCAGGAATTTAATATTTCGGCTAATTCGAAATTCGAATCACCATCAACAAGTTGCCTACATTCAGTATTATTTATGGTTTAAAATATTATTACGAATTTTGTACTTAGGTAATTTTAGTAGAACTGTAAGCAAAATTGTATTTTTCTATGTAATGCAGCGCAAGACAAATTTTCAAAGAAATGTATGCCTGAAAAGTAAGAATACAGAACCAAGTGCATTTAACATCGAGTAAATGGGTATCTCGGTAATTTGGCGCGATATCGCCAAACTGACAACGGTCATGGCGACTAATTTTGTAGCCATATCTGGCGAGAAATCTCCAAAAGTTGTTGCCAAATTTGGCTATTAATTGGCGAAATTTTGGTTCGATCGCTTATCACCGTAATACGTATTGTAACTGAATAAGTGTAATTGACCACTATACTCCAATTCCACCTTCATATTGCTTTCCAGTAATTTCGGGTAGCAGAAAGTACCAGAAATATATCTCGGCGCCAGGTTAAAATTATGAACGCCCGGAGAGAGAGCATCTGCTTTCAACTGCTTAGTTATTGCTGTTGCTAGTTATTGAGTTCCGTGTAAGCTGAGATATCCGGCTTAGCTTTCTCTTTAGATGCGCTTTGCATTTCCTTGTGCTTAACGTTTTTAGTAGTTTGAAGTGTAGCTACTGATTATTCTGTGAACACTTGTACGAATATTTCTGAGGAAACTTTCAGAGTTCTTAAATATATTTTTTGATAAAAATTAATTATATTAACCTATTACGGACATGTGCGTTCAGTTTATTACGAACCCGTACGCACGCACAATATTTTTATTAATGATGCAACATAAATTTAAGTTAATTTCTTAAGAAAATAATACAAATATAAATCAAGTTGCACATTATATTTTGGAAGCAAAAATGTCCGCAAAGAAACACGATGGGCGTTCGCTTTCAAACAGAACATGAAAATCAATAGAACAAGAAATATTGGCTTTGATATACAATATTCACTCATCGAATTAATACAATTAGTTGCATTCATTGTAAACTGAACAGCTTGAAAAAATATGGGCGAAACAAAATTAAAGTACCCAAAATCACACGCACGGTGTGTGAGCGTAGAGCAGGTAGTTGACTTAGTTTCCTGAGTATTTGGAAAGCCTTCTTTAATGGTGTTTCAATATGAAGCATACCAGCACTTTATTGAAGTCAAATACTGATCAGAAAAACAACAATCTTCATAAGTGTGCCTCAGCATAAAGGGGCCAACACCCTTAAAGCAGATCGGTTTCTAGCTTCAAGGGGGAAAAATAATTATAAAAGGAGGGGGATTAATAAAGGGAAATAATTTTTTCCCTTTATGAAATGTTACAAACTGATTTGTATAACAGTGTGGCAGCCTTATGTTGGGGCACTTTTATGAAAGTTTATTTTTTTTAACAGTGGCTCGTATACAAGTGCCGGTGTATTTCATGACGGTGCGACGCTTTCCAGCTCGAGACGCTTTAAACGCTTTTCATGACGGTGCGACGCTTTAAACGAGCGAATTAAATTATGAAACAATCTTTTAAACTGTGCGCGCAAGTTGGAAACATGACGAAAAATGTTCTCACAAAGCGGATTAAATTATAAAAATATTTGTGGCAACACTAACTTTATAATTACTATTTCAGAAGGCAGCTATATTATATAGTCAGCTGCAAAATGATGGAAGTAATTGCTTTTAAAATAAATAAGTTATCCCAATTCATGCAACAGTCACCTATTCAAACATCTTATGGGTTTTAAGGTGTATGAGTCCCCTTAATTGTGTTTGAATTAGAAGACACCTTTGCACAAATCATTTTAATTACAATTTAGATTTAGTTTAGATCTTCAGTTTAAAATGTAATACGTTTTTAGGTTTCGCTCACCATCAAGATGTGTGCGAGTTACGTGTTTAAACAATCATTTCGTCTAACTCAAACAAACTACAGTCAAAACCGATTTAGTGATTCTCAAGAGACTAACAAAAATTACCTTTTACAAAAATTACACTGATGTGTCTTAATTCAGATTTAACCGTGAACGCATATCCCGAAGTGCTAAAATTCTTATTTAAATTTGTGAATTTCAACTTGTCATTTTTGTAATGAAAGTTTAAAACTGGTGATAAGAAAGAAAAAACGCGAATTTCAGCCCAACTTCAGACCATCACATTACTCTAGAAATGATAAAAGTATTCATAAACATAAGGTGCCATTCTAAAATTGAAGCAATCTATCCATAAATTAAGATTTAAACACTGTTTTCATACGTGTTGGGTTGGAGCATTCTAAATAAGCGCTAATCAAAAGATATGTTAAATCGGTGTTAAACTGTAATTACAGAATATACGAATAATGTCTGGAAAACTGCAAACTTATTTAAAAATGAAACTCAAGTTTTTTTTTTTTTTTAGCTGAGTCTTTGGATTAAAATAATATTGCTGATAATTGTACAAAAAAAAAAGTTATCTTAATGTCTCCCGCATCGATAACAGTTCTACTCCTGAATAAATACCGGATTTATCATTCCGATAATGAAGCTTTCGGCAATCTTCCTAAACATTCTGATAAAAAAAACAGTTGCAAATGACTCTATGCTCAAGTATATGATCAAATGATATGATGATTAAATTTATCATAGACATGATAAGAAATACAGATAACATTTAATGTGCGTCTATATTTTAAACGAGCGTATGGTATTTTCCTCTCTCTGTCAAATTCAATAATTTCGGTAAATAACTTATTACCGGTGACATTAATGACGTAATTACGAAAATTAATGTTAATGACACTATCCATTAAAGTCAACATACATACGAAAGAATAAGTAAGATACCTGAAAGAGAGACATATTCTTTCTTTTTCTATGTCTTCGTAAAGGAGATAGGTTCCAGGTCTCTGGCCTTCTTTTGAAAGGATCTCAGTGGCTTCTGCTTTGGTCAGAATAACTGGATCGATCCTGTAAATTAATATAATTTTCAATGTTTGTCAAAAGAAGCTTTTAGAAGCTGTATAAAAAATCATCACTACAATCCTGAATAAAAAAAAATCTGAAAGGTTTCAGATTTTAAATTACGTCCAAAGGGGCGTTTTTTTAACGTTTTGTATGTTACCTTTATTTATGAAATATCACGTTCTTCGCACTTAAATCATAAAATTCAGGGCTCTAGTGCAGAATTGGGTGCCCCTTCGATTAGCGACAAATTTTGTTCAATTTTGAAACCCGATTTCTAGTTACCATAATAGTTTTAACTTTGTTTTAGCTTCCCGATTTTTTTAATGAAAATAGATCGACGTATACATGGACAAAGTTAAGGCAGTAAGCAATGCCTAGTTTGTGCATTTCTGATTTTTTTAAATGAAAATAGATCGATGTGTGCATGAAAACCGAGTTTATGCAATTCTTTGACTTATTATTTTGTTTTTGTGTAGCGTCCATCTTGATATTATGCTTTCCTGGCACCGATCCTGGCGTCCAAAAAAGAATCCCCAAAAAACAAGGGGCACCCAATTATAAACTTTTACCAAATTCAGTTCAAGAGCAATATCGCAAAACAATTTTTAAATGAGCATATCCTTTAGAATTTCCGATACACAGTCTCGAGCGTTGGAGATACGTTGCCATTGCTCGCTTTGAAAGCTTTGAGTTTCTTAATCAAAAATTCGTTAAAATTTTACAAAATATGAAATCGATAATAAAACAAATTCCAAATTTGGACTTCCAGATGCCCATATTCACAGGAAGATTACATGATTCAAATTTTGATGGCTCTATGTACCGTTGTTTTATCACAATGCTAGAAATATACACAGATTTATACAGATTCTTCATTATTTAATTTCTTCAAATATAATACAGGCCGATAATATTTGGTGGCAACCATTTGAAAAGTGAATCAACGCAAAATGCAAAAACGAAATTACTGGGCAAATTGCCCCTTTGGCAAACAAAATATGTTTAAAAATTATTATTTAAACTGATTTAATAATAAATATTTATTTCGACTTCTAATTTTAAAAAATGCAGTTTTCAAAATGAGTATTTAAAGTAGGCATTTCTTCTGGTAAAACGTCATTTGCTACCTAAAATAAACGCTGTTTTCATACGCTTGAAATAACTGGCGATGTACTTGCGTTAATGACAGCCACTAAGACAGATTGCAACTCATAAAAAAAAGTAAAAATTTCTAATTTACTCCCAATATTAAAAAATGAACTGATAAATTTGTTTTCACTTTAAGATAGTAAAACATTCATAATAAACTTTTTTAACCAAAATAGTAAATATACTCCATTTAATAGTAACTGATTTTTGGACAGTTTTAAAGAAACAATCGATAAGGTATTTTTCAATACCTTATCGATTTCTTTAATTGAATTAAAGAGCCAATTTCTGCGCTTTTTCAGCGCAAAAATTGGCTCTTTAGTTTAATGTGAATTCACATTGTAGGTTCCTCTATTCTTAAAGGCGGGAAAAATTTCTAAATAATATATTATCCTAAAAAACGTTAAAGTAACTTACAGAAAATGCCATGTACTTGTTTCTAGATCTCTAAGAAACTAACGTTAGTAGTAAAATAAAAACCACGTAAAATTTTACTACATTAGTAGTAAAATAAAAAAATAAAGGTGATAATCCTCTATTGCGAAAGATAATACTATATGACTTACAGTAGAATATAAAAGTTAAATATTAATCAAACTGCGAAATAATCGTAGGCCACCTACAATAAAGCACTCTTACTTGCTAAGCAATTTTTCGAAAATCGAAATTTTAAGCTTAAATTTCATTTTGTATTTTTCATGCGCAAATTTTCTTAATAAATTATTCAGATTATTAAATTTCAAAAGAAAACTACAAGCATGAAAGTATCTTTCTTTAACCTACTAACAAATGAACACAAATAAAATTACATTATACGAATAAGTTAATTTCTTACATTGCAAGGCTTATCCCAAGTTTTCAACAGTTATCTTTAGCTAAAGCTGTTTTCCTATCCTTCTTATTTCAGCTTACAAATAAAATGTTGCCAATAAATGCATTTTCTTTTAAAATTATTAAATCTGATTTTGTACTTAAACTGAATTTTCAGCTGAACGCATATTGAGCGTGTCAGGGGAAACGTGAACATTTGTTTGCACTGGCAATCATCTGTTTTTGAAATGGTTTACAACTGTAATTATATCTTTATTCCACGGAATCTCTTCACGAGGATATTTGTTATTTAGTATTCTTGCCGGAGTGGGATCAAGTATTTACACTTTGCATTTTAAACAAAAATTCATTTTGTGCATTAAATAAACTAATTTAAATTAAGGGGACTCATACACCTTAAACCCATCATGATCTTCGAAT
This sequence comes from Stegodyphus dumicola, assembly GCF_044657685.1. Taxonomy (NCBI): domain Eukaryota; kingdom Metazoa; phylum Arthropoda; class Arachnida; order Araneae; family Eresidae; genus Stegodyphus; species Stegodyphus dumicola. The sequence goes on from NC_140771.1 coordinate 218,003,817, forward strand.
ATGTGACTGTTGCAAGAATTGGGATATTTTATTTTTTAAAAGCAATTATTTCCAACTTTTTATAGCTGACTACATAATATAGCTGCTTTGGAAACTAGTAACCAGAAAGTTTGTGTTGCCACAAATATTTTTATAATTTAATACTCTTTGTGACAAAATATTTCGCCATTTTCCACCTTGCGCGCATGATATTTTAAAAATGGCTAATGGTACATACTTGATTTATATGGGCACTATTTTCTAACTGAACCAACAATCTGATGAATATTTTAATATTGAAAAATTTTATGGACGAAAACATTACAAATTTTTTTAATAAAATACATTTTATAAACTCAACTCAAAATAAAATAAAAATTTAACATGAAATTTTTAAAATTTTAGGTTCACAGTAGTTTCCAAATGTTATAAAAGCTATATATTAAATATGGAATTAAATTATGAAACAATCTTTTAAACTGTGCGCGCAAGTTGGAAACATGACGAAAAATGTTCTCACAAAGCGGATTAAATTATAAAAATACTTGTGGCAACACTAACTTTATGATTACTATTTCAGAAGGCAGCTATATTATATAGTCAGCTGCAAAATGATGGAAGTAATTGCTTTTAAAATAAATAAGTTATCCCAATTCATGCAACAGTCACCTATTCAAACATCTTATGGGTTTTAAGGTGTATGAGTCCCCTTAATTGTGTTTGAATTAGAAGACACCTTTGCACAAATCATTTTAATTACAATTTATAATATCTAGAACAGCGGTCATTTCGTATGACCGCCGGGCTTTCTAGTTATTTATAACTCGAGCGTGATACACAAATTTTTAAGCAGAACTGACTGTTAAGAATTTAAAATTTTAAACAGGGTTTCATAAAACTCTTCTAAGAAAAAACTGCAATTATTTTTATTACCGCAGACTGGTAAATCATGGCATTTATTACCACCCTATATAAAAGTTCAAAATATAATCGAATTTATGCAGTAATATATATATATATATATATATACACACCGAGTGATTCTAAAACATCTGGTAAAAATGCAAGGGCAAGTGGAGAAGACGGAAATAACCAATTTAATTAATTGTATGAGCAAAAATGGCACGTGTAAGCGGACACGTACAGAAAGTATGCACACCCGGAGCGCAATAAAGTCAAAAGATATACACAATTTAATAAATGAGCCCATCAAAAAGTATTTCACGTACATTTCCTACAGTAACGGACAGCCTGGCTACCAGACCTTTATGGGATTCCATGGGACGTTCACGGTTCGTGCCGTTAATGTGTACCCACAACACGAAATCAATGCATATCAAATCTAGTGATCTCGATGACTAATGAGCAAATCCCCTTTCCCATCCGAACCAATGAGAGATCCAGCAGGCAGCGTTAAGGTAATTTCTGATGTTTCTGTTGAAATGGGCTAGTGCTGTATCAAGTTGGAACCATATTCTTAAGAATGCAGTTGCTGGAACATCAGAAAGTAGCTCGAGCAAGATATTTTGCAGAAAGATGCTCTACCTGCAGCCATTCAAGCGACTAGATAGAATGAACAGTTCTATTTAGCAGCTATGTTCTATGCTGGCCAAAATATTAGTGAAAACCGTTCCTAACAAGCATACGATCTCGGGCCGTGTAGAATATCATGCAGTTAAAGGATTATGGATATTAAACATACCCGAACATGCAAAAATAGCTTTATCGGTGAATAAACGTACGAAGAGAAGTCAGAATTCTCTGCAACTTGCTGCAGATACTAGCAGGTAAAGGTGTGCAAATAAAAAAGAAAACAGCCGAGGAACGCGGCAACGTTACAGTGTAAGGGAGTGCTTTTTGAACTCGCCGACATCCTGGGATCTTTGACACGATCTGCTAATAGCAGCAAATATATTCCCGCTGTCACTGATTACGTTACAAAATGGCCTGAAGCGCATCCTGCATCTGATCAAAGGGATGTCACGGTAGCAGAGCTAATGATACAGGATTGGATTTCCACATTTGCCGTGCCTCTTTAGTTACATTCCAATCAAAGAGGGAATTTTATCTAGGCTGTAATTAAAGAACTATATCAACTACACGGCATAGACAAAAACGAAATTGCACATTTACACCCACAGTCAGCTAGCATGGTACTGTCTTTATCGAACCGTCCGTAATAACCTCTCATTGATGGTTTCCAGAAACCAACAGAACTCTAACCGGAAGTTACCTCTTTTCTAATCTTAGTGTTGTCCACGAGCTATTCTCCATCCCAGAGGCTCTTCGGCTGAAACCCTCTTCTGCCTTGTAATCTGTTGCTCGGTTTCCTCCGGATGCGCCTTCGTCTTCAAAGGAGTACATTCAGGATATTAAAGCAGATTTGAATGCACAGTTTTGCACGTAAGCAAATCAACTTGGCGACGGAGAATATGAAACCCGAGACGGCATGAAGCTAGAGGACATAGATTTAACGAAAGTGACAAGGTGTGGTTATCGAATCAGATTGGACGGAAATGACTCTCCTAAACTATAGTGACCCTGAGATGGTCTTTACACACAGTCCTAAATATGCTGAACGACGTCGTAGTTCGAATCCTAAGTCATTAATTTCTAAGCCTAAAATCGTTCATTACGAGAGGCCAGTTCCTTATTGTAGCCATAGTAGGCAGTCCAACGAATTCTACAATGAATTCTGTATATAATGTGAACAGTATGTAATTATTCTACAATGAATTCTGTATATAATGTGAACAGTGCACTAAACCCATGTAAATACTTAGATTTAGCGTTTGATTTGTTATATGTTATTTATTGAAATTGTTTTGGTACTGAATTTAGTATTCAGCTATCGATTTTAGTTGTAAACATAGGTTACTGCCCAGGAATGGTACTGCTCGGGACGTGGACGTGTCCTTGGAAGAGGAGGAATGTTAGGAATTTTGTATACATGTAAATAATTTTAGTGGAATAACATGCGAATTGTAGTATCTTTTGTATTATGTAAAATTTAAGGCGTCAGGACGCAAATCATTGCCCGAAAAAATAGGGTTACAAAGGTAAATGGTTATTTCGCCAGACTGACGAGACAAAACCGAACTCGCGGTGGTTTTGGCAAAATCGCTAAGCTTGGCAACCATTTGGCAACATTGGGGTCCGATTCCTGTGAAACTAACTGGTCCAATCATTATGAAACTAACTGTTCCAATCCCTACCTAACTGTATCCGGCCTGTGTAACCAACTGCGTCCAGCAAGTTCGAGGAATCGAAGGTACTAGAAATCTCTCGTGGGACCGTGCAAAACTATATGAGAGAGCATCAGTTTTCAGTTTAATTCAAAATTTAGATCCGAGTGTTCAGAGTACTGAGAGTTTACGCTATTGAGGCTTTTAGCATTACCTTGTGTTCAACGTTCTTCAAGTAGTTTGAAATGGTAATTAATTATTGTGTTCAATAAACTTCGTCAAACTTTCATTGGTTCTGTGTGCATTCAGTCCATTACGAACCCATACACACGTAACAATATAAAGAGCGTAAATGCTAGCTAACTAAGTATGACAATGTTTAATGGAGAAATATACCTAAGAACTTTACAAAATGAATTTACTCATCCAAAAAGGCTGAAGATGCAATTATACTTTCCCTATAAGCCAAAGAACTAGAATTAGATTTATAGTTATATTTATGAAAAATGATAACATAACGTGTAGTAAAAATCGAAATAAAACATAATTAACGTACTGCTAAATGGTGCAACTCATCTTTTATCGACGCGTTCCAAACTAAGAGACTTGCAATTTTGAAACGTTCACGAAATTCGAGCAGCGTAACAGTTAAAACTTTTCAGTGCCTTTTACACTACGTCTACATCATCCTGTTGGCCACACCCAGAACAATAATGAATGAACAAATTGATTCTCTGTAGATAAAAGATCTAGTCATCAACTGTCATCATTCCTCATCAAAATTTTATTTCGAAATTCTTTGCTCAGAGACAGAAAATTTACCGAGCCTGTTTTCGAAAATAGTATAAAATATATGAGATTTTAATTTTTTATTACCTTATATATAAAATAATATTCTATTCATGAGATCTTTATTCTACAATGAATTCTGATAACACAATGAAAATCAAAGGCACTCAGTTATGGTTAATTAGGATCAGTTGGTTCATTATGCTATTACTGTTATCTGTTCGAAGTCTAGTTTTAACACTTACTATAAAAAGTACAACTAATATTTATTCATAGCAAATATGGTGAACAGGTTGATCACTAAGCATTTCTAGTAGATCACAAATGACAGGTAATGCCTTTTTATCGTTTATATTTGAGAATATAAACAACAGTCCAGAGGCAAAGTTTTCTGTTTGCTTGTTGTGTGGACGTATTAATTTTTGGTATTTTTGCATTATGTTGGATTTTTTTTAATATTTATTTATCCGTCGTTTTAAAATCCTCTACTTTGTAAAAACTGTAAACAATAGTATAGGCATTTTCTTGGCAGTTTTTAATTAAGGATTGTAGTTAACTTCAATTATTAATTTTGGTTAACTTCTTTGGCTTATCTAATCTTTAACATGCCAATTTAACCTCTAACATACACTGGTGTGCAAAAATTAAGGACGAGCCGGTTTTTTTCAATATAACTTTGTACAAAAGCTTTCCAAATCAACACATTTAATACCGTAAGATCCCCAATACGTAAAGACATGAGTAATGTAAGCAACACTTACTAAAAGAGAAATCAGAGGGATAAAAAGAAGCTTTATTGAAAAAGTAGCATGGAGCGCAATGCGACTGAAGGCCGAAACATCCCTGTGATGGGTGTCCAGCAAGAAACATCCGGTCTTTAATAGGGGATATGATCTCCCCTGACTGCTAGGCAGGTTTCACAGCGTTTGCCCATGCTGAGAATGAGGGTGTCAATGAGTTGTTGAGGCATTGCTGCCCATTCGTCTTGCAGCGCCAATCGAAGCTCCGGAATCGTTACTGGTGGTATGGTACGAGCTGCCAAGCGTCTGCCTAGAAAATCCCATACATGCTCGATGGGATTGAGATCCGGAGATCGTGCCGGCCAATCCATACGTTCAATATCCTCACTCTCTAAGAGCTGTTCGGCAGCTACTGTGCGATGACATGGTGCATTGTCTCCATGAAAAGGAACTGCGGACCCATAGCGCCTCTAAAAAGACGCACATATGGAAGAAGAATCTCGTTACAATAACGGGTCCCGTTGACTAAACCTGCGTCGAAGATGTGAAGGTCTGTACGACTACCAAGCATGATGCCTCCCCAAACGAGAACACCGCCACCTCCATACCTGTCCCTTTCAATGATGTTCGAGGGATGATTGCGGTTTCCCTGCTCTCTCCAGATGAATATGCGATGAGAATCGCTACTCAGACTGAATTTGCTCTCATCTGCAAAGAGTATTCGTCCCCATTCATTGTCTCTCCAATTCCGGTGTTCCCGGCACCACAGAGAACGCCTTCTCCGATGGGCAGGCGTTAGAGGTACACACCGTACAGGGCGTCGTGCAAACAGACCACCACCGTGCAGTCTTCTGGACACGGTAAAACGCGATATCGGTCGTCCAGTTGCCTGTGTCGTGTGTCTAGCGATTTCTCCCGCTGTCTGCCGCCTGTTTCTTCTGGCCTGTAAGGCAATATACCGGTCATCTGCGGGTGTGGTTCCTCGTGGACAACCACTACTTAACCCCCGGATAGCTGTTCCTGTAGTTTGAAATTGTCTCCAAAGTCGTGAAACGATGCTGTGAGCAATTTCGAACTCTGCAGCCACACTTGTCACACTGCGGCCTTCCTCCAACTTCCCAATGATTCGACCTCGGGTAAAAGCATCCAGATGTCGTCTAACAGATTGATTATTCGCCATTTCTCGCTGAGGCAGCAACTCGGTGTGATTTTAACTGCTATACGGCGTGCAATCTCTTTGCCAGAAATACTGATCTTACACCGACAACATGCTTTATACTACTCAGACACTCCCCCATTACGTCTGCATATCTGCGCATGTGCTACCGTACATCATCTTACTTAATCTCCTGATTGGTCTTTCTGTCCGCTCTGCCTCTTCGTTCAGCTGATAATGCTAATTTTTCGACTTCGTCCTTAACTTTTGCACACCTGTGTACACCGCCCTGCATTTCTTTCTGTGAAGCAGCTTAATCCAAGATTCTAAATATTTACTAGAGTACAGTAATATCAACATTGAAATGATAAGCAAGTTTTTTAACATACTACTCAAAAATACAGTACCTATGATAATGAATAGACGGATATTTCTAAAGGTTTCCTGAGCTTATGAAAATTTTGCTTATCTTATAAAAGAAAGGTACACTTAAGAATAAAAGTTTTTTTTCAAATTCCGAATGTTTTAGATTATTTTTCCATCTACGAGGGTTGGAACTTTAATAGTGGCAACAAAGCTGAAAAAACGCTACGCAACAAAACCAAAGAATATTGCGTATACCACACATAAACTACATACGTACCTTACCTCTCAGCGAAAAGGCTCGTCCTGCCTACGTCACGCGCATGCGGAGTGACGCGAAGAACAAATCCTTCTATTAGCTCGCGGTCTAAAGTAAGTGTTGTCAGTATGTTTTCAAAACAAGAACAACGATGTTGGATAAAATTGTCTCCAAAGTTGGATAAAATTGTCTCCAAATGTGCCAGAGGTCGTACAGCACGACAGTGTCATCAAGGGCTTCAAAAGGCTTGCGGGGAATCTTCATTGCCTTACAGAACCGTAGCAAGATGGGTGAAAGCATTCAATGAAGGACGCCAAAACGTGGCAGACATGCTGCGGCCAGGTCGTCCGAGTGTCAGCGATGCAGACGTGCAAGCTGTTGCAGCACTAATGGACAGTGATCGCCGCCAAACGATTCGTCAGCTGGCCGGACAAACAGGATTAGCACATACGACTGTGCTGCACATTCTGAAGGAACGCCTGTCCATGAGAAAAATTGCTTCACGATGGGTTTCACATCAGTTGACGGAAATGCAGCAATGGCTACGATACGATGCTGTCCGAACCCACCTGGAGCGCTATGAGCGCGAAGGGGATGCTTTTTTTCGCCGTATCATTACGCTGGATGAAACTTGGGCCCGATCGTACCAACCAGAACTGAAACGCCAAACAAACGAATGGCTTCATCACGGGTCACCACGACGTTCGAAATTTCGTCAGAACCCCAGCTATGTGAAAGTTATGGTGATTCTCGTGTACGACTGTGATGGTGTCATCCTAACGCATACCGTTGCCCCTCAGCAGACCGTCACTGCGCAGTATTACTGCTCATTTTTGGAGCACAATCTCCGACCAGCTTGGAGAAGAAAACGGCGACACTTTCTGCAGAACGTTCCTCTCATTTTGCATGACAATGCTCGGCCGCATGCAGCGCAAGCTGTGACTGATTTGTTCAAGCGATAGGGCTGGGAAGTGATTTACCATCCACCATACTCCCCAGAGCTAAGCCCTTGTGACTATGACTTAATTCCTAAGATGAAGGAACCACTTCGTGGCACTCGCTTCCAAACTGTTCCTGAGATTCTTGCGGCAGTAGACCGGCCCATTCAAACTATCAACAAAACGCTGCTACAGGTATTCTGCGACTTCCACATCGTTGGAGACGGGTTGTACACAATGCTGGCGATTATAGTGAAGGACTGTAAAACATGGTGACATGAATCACTTTTGTATTCCTTGTAAATAAATAGTTGCCACTATTAACGTTCCAACCCTCGTATATTTATTGTCTGTAAAATATAATTCATTCTTAAACATTATAATTCCTTTGCAACTATTCCTAACACTAAGTCCTGATTCTTAAGACTACAACTTTTAACATATAATGCTGTTTATATTATTTACAACCTGGTTTTACACAACAAAAATGAATTAAAGCATATTTTTCAGAAAATAAACATACATACAAATTACATAACTAAACATGCATATACATTATAAAAAACTAATTGCGAATAAACACTATAAGTCAGGGGTTCTCAACAAGCGAGGGGGGACGATTTCTCTCTTTAATAATTTCCTGTAAGGAATGCGGTCAGCCTTTTATTTACTTGTTAAGTTATTTAGTTTTATTGTATGACTATAAAAAAAAACCTCAAAGGTTTCAGATTTTAAATTACGTCCAAAGGAGCGTTATTTAACGTTTTGTGTGTCACCTTTATTTATTAGATATCATGTTCTATGTACTCAAAGTATAAAATTTAGTTCAACAGGAGTATCGCAAATTAATTTTAAAATGAGCATATCTTTAGAATTTCCGATACAGAGTCTCGCGCGCTGGAGATAATTTTTTTTTCGTACAGTGTTGCCATTGCTCGCTTTGACATCGTTGAGTTTGCTAATCAAAAATTCGTTGAAGTATTACAATATCTGAAATCGATAATAAAACAATTTTCAAATTCAAATTAGGGCTTCCACATGCCCATATTCTATGGAAGATTACGTTATTCAAATTTTGATGGCTCTAGGTACCGTTATTTTATCGCAATGCGAGAAGCCTACATACATTTATGCAGATTCTTCATTATTTAATTTATTTAAATATAAGACAAGGCGATAATATATGGTGGTAACGATTTTAAAAATGACACAGTCTTTTAAAGTTTTCAACGCAAAATGCCAAAACGAAATTAATAGTCCTTCAGGGCAAATTGCCTTTTTGGACTAAAAACTACCTTAATTCATGTTTTGGTATTTATTAATAGCATTTACTATATTTTCTCTTGTTTAATTTGTAAATCACAAGAAAGAATAACCTAAATTTAAATGTATATGCAATTTTCGAGTTTCGGGATGGGGGGGCGGATAATATCCCAGCAATGGGGAAAAGGGTGCATGGAGTAAAAAAGGGTTGAGAAGCTCTGCTATACGTCCATAAGATAATAATTCTATCACCTAAATAAACCAATACTAGGGAAGATTTTTGTTCCAATAAACGTGCATACTTAATTCATTCACTGTTAAACATTCATACTTGGTATATCAAACATTAAGTGCAATTTTTCGTATATAAACCTGAATCAAATAGGCTCAAATTCATTTGTCTTCATTAACTGCAACTGAAATAATTGCAGTGCACACTACTGTGAGATTATATTTCATTATTAATGAATCAAGACAGCATAGACTCTAAAGTGGACAATAGATGGCCTTCGTTAACTTCCTTCAGGGGCTACAGCCATAACTGATCAGCACACTTCCTGGCATTCTTTGAAGTCATTCGTTCAAGTTCAAATGTTAAATCATTACTTCCTTCATCTCATTCTTCGTATCAGATTTTAACAGAATACTTTTCAAGGATTCCATCATGCTTCTAAGTGCTATTGTGGCACTCCATATTATTGTCAAATATCTCGAAGCTCCTTAATCAGTGAAATTCTCAAATGCTAATGCTTTCGAATTCAAATGAATTTTTCAACTATCTCTGGTATTTCCAAGGGCGAAATTTTGAAACCACAGTTAGGAAACAATTCTATACTTCATTTATTTCTTGTCAATCACTGCACCCTACATTTATTCTGAAAACTTTCATTTTTTTAAACTATTTATCTGTATTGGAAAATTTTAGTATATCCTTTTAAAATGTATTCTTCAAAATAAATTTCCAATTCGTCTAAAATAAGTTTTCCAAATTTATGTCGTATAATAACTTATATATGCCATACAACAACAAATTTATGCCGTATAACAAAATGCATTCCGCAAAATTTCTAATGCGTCTGAAATATGTTTTCGAAATTTATGCGGTATAACAACTTGAAAATTTTATGATTACTACAGATGGTGAATAACTGAATAAAATTTCAACTGCATGCGTTTGATCCAATCTAAATCCTAAAGATAGCGCTGCACAATTTTCGAGCATCAAAAAAACCTTTCTTCACCTACTTAATTACTACGTTTTACCCGATAAACAAGTGTTAAAAATTTCAATGTTTTGAGGCTTTCTTTTTGGAATACCAATTTCGTTTAAAATTGAAGAGTATCCAGGCTTAAAATTTTCTTCCACAAATTTTGGTCAATTATTGTCCTATTTTAACATTAAAACCTTGTTCTGGTAATCATTTCTTTCAAACCCGTTAAATTTACATGATTGTAACTTCTGTGCTATGCTATACAGCAAATATTCCCACCATAATATCGATACCATACACACAAAATTTGTAAATTAACTCAGCCATTTTTTTCTTCCTGTCTATTCGTTTGAACTTAGAAAATAAATATTATACTCTGGTAGCTCTATAAATGCCATAAGAAATTCTGCTATCTGAATGATCACAAGTTTGATTTAATTCTGGCAACTCCCGTAATGCAGAACAAAATATGTCTTTGTGGAGGCTTACTAAGGGTAAACGCCTCGTATTTGCGATACATACGGACGAGAACTACAAGAATAGGTTCTGTGTCGAATTACTCTGGTTTTCGCAGTTAACAAAAGCTAGTTGGAGCTCTGAAAGTTAAGTATTAGAGAGTTGTGATCGTAGTGTTTTGCACTGCAAGAACGCATTGTAAAGGCCCAAATTTGACATAAATAGTCAGTGATTATATCGTCTAAGTTTTTTATAATTCAATAATAGCTATCTTCTTTTTAGAAATTAATCTGACTCATCTCCTGAAAGTGTTTTCATTGCACTTAATGCAGAAATTTTTTATTTTAGCAGCTTATTTGCATTTAAGGTAGGAGATTTTTATTTTAACAGCTTATATTTATAAAATGTGAAGAATGTTTCGGTTTACGAAGGTTTACCAACGTCTATTTCTGATGACTTTTATGACAGGTGAGATACCTGAATTTACTCACTACTAGCCACACAGATCAAAAAGAATACACAGAAGATTTTACCGGATATTATTTGAGTTATTCATTCCAGAGACCACTGAAATGTAACTCAAGTACAATAATTTAAATACAGTAAAACTTAGGACTCTATTATTAGTCCTGTAAAGAATTTTCTCTCTGCAGTGAATTCCTTTAACTGCAGTGGATTAACTTAAGCTGAATTATTTATGACCAAGCCCATTTAGGGTACCTGGCTATTGGAAAGTTAACTTTGGTGCAGAATTTTCTAAGGGAAATTACCTCGTATTTACGTTACATATATGTGGAAAATTGATGCATCTAAATCATTCAGTCGCTAAGAAAAGAAATATAAGAAATGTATTAATTTAAAGAGATCTTATTTTTACTAAGGTTACGAGTGAAGAAAATTGTTTAACGTCTTATATAATCCCTTTATTTTCCCTAGAAAGAAAATCTACTATAATCGATAAACTATAACTTATTTCTAGTTTATCGATTTCCCACGGTGGGCAAATAGTAAGCTCCAAATACGGGTAAACTTAAAGTTCTCTTTAAAGAGCAAAAAGAAAAATCTGAGAACTCAGCTGAAGGCAGTTTTCACTGAAGCTCCAAGGAGGGGAAGGGGACAAATTCTAGAGAATGACAAGTACGTTCCTAAGTTTGAAATAACTAAGCCTGCCAACATAAAGTAAATGTTTTAGCATACCTGTCAAGCTGAATTTATTAATTTCCTAGGGACGCGTTGCTTTTTCATCCACTCTCTGTTTTTATCGCTAACATTTTTATGCGATAGCTATTTTATCACTTATCATATTAAACAATTCTTCAAATACATTTTTAAATGTGTAGTTGCTACAGGTATATTTATGTATTTTTTAATATCCAAATTCATTATTAATCACTGTGCATTTATTTAAATCAAAAGGATACTGACGATGAAAGTAGAATAATGCTTTAAAAGTAGATCGATCTAAAAAAAGCAGCGAAATGCTGGAGATGATAAAGGTTGCGAAACAGATATATTATTGAAAACGTTTGAGGAAAAAATACAAAATGTTATTAGAAACTCTTATAGTTAATTAATTACTCTGTAGTAGGACAGTAGTAGGATATTACTCTGTAGTAGGACAGTATTAAGTACTCTGTAGTAGGACAGGATTGAGAAACGATTAAGAGTTACGATGTTACACTGGAATAGAGAATCGTTTTGGAATTGGGAGACCCTATCCCCCTTATAACCTCGATCTGTCACGAACAGGAGTAAGGAAAGACTCCTTTCTCCGTGGTCGCGAATTATTATGGGACTGCTTTATAAAATTCATTGGCTTTGCTTTCTTAAAATTCGCTGGATTATATTCTTCTCAGATGGTGAAACTGCTTAAGAAAAATGAAGTTAAATTTCTACAGCTAAACAATCTTGGAAAACTCACTGACATCAGATCACTACCACTAAAAATTAGAAAGGAGGAGGAAAATCAATAAAGTTGGGTTAGAGCAAAGCCTTTCCCTGACACATAAGAGGACTATATGTGTCAGGGAAAGGATGCCTTCGTGGAGCGCTTTCTAAAGGAAAATTTTAGCTTTTTAGCAAAAGAGCTTTTATACCTGGAATGGAATTCAGGTCGAACTACCAATGGTCAGCGACTTTATCTCCTTTGTTGGAGAGCCAAGTGTGTGTGTGTGAATATGGCAAAGCCTATCTGCCTAAGATGAGGGATGCCTTCGTGGAGGGCTTCCTAAGGGAAACTGGCTCGTATACACGTTGCACATGGGGGAAAACCACGAAAACACCCATGCAGCCAGCCCGTTCGCGGGTTTCGAACCTCGGACCGAACTACCAGTGTTCAGCGACGTTACCGCTCGGCCGCTGGTGGGCGTTGGAGAGCCAAGAAGAGCAATAAAACGTTTTTGAGAGATCAAGAAGTCATACTAAAAAATAAATAGTTACTGCTCCGTAATTCAGAGCTCTGAACAGTTTTCCTACCAGGAAACATCCACGCCATTTAGATTTCTCAATTAGTTTTTAGGTGAATCGGATATGATTGGGTTAGTAATTTACCTACTACTTTTAGATTACTAAGCTTACTCAGGGCGAATTTCGTTCTGCTGTGTGCAATATCCAATGAATAAATTCCCATTTATGGAACCGAATGCCTTGGATTTATTGAGTTAGTATTCATTAATTGATATTCATACTGTACAAAATGAAGCGTTGGTACACTACAAATACTTCACATGATATCTAAAGTTCCATTTTATATCAAGATACGAAAACAATGTTATAATCCCAATTTTTCACTTCAAGGAAGAAAAAATAGTCCTAATCTTATCGACTTCTTTAGTCCACATAAGAAAATGGTAAGTAAAAATAAATGTTTCGCCAGTATAACCTGACCTCGAAAAGGTCTGAATGCATCGGGACCACCCCCACAATATCGCTGCAACAAATCTGTCTACTTCACTTTTATCTCTTAAGCAAAGTATGCGAGTTGAATGCTAAGTCTAGTTAAAAGAATTTGCTTTTGTCAGCAAAGCACTTAAAAAAAGCATTCATCGTCTGCTGAATTTGAAAAGCACAATCGTAAACTTTACAAAAGAAAGAAACATATTTTTATTTGATATTCAAGTAAATTGGAGTAAAATGCTTTTTTAAATAAAGATTAAATCAAAATAACTCCTTTTTTTATTTAACCAGCATTATAACATTAAAACACTTCAGATATAATAATGCAATATGGCAATTTTTAACAGACTGAATCCATTAAATTTCGTGGTTTTTCCCTTTCTAACGTAGTACAAAAAACCCTAAGAAACAAATCCCTCCACGAAGCTAGACAACTTTCTGTCCCATAGCAATAATTAACAAACCAAAAATGAAAGAAAGAAAATCTGAAAGGTTTCACATTTTAAATTACGTCCAAAGGGGCTTTTATTAAAATTTTTTGTGTTACCTTTATTTATTAAATATCATGTTCTTCGCACTTAAACCATAAATTTCAGTTCAAGAGCAATATCTCAAAATAATTTTAAAATAAGCATATCTTTAGAATTTTCGATACACAGTCTCACGCGCTGGAGATAAAAATATTTTTTCTGTACAACGTTGCCATTGCTCGCTTTCAAATCGCCGAGTTTGTTAATCACAAATTCGTTAAAGTTTTACAAAATAACAAATTAATAATAAAACAAATTCCAAATTTTGTCTTTCAGATGCCCATATTCGCAGTAGGATTGCGTCGTTCAAAATTGGGTAGCTCTAGGTACCGTTGTTTTATCACAATGAGAGAAACATATATACATTTATGCAGATTCTTCATTACTTAATTTCTTTAAATATAATACGGGCGTTAATATTTGGTGGCAACAATCTGAAAAGTGAAGCTGACATTTATAGTGAACAAACGTAAAATGCCAAAACAAAAATAATAGTCCTTCAGAGCAAATTGCCCCTTTGGACTAAAGATACTGAGGCACTTATTTATTTTGAATATGATGGGATATTCAATATATTAAAAGACGAAAGTTAACTATTCTTTTATTCAAAATTGCATCGATGATACTTTGGTTCCACTGCAGTCAGATTGAGAAACACAGGTTGTACAAACTATAATGTTTAAAATACTGTTTAAATTTTCAATCTAAAAATGCGCATGAACTAAATTTTACAGCAAAGCGGGATACTTTCCCAAAAAGTACAGGAGAAGTTACTTTATTAAAGGAATCTAACAAAGATAATCTAATTTAAATCTTCCAGTTTTTACATACTTCCGAAATCAGTAGACACCCTTAATTGCTTTGCCTTATTCCACCAAAAGAAGCAAAACAAGCAACTTTTTCTAAGGGATACGATGGTGAGAAAAATAATGCAGTTCATCCAACGTTATGCAGCAAGACTTAAAGCTATTACTTTTGCTTCGTAAAGCAATTTCTTATGATGTAAACTTTATATACAATACTACAGGTCAACCATCAAAACAAAATATTAGCTATATTACGTCTTCAACTTTAAAAAAAAATGGAAGCAATCAATAAGTGCTAAATTTGGCTTTAGTACATAGCTTCCAGCGCTGAACTTCTGTTTTTATTTAGTCTCATTAGTATTAGTGCCTCCTGCAGGGAATATGTGAACCTCCGAAATATCCTGCAGCGTTCGTTGAGATTTTATTCGGAAAATAAGCACAGTAACTACCTGTGCTGCTGAAAAGAAAAAACTGGCTTAGCCCGCAGGCAAAAAGTAAAAAAAGAAAAGTAAAACAAAGTAAAAGTAAAAAAAAAAAAAAAAATCCTTAAAAAAAGGCAACGAAGCACATTAGCCACAGAGAGGGAAGTTGAAGGACGAATAAGAGGAGGTTAAAATGACCCAGAGTCAAGTTCGGTGAACGACATCAAGTGGGTAAATAGCATGGAAATACTGATGCGAGTTCCGTTTGCGATCAGCTTCTTCCCCTACTCCTCTCCTTCAGTATGTAGTCCCATATTTCTAGATAAGCACGATGGCTACTACTAAAACAAAGCTATAAAGGAAAATGAATCTATAAATAGCCATCCCTGCTCAATCAAGACCCACTTAAATATTTCTATCATTGGTAACTAACTACCTTTCAAAATTCTTCCTATTTCCTAACAAATATGGATTTTTAAAAGTAGGTGAAAATGATATCGGTCAATATCAAACGAAGAATTTATTTCCCTTACTATATTTAATAAGTGATTTGCATTTATATATGTGTTCCGAGTATTTGATTTTTCAGTCAATAAAACTGCGATGCTTTTAATATATATCCATAATGTAACATATGTCAGTTTATATATTTATATGTAATAAGATAATTTATATTAATAAGATAATTAATATGTAATAAGATAGATGGCTTGGTGAAAAAAAGTTGCAACGGATTGAGGATGGTTAGAGAGACATGTAATAGAAACAAATGTTGATTCATGATGAATAGGAGACTGGCAGGAGAGGCCCATTAAATCTTCATTTTATTTTCAGTAAATATATTGTGGCTACAAACTACTTGGCGCATTATTTGTGCCTTTTTCAAGGATTGGATTATTTAATTATGGCAAAGCACACGAGGGCTATCTGCCTAAAGGGAGGGATGCCTTCGTGGAGGACTTTCTAAGAGAAACTAGCTCGTATACACGTTACACATGGGGAAAACCACGAAAACGCCCATGCTGCCAGCCCGTTCGCGGGATTCGAACCTCGGACCGAACTACCAGTGTTCAGCGTCTTTACCACTCGGCCGCTGGTGGGCCTGCCTTTTTCAAGAGGTTTATATTTTTTATAACTTTGCAGCAAGAAGGAAGCAGCAGATATCAGTCCAAAGAGTAGCGAGTAAGTGCGCTATGTACAGGATGAAATCTTAATTCAGACTGAGTTAGTTTTGTTTCTCAATGCATTCTGATTGGATAATTAATACTGCTGTAAAATTATTATTGGTTGTTTGAGTTTTAGTTCCATTTACATCATCAGAATCAAAGACTCATATGAGACAGATTAATCTCAAAATGGCACAGTGCAAATAGAGATTACCATTTTTAGAATACAGAGGAGAAGTTAATTTATGTTGCTAATTTAAATTATAATTTATCTTTTACATATTATTTATTCTTCTTACATATATATACATGCGTGTGTCAGCGTCGTTACTAAACTTAAGTTTCAACAGTTTCATCTGTTAGCTAATTAAATCGTTAATTCATCGAACAAAATTTATAAACTAAACAATTGGATTTCATTTTAATCGCATGTACATGAAGCAGTCGCATAATACTGCAGCCTGTAATGTATCTTTTACTGTTCCATACAAGAATACAATACGAGAACAAAAAAAAAAATGGCAATCAAAAGCAGTTATAAGAGTAATCAAAGTTTCATTAAAAATAGATTAATATATTTTAATAAATGCTTTGAACATAAGACAGAACTTAAACAATTTTCGGATTAAGAACTATAATGGTGCTTCGCTTAAAGAACTCTTATAACGAACGTCCCGCATCACGAAACACACGCAAATGTTTTCGTTAAACGTGAATTTATCGTGTTTTCGTTAACAGGAAGCGTAAATGCAGAAATGCGTCTGTTCATAAAGATACGGAATGGGCAAAAGAATATATTTCTTAATAGCATTAGGTTTCCAGTGAAAACCTGGTAGCCTCCTTGGTGAGAATACGAGAAAAACCAAGTTCAAAAGGCCCAACTATCAAAGACCTTTTGATAAAACGGAAAAAAGTTCTGGAAACAAACAAGCAGCGACATCTGAATCAAGATTAGTTAATTAAACTGTTAATTAAACTGTCAATGGCAATCCGATGCAGTATTTCAAGACAAGGCTGAAGGAGAATAAATTGCTAATCCACTTTAAAAATCTTTTAAAAGCAGAACTTTCGAAAAAATTAGCAGATATCCAAAGAGAAAGACAAGCTGATTCAGGCCGAAGTTCGAACAAAAACATGTTAATGAATATTGTTTTGCTTATGCTGTGTAAATATAAGTAGAGTAAAACTTAAACTATTATTAGATCAATTATTGGCAACATAGTTTTTGAACCGCGTGTTCTCTTCGCACCAAATAAAATTAATTCTACTGTTTATTTACATGTTTTTAGGTCTTTCAATTATACTGAGTTAAGTTCAACTAGTACTGAAATTCAATAAAACACAATGTATTAACATTTTTAACAAGCTACACGTAGCCTACTAATAGTGCATCATTATTCTAAAGTAGGATTAATAGTTTGCTTGGCAGTACGGAAAAGCAGTTATGTTCTGCATATAAATTTCATGTTGTGTAAATACTTCGTGAGTTTCTGCTTAATCTCAAAGTTTTTTTTCCGGAAATGTTCTAAAAATAAGAAGTGTGTTTTCTTTTACGTAAATAAAAAATAACTGCTTTAGTTTTTAGCATAATAAAAACATTAGTTTCTCATCCTAAAAAAATAGTAATTTTTTTGGAGGGGTTGGTTTATTTGAACTAATTATTTAATCAAATAAAAGAATCATCGTTTATTTTTATAAAAGGAAATGTATTTTGTATAATAAACAAGTAAATTCTGTGAATAATTTTAACGAATTTTGTGTTTCCCCCCTTGTGTTTTTTAAGAGAAAAATAAAAATATCTTTGTAACCTATATAAGATGTATTGAAATAAATTTGGATATGCTTTATTGAAGCTAAGCAGGATAATTTGTATAAACTCTATTGACATAAAAAAGATAAACGAAAAAATAATTTTCTGTCGCTCGCATTGCAGTAAATACAAAAACAAAACAATTATTTAAGTTTTTTGAATATCCTGATGGTCCCAATCAATCTGGACATAGATTCGTAGATATTAAATAGCCGATACACGTCCATCTGCACACGAAATTCTAAAACGTGCAAACTGATTACAGGGCAAAACAAAGTGCGATGAACACTTTCGTGGATGAAACAGGAATTGCAGAGTTTCGAAAGTGATTAGCATATTTGTTAGGGTCAGTGTCAACAACTTGCTAACAACCAAGGTTTACTCTGGACAAGCATTGCGTAAAGGATGAAGGTTCAACATTTGGTAAACACGAAGAGAAAAAACAAGAAAATTAGCTCGGTAATTCTTTTTAACCATGTTTTTGTCTATGTGAATCCCCTTCAGATCACTGAAAATAATTACGTAGTATATATTTTTTTTTATTTCGAGCACGCACAGATGCTACTCATTTTACCATGGAGTACACCTGAATAAATCCCTCGTAACTTAAAACTATTTCTTCTTTTCAATAAATATTTTTTTCTACAGCAGTGCATATTATGCTTGTCAGTGCTTTTACAGTGATAAACGGGTCTATCTTACGGCATATACTAGGATGAGAAAAAAATCGAAATTCAATCGAACATTATACTCTTTTGTATCCATATTTATTTATCACCACTCTAAAATCAAAAAGTAATCATTGTGAAATAACATAAGTTAGCTAATGATCGTTTGTGTTATAAAACTGCACAATAAATAAGTTATTGTTGAAGGATTCTAAAGAAATTCATTTAACCAAAGTTTGAATTTTCCTTTTGGAAACCGATTAACCGGGATTACTTTCATTGGTTAGTAACCAACTTCATCATTTCAAACGTCTAAAAATTATTTTCCATTTTACTCTAATTTCTCTTAGTCGCAGTAGCTTGGATGATTTTAAACTTTATAACTTTATGATTTTAAAACTTAAAAGAGATTGGATATGTTTTCACCGCAGAAATACAGACCCTACGTAGGTTAAATTTGATCAAAGTAAAGTTATCTTCCAAACAGACCATTCTCAGCGAAATTGACTTGTATTTATGTAACACTTGAGGATCATTATGAAAACACCATGCAGCAAATTTTTCGAGATGTATGAACACATGTCGAACTATCAGTGTTCAGCAATCTTAACCACACAGCTAGTTTTAACCCCTTCATTAAAAAATCTTCAAAGATATGTTTCAGTCCATCGCCCACTGGACGATAAAATTTGAGTCAAACATATCAACTCTCGATTTTCTAATGAGACCTGCTCTAAAATTTATCTATCAAATAACTTTCAGCTATTTTCTAATTTACTGTCTTAGAAGCCAGATATATTTGTATGACAGACATTTAATTTTATGTAAAAGTATTAGCAAAATCATAGGTACCAAAGAATAAGAATTTATTTAACATTATTCTAAAGTCAAGAAACTAAAACTGAAGTTTTCATAATCTATATGTACTATAGAATTAAGCACATAATACAGAGAAATCCCTAAACAGACAAAATACAGAGAGTTTTTCAGTTGATAGAGATGACTCCAGTTATTGACAACTGGTAAACAGAAAGATGAGCCATATTGTTCTCCACTTTAACAGAGATTTGTGATAAAATACTTGTTTATATAGAACACAACAAGCGGTTCGGAAAATAATGCCTCTGAATATCTTTATATAGCCCATTGATTTCAAGTGCTTCTATAATCTTCATTTTTCGTGCCAATCTCAAAATTTATTTCCATTTTACTGTTATGATAAAATATGCAATTACAAATTTTATGACAAATATAAAGTTCTATCAGGTGGTTAACAATGATATCTCCCAAGCTACTGTTGTCAATAGTCAGTACCTAAGCTTAGAATACTTCAACAACTTCAATACGAAGAACTGACGATTTCTTACGGTTGAAAAATAATGAAGAATTAAAATATTCAGATTTGATGAATTAAAACTTTCAGTTAGGATTGCTAAAGATGTATATAATGGAAGTATAACCTGCACAAATAAGTCTTGTGAGAATAACTTCACAAAGGAACCCCGAAAACAGCCATGCAGGAAAATTGTTAACGAGTATTCGAAACTTATCCAACTACTACAAACTGTTACCGATCTCCCAATTTCGACATTCAAAAACATTTTTTCAAATCTCGTAATTATATTCCTGTGTTGCTATTTTTTCACGACTGGATAAGATCGAATATCTGATGTTTGCATTATCTGGTTAAAGTATATTCTACGATTGAATTATATTAAAATTTTCGAACTTTTTTGACTGACTAATGACTGAAAAATAAAACATTTTTCTTGTATTAGTACCAAAATAATTATTTTTATACAATACATTTTCCCATTTACTTTTTCAAAAATGTTTTTCGGTGTCTCAGGTGAATGTAGTTTTTTTATTTTAACATGATACAGGATAGAGATAGCATAGAGAAATATTCCTCGTTGCAAAATTTTTAATACTATAGTTTTCTTTTACTTTAATAGAAAATAATATAGACGTTTAGAAATAATATAAACTTGAGTCTCCTGTAAAAGAGTAAGAAAAATATTCATTCATCCTATTAAATTATTACACGTCATACATGCTATAAAGTAATAAATAAACACAAACTTTCGAAATATTTCTGGAAAATAACAGAAAAAATACAGTAGAGTAAATATCGTTCATTCTTTATTGAAAATGTTCAGCAGGTGCAACAATAAAGGTCTATATTGTGGTCATTGTTTCACTGTTCAAACAGCATACAATATTGTACCTGAGTTGCATTTCTATGCACTTATGTCTGTACACAGCTGTCTGATACGTAGTGGCGTGGGTGATGTTCTTGAAAGATATAAAATTACCAACTGATATGCAGAAAAGAATCAAATGTGCGTTTTCCATTAAGTTCACATAAGGTAAAAATAACTGTCAATAAACATTCAAGGGCACCAGGCTAGATTTAACACAAAAACCGAATCAGAAGAATATACATGGCTGTACCTTGCATGCAAAAAATTAAAGGCTAGATCTACAAGTGTTTCAATGCAAAGTTTGTGGAGGAGGGCGAGGAAGATCTAAAATTTTATATAAAATGGTTCGTGCTTTTTATGAAATCACATTAGGGGCCCCAGCTTTCAAACTCTATTTAAGAAAAAACTAAATAAATTTAAAAAAACTTCACTATACACACAAAAAAAAAAAAAAAAATCTGAAAGCTTTCAGATTTTACATTACGCTCAAAGAGGCGGGTTTTTTTTTCACGTTTTGTGGGTTACCTTTACTTATTAAATATCATGTTCTTAGCACTTAAACCATAAAACTCAATTCAGCAGCAATATAGCAAAATAATTTTTAAATGAGAACATCTTTAGAATTTCCGATACACAGTCTCGCGCGCTGGAGATAAAAATGTTTTTTTCCCTCCACCACAGTGTTGACATACCTCACTTTGAAATCATTGAGTTTGTTAATAAAAAATTCTTTAATGTCTGACAAAATATGAAATAGATAATAAAACAAATTCCAAATTAGGGCTTCCTGCCCATATTCGGTGGATGATTACGTTATTCAAAATCTGATGGCTCTAGGTACCGTCGCTTTATCACAGTGCGAGAAACACGCATACACTTATGCAGATTCTTCATTGGTTAATTTCTTTAATACAGGGCTGTAATATTTGGTCGCAACTGTTTAAAAAGTGAATCAACGCAATATGCCAAAACGAAATTAATAGCTCTTATGGGCTAACGCCCTTTGTGCTAATAACTTTCATATTATGGCTCATTTGTATTACCTGTTCTAAACCATTAGACATTAAAATTATCCTTTAAGACTTACTTCAATGAAAAATGGATAATAGAATCATGGGAACACTTTTAATTATTACTATCGTTCAATGTGTTTTCGGGATTCAAAAATTTAAGACAATAATAGAAACTTTTTTGTTGATTTACGTTACTAATAATTTAGACATTTCCAGTTAGCTCTATAAGATTAGCCGATATTACTTAACTTGAACAATTACAAAAATAAAGAATATTAATACAAAATGTTCGGTTATGATATATTTCCACTGAGGCCTTTAATTAATGGAATGAATTTGCCCATGTTTATGCAAAGAATTCTGTTACGCTTTACGACAATGCCAAGATGGACTAAAAGAGATTACGTGAGTGATTAGTCTAATTAAAAAAAGTTAGCCTTCATAAACATTCAAAACAGTAATTCGATGTGGAAGAGAAAGAAATACAATGAAGTTACGTTCCTCTATTTCCGTCTAATTCTTTTCTATTTGTAAAAATGACGAAGAAAATACACATTAGGCTCTTACTTTCAGCTCCAAAAGCTCCCGTATTGGCTTGATAACATTAATGTCATTAGTATAGTTATTTGACTTTTCATAGACCTTTCTAAATCATGTCGGAGACGAAGTGGGCAATAAAAACATGAAAGCATTATCACGCTGGAACTAATAGAAGAATTGATAATATTGCTTTTACCACGAGATGAACGTGGTCCTGTAAAATTTCAAATAAATCTAGGCTGTGACACGGACTTTCAGAGCAATAAAGGGGCTATACAAATTCATCTCAGGCGTTCACAGCTGGAACTAAGTGTTAAGAATGGAACGTTTCTGCTGGATGTCACCGTTTTTTCTTTCAGCAGTAGGAAGAATACAGGACAACGATGAAATTACTTTATGCTATTCACACAGATTCCGGTTGTAATGATCTATGTATACCATATTATGCGTTTTGAGGCTTTAATGAATGTAAGCACCACCAAAAATATTGCGCACCAACTTTGGGGAATTCTTAACAAAATGTTCGTCTGAAAACAAATCTTACCTACTGTTATTTATTTGCGCTCTTATTTTTTGGTTGCCTTCTTCGTTTGTGACACTCATTTCGAATTATTACACATCCCGATTGGTCATCCGTTGTCTCTCGACCACAATTATTTACAACAATATACTGTTCTTTCTTCATGGCTATGATTTTCGGTATCACTACTCATATCATATTCATTACTGCTACGGTTATGCTCAATGAAGCTTCAGTTACGCTCCAGTAACCAAGCCTTTCTGTAAATAACCAAGCCTTTTTGTAGCCTTAAGTCAAAGATAGTAAAAATGAAGTAGAAACAAGTGCTTTACCTCTGTTATCAAGGCATACAAATAGCTCTAGACTACCTATCGCGTTCGGAATGGCTCACATTAAATTATCATACAACCTGCATTCGTCCCGCTTCTTCATCGGATGTTTCCAATATTTTGTCTATCACTTGTAGCGTAAGAATGTCAACACAAAAGGAGTCACGATCCCTGCGTAGTTGCAAACAAATTTCACAGTTGCACCATCGAAAGGCATTTAACAGATCACAAGCGGTATTCCTTTTCTACTAATTTACAAAATATTTTTTTATAAAAATTCCACTCTAAATTATGAATTTGTATTATTAAAAAGGTAAAGAATAAATATGAAGTTATGATAGCAATTAACATCTATAAGATATACTATAGGCATCGGTGATTACAAGATACTGCCTACATAACTAATAAACTGTTTAGCATTTAACAAATATTTTACTACTTTCAGACGCATTAAATGCACGCAATATTTCAAGTTCCATGACCTGATCGACAATAAACGTTTTTTGGGCTTTAACCTAATCTATTCAGAATATTTTAATATGTTTAGATACTCTACTGTTTTTAAAAACAATTAAAAAGAATGTACCTGCAGCTTTTAGTTTTTCAAGTATGTACAGTAAACTATATAAATTATTGAAATTCCAACTTTAGTCCGTAAACTTTGAAGATATGCAAGTAACAGCTAAAAACGTACCCATGCGTTAAATTAGGCGTACTGTGGCTAGATAAGAATTCTAGTTCTCGTTCATTTTAAGTAAAGATGCCTCTACGTTATGGAAAAAAAACAATCATAGCAGCGGTGACTTTGACAAAGGATAAATTATCCGCTACTCTCCCTGCATGATACTGCCAGATGAACAAGGAGCATTTTTACATGGAATATTGTAGGAATTAACGACGGATCACCTATCATAAAACTTCAGTCCTTCAAGAGAAGTTCTCGATGCATCAATGGCATTGTATAAACAATCACATTTATGTCCTTGCAAAGTCTCTTCAGGGTAGTTTTTCAGCAATATAATGCCATTCCTCATACTCCAATAACTCTTTAGATTTAACAATCACCCACTTCGCCCTTGACCGTGTAGATCACAAAATGTCTCCCTTATTACAAATGTATGGAATATGATCAAAAGGGGGATGCATTATGTCAGTCTTCTAGGAAATCTTGAACTTCGAACTCTTATTAAGGAAGCTTAAATGGCTATTCCAAAAGATATATCAAAACTAATTCACCGACAAGATGTGTACAGCAACAATACAAACCAGAACTGGGCACACACAAACACTATCTCAATGTATACAATGCGTACTCTATTTTAAAGGATTAATCATTTACTCCGCATTGCCTACTTTGCGTAAAAAAAAAAATAAGTTATAACTACATTCCTTTCGGCATTCCGCTTTTTTAAGAACAGTCATGTATAATTAGGAATGCCAACGAATTTAACATTTTAAGCATGTGCACTATACAGAAAGAAATTATAACAGTACTATTTTAAAGTACTGTCGTACTCTTACTATTTCGACTAAGTTTTCACCAGAGAAACTATAATATTGATAGCAAACTAATAAAAAATTGCATAAAACACAAACTTTAAAATAGGCTATTAAAAGAAGGGAGCACATTCACCCCGATTCGATGCAACACTAGCACATGCCGCGAAAGATTACAATGGCAGCATTCTAATATATAGTGTTGCGATATATTGTACCATATTCAATTGTGCGGTATTCAGTCGGTCATCAAGAAGAATTGTGATAATCATTTTATTATGTCCCAAATGTGTTCAATAAAAGAACAGGCTTATCTAAGCTAAAAGCAGCACTTACGTAAGTATATTATGCACATGTGTAGAGGTTATTTTCAGCTGGAAAACAATGCTGTTTTCTAATTCAATAGCAAACAAGATTCAAAACAAGATTTATGAAATGCATCGCATGGAAAATTGTCACAGGAATATTGGTTCTATTTTTTAAAAGTCATCAGATTCTATAATGGACGTTTAGTGCTGATACTATTAATACTAGAATTTCTTTCTTTTGCAAAGATAATGGCATATTCTATCTACAGTCATTCTGCCCAAGGTAAAAAAAAGGGCGATTCACTGATAAAACGATTCCTGAATGACAAATTATTATTATAAAATAATTTCCAGTTACTTCTGAATGTTTAAGCAGATTTAATTACAGATTACTACTTTTGCAAATCGATTAACAGAAATAAAAAATCTGATGTATACACTACGTGATTTCCTTGTCCGGAATATTAAATTTTACCCATTTTTTTTCTTGCATTTCATTTACACTTATTGGATTGAATAAAATCTACTTCGTCGATAGCACATAAACCACAATAGAATAAATGCACTCTTTAAAATTCACTATATTTGTTTACCATAGCGACACTCTGACGCTAGGTTGACTAACAAATCTTGACTTATCAAATGTATCACCTTTCCAATAAACAGTTCAGCCACATCAATAAAATTCTTATAAATTAACACCCCTGGCATTCCTGAAGGCATTTGCTAAAAACTCGTTATTTTGGGGATTGTGCTGAATGCTGCAGTTGCCTGCTTCGCAAGTAATTTTCTAGAGTAATTTGTAAACTACAAGAACAAAGTAAACTACAAGAAACATTTGTAAACTACAAGAACTGCATTGAACAAATTCCATAAAATATCCACCCTCATTATCAGCTCTGATATCGGTTTAAATATCCCTTTTATTATTTGCAGATGCATGTCGACTGTTCTAATAAAATATTTCAGTGCTTAAGAGAATATATCTTCTAAATACTTGTCACAGACGTTCAGGAGTAAAACAATTTTTAATATCAAATTAATTTGGTTAGAATTTAATATATAGCAAACTTGTTGCTAAGCTGCCTACAAACTAGCATTCTATAAGAGAGCATAAAATACTCGTAGAAAGGAATGTAATTCTGTCGAGAATACATTTATGCCTTTACATTATTAAAATTAAGTTTAAACGGCTTTTGCAAATTACTCTAACGAAGTAAATGTAAAATGTATCAGTTTTATGTATTGTTTCTAATTCTCAAGTTTTTTTATACTGATATGCAATGTACCTTCATAATTTTGCATGTTATCAGTAAGATCCCGAATACATTCGAGAGTTTTTCTAAAATTAAGTTATTAATTTTAACTTTAGAAAAACTCTGTTCATAGTAAAAACTCATTGTGTCTACACGTATGATTAATTCTAAATAGTAATAGTATAAGAAAATCATAAAGTTATTCATAAATTAGTATAGTAGTCACTAAATTATTCCTATAGTCATACAATAGACATACAATCGCCGTCATGAAGCGACGGATTACAGAATAATTTTGATTTCTATATACTAAACCTTTATCATTTTCAGTACTGTGCAATATGTTCATTTTTAAATCAGCTAAGTTTTTAAAAGATCTTTCTTAAAACCCATTTTTCATCTTACAGTATCTGTTAATTTACTATTCATAGAAACTTTTTATCCTATAACAACGACTTTTCTTGAGTTTTTGTAATCACTAATGTGATGGATTTTCTTTGAAAATTTCTGAATAATTAGTTTTACTTGCCTTGAACAAACATTATCATTATGAAAAGGACTTTAAAAAGTACAGAAGCCCAGTACTGGCCGAATGGTATGACTTTTGGTATTTTGATCCAACTTCAGATTCCAGCTGGTTGCAAGAAGAGTTTTCATAGCTCCTATATGTAACATAAATACGAATCACTTTCCCTATAAAAAATCCTCCGTTATGTCTCGCCTCAGGCAGACAGTCAGTGTGTTCGCTAAAATCCGTGTTGTTCAGTCAAAATATATAGCTGTTTTCATAGAGAAAGTTTGATATGTCAAGATAGCAGATAAAAAAAAAGCAAACTAAACCTTTTTCCTACCCTTTCTCTGCAAAATTACGTGAAAGCAGCATCT
The DNA here is from genome assembly GCF_044657685.1 of Stegodyphus dumicola. NCBI lineage: Eukaryota > Metazoa > Arthropoda > Arachnida > Araneae > Eresidae > Stegodyphus > Stegodyphus dumicola. The sequence continues at coordinate 218,031,005 of NC_140771.1, forward strand.
TCCTCTTTTTTTGAATATTCAACCCTTTTCTCCTCTTCCCCCCCCCCACTTACATAAAAGTCTTTATAGTTCCTGAAGTTCTCAGCCCTCCAATGCTCACGTCAAGTCACTGAATACTGATAGTTCGAGCTGAATTCGATTTCTGCGAACGTGCTGACTGTATGAGCTGGCTGACGTGTGGATGAGCACTCAAATTACATACTTTTAGCTTTGCGACAGCTGTAGGTTATGTACTTTATCCTAAATAATTCGATACGTATTTTAAGTGGGCTCCATCGTGTGTGCGAAAAGTATAATGAAAAGATACAGTACGGTACTTAATTGCTAGCTTGAAGAAGATTCTTAAAAAAGGACTCAATCACTATACTTTATAGAGAGCAGCAACTGCGTTTCTCGTATGAGAACTCCCCTCAATAACTAGAGAGGTATTTGGATTAGATGTGTAATTTTCTTGAGCAAAAGCTTCCAAATTCGCATGTTTCACGTATGTCATGGATTTATCTGAAGCATACCCGAAACATTCTCAATAAAATTAAAACTTATAAGATCTAGAACTTTTAGCGATGCATCGCTACAAGCACCTAATGTGGGTTCAGAGTCAGGATGGCAAAAGGTTCGGAAAATAAGAACAAAAAAGAAGAAAACTACATTTAATAAGACAGCTTTGATGAATTTACCAAAGTCAAACTTGAGTTTGAAGCTCAAATATAGAATTTATTGTAACTTCAAACGAACGTCCTTATTGCGTTTATACTAGATATCGGTTTTTGTTGATGTTGAGCGAAGCCTCTTTAAGTACTAGGATTTTCTAAACCCAAAGCACCAGGGACTTACTTTCCAAACTAGAGAGTTATCCAGTTCAACAGACATCTTAAAACCGTTTGAATACCATGTTTACTTCCTGCAGATTGCCCTTTATGCTATTTATTATAAATTATTTTAAGATTAAATACAGAATATTTATATAATTATTTCAGAATGGCAATAAGGGTATTTTCTTAACGCCTTTTTTGCCCATTTTATATAAAATATTTTTTTTCCTTTTAAAGAACAGTTTTGCACCTTAAAATTGTTTCTCCAACAGCCCGATATCTCAATATTGTCATTACTATGACTTAAGAACTATAACTAAAATACTTGTATTAATAGAATGTATTCTAATAAGACAAAAATTTAAGTTATTTGATCAAAAAAATGAAACACCAGTCGATGCTGACATACAGAAAAATTATCGTCCAATAAGAAATATGCTCCTAACAGCTGTTGAGAGATAAGCTAATTTATATATTTTTTCGGTCAGCAAACATTTTATCCTTTTTTGATTAAAAAAACAATTCATAGTCTTTTGACAGTATTATGCATTTTCTTATTATTAAGGGAAATTTCTTAATCATTATGTTCCTCAGGTTATAAAATTCACCTAATTAAAAATTTGTGTTGAGGTTTCATTAATATACATAAATAATTATGGCTTTAGGAAAATAAGTCGAAGCAAAAATGGAAGAAATTTTAGAATAAAATAAAGCAAAGAAAATAAACCCAAATTCTATTCATTCCCTCTTTGTAAGCATTTATAGCATTTCTTTTATCTAACAAACATTCTTTTTCTAGCACTCCCCACGATTCAAATATTCTGTCAAAACAAACTCCATGATAAATAACTCGTAACTCCTTGGGCGTGTATTACGCATTTTTACCTTGGAAGGCCAACGTAGGCATCTCGACTTCATGGCCTCAAACGCAGCCCTTCCCCCCCCCGCTCCTTCTCCTGCATAATACCTTCATGGCAATCTGTTTCGATGAAGAAACCCTTCTCGAGAGTGACCTTTAAAGTAAACTAAATCACCACAATAAAAAATATCATCATTGACATTAAACAGTGAGCTTCTTCCAAGCACTAGGTTGGTTTCCTTTTCCATCGAAAACAATGGTTACTTCCGCTGATCGTTTTTTTATTCACAGAGGTCGCTGGCGATGAGAGAAAGTTAACTCCGAGATTATGAGAAAATTGATTTCAAGCATGAGTGAGAATCTGGTCAATTGTGACGACACTTAACTCCGGCTGCCAGATGTGAAGAAATGACACACACAGCTTGTTATTGTCCATTTCACTGTCACTGGCTCATTGTTCTAAGAAGACACTATCTAAGGACAATATGAGATTTTCTTTTAACTTTCCTTTAAGAAGCATTAGGATACAATACCGAAATCAAGGCAAGCTCTTACTTTTTTTTTTTTTTTTTTCAAATTTCTTCAAAAATTTGGAAACTTTTCAATAGAAACACGAAAACGCATTATTTCGTTGTTATTTATCGTGATCAACGTCAATTCAGTTTCCTTGAAAAGCTTTAATTCTTAAAATACCTCAAAGCAATATTTTTGGAAGTTAACTCTCTTTTCAAAATGAATGAAATTCAGCAAATAATTAAATAGCCAAAAAGCGATGCCCAGCTAGAAGCAAAGGCAGCTAGCTACTAATGTCACTGGATGTTGATAGTTTGCTCTAGATTCCGTTTTCGATTGTTGAAATGCATTATCTGCAATAACTTAGTTTACTTTAAAAAGCTTTATCTAAATCTCGGCCCCAGAGAGACAACCACTGAAAGAGTCGTTAAAGTTAAAAAAGCAAACTAACTACTTAAACGATGTTCAAAACTTGTTTTTATAATTATAAAGACAGTATAAGAAATGCGGTTAACTTAAATTTTAATGAACGACAACAGTCAATATTTTGGTACAAATTTCTAAAGAAAAGGTTTTTAATATACACTAAGGAACAACATAAATTCTTTTTCATTTTTATTTACCTAATACACACTTTGTGCTTATGAACCAATTCATAAATAAAGATTTATTTTTCAGAAAGATGTTAAAGCGCTTGCTTTCGTCAGCAATAAGCAATACAAAAACGTACTTTTCTCCAGAGTAAAACATTTAACATGATTTATCTGCTGACTAATCCCAAAAATTCATTATGGCGAAGTATACAGAGAGCTATTTATCCAAAGGGAAACATGCATTCATGGCGGACATTTTAAGAGAAACTAGCTTATGTCGATGTCACACATGATCAAAATTTTAATAAATCCCATACATACCGTCTTTCTGCCAAGTGCTAAAGCCAGTATGAATTGCCAGTATTTCAGCAATCTTGGTAATTGACCAAATTTGTTACAATAAAGGACGCTAGGATAGTTTGTTTAAGGATGGGAAGCCTTCGGATAAAATTTCTCATATACATATTACACATGCAGTAAACAACGACAACCCCTTGCGGTCAAACTGTTCACCGAAAATCAGTATCTAACTATGACATAGCCATTGGTTAGCTCTGCCTCCAAAAGAACTATTTCGTGATATTATATATGTTTGTTAAGAAACGCAACACTAGCCTGAGGATATATACCTCAGATCCAAATTTGTGTATTTTAAAATATTAGTTGATTATTAGTCATAAAAATTTCATGTAATCATCCTGACTGACATTTTTCCGATCGTGGAAGAACAAACTATAAGCAACAAGCATATTTGTTACATAGTTTTTGCCTACACAAAGCATTCAGTAAGATTTTTGTAGGTAGATTCAAAAGTTTCCGACTTGATGTACGCTCTAAAAAATGTAAAAAATTTAAAACTTTATTTTCAGAGTGATTTCTTTGTATCTCGGTACACTTTTCATAGTCTGTTTAGATTAAATGAAAATGGCAAAGCACACAAGGGTTATCTGCCTGAAGGATGCTTTCGGGGAAGACTCTCTAAGGGGTCATTTGGTTTGCTTGATTACGGTAAAGCATGTACGGTTTATCTCCTAAGTTGAGGGATGCTTCTGTGGGGAACTGGTTCACATCCACATTACACATGGAGAAAACCACAAAAACGCCCATGCAGCCAGCCAGTTCGCCTAGAATCGAACCCAGGTCGAATTACCAGTATTCAGCTAATTTATCCCTCGGCTGCTGGTAGGCCTGATTTCCTAAGGGAAACTGGCTCGGGAGAAACACCCATGCAACCAGACCGTTCGCATGCGACAGAGTCCGGGACGAACTACTAGTATTCAGCTGTCTTTAATCGCTCGGTCATTTGCGGGCAGATTTCAGTTTGAAAACATACAATCACTTGGTGTCAAAATCTGGGGTACAAAGGTTGCACCAAGCTCCTTAACCGCACATTCTGAATTTTTTAAGTCATTGGGACGTTGCTTTTTTGAATTGCTGAAAGAAGCCGAGTACTCATCTTGCAGAGACTTTGTTAATGTGAAGATTTTCATGCACAAAGGCGAAAACAGTTGTTTCAAACACAAACAGATCATGTCTTGCTATCTTCTTGATTTTTAATCTCCTTTCACTCAATATTTCCTCTTAGACACGCCCACCAACGGGGGAGCGGTAAAAGCAGCGGTAGTCGACCTGGGCTCAATTTCACGCGAATGATCTACCTGCGTGGGCGTTTTCCCCATGTTTCTGAGCCAGTTTCCCTTAGAAAGCCCTTTACGATATCATCCCTCCGCTCAAGCAGATAGCCCTAGCTTTCTTTGCTACCGTCTCCCTAGATATGAGCAATTTTTTTCTGGTTTCAGTCCAATTGACGACCTTCAGGAGAATCGCCTTATATGGATCGGCCCATGCAAATTCGCTAAACTCATTTTCTTTTACCGTAAAATAGGAAGAAGACAAATCCGCTTACATATGACCCAAGCATTGTTTTATTTTTTTTTTTAATTAAGATCTTTTTTAGCCAACTTAATCACAGAACGATACTCAGTATAAACATTTTAGAATACATTAGTCCATCACTTCATTCAAAAAAGAACGCATAGAATTCCTAAAACGAAACTTTCAAAATTTATTCATTTAGTATTTCCACTACGTTCCCCTAAGAGAAATTTATTGCTAAACAACATTTTTATGTAAGGCTGGAAACTTTTGGATTGCCTGTGTACACTAACAAAAAAAATAGCGATTTAGCATAACTTCGAAACCTAACCAGCGAAGTTTAATGTCACAAACGCTAGAAAGTATAGTAAATTATCATTTTGAGCTTTGTAGACATACTTATTATGATCATGTATTATATTATGATCTCTATAAAGAGATGTAACTGTGCTTATAATTAAGATAACGTATATAAAGAGCATTATATTTATATATATATAGCTTTCATGCTTTAAGTCTAGCCTATCTAAACCTAGCCTATAAGAAAAACGGGTTGAAAACTAAGCCGTTTTTTTCTTAATTTCAACGCAGATCGTAACGTCAATTTTTCAACACAGATCCTAACGTCCGATTTATTCAAGTAACAACTTCAGAGCACAAATTGAAAATTTCTTGAAACTTTGAGCAAGTATTTGCTATGAAGCATCGAAGCCACTGATAGTAAAGCAATTTTAAAAGCAACCCAAATCTTATTAGAAATTTGGCTTTGGGCTACAAAGGAATTGCTTAAATTTCTCTGGACTGTGTGCAGAAATTTACCAATTAATATTAACTATTACACTGTTCTACTTAAAATATGTTACCTGATTCGAGTACCTTGACTCTAAAATTCGCTTTCAAATAAAATATCAATTCCAGTTGAGATATTTTTAATGGAAAGATAGAGCAGAAAAAACTGATACAAGCCAGTTGCAAATCAATTATTATAAATAAGCACAACAAAATACAGTACCTATATAAATAAACAAAACGAAGTTTAGCGACTGCCATCAAATTAACTTCATGATGGCCAAAGAACTGATTAGCTTAGCTTAAAACATCATATATCTCGAAAAACTGCAAACCTTTCATAGATTCGTACAAAATACCTTCAAAGGCAGTTTCCTTTTGTAATGTTAGTAAGTTTTGTTGTGTTCCTGTAATTTATCCTTAAACATGAACGGGTCTAATTACATGCACTAATGTTCTTTAATAGGACACCTATAAGAAATGTCGATGATGCAACTCAGAATGAATTATTAGCATTTCAGCCTTATAATCTACTATAATATCAGATCCATGCAAATGAAAGTCCAAAATGGATTCATATATAAATTCGTGAGTGGATAGGTATTTAACTCTTGTTCGACAGGGCCGGCCATAACCATATACTCCGCATATTAGTAGTGGCTAAAGACTGCTAAATACTGGGCAGTTTGACTTGAATTTGAACCCAGGCAAAACGACCCAGCTGCATGGATGGTTTTCCCTATGTACAAAGTTAATACGAGCCAGATTCCCTTAGAAATTCTCCCATGGACGCATCCCTGCCCCTAGGCAGATAGCTCTTGTATGCTCTGCCTTATTCAAATTAACCTAACCTAAGAACATTATAATCACAACAACGACTTTGAGAGATGTCAAATTATTGGCATGAAATAGCTCACGGCTCTTTTCCATGTTACTATGAAGTGAGTGGATAAAGTGTTTCTGCGGTTGAAAGAGGATGGAAACACTAGTTTAAGGAAGGACGTGTAGTTCACGATATGGACGTCGCGTATAGACATTTCTAATGAATGATAGTCCTGTCATCAGATTCCGTTGGGATGACATTAATCTATTAAGCACTGCAGCCTCAGATCGGATGTCCTATCGACGGCGAGAAGTCATCTCATCAGGATATCTATGGCTAACTTGATTGTTGTATTTACGCAACAGTGACAAACACAACACATTTGCTGATGTCATCTTCATGGAAAATCTCAGTTTTTCATAATTTCGGTAATGGACGGATCAACAGCTTTTTGGGTTACATTTGATACCTTAACTGCAAACTGCCATAGAGCACCGAACGACAGAGCATCGAATGCATGCACGCAGACGAAATGGAATGATATCATTTTCTTTGAGGAATCACGGTTTTGTTTCAGGGGAAAATGATGATCTCATGATGTTCACCGTTGATAAGGTGAGAGATGCTAAGATTGTATTCAGAACCTGCGTACCGTTTCATTAAGCTTCATACGAGCATTAAGTTATGGGATGGTACTTTATTTAACAGCAGATCACCAAGAGTTCAAAGCGACCATAAGGAATAAGGGCAGCTCGATACGACACAGATATTCTATGATCAATCACACCTCAATACTAGCAAAGTCTCAAATCGCCTGCAGGACTATGCCACACCATATACTTAGCAACAACGCGTAGTTCCTTTAGTAGTGAACAATGTCCCACTTTTACCTTGGCAGCCTAAACCACTTGATTCATCCCCCATCGAAATATGCAATACATGAAATGCATTGAGTGATGGCAGTTCTCCAGAAGATTTTGACTGAATTTTGGTCACGGGTTAATGCAGCTTGGACGGCTCGAGACACCATTAGAACTTTGCTTAATTTAAAGTCCCATAATGTAAAGAAAACAAGTCAAAACAGGACATATGGAATACTAACTGCATCGACGTATATAAAGAGTATTGCTTTGAAATGCTAATAATTTGTTCTGTGTTACCTACTTTACATATTCTGATAAAATAAAATTTATAACTACATTCTGTCCAGGTATTCTGTTTTTTACGAACAATTTTGAGCTCTGTTTTAAAATAATATATAATACAGGTGGCACGAGAAGAATCTTCGGGCTTATTTAAAACTGTTTTATCATTGATAGGACTGCAAGTAGCGTTTACTGTACATAAAACTGCGCTTAGTAATAAACAATATAACACCTCAAATTCGGCTCTATACAAAATTGAGTTTCACTGACACTTTGACAAGTGAGCACATTAATTGGGGTTCTGTGTAAAACTTAAATTATCTATAGGATACCCAATTAATGTTTAAGGTGAATGGGGGCATGTGAATGCAACTCCAAAGGGAATGGTTTTAAAAAAAGAGGAAAAAGCATTAATCGTTTCATTTAACTACTGTAACTATTAAATTAATGATACATTAATTTTTATTAAGCATTTTCAATATTTACAAATCACAATGACATTATTACACATATTAAAAAGATAATTGGCTTTACCCGTTGTCACCCAATGAGGTATGTCTCTCCCATGGCTGAGACAAGGATATGCAGTTAGAAAGTTCGCTAACTGTAAAATAACTTGCATTAAGACTTTTCCATCCGTTAATCGCTGCATGTTAACATTTTATTATATATATATATATATAACAAAATACGATAATGTAAAGCTATAAAAAATTACGATAGTTGCTTTAAGAACAATTGGTCATCTCAAAATTAAATGTTCTAAATTTGATGCTCTCCCCTTAAATTCATCTGTTCTCCTGAATTCGAGATCCTTCCATTTATATCAACAACCTAAAATTAATCACTCACAGTTTGGCTGTTACTTATACATCAGATTTAGCATAAATACTCTTGGCACAATAACTACGTCATTCCTTTCCCTAGCTTCCAACCTGCAAAGAGCTCTACTCCGCTTATGCCGTCCTCTTCAAAGTGCTTACGTCGTACTTATAAAAACCGTGTACATGGAAATTATTGTCTTCTCACTATGATTAAAAATATCTTGTCTGCAAAAAGGATGATTTTTGATATGTGCGAAAATAAAGATTGGTGATTTATAAAAATCCAGTTCTGGTATCTTCATCGGTGTGCCTTAATGATCAGCCATGAAAGATAGCGAAAACTGTTTAAGTAGCGGATTCCTATTACGCATTAAATTAATACATATATATATATAGAGAGAGAGAGAGAGAAAGTGCAAGCAAAGTTAATTTTTTATGTTGATATAAATGCAATTAAATATACTGTAATATAATCTTTATATAAATTTGTAAATGTGTAATATAAATTTAACAATCATTGAATATAATAACGATTTCTGATTAAAAGTAAATGCTGAGAATTATATAATTTATTTTCAAGTTTTGCTTTTGTGACTATATCTGTGAAGTGGCAACATGCATGCTTCTGGGTTGTACTCAGTTGAGGCGTAGCAACTTGATTCTGACTACACTGGGCATTAGAAGTGAAAGCAAAGCTAGATTAACCATTAAGCAAAATAAGCGCGTGCTTAGGGCAGCAAGCTTAGGGCAAATTGAATTTCGGGCAGTAAGGAAAGGGGATACCACAAAAACTTTTCATTTTCCGTTTTATCAAAGAATGCATTATGCAGCTAAACCAAGTTCGAGAGAGAAATAATGGCGTAGAAACAGGCTTTATATTATAAATGCATGTAGAGGCATCAAACTGTTTTTAGGAATTAGGCCCTCTAAAAGCCTTAATCAGGCCTTGAAAGAAAGTTTACAAATTTAAGCAAATACAGGGTGTTTGTAAATTCTTTAAGTAACTTTAATACACTGAAGGTACACATGATAAAAATACTTCAAATATAATCAATACAAAAAGTCAATCAAAATCAATACAAAAAGTCAATCAAAAATCAATACAAAAGTTTCACAGTTTTCCCATACGTCATCCTCTGAACAATTTTTGAATGAAGTCTATCCAAGTAAATGGATCTTTAAAGACTTAGCTATGTTGCTAGCTGATCTCGTTCACCTGGCTTGATCTGATCTCAATAGATTATTAAAAGAAGCACATCAAAATAAATAAGGAGGGGACCGCTATTCATCAAATCCCCTGCTTGAGATAGGTTTAAGATCTGCATCACAAATGTAATTTATGAAATAATTGAGTGGAAATTGGCGAATATTTTTCAAGAGTTCAAAATCAGTTTCCACAACGCTTTATGAAATATTGTGGTAATTTTAAATATCACAAATGTGAGATATACAGAAGAAAAGAAAACTGGCACACAAAAACGCCAATATAGAAATCTCTGTCAAGCCTAAAATAGTTTTTATGCTTAATTTTATATTAAAATAAATTTTTTATCCGCATTGTATACATTTTAAGCCTGTATCCATCTAAAGTTATTATTTTTTAAAGCTGTACAAGGACCTTATATATTTCAAGTATTTTGTGCTAACTCTACAAAAGACGAAAAATACGAAAAAATGAAATTCTTTCGTATTTTTAGTCTTTTGTAGAATTTCGTCTTTTTGCTCTTAATGTAAAAATACATTTCATGTTACTTTAGAACAGATATACACATTTTGTTTGAAAGGATAATGTAATGTCCACTCCAAAGTAATCTTTGGAAAGAAGTGGATAAAACATAAAAGATGAAACTTTTTTTTCGGAAAGTTCCCCACCATTAAGTCTTAAAAAATACTTATATATGTGAGGCTAAGAACAAAATTTAGTTCCGGTTTAATATAAATTTTAAAAATGTTTAATTTACTGAAAATAGTTGAACACTTTCCGGAAGAATACATATTCGTTCTTAAGCTACGAGATGACGATCTGTAAGTTATTTCCTCTATACTTTGCCGAAATGATTTCAAAAGGATGTAAATCATCATCAACATAATGGACATAAAACACGTGCACCTAAAAGACTCTCAAATTACTAGCAAATCCGTTCAAGTCCAGTGCATTTAAAGTCAATCACGCGAAAAGGAAACATTCTTAGCGAAAGCTAATCCTAAATAAACATCCTTCAGAACCTTGACCCTCCCTTCTTTATACAGAAGATTTCTGGGCCTCGCCTGTCTTCACAATGTGTATTTTCCTTCCATGAAACTAGTTCCTACAATCCAGGAAAAGATTAAAATATCACCCAACACGTGCAGCCTTGCTGTTCGAGCGAATGAAAACAAACATGATGTATATTATAGATGTATATGATGGACTTTTTAGAAGGATTGCGCAAGCGTGTAAAATTTGTTACAACTTTTCTTCCCCCTCTCCAACAAATTCTATGAATTAAAGGGGCCATTAACTTCATATGTAGCAACCTTCTTACGAACGTTTTCAGAAGAAAATAGTTTCAAAGTATAAAAGAAACAAGCAATCCACTTTTAATTTCAAAAATACACGAAACAGATAATCCTATACTTATTTAAGATCAGATTCTTAAGTGTGATACCATAATCCTCATCGGTAATATGACGGAAGAACATGCTTTTCAAGCACTTAGGAATTAACAGAAAGGGAAGTATAGTTAAACACATAATGAATTGCCGTTGCTATTTAGAAAACTTAGTTTTCGACTACTCTGAATAAAAGAAGAATTTAATATTTTCTGCGACGCTATAGATTTGTTTCATGTTTCATTAGAAAAATTAAACATCCATATGATGCAAAGAATTGTGAACACATCATCAGCACTAGTTACCCTGTTTAGTAAGCAACAGTTAGAGCACTTGTCTGACCACACCACATCGTTTATTCAGCCACGACAAATAGAAATTAAAAAATATAAAAATGGTCTACAACATGAAATTTGTGGAGTACGTGTTATGCGCACTTGAACATGTACTGACATAATTTTCCTCCGTGAGTTAAAGGTAAATATTTTGAGGCTAACAATTCGCCACAGTTAGGAGAAGAAAAATAATGTAAAAAATACTTAAAAATAAATTAAAAATTTTAATTTATTTAAATAAATTAAAAAATAAATTAAAAAATACTTATGTAAAAAATACTTTTCCATTAAACATTTAACCACTAAGATAGCAACATGTAAACTTCAGCCATCGACATGATGCACCGCTTAAATTAAGCTAAATCCATCTAAAATTGCAATGAAAACTTTACAAATATTCTATAAAGACAAAGAGGAAGAATCAAATGCTAAAGTGAAGATGAGACTATTAAACTTAATTAATCAAATTACTTCACAGAAATTAAAGGAAAAAAAACATTTAGGGTTAACGATAACTTTATGCAAAAAACGACCATGAAGATAGAGCATTGTCAAAATAGGATGTTTCAATAAACTACTGACTTTTTTGTGAAACTCGTTTGCGCAGGGCAGTACAAATTCTTAAAACAATAAATCTCAAGAGTAAACGTTTCAAATCAGCGTATCAAACGCAGAAGTTAAATGGCTAAATATCAAATATTGCCTCAAAATTATATTGAATAATAAGATCATTTTAAAAGCTGGTACTAAAGATGTGTGTATTCGGGTTTAATTTCAGTCCATTACAATGTCCTGAGTATCGTAATAAAATACGTGACATGAATTTTTTTTGGCTTCCCAGAACATATAAAATGCATATTTTTTTTAACTTTCAACCATATATTTAGACAATATTCCGGATACATGTTTACTGGAATAACATTTAAATTCCTTTAATAACTTTTACCTTTGCGAACCTTTTTACAACTCGAATAATTTTTTGACCTCAAGAAATTCAAGCCTACTAATAGCCAAATGGATAAGCGAGCTGAACCACGTTTGAACCGAGCTCAAGTCCCGGACAACGAGCTGGCTTCATGAGGTTTTCATGAATTTTTATGTTTACGTATAAATTAAACCAGCCAGTTTCCTTTTGAAAATCCTAACTTCTCGGTCTGTGCTATATTTATTCTGCTAACTAACCCAGAAAATTTAGTTTTTTTTAGCTCGTTTCTGGTGTTCAAGATGACCTAAGAAAACTCATTTCTCACTTTTGATTTGAAATGGGATACGTACCATTCTTTTCTTCACTTGAAAAGTTATAGCTAATCATACTATTGTTAATATCCCTAACTTCAATACAAAATTAGTGGAAACGTCTGAAGTAGTGAAAGAATTAATAGTCCATGTATTAAATGTTTGAAATTTACGGAAATATTACAATATTCTGAAAGCGGAAAATTTAGAAGAATTTTAGCAATATACAAATTTAAATTTACAACTTGCAGGCATTCGAGCATTCAACTAATAAATATAGTATTATGTTACTGAATATTACATTTTGGTTTAATTTCAACGTGATAATGAAAAGCCGGTAAATATTGAGAGAACAGCTAACATGCGAGTAACAAATAACACGAAGCGTGCGAATGGAGTTGGCGAAATGGCAAAAGGCGTTAATCGACTGGATCGATACAGAATTGTTAAAAACATTCCTTTTGGGAAAAGATAAAAGCGGATCCGTGAAGCGCAATAAAACGAGGTGTATCTGTATTTGATTTTATTTTAAATCTAAATCTTGGGATAGATGCCTTTCATCTTTCGGTAAAGGTCATCTTAGTGAAGCTGCTACAGCGTTGAAAATGACATGAATGCCCTACGCAACCCACCCATTTTGCAGAGAATCGAAGTAGGACGAAATTTAATATTCAGTGGCCTTTCCCACTCGGTCACAGGTGGGCTAAATGAAATTTCTAGTCTAATGTAGGCTAAATTCTAAATATTTTCTATGTTACTTGCTCCAGTAACTGATCTGGCTCATTTATCTAAATGCCATATAAAAAATCTGCAAGTGAATTGTTTTCAAGGATTGCACTTTCGATATATAAATCTTTGTATTGGTCTTAAATTGCTGCATAATAAAACTTAACTAAAATGGGAGTATATGTTGTTTTTTATTATTATTTGTTTACATTAAAGGAACTTAATGAGCAAAGTTCAATCAACAGAAGGCTTACTAAATCGACGGAAGGCAAGTGAAAGGAGTCCATCTGTGCAATTTCAAATAGCCTGTCTTTTTCTTGCCCAAGGATATGACCTTAAAAACTTGCAGAAGGCAAATGTGCTGACCTACTAACATTCTATGAAGTTTTCATTAAGGCTTAAATATGTAATAACGTAGTCTGGAAAATTCCGTTTATTGTAAGACGAATGCGACGACATGCAGACGAATTCTGATGTTCATGAAAGATTGCACAGATGCAATAAAATCGCAAGAAACTTAGTCGCGACTGATTAAAAGTCTTAAAGATTAAAAGTTAAACTCTTAAATCCATTGGCAAGCAAGTAGTTTTCCTGTACTGTCCTAAGTGGATGAATGCTTTCTTGTATTGCGTGCGTACGAGTTCGTAATAGACTGAATGCACATAGGTCCGATGATAGGCAATAAAATTTATTTTTATCAAAGGAAACACTTCAAAGTTCTGGAATTTTCCACAGAAATACTCGTACAGGTGTTCTCAGTATCACAGAGTGCAATCAGTAATTACACTTTAAACTACTAAGAACGTTAAACACAACGCAATGTGAAGTGCACCTAAAGAGAAAGCTAACCCGGAGATCTCAGTTCACTCTGAACTAACAACTCGCAACAAACAACTAAACAAACGAAAGCAGATGCTTCTCGAAATTACTAGACGGCAATATGAGTGTCAAATTACGGGTGCAGCTAACATAGTGGTCAATTACATTTATTCAGTTGCAATACCTATTACGGTAATACAGGGACCGGACCAAAATGTCGCCAAATTTGACAACAAAATAAGTCGCCAAACGGTTTCCAACTCTCGCCAAATTACCGAGATACCCATTTACTCAATGTTAAATGCCACTTGCCCCTGTATTTTTTACTTTTTCGGCATAACTTGTCTCCTTTAGATTTTGTGTTAAATTGCACGGAAAAATACAATTTCACACACAACTGCACTATATCATCAACCAATGCACAAAATTCGTAACACTTGCGTTAAGCTATATCCCTTAACCTAATATTTAGCCCTTGTAGAGTACTGGATGTGTTAAAGGCGAGTGGATTACTGAACTTAATCTAGTACTGACAAGTTAAAACGGAGTAACGAAAGTGCTGGTTCTGTCTTACTGGAAATATTTTATTGTCTTCCCTCATCTTTAAATCTGGGAAAAACTAATAGAAAATAATTTTTCCATCAAATTCTCAAATGGAGTTCCGTACCGCTGGGTATTAAATGTCCTTACTCAGGACATACTAGAAACGGTACAGCTTTACAGATGTTTCGAATCTTATTCCTTTTTACCAGTAAATCTAAATAAATTTAAATTTCGTAGTAATGTATTAAAATCATTTTGATAGAAAAAAAAAAACTAAATGAGTAAACTAGCAAAAGATTACCAATTCGCGAGTTAAACTTTCAAAAGATTACTAATTCCTGAGTTAAACTAGAAGATGATTACTAATTGCTACTGGTACCTAGCTCACCGCGTTATTGTTCCAATAAATTCTTTACCAGATGAAGGTAATATAGTCTTTCGCTACATGCTGGATAAACTAAATTTTTAAGGTTTAATATTTGCATACATTTATATCAAACAAAAAGGCCAAACAAAAAGGCCAAAAATACATAGTATAATAATTAACAGAATATATATTATAAATAAAGGCAAAATCCAAATTCTGCTATGTTAGTGTCGTTCGTAGAAATAGAGACATATGCAACCACAAGGAAATTTTTAATTGAAAAAATTAAACAGTACTCAGAAAATAAACAAATATGTTATTCAAATAAACATATTGGGGGAAAAAAAAGGAAAAAAAACGCTCAGCATTTTACGATCACCCAAAACGATTTGTTAAGGTTTTTTACGCTCTCGCTGAGATCGCAGTTTACAAGTCTGCTGTTGCACTCACTCCTGCTAACCCATTTCGTTTTGCCTGTTTACGCCATATACGATTCAACAGCAAAATTAAAAAATTTAACAGAAGCATATCTTTAGACTTTACTATATACAGTGTTGTGAACTTATATATAAATGTTTTATTCTGTACAGTATTTCACGCTTTCAAATAGTTGAACTTGTTAATCAAAAATTCGTTAAAATTTTGCAAGCTATAAAAATTAATTTCGTGCTTTCAGGCGCACATGTTCGGTGGAGGACTGCGTTATTCAAAATTTGATAGCTCTAGGAACCATCTTTTTTTCACAATGTGAGAACATACGTACATGCAGATTCTGCATTATTTCAGTTTCTTTAAAAATAATACAGGTCGACAATATTTGGTGGCAACAATTTGAAAAGTGATTCGCCGTTTATAATGAACGGCGCAAAATCACATTTCGAGACTTATAGCCCATTCAGGCTATAGACCTTCTGGTCTAAAAAGGAATCGTCAAGGACTACGTTCCCATTTATGATTTCTCGTATTCCTTGTAATTCTTGATGTTCCGAAAAGTATTTGTTCACATGTTATTTGTCGCAATATTTACTACCTTCTGAAAAGTCCACATAATTTAAATCAATATACGTTATTAAAGGTAAGACATTGATCTAGAAAGATTTTAAAATCAGAGATTCATATTCAAACGAGACATTTTTATACGATTAATGGACCAATAAGTAGAGAAAAAAATTGTTAAAGAGAAAGGATCAACCATCATTGCGCAAGAAATAATGACAGAAAAGGTAGTACTGCTTTAATATTCTACTCTAACATGAAAAACACAGTTTTTCGTACATCTGGAAACTTTTAACTTATTCGCTACTAAACATGTTATAAGTTTGATGCTGAAGAAATGGCTGGTACAGGCAAACCGTTTCCTAGGTTACAGGAAATGAAATTCCATTAACAGGCTTCTTCTCATAAAAGGTATCTCCCGAGAATTTAAGAGATCCGTCAACAGAAGGTAAAATGTATTCGCAGATAAACAAGACCCTTTTAATATGCAAGGAAACTACTCATTTTCAGGTGATTTTTTTTCCTCGGGAAGAAAAATGTAATCTATCTTCTTTGAATTTTTAAAATATGTAATTTCGTTTACACTTATTTATTGCACTTAGAAAGTCTCTGAACAGGAGTTGCATATTAGCCTATAAAAGTTGTGAAAAAAAATCAGGTTTAATCTTTCAGTTTCACTATTAAGATAAAAAGAATATTAGCCACAAATATATTGTTACAGTTTTTTTATTTAATTTGTTATTTTTAGTAGAATTATGATTAAAATTGTTTTATATCCCCTTGCAATGCAGCACGAGATTTATTTAAAGAGAAAGCTACGCAGGAAAAGCAAAAATACAGGAGCACGCGCGTTTAATAAATAGATATCTCGTAATTGTAGTCTTTTGCTTTCCAGAAAACTCGAGAAATAAAAATTACCATAATGCTCTCGTGTATGATTAAAAAGCTTATAAAAGCCGGATTAAAACATCTCAGTTCAGTTGTTCATTTGTTGTTTACTTAGTGCTGTTATTGATTGTAGCGAATTCGCGGTGAGATCGGATTAGATTTCTCTGTGTTTTGAATTGAGTTCTATTTATATTTTAGTAGTTTAAAATATAACTATATACTAGTTATATTTTAGTAGTTTAAAATATAACTACTGTGAGATATTGTGTTATTGTACGAATTACTCCGAGGAAATTTCAGCATTTTGTTTTATTTCTTGGGATAAGAATAAATTTTATTCACTTTTTATCGACTTATGTGCATTCAATCTATTACAAACCCGTACGCACGCAACAATATATAGTCATCAGCCTCGCTCATGATCAAAACTTCATTCTCGTCTTTTTAGACATCATCTGTACATAATAGTTAAGAATCTGCAAAATCGTTGCTTCAGGTCCCGATTTTGCAGTGTGAGGTTATTAAATTATGGCAAAGCATAAGAGGACTATCTGCTTAACGGGAGGAATACAATGGTGGAGGATTTTAAAAGGGCTTCTAATTTATATTTATATCACATATCGGAAAGCTGAAAAATGAGCTTAAAGCTTGACGCCACTTGGTTTTAAGAAAAATTGTATTGTGGTTCCTGTGCGAAATAATTTTTCAAACTAACGTTTTGCATTATATTCAAAGAAACGGACATATAATCCCGTAAAATATGTAGCTGGTATGCAGATTCTTAGCTTTGTTATGACAATACGAAATTCATATTAAATTATGACAATACGAAATTCATATTAAACAATGAACAATTTAAACTTTAAATGAAGTTCACTATTATATCAATAATACCCAACAAGATGACAGCTCATACATTAATTCAAAATTAAAAAACTATCTTTTCCCCCTTAAAACGACTTTCTGAAAATCGGTTCATATTATATGAATATCTTAATGTATAAAAAATTATTAGGTAATTTAACATATCTTTTATCAAAGTTCTTTAGTGTTATTCCGATGTTTAGTAATAATACCATTCTAGTATTATTATTATCATGTAACCACTTTCAACTTATCAACAGCGCATATGTGAAAATGCTTACATATTTATATATACAGTATATGGAAGCCCTTTTGTGTTCTTATAAAACGTGTTCAAAAACAGAGCCAAAATTTAAGGCGGTCTTGCTCATAACATGATCCTCTGATTTAAATTTAAGATAAAATTTAAGGCATCAATAAAACCCGTTTTTGATGATACCCCTGATCAATAAAACCCGTTTTTGATGATACCCCTGATCAATAAAACCCGTTTTTAAAATCGAAAATCAATAAAACCCGTTTTAGGAATTTAACTTACAGATAAAAAAAACATACTGAATGCATCAAAACAATCCTAGATTCAGAACAAAAAGTACGTGCTACTTATTTCATTCAAACAAACATTGTTTAGTAGATAGAGATAAGGCTAAAAATGTGCAAGAAATCCAGGCCGTTTCAGATAGACAAAAATATTTATAGATAAACGTCTGTAAAAGCAAAGACTACATTTATTTTTCCTACTGCTGAAGAGAGTTTTCTTAAGAAGTAATACTTGTTTAGAACATAGTTTTGTTTTGTACCAAACCTAACAGATGATGCAGTAGTGTCTCTGGGCACACTCTTTGGTTTCTTGCTTATATTGGTTGCAGGTACTGAAACTCTTCTTTCATTTTGTGCCAGACAATATTATGGATGAAAAGAATTTTACAGATCAGAAATGTCAAAAGTTTACTGTAAATACTAGCAATGACACAGTACACTCTAGCGACATCCTTGCACTGGAAACAGGAAACCAAGCATTTTTTAAGATATTCCAAAGATTTCTTTTAAAGAAATACGTTTTAAAACTGTCAATGTTAAAGCCTTCAGACACAAGAAAAGTTCGCGAGAAACTGGCTCGGATTCACGTTGCACATAGGGAAAAAACGAAAACCCCTAGGTAGCCTGTCCATTCCCTAGAATTGAAGCCAGATCGAATAATCAATGCTCAACAGCTTTAGCGCTTGAACGATGGTGGACCATTCACTGAGGGTTTCATATGAGAAATAAACACGTATTCAACTTACACGTGGATAAAAGCACGAAATATCCTCGTTGCCAGTCCATTCGCTGAGATTCGAACCTCTGTCGAAATACCAGTACTCAGTGGTCTTAACTCACTTGGCTATTTAAAGAGGGGGTATATCACTAGTAAAGGCGCAATTACATCTTTCTACGAAGATGTTTTGAAACACTTAATAATTTTATGCGTAATAAACAAGATATAATTCGATCGGTTTTGAGCTCTATTATCTTAGGTATAAAACTATCAGAAAAAAAATATTGGATAAAATCAATAACCAATACTTACAATAAATAGCAGCAAACACATATCAATAAAATGCATTTCAAGATTTATTTGCATAAACAGAAAATACCCGCGCCAAGAAAATATTTTCTTAACTTCCTAATTCACGGCTGATTTATATAACGAGAAGTCGTTAACCGGAGGATTTATTCTAATTACGGTACACGTGTTTAAAACCAAGAGAATATCTGTCACTCGACTCGTAATCTACGAACATGATCGTAGTGTACAATTTATAGCAACAGCGACGTAAAGTAATGTTCCTTACACGTTTCCTGGCATGACCCAAAGGAAATATGGCGTCTTTTATTGTGAATGGTTTCTGAAAATTCATGGACACTACCTTCAAAGCTCACACTTCAGCGCATAAAAAGGGATCCACAATTCATCTTTATAACCTGGACAATTATTCGTTGGGTAAGGCTTGTTATATTGGGCGGCAGAAGCATCACACAGGATTTAGACTTTCAAAAGAGTCATTATTTTATAATATTTGGCCATGACAGGGGTTTTTACTAGAACTGCATTAACATCTTTAGCCCTTTCAAAATTCCGATGTTAGTTTTATTCAGTTTCATTGATTAACATGAAAATTCCAAGTGATATGTTGTTATAATCCCTCAATCAATACCTTTATTAACTCAGGGAATGAGTTTATCAATGTCGTAAAGATGATAGAATATTATCTCCAGGTACTATTGAATGACCAAGGACTTCAGTTTCTCGATGTCTGAGTCTTCCCTTTGTTATTATTCTTCAGTAACGGAGGTTTTCTCCTGGATTCGTAAAGGCAAGTTTTGCGCTTCACGATTTTATAATAATCCTAATACTTGGCACAGTATGCAATGAGACAGTTATGACCTTTCATGCATTAAGAAAATCACAAACATAAAATAAAAGCATTTTTACGACCAAAAAAGAACCTTACTAGGACTCCTATATTAATTCATCATTGTACGCAATACTGCAGATAGCCCATCTAAGCAGCCCTATTGCTAAAAAACATTTTATGTGCGAAATGATCTCCATCAAGGTCCAGTTTGATAAGCTGAAATAGAAATCTCTAGTTTTCTAATAAGCGAGAAAAACTTTGGTCATGTCTTGCATAAAAAAGTAACATCCTGTGAATAGACAAGCCAATTAACTTTACTATCATAATAAGATGTATGATCGTACACACTCCCTTCCCGAATCCATCACCGAGAGGAACTTTGTGTAGCACGTGATGTTCAAAACTGCTCATGATAATTTTTTGAAAAATATTGACTTTTGTAGCTAATCGGACTGTAGTTCAAAATTTATTTCCTGTCTTATGTATGAAAAGATAAATGCTCTTTTTAAATCATCAAGGAAATAGCCGCTATGCAGACAGCCAGTAATTATGTTACTTAACATGTCTATGAGCTAACTCAGTTCAACAGATTCTTAATCCTTTTATTTTTCTTCTTTCTTCTGAGAAATGAAATTTTTTAACGATCATATGAACTTCCTCAAGAATTGTGAAACTGATACAGTTCTTTATTCTTGCTGTAAAAAGCAAATGCTGAACGACTTTTCAAAATTTTGGCTGATGAGAGAACGATCTGAAAAAATTATTTTTTCATCTCTCTTCGAAGCCTTGGGCCATTCCTTCTTCATAATAAGCATAGTTTGCATCATTTATAGTAAACTTACTAATTTGACCTAAGATACTCATTTTTGTAATGAATGTCAAAAACGAATAGTCATCAAGATGTAGGTTTGCAATTTTATTTCATAATTCCTTTTCACACTTTGCAGTATTCTCGAGAAGGCTTCGCTGAACTATTCTCTAGAACTTTTCGCTGATCAGCGAATAGTTTTTACCAAATTCTGTTCCCCTAAAAGTGACTGAGAGCTTAAAAATTGCTAAATACAGGTAGTTCGTCCGGTTCAAACTTACGCAGACGCTCTGATTGAACGATCAGTTTCCGTAGTTTTGCCAATGTTTAACGTAAATAGGAGCCAGTTTCCTTTAGAAAAATACGTCCCGCCGAGCGGTTAAAGACGGTTGAATACTGGTAGTTCGATCTGGCTAGGGTTCGATCCCCGGCAAACAAATTGGCTGTATGGCTGTATGGTTGTTTTCGTGGTTTTCCCCTAGTATAAACATTTATACGAACTACTTTCCTCTAAAACATCCTTCACGAAAGCATGCCTTTCCCTAGGCAGATGCTCACATGATTTCACCTACTCAAATAGCTTAAGGGGACTCATACACCTTAAAACCCATAAGATATTCGAATAGGTGACTGTTGCAAGAATTGAAATAACTTATTTATTTTAAAAGCAATTACTACCAATTTTTTACAGCTGACTACATAATATAGCTGCTTTCTGAAATAGTAATCAGAAAGTTTGTGTTGCCACAAATATTTTTATAATTTAATCCGCTTTGTGACAACATTTTTCGTCATGTTTCCAACTTGCGCGCACAGTTTAAAACATTCTGTTTCATAATTTAATTCCATATTTAATATATAGCTTTTATAACATTTGGAAACTAGTGTGAACCTAAAATTCAAAAAATTTCATGTTAAATTTTTATTTTACTTTGAGTTGAGTTTATAAAATGTATTTTATTAAAAAAATTTGTAATGTTTTCGTCCATAAAATTTTTCAATATTAAAATATTCATCATATTGTTGGTTCAGTTAGAAAATAGTGCCCATATAAATAATTCCATCCAATTTCAAGTATGTACCATTAGCCATTTTTAAAATATCATGCGCGCAAGGTGGAAACATGGCGAAATATTTTGTCACAAAGAGGATTAAATTACAAAAATATTTGTGGCAACACAAACTTTTTAGTTACTAGTTTCCAAAGCAGTTATATTATGTAGTCAGCTGTAAAACGTTGGAAGTAATTGCTTTTAAAATAAATAAAATATCCCAACTCTTGCAACAGTCACATATTCGAAGATCATGAGGAGTCCCCTTAACCAAACTCAACTACTGTTACAATTTTCCACAGAATGTTAACTGTAACAATGTTTTGTTTACATTCAATGGATTTTAGCATTCAGTTTTTGCTGAAACTGAAGGCAGATAGATATATTGGTGCCCTTAATTGTTGTTGTAGTACCATTTAAATTATTAAATGGTCAATCATTTTATCAATAGCCTTATCAATATTCTCTTTCGTTCCGATTTTAAAAACTTTATGAGGGCATTTGTACACAGTGTTATGGAATAGCCTCTATACGTAATTTTCTTTGGTTTCTGACCATCTTATTTGCAGCACCTAGACCTGCAATTACAGAACTATAATCGAGGGAACGTTTTGTTCACACTGAGTGGAACAGGAATTTGGGAAGTAAAAAGTAAAATATCTGAAACTTTTTGTTAATAGTGTCTGATCTTATTTTCTTTATAATGTGTTGTTAGAAAACAGTGCATTTTCCTGCATATGTTTTTAGGCCGCCAGTAAGAGAATTTAGCATTAAAATTTAGCTTCTCCATTAAAATTTATTAAAGCATTAAAATTTAGCTAAATTTAGCTTCTCCAGGCCTCTTGTTTTATTAAAGTACAGTAATATTACAGTACAAACAGAACATTTCACTAGCATGTCGGCGCAATATATTGTTATTCTTTTCTTCAATACTAATAAATGACTTTCCCTAGAGAAACTGGGAATTGGTGAGTAAAGGTGAAGAACAGACAAAATCTAAGGCCAGACCTCCATTTATTTAATTCGAATATTCATAGGCATTTCGTCAATAGCGATACTCATGATTAAAGTTAAAAAGGATTAGAAATACTTAAAAAGGTGTATTCACTGGAAAGAAACTTAAAATGCGTTATGCCTAATTTAGAGAGATCTTTCAAACCTGAGCAATTGGGACGGAAACCACATTATTCTCTTACATCTTCACCTAGGATTACTGAAAATAAATGTATTATTTAAAGACAAACGTAAGTGAGAGAAGTCTGTTTCTAAGATTAATGCAAACATGAAGCAAATATTCCATTCCCCGAAAAGCAATGCATATTTTCAAACTAATAACGAAACTTTAAATTGGCATGAATCCCACAAATTCAAGTACAGCATCTTAACAAATAACTTTTCTTTACCTAGGATATTTTCCTCGCATTTTAGTATCATCAGTTTCAAGGGAAAAGACCCAGAACATTTTATCTTAAAATTATGAATTATTTTTGTTAACATTATAACATAAAGGTATAATAAATTGTATAAAGTGTAATTAATGGGCCTTTAAGACCTGACTATATAAGTTCAGTCTATTATTGCACGTTAACAGAGTCTGAAGGCAATAAATGTACAGAAATGTAAAGAATTTGCGCAGAAAATGAAAACTACGCTGTAGCCAAAATACAGATAGTTCACTCACCCAATAAAAAGAGGGCACTGTCCTAAAATCGATAAATCGTGTGAGAATGTACTTCTTGTGGGCAGTAAAAATCATAGGAAATATCCAAGCGGTGAAAAAGGGAAAAACAGAAAGCAAGTCTGGCGAGAATTTTGATTGGAACAAAAGACTATAAATCATTATAAATAACCATCATTCCAGTTCTGTGAGTGAGATCGAGACATTTACATATATTTACAACACGCAGCGGCTTTAAAGTTATTCAAATGAAGAGAATATTTTCGATTTTATCAAGGAAAACGAATTAGATACAATCAAAAACTGAAAATCAAAACATTACGACTGATATTCTATCATAATCAAGCAAGCTTGCTTCTGAAAGTTCGTATTTTTGAAGTCGACCATCTTTAAAGTGATCACAGCCCGTATTCTGCTGCATGGGCGGTAAGTGGGGTTTCGTTTCGACAACAGCTATATTAAAACTGCATGGAAATATTTTATTTATTAAAGAATAAAACTATAGTTAGAGGCGGTAGTACTCGTAATTAACTATTTCTTATTAATTACTTAGAGCTGTTGATGATAATTTGGCAGTAAACAGCTGGCATCCTATCGCTATTGCATCCTACACAGGTACTAAAAATTAATAAAGACTGTTAAACGACCGAGCGGCAGATTCGCTAAACACTAATAGTTCGACACAGGTTCAAATACTGGTGAAACGTCTGACTGCAAGGTCCTTTTTCATGTTTTTCTCGTGTGTAACGTAAATGTGAAGAGGTTCTCTCAGAGATTCCTACACGAAGGCATCCCTTCCCATACGCAGATTACCCTCGAACTGCTTCCGCCTTATTCGATTAACCTAACAATAAACAAACCACATAAACATTAAAAATGTGATCAGCTTTTGTTAAATTAATTACCTTTCTAATAGCCTTATTGTTTTTCTGCCCGATGTTACACACTTCAAAAATTTGTTTTTCCAAATTATGAATAATTTCATTGTATGGGAATTATTATTCTCGATGCTTAGACAACATATCAAGAACTTTAAAATGGCGGATACATTCTATCATGATGAATTGGCAGATACCAAGGACGTATATATTTATGATCTAAATAAGAATTAATAATTGGTTAATAAAATAAAGCTACGATAGCACGTTTAATTGCCAACAAAAGTTCAAGGATGCTATTATTCGCAAGTTACTGCCTATGGAAATCATGATAATGTGATAAGCGTTTTCGCTAATAAGTTGATTAAATGACTGATGTGTTCAGCCCTTCCTAATAGATGTTCAATGAATAGGCCATTAAGCAAACAAATTCGAAAAGCATAATAGCATTCAGTTTATTACAGATGAATTAGTTACGGAATCTCAAGATAATGAAAAAATGTCGTTAATTTTTCCTAGAAATAAAAACAGCATTTTCTTTCAAGAACGAAAATTAAATCAATTGGATTTCACATTTCTTTCTGACAAATTTAGCTTAGCTTTATTATACATTTACAACATCTTACAAACGAAAAACACTTTCGTTTCTTAAGTAATCCCCTACCTTTTGAAAAATTTTCATTGAATTCGTTCCCAAAAAATATGAAATTCCCAGAAATTGAAGTAAATCACACGAAAATTGTTGAGGTCGGCAGTTCGTGAGTTCTTTATTTGCTGAAGGCGGCAAAATGAACTGTTTCTTACGTAAGTCATGTGGAAAACCACACACCAGCTCGTGTTGCCGGGAGATAAAACCTGAACTAAATTTCAGTCTTCAGTTGATTTTATGCAGTTAACTTATCGGTAAGGTCACTTATAATGGTAAATAATGAGCATAAGTTAAATGTTACGAACAAAGAAAATATACTGAAGATGACTGGAAACTGTTACAGCTATTAACAGGCATTTTACTTAAATAAATTCCAGGGACTTAGCTATTATTCACTCAAATAAATTTTCCATTTGCATTAACTTTCACCACAATACAAGCTAGTTTATTAACAACCTGCCCCCATTTTATTAATATACTTTCACAATAGTATTGTCTCACAGACCATTTCCATAAATTACATACAAACTGAATTTTAATACACACGATCGGTCCATTAATTTGTTTGTTGTTTTAAAGTTTGACAATGTGAGACAATTTTGGTAAATATACATTGTGAGTTATGATGTAATGAATTTTGTTATCTTCACTAACACGAAGATTCTAACAAATAAGGAAAACATCGCAGTCTTGAAGATCGAATTACAGTGGTTCACTGATGAGCGTTCAGAGCATTTGAGACTACACGTTATAGAGAAATTACATTTAAACATCGTTTGGAATTTCATTGAAATACTTTCAAGTTTGAAGAATGTTTAGTTTGAATTGAATATATTAACAAAACTTCATGTAATGTGTTAATAAACGATCGCTTAGTGCGTGAGCTGCTTAAATCTGAGAATTGAAGTTCGGATTTAAAATAATTGGTAAAATGAAATTTTTATCACTATTATATAAAGATAACCATATCTTTCTTCCCAAAAATAAATTACGCCAATTTATTAACATTAATGCCATTATTAACCAAGTTTTATCGACTGTTCAAGTTCAAGCTAATATTCTTTTCTTGCCAAGATTTCTCTGAAAATGGTTGTCTTTCCCTTCCATGTACGCTTCCCAACTTAATATGAATTATGATATTATTGTAAATATCATAACACGAGAGGCAAGAAATTAATTCACACTGGAGATGCGAAAGACTGGTAAATTAATTTAACGCAGCAAGGATCATCTATCTTCAGACAGGTCGGCCTTGAATATGAGAACTTTCTAAAGTAAACTTGGATTGAATTATTTAAGCAAGCGAAGAACATGAGACCTATCTGCCTAGTTAATCTGGATTATGACTGATAGCTCCTCTACAGATAGAATCGGCGATCTACAGAAAACTACTCATATTTATGTTATGCATGAAGAAAACTTCGGAAACGCATGTAGGCAGCCGGTTCAATTGCTAGAAATTCGAGTCTAGAATAGAATTTCTAACGATCAGTGGCTCCTACAAATTACTCTGCCGTCAGGATGGCAAATAAGAGCAGATCGATGGTAAGAATGCAAGAAAAAAACATTGGTAACGGCTTTAGATCTGTTATGTCTTATCTAGTACACAAAGAATCACCTACATTGTGAGAAACTTCTAATGCGAAACTACATTTTGGCTATGGAAATAAATACTTAATGTTTGATTAATCAGTTATGACAAAGTACTCAAAGCTATCTGCCTAAGAGGGAATGCTATCATGGGTGATTTTATTAAATAACCTTCTTTATCGACATTACGTAAAAGCAAAACCAGTCACATGCCCATGCAGACAGCATATTCACCGAAATTCGAAACAGAATTGAACTATCAGTGGCCATATCCGTTAGGCCAGGGTTTCTTAAACTGTGGACCTGCAGCAGAGGTCGCCAAAAATTTTAGAAGTTTTGATATTTCTTTAACTTATTATAATAATTTTAAAATTACCGAGTATTTTTACATAATGTATCAGAAAATAGATAAAGATAAGACAATACAAACAAAGAAAAAACGAAAACGTTTCGACGCATTCTTTGTATAATATAAACGTTCATTTCCCTTGCTTTGCACATGACGCTGTCTGTTACTTATTTAAATTTTTCACATTGTTCTATGTCTTAAAATTAGAAATTAAAGTTAATAACGTAAAACTGCAATAGTATATTACAGTACAAGTGAAAACGTTGATAGTTTCACTCACGTGTGCGTCGGATTTGCGCAATACTTATGGGGTCTCACAAAATTTTTGTAAATATTATGGGGGTCCTGGGGGTCGTGAAAAAATCTCAGTGATAAAAAGGGGGAAAAAAAGCTTAAACTTTACTGAAAAAAAAGCTTAAAAACCTTTGCATTAGACTATTGGTGTATATAATTTGTAAAGATGAAAACTGTGGACAAGATCAGTTTTAAATAGATTTTTGGTGCAAAATTAGTCAAATGTGTTCAGTATGCTTGAAGATGAGAAAAAATTTTACTTTTTTCGTTAAAATAGATTTCAATAATGAGAAAATATTTAATACTGCAGACTGATGATTAACGCAATTAATTTTAGAAATTGTATTAAACAGGTAATATCGAAAGATCTGAAATAAATTTTAATTTGCATATTATTATGTAATATACATCAGTTAAAATAGCTAAATATTTTCATAGTAAAATATTTTACTTTTTAGTACTTAAATTTAATTTTAAGTGATTAATTCCTAATGAGAATTTTATTAAGATAGTCTGCTGAAACAAAAAAAATTATTTAAAAAAATTATATAAATATTGAAAGAAATGTTTTCTTCTCAAATATTTATTTTGTTAACGGAAAGACAATAAAAGGATTTCCTGAATTAGGATTAAATTTAATTTTTGTAAGTGTTGACATGGGAACAACTATTTTCGCTGTTTTTTTTTTTTTTTTTTTTTTTTTTTTAACTGTCTTTCCTGCATTACAGAACTGGTCTGATCTTTGGAATATGGTAACTGGTAGTTTGGCGATATTTTGGAGGCGATAAAGGTTACTACCTAGGACTTTGGTAATAATGTGAGAAGTACCGGAAGTACTCAGTTCCGATTACGCATTATTTTGTGTGAGGGAAATGAGAGATCATGAAATATGTCATGTGACATTAATGGACGAATTATAGTTCTTTAATCGGAAAAGGGGGGGAAATCTGGAAATTTTGTATTTAGCTTTATTCTGTGTTGTGTGAAACAATGTTGGTTAATTTTTGAATCCCATGGCCCTAACTAAAGTGAATTCGAAATGGCTATTTAGGCATTGTGATAAAGAGAATTTTGCTTTTTATTTAGCGGAGGAAATATGGAGGAAAAATTCGCAGATTATTTAAATTAGTATTTTTAATTATTTGAGGATATTATTTTTATGCATTGTTCTGAATGTAAGGAGTAAATAATATCGTATTATTGGAAAATTGTTATTAGCAATGATTTAGTTTAAAGTAATTAGGATTCTAAGCTAATTTTTATTAATTTAATGTATGTGCTTATTTATATTTTAAGTAGTGTTTTTAAATTTAATTATATTTTAATTAAATGATAGTTATTTTGTGAATTTTATGTTTGTAGGAATTTGGTATACGTTTTAGTTGAAGTAAACGTGCATGGAAATAATTTAAATATTTGACACTAAGTATTTGTAACCATTTGTAATGTTTGCGGTTATGAATTCGTTGGTGACGTTTATAATATAATAGATAATTTAGAGGTAAAAGTTTTTGGATATTTTATTTATTTTATACGTGGAAATGGTATATACTTTTTCGCGATCAGGTAATTTCATATATGTGCTTTTTCCCGCTTTTAAAGATTCACAGAATTTTTTTGCATTTTCGTGCAAATTTTTGTAATTTATGAGAGAATAGCAGTGTTGATGGATAAAGTTAAGAGTGTGTGCAATGGCATTTTTGTGCAATTCTGGGATGTTTTTTTAAGTAAAAATAAGTCGACGTGTAAATGGTTTATGTGTATGTGCTGTTCTGAAAAACGCGCAAGGAGTTTGCGATTGTGCACTTTTTCCCAATTTTGCAGTTAATATTTGTCATGATTAAGCACTTTTGTTACATAAAATTTCTAGCATAAGTGTAATTCGGCTAGTAGATTGTTGGAAAAAGTGTTCAGTAAATAAAAAGAAAAGAAACATGTCTTTACTTCGTGAAGACAAAATGGCGGCGAAAAAAAAAAAAAAAATAGAGGGTTGCTGTAGCAGAGTTGGTCGCCAAAAAATCGCTAAGTTACCATAATCCAAAGATCAACCCAGAACTCTTTATAAATAACTTGATTTAAAATCAAACCTAAATCTCATATATAATTGAATCATTATAATACATATAAATTGATTAGATACTTGAAACTATAAACAGTATAGAATGATTACTTAGCAATGTAAAATTTCATATATTAACGATTTTCCCTTGTTATTAGGGATGTTCCCTTGTTTCCATGAGAAAAGAAATTTTCATTGTTTAGTTAACGCATCATTGAAGCTTAATTTCTATCACAGTGAATTTTTGCATAAATTTAAAATTTTTAAATACGGAAAATTTCAAAAATCATACCCAAGTAAGATAGAGATTAAAATTATCATATTTAACCGTCTTATAGCTCCAAATTAAAGCTCATTAATTGGCTTACTTAATTATTTAAACCAATAATTTAATTATTAATTGGTGAAAAATCCAAATGTGTTACCTCCAAAACAATAAAAAGTTGCACAATCGATTATTCTATAAGATATTTTTGATTTCTAGTTTCAAGGCTCAACTGAAAAAGAAATTATATCACTTATCATACTTATTGATTTTATCAGCAGGAACAGTTATCTATTTTATACCTGTATTAAGTGCACATGCTTTGTGTTATCGATGCTTTCAGTAGAGCACTTCAAATTTATTGACTCCTTCCGATTAATCTTAAAAATAATATATAAAGAACAACTGAAGAGAAGTCTTAATTTCTATTCAATCCATTTTTAAAGCTCAAAATATTAAGAACACATAAATTCAAGCTTAAATCCCATCTAGAATCACAAGTCAATTATCGTTTGTAATCGCCATGCTTGGCTTTTATTGAGAAATGTTCGTGAAAAATTGTCCATGATTTTGAAAACTTTCAAATATCTCCTTGCAGTGTCTGTATGGTTTCGAAGTAGTTGTTAGAAATGTGATGGTAAATAGTGTGGTGTGGTGTATTTAATTATGGCAAAGCACACTAGGGCTATCTGCCTAAGAGGAGGGATGCCTTCGTGGAGGACTTTCTAAGGGAAACTGGCTCGTATACACGTTACACATGGGGAAAACCACGAAAACACCCATGCAGCCAGCCCGTTCGCGGGATTCGAACCTCGGACCGAACTACCAGTGTTCAGCGACTTTACCGCTCGGCCGCTGGTGGGCTGTGATGGTAAATAAACTGTATAGTTTCTACTTCAATGTGTAACAAACCAGAGACACTTGTGAAAAAAATATAATATACATGTATTTATATACACACGTATTTTATAAGAACTCGGCGAAGGTTACGAATAAGGGCATTATTGACAAGTTATAAATATTTATTATTAAATTATATCCTTTTGGGGCGGCCTATCGTAGCTCCAGGTTCAAGATTATTACCACATATTTCACAGAAAATCAAATAAAATACGTAAAGAAACAGTTCTGTTTATGTCTAAAATAATGTAATCTTTACTATATTTTATAGTAAATTCGCATTCACAAATTATATTTTAAATTCTATGCACAATTATTAAATAACCGAAATATTAAAAATAATAGTCTGCTAATTAAATGTCGCGCATGAGTTACATAAACGACTTCAACAAAATATCATTATTGTTAAAACAAAGGCAATTACGAAACATCATATTTAATACTTTATGTACTTTATTAAGGATAACTTTCTAACCCATCACTGTCTTTAGAAAGCGATTTCATTTAAATGTGATGAAAAAGATGAAAGTTTATCGATGAAATGTTTCTTGGCTTAGTAAAGAAAACTCCGATTGTTCTTCAAACTCCAGAAAGCATGATTTTCTACATTCAGAGTTACAAATTTTCACATACATACAAGTTTTTACATTTAGTCATTCAAATTTAAAAAAAAAGATTATTAATAAACCTATTTCGATATAAATATTTTCTGGCTAAACAACAGCAATAGAGAGCAATGAAACTTCCTATTAAAAAGGTATAACATTATATGGGTTGTATTAGAGGTTCAAAAATTACTAGCCCCCAAAATTATTGAATCATGTTAAAACAAATCAAATTGATTTTGAATAGCTACAATTTTACATCCAAATACTTTTATTATAAATTCTTCATAAAATGCAATAAAAATCAAAAAGTGTTATACAAATATCTGTCAGAAACAGAAATAGGAATGTTCGTTCAAGAACAATATTTAAGCCAAGGTATCTCAAAGATATCCTCTGAAGGGAAGAATTTTATACTAGTTTCAGGGAAAGTTCTATACTATTTTATACTAGTTTCAGGGAAAGTGTTTTTTTTTTTATTAAACTGTATGAATATTAAAAGGTAATTTTATTCAAGTTAGGATATTTATCAACACTTTCTATATTTTTTCTTGTTTAATTTATAAAAAACACTACAAAATAATGTAAATATAAATAAATGTAAATGTATTTTTTCCAATTTTGGAAAGGAGAGGGATGATCGTCTGGCAATGGTGGAAGGTGTGCATGAGGCAAAAAAAGATTGAGAACCACTGATTTAAACCTTTTTTTAAAACACTCGGAAAATATGTTTTGCACAGACAACAGTTGTATTATAATGTTAATATAAGCCCGATTTTAAATCCTTCTTTAAATGCTTTTCTCGTTCTTAAAAAAAAAAAAAAAAAAAAAAAAAAAAAAAAAGCATCGCAATGATTTAATTTATCGCTCGGAACTTGTTTTCACTTCATTACTCTGCCGCGACTTAAATTTCGCGCTTAAATGTTATTTTTCACTAATGTGATTTCGGCTTTTTCAGTACTCCTCGGCTCGCTAAAATATTTGCAGCAAATTTATTTGCATTATTACCCACAGTAGTTATGAGACCGAAATTCAGACTAAAAAATGTTTTTTGATAATTAAAACGGAATACATTTACTGTCTGCATTATGTTTTAAGCTTACTGTACCTACGACTCCCCATTCACAATAAATGTGGAATCCCGTACGAAACATATCGTATTTATTCCAAACTTATACGATGTCCAGGAATTAATTTTTTTTTTTGAATGAAATAACAAATATTGCTATAATTAACTTACTATATATATTAATCACAAAAGTTTCCAACACTTTAGTTCAAACTTATGTCGAATTTCTGTCAAACTGTGAATCATACGAGAAAAAACAATTTTAGTGTTTTATAATAGCAATGTATGCATTATTATAGCTTTTAATTATTAATTATGTATAAATTAGAGCACAAATGCAATAGTGTAATGAAACCACTGTTGTGTTAATACATTTTATAAATTTAGATTAAAAGAATGAAATACAAAACTTCCTAAAATAAAAGTACGAGTTACTTACTATTCAATTTAAATATTTCTGTGAACTATTTAGGAACATAATGCAGAAATTCATAAAATGTTCTATCAAAATCTATTATCCTAGTTACAAGAGTAAGTAAGAGTTGAAGTAAATTTCCATTCCAATTAAAAGCAAGAATCTGTTAAATTTCGCACTTCTATTTAGATCTTTTTAAATACTCTTGAGAGTGCAAATACCGGAGAATTTCAGTATAAATTGCATTTTACTATGTGAGTGAAGTTTATGCATGCACAAATTTAATTTTGAGTTTATATGCCTAAGATAATCATCTCTGAAATAAATATGAAGAACCTGTTATGATTTTCGAAACATACATAAAAAACACATACCGTTTAAAACAAGTAGAAAAGATAACTCGATATCACTGGGGGGGGGAACATTAAAATAAACTAATTTACTAACTAAAGCAAACTGAATTCCATTCACTCACCTAAACCACTGTTTATCCTTTTTATCTTTGAAACGAAACCTACCACCACACGAGAGCAAAACACCCATCGGCCCATCTGATTCCGCGGCTGTACAACCTGTCACTGCTCTTCGGGTAAAATTCAGCGGTATTTCTCTTATAGTTTACCAAACAGCCGGCAGGTGGAGCAAAACGCGCGAAGCTTCTCATCGCTTCTTCACGGTCAGTAAGCTGAATTTAGCAGAAAATGAGTTCCCCAAGGTAATATGTTATATGTGGCGGCAAGTACTCAGTCGCGGCGTGAAGGGAGATTTCATGAAGTCCTTCTGCCTTGTACTACTAACACTCTTTGGTCAGGTTATTTGAACAGGGCAAATCACACGTGTGCTGTCTGTCTAAGGAGAGGGGAAGACTTCATTAAGCACGTCCAGTGAAAAATGGCTGATATTCACGTTACACAACAGCAAAATCTATCATACAGGCAACTCGTTGGCCTGCGTCCGAGCCATGGTCGAACTATCAGCATTCAGCGGTGCTACCAGAAACTCTTGCTTCAACCAAGTTCGATGATACACATTCTCGAATCGTTATCAAGGCTTAGTTTGACATTTTTAGCTGCAATTAAGAGTTCATCTGACGTTGTTCCTAGTTAAGAATATTAATTTTTATAGAATACTGTACATATTTTCCAAATTTTCGTGATTTTTGCTTTCGTGGAGGACTTTCTAAGGCGAACTGGCTCGTATACGCGTTACACATGGAGAAAACCACGAAAACGCCCATGCAGCTAGCCCATTCTCGGGATTCGAACCTCGGACCGAACTACCAGTGTTCAGCGTCTTTACCGCTCGGCCACTGCTGGGCCTAACAAAAATAGAGTGGTCGTTTTACTTAATATATAACCAGTCTCTTCCAATGAAAATTGCCTTTTTAGGCTAGAACTTTATAAATGCATTAAAATGGGCAAGGAGAAAGAGAAGGAATGAAAGAGAAAAAAAATAATAAAATTAATGACAAATGAAATGAAAATTTATACATTTTTAACAGATATTGAGAAAAGTTACATTTTATAAGAAAAACGTTAATAACATTAATTAAAGTTACATTTTATACGAAAAACATTAATAACATTAATTAAAGTTACATTTTATACGAAAAACATTAATACTGCAGACCGCTGGTGGACCCTTCGACAGGAAAGGAACTTAAAATTTAACTGTTAATAAAATTAATATAATCCAATGCAATCCAACTGCAATTAGCGTTTAGCGTAGCGCTAATTGCAGTTGGTGCAAAACAAATTACGACTATGAACACTTTTTACTGAACTTCATCTGTGCTATACATCCATTTAGGTAATCAACGTATTTATTATTACGTAACGTAGTAATCATTGTGCCACGTTAAAATGATGCTTTGTTCCACAAAGAATGATTTCCAGAATTTCTTACATTCTAACTTCATTTTTCAAGGATTCAATTTCCCTCACTTCTATTATAGCTTTTTGTTTTGTTTTGTTGTGTTTGTATGTATCGACAACCAAATTCCATTTGCTTTCGCTTTTTATCTCTTCAATCTTCGTTGTGTGAATGATGACTTTCCAAATTTTCACACCTACAGTTTGAAATTCGCCAAACAATGCTATATCGCCAAATCTAGTTATTTGCCTTTTTTTTAAGCCCAAAGGGGTAATTTACCCAGAAAGGCTATTAATTTCTTTTTGGCATTTTGCGTTGGTTCACTATAAATGACGTTTTACTTTTCAAACTGTTGCCGGTAAATATCAGAGCCCTGCATTATAAGAAAGTAATTAATGAAGAATCGGCAAGAATGTTCTCGCACTGTTTATATGTAAAATATGTATATTTATATGGGTAATATTTATGTTTATATTTGAAATATGTATGTTATAATGTATGTTTCTCGCACTATGAGAAAACAACGGTACCTAGAGATATCAAATTTTGAATAACGTAGTCTTCCACTCGAATATGGGCATCTAGAAGCCCAAATTGAAATTTAGAATATGTTTTATTGTCTACTTCATATTTTGTAAAACTTAAACGAATTTTTGATTAAGAAACTCAACGATTTCAAAGCAATCAATGGCAACTCTGTACGTAAAAAAAAAAAAAAAAAAAAAAAAAAAAAAAAAAAATGCCTCCAGCGCGAGAGACTGTGTATCGGAAATTTTAAAAATATGATTTTTTTTAATTATTTTATGATATTGCTGCTGAATTTAATTTTACGGTTTAAGTGCGAAGAACTTCATATTTAATCAATAAAGGTAACACACAAAACATTAAAAAAAACGCCCCTTTGAATGTAATATAAAATCTCAAAGCTTTCAAATATTTTTTTTAATTCCCCCCCTTTTTTTTAATCACATTATTTGTTGTTTTTTAACTTTTTAACTGAGTGGTTAATAAAAATCAGATGCTTCCCCCTGCTTTCAGTTGTTGTCAGTTCCTCTTTTCTTAACACGTTATGAGCGGTCCGATATCATGAGTTATCGGACGGTGCTGCGTAGCGGGCTAATTTGCCAGCTAAGCGAAATATATACGTGTGAAAATAAACTTGATAGACGTAAAAGTAATGGTTAGATTTTTGCAAAATTTGGTAATGGGTATTATCTGGAACTATATTTTATATACATTAATTTATATTTTTATATTTGATAAGTATATTTCAGAATTCGTGAGATTATGTAGGACTCACTTGTTTTATAAAAATACAATATCACTGTCGAATTTCTTATGAACAAAATTATACAAAAAAAAAAAAAAAAAAAAAAAAAAAAAAACAATACAATAAACATTTAAAAAATATAAAGCCATTAGAATTATAGGACGTTGTTCCTAATTCAACGGGAGCAAAATAAAATAGCCCGATAATATTATATACATAGGCTAAAGTGCAGAATCGCCCACTTATTTGTTTGGCGCTTTTTACAAGAGTAAGAAGAACTGGATTTTTGTCGATTTTCTATGTCTTTTTAAGTGAAAATTGGTCGATGTGTACATGGATAAAGTCAAGAAAGTTCGCAATGCCTAGTTTGTGCAATTATCTGATGTTTTTTTAAGTGAAAATAGGTCGATGTGTACATGGATACCGAGTACGTGCAATTAACGCGCCAAGCAGTGGGCGATTCTTCACTTTCTCCCATATGTAAAAAAAAGTATGCAAGCAAATATACAGTTTATTTAAAGCCTTAAATAGTTACAAATATATATACAATATATATATACTATATCGCCGTTAGCGGTTTATTTTATAGGATATATATATACAGGACAATATACTAGTTTATAAAGTTTGGTGTAGTCAAGGCTAGTTTTTAATATTTTTCTTGAGTGTGATATTTGAAGAAATAATCTCCCCGATGCAGCGAAAATTTACAAAATTCACACATATAACACCTTAAACTTTTTTTTCTTATGTGCAGCATGCCCACCAGTGGCCGAGCGGTAAAGTCGCTGAACACTGGTAGTTCGGTCCGAGGTTCGAATCCCGCGAACGGGCTGGCTGAATGGGCGTTTTCGTGGTTTTCCCCATGTGTAACGTGTATACGAGCCAGTTTCCCTTAGAAAGTCCTCCACGAAGGCATCCCTTCTCTTAGGCAGATAGCCCTCGAGGCTTTGCCATAATTACACACACACACTTATGTGCGGCACATACGCGACACTGTCTTTGAGGTTTCAATTTTGTTCCACCAGTGGTAATTTTAACCAATTTATGCCTTTTGGGATCTTTTGATAACCTCCCTGGAGGATCACTTCTGCTGGACGTAGCGGATGTACCTTGTACAGGATCATCTGTATTGCTAGGAAGAGCTTCGCTAATCCATTCCTTTGCAACATCATGTAAAAAAAATCTTATACTTTTTTTGAATGTGGATTTAGTGCTTTAAAAACTCTAAACGCATTAAATAACGCACAATTGATAAAAAAAAAAAATTACAGCTCGTTTCGTCCATTTTTTTGTACGACGCACAATCGAGTAATACGATAAGTATTGGTCAGCGCGATCAACACCTTTCATGTATTTATTATAATCAATTACGCATATTGGTTTCCAAATTCTTTGTTTTGTTGACCAGTCAATATTATGGCTTTCCGCAATGTCAGCTGAATGTATAGTTGACATCATTCGGACTGTTCTTTTTGATTGCCAACATTGTAATAAAATATTCTGGCGGCGACGAAATATAGATTCCCCCCTTGCTAGTTTAGGATTTTTCAAACAACTGGGAAGGCCTCTGTTTACCTGAATAGTGCCGCAAGTCCGAAAACTATTCTGTAAAAGTAATTCACAAGTTGCAACACTATTGTAATAATTGTCCATGTATATGTGATGCCATAAGTTGGAATAGGGTTCAAGCAGATTTAAAATCGTTTCTTGCAAACGACTTCCTTCACCGCAGTACATGCGAAAATTACAAATGTATCCCGTTTTAGCTTCACACACCATTCTTATAAGTAAACCATACTTTATAATTTTTGATGCATTATAAACTTTAAATGACAAACGGCCCCTCCATGACATGATGCTCTCATCCAGTGATAACTCTCTCTCTCTGGCTTATAAACCTCTTAAAATTTAGGTAAGAAGTAAGATATAATCGGTCGGATTTTTTTTCAGGCGATCTCTGTCATCATTATTAGAGAAATGCCACGCATACCATATCTGTCTAAATCTATCCCTGCTCATTACTTCCGCGAAAATTGGAGTTTGGATAGTGTTATCTGTAAACCAATATTCGTCTCTTGTATCTTTACGAACTCGCCCCATTAGGAGAAGTAGTCCGAGCATTTTTTTTAAATCTACCATATTCACATCCTTCCACTTCACAGATTTTGCTCTGTCTCGAAATGCATCTGGGTTTTGTTCGCGATACCGATTGGTTTCCGTTGCCATACAAAAACTCCACTTTGTCCGAGGAATTGTTCAATAATTGGTACATTATCAGTTGTTGACCATTGTTGTTGTTGACTTTGACATATGTTGTTGACTTCGTCATCACTGTCTTCGGAGTAGCTAGATGATGGTATTGGCAAAACTCGATTTCTTCTAGGTCGAAATAAATCCTCGTCACTTTCACTGTCTAAATCAGGAAATTCCGCGTCACTTGAAATCTGCGAGTCATCTGCGCATACATCACTATCACTATTAGAATCCATTGTCTTTGAATTGAAGGTGGTATCAACCGCCTACACAATATCAACGTTACATGTATCTCTTTCTACGAACTGCTTCACTAATAGACTATAAACATACAACATCGCATAAAACGAATTTGTGGAAACACGTGGCTGCGAAGAATATTATTGGTTAAAATAGATAGACGGAATTTTTTCAATCTCACTTTACGTTCTTTGAGACGTAGTCATATATTTGATAAAACATTATTTTTCTCTTGTGTCACTTAAAATTACTTATTTTGAACGGGTACTAATACCTGTCCCGCTTATAAGTGGCAATCCTCGCAACGGGTACTAATACCTGTCTCGCTTATAAGTGGCAATCCTCGCAACGGGTACTAATACCTGTCTCGCTTATAAGTGGCAATCCTCGCAACGAGTACTAATACCTGTCTCGCTTATAAATGGCAATCCTCGCAACGGGTACAAATGCCTGACCCGCTTATAAGTGGCAATCTTCGCAACGGGTACAAATACCTGCATGGCTCATAATGTATTAAGGGAACTATCGCTCAGGACTCCAGAAAGTCAGGCCTGCCGATTGAGGCATAAATTTAGTTACACTAGAAAAGGCTAACAAAGGAAATCTAGAGAAAAATCTTAGTGTTTAAATCCAATCAACTGCTTATCACGTTCAAATTTCCAGAGAAAAAATTTTGTTCCCGACTAAAACCTTGGTTCTTAAAATTTTATAAAGCAATATTTAGAATCTTTCAAAATTGCATTAATAAATTACTTTTAGCTTTACTTTTTATTTTATACATTAATTATTAGATTAATTGCTAGCTGTTATTTAATTAAATAATTTTAAAGCTGACATCACAATTTGTAGTACTCAAAATGTCTTCTATTATAGTCAGCCACTTAATAAACTCGTATGTTTTTCAAATGATGAGCAAAATATGAGTATGAGCAAAAATGCTTTTAATAAGCGGTTGGTATTGTACTATGCATTTCTCGATGAGTAGATTCATATATGTACATTGTATTTCAAAACATAGAAAGTTCCAGTTTGGAAGACCTTTTTTATTAGTTTTACTTCAAAATATACTATTTAATTATATTTTTGTAAAATATTTTCAATGAACATACCGCCTTATATTAATGAAGCTGCGTTGTATGCCTACATTGTGCCTGTGAAACGCCTGCAGA
Source organism: Stegodyphus dumicola (assembly GCF_044657685.1). NCBI lineage: Eukaryota > Metazoa > Arthropoda > Arachnida > Araneae > Eresidae > Stegodyphus > Stegodyphus dumicola. Next base: position 218,070,421 of record NC_140771.1, read on the forward strand.
AATACAGAGTTACCTTATAGTACATGAGGCTTTCTTTTATTTATCCCAGTGTGGTTGTTGTATTTGAAAAAGAACGATATCCCATTGCGCTTCCATACAAAAATCTGCTTAACATATCACTTTTATTTTAATAATAGAATGCATTACTAGTAACAAAAATTGAAAATACTTTTGCAAATACTGTAAACATGTATTTTTAAACTAATTTTTTTATCGGTGACCGGTACTCTGCTTAAAGCGAACAGATTTAAAAGAGCTGGAAGGAACTCTAAAAATGATAATGCACGTAAAAACTTTGAAAAATCACTGACACCGATTTTATACTCTAAAATCATTTCTTTTCATGTCAGTCACTGCATATAGCGTGAGGAGAGTTTATTATTTATTCATGGAAGCTTTTAAACTAAGTAATTGTTTTCTCAAATCAAGACGCGTGTAAGCAAATGATGCATTTATAGAACATCCGCATAGAAATAGATTTTGCGTTTTTTGGCGAAGAAAAACAACATCATACACATGTGTGTCAAACTAATTCGAAACTCTATACTACAACGATCTTGTCTACAAGATCCTTCAGTGATATATTTAAGCAATTACAATAACAACTATTGCATGTTTTAAATACTGTTACTTATTTTGTATTTAGTTAGATATTTTTAGTAGAATTATAATTAAAATTGCTTTATATCCCCGTGCAATGCAGCACGAGACATATTTTAAGAGAAAGCTAAGCCGGAAAAGCAGAAAAAAAAAAAAAAAAAAAAGGAGCACGAGCATTTAACATTTAGTAAATAGATATCTCGTAAGTTACATTTAAATTGAAGTAAATGTAATTGACTACTGTGTTAACTGTAACCTTATTCTACTCTTCTACTTTCCAGAAAACTTGGGAAAACAGAAATTACCAGAACTTTCTCGTACCCGATTAAAAAGCTTTAAAAGGCCGGAGAGAAACATCTCAGTTCAGTTGTTTACTTAGTTGTTGTTCTTGATTGTAGCGAATTCGCGGTGAGATCGAATTAGCTTAGCTCTTTGGATTGCGTTCTATTTAACGTTTTAGTAGTTTAAAATATAACTACTGCGTAATATTGTGTAATATTGTTGCGCATCGTTGGTTTTAAGATTCAGGGGTAATCCAAGTTTGTCGAAAGTGTGGTGGTTCAGCAAAACATAATATTACATCTCATATCAATAAATCAAAATCAATAATCACCAATCAATAAAATATAAATTGATTTAATTAAATATAATAATATCTCAATCTCAGAAATCGCACATCATCCATCGAGTCTCAGCACACACTCAATGGCGCTCTCAGCGCCCTCTAGCGTTAGGCGGGTCTTACCAATTGTTACATTGTACAAATATCTTTGAAAGGAAAAAATCCAGCGTTTTGTTATATTTCTTGTGATAAGAATAAATTTTATTAACTTATTATCGGACTTGTGCATTCAATCTATTACGAATCCGTACGCACGCAACAATATGTATGTTAAGTTCTCAATGTTTTAACTATTCACAATTTTTACAATGTGTAGCAATGTTTCAAAAAATGCGATTTTGGGATTAAATATCTCAGCTGGGGACTGTCAGAAAATATTATTTCTTATATATATTATAAATATTATTTCTTATAATGTATTTTACCATTCACACCATAGCTGTGAATGGTAAAATAAACTTAAATAAATAAAATTTTCTTTTAAAGCCAAAAAAAAAAAAAAATGAAAGAAAAATTGAGGAATTAAAAAAAGGCAAGAAATTTAAATATATTTTTCGCACAATCGTCATATTATAGAACTGTAAATACACATGCGCATTGTCACAGAAAGGGGTAGAATTTTTAACAGTCTTGTCAGGTGTGAAGATATTGTCATTTATGAGGGTAGCCCTTTCACCACTGTTTTTCAGAGAACGATTGTGATAGCCACATATACACAGTCAAATCTGTACCAGTCGCCACATAGTCAAACAATACTTGTTCATCAGACAAAACCAAATTATTATTTTTTAATTAAAAATTTATCTATAATACTTTCTTTCAATTTTCAAAGAAAATTGTTACAATAAAATAAGCTAAATAAATGACAAAAGTATCATTGATTAAGGTTATACGAAACACAATGGCATTGTTAAAATCAAAGCCAAAGATAACAGTCAGTACTAATCATCATCCACAAAGGATTTTCGTTCATCCGCCCAGAATAATTAATGAGTAATTCGATGATTGTACAGATGTAGGATAAAAAGAACGTAGTACTGATATGCGTTTGAAGCCTCGGTTACAAGACAGAAATCATACGGATAGAATTTTGACCGATTTAATGCCCATAACGATGCTTTATCTTACGCGCAGTATATCGACCATGTTTTCTCTTTTTCGTAACAAAGACGACAGGATTAATGGCCGGTTTTGATGTCCCTGGAAAGTGAATCTTTTTATCTTCGTCAAAGGAGTTAGTTTGAAGTGTTGATTTTCTTTTAGAATGTATATAAATAAACACATTTGATACAGATTATTAGAAAGCTAAGGGTTTAACTAATAAAAAATTAAAAATATAGTGTCTTTTGTCTCAATAAGTACACTGCGGAAAAAAAAAAAAAAAAAAAAAAAAAAAAGAGTGCAGTTTTATATCTTCCGTTCTACTGGGAATTGCACTTTTCATGTCTCGAAAGCGCGACTTAGGATATATATTACATTTATATACAACATTGTTCTAACATAGGTATGTTGACACAAAATTGGAATTTTTCTGAAATAACATACCAGTGTTTTTTTCCATATTTTGATTCTACGACTCAAATTATGCCTACATATTAAATTTTGTAAAATTTGGTGCAAAATTTACGGAGAAATTCAAAAATTTATCTCGGGAAATTTTTTCAGTTTGCGCCGAGAATAATTCACTTGGCGAACTTCTTAATAAATGGCAACCAATTTTCCTTTCCCATCCATTATGCCGGAGCGGGAAAAAAGGTACCTCGTTCCTACCTTTTTACATTGTGCATGAGAGGAAAAAAAGCCACATCGTTTCTACTTTCAAAGAATTTTAGCAAAATGTCTAAACCACATTTTATGTTTTATCGCTTTCAACAAATATGCCAGATTTCAAAACGGTCCAAATATATAAATTCACGTATATCTTCGGAAATTTTGAATAAAAAATTGTAATTTTTTGCAGGTATCCTTAGAAATACTTTAAGCTCCTTAGAAAAACTTTAAGATGATGGTAATATTTTTACAGATTATAATTCAAAATTTTTTGAAACATTTATAAAAATTATTTTTAAATAGAAATTTTAAAAATAAATTATAAAAAATGGGTGAATTGTATTTGAAATGAACCTAAATTTATATATGTGAAAGGAAGAATTAAATAAAAAAGAGAGATTAATAAATATATACAAAACTCAATTAACATTGAGGAGCTAAAATTTTGAGAGCTAATTTTTTAAAAAGTACTCCTGCGATTTTTACAAAACTTGGTAGTTTAGCGTAATTTGAGTCGTAGAATGGAAATATGGAAAAAAAATTAGTATGTTATTTCAGAAAAAGTCCGATTTTTGTGTCAAAATACCTATATTAGAACGGTGCTATATATAAATCTAATACATATCCTAAATCGCGCTTTCGAGATATGAAAAACGCAAGTTGAATTTCGTCAATCAGCCCAGTAGAACGGGAGATATAGAATTGTCCTTCCCCCCCCCCCCAGTGTATATATTGAGTTTTCAGACGCTACATGTGAGTCGTGATGGTTGTATTGGACAGCATGGCTTTACTGAAAATTGTACATATACTGATGATCTTACGATGCCATTAAGATTTTCGAAGATGTATTCTTTTTAATACTTATATATTAATCCAAAGGACGTTAGTCCAGAATGGCTATTAAATTCGTTTTCGTATTTGGCGTTGAAAACTTTAAATGTCGGTTCTCTTTTCAAATTGTTGCCACCAAATTTTATCGACGGGTGTTTTACTTAAAGACATTTCATAATGAAAAATCTGCATAAATGTATGTATGTTTCTTGCATTGTGATAAACGACGGTACCTAGAGCCATCAAATTTTGAGTTACTTAATCTTCCACTGAATATGGGCATCTGGAAGCCCTAATTTGGAATTTGAAATTTGTTTTATTGTCGGTTTCATATTTTGCAACACTTCAATTAAATTTTGATTAGCAAACTAAACGATTTCAAAGCGAGCAATGGCAAAACTGTACGGGAGAAAAAGTTATCTCCATCGCGCGAGACTGTGCATCGGAAATTGTAAAGATATGCTGATTTTAAAATTATTTTGCGATATTGCTATTGAATTGAATTTTATGGTTTAAGTGCAAAGAACATTTAATAAATAAAAGTAACACACAAAAGGTTAAAAAAAGTCCTTTTGTGCGTAATGTAAAATCTGAAAGCTTTCAGATTTTTTTTAAGTTAGTATTCAGAAGAAAATATCTTCTCGATAGCGATATAAATAACAAGTATTGTCAGCCAAGTAAAACAAAAAGGGCAGAAATGTCTTTCATGATCGACTGGTTTGTGGTATTTTATAAACTGAATTTTCATTCTGCTGTTTGATTTGTTATAAGCGAAGAGGTTGAAAAAGAAGGTTGAAAGAGAAAAACATTGGCACATAAAGAAATCATAATTTGAGGAAAATGGGACGAAACTATAAAAAAATTCAAACCCTTCTCATCTAAATGATATTAATATTGTTACGGTTTTTGTATTTTTTAGCTATTTTAGTAGAATTAATTAAAATTGTTTTATATCCTCGTGCAGTGCATCACGAGACTTATTTGAAGTGGTGGTGTATTTAATTACGGCAAAGCACACTAGGGCTATCTGCCAAAGGGGAGGGATGCCTTTCGTGGAGGACTTTCTAAGGGAAACTGGCTCGTATACACGTTACACATGGGGAAAACCACGAAAACACCCATGCAGCCAGCCCGTTCGCGGGATTCGAACCTCGGACCGAACTACCAGTGTTCAGCGACTTTACCGCTCGGCCGCTGGTGGGCAGACTTATTTGAAAAGAAAGCTACTCCGAAAAATTAAAAAATACAGGAGTACGTGCATTTAATAAATCGATATCTCTTAATTATACGCTTTTGCTTTCCGAAAAAATCAAGAAAATACCAGAATATTCTCGTGCTTGATTTAAAAAGCTTATAAAAACTGGAGAAAAACATCTCAATTCAGTTGTTTAGAAAACTGTTGTGGATTACTGTAGCAAATTCGCGGCGAGATCGGATTAGCTTCCTCTGTTTTGAATTGCGTTCTGTAAAACGTTTTAGTAATTTAAAATATAACTACTGTGAGATATTGCGATACTGTACGAATATCTCTGAAGAAATTTCAGCATTTTGTTTTATTTGTTGTGATAAGAATAAATTTTATTCACTTTTCATGGGACTTGTGCATTCGATTTATTACGAACTCGCACGCAACAATATGATACAAGGCTTGAAAAAAGCCGAAAGAATCTTGGCTTATAAGTTCAAATACATTTAATAACTTTTAACGTGCATTAAAAAATAGAACAACATGCAAGGAGGAAAAAAAAAGAGTTATATCATTCTGTTTGGCTCTTAATCGTTCTGAGAAAAATGATGAAATTCTAATCGTCTTTTAAAAGTTAACCTTTTGATGCTTAAAATTTTACTTTTTGCAATCAAATTTTCTTGATATTGAGGCAATAATTCTTTAGAGACACAAGCATTAAATTTCCTTATCACTGTAATCTTTTTTTTTTTTTTTTTTTTTTTTTTTACTTACTACGTGCTCCTCCCTTAGGCACTACGCGGAAAGAGAGGAATGCCCCGTGGATGTCTTTTTAAGGGAAACTGGCTCGTATCCACGTTACACATGGGGAAAACCACGCCCATGCAGCCAGCCCGTTCGCTGGGATTCGAACCCCGGACCGAACTACCCGTGTTCAGCGGCTTTTACCGCTCGGCCGCTGGTGGGCCTTATCACTGTATTTAGACTTAGTTTTATAATGAAATAATCGACTGCAGAAAATGGTAATTTTCGTATTCTGTTTCAAATGTTATCATTAGGTCAGTTTTTGTTATATGAAAGTCAAACCTTTTAGACTTCGTTCTTTTATAAAAAGTATAAAATTTTCTAAACATAGCCGTAAGAAACAAAGGCTGTACAAAAAAAAAGTTAAGTTTCGTACTTTTACAGCATTGACCTTTAAATGCTATTTAAATTGTTTTAAAAATGCTATAACGTGAATGGCTTCCTTATGTTTTGTAACTGGAAGTACATATCTACGGTCAGTGATTGCGAAAATAAAGGCCGCACGAGCGTTTTTATGGACACCGTGTGTTACTTAATAGTGCTGCAATGTTATTTTAGGTACTCTTTTCAATGTGTTTCTATTTTTTATTTTAAAATTTCATTTAAATTTTGAGAAATGTAATATCGTATTCGTTTTACATATAAATAACAGTTTGTTTTGTAGAAGTGAACGGAATCTTTATTGAATAATATGAAACTTCTTCATGAATGTTATCTTTCACATCCTCAAGTTTTACTGAAAACGCTAATGTTTTCATACTTCTACTAAATACACATTACGATGCTCTTCCAGGCGAAAGCTGGGAGCTGTCATTTCAGTTGCTTGACAAATGTAAATAATTTTATTCTTGCGCAAGTTACTCTTCAAAGTAGACTTTTAAAAATATATATTATTGCTATTTACAGACCAATTTTTTAAATTCGTTTTAATAAATTTTCAGAGGTACAGCTCTCAGAAACTGTTTCATTTTCCATGTACGTGTGTGGTGGTAAGTGGGGCGTCTTCATGAAAAATTTTCAGATCAAAAGAGATACAGGAAACTGTCTTACACTGCAAAGCTCTTAAAGTTTTCTTTTTGAATTTATTGTCGCATATTTACCTTACACAGATGTAAATCTGTTTGTTTTAACATATTATAAAACACTGAAATAAATATATAACAAATATGTAAAGTGAAAATAACACAAAAAGGATATTTGGGACCTTGACGTGGGGGTGACGGTATCATAACTGCGGCATTTATTTTACGGCTTTATAATAATCGTATGCAATTTTTCTCATATTTCATTTCTAATTGCATCATGTTTTTTTAAAAAGATGACTTCATATAATAAAATAAAACAGAGAGTAAGTAAACAGATAATTTATAGTAAAATAAAACAGAGAAACAGGAAAGCAATCCTTATCTTCTCTCAAGTTTCGAAATAGCTAATATTAACATAGATGCTTTGTTTATCTTGGCAAGTTTGAGCAATGGAGTGATTTGAAATTCCTTTTTTAATTATTTTGAATTAATTTTAAATGAATATAAAAAAGTATTCATGATTGGACTTAATCATAACTTATGACATCACGATGACTTATGATGAAATTAAAGATAGCAGTAGGAAATGTATAGAGATACTTTAACGAGATAAATTTATTTTCTCCGATAAAATTATTCACAATGATAAAACGAAACATAGTCCTTAAAATGACAAAACAACTAAAATGTTTGTAGGAATTTATCGATGTGTTTCATGGTGTTGATAATATTTATGTTATATTATATAATTTATGTTATATTATACGATATTCATTATAATAGCATTTCATAGAAATTTATAAATTAAAAATGACTGTAACATAATTTCAGTACAGTAAATAGGATACGTCACTTCTCTGTTCTGCTTCTCTTGCTAAGAAGCTTGCTACTTTTGCTCCCTTCAGAATTATGTTTTAAAAATGTAATCGGCATCGATGTATTTCTTCTCGAACTGAGTCACTTATTGCGATAAATGTATTTTTTATTGTATAATTAAACATCTTTTCCAACCTAAAAAGGAATATTATATTATAAAGCTTCTTTATTTATGCTTCAATACCTATCTTCAACAATTTCCAAATTATTATATACAGGGTGTTCTGCAAAATGCTGCGACAAACTTCTGGGGGAGGTAGGACACATCATAAGGAGTTGCATAGGAACCCATGCCCAGAAATGTCACGGGTAAGCAGTAGCAGAGGAAGAAGATGGGAAAGGAAACAAGATAGGGATTAATTTGAAACATGTATTGGACATGAATGCAAATGGTGTACGACAGCTTGAATGTTACAACAGATGCTCAAAATTTACACCATCAGACGCCAAACATGCCTGACATTGACGGACATTGATTGCCGGACATGTTCAAACACACCAGGAGTTTCTTTGATAGTAGCAGCTGCTCAGATGAGTCTTGCCACGAGATCCATTTCAGACACAACAGGATCATGAAGCACGAGACTTTTGAAGGCTTGCCACAAAAAAATAAAGGCTCGATAAATCCGGTGAGCGTGGAGGCCAGGGAACAGACCCACCAAGCCCAATCCATCGATGCGGTATTGATTTGTCCAAATGGCTATGAACATCCAGTCCAAAATGAGAAGATGCCCCCATCATGTTGGAACCACATGTTGCATCTCACATTTTCTGGAACATCGTCAAGCAAGCCGAGGAGAACCTGCTCCAGGAAGATGAGATAATTAACGTCATTCAACCTGGATGGTAAAAGGTACGGCCCGACTAAGCAGAGGCCGAGTAAACCCGCCCACACATTAACTTTGATGCGTTGTTGTGCCGCGTGCTGCCGCACACCGTGGGGGTTTACTTGAGCCCACAAATGCTGATTGTAGTGATTGAATACGCCATCCCTATTGAATGTGGCCTCATCCGTGAAGAATTCATAAGCTGGGAAATCAATATCACGGGGACCTTTCTTCCAGAAACCATTGTGCGAAACTCACAATTCGGGATGGTCATCGGGGAGCAGTAACTGAATCCTTTGGAGACAAAATGCGTGGTAGAACTCGGCGTTCAAGACACGCTGGACGCTGGTACGAAACATTCTTCATTGAGAGGCAGTAACATGTACGCTGATCTTTGGATTACTCTCCACCATATCCGACACACTTTCTTCCCTAACGACCAAGCGAGTCGATCGTGGCCTGACCTCACTTGTCCTGCCACTTCTTAATGACCCATAATCGCACAAATTTTGATGCAGACGTGCAAACAAACTACGGCATGTCTGTCGGGAGCGTTCTCGATAAATGGGTGCAACGCCTTCTTCATTACCCTCAGCTATTCCATACACTAAGTGCATGTCTGCAAACTCTCTGTTCGTATAGCGTTTCCTGCTCTTCGTATGATGCCTACCGCTCGAACGAGGCAATCCTCACTTTCTTTCCACTTAGCACTCACCGCTCGAACGAAGCAATCCTCACTTACTTTCCACTTAGCACTCTCCTGTACAGCACCCCATAGCGACGTACAATGACGTTTCTGGGCATGGATTCCTATGCTATTCTTAATCCTTATGATGTGCCATACCTCCCCCAGAAGTTTGTCGTAACATTTACGGTACATCCTGTATATATATATATAGAGAGAGAGAGAGAAATATAAGATTAATTAAAGATAAAATAAAACCAAAACCAAATGTACGATTACTGGCATAAAAAATTAAAAATGCTGTTTTGAATTCATGTTTGAGAGTTCTTACATGAAACCAACAAAATCATCAGATTCAGGTTTCACCTATTAAGCTAGCAAAAATCAACACAAGCATTGTACACGTCTGTATCGTTAAACTGTGTACTCTATGGTGTACATTAATAGAAAATATCCAGTTATAGACAGTTGTCAAGACATTCACAGTTAATAAGAATATTTTCTTAAGTTTGCTGCCAGCTGCAGGTAATGAACTCAGAGGCCTCACAAAGACTCAGAAGATCAGTTGGTCATCCACTTCTGTAGATGATCACTCCACATATTCAAGATAGAGAACAGACCAACCGCATTCTATGAAACGTTTCAGGTACCTTTAAAAATTAATCCTTGGTATTTTGGACTAGGAAGTATTTTTCTATTAAAGAAAAATATAAACTGAAATTTCATGCTTTCCCTTTCAAGAAAACAATCTATAAACAAGTTTTATTTATTTCCTGTTGGACTATAGAAAATCAAAACGAAATCCTAGGGGTTTCAATTAAACACTCTGAGTCTTCTCGTAGGTTGAAATAGAACTTATAACAGAAAAGCCTACAATCCAGCTTCAAGATTATAGCATTATTCGTGAAAAAATCTACTTCTAGTTACTTGATGTGACCAACCCTTTAACCTATATATAGCAAATGATTATAAATGATCTGTCATAACTTCATTCTCAAATAGTCTTTGTATTTCGAAGGCAATTCTGTTGAAAGTGTCTCATATGAAAACTCATAAGTATGATCCAAGTAAATTAAAAATTTATGATCCAAGTAAATTTAAAAGCAGTTGAACGCAAGATTTCTTCCCATGAAAACAAATAATGTTTGAAAGAACATAATTTGTTCTAACTGGTGTAATTTTCTGATGTTATTTAAAATTTTGATACAATGACTCCAGTTTATTGCAATTACTTTAATGCATTTTTCTTATTATAAATAATTATAAATTATTATTTACATTAATATATAATACTGATACAGTTTTGTGTGTGATTATGTTGAATTTTATAAAAAATAAAGGAATTTTAATAACGAATCTATTGTTTGAATAGCAAACCCGTAAATTTTCGCGGTTACTGTTTCTAGAACGGCCCATTAGCGGCTGAGCGGTAAAGTCACTGAAAACTGGTAGTTCGGTCCAACTTTCGAATCCCAGCGAACGGGCTGGTTGCATGGGAGCTTTTGTGATTTTCCGCATGTATATAGTATATGCAGTATCTTCTGGATGCATACATGAATAAAGCGGGCGCAGCCCGCGCAAAACCGCTGAACACTGGTAGTTCGGTCCAAGTTTTGAATACCGGCGAAAGGGCTGTCTGCATGTGTGTTTTCGTGATTTTACGCATGTGTATCGTTTATGCAGTATCTTTTGGATGCAAACGAAAATAGAGCGGGCGAAGCCCACGCAAATCCTCTGAACACTGGCAGTTCAGTCCAACTTTCGAATAACACGAAAGCATCCATTCCCTGAGGGAGCGGGCTTCAGCCCGCTAGTAGGGTATGAACATGTGTTTTCTGCACTGATGAATTCGCATATATATTCTGGCTATAAGGAAGTTTGATGCTTGCATGCTTTGTCATAATCAAAACAAACCAATGCCAGTGATTTCTATCCTACGTGTTACAAACTTCAACTGCAAATGGAAAAATAATCCACTCAAATAACTCAGTTAGTATCACAAGATAATTTTTTGTAACATAGTTTATTCACTCCAACTTTATAACATATAGAATATATATACTGTAGTTTTCTTTAAACACTTCTTTTGTTCAAGTACATAAATTTAAACATCTTAACATTGTCAACTCTAAATTTTTTTCATATTAATAAATATTCGCATGAATTTAACACTCAAGTTGCTAAAAGTATTTCACTAAATGTTTCCCTGAACCATGGAGTTTGTATAGGGTGGGGCAAATAAAATTGGCTCGGAAAACAGAGTAACTATCCGGGCCACTTTTATTTGCCCCACCCTTTATATCATCGTTCACGCTCCACATTCGTTACTTACTCAAAGCCAAGAGAACACATTTCTGGACAATGCGCTTCAAGGACTGGAATTAATGCATCTATAAGTGCGCCAAAACGAAAACTACGCGAGAATTGACAGATGCAACGATAATAAAAGACAAGTAGATCAAATATTGTGAAATTATTTTAATGTTATAAAAACTAATCAATTTTTTTTTTTTTTTTTTTTTTTTTTTTTTTTTTTTTTTTGTTAATTACCACTAGAGCTACAAATGCTTTAAAAGGAATGTTTCTTCTTTTTCATATGGGTATTATGTACGTATTTAGCAGTAGGTTTAGTGTTAATCACGGAAAAGATCTTTTCCCGGGCTTTATTATTTTAGAGAGGATTGGCGAATAGCACAAGTTTACCATACTCTCTTTTTATGACCAGATTTCAGTACAAATTTTACTTTTCTTTTACATTTTATTTTGCTGTGAAGAATTTTCCTTTTATTTTTTAGTTTTCGATAGCTTTTCAACACATTAAAATTATTTAGGAGAAATTCAAATACAATTTTATCTTTATACACTTCCCTCAGAAAATTATTTATATGATAGTTAAATATAAGAAAAATTTTATATCCAAATTGAAACACTCATGTTTCGTTCGTTGGTTGGTTAGTTGATTATTTTAAAGCGCGCGAGGGTTATCTGCGGGGAAAAGATGCATTCGGGGAAGATTTTCTAATTCAAATTGAAGTAGATATATAAATGAATTGGAGTTGCAAAAAAGAGAAAAGCACACAAAACCAAAGGAATACGAACAATCGAAGAGTGTTCAACAGTCTATGCCACGTGGCCACTGAAAGACTAATTTCGCAATTCTCTGGTCTCCAAAACCAAAGTGCCAATAATGTCAGCAAACTTAAAATTCACAATCCAATAGAAAAAATGGTAATAATGGAAAAATGAGAAAATTGAAAGTACGAAAAAATGGGAAAATTGGTGCTCTCAGATTCCTCTCTTGAAAGATTTGACAACCAAAAGAAAGTATTTCTCCTTTTCATTCAATTTAGTAAAACAATTACAACTGCATATATTTTCGAATGCTAGCCCTAAAGCTTTCGAAGCAGTTGCTTAATTTCGTTATGTGCTAAATAACGATTGTAGTTACATCAGTTTTATCACTGCGAAATCTAGGATTAGAATTAGGATTATTCGATTATGGCAAAGCACACGAGGGCTATCTGCCTAAAGGGAGGGATGCCTTCGTGGAGGACTTTCTAAGGGAAACTGGCTCGTATACACGTTACACATGGGGAAAACCACAAAAACGCCCATGCAGTCAGCCCGTTCGCGGGACTCAAACCTCGGACCGAACAACCAGTGTTCAGCGTCTTTACCGCTCGGCCGCTGGTGGGCCTTCGAAATCTAGAATTGCGCTACTGAAAAGGTTAACACTACCCAGGCTTGAACTAATGAAAGCTGTTATTGCTTCTAGACTTTTCCAATATTTGAAAACAAATTTTAAATTTCCTGTTTCTAGCGTATATTTGTGGAGTGATTCTTTAATCACACATCATTGGATTAAAGAAAAAGCTTCGAAATGGAAACATTTTGTATCGAACTGAGTATCCGAAGTCCAGTCTAGAACTGATCCTGCTGATTGGCATGACCGTAAAGGGAACAATAATCCTGCATATTGCATATCTCGAGGAGTGACCGTGGAAAAATTCAAGTCCAATCCGGTTTTGGCTGCAAAGTCCAGAATGGTTTCTGCGGACGAAAAAGAAGTGGCCAAAAGGCTCTAATTATGAAATTTGTACCAAAAATTGTCCAAAAGTATATTGCGAAAAAAGAACTAAATTTTAAGGAACATCATCGTTTGTGTGCGAAGCTCAGTCGAATGCAACACCTTTACTAGGTTTGAATAAATATAGTAGTTTGAGAAAATTATATCGTGTTACCAGTCGGGTTCTCCGATTCATATGCACCATTAGAAATAAAACCAGGTGATGTGAAAAACCAAGCGCTGAAGAACTATGATGCTGAAATGATTTGGATAAAAACTGCTCAAAGAGAAGTTTTTGTGGAACAGCTGTAGTGTTTAACACAGGGCAAAACAATTTCAAAGACTTCGTGTATTTTGGAACTGAATCCCTTTCTTAATGAGGATGGGATAATGCATATTAGCGAAAGACTCCAGAAGTCAAAACTTACCTACCTGCTAAAACATCCGATTATTATGCCGGAAAAACATCCGTTTACGAATTTGTCAGTGTGGGATGCACACAGCAAAGTGTTTCACGGTGGAATTGCTAAAGCTTTGATAGAAATGCGCGAAAGAAACTGGATAATTAGAGGGAGACAAATTGTTAAAAATATCCTAAGAAAATGTGTTTAGTGAAAACGATTCAATTTTTCTTCTGGTGTGCAAGTTACTGCTTCTTTATCAGTAAATCGAATAGAAGAGTTACCTCATGTAGTAGGCATAGATTTTGGTGGATCACTTTATACCAAAGACAGTGAAGAGAAAAACTACTTCTTGTTGTTTACTTGCGGAGTAAAATGAGCTCTGCATTTATAGTTTGCTGGCAGCATGAACGCATAAGCATTTCTTCTTGTCTTCCGACGAATCATTTCTCGTCGAGGTCTGTGTTTTCAAATTTTGATGGATAACGCAAAAACTTTTAAGCAATCGGAACTTGAACTAAAAATTTGTGGACTGCCATTAGTCATCCAACAGTAAAAGACTTCAAACCCACAAAATCCAATGGTGACATAGCTGAGAAAGCTGCGTGATGGGATGTCTTCTACGAAAGACTGATCTCATCTGTGAAATTAGCTTTAAGAAAAACTGCTTTATCTCGAGCCGAGTTAGAGACTCAAATTACTGAAATTGAAGGTGTGCTTAACTCTGTTTATTCTGAATTACAAGAACCTGTGCCTTTAACTCTAGCTCATATGCTATTCGGGCGCAAAGTGAATAGTTTGCCTCCTGCCAGGCTTAATTTTGATTCTAACTTAGTCAGTAGAAGAATGTTAATTAAAAGGTTTAATTGTCGGGAAAGATTGATAAATAGGTTTTGGAATAAATGGGTAAAAGAATATTTTGATGCTAAGATGCACTGTGTCAAGCCTACAGGTAAAATTACTGAATGTAGAGTTTTTTATATTGTATTAATTAACGATGATAAGTTACCTATACTCTTTTGGAAATTGGGAAGAGTTGTAGCAGTATTTTCTGGCAAAGATGGAAAAGTAAGATCTTGTGAAATTAAGACAGCTACTTCAGTCATTAAACGACCTGTGCAACTTTTATATAATCTCGAAATCAATGAATAAATTTACTTGTTTATTAATCTATACTTTTGTTACAGGATTATTACAGATCTATGATGAAAGTGCTAACATGTATGAAAATTATAAATGGTCAATTTACTATCCATGTTATTTCTCGTTACAGGTAACTTTGTAAATTGTTTAAAGGTGAATGATTCTGTTTATATAGTTAATAAGTGTAGTTTCTTTTATATGTTTTAATTTTTAATAGTTTGTATTGTACATTGTAAGAACCTCTTTCGTTTAAAATTGTATTAATGTGAATTTTGAATCAACCCCTGATCAATCGGGGGGGGAGGGCAAGTGATGGGTACTGCGAACAATGTGGAACGATGAAATTTTGTTAAGTGAGAACTAACTATATATTATAACTGAATTTATAAGTGTATTCTTGTCGTCATGTATTTGTGTGTGCCCTAAATAAAATTAGATTAAATATCTTGGATTTAATATATCTAGTCTGACACGCAAGAAGCTTTTATTATTTTATTTGTTTTCAATGTTGAATTGAAATTTTAAAGCGAAACTGATTTAGGTGAATGTAAGTAACATCAGGGCATGCCTGATATGGACAATATTTGAATGCATAAAAATGAAATATTTCTTACAATGGTAAAATTTTGCACTACGAGTTCTTAATGGTTATCAGTAATTAATTGCTTCTTTGAAAACGTAAATAATTAAAAGATCTCTTAAATGCTAAATTTTGGATTGAATGAAAGGAATTATCTAAACAAACCAAAAATTACACCCCATAATTTCTTTAATAATAAAAAAAAAGTTCTAAAATTTTGTTAAAACTATTTACGAACTTTGAATCATGCAGCGTTATACAATGATAACGCAGTCATACTGAAATTTAAAAGAAAAAAAAAAAAAAACCCTGTTTAAAAAAAAAGTATTTGCCAACAGAAAAATCTGATGCAGATTTCTAAGCAACAATTTATTATTACACTTGTCTCTGCGACTGCTAGAGGAACAAGAAATGCTGTTTATTTAAAAAGATCATTTATCAAACCAAAATATAAGTAAGTAAAATTTAAACAATGAAACTTGTGTGTGAAGGATCAAATTTTTCACAGCACTATGCTTTAAGACGTAAGCTACTAAAATTTCTCTTGCAGCAAAAACGAAACCCTTTGCGCATGCTCAGACGATCTATGCGCATGGAGAGGTAAAGACGCTTTTTGCGCATGGCGAAGAGATTTCATCACTTGCTTTCTGAATTGATTTTTTAGAAACAAATGCAATCCCCGCGCGTATTGCATCATCCGATGGTTATTTCCCGCCCATGCAAATAAATCCAATAGTTTCATCAGTTCCGGTGTTTTCGTCTAATCTCACGATTGGAGAACATCTAAACTCACATGTTCTGCTGATAACAAAATTTATAAAAAATGCCTAGAGCTGGAAATTCGTTATCTTCTTAGTTTACATATTGTGGAATGTTCAGTCTGTGAGTAAATTTGATGTACTGTATACAGAATACTTAAAAAAACTGCGTGTTTTTAAATACTGTGGCGGAAATTGTAAACACAGGACTTCTTTTGCTATTGAAAAGGTAAAAGTACCTTCCTTTATTTTTTTACTCTCAGAATTTACTCTTTTAAGCTGTCTATTCGTTACATATTCCTTAAATTTGACGGTTATTTGAAACTAAGTGATATCAATTTTTGAGAGAAGTACTGTTTTAAGTAATAAACAATTTTTCCATTTCATTATTTTAAATTTAGAATTATAAATACTGATAAAAAATTTTTTTTTAATATATTGTACGAATATCAGTATATCTTTATATCAATTATTATAAATAAAGGTTTAGCTAAAACATAAGTGTTCTGTTGTTTTCAAGATATGAAAGCAAATATTTAAATAGTAAAAAAGATTATGTAAAGAAGTCCAAATGCTCTACTTATGAAGATTAATGTATATGAGTTGCATACATTAACCATTAATTAATTAGATTGTTTGTCTTTATCAGTAGGCCTATATTATAATAACAGATTATTTATGTTCTTATCAATTAACCTATGTCATACAGTAATATTAGCTGCATATTTGTATTTGTACAAATAATTGATATCAGTTAATAAATCCTTCTGTGAAAGTAAATAAGTGAAAGCACTTCCGATTTCATATATATATATATAAACGTCCAAGTAATTTTTTTTTATTTGGGAGGAGTGTATCCAAAAAAAAAAAAAAAAACGAAAAGAATTACTGCGATCACCATTTTAAATAATTTAAAAGTAATTCTCATTTAGTACCTTTTACCTAATAGGTAGAAACGTTTTTAAACGTAGCAGCGATCTGTTAAAAAAAGCGTGGGAAATCTTGACAAAATGCAACAAATTCATTGCTAATTTTATTCAGTTTTGTGCATTTTTTGTTGTTTATGGTCTGAATTTTTGGGTATGTTGTTGCCCGAATTTCTGTTAAATGTTAGTGAAGGGTGTTAAGTTCATATTTTTCTTCTAGCATTTATGTATAATGACGCTACTACATGAAAGGAGATTATTTCAAGTATTCTTTAGTTAAAAAATTCGCAATGTACGATTCACTGAAGTTTTTTTAATTTTATTTTTGAATATTTCAGTAAGTAGACTTTTTATTAACACAAATAATACTGTGTACGTTTTTACTTTATTTAACATTTCAAGTGTTGTTCGCATTTTTAACGATAGAAATGATTAGAGTTGTTATGTTTCCGTTACCATGTGTATAGTATCATTCAATCGCTATTCTGTGCGGATGTCTATGTCGTAACACAATTAAGAGGCAATCGGCCTAGTGCGGCCTTTACCAATATATTATAAGTAGGGTGTCTTTAATGATGAGTTGATTCCAGTAAGATGGAACGTACTTTCTGCACCTAGTGCAGAGTGTCTAGAAAAGAAATAAACGTTGGCCCACGATGTGAGGATATTCTGTGCGGAAAATAAGACCTTTAATTTAAATATATAGTGCTTCCTCGAGCACAGCCAGTTATCAGAATGCTGCCATTAGGCAGAGCATAATATTTTAAATCTATTTTTCATACAGTGGCTCATACTTGTTTTCGGACCTTTGCGTTTCCCAGCCACATTTGCAAATATCGATTACCAAATGTTATCGAAATAAGTTTTATTTTTTCCCACGTCTACTGTTAAACAACTTTATACGTGATTTTGATAGAACTTGAATATATTTTGCATTACAAGTTTTGTTACACATGATTTCAGGTTTTCAATACAAATGTTTATATTGTAGTGAAAACCTGAAAGCATGTTCAAGAAAACTTGCCCACGCGTATTGGATAATAACAGTTTGGATACAGACATCCATAATTAATTTTACAGACATCCATAATTAATTTTTATAAAACCTTATATTACCCATACCAAAGGCAGCGAAAGACCCGAAACCATTATATACTCAAACCACATACCTGACTGCAGGCAATCAGTTTTTTTGGATTCAAATTGTTTTTTGGCTGTTCGTCATACAGCAGTTCGCTTATCAGACCTAACTACTATATTAAATTGTGATTCATCTGTCGCCACACAGCAGTTCGCTCATCTGTCCCAACTATATTAATTTGTGACTCATCTGCAAATGTAACGTTGTTTTAATATGATAAATCATGGCTTTGTTTTAATATGATAAATCCTAGCTTACCATAGATTCTGCGAGCGTCAGGCGTATTTTTCTTGTTGAAAAATTTGTTTCTTGCTGATCGCCCATTGTATCTAGATGCTGTACTAATTCTTCTAATAGTTTCAAGATAACTTTAATTTGAAATTATCCTTCAACTTTAATTTGAAATTATCCTTCTAAATCCGCTTAAGTTTCGTAGTACTAATATTTGGGTTTGATTTGATTTTATGTGAGACGTATCTCAGATTCCTTCGTATTAGTTTGGTTGTATGTGGTCTAGATTTCGGTTCATTTTCAACAGTACCACGCAATTTTCATCGTTTTATAACATTAAAAAAATAGTCGAACGCTTTACGTCAAGAATGTTTTGGATATTTCGTATATTTTTAACATCTTTAAAATGATGAAAAGTTTCTAACAGAACGTAATGATTAGTTTGCAGCGTCTTGCCATATTCCCTCCAAATATGGAACTGTTAATGCATTTTGCTAAACAAGTAATAATATGCAAATGCGGACGATAATGTGAAGTATTTTCATTTAATAACAAAAAATGACGAGAAATTTCATCTACCAAAACATCTGAACAAAAGTTTCGAGTGCCTAAATTAATAGTTTGTGAATTATGAACTATAAGGTTTTGAATTATTTTATTACAAGGAGTATTTGTGAATTATGAACTATAAGGTTTTGAATTATTTTATTACAAGAAGTATTTCCGTATTTATTTTGTAACAAACAAGGCTTAAAATAGAGGAAAAAATACGTTACTAGAAAAAAAAATTTGGAGTCTGTTTTAATATTTATTACAACATCTATTCTAAAAAACTTCAAAAATACAAGTCTTCGAAAACAAATGTGAGCCATTGTGTATCTAATAAACCGAATGTTTAAAAATATTTTAAAATGCATGATTTAATAATTTAAATTTTTACTTTGTTTTTGGCAGTATGCTTCGTTAATATTAATAAAATGCATTTAATGTATAACCATATGTACACTTAATATTTTTATTAATATTAGCAGCGGAACTGTAATTAATGAAATATGTTTTCATTGCTGATAATTCACCTGATGCACCTTCCACACAAAAAAGGGGGGAAGCTTTATATTTCCCGTTCTACTAGCCGATTGACACGCCCGTCTTATGATATATATATTAGATTTATATATAGCATTGTTGTAGGAGGTATTTTGACACAAAATAGGACTTTCCCTAAAATGACGTCTTTTTTTTTTTTTTTTTTTTTTTCATACTTCGAGTTTACTACTCAAATTATGACTTATATTAAATTTTATTAAATTTTGTAAGATAAAGTAACCAAGTAATTAAAATATTTATCATCGCGAAATTTTTTCAGTAGCGCCAAGAATAATTCACTTCGCGAAATTCTTAATTGATGATAACTTATTTTCCTTTCCTTTTCTATCAAGGAACGAGAAAAAAGGTGGATCGTGTATTCTTTCAAATAATTTTAACAAAGTGCATAAATCACATTTGGCGTTATCATCACTTATAACAAATATGCCAAATTTCAAAGCGTGCCAGTATGTAAATTAACGTAAACTTTGGAAAATCTTGAATATATATATAAAAAAAAAAAAAAAATATTTTTTGCGGGTATGCTTAGAAACGCATCTACTTTTAGGTGATATCAAAAATTTCATAGGCTATTCAAAAACTTTTCGAAAAATTACTGAAAAATAGAAATTTTAAAAATAAATCTGAAAATATCTGCGAAATTTGTGTGGAATGAGCCTACATTTGGAACTCTGAAAGCAGGAATCAATTAAGTTTAATAAAAAAGAGATTAATTAAATATATATACCAAATTCAATCAATTAACATTAAGGAGCTAAAATTTTGAGCTAATTTTTTTAAAACTACTTGTGCGATTTTTACAAAACTGGGCACTTAGTCATAATCTGAGCCGTAGTATCGAAATATGAAAAAACCGGTATGTCATTTCAGAGAAGGATCCGATTATATGTCAAAATGCCTATGTTAGAACAATGCTATATAAAAATCTAATATACGTATGTCATAAGTCGCGCCTTTTAGCCATGAAAAGCGTCAAGTTAAATTTCATTAATCGATCCAGTAGATTGGTTTGTTTTATGGGATTACGGCAAAGCCTCCAGGGTTATTTGTCTAAGGCGAGAGGCCCTCAGAGCACTTCCTAAAGGAAACTGGCTTGTGTACACGTTACACGTGAATGTCCATGCAGTTATAGCCCATTCATGGTATTTGAACCTCGGATCGAACTACCAGCGTTCAGTGACTTTACCGCTTGGCTGCTGGTTGGCCACCTTTCAAGTAGAACGGGAGATACAGAACTGCCTCATTCTTTTTCAGAGTGAATCGTTTGGTTTCACATTCTGGCTCCGTGTGTACAATTTATTAAACTTCATAAATGCCTTACAATTTTCTATAAAAATTTTTGCTCTAGGGAGTGACTGCGAAAAATCTCATCCAGAAGATCTCGAGAGAAAGCTCGAGAAACCTGCGTTAGGTTTGGCTGTCGTGCGTTTATTTCAGGTAGAACAGAGTAAAATTGTATAAAATATTTTAGACATATGCAAAAGAAAAATTATCTGAGTAATAAACTAGCATAAAGTCACACAATGTATGTTAAATCAGTTATGAAAAGTGTGTATGTCAGTTTTACAAATGCGTTCTCCTCCCCCCCCCCCCCGAAGTAGAGGCGAGTGTATACACGTGCCTGATTTAAACGCTAAAGCTACGCAGCTAATCTAGAAATGAATTATATTAATTTTATTTTTATTAGTCCAAAGGAACTATTGTTTCCGTTTTGCGTCGAATCACTCTGAATGTCCGATTCAATTTTCAAACTGTTGCCACCAAATATTATCGCCCCTGCATTGTATCTGAAGAAATTAAATAATGAAGAATCTGCATAATTGTATGTATGTTTCTCACATTGTGATAAAACGACGGTACCTAGAGCCATCAAATTTTGAATAACGTAATCTTCCACCCAATATTGGCATCTGGAAGCCCTAATTTGGAATTTGAAATTTGTTTTATTATCGGTTTCATATTTTGCAACACTTCAACTAATTTTTGATTAACTCAAGGATTTCAAAGCGACAATGGCAAGATTGTACATAAAAAATAATTTTTATCTCCAGCGCGTGAGACTGTGTATCGGAAATTCTAAAGATAATCTATTTAGATTCTAAAGATAATAAGTTTAAAATTATTTTCGATATTGCTCTTGAACTGAATTTTATGGTTTAAGTGCGAAGAACATGATATTTACTAAATAATATAACACACAAAATGTTAAAAAAATACCCCTTTGGACTTAAAAAATCTGAAACCTTTCAGTTTTTTTAATTATTATTATTTCTTCTTTGTGTTTTATTTTTTTATTTGTATATTTAAAAACTTATTCAGTTTACATTTACAAATTAATTTTTTAAATAGTATGTATTTAAATGAATAAAGAAAATTAACTGAAAATTTAAATGTTTTACAACACGGGATGTTTCAAATTTAGATTGTACTTTTAGTTTTAGCTTAACTATGCTTTAAAGATAGCGCAAAAAGGTAATAATTTCAAGATGTGTTCCACAGTACAGAGAGAAGTCGTATGCAAGCCATTCGAGTTGATCATAAGTACAAATTTTACATTTAAGGATGCTTTAATTTAGAAGCTAATGTTATAATCGTAAATACAGTAAACGGGGCATGATTTGGCACCAAACGTAAATGTTGCGAAATCCAATTTGAGATAAAAATTACTATTCCTAAAGATATATATGCTTCATGAAAAGAAGAATTTGATTAAATTCTGGACTGTTGTACTGAGTTTCATTTATAATGTAATTGACAGAATACTACCAACCTAAGCTCTTGACGCTAGAAATAACTAAACCAAACAGATTTTGAGTAAAATTCGGGGTTGCTTTCAAAACGGCTTTGGCGAGAAAGTATATTTGGCGCTTTTCTGCATTATCGAGAAGCAAACAGTTAAGGATCTAATCATATAACTGCTTTTTCATACTTACTTTGTGTCAATATAGCTGTTTTTCATTGTAAAATTCTCATTTTGCTTACTATTTTCAATCTTTCATCTACGGAAAAGAAGCTATAGTTGATGTTTCAGGCATTGGCACCAGAAACAGATTATAGAAAATTAATGTTCCGGTATGTTTAAGTAATAAATAGAATTTTCAGGTATGCTTATGTAAGTTATTAGAAATAAATTGCTTAAGTAATTTTATTAAATCCGATAATTAAAATATATATTAAATAAATTAATAACGGTTTAAATAAATTACTTATTTATTAAGTATTGTAATAAATAAAATATTTTATTAAATCCCAGCCCTATATAATAACGTTAAGCCTATGTATTATTTTATTATCCCAGACCTATGTATAACTAAATAATATATGTTGTATAGATTTTGAATGAGTTGCCGATTTATGATTTCCCGTAGTCAGTTTTGTTTTATTGGATGTTTATAACATTTGGCAATAAATCACATTTTCTTACCACCAACTGTGCCAGCGCCGTTTTCTCCAAGACTGCTGTAGAAGGCAAGGACTTAAAATTCTATGGATTTCCAAGGCGGTCAAACACATGTTCCTCTTCTTCAGGAGCATTAGTTTTATTCAACATCTAAACATCTATGCCAAACTAAACGTTGCTGTTTTTTTTTTTTTTTTTTTTTGTCAAATTTTTAGTATTACACTAGTCTGTTTCTATGCCAATTTAAACTGAACAGGATCCAGAAAAGGAACATACAAGCCTCTGAACCAGCTTCTTTGTAAACTTTGCAACATGATCTTTCGTTACAAAGCCAATTCGGTATATGTCGGTAGAAATAATTTTCATTTTGTGATAACTGCCAAAGCGTGTAATCTACATAAATTCTTTGGAAAATGAAGAACGCTCCCACTTATTCCATAGAGCTCGAAAACGTAGACTGTTCACTAATGATATCCGTAGGGTGACCCGCCTGACCACAACCTGCGAAGTTAAAATGGCAAAGAATTGTATAGTGATTTGATTGTAAAGTCGGGAGCGTAGCATCCAGAGAGCGTCAAGTCGATGTTGCGAAATTTTAGAATTAAATGTTTTCCATTCTTTTCAAAAACATGAAGGTAGGAAGTAAGGGAGTAGCTCTAAACAGGTTTCTCCCGTACCCTGCTCTGAAGCACTGGCGATCCCTACATGGTGACCAAAACATTGGGTCATTTACCATTAAGTTCAATGGGTTTTGACACGATCGGATGTAAATATTTTGTAATTACGTCGTAAATATACATATAAATGTATATATTTTCTTTTTCTACAACACTTCAGAGTCCTAAGTACATGAAAACAACATATTTTTAAACAACATTTCATTCTGAACGAAATTAAATGCTATACTTTTCGCAGAACAGTTTTCTCAGAAGGCTTTAACTTGAATGAAATATTTTCACAAGTTTTCGTTAATTACATTAGAAAAAAAAATTAAGGTAATTCAATTTTATTCGGTTAAGGTACAAAAATTAAGATCAAAGTTTATTATATTATTAATATTAAAATTATGCATTATTTCTTTTCTATTTATAGAGCTTCTTCCTAAAATACTTTCTTAAACATTGATGAGATTTTTGGGCTTCTGAGGCATTTTTTAAATCGAAAAATGTAAGTCAATTTATAATTAATGCTCTATTTGGTTCATTTTAAATTGGAGAATTATTAGAAATTAGCGAAATACTTTAAATAGTACTTAACTTTCTCTGAACATTTCTAAATTGGAGAATTATTAGAAATTAGCGAAATACTTTAAATAGTACTTAACTTTCTCTGAACATTTCTGAAAGGGAATAAAATAAGGATTTTTTAAGTATTATTTAAAAGTTGTAACTGAGTAATTACAAAATGTAAGGGGATTAATTCTTTTAATTATACTTATCAGATTTTTTTTACCATTAATTTCAACAATACATATTCCAAAACTCTTTATTACTTTCTTAAGTGCCCATCTCATAGCATTTGCTTTACAATGCCTTTTAACAGATTGCTTTCCAGTACGAACAATTCTTGCTTAAATAGTTTTATAACCTATTTATCAACAGGATTTCAATTTATGTTTAATTATTATGTAATTCAATATTAAGGTTATTATATATTTAGATAACATTTATAATCATTATAAATTAGATACATTTAATAATTAGATTTCTTCACAGCTGTTTATAAATGAATAAATTCTTCATTTCAAATACATTTATAAATAATTTAATGAATATTTATGTATTTTGTTAAAGGCAGATACATGCTTTTTGCAAGCACATGCATAAATTCCCATACATACTTCATATTTTTCGTTTCCGGCATGTGCAAATCTTTAATTTCTGTGCATTCACCATATTTTATTGTTAATTAACCCAAATAAGTAAAATGTGTAAGCCCAAAGGGATTATTTTTCAGATATATAAAATTAAAATGATGAGTTTAAAATGAACAACAGTAAAGCCTCTCCTCTAAAAAAATTTAAAAGGTACATGTTACAATAATATATGGATGTGAAAAAAATTTATTTTATTTAAAACATTTTGGCGTCTGAAACATAAAATAAAAGTAGCGAATACTCTATCAAGGGTATCGAAAGACGTACACAATTTTAAAGGTACCGTTATTCTTTAAGCATAACATTTTTGTTAAAATTTATAGTTTTGTAGCTCAACAGCTTAGAATTTTATAAAACAAATTCATAATCAAAATCGCTGTTGTTAGTTATCGAAAAATAACCAAGATGTGATTTTTACGTAAATGTCACTAAACTATACAAATTGCTGTTATCCAACACACTATGAATGTTTCTTTCATGTGAAAGTGTCCCTTTTTCGATTTGTATGGAACTGTCGTGTGTCGAAATACTATCAGAACACTGTCAAGCGAGCTTCTGAATGTAAACAAAGAACACCCCATCTGGTGACCGAAGCTTCGAAGCAGTGCTTCACTTCTAGTGCTGGTTGGCCACTCCTTCATTTCTTACCTCCATGGGCAAAAAGGAAAGGACGCAAAATCTGCACTTGTCCCCGGGCGCTGACTCTGCAGTTGTTGCGCGTATGCTTTTTGTTTTATATAGCTAATTTTGTTGTTAAAAACTTAGTGAAGTCCAGTGCGACATTTGTCACTGTGTTTTGAGTTCAGCAGACCCATGTCATAATATTCTACATTTCTAAAGCTATAAGCCTGAACTTAAAAGTTCTAACTTTCTGCTCTGAAACCTCAGACTAAAGTTCTGAGAGATTACAGAGAGAGTTGAAATAGTTTCCAGGCAAACTATCAAAAAAAAAAAAAAAAAAATTATTATTATTTTACAGAAAACAGTTTAAAATATGAAATATTTTACGATATCTGGGATACGTTATATTTTTCCCTTTAAAGTTTGTATTAATGATGGCAGACCTAAGAAAAACTATGTGATTAAATAAAAGTAAATTATTTAATGTCGCTTTCCGATCTTTTAAGTAACCTCTGCACATGCAAAAAGTGAAAAAGGGGTTAGTTATATATCTCCCTTTCTTTTGGGCCGATTGACAGTATGTAATTTTCATTTTTCATTTCTGGAAAGCGCGACTTAAGGTGTATATTAGATTTATATATATCATTGTTTTAATGTAGGTATTTTGACAAATGACATATCGATTTACAGTATTTAATTTTCATATTTCATTTCTGGAAAGCGCGACTTAAGGTGTATATTAGATTTATATATATCGTTGTTTTAACATAGGTATTTTGACAAAATCTGACTTTTTCTGAAATGACATATCGATTTTTTCTCATATTTTGATTCTACAGCTCAAATTATGCCTAAATATTAAATTTTAGAAAATTTGGTGAGAAACTTGCAGAGATTTAAAAATTTATCTTGGCAAAATTTTCTCAATGTACGCCAAGAATAATTCACTTCGCGAAATTTTTAATTGATGATAAACTATTTCTTTTCCGTTTCATTATGCACGAGCAAAAAATTTGGATGTTTATTCTTTCAAATATATAAATTCACGTATACCTTGGAAATTCTTGAATAAAAAAACTCTTAATATTTTGCAGGTGTGGTTAGGAATACATTTAAGGCAGGGATGGGCAAACTACGTCTCGTCGGAAGTCTCTATCCGGCCCGCGGATAGAATTTTAATTTGCTGGTCCGAGGCAAATTAAAAGAAATATATATATTATATATCCATCTTCTTTCCTACTTTGTTTAAATATTATTTCTTTTCTTTCCTTTTTTTCAAAGGACTGATGATCTCCTTACTTTCTCTATTTTTGTTCTACAAAACGTAAATCAACGGAAAAAGCAATTACAGGCAGCTTTAAATTTTTTAAGTGTTAAAAGAGAAAGGCCCACCAGCGGCCGAGCGGTAAAGACGCTGAACACTGGTAGTTCGGTCCGAGGTTCGAATCCCGCGAACGGGCTGCATGGGCATTTTCGTGGTTTTCCCCATGTGTAACGTGTATACGAGCCAGTTTCCCTTAGAAAGTCCTCGACAAAGGCATCCCTCCCCGTAGGCAGATAGCCCTCGTGTGCTTTGCCATAATTAAATAATCCAATCCTAAAAGAGAAAGTGCTTTGTTAGTTATAGCTGTAGATTGGCACCGACAAGCGTTATCTCTTTCTATCATATTACAGAAACGTAAAGTTGATTCAGAGTGTCGTGCTTTTAATGATTAGTGGACCTAGAAATATTTTTTACAGTTGTAAACGATAAACCAGTGTGTTTCATCTGCAATGAAGCCGTAGCAGTCTTTAAAGAATATAACATTTCCCGTCATTTTGCATCTAAACATAAGAATTCCAATTAAGAAGCAATGTCCGAATATGAAAGATAACAAAATGCAGAAAGTCTTCGTAAAAAATTATCAGGCCGACAAAAATTTTTCAAGAAGGTACACAGTATCCAAGAAGCATCTACATATGCAAGTTACATTGTCGCGTACTATATTGGCTAAAAATTACAAAGCTCTCAGGGATGGGGAGTTCGTTAAACAATACATGCTCCAAGTTTGTGATGTTTTATGTCCAGACAAGAAAAATAATTTTGAGACTGTAATCTTTATCTCGAAAAACGGTGACATGTAGAATCGAAGACATCGATAGAAACTTGACATCACAAAGTCAGAGATTGGCCAGTTTAAATTTTACTCCTTAGCTATGGATGAAAGCACTGATATAAATGATACTGCTCAATTAGTATTATTTATGAAAGGTGTTGAGGAGAACTTTGAAATTACCGAGGAACTGGCATGCGTTCTTTAAAGAGAACTACAACAGGATGTGATGTTTTTCGTGAATTTCAGGAACTTCTTTTAACTTTCAAAGTGCCTATTATTACGATCGATAGAGCACCAAATATGACAGGAAAAAAAAATCTGGATTTCTTCGACTCTTTAATCAAAACTATCCCGGGATCATATTTCACAAGTGCACATCAGCTTAGCCACTGAGGGAGGGGTTTCGAAAATGAACCAATTAGCAGCTATTGCTCTTGTGACGCTAAATCTTCGTGCATGTGAGCGTATGTTGTTTGTTTCGCAGTTATAAACATATGACGTAATAGTAGATAATCTCCTAGTGCTTTCGTTTTCTGAGTTTGATTAATCGCTGACATTTCACTTTCGCGATTTTTATCACTCATAAATATTAGGATTGATGTTCACGGCATATTATGTGGATTAAGAGAATTCAGGTGTATATTTTTTTTAATTGATCTGAGAATGACTGAAAGTGTTACAATGAATCTAGTGTTTTCTTATTTCAGTGCTTGCATTCTTTTGATTTTTAAAGTGTAAGATTCAGAACAAATATGATATGATTATATCCATTGTTAACATTAAAAATTATATATGAATAAATTGAATATGCTCATTGTGAATACGAAAATTCACTCTGTTTGATGAGTATTTCTTGTGTAGACAATGCATTTCAGAGTGAGTATTTATTTAATGTGAAATTTAACGCACTAAATGTATACGAATGCAAAGTAGTAAAGTTCACTTTGAATAAAATTCTGCATCGGTTATTGTTATAGAACATCTTTTTTTTTTCATATAGACTGCAATAAAAATCACTAACTACTATTTACATATATAACTAGTGTAAATATTTTTCTCATACGCATATTTTTATGTAAAGATTGCATTTGGGCTCAGATGTTTATCTCATATTTCTTTCTTCATCTTATTTACTGGGCCCACCAGCGGCCGAGCGGTAAAGTCGCTGAACACTGGTAGTTCGGCCCGAGGTTCGAATCCCGCGAACGGGCTGGCTGCATGGCCGTTTTCGTGGTTTTCCCCATGTGCAACGTGTATACGAGCCAGTTTCCCTTAGAAAGTCCTCCACGAAAGGCATCCCTCCCCTTAGGCAGATAGCCCTCGTGTGCTTTGCCATAATTAAATACACCAACACCATCTTATTTACTACTTAAGTAATATTTCATCTCGATATTTTTGCGAAGTTTCCAACATGTGTTTGTATTTATTTCAACCAGGTAGTGAAATCTTCATAATTTCCTATATTTAATCTAACTTCGCAATGAAAAGTTTCAGAAACAATCGGCGATGCTTTAATTATTTTGTTCAGAAAATTGCGTGGCAGAATATTTTCAACCATCTTTGCTTAAATCTTAAAGCACGCGAAAGGTCATGGGACATGACGGAAATATTAAAAGCCTCGTCCTTAGAATCAGTACATCTCGCTTCGGACCTTAATATACGGAACTTTTAAAATGAAATCGCAATTTAATTCATCTCATTAACATATTTAAATTGTAATAAATATATATTGGTTTTAAAATTTTAGAAAAGTTTAGCTATGCCCGCCAAACGGTTCCCCCCCCCCCGACTTTTGGCCCGCGACCGATGAAGTTTGCTCATCCTTGCTTTAAGGTGATATCAAAAATTTTATGAGCTATAATTCAAAAAATTTTTCGAAAAATTAACATTAAATGAAAAATACAAATTTTAAAGATAAATCAGAAAATATCTGCGGAATTTATTTGGATTGAACCTAAATTTCGAACTGTGAAAGAAGGAATGAATTAAGTTCAATAAAAAAAGAAATTAATAAATATTTTTAAAATTCAGTTAACATGGAGGAGCTAAAATTTTGAGAGCTAAGTTTTTTAAAAGCTATGTGTTCGATTTTTACAGAACTTGGCACTTAGCCACAATATGAATTGTAGAATTGAAATATGCATGTCATTTCAGAAAAAGTCCGATTTTGTGTCAGAATACCTATGTCAGAAGAATATATCAATATATAAATCCAATATGTATTTTAAGTCACGCTTTTGAGACTCGAAAAATGCAAAATAAGTTTCGTCAGTCGGCCCAGTAGAACAGGAGATACAGAACTGCCCCCTTTTTTTGTGCAAGGTGTACCTATGTATTGTACTTATATGTTTACAAAATTAGAATGCAACTGTATATTACTGTGAATTGTAAGAAAAAGATAACTTCGGAATAGATTAACAAATTCATATAAAATTTAACTCTCTTTCACAAGTATACAATTCTTTTTAGGTATTTTCGGATTATCCGCACCGTCACCCAAAAGTCGCAAACTAGTTGGCTACCTCACGTAGAGAAGAGGCTCTTTCCACAACAAGATATCCCTTGGTAAGATTCAAAATTTTTCTCCAAGTTAATGTGCCAAAAGGAATTTTCAAACCGTCTTCACCCTAAGATTCCATTAAAAAGCAGTCAATCAGTAAAATTTAAAGAGGAAGAAATATTAGTAATAGAACACTTACCTTTTTCGAAAAATCGCTGTTGTTTTAACGCTGTTGGTCTTCCTATGTACACAGCGTGGTATATTGTGAGGCCTCATGAATAAATTTTTCCTCGTTTTCGGTGAGGTGCAGATAATCAGAAAGTACCTTTTTGTAATGATATGAAAACGCAAGTATAATATTTTTCAGGTTGTTACTAAATTTATAAATTGTGTAAGCGAATGTTGTTATAACTAACAAATACTTGATTATGTCTTAAAATCCAGTCTCTGTACGACTTAATTGATCATTTTTAATTATTTTTGTGCTTAAAATTAATTGTTTGAAGGTTGAGATTCCGCGCTAGTGACATGTGTATTTGTAATGTATGATTTGTATAGAATTCATTGGCAAGAAAAAGATTCGCAAAAATGCAAAAGTAATTTTTTAAAAGTATGAGTGTTTAAAAGTTAATGTCTTTAAAAAAAATGTTAGCTTCTTCTCTACGCAGAACAATTGAATAGGTAATTTAAATGAAATGTAGAGTCTCATTTTAAATGATGGGTAGAACTGAACTTTTTTTTTTTTTTTTTTTTTTTTTTTTTTTGTGGTAACTTCAAATGAAGTCTTGATTCAGCAAATTTCGGCAAGAGCTGTTTTTTACGAGAGCAAATTACACTGGTGTTCACAATTTGAGGCCATGACTGCGATACAGATATTTCAGAATATGAAAATACCGTGCTCAGACGAAGTCGTCAAGAAGCTGTTGAAGCATCGCAGCTCATTCTTGTAGTGCAAATTTCAGCTGCGTAGTCGTTGCTGGCGACTAATCATGCCTGCCAAGCGTCTTTCTGGAAGGTTCCGTACCTGATATACGGGTTTAGGTACGGAGACTTGCAAGTAATATATTCATGCTTGGAATACCTTCACTCTTCAAGAGGTCTGCGACGGCTACTGTACGATGAGGTGTAGCCTTGTCGTCCATAAAGAGAACGTCCGAACTCTAAATGGACACATCTGAACACAGAACATTGGTGCAATAGCAGACACAAATGACTGAGCCTCCTTGGGAGATGTCAGCATTACAGTCAACAATTCATCTGATACAGTGTGTTTGTGCATTTTGGATTTTATTCACCATTCGTCTGGATAAAAACCTTCAAGGTTTTGTGCCATTAAAAGTCAACCCACCTACCTTGGGATATGTGGAGTTGGTACCAAGCTTGGGTGTGTGGTACTGCTACCAAGCATAATACCACGCCAAACAAAAACTCCGTTTGATATGGAAACGAGATCTCCGAAACGGCCCTTTTGATAATGTTGGAGAAGTAATTCCCTGCTCCCTTCTCTTCAGATATCCAGAATTGCTCGTTAGGCTAAAATAACACTCAATCACACTCTTGTTGTGTCCATTTCTTGTGTTCCTGACAGTACAAAAACCAGCTTTTCGATGAGCATGCGTTAATGGCGCACTCTATACAGTTCGTCGTGTATATAGACCACACGTTTGTGCAACCTTATGGCTACACTAAAACGTGATATCGTCAGTCTTCTAGCCTGCAGAACAATACACCGGTCGTCCTGCCCCATTGTTGCTCTTGGACACCCACTAATGAAAGCTGTTTGAAATGCTGTCCGAGTTCGTCAAATGATCCTGTAAACGATCCCGGACCACTTTGATTTTCTTCCAACTTCCCAAAGACACGACCTCAGACAAGTCATCCAGATGACGTTTCCTGGACTGTGTTGGCCATGCCACGCTGTAGTAGCTAATCGCCGTCGTTGAAATCACCTTACAATATCTTTTACAGTATTGCCCGCATGCGACACTCCTTTCGACGCACCTCCTTGTAAAGGTTACTTGCGGCAGTTCTTGTTTGCTTCTGCTTGCTGACCATCCACAGCGGCAATTCTGTGGCTTCATGGCTGAGTCGTAAACACCTCCCTGAAAGGCATGTGCCATATATGCGAATGCTGTATGGTCCTAAGTCAATTCTATTGCTTTTTTACGCTATTTTCTGCCCCTCGTCTTTATTGTCTGCACACCAGTGTATTAACAGTATAATTTGCATTTAAATAAGGACCATCTCGTTGCGATTCGAAATAGATGAATACTTTTTTATCATTCATCTGAAATCAACGAGAAACGAACGCTAACTTTTATCAATTATTAATATCAGCTTTGATATTAATATTCGAAAATTATTGATATTCAAATTTTTTAAGAGTATCCTATTCCATAATAGTTGGAATTCCAAAGGTATAACGTTAAATTGGGTTGCTTGAATATTGCTAAGCACATGAGAGCTATGCCTAAGGGAAAAAATGCCTTCGTGGAGGATTTCTTGACGAATTGACTGGTATTCACATTACCCGTAGGAAGCAATGAAAACCGACCATGCAGCCGGCCATTCGCTTGGGTTTGAACCCGAGTCGAATAACTACTATTCGACGGTCTTAACTACTTGGCCACTAGTACGGTTTAAAAGTATGAAGTAATTTGATAGCTATTAATGTACTTAATACTAAACATCTCCATGCGCAGAAATGTATTCCACAAAACTGAAAAGTAAAATTAAATGAAATATTAATTGCATTGATTTTTTAACTTGCGTATAAACAAAAGTAATCCGCAAATTTCTATTCCATGCTCACAGTAGGTTTATGCAAAAAGAAACTTTGCATGAATAAATGTCATAAAAGAAGTATGTAAAATGTTAGGGTTTTATTGGTAGAAGCAGAATTTCATACTTGTATGATGTATGAAACATCGATTTTCTTCATCGTGTTCAGTTTTTGACAGAAACGCCGTAGGTTTCTCTAGGTAAAATGAAGTTAGTAGTTTCAGTTTTGTCCGAGATGAGGGATCTCACTCCCCGCTCTTTTCGTCTCTTTCTTAACAAGATATGGCCCACCAGCGGCCGAGCGGTAAAGTCGCTGAACACTGATAGTTCGGTCCGAGGTTCGAATCCCGCGAACGGGCTGGCTACATGGGTGTTTTCATGGTTTTCCCCATGTGTAACGTGTATACGAGCCAGTTTCCCTTAGAAAGTCCGTCACGAAGGCATCCCTCCCCTTAGGCAGATAGACCTAGTGTGCTTTGCCATAATTAAATACACACACACTTAACAAGATATATGGTTGTTCACAACGGCGTCTTTGAATGTACTTGTGAAGTGAAATAAACAGTTTACCACAGTTGGCAACGTTTTACAATTTTTTGACTGTCGCCCGTTAACCGAAAAGTACCTGTAATCTTAAAAAGAGTCAAATAGTCTTATTTTAAAGTTATACAGAATGTTCAAGAAAGGTGCCTGTAGATTTAAATATGGATTCTAGAAATGTGCTTCCAATTATTCAAAATGTGATAGTTAATTTTATGATAGTTTCAACACTTTTAATAAAAAGGTTCTGGAAGCGTAAACTTATGTGGTAAAATAAATTTAATAAAATAAGTTCCATACACTTAATTGCAAAATTCGTTAAGTATGCATAATTAATATTTTCATTTGGCTGACTGCAAATTTAATGTCATGTCATTATTTGCCAAAACGCCCAAATTTTGCTTAGTTTGGTTCATTGAGATTACGGCAAAGCACACTAGGGCTATCTGCTAAAAGGGAGGGATGCCTTCGTGGAGGAGTTTCTGAGGGAAAGTGGCTCGTACACACTTTACGCATGGGATAAAACATGAATATGCTTATGCAGCCAGCCTGTTCGCGGGATTCGAACCTCGGACTGAACTACCAGTATTCAGCGACTTGAAGTTGTTAGTTAAAAAAAGCCTAAGGATCGAAAGTTTTGCAGATTTTGCTTTTTTTCCTGCAAATTATTTTCGAAAATTTCTGTGTAAATTTTGCGCGAAAAGGCATAGAAATTTATTAAAGCATAATATTTTAACAATCTGTATTTTTGCATTTTATATGGAATTCAGATTTCGTATTAAAGAATCCTTACACCGCCAGCATTATTGTATCGAAACAGTTTTCATACAAATCTGTATCTTAGTTTAAGAAACCATGTATTTGGAAGTATATGTTTAAGGAAATAAAGCTTATGGCCTCATTTTTTGAATCCACGAGCATGAACCCACATACGTCAAATATATGTGTGTCAAGTTTAAAAGCCAGCAACGAAATGCAGTTATTTGCTGGCAGGAAATCAATTTTACAGAGATTACTTTGAAAAGTATTTTATATTAAAATTTGACAATAAAAAAATACATAAAAAAAATCTGAAAGCTTTCAGATTTTATATGTCCAAAGGAGTCTTTTCTTAACGTTTTGTGCGTTACCTTAATTTATTACCCTCTGAGCGGTCAGTGTTTTCACTAAGAAAGTAAAAATTTCCCAAAACTACTACGAGAACAAATTATTTTTATTTTAATGTAAAAACTGTCCTGGTATTTCATACTTGGATGTGCGTACTTTCGATATATTGCCTTAATTTCTTTGACATATTTTAATATGTACGTATATATACGTTCTTGCAGGTATCACAAAAAATATTCTAGGCCGTATATATATGGCCTTGCCGCCTAGAGATCATGTTCTTCGCACTTAAAACATAAAATTCAGTTCAACAGCAATATCGCAAAATAATTTTAAAATAAGCATATCTTTAAAATTTCCGATACACAGTTCCGCGCGCTGGAGATAAAAAAGCCCCCCCCCCGTTGCTCGCTCTTAAATCGTTGAGTTTGTTAATAAAAAAATTCGTTAAAGTTTTACAAAATATTAAATATATAATAAAACAAATTCCAAATGTGGGTTTCCAGATGCCCATATTTGGTGGAAACTTACGTTATTCAAAATTAAATGGCTGTAGGTCACGTTGTTATAACACAATGAGAGAAACATACACTTATGCAGATTCTTCATTACTTAATTTCTTTAAATATAATAAAGGACTTTGATATTTAGTGCCAACAATTTGAAAAATGATACAGCCTTTTAAAGTTTTCAACGCAAAATGCCAAAACGGAAATAATAGTCCTTATGGGCAAATTGCCCGTTTGGACTAATAAATAAGTGAAATCTGAAAGGTGTTTTTATGTGCTAGAGATTCAAAGATCTACGGTCACATACACGTTTCGAGAGCTAGGCTAACGCCGCATAGGGCTAAAAATATTTAAAAATATCTTTAGAATTTCAGATAGGCAGGCTCGCGCGCTGGATTGTATTTCCTATAATATTGCTACTGCTTGCTTTGAAATTGTTAAGTTTTTTAATCAAAAATTCGTTAAAGTTTTACAAAATATGAAATAGACAATAAAACAAATTCCAAATTCGGACTTCCCATGTTCCGGTGGAGGACTATTTTATTCTAAATTTGATGATTCTAGTTATCGTTGTTTTTTCACAGTGCGAGAAACGTGCGCACATTCGTGTAGATTCTTCTTTATTTAATTTATTAAGTGTAATACAGGGCGATAATACTTGATAGCAACAATCTGAAAAGTGATTCGACGCAAAATGCCGTTTCGAGATTAACACCCCTTCTAGACTAAAAAGGTTATATTTATTATTTATATTGGATCGTACGAAGCGTACGAATCGAGTATAATCGTTGTTTATCAGAGTAGATGCGTTAGACTTAGAATCTTAACTTATTCTTTTAAAATTCTTAGTATAATGAGTAAGGGCAAACCATAAAAGTTTGTCGTTTTAAGTTTTAAAAGGAAGTATATTGCTATATTCAACTATAGGATAAAAGGTTAAGAATTACTAATTTTTTGTCGATGAAAGCATATATTATTTCAAGAGAAAATTTTAAATGTGCTGAACTATTATATTTTCTACGTACCCAATACTAATATTTTTTATTTTGAGAGTTTCTGCTGTAGTTATAAAAATTTGTTGTAAGTGTTACAAATAAATTTGTGGATAAGTATAATAAAAAAAAGCAAAAATTGTTTTTCTTTCCTAAAAATTTCTATTACTTTTTCAATTCCTTGTGTTATTCCTTTGTATTAGCACTTGCATTTATTTAATCATTTTTTGTTTTTCCATTAAAAATATGTTTCATGAATTACTTTAATAAATAATGAATGTAAAAAATTATTTACTTTAAGAGTATTTTATTTTGAATTTAGCTGTTGCTAGCTGAGTTGGAACTGCGTACTTATTTGAAACGCTAAGCACGTTGCTCACAACGCTGTTGGTATTTGTACCATATGAAGAAACGTATATTACATGAATTATGCTTCAAAACTTAGCAATGACAACCAAGTTATAATGACTTGGCAGAGAAAGCTTTCGCTGCACATCTCAGTTTTTCAGGCTGAGTTGATTGTATTCAAAGCCGCACTTTCTCATGGTTAATAACCTCATTACGATTTACTCAGACTTGATCTCCAACCTGCAGGCCCCCTCAGGGGCTCACTCTTGTTAGTACGGGTGTGGCAATCCCGAGGTACCCTATCCCTTCAGGGGATCACCTTCTTGGTGAGACGGGCGTCACGATCCTGTTAGCCCTAGTGATCTGTCTCACTTTCCTTTTCCCTTTCTTTCGCCGTGTATAGTTTCCTTCTTGGAGGTTGAGGCTCCCAGGTGAGAGACTGATACATCTCTTTATTTCAGCTCCTCACTGAGAGTAAAACTGCCCGCGTGTTTGCCGTGCGTGGAAACCCGTAAGGCTGGAAAGGAGGGTCCTGCTAGTGGAGGGGCGAGGTACTGTCCCCAACACACTGCTTTGGCGTCTGCTTCAGTTTAAATGGGTGGTACATACTGGCCCCGTATGTATCAATCGGCTGGTCAAGTTTGTTTTTGGCCTGGGGGTTAAGCAATCGGAGCGTCTGCTGAACACCTCATTAAGGGTGGAGGTCGGTTCCAGGGATGCTCTGTGAGCGTATAGACATGACTAGTACTGGTGCAGGCATCTGCATCCCCTTGTTGGACTCGATGGTGGGTAGTAAAGTTATGTCCGGAAAAGTATTCTTTCTATATTATGACGTCTTCAAATAATTGTTTTCCTCAAACCAACCTTGGTCAGATTATGATAATTAATAATTCAACAGGTCACAATACAAAAGTGTACGTGCTCTCACAGACAGAAGAACTGTTGAATCAATTGATAAAACGCAGAAGGAAACCAATACTAATTCCGCGTTAAGATCTACTGAAAACTACAGATTCTTTGTTATAAATAACGAACTGCAGAAAATGTCACCTTTTTTGATAAACAAATGCGTACCATCAGCAATAGGCGAACCAAAAAACATTAAGAAGCTTAGATCTGGTGTTCTACTTATAGAAAACACATCTCCCAAACAGAAAGCTTCACTTTGCAA
Source organism: Stegodyphus dumicola (assembly GCF_044657685.1). Classification (NCBI taxonomy): domain Eukaryota; kingdom Metazoa; phylum Arthropoda; class Arachnida; order Araneae; family Eresidae; genus Stegodyphus; species Stegodyphus dumicola. Next base: position 218,107,941 of record NC_140771.1, read on the forward strand.
GCTAACAAAACTAGGAAACACACAAATAAAAGTCTCTCCTCATAAGATATTAAATTTCTCCCGCGGCGTCATTTCAGAATCAGACCTAATAGCTGTTACAGAGGATGAAATGATTGCTGATCTGAAAAACCAAGATGTGTGCGGAGTGCGAAGAATTAAGATACGCCGAGATGAACAACTTGCAAACACGAGACATATTATATTAACATTTAACACTTCGGTTCTTCTCAAATCTATCAAAGCAGGACATCTGGATTGCCCAGTCCGACCATACATACTCAATCCAATGCGTTGTTTCCAATGTCAACAACATGGACATTCTAAATTCTCCTGTCGTGGCACTCTCACCTGTGCCAGATGCTCGGAGGTGGGCCATGACAGTGAAGGCTGTATAAAAGCACCGCCTTTACATCAACTGTCAAGGAGAGCACCCAGCATATTCTAGATCTTGTAAGAAATGGAAAAGAGAAAAAGAAGTGCCAAATATAAAGGTCACCAGAAACATACCCTATGCAGAAGCAAAGAAGATAGCTCTCAGCCTCGACCCAACTTTTCGTATGCGAATGCCTGTAAAGCTTTTCGATCAATCGGAACTCAAACATTACCTACTCTTCAACCTGAAAAAACTTGACGAAAAATCTAAAGAAAACCTGAAGAAAAGTCAAAGAGTAACCAAGCAGACAAAAGCGAAGTCATAAAAAAACGGATCGGCCTGAGCATAGGACTAAAAAGAAATAAACAAAAAGTAATACAGGACCAATCAAAATCCAGAAGCCCGAGCAACAGCTCAATTAGCAGCGTCTGCGCGGATATGATAGATTCAGAGATGGAAACAGATGAAGGCCTCAACCTTCCAAAACATCTGCTTCCATGCTTAACTAAGAATCAGCATCGAAAAAATACGTCTCCGTGATGGCCACCCTCATTTCTTGGAACTGTCGAGGTTATCACCAAAGCCTTATACATATCAAAGACCTGATTGATACTCATAATCCTGTGTATGTCTCACTGCAAAAAACTCTGCTCATGTCAAACACTTAGACTAAACTTCAGAGATATAGTGTCGCCAGGAAAGATAATGTGCCTAACGTGCGTGCATGTAGAGGTGTTGCCCTCTTGAATTCAAATAACTATCCAGCTTCTATACTGCCTTTAGCCACTCATCTCCAAGCGATAACAATTCAAATAAGTATAACAACATTAATCTCAGTCTGTTCGTTATATCTACCTCCAAATAGACACATCAGCAAGACTTAGATGACCTCATAAAGCAACTACCTACTCCCTTCATTATTCTCGGTGACTTCAGTGGTCACAATCTTCTTTGGGGAAGCGCCGATATTAATTTACGCGGAAGACAGATAGAGCGTATGATTGATATACACCGCCTCTGCCTTCTAAATAACGGGGAGAAAACATATTTCCATCAACCTTCAAGGACCTTCCATGTTTGGATCTCGCCATTTGTTCACCTTCACTTCTGCTTTTTTTGTCTCTTTAATGTCGAAAGTGATCCTTTTAATAGTGATCATTTTCCAGTTTTTCTGTCTTTGAGAGGACCTAATATTAACCCCATTTTTAGACCTGCACGCCTTCTGTTACTTGGGGCAGATTGGGATCGGTTTTCTTCCCATGCGCTGTTATCGGAAGATATGGTAAATATGATGCCTATAGATAAAGCAGTGGACACCATCACTCTTAAGATCCTTGAGGCGGTGGATCTTTCGGTGCCAAAATCATCAACAAAGGTTCCCAAATACCCTAAACCCTGGTGGAACCGTGAATGTCAGAAGACTCAAAGACAGCAAAGAAAAGCCTGGGGTATCTTTCGACGGTACCCTACCTTATCCAATCTTCTCGCTTTTAAGAGAGCCAGAGCTAAAGATAGAAATGTACGGAGACAAAGTCAGAGAAATTCTTGGAGATCTTATGTAGCATCTATTACATCATCTATGCCTAGCAAAAAAAGTGTGGAAAAGGATCCGAAAAGCATCAGGTTATACAAGAATTACTCAATTCCAATTTTGCATGCAAATGGCCAAGTGATAAGTTGCAGAGAAGAAATCGCTAACACTCTTGGAGAAGCTTTTGCTAATGTATCAAGTAGTAGTAATTATTCCACAGAATTTCTTTCCTACAAGCATCATACGGAAGATAAACGAATTGTATTTAACACTTCCAACCTGGAAGTTTATAATACTGATTTTACGATGCTTGAATTGAGGAGAGTGTTGTTCAAAACTGGCAAAACAAGTCCGGGCCCTGATGGTATAAATTACGAGATTATAAAACATCTCCCTTCTAAATCATTAGCTGCCCTCCTTGCACTATATAATAGAATATATAGGGAACTGGTTTTCCCAAATGCATGGCGAAGAGCTAGAGTAATCCCTATAGCAAAACCAGGCAAAGATCCTAGGAATCCCTTTGACTATCGTCCCATTGCTCTGACCAGCTGTATATGCAAAGTACTTGAAAAGATGGTAAACTACCGCTTAGTCCACTATTTAGAAGAAAATTGTCTATTATCGCCATATCAGAGCAATTTCCGAAAAGGAAGTTCAACGACAGATAATATTGTGACTATTGAAACAGCTATACGTAATGCTTTTGTGAAAAGAAACCACTTAGTGTCCATATTCTTTGATATGGAGAAAGCATATGACAGAACATAGAGATATGGAATACTTCGTGATCTATATGTCACTGGATTGCGCGGACGGTTACCACTTTTCGTGCAGAACTTTTTAATGGATAGACGTTTCCAAGTGCGGATAGGCTCTTTGCTGTCAAAGGAGTTTATCCAAGGTGTCCCCCAAGGGTGCGTATTGAGTGTCACTCTTTTTAATTTAAAAATTAATTCTATGCTTAATGAAATTTCAAAGCCAGTTCTTGGCACATTATATGTTGATAACCTTCATATCAGTTGTCAAGGCTCAGACATGCGCTGTATTCAGAGACAACTACAGGTTTGTTTAAACAAAATTACTAAATTCGCTAATAAAAAATGGATTCAAGTTCTCAAATCAGAAGACAGTATGTATACATTTTTGCCGTAAGAGAATTCTACACCCAGAACCAGAACTCCTCCTAGATGATGCCTTAATCCTAGTGGTGCCTGAGGTCAAGTTCCTAGGACTCATATTTGACAGGAAGCTCAATTTCTTGTCTCATGTATTAAACTTGAAGAACAAGTGCCTTAAGAAATTAAATGTTCTAAATGTCTTAGCGAATACCTCTTGGGGTGCTGATAGATATTCCATGCTGCAAATTTATAGCTGTCTTATTCAATCAAAAATTGAATATGGATCAATTACCTATGGATCTGCACGGCCTCGGTATTGTTGAATATTGACCCTATCCACCACTAAGCTCTGCGAATTTGCTCCGTTGCTTTCAGAACGTCTCCAGTGCAGAGTCTTTATGTCGAATGCAATGAGCCATCTTTAAGTCTAAGACGTGAACAATTATCCCTGAAGTACTACTTCAGAGTAAATTCTCAACCACTTCATCCTGTTCGATCACTTCTTCTTAATGACCGGTACAATCTTTTGTACCAAGCATGAACCACTTCTTGCAACCCTCCTTTCACTTTTACACTGAAGATCACTGGAGATACAGTCACTTTTGGAAAATTATGAGTTGACTGATATACAAGTTAAAGATGAAAGGTTATATGATACTCCACCTTCCACATATAAAAAAATTACTACTTTCAACATTTTTGCTAATTTTGATAAGAGCAATACTTGCGACGTAGTTTTCCAACAAATCTTTGAAGAGCACAGGTACAGGTACAACAGCTATACCCCGATATATACGGATGGCTCAAAGTCCAACAATCAAGTTGGATCGGCATTTGTGTGCTGTGATACTACGAAAAGCTTTAGGCTGCCTGAAGCCTTTTCTGTTTTTTCTTCAGAGATACTTGCCATCTGATGTATATATCTAGACAGCACTGCAAGAAATATATCATTTATACGGATTGCAAAAGTGCCCTGATGTCGATGAAAACTTTCTATAATAATGACAACTCTTTAGTTTGGAAAGTAGCTAAGCTAGATCAATGTTTGAAGGATCAGGGTTACAGCATCATTTACTGCTGGGTACCTGGACATGTTGGAATCAAGGGGAATGAATTAGCAGATATTGCAGCTAAGTCGCCTGTTGAAAGGGTCCACCAGTCTATTCCCTTTAGAGATATTCAGAAGGTTATTAAAAGCAGAATCTTGGATAAATGGCAGAAGTTATGGGAGACTCAAGTGAACAATAAATTGAGACGTGTAAAAGCCCGGGTGCAGTGTTGGGAATTGAATAAAAATCGTAAGGAGGAAGTCCTATTGATTCGCCTTCGTATCGGTCATTCAAGAATAACTCATCAGTATTTACTGAATGGAGGAAATGAACCTATATGCAGTTCATGTAATTCTCTTTTATCCATTGAACATATTTTAATTAATTGTCCGCTTTTTAATTCTCATAGGTTACAGTTTTTTCATAAAACAAATCCGACATTGATGGATTTAATTGGGGAACAACCCCATTTTAATATCTTTAGTTTTTTTAAAGCGCTTAAAATGTATCATAGTATTTAAATTTTAACTACATCTGGTCTTTTAACATAAACCAACTTTAGACAAGTGTTTTCCACACAGAGAATAATTTTGAACATAGCTTTCAAATTTCAACCATTGCTGTCTTTTTATTTCATACCTTCATTTTGTTTTTATACACAGTTATGTTACGCAGTCATACTGTAATTTTGCATAGACGTACTTTTGTGCGATTCTGGTGATTGTTTCCGTATTTCTACATTTGTATATATAAGCCTACGCTTAGCGCCTAAACTCAACACCAACACCAACCTGCAGGCAATTCGAGATTCCTACTTTAGAAATCCTCTCGTCAGGTCCATACAAAAATACTCCTTGTAGTTCTTGTTGACCACAGACCCAGATTGCGGTAGTTCCTTCCCTCTTTGGAACACTAAGCAACGAACCTGCGGACGCAGCAACTAAGAGGATGGCCACCTAGTCTCACGTATGTACACTAGATATGCTACTACATGACTCGTGCTTAAGCTCGTACTCGGACTTAAGCTGAGCTTAAAAAGAATCTGCTAAAAGAAAAAGGCAGCACTTTCGGAAATTTTTAATGACTAGAATTATTTGAAAATGATTTTATGAATCTCTCACTGATAAAGAACGTGTATGTGAAATTTAGAAATTCGTTTTTTATAAATTTATAGCATATTAAAATTGTAGTGTTATTCATGATATTTTTTAATCACAATCTCACAAACTTTCTTAAGTGTACTATTTTTTGTTGGACCGCTTTCAGAACCGTTGTAAGCTGAGTATTGGACTAATCCGATTTAAAGGAATCTAAAATATTACATATTATCAAGACGGTCTCTTATGAGGAAAACCGGGCAACAGTGTAGCGGTATGGGCCATGTTCAATTATAATAGAATATTTACCATGACAATTAGCCCACACATTCGAATTTATAAAGCTTGCAGAAGAAAGCTGTTTCCATTTCTGTTAAGTATGTTAGCGTATATGTTTCCCTTACTATGAAATGTTGCACTAAATTCTTCAGACCAGTATATTTTTTAGGGTCGATTATGGCAAAGCACTTGAGAGTGGCAACTTGTCTGAAAGAAATAATCTTTTAAGAAAGTATTCTTAAAAGATTTTTATAGGAAACTGAATCGTACTGCCGTGGAAAGTGAAAATTTTAACAGAATTTTCTTTTTATGCTGAGTGAGATTTTCGTTTGTAAATCGATATTTTGTCTTTGCAAAGCATTTATCTAAAGTTCGTTCAATAAATTAAGAATTGTCAATTTTTTATTACAAAGCCAGCTTTTATTATTCCGCTGCTTGTAACTGAAATCCTGCTATTCTTGCATCTTTTAAATTATTAAAAAGGAATTACGTATTTTCATCAACATCATCGCCCTTCCAAAAAATACACCTTTGTCTGGTAAGGTAGATGGTGACATCATGTTATGAGCAGGAATCATTTAAAACGGCCGTTCCGACTTATATAGTGCAAGTATGAATGCTGAAATAATATAAAGAGCTGGAGTTTTTTATCCTTAGGTTAAGTTGTTTAAGGCAGGAAATCGGTAATAACTTCCTCCTAATTGGATTGCCCCCCATCGCTATTGCATTTGAGGGTAAAGCAATTCAGCGGATGGAGTGGACCGCATATTATCCGGATTTAAATTCGCTAGGCCATATGTGGGAAGCCATGTGTACTAGGACAACTACTTGCATTGTTGCACCCTTTATCTGCAGGAGCCTAAAGTCCCTTCGTGAATACAGTTTATTACCGCAGAAACTCCTGGACTGTTTAATACACAGCATGAAAAATCGATGTATATTTAACCGCGATGCAAGTTCTACAGCCATCTTTTAGTTTTCTCTTCTTCTCCAAAACGTTTTAACACACCTATCCAGACATTTCCTATGTTCTTGTTTAAATCCCTCCCCACAGAAATATCTTCAAAATGCAGAATTGTCTGCCATACTTGACAAAATAAAGATCTGAAGTTCGTAACTGCAGAAAATTTAATTTTCATTCAGATTGCATGAGTTAATTTTTTCCTGAAAGTATAATTTAAACTTTTTTAGTTAATTATCCTTATTCATAATTTGACTGTATTATTATTCTTTCTCTTTCAGGCAGTATTAGTAATGCTTCCTCACTCAATGGAGAACAACATTTTAAATGGTGTAGAATCATCTCCTGCCGAACAAATAGATCCAGTTATGGCATTCCAGGGAAAAAAGAAAAAGAAGAAAAAATTTCAAGTAATTGAGAAGGAGACTCCTCCAAATGAAAATAAGAGTAACCCATCTGATAATATGCAGTGCGTAACATCAGACAATTTTGTGATGCCTGACAACTGTAACGAGTTGTCTGACATCAACAAACATCTGAATTGTGAATTATCGAAGAAAGAAAAAAAAGGTTATAATGAGTATTATACATCTTCTGAAAATCGTGTAAGTGCGGATGAAGACAACTATAAGGAGTTGGCAGACATCAACAAAGATTTGGATTTTCAGTTATCGAAGAAGAAAAAGAAGAAGAAGAGTTATAATGAGGAGTATACATCTTCCGAAAATGGCTTAATTCCAGAGAAAAACCAGTCGAGTGTACCATCATGGGAGAATGATGACAAAGATTATACATATGATGAACTTCTACTCCGTGTCTTTGCAATCATGAAAGAGAAAGATCCTACAAGAGATGAAGCAGGTAAAAAGAAACTAATAATGAAACCTCCACAGATTATTCGCATCGGAACGAAGAAAACTTCATTTGTCAATTTTCTGGACATCTGCAAAATGGTTCGTCGAGCACCACACCATGTTCAGTCTTTCTTGCTAGTTGAACTTGGAACTTGTGGTTCCGTTGATGGTAATAATCAGCTTATTATCCGTGGACGGTTTGAACAACGTCAAATTGAAAATGTTCTAAGACGCTATATCAAAGAATATGTGACTTGTCATACCTGTCATTCTCCTGAAACTCATTTACAGAAAGATACCAGGTTATTTTTCTTACAATGTGAAACATGTGGCTCGCGGTGTTCCGTTGCAACGATAAAGTCAGGATTTCAAGCAGTAACTGGTAAACGAGCAGCTATGAGAGCTAAATTAAATTAACTTTTCATTAACTTTTTTTTTTTTGTACATTTATGTAAAAAACCTAATTTTCAATAAAATATTTTATAAACTTTCGTGTTCTTTTCAATTATGGTGTTCATAGAGCCGGATTAAGACTTACAGAAGTCGTAAGCACTTAAAAATAATTTGATGCAGTTATTCCTGCTGTTTCGGTTTTGGTTTACTTGCACTATATATTCCTTGATAAAACTATGTATCGTAAATTACAATTAACAAGTTATAATAATTTGATTCATTCATCAAGTTGACAAATAATATAACCCCCCCGGAAAAAAGATAATAGAAAGTATATGTATATATAAATTAAGTAGTTGAGTGTTGACGTTAAAAGTTAAGCGTTAACGTCAGAAATTAAAATGAGTTATATTTAATCGGAGGTGCTAAAATTTTAATTCTTGAAGAACAGGAAAAAGTTGCGTATTGGGGGGTGATTATAAAATTTTATGCCTTTGAAAAAGAGAAACATATTTTGACTGTCTTTGAAATCGCTAGTGTTTTATTCGAAATCTACGCATGTTGCTTTAAAAAGTATTTTGACGTGTTTCTCTTCTAGTTTAACGAAGGTAGATGAAAGAAGAAACATCCTGCTGTTGGATTAATCGCTACGAAGCATTGAAAATTTCATCATAACTCTTCCTGGTAAATCTGTAAAAGAATATGAAAATGTCGCATCAAATCAGGATTTTGAACGCATTGCATAGAGAAAACTCATCAATTTTCCACCAAAATTTTAATTTCTCAGTTTTAATAACCTTGTTACGTCACTGGATGTAGAAAACTAATTTTCACAGTGCAAATGTTTTCTCCCACAAGTTTATGGATTTTAAGTTCGAAAATTGAAAAAAATAATCATAACAGAATGTAACAGTAACATGCGTCTTAAAATAAGAATTGAGTTATCCATATATTAGTAGTAAAGCATTTTCAGTAACGGGCAAATTCTAATTCTCTAACTCATGCTTTCTTACTCATTAAACCCCATGTATGCATGAATAACCAAGAAACGTTAAGAACATTTTAGATAACCCGAAAATGTCTCAAATGCTGTAAAAGTAAAAATTTCAAAATTTTAATAGCGTACATGTATGCACAAAGAATGGTGAAAGTCGGATAAACAAAAATAAAAGAATGTGCTGTAAAAATAAAATATATAAATAGCATTTTATTAGAGTTAATGGAAATAATTTTCTTGTCAGTAGTTTCTTCTGGAAGCTTATAAGTTTTAATTTCCGCAAGCCTGAGAAAAAGTCTACTTTTTTTTTTTTCGCTTGATCTACTGAATTAATTAAACAAGTATCAAGTTTTTCATTCGAGCGTTTAGCTAACTTCCGTATGTCTGTGACAGCTCTAATGTTGAATTCGCATGCAAAATTCACGCATTTTTCTTCCGTTTTATGGAGACGCATATAATTTGAATGCCAATATCCTATTCATCAACCAGCTAATGAACAGATTCTCTCCTTTCCCTAACTTAGTAATTATATCCAGTTTTTGCTAAAGTAATGTTGCAAAATGCTCAGCGGCTACGCCGTGAGTTAGCTTACCAGCAGAGCGGGCTTAGGATTGCCATATTTGGCGCAAAATCGGCCATTTAGCGATATTTGGCAACAAAATTGGTAATATGTCATAGACTGAGCGAGAACATTGTAGAACACATTTTTAGCGGTTTTCTCGAGAATATTCTCGAAAGTAGGTTAAAGTTATATATACCCTGCCTTTCCTGTGAAAAAGTAGTGTGTTGAAATCGGAGATTAGCTTGAGAGAGATCGACCGAGGCGGGAGCTGTACTTTAGTGCTTTGCCGTGAAAGGGTCTTCACTGTTATAGCCTGAAGGCTTTGTTGCTTATTATTTTAGCGTATTTGTAGTATTTTTCCGGGGAGTGTGTGTCTTTGGTGTATAAATGTGTAAATGTAATAGTGTTTACCGGCGACTTCATCAAGTGTTATCATGAATTACTCCAAAACTACGAACTTGTAGAACGCAACAGTAGTGTCTCTTTATTTAGCATTCATTTTTGCATAACATTTAAATACACCCCAAAACATTTAATACTTTAAATACAGCATTTCAAATTGAAGTATATCTTCGCGAGAAACTTTCCGATGAAACTTTAAAATAGTATCTAAATTACTAACAAAATAGAAAATCATTTAATCCATTGGCATATGACTTTCCGTATTTGCATATTACAAAGAAACAATCCCGGAAATATCTTCCGTTATTCCCAGTTTATAAATGTAAAAAATTTTTTTTATGAAAACTGTAAAACTTTTTTTTTTTTTTTTTTCCCGTCAATGAGACTAAGTAAAAACGTGGACAGGAAAAACTGGCAAATAAGACACTGCAGTATTTCTCAAAAATAAACTTAATTACTCACCTTACATATTGTAGTAACAGGAAACTACAGTTATCGATTAATGACATCGAGTAATTTAATGTCTTCACAAATGACATATACTGAAACTTAAGCTTATTAATATATTCCAGAGTTTGGTTCAATTTTAATGTTATATATGGTGCCAACAGAACTTGATTAGGCTTTGCTACACTCCCAAACAATGTTTTTGTAAGAGAGCAATGATATAGAGTCTCGACTGGAGCGGCAAAACACTGCTAGGGTATATTGACGTACTCTAGTTCAACTTTAGGTGGCGGCACAGTTTTATTAGAGTTTTCAGTGATTATTTGTTAGTTCAGATACTGCATACATATATTTGTACTTATTCATTATTAATTATAATACAGGGTATCCAACCCATGACACGTGAGCCACAGTGTGGCATGGCGGAGTTTTAACAGTGGCACGACAATATTAAAAGATTTGAAAAATAATGATATCGTCTGTATCAACTCCGTCGATAGATACACACCTAGACACATTAGAATAAATATAATTATTCAGTTTCTCCTGCAGAACATTAACTGTTACTCAACAGAAATCCAAATCGAAATTACTGACATACAGCAGCATACTATACTGATAACTGTTATTCAACAGAAATCCAAATCGAAATTACTGACATACAGCAGCATACTATACTGAAAAGCAAATATGAGGATCAGCTGCAAGTGATCCAAATTATACTGAATTTCAAAAATATGATGATACCTCACAGCCAAATCATACACATATTAGTGAGCAAATGTTTTCTATTATGTATGAATTTCGGAAATTTATTAACATATGTTTGTGAACAAATGTTTTCTATTATGAAAATAATAAAATCAAAATATCGTTCAAAATTAACTGATATGCACCTAAAACACCGAATTTTGTTAGCATCTTCAAGAACTAATGACTTGGTAAAAAAGCTACATATTCAAAAACCACATTAATTAAGTACAGACTGTTTAATAGTTATTTAGAATTAAATGTTTCAAATTATTCATTTTTATTTTATACATAACTGACTGAACCTGTAAAAGTGTTTATTAAGAATAAAATTTTTGTTTATTTTATTTATTATAGTACTTTTTAAACTGCTCAAACTTACATAAAGGCTATGCTATTTGTGTAAAATTCCCATAATCAGCCTATAAATAACACTTTTTTCGCATTTTAGATTTTTTTAGTATGTTAGAAAAGTTGAAAGTGGCACGCTAAAAAAAGTACCAGTTATAAGTGATAAACAATCAAATGATGTCCAGGGGAACAACTTTTGTTGATGACACTAAACCGTGAAGTGACGTTCAGCAAGCACGAGCTCTGAGAATGGCACTAACAAACCGATCATGAGGTATTTGTCCAATACACATAAAACAAGAGGAAAGAATATTTGACAAATGTATATTGATTCTGTCAGCACAAGAAGCGTGTTTATGTGCAATGTTCTGTTTTAATAAAAATGTTGTTTAAACCTTTTCAAGTCTCTGTATTTACTTCAGACACAGCGATTGTTGAATTTATATCTGTGATAAGTTTTCCCAAAGCAAGCCAACGGCCCACCAGCGACTGAGCAATAAAAGCGACTGAATACTAGTAGTTCGATCCAGGGTTTGAGTCCCAGCGAATGGGCGTTTTCGTGGCTTTCTCCAAGTTTAACATGGATACAAGCCAGTTTACCTTAAAAAGATCTCCACGGGACATCCCTCTCTTTCCATTTAGTGCCTAAGGGCACAGCATGTGTTAAGTAAAAAAAAAAAAGCAAGTCAAACTCTATAGACTTCTGTATAGTTTGTATAAGTAATAACATAATCCAATTAAATAGTCTGCTTAGTTTATTGTTTTGATATAATGGTCAGTAAAACGTATATTGAAAAGATAACAGCCTCATTGAGAGTGATTAATATGACTATGAAAGACAATTAAACAAACAGACTTTAGCACTGAGAATGAAATGCAATATCAAGACATAGGACACTTTTTATAGCTATTAAATCGGTCGCGGACACTTAGCCGACGAGACACTTAACCGACAAGACATTTAGCCGACAGGGACACTTAGCCGATAGTACATTTAGCCTACATGAGCAATTAGCCGACAGGACAATTAACCAAACTGGACACTTAGCCGACGGGTCATTTTGCTGACACGGACAGTTAGCTGACAGTGAGTCTCGCTCTTCCCAGTGCTTTCAGATTTCTAATACTTTCACATTTTATTACTTCTTTACTCAACACATCACACTACATTCATTCCCGTATAAAATCGTTTCGCTCCTCCCACTAATAAAATTTCCTTTCCCTGTCAGGAAGTAGAGAGATTCGCCCTACTCCTCGCCACACTGGAAATACTTTTTTTTTTTCTAAAATCCTATTTACACCCTCAGAATGGTATTTGCAGTTTAGGCATTGCATATTTATTAATCTCGGATAGGGCTCCGGCACGGGAATTCGTACCTCGTGGCCTGCGGCCACCTAACAGAAGTAAGTTTGGTTTATGTAATTATGGCAAAGCCAGAAAGCTATCTGCCTAAAGGGAGGGATACCTTCGTGGAGGACTTTTTAAGGAAAACTGGCTCTTATACATGTTACACATGAGGAAAACCACGAAAACACCCATGCAGCCTGTCCGTTCGCGGGATTCGAAATTCGGTAAGAATTGCTAGTGTTCAGTGACTTTACTGCTCGGCCACTGCTGGGCCTAACAAAAATAGAGTGGCCGTTTTACTTAATATATAACCAGTCTCTTCCAATGAAAATTGCCTTTTTAGGCTAGAACTTTATGAATGCATTCAGGAAAATGGGCAAGGAGAAAGAGAAGGAATGAAAGAGAAAAAAATAATAAAATTAATGACAAATGAAATGAAAATTTATACATTTTTAACAGATATTGAGAAAAGTTACATTTTATAAGAAAAACTTTCTTTGTCTGTTTTTATAAGAAAAGTTACATTTTATAAAAAACATTAATTAAAGTTACATTTTATACGAAAAACATTAATAATGTATAATTTTCAATATAATAAACATATTATATTGAAAATTACACATCGGCACATGACTGATTTAGTTAAATGTATCATCGATGGATGGCACCACATTACGGTGAATTTTCAGAATGTCTCGTTTTGTTCCGCCCTGCTTGCTTGTGGCCCTTCCTGCAGCTTCATCTGATTTCTCTTTGGAGATTTTCCCACGTCCGGAATTTCATATCAGCAAAGTTTTCGATATATGAAGTGCAGAAAATGTAGTTTTTGAGTAACTTATGAATAAAACAAAACCTTAAAGAATATTTTACTTCTAAATTAAACATTATGTACCAGTTTAGTACTATAAATATTAACCTAATTAGGTATTTTAAGAGAGAGGCATGGTCAACGCTTAAATGCTAATTGCTTATGCATTTTAGCCCAGATGGGCTTTAATGAGCTATATTGATCCAATTCCCTAAGGACAATCAGAGTGTCAACTATCAGCTAGTTCCCAGCCGGGAAATCAGAGCGGATACGCGTGGTCAATAAAATGTTACAGAATTTTTATCTCAAGAATGGTGGCATGAACAACCCATTATATAGGTCACAAATAATTTATGCCTTTGCTTGACTTAAAAATTCACTTTTTAAAATTCTTTTTAATAACAAAATAAAATATACTGTACAAAGTCCGTAATCCGAACGTCCTTTATGTGGAATGATCTATAATCCGGACCTCAAAGCCACAAACTTACGCTTGCGCCTTTGAATGCGTGTGTCCGCTACGTGTAAAGCCAGTAAAGCATTTATCCATGTGTGCTTTCGATAGTGAAGAAAGTAACAGAGAACGTTATTGAAAACGAAAAAATTTCAATTGACAAGTTAGTCGGTGTTCTTGAATTACAGGACTTGAACAGTGGAACATTGTAACTGAACAAGAAATTATGTCTGTTTATAGAATTAAAGAGAACGTATTAGCACAAAAAACGAAGCAACTTAAAGAATTAAAGAGAAAGTATTAGCACGAAAAAACGAAGCAACTTAAACAACTTACATTGACAGAAATGTTTAATAAAGTAAACAAATAAATATTAAGCTTTTTTTTTTTGTAAAATTTGATACCCTTTAGATCATAATTGCTCTTTATTTCAAAAATTACGGTTTTATATTTTTAATTGTATAATTTCTGCATGCCATCTTACTAGATTTAAATTGATGATCTATAATCCGGAATCCCCGAAGTCCTGACGAGTCCGGATTACGGACTTTGTATTATATTTGCTAAACTAACCCTTCACCACCATATGTTCTATAAAAAGTATGATTAAAGAATAATATTAATTTTTATTGCATTATTCAGATTTTCATGACAGGCAAGAGAACTTTCATTAGTGGGAGGAGTGAAACAATTTTGTATGGGAAAGAATGTAACACGATGAAATGAGTAAAATAGTAATCAAACGTAAAGGTATTAGAAATTTGAAAGCAATTTGAAGAGCGAGATTGGAAAATTAATATCATTAAGTAAACAAGAAAAATTATTAATGATGTCAAAGTGTTCAAAAGAACCCAGTTGATTAAATGAAGAAGCTTTACAGATAATTTTTGAAGATCATATTAAAATGTAATTAAGTGACCGCCGTACTTAGCTAAAAAAATTCCTTTTTCCTTTCGAATTAATTGATATTCCCTGATGAGAAATTTCAGCATTTTTCATATTTGGCCACTATACACCAAACAGCACGATGCATATCAAACAATGCTAAATTATAACAGTAATTAAAAGCACATATGAGTCTTTAAGAATCAAAAAATGAATTTTACTGATAAGTGAAAAAAATAACTTAAATATTGAACTCGTGGAGAAATCGAGAAATTTTGTAATTGATAGTAAGTTTAAATAATTACTGGGTACGTGTCAGTTAAATGTCACGGTTGGCTTAGTATCCTGTTGACTAATGCCTTGGCAGTTAAGTGTCCCGTAGCTAAATGTCCTGGCGGCTAACTCTCTGTGTCGGCCAAATGTCCTGTCAGCTATGTGTCCTTGTTCGGCTAAATGTCCTGTTGGCTAACAGTCCGTGTCAACTAAATGTCCTGTCAACTAAGTGTCCTTGTTGGCTAACTGTCCGTCTAAATGAACTGTCGACTAAGTGTCCGTGTCGGCTAAGTGTCCTGTTGGCTAATTGGTGTCGGCTAAGTGTCACAGACCCCTATTAAATATGGCATTTCAAAACGCTGCTTCTCAATATTGAAAGTTTTTAAAGTCCACGTAAGGTATTAATTATTTTGCAAGGTAAGGTCAGCAGTGCAGCATAATGATTATTTCTGCTTTTGTTACTATTATATCTGAATAAATGGTCCTACTCCTCTGAGAACATAATTATTTCCTTTGTTATTACATGTATTAGATATAACATTTCATCATGCTTACTGAGCATGTCTTCATTTTTTTATTTGAATATATACTGTGTATTCTCATTAGTGAAATAAACTAAGGTTAAACCATTACATTCGGTTTTACTTTGGAATGTTCTTGGATATATGTAGTGTTTAGTAATGAGTAAAGACCAGATTAGAGTAAGGATAAATGTGAGGCAATTGTGGCACTTGCCTCAGGTGAATGACTAACAGGAGCATCAAATTAGCTAGGAAAATTAGAAATGCCTTTTAAAAAAGAAGTAAGATTTAACTTTCAATTTTGTAATAACAAAGGAAATAATTATGATCTCAGAGGAGTAGGACCATTTATTCAGATAATAATAGCAACAAAAGCAGAAATAATCATTACGCTGTAGTGCTGACCTTACCTTGCAAAACATCTAATACCTATCGTGGAATAAAAGCCTATAATTCCCAGTTTTCAGATACAGAGCACCAAATATGGCTCAATGTATCAGCATTCTGTGATGAGCATAGGTGATATTCTATCGTGTTCCAAACAAACTCAACCACGAGATAGTCATGTGATTATGCTGAGCATGTAAGGTTGTCAATGTTGCAGAACCATTCCTAGATGAGTGGCAGTCATTATATTATTGAAAAATAACCTAAGAATGTTATCAAATTAATGGTAATACAACAAGGTTCCAGAAGGCTGTTGATATACTGTTCCATGAGAATAGCATTGTTGACTATTGAGGGTATTAGGCTATCATTAGAAATGGCTTGATAGATATTTTCTTATTTATGAAATAAGAATAATGTTCCACAATAAAGTTTTGTGCTTTTCAACATACTTCTAATTATATAGTATAATTGACACCAGTGAAAATCATGCCTCCATTAGACAATATCCTAAGATGACCAGGACAGCTAACAGCACTTTGATCAAAGATAGAACATAAGAGTAATTTCTTGGTATGTATTTTCCTCTCCACAGTTCATCTGACAGTGGCTAGTATAAGCTTTGACATATGGCCATAGATGGTAGAAAACAATGTGGTCTAGCAAATGCTCAATCCTGACACTTTTCTTAATCTGCCTTAGCCATGCATGGTCTTGTTAGATTGTGACTTCCACATCACCCTAATACCAACATGGTTGGATTTTCACATACCTCCAATACCAGTACATGGCAATATGTGATTGGACTAATGCCCTGTATGCTTAGATCCAACATTAAGCATTCTAACAGTCTACAGGATTTCATGCAACAGGGTTTCTATGGCTCTTCCTGGCATCAGAGATGTGCTCTTAATATGTACTCATCATTATATTTTCTCAATATGCTATGACAGACCATTGATGGTTCCATATAAATGTTTAATGAAGGGTTTCTTGGGGGAGGGAGAGGGAAGGTTCTATATTTGGTTCTACAGAAAAACTTTAATTTCAATTGAATAATGTTTCTCAGAATGAATATCGAATCTTTTGCCAAAAATTATTTTTTCTTGTTCTCTTTACAATATATTTCTTTCTTTTACAGTTAATTTTGTATCAGGTAACAATAATGAGTACATGAAAAGAAATATTCTTAAAAAAAGAAGAAAAATTCTCAATCAATAACACTTTTATTCTTTATTATCTTCTTGAATTTTATGTACATCCATTTCCTTTTCTTCTTTACATATTAAATTATGAAACATAGCTGCTACCTCTTTATAAGATGCTCTATTATTAACACTTTCATTTAAAGCTGCTATCAGAACTGCCATATGCCTTTTCTTTTTAGACTTCCTATACTTCTGTGCCTAATAATAATAACAATAATAATAATAATAATAAACTTATTTTATAAAAGCAATTTTGAAATTTATACTGATATCTGCAGATTAAAAAAAATACATCATGCAAAACAAAATAAAAAACATATGAACAAAATATTAATTATACTATGAGGCTATCCTATTCAAAAATAAGTCCAAAATATGTTAACTTTCAAATAGGCTACAATTATAAGATTTTAGTTAAATAAAAATCAGACTATACTAACTGTCTATAAAGATTCATCAAAAATACTTTCTGCTATGATGTTTTCTTACAACAATTATTAAAAAATATATATTATCTGCTATTTTAAAGAAATGTGACAGCATTTTTAAAAAGATAATTTAAAATAATTCTGGTACTCCACACAAAGACTTTCTTAAAACTATGAAATCTGAAGAACATTATTAACTACTGAAGCAGATGACATTGCATGTATTTTTAAATATTAACTGTTGGGTGTAATAATTTTAATCAAAGTAGTCATAAAATAATATTTAGACACAATTTTCAAAAGTTACTGTGTGTAACATTTGCCACAATACTGAAAAATACAATATATCAAAATAAATATAATTTAATATATTAATATTTTATAACTATATTAATTTTAATGCCAGTAATATTTTTCAAAATTCAGTTTTATGTATTAACTATTGAGTATTAAGATTACAAGTCAAATAATTTCCAGAAATGTTATAAACAGTTCATAAATGAACTTTTACATAATGCTTCCTGACATTCCACTAGTAATGACTTTCACCCAGGCTCGTGCCGATAATAGGTGCAAGGTCATACCACACACAACGGCGCCGAGTCAAAAAGGCGCCAGGCAATCATTAAAATCAGCAGTTCATCTAGCTGCCTGTTTGAACAAAAGAATTCTTTTCTTATTTGAATGCCGATCCGGAGGTCGACTCAGGTAAGACGTGGGAAGCTACCGATTAGGATCTGTACTTAGGCAGTCTCGTCCACGGGTATTTAAATTCAGTCTCCACAGGACTGGAGTCATCACTAGCGATGGCTGTTTCAGGCTTGACAGTGACCATATGGTGCTCTCGTCCATTCCCCTGGTTGTGGTTGAGCTATATAATCAGATATTTATGGTTGTCTGGATCAAAACACCCCAGTCGGTGGAGTTGGTGAATTCAGCAAGCCTTTAAAATGCTTGAGGTTTCCAGTGGGTGCCTGGAGCATTCACTCCCCAACCCTTTTTCCCCTACCAACAACCTTTCGAGAGGACTTTTGCCTCGCATATTTACAGTGCCACCATGCTGCACGGACACAATGCATTTACAAACATCCATGCCTTCTTGGAGATTCGAACCCGGGCCCTTCGGCACAGCAGTCAGCAACGCTAACTACTATACCATTTGGGCAGCTTTTATAACATAAATGTATGTATAATTCTTCAATAAATATTTTTGAGTGTGAGTTTTAACAAAGCACAAAATGTTTGCATATTTAGACAAATTAAAATAAAATGTAATTTTTTTGGTTTTTCATATTATGCTAATAATGCTTCATTTTAAATGTTAACCATAGCAATGTCCCTTTAATATCGTCACTGTATAAAGGCGCTCGCTAGACATTTGCACGACGGCGCCGATTAGGTTTGGCACAGGCCTGCTTTCACCTAATTAAAATGATGTGAAATTACATATTAATATGTTTTAACTGTATCTATATTAAATCAATTAAATTCTATCACTATTTGGAAGGATAATTTTAGTCTTTATTTAATGTTATAATTTGATTAATGCCATCAAAATAGCCATGGATAAACATGATCACATTAAGAGGCACCTACTGCAGATTTTATATTTACTGATGCTGAAATTTATTTCATAAAATTCTCCATCTTATTTTCAGAATTCTAGTTATTAGAAATACATGTTCAGGACCAATATTTAAAAAAATAAAACGTGTATCCATCTTTTACAAAACATTATAAATGTGTATAAATAAATGCTACATAAGAACGTATTGTAAATTTTTTTTTATAAAAAGTTAATGAATTTCTTCCTCTCTGCTCCTGCTGTTTGAGATAATGAAAAGAAATGCTGCAGTCCTAAAATTTTGTGAGAATCTACACTCTTTTGCAAAAAAATCAAAGCACCAAGAAGGACTTTTGTGATTGTGACGAAATTTGGTATGCAGAAACATCTTGATGAAACATGCAAATGATCAAAGTTTCAAGGCAAATGAACAGGAAATGTGATCATAGCATGCATTTCTAGTGCGCAATTCACAAAGTATAAAACCAGTAACAGAGGCAGAAAATTTATCTTTTTTTGTTGCTGCCACTGTAATTCCGTAAAGAAGCAACTAAAGATCCATTACGATGATATCGAAGACCTTACACACAACTAAATGACTTCGAATGTTGTCACATTGTAGGGCTGCATGAAGCTGGCTGGTCATACTGAGCAAACAGGCCACCACCTGCTGCATACAGACACTGCTGTGCATAGATGTTGGCAGCTATGGTTGCTACAAGGAAATTGGTGATGAAATGAAGGCTCTGGAAGGCCAAGGAGCACAAATGCGAGGCAAGATAGGATGATTGTTCACCAGGCCCGAACCGCCCCAATGGTATCATTGTTGACTATTCAATGCACTACAGCCACATCTATACCTCCTGGGGTACTGTCCACCATCTCACGGTGCTTGTCTGAGGTGGGGTTACACTCACAGAGGCCTTTTGCCTTTGACCCCACAGCATCGGCAGAGTTGTCTGGAGTGGTGTCTCAGTCGATCATCATGGCTGCCATCAGACTGGCATCGTATAGTGTTCAGCAATGAATCCCACTTCACTCTTGAAGCAGATGACCACCATGTTCGTGTCTGGAGAGGATGGGGAAAGGAGTCCCAATCAACCTTTGTTTTACAAAGGCATACAGCCATAACCCCTGGTGTGATGGTGTGGGGCGCTATTTCTTATGACAGCAATCCTCTGTACCTCTTTAACAGCTCAACAATATGTTGATACAATCCTGCGGCCGCTTGCATTACCCTTCATGGCACATCATTCTGGGGCCATTTTCCAACAAGATGATGCCAGGCCAGATACCACTCGCATATCTCTGGACTGTCTCCGTGTGGTTGATATTCTTCCTTGGCCAGCAAGTTCACCAGACCTTTCACCAATCGAGAATGTCTGGGACATGGTAGGCTGACAGATTCGGGCACAACAAAATATTGCAGATCTGGAGCGACAACTGATGAATGCCTGGCAGAATGTGTCGCAGGATGACATTACGAACCTCTACTACTCCTTGCCTCGACGAATTCAAGCATGCACTGCTGCCAAGGACGGTTCGACCAACTACTAATTTGAACACTCAGTGGGTGATTGTGAGCTGTATGACTTTAATTTTTTAATCGTTTTATTATCTGTGTATGTTTTAACATATATTCAGTTTTATCCAAAAACAACCACTTCTTTCATAATTCTTCGATTTTTTTTTGCAAAAGAGTGTATTTCTGCATGAGATTCTGGATACATATCGATGAACTGCTTGCAAAATAAAACAAATGAATTGTAGAATCTGATAATCCACACACCTTGCGACCAGAAATGGTATACAGTCAAAAGTCGTTAATTCGGACACCCATAATCCGGAATGATCTATAATCCGGACCTCAAAGCTAAAATCTATCTGCGCATGTGCCGCGTTGACGCATGTGCATAGGCGTTTACGCGTGCGCACAAGACCTTTACGACTGCACATATGAGTCAGCGCAAGCGCAGAATACGTTTTCGGGCGCGCGTTTAATGTATAACGGACAGTATAAGCTAAAATTATCTAATTTTCTATTTCAGTTAATGTTGATGATTGCGTTGTTCCTTAATCTTCGAATTGGATCTGGCTTATTATTTTTTGCAGACAGTAAGAGCAATTTTATAAAAGTAAGCTTGAACTTTCGATTATGTCAAATAGAATTTCCGATGCTGGAGCTCCCAAAGGATCTAGAAAACGAAAGTATGTTTCGATGTCCATCAAACAAAAAGTGAAATTGCTACAAAAAATGGATAAAGGCATATCCTTTGTTTATCTAACCATTCCGAAATCTGTTTATCAATTTCATGCTGCTCTGCGCGGTGGGGGGGGGGGACATCGCGGCACGCAATGAACTGGAAGTTGATCTGTCAGCACTATCGTTATCTTCAGGGCAGATGTTTTTATTTTATTCGGTTTATAATTCCTTACTAAATGAAGTATTTCCTCTCGACGTACTCCGTCTTTGATACGATTTAAATCAAATTCCTCGTCATTATAAATATCACGAATACACATCAAATAGTTTTCTGGTTGCAATTTTCTAATTTCGACTATGCGTAATGCATGCTTTACACATGCACGCGTTGAAAGAAATGTTTAATAAAGTAAACAAACAAATATTAAGCCTTTTTTCTTGTAAATTTTGATACCCTTTAGATCATAATTGCTCTTTATTCGTAAATTACGGTTTCATATTTTTAATTTTATAATTTCTGCATGCCACTTACCAGATTTAAATTGATGATCTATAATCCAGAAAAACCGATAATCCGGAATCGCCGAAGTCTTGACGAGTCCGGATTAAAGACTTTTGACTGTATAATGCAGGATTCTCTAACATTTGGTGGCAACAGTTTGAAAAGTGAAACAGACATTTATAATGATTCAACGCAATATCGCAAAACGAAAACAATAATCCTTCAGGGACAAATAAAACTAACAAACTTAAGAGAAGAGGGTTTTCATTCATAATCCTCACTACAGTTATTATTCATTTACTCAAATCCACATGCTTATTAATTATTTATTAATAAAACTCATGGATTTAACATTTGCTTAAAACCGTGGGCTTTATAAATTAAAAATTATTAACTGAAAAGTGTCTTGCTCCCAGAATTTAATAGTTAAAGTATTCTAATTATTTTATACACACAGATTTATAATTTATAATATTACCTTTTGAAACTCATTAATAGGCATTAATACAATACACATGCAATTTGCAAGGCATGAAATTTTAAAAATGAATAAATAAATACCACTTTTTTATGCGTAGCCATGACTAGAAGGCACAGGCTCTTTAGTTCTTCGGGATCTCTTATCAGAAACCAGTTGTATTCATTAACAATCTGTAGAGAAATCATGTTAGTATTATTACATATACCATGATAAATAAACCAAACAACATAAATTTACAGTTACTGTATATATATATATATATAGTAAGAAATTTAGAATTAATATTTCACAAAGACCAGAAATTGAAATTCATAATTAATAAATTTCAAATAATCAAATAAATACAACAAAGAATTTTAAAATGTTAAAACCAAAACATTTCAAACAAGTAAAATGCCACTTCAAAAAATTTATGAAATTTAATGAAAAATGAATAAAAACGAATGCATGGAAATACTAGGCATGTTTGTATTTTGTTTTCAAAAGAATTGTTTTCTAATTATATATATATGTTACGGTGAAACACCGAAATCTGGAGAATGTCCACTTTCACCGGTGAATGTCAGCATTCACCTAGTCGCTTGGTGTATGTCTGAAATATTTTCCAAATACTCTTATTTCTGACTTACACCGGTAAATGTCGACATTGAATGTTGAACGTATAAGAATATTATATTTTCTTCTCCATGATTCAGTCGCAAAAAAACACACTTGAGACTTAAAATAAGAACTTAATAACATTAAACTTAAAACACACAGTACATTCAAAATGAGAAAGGAAAATAATAGAAGTTAAAAAGTTACTCAATTATGTGATTCAAATCTTATTTATTGCAACAATGTAAACTATTATGACACTTTGAATTGCACAAGAGGTCCTTGTTTTTACAACTGCATTTATTTGTGTAACATTTCCTTTAGCAATGACAGCATGTACATATACTCCTCTCTTTTCGACCTACACCAGAGCATATCTGTGATTGTCGACACACACTGGTGAGTGTCCGAATGTATAAGAATGTAATGAAATATTCTATCTTTCACCGACATATTTGATGAATGCTGACATTCTCCAATTTCGGTCTTTCACGGTAACATATATATGTTTTCGGTCTTTCACGGTAACATATATATGTAATGATATTTTTAAATCAATTGGTTAAATTAAATTCTAATCATATTGCTTAATAATGTGTTGGTGATTCTCTACCTAAATTGCATCCCTGTTCATAAATTTTGGCAAAATCCTTTCTTTATTATAAATTATATTAACTTGTTGGCCGCCGCCAAATCGTCAAACTCATAAATCTGTCATATTACAAAGTCCTTAAGAAAACTCCTGATGAGAAGATAACATCACCTCATGATTTCAATTAATATCGCTGATTGGATGAGCACCATGACACACACATATCTATAAATAGGGCTTCTCCTCGAGGTACAGGAGGAATGCTTGTGAGAAAGGAATGCTAAAATAAACGTATCACTTTATATTCCAAAATTTGTCTCATTCTTCTTGCCCTGGTTGCACAACATAAATAATGTATGAGATTCTACATTTCACATATATATATATATAATAATAATAATAACACAATTCCGAATGCACTGATATAAGAACACTGAGATGTAATTGTGCAAAAATACTGATGGCCTAGATACTTGATGCTTAGAGCGTCCATCCAATTTGAAGAAGCAGCAGTCGAGCTGGATTAAATTCCTTTTTTATTTAAATTCCCATTTTGTGGCTACAATTACTTAGCATTCTACTTGTGCCTATTAAAAAACATTTACAATTTTTGATATTATTGCCATAGAAGCAAATATAGCAGCTAATACAAGATTGCAGTAAAGCATCTGGCCAAGAGGAAAGCACAAGCAAAAGTGATGCATCAGTTCATAGAAAGAAGAGAGGGAGACAAAAGTTTCAGATATAGTTTTGGTTTACAATTTGGTGACTGGTCAAGAGGCATCTGCATTAAGCATTACGTAAGATTGCATGATTAATTTGTTTAGACTTATGATGCTATTTCTAAGACAGAGAAAGGAAGTCCACAAATTAAATAACATTAAAAGAGATTACAGACAATTAAGCCGCCCAGACGGTATAGTGGCTAGAGGAGCCTGACTGCGATACCAAAGAGCCTGGGTTCGAATCCCAGAGAAGGCATGGTTATAACTGTCCGTCCCTTCATACAGGGTTCCTGTTCCAAAAGGCTTACATTTTTTATAACTTTGTAGCAAGAAAGCAGCAGTCTAGCTAAGCCAAAGCATGGAAAGCAAGTACGTTATGTTCCAGATGAAATCTAAAATTATCTGAGTTAGTTTTGGTTCTCAAAGTATTTTGATTGGATAGTTAATATTGTTGTAAAATTATTATTGGCTGCTTGAGTTTTAGTTCAATTTACATCACCAGAATTACATAAGAGTCATATGACATATATTTTCTCGAAATGACGCAGTGCAAATATATGTTGCTTTTTTTAGAATAGAGAAGGGAAATTAACTTACGCTGCTAATTTAATCTTTTACACATTCCTAATTTTTTTTACATATATATGTACGATATAACAAAATATGATAGCTGCTTTAATTGATGACCTCAAAATTAACGTTCTAGATTTGGTGATCTCCCCTTAAATTCATCTGTTCTTCCTAATTTGAGATTTTTTGACATTACATAACGCTGCTTGAAAAGGGTAATCAGAACTAATAACCAATCATAGCTTGTTTCTAGAATCACACCTACTCTGGTATAAAAAACCCCTGGCAGATAATTGCATTACTTTTTTTCCTAGCTTCCACCTTGCTAATAACTCCTTGCTTCGCTTCCCCGTCTAAACAGCCTGTGTCTTAATTTTTTAGAATCAATGTACATAGAAATTTATCATATTTAATTATGATTGAATAAGTGTCTGCCAAATTAATTGGATATATGTAAAAATAAAGACTGGAAATTCTTCAAGTTCGTGTTTTATTAACTTCATTTGCAAGACTTCACTCTCAGCTATGATGACTGCAATTAATTCATCTTCTATGCTTTAAAATATGAAATATATATGTGTGTGTGTGTGTGTAAGATATAATAAAATATGATGGCTACCCTAAGAAATGACTGGCAACCTTAACTGAATATTCTAAATTTGGTGTTCTCTGCCCCAAATTCATCTGCTCTTCGAAATTCAAGATCTTTCCAAGTTACATAACGTTGCTTGAAAAAAGGAACAAAATCTAAAATTAACCAATCATAGCTTAGCTGTACTTATGCACCTACTTAGTGTAAATAATGCTTCGTAAGCAACTACATCATTCTTTTTCATAACTTCTGCCATGCAAACATCTCCAAGCTGTTATGCTTTCCTGTCTAAGATGCTTACGTCATACTTTTAAAACCCATGTATATAAAAATTATTGTACTGAACCATGATTGAAAAATATCTTACCCATAAAAGGATGATTTGATGTGAAGAAAAATAAAGATGATGATTCACTAAAATTAAAATGTATATTTTAACAATATTATTAGATTATTTTCTTTTACTAATGAAGGGCCAGCAGAGTCGTAGCTAGGGTTTTGAGCACCCAGGGACAACTGATTATTTCGCGCCCCCTACTGCTTGCCAAGGATGGAAAACATTTAATTCTAAAATGTCGTAACATCAGTTTGGCGCCCCTTGGATTCTGCGCCCGGGGACAGATGCCCCCCTTGCCCCCCTCTAGCTACACCCCTGAGGGGCAACTCTTTTCAAAAGTCAATTATAGTCCGAATTGTGTGAAGATTTTTTTTTTTTCTAATTTTCCTTATCTTTGTCCAGTATTTAATTAAAGCTTTGATTAAACTTGAAGAACTTCAGTTTTAGATAATGCAGTCTAGTACAAAACATTTCTTACAATAATTCTCTATTATTTCACAGTTTGTGATTTAAAAAAAAAAAAAAATTAATTCTTAAGATTTTCTACTTAAAATTAAATTAATTCAATTAAATGATTATTTGAACTTTAATTTTATTTAAAAAATTTTCATAAACATTTTTTTACTTTTTACATCTTTAGAAGTTTTGCAACATCTATTTTCACAACAGTAGCAGTTCACAATTTTACAATTTTTACTTTTTTACACATTTTAACAATGCCTCAAAGTTAGCAACATTTTTGGATACAAAACAGCATTGTAGTTCTAGGTAAGTTAAATTAAAACTTGCTATTTACTAGCTTTATTATTATTATTATTATTATTATTATTTTATATTTTAATAGATTGTGTATAGTTTATTTTAGGTTTACATGCATAATTCATTAAGGGGAAGTTTTCAGTAGGCAAGAGTTTCTAAATTACTTTGGTTTTCTACTCTTAATTGACATTTAATTAATATTCCTAGTTATTTTACTTGCTAAATTTCTCAAAATTCCTACTAGTTTAAATTTCTTTTTTAGTAATTCACAACATTTGGTTTTACTTTTGGTTTTGAATTTTACTTTTACCCTTGCCTATATGGATGACGAAACACAAATTGAGTAATTGAAGAGTTAGGTTTTTAGGCAACTTACCATTGATAAGTCTGTCTCCTGACAGCTCAACAATTATTCACTAATGCAATTTAATCTGGCCTTAGAAATTCTTTAAAAAAATTTTTGAGATTAATTTTGGAATATTATATATTTTTTCATGGTTTTAGATACGTGCACTTAATTTACATATGCTCTTAGAATTTAAATGATATTGTAAATTAATTTACATATGCTCTTAGAATTTAAATGATATTGTAAATTAATTCACAGCAATCATTAATTTTATTTTGATTTTTGTAATTTAAATTTCTTAATTAAATTTTAAACCTACAATAGAGTATGAATATGAATATGAATAGAGAATATTTGTTAAATTCAAATTTCATTCCTTGTAGCAATGACACAAGAGAATTATTTAAATTTAATTTAACTTTACTACACTGGTTATCATAAATTAAGGAAAAATCACAAAAATCATGATTACTAAAAAAGTTACATGTAGAATTTAACGAAACTTACCCACAGTATACAACACATAGTAAGGTATCAAATAACATAAAAAGAAATTACCAGACAGATATGGTAGTATAGAAATTAGCATATCTATAAAATGAACAAATCGAAGGTGTCAGTTTGCTATAGGAAAAGTACCTTCAATATGGAATATGATCGCCTCTAGAAGCAATACAGCACATACAGCGATGTGTGATGCTTTCAAATATGCGGTCTATCAGTTCCATAGAAAGCGAGAGCCATTGCTCTTGCAAAGCAGATGCAAGCACGAAAAGGGTCAGATGGGGCGGATTAAGAGCAGCTAGACGTCTCCCTAAAGCATCCCAAACGTGCTCGATAGGATTCAAGTCCGGGGATCGAGCTGGCCACTCCATGCGCATAATTGTTTTCTGTTGAAGATAATCATCTATGATGCAAGCCCTGTGTGGTCTTGCATTGTCATCCTGTAACAGGAAAGCATCACCTATTGCCCCGGCATATGGGCGCACATAAACAACAAGGATGTCATCTCTATAAATCTGAGCATTCACGGTTCCCTTTGGAAAGACATGGGGGTCTGTGCGTCCACCCAAAGAAATGCCACCCCAAACATAGACACTGTCCCTTCCGTATGCATCTCTTTCACAGATGTTTGACGGATGATAACGGGTTCTAGGTTCTCTCCATATTAAATAACGCCTACTATTGCTTTCTAGACTAAACCTGGACTCATCCGTAAAGAAAACCGCCCTCCATTGATCAGGCATCCAGTGGACATGTTGTCGTGCCCACTGAAAACTGTCCCTCCTATGGCGTGACGTGAGCAGCACACAAATGTATGGTTGCCTCGCATACGGACCACCTTCTACGCACACTTGATGTTGACATGAACTTTCCGGTGGCTGCTGATGCCTGGAGGTCATTGTTACGAATTGGCTATCTCAGATTTCTGATGTCACTGTCACAGTGAAATATGTGAGCTTGCTATCAAACATGGACTTTTATCCTCCTCACAGATGACGCATTCCGAAAACAGCGCCACTAATTTGCATATTGTAGTTTTACTCAGTTACTCTTACTTGGCAACATATTCAAATTTTACATGGTTTGGCTTATTTTTGAGGGAGTTATCGCTATTTTTGTGATTTTTCCTTAATTTATGATAACCAGTGTATATAAATATATATATATAATTTATTTACTAATGGATTATTTAGTATATTATCTCCTTTGATATAGGTAGTTAGAATTCTATTGAAATGAAGTAACTTATAAGCATATTTAAAAATTTAATCTTGAAAATTTTTTTAAAATGGAAATATCAAAAATGAATCTTGAATAAATTGAAAATAGAAACATTTAAAAAGGTATTAAAAGTGAAAATGTAATCAATAAACCAAGTAGTTATCGCCATATATATATATATATATACGTACTTCCCGAGCTGGTCTTTGATCACCATTGAATAACATGTCAAGAATATCATTAGCAGTTCCTTCAGATATGGTTCTAGATATAAGTAGCTCCAGAATTTCTGCAATTTGAGAGCCAGAGACAGGACTGCATCAAAAGACATTAAAACATTTTACTATAAAATTATTTTTCACACAATGGAAAGCATTACTTCCCAGCAAAATGGAAGCAAATGATGATTAATTTATAATTGAACAAAATACAGCAACAATAAAATTGTAAAAAAAGTATAAACAGTTAAAATGATTTATATAAAACTTGGCTTAATTACATGCAATGAGTGAGATTAGGGAAAGATTTCTTTAGGTATAAAATGGATAAACTTATGAAGCTTAACGACACAGATGTGTGGAACATTTTGCTTGAAATATACTTTATGCAAAATATATTAACTTTTCTACTCATAAATAAAGAACAGACATGTTTTGCTTATTTGCAAAGATGAGATAACAAAAGCAATGGAAAAAAGTAAAAGTTATTAATAGCTTCCCATCATAAAACAAAAAGCACAAACTTGAATTGTTGGAGGCAAGATTTATTGTCTCTTAGTTTGGATTTTTTAGAATTGTCCAAAATTTTCTTGCATACTGATCTCATAAGTGATGCAATTTTTATTCTGTTTCTGTCGAAAGCAAGGAAAAATCTATTCTGTTATCCACCTCTCTTCTTTCAACCAAGCACTAAAATTTTTACTGCATTCAACACACAAATAAAGTTGGACTGTGTTCCAAGAAAACTGCAGTCAGTGATAAATATTTGCTTATTCGTACTAATTATTATACTAAACTATCTCATTTATTTATTATAAAACTGCTATTATGATGCAGTTGAACTGTTTAAAATTAAGATTAATACAGCAGTAAATAATTGCAACTGTAGCATTTTAAAACTGTTTTTACCCTGCACTAAATAATACAATTTATACCTACAATATATGGTAAATGTGTATTTTTTTATTTCTGGAGTTTTACTTATTTAGTGTCATACAGCAGTAGTGACTTGCTCTTCAGTAATATAGAAATATGCATCAAGATTAAATTTTACAAATGCTAACTGCCAATTTTGAAATGGTTGTTAAAACCTTATTTACATAATTATTCTGCTACGCTACCTATATTTTTACTTTTTAGTCAATATTATACAGTGTTCCTGAAAATAGATGAATTGACAGCAAAGTATACGAAATAAAAAATTTATACAGTTTGATCATTTTACAATTACTTCTTTAAATTACTCTCCAAATTAGCTTATAAAATTATGATAATGGTTCATTAAAACTGATTTACAAAGATTTAGAAAGACTCTCAAATACAAATGTCATTCTCAAATATTTATATGTATAGGTTATAACTAGCTTGTATTTAAATATTCTTCAATACAAACACACATTATAAACTGAATATTAAATTAATAAATACTATCAATGTCATGCAAAATGCTGTGAATAAAGTACATATATTTTTTTTTAAAAAATAACATATATTTTTGAAGAACTAATAAAAAAAGTAACAGGGTTTTTTTTAATAGCTAAAAATTGTCTTTACCAGTCTTTAAAACTTAAATTTCTGAGGTTAAACTGGTGTTGGACATTACTAAATAAGAAATCACATATAGTCATGAGGTCACTTTCTGAATAGTCTGAAGCACAGATTTCAAACATTTCTTGTGCACCTTCATTACTCTTAAAGAGAAAAAATACAATTATAATGTAACGTTTAATAAAAAAAATCATTTGTAAAAGAGTGTTTAAATTATCACTGATATAAAGAAGCAATAAATAGTTACACAAAGTAAAGTATGCATATATAAGTCAAGAGTTCAAACAGAGCATTTCAAAAAATAGAAAATTATTTTTTAATTAATTCATTATGTACATTAAAATAATTAATTTATTTTCATACTTGGCAGTAAAATAAAATCAAAACTGAATTTCCTTTATACATAAATAAAATAAAATAAATTTCAGAACAAGTGAAAAATTTCCAGTTTTAGTAAGAAACATTCAGATAGCATTAATTATTGAAACTCTGCTGTTTGACTGATTTAAACACTGCTTAGCTGCCTTTTTATTTTTTAACAAGGCATTCTGGTGTAATATAGAACATCATTTTGTTTTGGAGTACTATTTTGAATATTTACACCAGGTAATTAACATTACATACCTTAGAAAGTTTAAATACGTTCTAAGTCTACTTTTAAGTAAAAGAGTCTATTTAAGACTAATTAAAACCAAAAAGAATTAAGCATCTTCAGACAGACAAGTGGTCTATTAGTTTTAGGAGCAGATAATTTTGAGCAAGAGCTTATACTCAAAGGTATGCAAACACTTTTGCATTATAATGATGGAAATTAGAATTATTAATTAAAACTAATGGAATTTATGGAAGGCTCTAGGAAATCTGACTCAACAATTAAAAGAAGCTTCCTGAATAAGAAGGGATTAAAATAATAATGATTCAAAAGCCGATAATATTAATCATTGGAAGGTTCATTATTTCCTCTTCTGATTTTAGTTCTTTAAATCAAAATTTTAATTTTTTAATTGATTCAATGAAGAAGGTAAGTTTCTCAGATTTAAGAGTACCACTGCATCATAACGGAAAGAAGGAAGTAATGTAATTATCAGCAATGGAAAAAAAATTACAAATTTTCAGGAACAACACAGATTCTCCATGTTTAATCATTAGGACATAGCAAATATCTATTCTATATTTTAGTTTGGCTCACTTTATTACAAAAGGTACCTGTTTCAGCCAAAACAGTCAGGAAGCAATGGTACTGAAACTGAGAAAAAGTTTGCCACAAATACTTGGATCCAAATAAAACCCAACAAGAGGCAGGGGGAAAAACATTTGAGGCTAATTCAAATTATTGGGCAGCAAGAAAGGATGTCATTGGTTCTCAGCAGCTACATGGCCAATCTACCTATTGGGTAATTTCTCACCAAGAGTGACTTTGAAAATAAGACACACTGGTCTGAGATTCAGTTAAAAAGAAACAATGTGTTACCATGGAGCAATCATTTGACTTGATAAGGTTGCTTCAACAACAGTGAAGCAAATAGTAATCACATTACACAACAGAATCTGCCACATGAATAGATATATTGATAAGCTTATCAGGACTAGTGTTTCTTTTGACTTGCTTTGGAATCATGACTGGTCCTGAATAGGAACAGGGAGCTTACTCAAGCTATGTTCAAGAATGTGTAAAGTAGACAATACAAGCAGAAAGGGTATATGAAACCCTTTATTTTCTATACTTTACAGGAATTTCCGAAACTTCGGAATACAGAGACCAACCACTTGTGGTCTGAACGTAAGAATATAAAAACTACTAACTAAAACTAACTTTGAATTAGTATACAAGTGCCTAACACTAAGATTGGCCTTTATTTAAAGAAAGGTACGTATGTAGAGTACGCCGAGCTGCTAAAACTACGATGCGTCTGCAATTATCAAGAGGGCTAAACTTCTGACCTTGAAGGCAACCAGCAACAGAGTGAAAACTCGTAAAACTACAGTGGCGAGCGGCTTGCTTCCAATAACTCCTTCCTCTCTCTTGCTTGGCAAAAAGCCACAACTTAAGTACTTGGCGTTAGCAAGACAATTTGCATAAATAAGATAAAGCGTTTAATTCTGGCTGGAAGTAGAAAATAAGAAGTGATAGTACAGTTTTAAAATAAAATAAACGTTAGTAAAACTTAGGATCCTTACAAGCTCGTTAGAAAAACTTTAAACAATTTATATTTTAACATTATTGGCTATGTTAAATGCTTTTTATTTTGATGTTTTTTTTTTGTTTGTTTTTGTTTTTAAATGGCAGATTGTGAACAATTACAAATGTAACCCAGTCCATTAATCTATACAAGGCCATATGTGGTGGTCTCTTTATTATGGAGGCACCTAATAGGTGGGCCACCATCGCCTTTCCTATGAAGGAAAGGACAGTTACAACCATGCCTTCTCCGGGACTCGAATCCAGGCCCTTCGGCATCGCAGTCAGCTTCCCTGACCACCATACTGACTGGGCGGCTCTATCTTGATGTAGTGGAACACAGAATATTGTACGAATTTTCCAAGTACACAGAGCTGGGAGAAAAACTTAAGAACTGAAGTACAGATTGCACTATTTGAAAAAAAAAATAACCTAGTATTTTTTACCACAGATACTAATGTGACGATACATGTGCAATAAAAATAATCAAAGCTAGACTATTATACTAAACATAGAATCATTTGTTCCAGAGGACAAATGGCAAATAAATGTTGTTTGGCCAGACACTAAATTGGAAAGAATTATAGCATTAATTAAAGTAAGAATATTTGTATGTTTTGCTAATCTAATTTTAGGTTACAGTTTGACAAAAAACTTTGCTTTGATATTTAGAGTGCTTACTTAACAAATACTTAACTTACATAAACTATACAATAAAAATACTTGGATACTTGTAGAATAAAATTATAGTTCATATAAATGCCTGTCTGGAAAAACATCATGAAATAGAACTTCTTTTGGCTGCAGTGTCAGTTGCCACCTTATCAGAAAAGCTAA
Organism: Stegodyphus dumicola; assembly: GCF_044657685.1. Classification (NCBI taxonomy): domain Eukaryota; kingdom Metazoa; phylum Arthropoda; class Arachnida; order Araneae; family Eresidae; genus Stegodyphus; species Stegodyphus dumicola. The sequence goes on from NC_140771.1 coordinate 218,141,198, forward strand.
CCACTAAATTTGATATTGTGCAGTTGGAATATTTCTCCACTCTCGCAGCAGTCGGTTCTCACAATAGTTTTAGCGAAATGGCCAGGCTCACAAATGACATTCTAGTTTATCCTATAAATATTTTTTAGGATTAAGACTGGGGTTCTGAGCTGAGCAATCTATTTCATAAAACAATATGTTACAGCATGTTCAGTATGGATAGAAGGCTGATAATATTCACCCAGAAAGGGTCCCACACAAAAGTGTTACCATAGCATAAATGTTGGCAAATCATCTAAAATTAAATTAGGCCTCCATGCTAATATTTCTTTTTACAGGAACTATAGGTTCAAAGTCAAACTAAAACAAATAAGATCATACTATATTGCTTCCTCCATCAAATTCTAGTGGAAATAAAGCTCTTTTGTAAATGGTCTTCATCTACCATTCTCCAAGCTCAATATGGTCATCAGATTTACAAACACTGTACCAGAAAGTCATTGCTCTGCATAACTTATCATCATTGCTCCAAGTCCAGTTTGCCATGATAAATGACAGTTGACATTAGCTGTGCAAAAGTACAACTTACAGACAGCTATTATCCCATTAAAAGCTGAATTTTGCAACTCTTGATGAATTGTTAGTGTGCTGATTTTAGATACAAAAAAAGCACTACAGAGTTTTTCTGGAGTATTTTCAGTTGATTTCAAGTAGGTTTTGTTTCATTACTCTACAAATAATTATGTGGCTCCTGTCTTTCAAACTATAAGGTAGATCTGACCTTTCATAAACAGATGCAAGTGCTGAAGATTTCCATTTTGCAATATCGTTCAGTTGTTAAATGCGCCACCATTAGCGCTGCCAAAATTTCAAGAACAGGCTCTCTACAGTTCAGGTAATTGATTATTCTCTTTTTCAAACTTACTCAGTTGAAGTTTTCCACCCATTTCATGTTTTAAGGTTTGCTATGCTGCTTTTAAACATGACTATTTGCTTTTGTCATTTGATGAATCTGATACTACTCATTAAGATACTTTTGATTATAGAACTACATTAAAGGCATCTTTACAAAACTTTGCCAATAAAATATTCTGAGTGCACTCTTATTTCATTTACTGAACTAAATCTTTTATTGTAAAACTAGTACTTCAATGAAAAAAACAGATGATTATCACATGGAGCAATATTCCAGAGAGCACAGATGATAAGGCAGAATATCCTAATAAAATGTTAACAATTTGTTTCTAATGCCTAAAATTATATGAGGTCTGATATTAATGCATTAACGGATGACGCCTTGTCTGTTCATTTATGCTAGATCATTGCTTCTTTTAATTTGTCCAGCTGGAAGCAGCATTTCATTGAATTAATTATTTCACTTTCTGGAAGAATTTCATAAATAATTAATCCAATAAAATCAACATTAAAACCTTTTTTTAGGTATCAACTGCTTTTGCTATTGTTGAAATCTTATTATGGGTGAATCAAAAATATTTATAGCTAACAGTCTCATTAAAGATCTAAAATTTATTTGAAGCAATTAATTTTTTTCAAAAAATGGTTTTCTTTCAGGCTAACAAAGAAATAAATTACATATGTAAACGATGCTAAGGAAAAGGCACTCTGTTAAATGATGCACAGTCCACAGAGTGATTAATGCAGTTAAGCTTCATCAGATGACTGTATTGTTGTTCAAGAAATATTTAAAGCATTCATAGTTCATAAACAAAGTAGCACAGATTTTCCTTATAACCTTGATGAGATTGTATTTGTAGTGGATGAGCAACTACCGGATTTTCATCTACTATCTTTGAACATCTTAATCTAAATGTGAACTGTTTAAATTCATTCATCATTCTCAACAAAAGTTCAAATCCCATTTGCTATGCAACTTGCATTGCTGACTTTTTGAAACAGTTGTTCATATATGGGGTCTTTCCGTAGTTCTAGGACTTGATCTTAAGTTCAAGTTTGGAAATGCTATCAGCCAGAGACAAGTCTTGACATGTTTATGCAGCTATCCTGTGCAATATTGTTTAGTCCTATTCAGTTGTTTGATTGAAACAGGCACATTTTTTGTAGCACTGTTTTTGCAATGTGGAAGATGCAAACAACATTCATTTTCTTCTTGCAGAAAGAGAGTGTGAAAACTTCAGAAATGGTTCAATGTCTGTGAAGAATATTCTGTTCCCACATTTGTAAAAACCTTTATGGTGTGTTCAGTTTGAGAGTTTAACCATGCCATAAATAGATGGATTACAGGAATAAGTGTATTGATGAAAATTTGTGAAATAAAAAAACAATACCTAAATTCCTAGTACTCTGGAAATATCCCTTGTATTTAAAGGCATATGTGTCTGTTTCTTAAATGTAAATAACATACATTCTATGATAACTAGACATTGATTAAAAGATGACAATAATTTCTAAGAGACAATATTGCAAGTTTATATAAACACACCAAATAAACCATGTGTGTCACAAAAACAAAAACTTTGGGCCAACCTAATATTTTAAGTATTCATGAAAATATTTGTAATGGTCATAATGAACCTATGGCAGGAATTTTATAGTGGCTAGAGGGAACTCTTTTCCCTACTTCTGTGAGTCCACACAGCAGAATGGGATGTGAAGTCTTCTTTACCTGAGAGCATTAAGCGCTTGTTTAAATACTTATTTTGAATTTTGAATAAGAAAACTTCAATTGATTGAAAAACTTTACACACATTTCAACAAAACTAATTAAGAGAACAAAAATAAATACTGACTGTTTAGATGATAACCTAAAACTTTCTAGGATTGAAAGAAACAAAACTTTAATTGAGAGTATGAGATGGTAACTGAACATTATTTTATTCAGTGTAATTAATTTTGTTTGGCAAAACATATCTCCATACATTTCACATAATTATTGTAAATATGTTAATTTCAGATTTTAAGGAAATCATATTTTTCAGTAAATACAATTGAACATATTTGCAAATCAGCACATACAATCGAAATTTTAGTGAATACAATTGAATTGGGCAAACTTTTTATACTACTTTAAAATTTTAGATGTTTATAGTACCTTTGCCTTACTAAAATTTCTGCTACAAATATTGGAAATTTGATGTCCTTTACACTTTAAAAAACATAATAATATTTAATAGGCAAAAGACAAAGAAAAAACACTCTACCACTAATTTATCTATGGCATCCAATGGCAAGTTATATTTTTTTCTTAAATTACAACGTTCAGCATCTGGAAGAACAGGCAATTTCTTTTTGAGTTCATTAATATTTATTACACTAGATTCGTCTTCTGTTGTGCAAACAAATTCAGAATCATCACAAATTTTAATAGGTGGTAAGTTAGGTTCTGGCATAAAGCGATAGTCTTGAAATGTCCCTTTGTCTCTCATATAAACCGTTTTCCTAGAGATATTTAAAACAAAATTAATTAATAATAGTAATAATAAAAAATCTTGCTTTTAAATAAACTTAAATAATTTTACCATATTTACTCTTCAGTAATAAGCACAAAAATGGAACTGAACCTTTAAAATACAGAACTTTATTCTGCATTACAACTATATCTGAAAATGGATTCTTTAAATACGTTTTCTGTAATGAACAAATAAAAATGAAAGAAGAAAGAAAAGAAGAAAGAGAAAAGATGCATAAAAAAATAAATATTTTTATTTCTGTAAACGCCATCCAATTTTTATCATCAGATAAACATGTCCAGATACTAAAATCTATTACTGCTGTAGCCTTTCTTTCCTAATTTTTTTATTAGGAAGCATTTTTGTCCCCTAACCAAAAACATTTAAATCAAAACAATGGAAAAAAAAACGAAATTCTGAAAAGTTGCAATAATTAAATTAGAACAACATATATAATTATGAGCTAACAAGAAACACTGCATTATAGTAGTACCTTACCAAGATATTATTACAGAAACTGTATGATAGGGATAATAGCCCTTAGCTTTAACCTGCTGCTGGTACTTTTCAACAAGAGCTATAACTAATTAGAAATCTGGAATGTTGGATATTACAGATATGGTTGTCCCCCTATACCTGTAATTTTATACATACACAGTTTATAATGAAACAAAAAGGGGGGTTCTGGTTAAGTTCCTTGCTGCTCCAAAATTCCCTTTGAGTGATAATCAGTTGTAACTTGATAAAATATAGCAGTTCAAATGTGATGTTGAACTTGTTGTTGATGTCATCTAAGAGTAATCATGACCATGAGTGACTGCTTTTACATTACAGTAACCAAATATGCAAGATGAATATGGTCACAGAACTTAATAAGTATTTTCAGTTCAGAAGTCCATCTTCAGATTCATGGTTTTTCCCATACACATTTTGCTTTTTAGCTATATATATAATGATAGCGGTTAAAGATCAATGGTCAGAGAGTACTGAAGTATTGAATCCATTCTTTGTTTACATGCCCACACCTCTCTGTTAAATTTGCCTCCACACTATTTCTAGCATTCTTCCTAATTTCATTAGTGCTGCATTAACTATATATTATTTTCATGGCTTTGTTGGAAAAAGAATGATTTTTATTTCTGTCATCTCTTGAAACAATGCACTGAACTGCACAGGGCAGAAATTGCATTTCTTCATTTCTCACTTATCTTTCTTAGATAAAGCTAAAAAAGCAGAATCTCTTACTTTCATATATGTATGAGAAACAGAGCAAGTACACTACAATATATTGTATATTTTACGGGTTAATTTACACATAAAATATCTAGAAAAACATTATACTGCAACCTTATTTCGTTGAAATTAGAAACTGACGTGAAATCACTAATGCCTATTAAAAGGCTAAAACAGTTTTTTCCACTCCTCAAACAACTTTACATTTGCAGTCTTTAAACAAATTATTACGGCAAATAATATTACACTGTCATAAAACCTATGCTTTAAGTGTCAAACTGGCAGTAAGCCTCTGCTAACCATATGCTAAAAGAAACTGGACAAGAATTAGCAGAAGGACTGCTAGTCATATCAGTAGTATTAATATGATTTATATCATCACATAATATACAACCATCTATATTATGATAATCATATTTTTAAAAAGTTCATAACAAAACATAATTTCTATTTTAAAAATAATTTTTTTAAAGAATGCAATAAAAATGAAAATTGGATTGTATTAGAAGAAAATTTAAAGCACAAACATAGAATGATAAATTAATTTGTCTTGATAGAAAAACAAACTTTTCATCATAGTCATATGCTCTTGTTTCATTTGCAACAAAGCCACCATCTTCCAATACTCCAATCTGCCTGTTTATTTCATAATCTAAACAACAGACAGAAATAAAAATAGAAAACATGCAAAATATCGAATTGTTCACCAGTCATATGTATACTCAAATAACTAATATTAAATTACCTATTGCTCTTGATATAAACCTTACACTGTTGATGTTTTTCACTTCTGTTTTCACTCCCAATGGTTCTCCAACCCAATTTACAGATATATTTGCATCCACTCGAAAAGTGCCCTCTAAATATAAATAGTAAGTTGAATGAATATAATGTAAGTTGAATGAATAGTAAATTGAATGAACATAAATAGTAAGTTAAATGATATTAGTATTACATGATGTCTTTAAAAGTTATTATGTTGCTTTTATTCAAACCTTGATCATAGACATATACTTTCAGTTACAAAAATCCTTAGATTAGAAAAAATATTAAAATCATGGTATTTTTAAATTTTAAAAACCAATTTTGATAAAATTATGAAATCTAGCTTTTTATACAGCTTTCTGTTTCCTATAGTTATATTTATTAAACGTTTACTCACTCTAGGAAAAAAAAAAAAAAAAAAAAAAAAACCTGTATGACAATTTCCCCCTCCTACCCCATTGGCAGGTACTTAGCCAACTTAGGCTTGGCCACTACTAAACCCAAAAGTGGTGGCCACTTTATTGTGGAAGCACCTAACAGGCAGGCCCCCATTATATCCTATAGCAGGATGGACAACTACAGCCATGCCTTCTTTGGTATTCCAACCCCAGCCCTTCAATATTGCTGTAGGCTCCCCTATCTACTATTACCATCTGGGCAGCTGTATGATTGATCAACATATTTAATTTAAAAGTTTGGGATAATGTTCAAGGGTCATGCACAAATTGAAAAGTGAAGAATGTAGACTTGTTTTTAACTAAAAATGAAAACATCAGTTAAAAAAGGTTTCTGATATTAGTAGATTAAGTAAACAGCATTGATTTGCAAACTGACATGAAGCATTTTGATTAATATATTTCCTTTCCAAAATGAAGATATTCACTGAATCTGATAAAAATCTGTATTCTAGGAAACAGCGGCAGGCTAGAAAACAGTGGCTTGCACTTTTCTGAATGTTATAAATTGGCTACATGCCATAATGTTGGCATATAGCTAATTTGTAACATTATCAGGTTCAATGTTCCGTCTTACTTGCTTTGGGAACATGCAAAGACCCTGACTCAGAACAGGGAGCTTACTAAAGCTATGTTCAATAAATGTGGGAAGTAGACAGGATACACAGGAAGGGTATACAAAACCCTTTATTTTTCACTCTTTACAATAATTTCCGTACTTCGGAATACAGAGACCAACTACTTGTGGTCTGAACGTAAGAATATAAAAATATTTAACTAAACTCTAACTTAACTTTGGAATAATAAACAAGGAAGATTGGCCGTATATTAACAGGAAACCGTATGTAGTACAGAGAACTGTTAACACTACAATACGTTTAAAATTATCACGAGGATTAAACCTCTGGCCTGGAAGGCAAACAGCAACTGAGTAAAACTTCTAAGGCAAGCGGCCTGCTTCGACTAACTCCTTCCTCTCTCTCGCTTGGCAAAAAGCCACAACTTAAGTACTTGGCGTTCGCCAGACAAATTTCGCATAAATAAGTTAACGCTTTTAATTCTGGCCGGAAGTAGAAAATAAGAAGTGATAGTAAAGATTTAAAATAAAATAAACGTTAGTAAAACTTAAGATCCTTACAACATTACTTGCATAAATTAAAAGTAATGAATATTTTTAGTCCATGATTTGAGGGGTACAACTACTAGAGCATAATTTTAAAATAATAAATTGTATGTGAATACCAGCATTTAAAAACTTATAACATTTTTGTGTGAAAATGATTTAATTTAGCAAATGTTATACAATTATAAATTAAAGAATGTTACAGAAAATGAAATGAGAACAAAAATGAAACAGAAATATTAACTTTGAATATTCTAATTTTTTTTAACCAATCTCTCATGAAAAGCAAAACGACAGTAAAAATTCCAAATTTTGAAATTAAATATTTCAGTTGATTTTTGTTGTTTGGGAATCAAACCTTTTGTGTTTTATTTTTTAATAATTCATATAAATGATTCCTAAATATAAATACAGGCATTGAAAGCTACAAAATTTACTTTTTAAATTTAAAATGTCAAAACAAAAATTTGCGTCACTTAAAACATTTTTGTAATTGAATATATGTATTGAGTATATAGCTACAACCAACAGCTGCAAAAATAAAGACCATAAAAATTATCGGTACTATTCAGTTTTGAGGGCGTAAAAAAATTGCAGCGAAAATGTATGCGCAAAAGCGCCAAATCTAGGGTACGCGTTGATTTCAGATTGCGTAAGTTTATATAGTTCTATATTTCTTTCAGACGCCATTGACATACTAGTTTAATTTTTAAATCCTTTTTTGATATTCTATGGATTTAACAATTTGGGAATTGCCCATGACGAAAAGTTGGCAATAGGATTTTGGGTAAAGTGCAGAATCACCCACTGCTTGATGCGTTTTTAAGAATTGTATATACTCGGTATCCATGTGCACATCGACCTATTTTCACTTTAAAAAAAAATCCTAGAATTGCACAAAAATGGCACTGCGCACACCCTTGACACTACCTATGTACACATCGACCTATTTTCACTTGAAAAGTAAAAGAAAATTGACAAAAATCAAATTGTTTTTACCCTTGTAAAAAGCAGCAAACAAATAAGTGAAAGATTCTGCACTTTATCGAGAATTTTTTTAAAGAAAAGGCATCATTTATTATAGAAAACTCCATTTGAACAACCAACGAGATGAAATTATGCTTTAGTGACAAGTCGGTAGCGAAATAGCGATGCAGGCATACATTCAGTTACGTTTAGCAATTTTTATATAAATTATAATAATGATCTGAAATAGTTATTTACTCTTATGCTTCCATTCAGTCATGTTTAGCCTTTTTCACATAAATTATAACAATAAAAAAGTATTATATGAAATTAAGCTTTCATCTAAATTAAAACATCAATCTTAGATAGTTATTTATTATTATACTTCCTTTCTTGCCGCAATTACAGAATTCTGTATTAGGGTTGCCGCAATAATTTTTGGCTGCATTGGCATCAACAATAGTTTGGTGATTTTTTACGGCCCTCGAAACCGAATAGTACCAAATTATCTTTATGAACATGGTGTATATACATTGTATTCACAACATTTTTAGTTACATGCACAAATGCAAATATGTCACTCTTCAATTTATATACAACTCCTAAATATGATCTCGAGTTTAAAAATTAAATATCTTATTTTTTTTAACAGAGGTCAAACATTTTGCCATCTGCATTCAAAAATGTGATAATATGAATATTATCTTTATTTAAAGCATTTTTATAATTGGAAGTATATCTCTAGAACCTCTAGTTGGAGAAATAAAGGTTACATTAAAACTTTTACAGATACAGTACACATACAGTGATTCTAAAATATCTGGAAAAAAAGCAAAGGCAGACAGAGGGAACCAAAATATATAGATTTTGTAATGGAATGTGTGTGCAAAAATGTAAATAGGATAAGTTCTAGTTGCTAAGTCTAATTACAAAACCAAAAATAGCAACAATTTCTAAAAAAGCATTAGAAACTTTTACACATGAAATTCAAATATTAATTCTAAGCCTACAGCCTGTCAGATACAAGGAAAAGGAGCCATGTGTTTTTCTAAATTACATTTTATTTAATACATAAGATGATACTTATAATACAATAAATGGCTCTACTCTTATATGCGCCCTGAGATCACCAAATGTTGCAATATGTGTTCTGCGCTGGTGTTTGAAGCGATTAAGTGTTGTATGGCAACCCTTTTGACGTTAAAACTCTTTTGCTGGAGTGGTTCAAATGGTTGTTGGTTCGTGTTGTGCGTGTTTTGAAATGGCCTATGTTGCAACGAGAGATGTGGTTGAAAGAGGGTCTGGGAGATTATTTTTAGTGGCTGTGCATGATAGAAGGAAGGAAATGCTGATGCAGTGTATTAAAGAGGGGATTGAGCCTTATACAACTATTTTTTCGGATGGCTGGAAATCTTACAAGGATTTGGAAAAAGAAGGTTTTGAACATTTATTTGTGAACTATAGTATGAATTTTGTGGATAGCGAGTCTGGCTGTCATATAAATACCATAGAGAATATGTGGCGGCATGTTAAAGTTACGTTCTGCTGTCCGAAGAAGCATCCATTACGGTAAGTGCATTTTATTTTATTGTTTTTATTTTTTAGAATGTTATGTTCATTGTTTTTTTTAACTATGAATTTCTGTTGTTATTAATGTTTTTTGAATTACTTGTAATTTATTTTAGTTTATTTTGTTGATTTGTGCACAATAACTAGATTGTGCAATTCGATGTTTTTTTAAGTTTAAACAGAATGCTGTGTACATGGTACTCTTTGCAATTTATTGTTATGTTAATTTATTAAAGCGAAGTGTGCGTAGTTCATAGATTGCTTCACTGGCTAGATTGTGAGCAATTCGTAGATTTTTTTTTTAAGTTAAAACATATCGCTGTGTACATTGATTCTTGTCAAATATTTTTGGTTAGAAACTTTACGTTTTTGCTATGTAATTTTTTTGTTTTTGTTTCGGATTTTTAGCTTAAATTGTGTGTTCAAAATGTGGTTTTTGCATGTGCGAAAACTGCGTTTTTGGAAACACTTTAGGCTTAAAATTTGAAATGTAGACAAAATTTTAGATAGTAATATGGCACCGTGGAGTTTCTCGCCAAAAATATTTGGCGAGAAATTTGTCGCCAAGCAAAGGCATATATAAGAGTAGTTCCCAATAAATAATACATAGAACTAGGTGAAATATCACGACATTGAACAGGAGCCAAATTAAAAAGAGTAGTAGAAGTATTATAGTAAATAACTCTTAATAACTTAAACAGCAAAATATTAATATATAAATGACCATTTTTTTTCCTAGATATAGTGTACAAATAATCTAATTAACAGAAAGTAGACAACCTTCCAATTCACATGTACAAGTACCAAGTCTGCTTAGAATTAGGATAAGCTCTTTAACTAAAGATGCAGCTTCCAACCCATTTTTGAGAGTTGGGCTAAATACAAGTTCCATGAGTCCTATACCTGTTTAATAATGAAAAAAATAAATAATTCATTTTGTTGATTCTAAAAACATTGTAGACAAAAAATTTAGGTAGTAATATGGCAGTATAAAACTTGTTCAGTATAAAACTGAAAACATCGCAACTATAACACAACATAAAACAATCAATTTGGTGAGATTAGTTACACGATCACATACATGTGAATAATAATACATGTGAAATGTCTTCTTAACTTTTCTCTGTAGATCATTTCTCAGATTATCACATCAGTTTCCTATAATACTTGTCATTTATAGATTATATAACATTGCCTTACAAAGCTCAGTACTTGAAACAATTTCATGTATCAATATACGTGAAATACCTTTTTCAGTATATTCTCTATTAAAGATCTCTTCAATAAAATAAATATTCTTTTAGATCAATCATAGAAAATTATATATATATATGTGTGTGTGTGTGCATCTTTCAATTATGACCATAAATCATAAATAAAAACAAAGCACTGAAAAAGTTACATTGTTTACAATAATATTTGTGATAGAAACTGTTACCAGTTTGTAACTTTCAAGAAGATGGTTTCTACACTATGTAGTCACAAGTGAGGGATGTTATGTTTATTATTTACAACCAGAAACTAAATGAGCTAATAAGAAGAGGCACCATTCCACATCATCTAAGCTCCTTACAATTTGGTTGGTAAAGATCTTGATACTCATTCTGCTCTAGCACTATAAAAGTCCAATTCATCAACATTACAAGTTCAAAGCTGACTGTCAATTGCAATGTAATCTCTACTTCAGAACTTTGTGGAACTTGCAATGTGGTAAAATATCACAGTTTAAACAAAAGTTACTGTTAAAGTACTGAAAAATTAAGGTAATTTTGCAGCATGGTTAATATGCATCCATACAGCTCATACAATAACAGAAAATAAGGACTTGTTAAGTTAGTTACACAACCTTCATACCAGATTTCCATGTAATTATAAGCTGCGTGTTCATTCAATTTTGCATAATATTATAGTGCTCTCTCAGTAAAGCATTTGCTGACAAGAAATTCAATTCAGGCCATGAAATAAAGAAGAGAGCATTTCCTCTCCTGGGAAAAAAAAAAAAAAAAAAAGCTTGCATTCAATCAGAGAACTTTTTTTCCTAATCCAGGTCTCTAATAAAGCAATCTCACACTTGTGCTGAAACCTTACAATAATAATGTTGACAAGTCGTGAATTGTTGTTGTTTCTTATGGCTTCAATTGGAAATCAATCCATTTACATAAGGCTACTTGCCACAAACAAAACATTAAATTCAAAATTATATCATGAAAAAATTAAAAATTTCAGCACTAAAATTAAAAGTCTTTACAATACCAAAAGATTAAATTTCACATTTAAAATATTAACAAAAATCCTAAGTGATTTGAGGTGAAACAACCACGTGTTCAGGGTATAAGATCCCTGGCCACCCAATACAGCTAGAGAGCAACACCACTTTGTTGCAACTTAGGGTCAAGATCCAGATAAACGAGCAAGTGCTGCTTATTCAAAGTGCCTGTTTTTCAAATAGGGCATTGAACAACAGTCAGCATGCCTATTCTGCTAAGATGTTCAGCTAAGCAGCTAAGCACTGGGACCCTGTACCCAGTCTGCTTGCTCTACGTGGTCTGTGATTGAACTCATTCCAGTCATTCCTGATATTCTCGCAGAGTTTACCCTTCGATTTAATTGAGAGTTAGTCACAAAATGTTTTCAGTTACATTTGTGAATATTTTATAATACAAAATATACCATATATCTGAATCAAGAGGATTGGGTTCATGCAATAAATTTGTTCTAATTCCATTATATTCACTTAATAATCAGTTTTCAGTGAAAAGCAATTGTTTCAAACAACCCATTATGTTACTTAATTTAACTAAATACAAATTTATTATCATGTATTTTATTTTGACAATAAATTATACCTTTCAGAATAAAAAAATATAAAAAATGCATAAATGTTTCTATTTTTTAAAGTATGATCAACTTTCAATAAATTCTAATAGTTAATCATCAGGATAATCAAGGAGTTATTTTAGTTCCATAAAGCAATATTAACAAACTGGGAAGTATTTGGACTTTGATCTAGTTGAATACAGAGAGAAGTGTACCACACACTCAATGAAGGTATATAATTATGCTATTAAATCTACAATTATCAACTGATGAAAGTAACCATAAAAGAACTGTTGAACAACATTTTGTCGATCTGACTTCCTAAATAGAAGTATAGCAAACACAGTTGGAATAAAGGTGAGACAAGTGAAGCATTTGCCTCAGGTGAAAGGGGTGGGAAGCTGCAAAAACGCCTTTTAAAAATTATAATTGTTAACTTTCAATTTTGATATGTATTACGAATTATTATTTAGAAATAGCACATTTAAAACAATGAAAAAAGCCCTGTATTCCTCGACATTTTCATATTTGCATGCTTTTTCTTAATAAATTAGCCAAACCAAATCGAAAACTTGACGATAGAAAAATCATTATGATGCATTTTATATAATTTTCAGCTCATTATTATTACTTTATACAAATTCCAAATTTATATAAGACTTATCATTTGATAATGATGTCACTGTAATGAATTGAAAATAATAACCTCTTTAAACAAATTCATTTATAATTTTACATATGTCTACATGGAATTTAATACTGAAATTTAAAAAATGGAATATAAAATCTTGCAATGAAACATTTAAAAAAAAAAAAAAAATTTGCACATTTAATAGACAGATTGAACCCCATTGAATAGGTTGGCTGCATGTATGGTTTCATCATTTCCTCTCATGTAAAGTATGAGCCAGTTTCCTCTAAAATGTCCTCCATGATATCACTTTTAAACAAATAGTTTTTGTATGCTTTGCATATTAAACTAAATGAACATCATAATATAAGGAATATCTCTTTCTTTACAGAAAATGACAGAAATGTGAAAACTTAGCTTTATATAAGTGAATGATTAACAGAACCTGACGAGAAGTGAAAAAAAAATAGGTTAAAAAATCAAATTGTCAAGAATCATTTGATAAAAGGCAAATTTTGTCAACAAAATATTTTTCACAGTAGAAATGAGACATATTTTAATCTCAAAATTAAAACAGAAGTATAAAAAATAAACAAAATAGTTTGAAATTTTCAGATTCATACTGGAAAAAAAATTAATGTCACTGGATTTAAGCATTTTAAAAAAAAAGCAGCTTTTAAATTATAAATGATATATATGCTTCAGATGTCCATCAATAATACCTAGTTTTAAAAACCACTTGGTTTAATCCTAGTATTCGGCGCACACGGGATTTGGCTACTTTTGGCGACTTTTATGATGAGCAGTAAAAACGGGACATATACGATGAGTAGTAAACGGGTATTCAAAGAATAGATATAGTTATACATAATATATAGTGGTTTAATCCTAGTATCCGGTGCACACGGGATTTGGAGACTTTATGATGAGCAGTAAAAATGGGACATGTACGATGAGTAGTAAACAGGTCATTCAAAGAATATATATAGTTATATATTATGTATATAGACACATAGTATATAATGTATAGTATATAGACGTTCTTTGGATCATTTTTGGTGTTGGCGCTAATTTTCAAACTCGCGACGTTCTTTGGATCATTTTTGGTGTTGGCGATAATTTTCAAAATAGCGCCAACGCTGCACTGTATACTAGGATTTTACCTGTATAGTGTATAGTATACTATGACCCGTTAACTACTCATCATATATGTCCCGTTTTCACTGCTCATCATAAAGTCGCCAAAAGTAGTCAAATCCCGTGTGCACCGGATACTAGGATTAAGCCATCATGGTATTCTAAAGCTAATTAAAGGAATGCAGTTTAGTTCAATTATACTTGAATTTGGAAATTATGTTAAGAGTATTTTCAATATTGCCAATCATTTATGTTAGGGTGAAAGAAGCTTTAAAAAACAAAACTTTATAACATCACTGTACAGAATATAAATTAAATAATAAAATAGATTTTGAAAAAATATATATATATATATATATATTATATATATATTAAGAGCACAAAGGAAAAAGTCGGAGCAGTGTCGATGCGTGCTTAGATCCATATTGAAGACGAAGTAATCTGATTGTGTCGTAAACTAATGAATGTGTTGACTTCGTAAATAAAACTTGGCAGTAGAAGCGATTTGAATTCCATTTTTATTTCCAATTGATATTTGTGGCCACAATCACTTGGCACTCTAGTCGTGCCTTTCCACAGAAGATTTACATTTTTGATATTGTTGGGATAGAAAGCAAGCCAGAGAAATCACATCTTAGCACAGTAGCGAGCAAAAGCTGAAGTGCATAGTTATGCAAGATGGAGGCACGCGAAGAGAAAAGTTTTGGTTTTCAAGGACAGTTTCAGTTCCCAATGATTACGTCATCAGAGCTGAGCCTATCATAGAGTATCTAGAAATGACGCAATGCAAAGAAGTTATTACGATTTTAGAATAGAGAGGAAGAATTAATGTTTATAGTTATATTATAATTCTGATTCATACATTTTTATCTTACATATTTCCCCCCTTCAAAAAGAAAAAGGCGTAGCGACAGAGAAGCCTTTTTAAAGAGAAAGAGTTAAAGCACTAGCAAATGTAAAGAAAAAAACATAAATCATAAAATTTTGATTCTATAAAAGTATAATTTATAAATATCAATTTTTTTAAAAATAAATTTTAATTTTTAGAGTCCTATTAAATTTTTCAACATTTCAATCCAAAAGTCTTTTTGTTTGAGAGTTCACATAATCATAATTCTTCAGGGAAAGTTCTTGTTATCGCAGAATATCACAAAATAAACTTTTACACAATCATTACTTATAATTAAATGTAATGCACATAAATATTTATGATACTTATTTCTATACTGATAAATTATATTTTAACAGCATATAATAATAGGAGTAAGCTTCAGAAAATATGGTTTCACCGTTATTATCTTTCATTTGCAATTCCTGATTTTACCAAACTGGAAGCCTCGCAATACTTCTAAACAAACATATCCATCAATAGGGCTGTCCTCTTGAGCTAACCAGTGTGTTCTCTGCACTGGTGGCCCAGGGTGCCTAGACAGTTACTTGAAAAGGCCTCCGTTCTTTGCATTAAGGTAACTGGCCTTTGAGAACTGCATTAATACATTCCATAATAAAAAAATATAATAATAATAATATTAAAAAAATTACAAACACTCATAAAATGAGAGCCTCCAACATTATCTTTCATGAAGAGGGTAAAAGGAACAACTGTACAGAGGTAATAACAGGCCTCTGTTGAAGGAACCAGTACATCCTCAACATACACTATACTTAACATACAATCACCCATAAATTTAACATGCATTTACCATAATTTCATATTACGTATCTGTAATAATTTTACTTATTTTTAACATCTACTTCATTTTTAGAATAATTATAAAATTCGTATTCAAAATTATCAACAAAATTTCAAAAACATAAAAACTTATCTTTATATCCTTCCCTATGAATAATTTAAATAGCTTAAAATTAATTACTTAATTTGCTCACACATAATTATGATAAATTAGAAAAATCAATGAACAAGAATTTCAGATTTTCTCAAAACAAATTGCAGAAATTTTAACCAATGTTGAAATGAAAACTATAGAATTCGCAGCACATTAAATAATTTAGTTCCTGAGCTAGGTTCACACGAATGTAATAATTTTTGAGCTGTTGAAAAAGCGGAAGTGCAAATAATTTTCTGTCGCACATACTTGCAAACACTAATTCAGATCGACCTTGAACTCGCTGTAATGCTGAATTCCTAAACGGTAATTCACTGATGATTTCTTTTTCACTAGGCATTCGAACTTCTCAATTTATCGAGATATTACTTTCAATCTGTAAACACTACGCGTGATTATTTTTTGAAGCACTTGCAGAACACCACAGCAGAAGAATGATCTGTTATTTTTTAAACACTGAAAAAACAAATTTGATGATTCACTTCTTTCACATTATCTTGGATTTATCACAAAACGATGATTTAAAGAGCTGAATTAAATTTTCCATTGAGGTTTCAGGCTGCAGGAAACTATCCTTACCGGCTTAATTGTAATAATAAGAGCACAAAGAAAAAAGTCGGAGCAGTGTCAATGCGTGCTTAGATCCATATTGAAGACGAAGTAATCTGATTGCGTCGTAAACTAATGAATGTGTTGACTTCGTAAATAAAACTTGGCAGTAGAAGCGATTTGAATTCCATTTTTATTTCCAATTGATATTTGTGGCCACAATCACTTGGCACTCTAGTCGTGCCTTTCCACAGAAGATTTACATTTTTGATATTGTTGGGATAGAAAGCAAGCCAGAGAAATCCCATCTTAGCACAGTAGCGAGCAAAAGCTGAAGTGCATAGTTATGCAAGATTGAGGCACGCGAAGAGAAAAGTTTTGGTTTTCAAGGACAGTTACAGTTTCCAATGATTACGTCATCAGAGCTGAGCCGATCATAAGAGTGATCTAGAAATGACGCAATGCAAAAAAGTTATTACGATTTTAGAATAGAGAGGAAGAATTAATGTTTATAGTTATATTATAATTCTGATTCATACATTTTTATCTTACATATATTTATATATGTATATATAATTTATTTCCTAAACAGTATTGATTAATTGATTATATTATCTCCTAAGTTTAATTAAAGTAGAATTATTTTAAAAGTGTGCATCCATACTGGTAAGTTATATTTTGAAAGATGTTTTGAAGTAATTTGAAAGCAAAATGTTAATAATGTTTTAACGGGGATATATATATTGCCCATTTTATTTCATTAAAAGAATGAAAAATTAAATTACAGAAAAAGCTGAATATTAATATACATATATTAATTGCTCTTTTTTATATTAATTTTAGTATATTATTCATATTATTTGAGTACTGTTTGCTGTTTATCAAAAAAGATCCTTTTCAAAATTTTTAATTAAAATTATATAAATTATTACATGCATTAATTATCTAAATACATAAAATTATTATTTGGAACAGCTTTAGTATAGCCCACCTTCAAAGTTTGGCGAATTTCGTTTGGCGCCAAAGCACATGAAATACGTTGTTTTGAAAAATGGTTGCCATCCAGATTTTCGACGAAACTCCGCGTTTAAAAAAATGATTAATCTATGTAGTAGCCATCTTGATAGGTAGCCATCTTGATTTCACCAGAAATCGTGGATAATAGAAATAAGTTTATGACTGTTATACACGGTTTTAAGAGAAAGAAATATTAAGAAATGATTAATAAAAATGATTAAGGTTAAAAGGATGTAATTTTAAAAACAATACCGGAAACCTTTAGCTATTTCACCTTTAATAAATAATTTGGTGTGACGTCACAATGTATTCTCCATGCTACGCGTAATTTGTATTTTCTCTTTAAAAAAAATAATGAATTGTTTATTATTGTAAATCAACATCAAATTCTTTAAATTTACATTTCTGAGCTTAGGCGTAACTGAAAATAAGTATAATAAATTGTTTATATTTAAAATTATCATGATACAGTAAGCGAATTCTACCAGTTATTACAACGATAAAGAACGTCGCAGTCTCTCATACTTGTATTTCATACAGCTTCCATATTTTCAAAGATTTTTAAGCTTTAGCATTTATACAAATAAAAAAAAGTTTTTTTTAATTAATACTCTGGAACATATCAATTTTATCATATTTACAAATTAACGTTTTGCTACGTAACAACATAATCCCTTATATACCAGTAAGTAGACAATTTTAATTATTTTCTAAAAATTTTAAACTTCACATTAATGAAAAACAGGTTCTTAAATTTCTAAATCACATTATATTCTCTGTAGGCAGGCATACTAGAATTCTACACATAAATAAATAAAAAATTTAATTTCTCGCAATGAAAGAAAATATTATAAGAAAATAAATACTACAAATTAGGAACACTAAGCAATGCTTCACATACACACACACACATACAGTGTCTCACAAAAGTGATGGGACACTTGTGCTTTACAAAAGGAAACTGTAGTAAAATAAATTAAAAAAACATGTAAAAATTTTTTGTGGGTGTTTCCTACTTAAATTTAGTAACAATTACTACATAACATACATGTTCTCAAAATATTAAAATATCAATTTAATAAAAATACAATTGTTTAGAACGGAGCAAAAAATGGCTGACATAAGTGATGGGACACTTACTTTTCCATCAAATATTTATCCAAAAATTTTACTTTATAAAAGGTTTTAATATTTTGTTGGATTTCCTTTTACTTTTAAAACATGATTTAATCTTCTTGGGATGGATTCGATTAATTTTTTTGCGATGTCTGGAGTGATTTTACCCCATTCTTCTTGAAGCACCGATTTTAATTAATTGTCTTTCCTGTGTTTTCTCCACACCAAGATTTTACAGTCAGAATCAAATATATTAAATTTACTCTCATCAGCAAATATAACTTCATTCCAGTAACCAGAATTCTTATTTATGTTGGATTTTGCGAAAGCCAGTCTGAGGTTTCTATTCTTTTCACTCATGAAGAATTTTTTCCTGGCTGCTCTACCGTGATATCCAGCAAATCGAATTACTCTTCCAATAGTCTCAGGATTAACAATTACTCCATATAATGCTTGTAAATCAGCAGCAACTTTGGGAGCACTCATTCTTGGATTTTTTTTTAATATTTCGAAAGATAATTCGCTTTATTCTATTGGATAGCTTTGATGGTCGGCCAGGTCTTTATCCTGAATCATACGATTCTTTTTATATCGTTTAATGATATTAAAAACTGTTGAATGACTCAGGTTAACGGTTTCAGCAGTTTCTCTAATAGAATTTCCACGTTCAATATGCAACTTAATAACTAATTTTCGAATTTCAGGCAAAGTTTCTTTTCGTTTAGCATTCATGGCTGCACAGAGATAAAAAACACAAAAATTCCAAAACAAACTGGAGAGAAATACTGCAATAGTACGTAGTAGTATCTAATAGTGTCCCATCACCTATGTGAACCATTTTTTGTTCCATTCTAAACAATTGTATTTTTATTAAATTAATATTTTGAGAAAATGTATGTTATGTAATAATTGTTACTAAATTTAAGTATGAAACACACCCACAAAAAAGTTTTACATGTTTTTTTAATTTATTTTTTACAGTTTCCTTTTGTAAAGCACAAGTGTCCCATCACTTTTGTGAGACACTGTATTATCAAAGAACTCGTATTATCAAGTGCGATTAGGATTGCAAACACTACGTATTATAATAATGAGGTAAAAGTTACTTATAGGGGTCAAAGTTTACAGTTTTGCTACTGTTGAGTAGATCGTCGGGCTATCGATATATATCGTAAGTCGGAAACCATTATAAACATATCAAAACCAAAACATTAAAATACAATTTAAATGAAAAATGATGTCTTAAATATAATTCACAATTAAAACAACAATACAAATTTAAAATACACAAACGATATGTTAAACATTGCATATAAAATACGTTACATTACAGCTCGTCATCACACATTATCTCGTTTTCCTTTGTAAACAACGATCCGTATTCGCCCGAAAAACATCAAAGCTCGGTGTCCATGTACACATCCATCTATTTCCACCTTAAAAATATCAGAGAATTGCACAACCTCGGCATTGCGCACTACATTGTCTCTGCCCATGTACACATCGATCTATTTTCACTTAAAAAAACATCCTATAACAGCACAAACTAGGCGCCGCGCACAACCTCGGCATTGCGCACTACATTGGCTTTCCCCATGTACACATCGATCAATTTTCACTTAAAAAATCCTAGAATTGCACAAACTAGGCACCGCGCACAACCTCGGCATAGCGCACTACATTGGCTTTGCCCATGTACACATCGATCTATTTTCACTTAAAAAAACATCCTAGAATTGCGCAAACTAGGCACCGTGCACAACCTCGGCATTGTGCACTACATTGGCTTTGCCCATGTACACATCGATCTATTTTCACTTAAAAAACATCCTAGAATTGCGCAAACTAGGCACCGTGCACAACCTCGGCATTGCGCACTACATTGGCTGTGCCCATGTACACATCGATCTATTTTCACTTAAAAAACATACTAGAATTGCACAAACTAGGCACCGCGCACAACCTCGGCATTGCGCACTACATTGGCTCTGCCCATGTACACATCGATCTATTTTCACTTAAAAAAACATCCTAGAACTGCACAAACTAGACACCGCGCACAACCTCGGCACTGCGCACTACATTGGCTCTGCCCATGTACACATCGATCTATTTTCACTTAAAAAAACATCCTAGAATTGCACAAACTAGGCATTGCGCACTACATTGGCTCTGCCCATGTACACATCGATCTATTTTCACTTAAAAAACATCCTAGAACTGCACAAACTAGACACCGCGCACAACCTCGGCATTGCACACTGCATTGGCTTAGCCCATGTATATAGCGATCTCTTTTTACTTAAAAATCAGAAATTGAATAAACTCTGCATTGCTCATATACTAAGAAATCTTCTTTCACTTAAAAGAAATCAGAGAATTGCAGAAATTCGCGCATAAGCAACTCCATTGATTCGCGTTGGGAAAAAAAAAAAAAAAAAAAAGTTTCTAGAAAAATTGAGCTTACTACAGGCGAATCAAGATCCTAGCCTAATTGATTTCTCAGCCGTACATTTCTTGCAAATACTACCATTCAATGACTTTTTCTGACTTATTAATCAGCATGGTATCTTACATTTTTCACAGAAAACGTTATCCTTCAATAATCGACAATCCATCAAAAATCCTCTAAAAAGTTCATACTCTATTGTTAATTCATACATAAAATATCTGTTCCCAAAATTTTATGCTTGTTTGGAAACTCCCACCTTAAATTTTCCTTTATAATCTCCTGATACTTAATTACAACATCACTAACAGCAGTTTTAGAGCAAGCAATAACTAAACGCAAAAATATCACCTCAAGTAGCCAAAAATATATATACAAAATAGTATTCACGGTATCTGAGCGTTAAACAATCGCCAATAACAGTGTTACGAATTGTGTATTTAGATATTAATTTTAGTAGAATTCTAATTTAAAATGTTGTATTTCCTCCTGAAACGCAGCGTGAGACAAATTTTAAGAGAAATCTATTCCGGAAAAGTAAGAATACAGGGCACGAGCATGAAACTTTGAGTAAACGGATGTGTCGGTAATTTGTATTGAAATTGAATAAATGTAACTGACTACTAAATTAGCTGTAACCGTAATTCCATCCTCTTGTTTACATTGCGTTTGGCGAATAGTATGGGTTACCAGATCATATCATTTATCGCCGCTCTTGGTGATTCTTTTTTTGTTTAAAATTCCAGGTGGGCTATACTAAAGCTGTGCCTATTATTTTAAACATTCTGAAAATTATGGTATGATTTTCTATCTGTATAATTATCTTTACTGAACATAGATGTGTACAGATGCAGTTAATTTAATTATATATAGAGGTAAGCATTTACCTTTTTGCCTCAGATGAAAAAATACCTCCATGGCTGTGATCACAACCAAAGTAAAAGTTGAATAAAAATATTATTAACATAACCTGACAGTTACATAAACTGACATTAACATAAACAAAACATTCATTAGCTTGCAGGTAGAATAACAGCTTCTGAACAAGTCAAACAGAATTAATAATTAGCAATATCAGTAAAGTGTAACTTAAATCTTGATCTTCTCTGAGCAATTTGTCAGAAAAAATCACAAAAAACATATCTTTGTCATCAAGCTAATTGCAAATATCAGAAATTCAGAGTAAACTGACAACCAAAACTGCTAAGCATTCTCTCATAAACTTTAACACTTATTTATATGTTACTTTCTGGTGAAAGTTGATGAAAACAGGAAAAGTAAAAAATCCAAAATGCTGATATAAGTAGTTGAATAAAATAAATATTACAAAAATTAAGTATTAGTTTGGATTTCTAGAATATGGCAAAGTAAGTGAATGCTATCTGCCTAAATAAAGATATACATTTGTGAAGGAAACTGGCTTGAATTCAGGTTACACATTGAGAAAAAAACACAAAAACCAACCATGCAGCCAGTCCATTCACCTAGATTTGAACCTGGGGTCGAACTACAAGTATTCTCCACCCTTCAGCCACTAGTTAAGTCTACATGTTATATAATTAGTATTAGAAAATGGTAATATAAATTACCTTTGCTAATGCTTCTTATGAATAGCACTACTGAGATAGATGGAAAATACCAAAGACCATATTTCAGCAGTAACAAACAGATTTAAAAATGGGGAAGTTTTATTGCTCATAGGAAACAAATTATTCCTTAATTTTACAAACAGTTTTTTGTAGAAATTTTAGAAAACACTCTAAACGGATTATGGAATAAAGAGCACTCCCCCTCCCTTCCAAAAAAGGACATCCCATACAATCATTAGTCTTTCAATGAAATCTATTTGCTGACAGTTATCCAGGTGATTAGAAACAATAACTTGCAACTCACCAAGTCTAACAGTCGCATTATTAAGTCATTTTAATAGCTCACATTATATCCAGAGTTATACAGTACACAGTCTTTAATCCGGACGTCCATAATCCGGAATGATCTATAATCCGGACCTCAAAGCTACAAACTTTCTGCGCATGTGTAGCATTTACACATGTGCATAATAACTTTACGCATGCGCATAATATGTTTACGCATGCACGTTTAATGTATAATGAACGGTATAAGCTAGGCTAAAATTATCCAATTATCTATTTCAGTTAATGTTGCAGATTGCGTTGTTTCTTAATCTTCTAATTGGATCTGGCTTATTATTTTTTGCAGCAGTTTTGCAGACTGAGCAATTTTATAAAAAGTAAGCTTGAACTTTCGATTATATCAAAAAGAGTTTCCGATTCTGGAGCTGCCAAAGGATCTACAAAGTGAAAGCATGTTTCGATTTCCATAAAAAAAAAAGTGAATTGCTGCAAAAAATAGATAAAGGCATGAAGAAAGTGACAGAGAGGTTAGTCAAAATGAAAAAATTTCCGATTGACAAGTTAGTCGGTATTCTCGGCACAGCAATTACAAGACTTGAACAGCAGAACTTTGTAACTGAACAAGAAATTATGTCTGTTTATAGAAGAGAGAATTAATGAGAAAGTATTAGCACATAAAATGAAGCAACTTAAACAACTTACATTGAAAGAAATGTTTAATAAAGTAAACAAATAAACATTAAGCTTTTTTTTTTTTGTAAATTTTGATACCCTTTAGATCATATTTGCTCTTTATTTCATAAATTACAGTTTCATATTTTTAATTTTATAATTTCTGCATGCCATCTTCCAGATTTAAATTGATGATTTATAATCTGGAAAAACCCCTAATCCGGAATCGCCGAAGTCTCGACGAGTCTGGATTAAAGACTTTGTACTGTACTAATGTACAAGAATGATAGCAATGAAATATTAATACAAAGAAGATAAATTAACAAATATACTTTCCTGCCCTATTTAAATCAACATAGCTTTTTTCTCCTTTAAGATGAAAACTTTTCCCACTATCTTGTTCTAACTGCAATTGTTGCAAATGAGTGCAGCATTCATATGGCTCTATGCCTTTAAGTCTATCGTGAACAATAAATTTAATGTGTCCATTACAAGCAAGTGGATGGAAATGTTGAGTTATCTGATAACCAGCCTATAATATATAATATTTATCATAATATGTGAATTAATAGTTTTGCTCTTGGTTATAAGAATTAATATGTCAATATATGTTACATATGAATAATAAATTATTAAACAAATATGTGTTTACATCAAAACAATATGAAGTACATACTTTTCTTTCAAACTGAAATTATAAACATACAAACTAAATTTAAACTAGACATTCTAATTTAAGACATTTAAAATTTGAATATAATTAAAATTTGGCACATTCTTTTCTTTTAAACATGAAGACCAAATGTAACATGTATTATTTATATTAAATTGTTTAAAATGAAGTTGAAAATACTTCCATAAAAAAAATCAAGAAAATATTTTCAGGCAATACAGTACAAAGCCTGTAATCCAGACTCGTCGGGACTTCGGTGATTCCGGATTATAGATCACCAATTTAAATCTGGTACAATGGCTTACAGAAATTATACAATTAAAAATATGAAACCATAATTTATGAAATAAAGAGCAATTATGATCTAAAGGGTATTAAAATTTACAAAAAAAAAAAGGCTTTATATTCATTTCTTTACTTTATAAACATTTCTTTCAACACACGCATGCGTAATGTATGCGCATTATTTACGCACATGCGGCTTTGAGGTCCGAATTATAGATCATTCCGGAAATTGGATGTCGGGATTACGGACTTTGTACTGTATTTATATTTTTAAGTGAACTATTTATATGCAAACATAGTTTGATGCAGAACGAAGTAGTTTATTTCCAGATTTAAGAATAATTAAGTTCAAATTAGTTACCATAAATATTACAAGTACATTCTTTATGATATTGCAATAACATAAAAGAATATAACTTACTGGCAAATCAGGATAGAAATAATGTTTTCTGTCAAATGCTGAAATTTTATTAATAGTACAATTCAAAGCAAGGGCTGTTAATATACCAGCTTCAACACAAAATTTATTTAGCACCTGAAAAACAATGAATAACAATAATAAATATAAATAATAAATAAAAATATTAAATAATAAACTTAATTCTTAAATTATATAAAAAAAATTCTACTTATAAACGACAAAAATTATTATACATTCCAAAGAGTGTAAAATTATTTTAAACACTTTAATTGGTACTTTTCCGTTTGGCCGCCGCAATTTCCCATTCCGCCGGCGCAAGCGATAAAGTTACCGAAAATGGTACGACCGATGCCAAACCGAATATCTTCGCTGATAACCTTTCATGGCACTTTTTCAAAACAAGTCGCTGATATTTCTTATCAGATTGATCGTTTCTTTCAATATTGACATACATTTACATAGAATTTTTGTAATTATAATATTGAAATAATTCTTGCATTTAAACTCACATTCCATACTAAGATTTAACTTGAAATCAATGTAGATAATTACTGAGAGAATCATGTTTTTGTTGCATAGTTTACGTGACATAAGATCCTTTGGGATCACGTGATATTAACCAGCGAATCAAGAGGTTATACCATCAAAGCATAGTATATTCATAAATTAACGTCTCTTTACAAATATCAAAAATGGATGAAAAACCAATGAAAATTTGAAATTTGTCCAGGACAGAGGAAGAATCTGAAAAACTGGAAGAGGAAAGTTTCGAACATTTCAAAGTGAACCATAAATATAATTTTGGAAGAAAAACTGGAGCGCACACACAAAAAATTGAAAGACTATGGGGTAGCGCAAAATGGCGGAATAAGAAACACAGAGGAACGGCACGTCATCATCTGGAAAGTTACCTTGCCGAAATTATGTGGCGAAAGAACCATTTGAAAAAATTTTGGTTGATCTTTACAATATGGTAACTGGTAGTTTGGCGACATTTTGGAGGCGATAAAGGTACTGGGACTTTGGTAATAATGGAGCAGTACTCAGTTCGGATTACGCATTATTTTGTGTAAGGGAAATGAGAGATCATGGGATATGTCATGTGATATTAATGGACGAATTACGGTTCTTTAATCGGAAAAGGGAGGAAATCGGGAAAAAATCTGGAAATTTTGTATTTGGCTTTATTCTGTGTTGTGTGAAACAGTGATCGTGAATTTTTGGATCCCATGGCCGTAACTAAAGTGAATTCGAAATGGGTATTTAGTGGTATTGAAAAGGGTAGTAATAAATGTTTCTTTAAATTTGTGCAAGATAGAAATAAAGATGTTTTATTAAGTTATTTATTTTACCTGGTACCTTGCTGTGAAATATAAGTATGATTTTAAAAATCCTGAAACAGAAAGAAGAAAAGTTTATTGGACACGTAATCAAGATTCTGAAGAAGATTAGGTAAGTTAGTATTTTTAATTATTTGAGGATATTATTTTTATGCATTGTTCTAAATGTAAGGTGGAAGTAAAGGAATTTGGTATTATTGGGAAAATTGTTATTAGCAATGATTTAGTTTAAAGTAATTACGATTGTAAGGTAATTTTTATTAATTTAATGTATGTGCTCATTTATATTTTAAGTAGTGTTTTTGAATTTAATTATATTTTAATTAAATGATAGTTATTTTGTGAATTTTATGTTTGTAGGAATTTGGTATACGTTTAAGTTGAAGTAAACGTGCATGGAAATAATTTCAATATTTGATACTAAGTATTTGTAATGCTTGTGGTATGAATTCGTTGGTGACGTGTATAATGTAATAAATGATTTAGAGGTAAAAGTTTTTGGATATTTTATTTATTTTATATGTGGAAATGTTCATATTTGGAAAGGGTAAATACTTTTTTGCGATCAGGTAATTTCATATATGTTCTTTTTACCGGGTTTAAAGATTGAGAAAATTGTCATGTATTTTCGTGAAATTCTTCTAATTTATGAGAAAAAAGCAGTGTACATGGATATAGTGAAGAGTGTGCGCAATGCCATTTTTGTGCAATTCTGGGATTTTTTTTAAGTAAAAATAAGTCGGCGAGTACATGGTTTATGTGTATGTGTTATTTTGAAAAACGCGTAAGGAGTATGGTATTGTGCACTTTTTTCCAATTTTGCAGTGAATATTTGTCATGATTAAGCAGTTTTGTTAGATAAAATTTCTAGCGTAAGTGTAATTCGGCTAGTAGATTGTTGGAAGAAGTGTTCAGTAGATAAAAAGAAAAGAAACATGTCTTTACTTCGTGAAGACAAAACGATGGCGGGGGAAAAAAATAGAGGGTTGCTGTAGGAGAGTTGGTCGCCAAATTTTCGCCAACAAAACGCCAAGTTACCATAATGTAAAGATCAAACAAAATTTTAAATATTTATGCCTCCAAAAAAAAAAAAAAAAAAAAAAAAAAAAAAAAAAAAAAAAAAAAAAATTCTTAGAATTAACAGTTGTTAACATTGTTTTATGTGTATACCGTGTATTGTTGCCAATAAAGTCTGCTTGGCGAGATTTGCGGCGGAGAAAGGGGAAATGGCGAGGTTTGCGCCGGCAAAACGGAAAAGTACCCTTTAATTTTATACTTAAAAAATATATATACATTTATAGATTTTATACATATGCATTTATACAGTATTATACTATAAACATATACATTTTATACTTTAAATAAAAACATATAATATGATTCTATAACCTATGATTGATCAAAACAGTATTCACCAAACTGCTAAAATATTTTGAGCTAGTGAATATGGATAAAAAACAAATGAGCAGAAAAAAAGGATTGAAAAAGAAAAGAAAGAAAGAATAAAGATAGATAACATACTACACAAAAACAGAAAAGTTAACAAATAAAATTAGCAATAAGATTATAAACAGATGTTTAATATTGAGATGTTTTTCATTTTAGGATAAAAAATATTTAAACTGGCAAAGTTTGACATCTAAAACATTTTACGATTATTAATACAACATCACACTGACAAAGTTCAATTAAGACAGTCTTGCACCTTACAAACAGCATTCTTTCAACATGTATATTTTTTGTTTATATAAGGGCAAAATGGTATTATGAAAACTAAATATTTATTTTGGGGACTCCAGATTAAGCCAACCTAGCTCAACCTTTGTGAGCCTAGGCAGTAATCAGAATATTTCCTGAAAGGATACTTAGTGTCAGGTACCAAATCATTGCCTATATTACAAGAATATCTTGCTCAACTTTCCGTAGTGTACGCTTCCAGAACTGTTTAAATTACTTAATCTAAAGCAACATTTCAATAGGTTGTCATAAATTGCAAACTTTAAGTCAAGTACAACAAAAAAAAAAAAAAATAAATAAATAAATAAATAAACATTAAACATAAAAACTGAAGATATCTTACAGGCAAAGTTCCTGGATATGCTGCATCAAAATAAGAGACACTTGAATTGGTTACTGCTCCAAAAACAGCTGCCGATCTTGAAAATAGTTTAGATTTTGCATTTATCTGGGCATGCACTTCTAAACCAACAGCACACTCCCAGCCTTGTGTAACATCTTCACATTTCTGCCTATAAAGAAAAATAAATATTATGAAAAAGATACATATGATAAAAAAGATAGAAGAAGGCAAAAAAGCAAAAGGCAATACATTAATTTTAAAATGATAACTGAGTATCTTAGCCAAGATACCTTTGGAAAAAATTTCCATGCAAAATTAACTCATGTTTAAGTTAAATAATATGAAAAAAATTCTATAAAAAGCTCTGAAACATTTAACATACTGAACTAATATTTACAGGCTTCACCCATTTAGCAATTGAAAGAAACAAAATTTGGCAATTTTACGTTGATCTTCTGCTTCTTCATTGGCTCAACAGGCCTTCTCCAGGCATCTTTTTGGCAACTGTTCAAGTTTTGACCTTTCAAATGTTTAGGTCACTTTGGGCCAAAATTAAGGCCTTTTAAGGATTAAAAATTGATTGTTCTCCCCCCCCCCAAAAAAACCCCAAGGACTTTTAAATGCTTTTAAGGACTATATAAATCCAGATAAATATATACATTTTCTGAATCCGGTTCCAATAACAGAGGAACGCCCGATTTTCTTTTTAAAAACATACCATTAGATAGATGGTAATAGTGTATTAGTCATTAACCAACAAACATTCTTACAAGTACTCATGGAATTATTTGATTATTAATGAGTTTATGGGAAAAACATGATAAAAAAGCAAAAATAGATATTTTTTATTTTATAAGTTTCACTTCTCCAGAATTGGGCAAAATCAATAAAGCATTTGGAAATGACAAAGTAAATGATGGAATCATACAGCAGTTGTTAAAAAATTTTAGATCCTCTGATATGATGCTTGAAAGCAAGCAGCATGGGCACTCAGCAACAATATTGACAATGGTAAACTGTGAATATAAGTGGAATCTGACTCTTTCTTAAATTGTCAGAGACTTGTGGGAGGAACTAAACATATACTGTTTGACAGTTTCTTATTACTTACAAGCAATTGTAAAAATAAAAAACCACAATAAGTAAATTCTCTACGAAAAAAATATGATACATCATCTGGATATTTGCACTATCTGCTTTTTCAAAATATACTTTTTTTTAACATAACAGTGGTATGTCGTAAAAAATAGATATTATTAATAATAATCCTAAATAATCTGTTTTATAACTAGATGTGGATGATGTCCTGAAACACATGCCAAAACTGAATCTTAACCCAAGAAAGATGAGTGTTTGGTGGTGGTCAGTTGACATTTTTCCATTTTTCACTACTCCACCTTAAATGTGACAAAATTTTGAAAGCTCTGAGAAATATTACATCCAGCTGGCTAAAATGCATTAAAAACTACATATTAAATGCTCAACAGATAAAATTACACTGTTTCATGACAACATGCAACATCTGTCAAGAATGACAATTATTACATAAATTGCATGATGCAACCTCTTCTCTTCAATCAAATTCATTATACCTCTAATTGTTACCACTTTTTTAAGCATTTAAATCATTTTTTGGATGAGAAATAGTTTAATAAAATTATTACTGTCAAAAATGCTTTCAATGAATTTCTTCAAGGCCAGAATTTTAAACCTGTATGAAACTGGCATCACTGATTTTGGATTTGTTGGATTTCATTGGGAAAAGTGTATTCTGTCTAATGCTCTTGTTTTGATTAATAAAAATTGGTTTCAACAGAATTAACATTGTTTAAAGTTTCATTATCAAATTCACTATCTCAAGTGTATCAACCTGACATATGCACCATCTTGTGATCAAATTTATTGTATACATTAACAAATTAAAAGAAAGTAATGCTTAAAGAATTTTTTAATTAAAATATTTTATGTATATAGGACAGACAAAACACATGTATATCCTCCAGTTATAAACAGCTTTAGAGACATTTAAGACAAACCAAGCATAAATAAATCATTCAAATTACAAGTTTTTGTACTTTTCTCAGTCCCCCTTTTTTTTTCATAAATGCTAATTTAGATACTATGATGATCTTCAGTTATTAGTTACCATATCTTATGATAGTACTAAGGTGTGTTTTACCTGGGTAACACAGTACAGGTTAACATAAATTGTATAAATATAGATAAAATGACTTGCTTTCAAAATTTTGGTGGAAAATCTAGTTAGTGTACAATGACTATAAATTACAAACCAAGACCCTTAAATATTTTCTTCAAAATATATAAACATCTCCCTTCCCCTATACCATTTTGATATGGCTTTATATGCAGCAAAGAGAATGAACAAATAAACGTACGATAAGAGTACTTTTGAAGAAATATGTTTCTTGGGAAAGACATGCAGAGGACGTAACAGACGTAAACAAGCGCAGTGTTTTTTAAAGAACATGATATAAAAGAATATTTGCATCCCAAAAAAGATCAAGAATATATTATGCCAGTTTTCTTGGCAAATTTCATTGCATGTCAAAGAGAAAAAAAGACTTAATTGACGAACTTTAAAAACGGAACACACTGAGCCTTTCTTCCCAGATTAAATACACGAACTTTAAAAAACAGAACTCACTGGAATTTCGCAGCTTCCGCCAAGGCGTAAATGGGATGATGCTCTTGCTCACTCCAATTGATTTATAATTGTTTAAAGCAGCGATTTACGTGAGGATCTGATAGCCCATTATATAAGCTATCATTAAAAACTTTGAAGACTTTTCTTCACTCTTCCTTGTAAACAGGAGGGAGAATATTTGTTTCAATTTTAAGAAACGTTAGGTTCAATATCTGGCAACTTGAATTAGCGCGCATTTTTTAGACTAAATTTTATTTTGTATATATAAGTTTCCACTTTTTTACTGAATACTTTATTTAATTTTTGGTGTTAGTTTTGCTTTTTACATTGGTAAAGCAGTCTTTTACTGTCTCTTGCTTAATTCGATTGTGCTGCAATTTTCATACAATAGGTAAATTTGTAGAAATCCCTTATTTTATGGATACACTGCTTCAAAATAGTTTTAATTTCATGTTTTTCTCCGATGTCTTTTACTTCTATTATAACATTGTTTAAATTATTTTTATGACATATTTCTTTAAGCTTCATGGTTAAATGTATAAAAGATAGGTATTTGTGCATTGATATTGGGTTATGTTTATATAATTGAAATTGGGTAGGTAATTTTTGAAGTAAATCTAAAATGTAGGACGTCTTTCAATTTTCCTACCTTTTTTTGTAATAATATTTTTATAATCAAATTAAAAGTGCAGTTTAAATTACATAAATATGTTTGTAATGTAATTTATAAAATTTTATAAAGAAATGAAGTACTAATTTTGTATTTTAAATAGATACTTGTTACCTATTTTCAGCGGTGGAAATGTGACCAATATTTCTTTTTCACTTCTGTCGCTCCAAATTTTCAGAAAATAAAAGTTAAGGGAAATGAAAAATGCAATGTGAGTTTTTTTCTTAAATATGTTTAACACTGGAGTGATATTTACTTTTTCCAGTTCTGTAATGAATTATGCAATCTAAGTAAACCGTTTTGTAGATAAACACATAAATATATCTTATTTATGTGTTTATCTAATTAGAGTTTACGGAACTCCAAGTTGTCTTCAAACTCCAGGTTATTCCAAGTGTGTTTGAACAATATTCATCATACACTTGAGCCCTTACTTTACTGTGTATATCAACCATATGATAAAATTATCATTGTGTAATAGTGATAAATTTCATAGCTAAATCACATATTAATGTAATATGTATATATATTTTTTTTCAGACTGATGTAAAAAAGGAGGAAAAATGGACATTGTTGCTGATGCGGAAGAAATCATACCTCCAACTCCAAAAGCTTTAGGCAATGGATTTCTTCTTTCAAGAATATCTTCAAATTCAAGCAAAACTTCAGGTTTATCCAACAGAAATCATAAAAATTGTAATGCAAATTTTAAACGTAAAAAAATTGGTGGTATCTCACCAGATTTTAAAAAATCTAAGCAGAAATCCAAGCAAGTAACTTTATTAAATTTTTTAGCCAAAGGTAATGAAACAAATAAAACTGCTCCTGTTTCAGAGTCGGATCCTAGTAAAGTAAGAGTAAATCTTACAAAGATGCTTGAATTACCTGCCCAAGCTCATAAAAAAGAAGATGTTAAGGTAATAGAAACTGTTAATGAATTTTCTATTTCTTCGACTTCACAAAAAGGGACTGCTAACAAAGTTTTGAATTTGGAATCTCCTAAAGAGGAAATGAAAGTTTTGTCTTCCTTTAATAATATTAATGAAACTTCTGTATATGACTTTAAAATTTGTTCTGAAATTAAATCTGTAAAATTGGATTCAGAGATGAATAAAAATAAAATCAGTGATTCCGTATCAAGTACAAATCTTGAATGTGATAATGACTTAGTTATGAAGAGCATAGATGAAAATTATAACACAAACTACTCAAAAGAAGATGCTGGGCAGTCTTTCTCATGGTTGAGTGATATAAGCTGGGAAGGAATGGAAGATAATATGGCAGAAAATAAAACTGAAGGGTATGCGTGTCTGTAGTTTAACATAAAATGCTCTTAAAACTTTTCAGACTATTATGGTATCTAGTATAGATGCATGCGAGTTTAAAATTATAGAATATAACTTGAAATTGTTGCTACTAAAATTTGATATTTTTGAGCAAATTTAGGTAATTGATTAGTTTATAATTTCTTTCTCTCGTCCTTTTTGGGATGGGATGGCTATTTTATTTTATTGGCTTTCTCTCTGTGAAAGGACAGGTATGTCAATGACCATATCTTCACCCCCTTCCATTTTCTAAGCTGAATAGTTAAGTTTGATGTCCCTGTGGGTCTTGATCACTTATAAAGGTCTTTGCATTAAGGATCTGTTTTTCTTTATTGTTCCCTTTTCATTCTTGCAGCTTCAGAATTTGGGATAACCTCATTTGTGAATAATAAAGGGAGCATCTGTTTCTTGCATTTCCTTACCTTGCATATATCTGTAAGGACCTTAAGTTTCTTTGGATTCTTTCTTACTATATCTTTGTTAAATTTTAGGCCTTTTTTTTGCTTTATTTTATAACAGTGTGCTGAAACAGGAAAGAGAGTGACTGAAAAAGAAATACGAAAGTTTCTACAAGAGTTTGTGAAATGTTAATTTGTGTTATATCGTAAAACACAGAATCATAATACAAGGTATTGAAGATAGGAACTATCTATCTTGTAACTTCTTCCCATTCTTTTAGAAATTGCACAGTTTTCCCCCTTTCAATTTGAAAGCTTTTAGTGGGTAGAGTAGACTTTAAGGTACCCCTTGTATTATGGCGAAGTTGTTTGATTTATCGCCAACTTGTTTCGTTTATGGTAGCCTGAGTAGTTGAATGTTGTGGAAACCCTATTGTGACGTAATCGGGTGCATGATTCTGGGAAATTTTGAATCATGGAATGTTTTTGTAAGCGTTTTTGTGGTATGTGTTAAAACCGTTTAGATGGATTTGAATGGGTTTGTAGGAAGGTTCAGATGGTCACTATGTGAAGCGTTCGATCGAAAGAATACCTGGTTTGAAAAAAGTCATTTAAGTATGATTGATATTTTGATTTTTACGTGGCTCTGGGTGTACGAAGCGAACTCGAAAATCATGGTAAGTGAATATTTGCTTTTGGTTGTGCTTAAATGTATAACATGTTTTTCTTTAGTTATGTTATTTTATTGTTTGGTTTAAAATGTATTTTATTGAGATTATGTATTTTTTGTTAACCTATATTGTAGTAGTACTCCTTTGACTTTTTATGTGAACATATATCAATGTGTACATGGACAAAGTAAAGGGAGTGTGCAATGCAAGTTTGTGCAATTCTGGGATTTTTTATTTAAGTGAAAATAGGTCGACGTGTACATGGATAAAGTTAAAAGAGTGCGCAATGTCATTTTTGTGCAATTCGGGGATTTTTTTAAGTGAAAATAGGTCGACGTGTACATGGATGAAGTCAAAGGAGTGCACAATGCCATTTTTGTGCAGTTTGGGGTTTTTTTTTTAAGTGAAAGTAAGTCAATGTGTACATGGATACCGAGTTTATACAATTGTTTATCTTGTTATTTTGGCTTTGTGTAGCCAAAAATCGCCGCTTCGCAAACCAAAATAACAAGTCAAAGAATTGCACAAAATCGGTATCCATGCACTGCCAAGCTTCGCCAAGGGGGACCCTAAACTATACTTTTACCACTTTTAGCTATACAAAAATAAATAAAATACTATATGACCAATATGCAGTACAATTCACATTTGAACTAAACAGTGTATTTTTAATTTGGTCTTAAGCATTGCATTTTAACACAGATCTTGGACATTTGCGTAGACTTCAAATTTTAACTTTTCTGCATAAATTTTATTATTTTCATAACATTTTAAATTTTTAATCATTTTTGTAGTGATGATTTTTTATTTTTTTAACTAATACTTCTGCAGAAAAAATGTTAAAGAATTCAAATATTTTTGGTAAAATATAAGCAAATCAAACTTAAAATTTAAAGGAAAAATGATAGTAACTTTTCTGTTTAGTGCAATATTTGCATGGTGTATTTTTCATTTACAAAGTCATGAATGTTAATAAATTTAAAAAAAAAAGTTCATGAAATCTATGGAAAAAATTTCAAATATATTATAAAAATAAGATAGAGACCTGATAAATCAAAAAGACTAAAAATAGCTGTAAAATAACAAAATATGGAGGAATTGGTACTTCATTATTATAGAGGCCTCTGGGATTGAATTACCAATCTTGCTGCGTGATCGTATATTAGCACTGGCTGTATGTTCTTATACCTCGCCACATT
Source organism: Stegodyphus dumicola (assembly GCF_044657685.1). Lineage (NCBI taxonomy): Eukaryota > Metazoa > Arthropoda > Arachnida > Araneae > Eresidae > Stegodyphus > Stegodyphus dumicola. Next base: position 218,176,552 of record NC_140771.1, read on the forward strand.
AATCGTATATTAGCACCATGTTGCATTTTTGTTTTCAATGCGTGTTCTTATATTATTAAGTTTTGATGACATTTTCAAATTCTTATTGTTTATTATAATATATATATATATATATATATATATATATATATATATATATATATTGTGAATGTGATGTTAACAATCTTTAATTTACCAAATAATGAGGTTGTCGTATCATTGTTTCAAGAAAGAAGTCTTTTACCTGACAAATGAGTAATCCAAACTGGCCAAAACATGAAATTTTATATTAATGACAAAACCATTTGGATGTGCAATGTTAAAAATTGCAAAAAGAAGAAGGGCCTCGGTGCTGGAAATTGGTTCAGCGGTTCCAGAATATCGTTCTTTACTGCTATTAGATATATGTATTCTTGGGCTGAGTAATTGACATCCATGAAATGGTATAACAAACAGTTTAATATGTGTGAAAGTGTTGCAGTTGACTGGAATAATTACATGCAATAAGATAATAAGAATAAGACTTGTAGGGATTTATATTTATTTTAACTAACAAGTTAAAGTTTAATTTTAAACTTTCCTATAAGCCTTCATTCCCCTAATTGTTAATGCCAGATTATTTAAATTTGGTTGTGTGTATGAAGGAATGCAAATTCTACCTTGTGAAGAAAGAGTTTAAAAACTGAAGTTCGGGAGGAAAGTTAGGCTATTGCCATTATCTCTGTTGCTTAAACTTCAGCTACCGGAGATATTGCTCGTTTACATGGCATAACTGCATTTACCTGCTGCCACTAGTTTCGACGCAAGTTTACTTGTGCATATCTTTGAATTTTTAGTTCTGTGATTTCAGTTACTGCCCAAGGGAGGTGTAGGGTGTTAGCATCGAGTTGACGCGTCATAAATTTTAAAGAGTTAATAAAAGGTACTTTTAACCCTTCTTCTGTGTAGTTCCTACCAGAACTTACTACATGTACAATTCTCACTTAGAAGTTAAACAAGTAGACCCTACAGGCTCCTTACAAATTTTCTTAGCAAACAACATGTGAGTGTTATTATTATACAGTCAAAAGTCTTTAATCTGGACCTCAAAGCTACAAACTTTTCTTGCATGAGTAATCGCATAATACGTCTATGCATGCGCATAATACCTTTACTCATGCACGTTTAATGTATAACGGACGGTATAAGCTAACCTAAAATTATCTAATTGTCTATTTCAGTTAATGTTGCAGATTCCTTTTTCCTTAATCTTCTAATTGGATCCGGCTTATTATTTTTTGCAGACTGCTAGAGCAATTTTATAAAAGTAAGCTTGAACTTTCGATTATGTCAAAAAGAATTTTCGATTCTGGAGCTGCCAAAGGATCTACAAAACGAAAGCATGTTTTGATGTCCATCAAACAAAAAGTGGAATTGCTGCAAAAATGGATAAAGGCATATCCTTTGTTTCTCTAACCATTCCGAAATCTGTTTATCAATTTCACGCTGCTCTGCCGGGAAGGGAGGGGGAACATCGCGGCTCGCAATGAACTGGAAGTTGATCTGTCAGCCCTATCCTTATCTTTAGGTCAGATGTTTTTATTTTATTCGGCTTATAATTCCTTACTAATGTAATATTTCCTCTCGACATACTCCGTCTTTGATATGATTTAAATCAAATTCCTCATCATTATAAATATCACGAATACACATCAAATAGTTTTCTGGTTGCAGTTTTCTAATTTCGACTATGCGTAATGTATGCTTTACGCATGCATGCGTTGGAAGAAATGTTTAATAAAGTAAACAAATAAATATTAAGCTTTTTTTTTTTTTTTTTTGTAAATTTTGATACCCTTTAGATCATAATTGCTCTTTATTTCATAAATTACGGTTTCATATTTTTTATTTTATAATTTCTGCATGCCATCTTACCAGATTTAACCTTTTTGCGACGGCACACCTTTGTTTCGCTTGTGCGGGACGGAAGGGAATCGAAGGCAGTCACCATACAGGATTTAGATTTTGCATCGCTAAGCCTAATTTTATTGAAAAAAATCAGAAAAAAAAAAGTTTTGCTTCTATCATCGCAATTTTTGGTATCGTTTTAGATTATTACTTGAGCTCTTATATATATTAAAATTAGCACTTAATAACATTTTTTTTCTTTATTTTACATGAAAATATACTAAAAAATTGTTTATCTTGTAAAATAATTTTCGGAAGCGCTATTCAAATTATTCCAAAGTTTTAATTGATAAAATCCATCAATAAAGTTTAAAATTAATAAAACAACACTATGAAGACTGTTTACAGTAAGAAGTAACAAAATGTAAAATGAAGACTGAGTGTGGTAAGTATCACTTCCTAACTCTCAGAAAAAGTATTACTTTATAACTCGTTAGAAAATGAATCATCACTCTCATCTGCGTTAATAAATGGTTCATTGACCATACGAGGGTATTCTTCTTCTGATAAATAGCGCCTTCCCACCATAACAGACTGGATGTGAGGCCTTCCGAAATAAAAAGAGAAGAAACGGAAATTTATCTGAAGGCAATGCAAAATGTAACAATACTCTACATACTAAAGGAAAAAATAAAATAAAAAAAGGAATTGGATATAAATCAGACATACGAATTTTTTCATTAGCACGCAGCAATTTAAAGAGCTCACCACCTCTGTTTACGCTTTCCCCTCCCCCCTCCAACCTCACAACAGCTGATGAGTAAAATACCAAAGTCAAGCAGAATATATCAAACTGAAGGTCATGAACCTAAAACTGTGTTCATTTCAAAAGTAATGGACATAGGATGCCATCTAGTGGCCTTCAGAAAAACATTCCAGCTTAAAATGCGTATACGCATCACCCGTCCTCTGAATGCAATCTCTAGCGATGCATGGATGGGATGCCCGGCTGTAAGAAACATTCTTAGGGAATGCGTATATGGGACGCCCATCCTGAAAGGGTTAAACTGATGATCTATAATCCGGAATCACCGAAGTCCCGATGAGTCCACATTAAAGACTTTTAACTGTATACTGTGTTTATTTTTACATTCATGCTTCACAAATTTGCCGAAATTATAGCTGTAATTATAGCTTGGCGCAAATCTAAAATCACCAAATATAAAGAGGCCGCTATAACAAAGAAGTACTGAGAAATTTTATAACATAACTTTAAAATAAAAATATAATAGAATTAATTATTGTTAACACTTTATAAATGACTTAATTTCGTGAGATATATTAAATCCTTATTTAAAAGTTCAATTTTTTAAATATGTATGCTATGTATTAAAAGATCAAAACTAGTGCTATAATATAAAGAAATAGAAGGAATTTTTTTATAATGGAAGTATACATTCTGTTCTGCACATAACCAAGTAGTCTGATTTGGAATCAATTGCCACTTTAAATTTCCCCTCTATAAGGAAAAGCATCTAGCAGTTTAGTCATTAATATCTATATTTCCCTTCATTTTGCTGAGTAAATGCATCTGTTTAAGGGTGAATGAAACTATCTGAAAGGATCATTGTTGAGGAGGACTTCTTGAAAGGAGAGAAAGCATAGATATGACAACTATCATCTTCATAAGGATCGTACAGGCGTGAAAATTCTGACCTCAAAATGTTAAGAGGTTATAAAATATCTTTCCATGCCTGAAATCCCCTTATTATTAGCATTATGTGTGATATAACATAAATCTAAAAGGGAATCCCTTAATTACAGCTTAACAAGAAAGATAATCATGCAAAGAACTAAAAGTTAAAGAAATCAAATGAGTTTAGGTTTTTTTTTTTTTTTTTTTTTTTTTTTTTTTTGGCACAGTTTCTGTTTCTGTCTGCACAATACCTTCATGAATGGCAATAGTTTTTTGTGTAAAAATGTATTCTTTTAGGCTCTTATTATCATGAAAATTATTGCTTTATTTATTTACTTTTTTTTTTCTTAGCTGTGGACACTCAAAAGAATGTAAGAGGTATAAAGTAAAGGAACTGAACAGAAAAAAACCAAATGAGATTAAACTGACTTTAAAAGATCCTGATCCAAATGTCACCGATTTGAAAACTTGTATTTTACGAGGATTCTGGTGAGCCCTTTTTTTATAACATTAAAACAGTTTAATATGTTAAATGCTGAACATAATTTTGCTTTATCATTGAAAAATTGTGAAATGATAATTACAGTTTATTATTGTATATTTTTTTTATACATAGTATCTTAATTAAGAAAGGAATAGGTGTAATATAATCCTTTTTAACCATTTTTTTGCTTGATGATTGAAAAGATCTCCAAGACCCATATCAAGTTGAAATCTATGCATTGGGGGGGGGAATATTATGATTAAAAATAAAGATATGTTAAGCAGGTTAAGTTAACATCTAAAAAAGGATAGAAAATATTAAATTCATTTCAAAAACAATGGTTGGTGAATCTTCGGATTATGGTAACCTGGTGATTTTTTGTCAAAAATTTGGCGACCAACCCTGCTGCAGCAACCCGCTAGTTGTTTTTTGGACGCCATTTTGTTTTCACGAAGTAAAAAGGCATGTTTTTTTTTTTTTTTTTTTTTTTTTTTAACTCAACATTTTTTTCCAACAGTCTGCTAGCCGAATTACGCTTATGCTAGAACTTTTATGGAACAAAAGTGCTTAATCATGATGATGATTAGGTGCAAAATTGGGGGGAGAAAGTGCAGAATCACCCACTGCTTGCTGCGTTTTTAAGAATTGCACATACATGGTATCCATGTACATGTCGACCTATTTTTACTTTAAAAAACATCCCAGAATTGCACAAAAATGGCATTGTGCACACTCTTGACTTTATCCATGTACACATCAACCTATTTTCACTTAAAAAGTCAAAGAAAATTGACACAAATCCAATTCTTCTTACTCTTGTAAAAGTAGCCAAACAAATAAGTGGGCGATTCTGCACTTTAACAGAAAAATTGTTTCTAAGTGCTTATTAGCTAAGATCACAATTGCAATTTTCCGGAAAATGTCACATTACATGTCTCATGATCTCTCATTTCTCTGAGACAAAATAATCTATGATTCGAACTGTGTACTTCTCAGATTATTGCTAAAGTCCTAGCTAGTAACCTTTATTGCCTTACCAAAATGTCACCAAACTACCTGTTACCATATTCCAAAGATTAGCCCAATGGTTATATTATACCCATACAAATTTTGATCATCAGGCGCTGAAAATAGCATGAAATAATACTTTTGATTAACACGGCAGAAGGTGCGCACCCAACACTGATGTTGGAGATCGCGCGTGGGAACTGCATTACCCCAATCAATTTCATTAAGAAAATGTGTTATATATTTTATAGAAACCATTTGATTATAAACAATAATTGCAATATTTCATTGAGAAACTATACTTATTTATTTAAGAAAACTTATTTCAATATTTAAGAAAAATTTCCATTCAAAATAATTACATACCTAAACAGGTGTCAGAAGTTAACATACACTTCTGGCACACATAGGAAAAATGAATTTTACATGAAAAATTATCACATATTTTGCAAGAAATTGTAGTTTTATTGTCTTTGGATCTTGGACACATAGCATGACGGCCTTTGTCGAGTTTTGGCTTCTTTGATGGGCATTCTTCTGATACACTAGAAGTCCCATTATCGATGCTTTCACGAAGTACTTTAGGAAGCATTGGCATATTTTTTGTTATCTCTATGTGAGGCGCTGTATAAGAGATATAGCCAAATTTTTTAGGAATTTTCTACTATTTCGATATTGTAAAGGAGGTGTCTTTGTTGAGAATAAAGCAACTCGGGTATTTATTGCAGTGATGTTCAACACAGTAAAAGAGGACCATTGGCCATCTGTTGGTTTTTTCGAGCTGTCGAATATAATGATAACATTTCATCAACTTTATCTACACCACCTTTTGTTGCATTATGAAAGTAAATTATTTCTGGTTTCTTCGTATCATCACTTTCATCAATGGCATCATCGCAACGCATTGTATGAGGCGTATTCGGAAACTAAGTACCGTTTTGAAAAAAAAAAAATAGTAAAACAATTTTTTCGAATCCAATTTTATTTTTACATGAAAATGCATGTCTTAAACTATTTTTCAACATAGTTTCCGCCAATGATCAAACACTTGTCATAGTGGGTGACCAGTTTTTGTATACCATCGTCAAAGAAACTTCCCGCCAGTTTCGATAACCACGACTCCACAGCATTTTTTGTGTCATCGTCAGATCCAAAGCGCTTGCCACCAAGCTCGCGCTTCATGTGCAGGAACAAGTGATAGTCGGACGGCGACAAGTCCAGGCTGTACGGCGGGTGATCGAACTGCTCCCAATGAAACTGTCGAATTAACGATTGAGTGACACCAGCAGTATGGGGCCGAGCATTGCCATGGAGCAACACAATTCCTTTACTGAGCATTCCTCTTCATTTGTTTTGAATGGCACGCCTTAGTTTTGTTAAAGTGTCACAATATCGTGCCACATTAATGGTTTCACCTCTGGTAAGAAATTCAGTAAGCAAAACGCCTTTCCTATCTCAGAAAACAGTGCACATGATTTTTTGTGATGACATTGTCACTTTGAACTTTTGTTTTTTCGGAGAATGACTGTGTCTCCACTCCATCGATTCTTGTTTCGATTCTGGTGTGAAATGACACACCCAAGTTTCATCACCTGTCACAATTTGGTTTAAAAAGTTTTCTCCCTCATCACTGTACTGCGTGAGAAATGTCAGGGCACTACCAAGTCGCTTTGTTTTGTGAACATCAGTGAGCATTTTTGTAACCCATCGGGAACACAGTTTGCGATAATTCAAGCGGTCAGACACAATTTCGAACAAAACAGTACGGGAAATTTGTGGAAATGCCTCTGAAAGAGTTGTCATTGTGAAGCGTCTGTTCTCATGAATTGCTTCATCAACTTTCCTTACCAAATCATCGGTGACAACAGAAGGCCGAACACTCCGAGCCTCGGCGTGGACATTTGTTCGACCTGCATTAGACATTCTTACCCACTTTCTCATCATTCCATCACTTATCGCGTATTCACCGTAAACTTCTGTCACTTGACGATAAATTTCGGCCGGTTTAACATTCCTCGCATTCAAAAATTTAATCACGGCACGATTCTCATAGTCAGCGGGAGAACTAATTGTCTTAAACATTTTGAACGTGCACAGCAAACTAAAAACACAACATAGAGCAACCAAAATGGCGACAATTGAAAGTCAGTGAACAAGAAAGACTAGTACGCATGCGCGGGACGTCTACCACAGTGCTGCGATGGCGCTAGAATGAAACGGTACTTAGTTTCCGAATACGCTACGTAGATAACAAAACTATACATTTTGATTTTTTAGGCACATACTATACTAGTGTCACATTCTTTTCCGTTCCTAGTTTTTGTTTGGACGAACTTGGTGGGAATTTCAGCCTTGTTTCTGTTCAGGGTTCCTGCAATAGTTAATTTCTTTGATAAAAGTTTTTTTGCACAGGCGTTTTGTAATTTCAAATGGTGAATTTTCAAATCTAAAGGGACCTTCCAACTGTTGCCCTGCGTATATCTCCATGTTATAGCTGCAGAAAGTTCTTGAATAACAATACACATTCCAAGGGGAGTGTCAAACAGGAGGATACTAGAAGGATGATTCATTAAAATGAAATATTTCCGGTTAGGATTGTTGATTTTTGACGCATGGGGTGACTCTGTGCTCTGTTATATATGTAACTGAAATTGTATCTATTATTATCTTTAATCCTAACTGTAATATAGTATAGTAGATGAGCAATGTAGAATAAACGATGTTTGTGTACATCTTGTAATCATCACTGAGCACGTACCCAACACATATAAAATACAACACATGGCGCAGCTCGTTGTTGATTAAAAAAGAAAATCTTTTTTGAAGAACCATGCAGCCTCCGTAAAGATATTCTAAACAAAACCATCATGGAAACTGATATCGCTGGTAAGTGCGTTGTTTATTTTTATTGGAAGTGGCTAAAAATACGTATATATAAACTATTTAAAGTTCTAAATTAAATATGGATGGATTAAAGCCACCAAGTAATCTAAGTTTTGAAGGAAATTTAAGCGAAAATTGGAAGAAATGGAAACAAAAATTCCAAATTTATATGTTAGCATCTGGTGGTATTACTAAATTACCTGAAATTAAAGTAGCTATTTTATTGCATATAATTGGTGAAGAAGCACTTGAAAAATTTAATACTTTTAATTTAAGTGAAGAAGATAAGAAGGATGTTGACAAAGTAATTGAAGCTTTCGAAAATTTTTGCATACCGAAAGCAAACGAAAGTGTTGATAGACATATATTTTTCTGTCGAACACAACATGTAGGTGAATCGTTTGATGATTTTTTAACCGATTTAAAGAAATTAAGTAGCAACTGTGGATTTGCAGAATTAAAAGATAGTTTAATAAGGGATAGAATAGTAAGTGGAATTCTAAATAAAAATCTCAAAGATAGATTATTAAGGGAAGATCAGTTAACATTGGAGAAATGTATTAAAATGTGTAAAGCTTCTGAATTAGCAGAACTTCAGCTGAAAACTTTAACTGAAGAAAATAAAATAGAAGCTATCAAACGTAATAAATTTCGACCTTCAGAGGGAAAAAGTCAGCCTTGTAAGAAAGACTATCATGTAAAACAAACGCAACAAAGTACTAAATCTTCTTCAAACTATCAAGGAAATAAGTACAATAATCCAAAACCATGTAGAAAATGTGGAACTTTTCATAAGTTATACAACTGTCCTGCTTATAATAAGATTTGCTTGTACTGTAAAAAGAAAAATCACTTTTCTAAAATGTACACTTTTAAAAATGTTAATGTTGTACAGAATAATTTAGAGCATGAGTTACATAATAATGGTAATGAATATATTTTAGGGTCAGTAGAAGATATAAATCCATTTTCTAAAAATAAAACCGAATGGTTTGAAAAACTAAAAGTAAACATATCTAAATATTTATTTGTTAAGTTGGATACTGGAGCTCAGTGTAATGTGCTACCATTGCCTAAATTTAAACAATTAAATTTAAGAGAGAAATGTTTGACTAAATCAAAAGTCACTTTAAATAATTACAATGGTACTACAATTGATGTAGTTGGAAAATGTAAATTATTATGTGAAACATCGAAAGGGAACAAGGATGAAGTAGAATTTCAAGTTGTAGCATGTGATAAAACTGTTCCAGCTATTTTAGGTTTACCTACATTGCAAAAATTAAACCTAATACAAAGGATTTGTACAGTAAATCCTGATTCTAATGAAAAGTTACCAGAACTTTTAAAAGGATATCAAGATTCGTTTAAAGGAACTGGGAATTTAACTGGATATACATATCATATTAAATTAAAACAGGAGCTGTTGGTAAAATAGAACCCTGTAGGAAAATTCCACTTAGCTTATTAAATCCATTAAAAAAGGAATTAGCAAGAATGGAAAAAGATGGTATTATAAAGAAAGTTAACCAACCAACAGAATTCGTGAATTCATTAGTGGTAGTAAGGAAAAAGGATGGAAATTTAAGAGTGTGTTTAGATCCTCAGCACCTTAATCAAAATATACTGAGAGAACATTATCACATACCAACCTTTGAAGAAATTTCATCTCAAATGACAAATGCAAAGGTCTTTAGTATTTTAGATGCAAACAAAGCATTTTGGCAAATTAAACTGTCAGATTCAAGTTGTGAATTTACTACATTTAACACTCCGTTTGGTAGATATTGTTTTTTGAGGTTGCCATATGGACTGAGTTCATCACCAGAAGTTTTTCTGAAATTTTTAGTGATTTAGAAGGAGTTCAAATATATATATAGAAGACTTATTAGTTTGGGGTAAAGATAAAAAAGAACATGATTCAAGATTAAAGAAGTTGTTGGACAGAACCAGAGAAAAGAATGTTAAATTTAATTTAAATAAATGTAAATTTGGGCTGAATGAAGTGAAATATATGGGACATATATTTTCTAAAGATGGTTTAAAACCAGATGAAGACAAAATTAAGGCTATTCTAGATATAAAACCACCAAAAAATGTGAAAGAATTAGAAACTTTCCTAGGAATGATTACATATGTTTCTAGATTTATACCTAATGTATCAGAATTGACATCATGTTTAAGAGATTTTTTGAAAAAACAAGTTATCTGGAACTGGAATGCAACACATGAAAAAGCGTTTAGAAGACTAAAAGATTTGTTGGTAAATAAACCAGTTTTACAGTATTATGATATAAACATGCCAGTAGTTTTATCTGTAGATGCATCTCAAGAAGGACTAGGAGCAGTCTTACTGCAGAATAATTTACCAGTGGCATATGCATCTAAGGCATTAACAGATACACAGAAGAATTATGCTCAAATTGAAAAGGAAACTTTAGCTATTGTATTTGCGTGTGTGAAATTTCACCAGTATATATTTGGAAAAAATATTACTGTGGAAAGTGATCATAAACCACTGGAATCAATGTTTAAAAAGCCATTAAATAAATGCCCTGTAAGACTACAAAGAATGCGTATAAGATTACAGCCATATCAGTTTGAGATAAAATATAAACCAGGAAAAGAACTTTTTATAGCGGATGCATTATCAAGATCATTCACTGATAAAGGATCTGATTTCTTTGAAGGAGAAATAGAAGCTCATGTTGGATTAGTTGTAGAATGTATACCAATGTCTAATGGTAAAATGGAAGATTTTCAACTGGAAACAGAAAAAGATGAAGAACTACAAGTTTTAAGAAAATTAATTAAAACTGGATGGCCAGATGAAATGGTTCCAGAACTGGCAAAACCATATTTTAACTTCAGAGAAGAACTATCAGAAGCAAATGGATTAATATTTAAAAATTCCTGTGTTGTTGTACCAAGAAGTTTACGAAAAGATATGTTAAGCAGAATTCATTATGGTCATTTAGGAGTAGTAAAATGCAAGATCAAAGCAAGAGAAATATTATATTGGCCAGGAATGTCCAAAGAAATTGAAGATTTGGTACTGAATTGTCAAACATGTTTAAGTTTACAAAAAGCTAATACTAAAGAACCAATGATATCTAAAGAAGTACCTAATGGTCCATGGGAAGTATTGGGAACAGACCTCTTTTACTTTCAAGGAAGGGATTATCTAATAGTTATAGATTATTTTAGCAAATATGTTGAAATTGGACATTTGGAAGATTTGTCAAGTGTAGCAGTGATAAAGCAATTGAAATCAATTTTTGCAAGACCTGGTATTCCGAAAATAGTATATTCAGATAATGGTCCACAATATAATTGCAGGAAATATAAAGATTTTGCAAGAAGATGGAATTTTGAAACCAGAACTTCAAGTCCAAAATACCCACAGTCTAATGGAATGGTTGAAAGACATATTCAAACTGTCAAGCGAATGTTAGAAAAAGCTGTAGTTGACAACAAAGATCCATATTTAGTTTTACTGGAATACCGTAACTCTCCTATTTCAGATGAAATTAAGTCACCTTCTGAATTGATGTTTGGAAGAAAAGTAAATGGATTGATGCCTATAAAAGAGAATTTTGTCCAAGCTAAACGATATGAAGACCATAAACAACATTTACTGAAGAGACAAACCTTACAAAAAAGTTATTATGATAGGAATACAAGACCATTAAAACGACTGAAAACAGGAGATCATGTTTACATAAAAGAGAAAGGGAAAAAACTAAATGAAAGAGGGAAAATTATAGAAGAAGCAGAAAGACCACGTTCATATAGGATTATAAGAACAGATGGAAGAACTGTAGAAAAGAACAGAAGAGACCTTCTTAAAGGAACTAATCAGGAAGAGTTTGCAATACAAAACAACTATGAGAATGAAGTTATAGATGAACCCGAGATACATGAAAATAGTAGGAGCACTTCAAATTGAGATGTGCCTGTAAGTCCTTCAAAATCTAACAGAAGTGTTGTGTCACCAAATAGTGAAAGAGGTATAGTATCATCAAATTTTTCAAATGGACATAACTACGTCACTCGATCTTGTAGGACTGTTAAGAAACCTTATTATTTAAAAGAATATGTTTAATTTTACTACTATTATTATTTTTTATAAAAAAGGGAGATGTTATATATGTAACTGTATCTATTATTATCTTTAATCGTAACTGTAATATAGTATAGTAGATGAGCAATGTAGAATAAACGATGTTTGTGTACATCTTGTAATCATCACTGAGCACGTACCCAACACATATAAAATACAATACATGCTCCGCGCGACTTCTCCCGGGTTAAAATGTGAAAACATATTAGTGAGACATGAAGTGTAACATTTAATATTTAGTAATTTGTAAATGGCAACATTTAGTATTTAGTAACTTGCGAATGGTACGATCTTCTAATGCATTTCGTATGCTATAACTTGAAAATACTTTTATGACTGTATCCTGCATCATATTTCTTGACTTGTAATTATGTATCACTCATTATTTGTGCTTATTTTGTATATTTCTTACCAATCAGACGTCTCACGTACACATGAGAAACTGGTCACACGTTCTTTTACATCTTCAATATTGTCTACCTGGACTTACATTCGGAATCAAACTATTTTAAGCGCCCGTAGAGTCAACTACATTCAACAGTCTGAATACGTTGAGCGGAATGTATGATAATCACACTGATCAACGGAAGTTAGGAGTTCGAGAAGAGTTTGGGTGCATGTAAAAATAGAGCTATGTTAGTATTGCAGTGCTTTGTAGTATATCATGTTCTAAGCTTATAAATAAATAGTTTAAACAGTTAAAACAGCACTCTCTTTATTTTATGTGGTATCAGTAGTGCATTGCTTTCAAAATGGAAAGTTTAAAACTATCACAGCCAATGCAATTTGTTCAAAATCTTGCTTTAAATTGTCAAAGATGGCTGTGTTCATTCCAGATTTATGAAATAGCCAATGGATTACATGATAAAGAAGAAAAGATGAGAGTTAATACTTTTCTTCATGTAATAGGAATTTGCAGTATTGAAATATATACCCATAAATTATCATTAATATAGAAGATGGTAAAGAAATTTAATTAATTTAACCTTTTCTTCATCCGCAATGCATCTAGCGCATTCAAGTCAAACTTCTGTAGGAAGGCCGTAACGTACTTCAAGCGTTCTTTTACATTTTAAACATTTAAAATGTTTTTTAAATGTTTACTTGTTTGAGTTTTTATTCTTTTTTGTTCTAATACCTCCTAGAGGGCAGCACTAATTAGGCATTCTATTTCTAATTGAATTCCCCCCCCCCATGTTTTTATGAATATTCGCGCCATAAGATACGTGATAGTGGAAGATGGCTTCAATGTCTACTCATCAGAAAAGAGAAAAAATGAGGTTATGAAGTGGAAAGACAAGAAGTATATATGTTTGATTAGTACAGTCCATAACAACTCGATGATTGGTATTGAAACACAGAAAAGAACTGTAAAGAAACAAATAATTGTAAAAGGTTACAACAAGTTAGGAGGAGCGAACCACCTGGATCAGATGCTATCAAATTATCCTGCTGGGAGAAATAAGCAGAGATATTATTTAAAATTGTTTCAACATTTATTAAATATGGCCGTGTTTAACGCATATGTTACATACGCATACAAGAAACATGGTGGCAAATTAGATTACTTGTCTTTCAGGCATGATCTTGTAGACAAAATCATTGATAAATATTACAAGTCAACAACACATGCACAAAAAGAGAGTCTTTCGAGCAGCTGTGATGTACCACGTCTTACCGAAAGGCACTTTATAGACCATATTCCATGTATTGCAAATCAGAAAGAACCAAGATGTTATATTTGTTGTAGAAAAACGTTGTTAGGGAAAATGGTACGCAAAGAAATGTGATGGTATGGTAAAGAATGTGATGTAGGACTATGTAATTAACCCATGTTTTAGAGCTGTCATACTGTGAAAAATTTATAAAGAAATGGAATTATTTAAGAAAAATATAAGTGCAATTTGAATGTATTTTTCAAAATAATAATCATGTTTTATTTCCTTATTTTACTTAATATTCGTTTATGTTTATCCAATGCGAAAGGATGGAAAGCGATATCTGTACAGGGAAAACAAACAGCGAATAACAGAGGGCTGCTGCATAGAAATTTTCGCAGATAAGAGAGAATGGCAAAAGTGTTAAATTAAGGCACAATTTATGCAATATTGTATACCTAAAAAATATTACATATGAAAGCATAAGAAAAATGTGATATACATATGAAAGTCATTTATTCTTTACTTGAAACTAAACCACATCAGAAACCATAGATGAATATGTAACTGACCTTCAAAGCAAAGCTAGAACGTGAACAGTTTAAAAAACAGAAGATATAACATTTAATATTTTGGTAAACAATAACATTTAGTATTTAGTAACTTGTGAGCGGCAATAGTTTGAATGCATGTAAAAATAGAGCTGTAGAATTGTAGCTTATAAATAAATAGTTTAAACAGTTAAAAGTGCATCCCCTTTATTTTATATGAAGGACACTGGCTAATTGCACAGTAAATTAATTTTGGTCTTGGAACACATATATAAGATAAAAAATAGTGTTCATAATTAAATGTGAAAATATTTTGGTTAAGGAAAATATTTTTAATATTTTTAGAAACTCAAGCAAAGCCATTAGAAAGTTTTCATTCAATTTCATATCTGGACTAAAATCCGGACCTCAAAACAGCCAACAACTTTTCTTTTTAATTGCTTTAAGCATGCGCATTTGATAATACCCCCTTATTAAAGAAACAATAATTTAACAAAAATTTGTGTGATCAGTTATTTGGCCCTGTAGCCGTGTATCTCTTTAGCATACATCTCAAACCCAAACATTCTAGATATAAACATCATTGATTTTATGCCTACTAACATTATATATCCAGACGCCAACCTCGCGAATCATTATTTATTATATTTTGCTTTTCTTACCGCATGTTTAATTACACATGACAACTTAAGTAATGACTCATGTAGGGATGCCGAAATAATTTTTCTTATATTAGTACAAACGAGTATGGTAACCTTTTATGTTGACATTATTGCACTTGGCAATGATTACAGATTTAAGTTAAATGCACTAAGAAATACTGATGAGGAAAAACTTAACAAAAATTTCTTTCCATATGCTAAATATAATAATACTCATAGGCCATACCATTTTTAATAATGCTCATAGGCCGAAAGATCATATTTAATGCTATTTGAATTAAGAATAACTGATTTGTTTTTCACATAAACCTAGAACCAGCGACAGAACTTGTATGGCCGCACCAGGTGGCAGAATTTAGGGAAGTCAAGATTTTTGTAATTTAGAGAAGCACCGAGCAACAAAGCAAGGATAAAAATAATTTTAGAATTTAGGGAAAGCATTGGGATCTAAAATTTAGAACTTAGGGAGGCGCTTGGTTGCAGAATTTACAGGGTTCGTAGCAGTCCTTATAAGTGCTTACAAGTCCTTATATTTGAAAATAAAATATAAAGGCTCTTATAGGTGCTTACTTTTTCTTTAAAGCCCTTATTTTTTTTATTTTTTTTTATTTTTTTATTTTATTTTTTTTTTTTTTTGTGCTTATTTTTTGCTTTTAGTGCTTTTTTTTTTAAAAAACCTTTGGTGTGCACGAAGAGTACAGACAGGTGCCCGTCGTTCTATTGGTCAAAGAATTGCGAAAGCAGTAGAAAATTCCGCTACATTCGGCATTCTTTTCCTCCCACCCAAATACTACACACGTTTGAATTTCTATCAATATCTTAAAAATTTGCATTCTCGTTCTGCTTGGTCAGTTCATATTCGTGTTTATTGTGATCGTTATGCTTATATTATGAGCATATGTATGAATGTTTATAATAACATAGTTGCAGTAACTGCTGAAGTATATTAAACTTCCAAAAATGGTTGTGTTTTAACACAGTTAGCTTTCTAAGAAATAATATTGGGAATGGCTTAAATAAAGGGAAAGTAATCGAATAGTCAAAATAATTTCATTTTTTTGGCCAATACATTATACAGTACGAAGGTTGGGAGGTCTCCCCTTTCTCCACAAAATCTTGAATATTGAAACTGTTACAGTTCGCTACAAAACAAGCAACGGACCTTTTTTTCCCGGGGGGGGGGGATCATTTTCCAATTTGGATTGAATAGGACTAAAAGTTCTGCGGTCTACCAACCCAAGCGAAGAATGATTCTATTCCAGAAATTTAATGCCGTCTGTTGAAAATTAGAATGAAAAACACCCCAGTTACTTAGTTCTTTTTTCTCCCAATACCGGCAGTTGTTGATTCCGATTGCGTAATATCACGTAGGGAAGAATTACGGCGCACGTATTGCACAATAATGTTTGCGATATTTTGCAGAGATAATTAATTTTGATGTTCAGTCCGAGATTTGTTTATGAGCACTTAAAAGAGTTTTACGGTGCTTGCTAAGCGGAATATTTTTTAGTTCTGTTGGTTTATTTTTATATGATGCACATATTGAAATGTCAAAAGCATTTATTTAGCGAAAAAATCTAAAGAGCGGCTACAGTCTACCCCCCCTCCACTCCGCTCCTTCAAGTTACGCTCGACTGTCCGAATATTCGCCAATTTCCAAGTATGCGGGTTAGTTAAGCTTTTACTGTTAAAGATGACTGCATGAAGCAAATTTCTGTCTTCTGATTACAGAAATGTTCCTCTTTTTTTACTTAAATTACTTTGCTTGCAATATCTGTTAAGAGAAAACTGATATACAATGAAAATTTAGAAAATGTTCAGAATTTAGATTTAAATTATTTAAATATCAATATGAGTGGAAAAATAAATTGTATTTATTATTAGGTTCCAAGCGAATACAATAAATATGCCTTATTATTATTTATTTTCTCTATTTTGAACTGAAATTTCATCATTAAATCTTGTAATATAGTTTAGTTCTTCATAGGTGTTTTTTTTTTTTTTTTTTTTTTCCTCTCATTGTAAACTAGTTCTGTAAATTGAACTATTATTTAAAATTAAAAACAAAAAAAAGTAATTATTTTCCATGGTTGAGGTAATGCTTATTCTCTCTTAATAAGTACTTCATTTCTCATATTTTAAATTACAAGTCTAATTTTTAAGGTTATGCAGTTGTGTATGATGTAATTAGCAGGTGCTTATTTTTTTCTTAAAATGTGCTTGAAAACTGCTTATAGGTGCTTATTTTTTAACTAAAATGTGGCTATGAACCCTGATTTAGGACCTGCAGAGACTGTGTCAGGTGGTAATACCTAGTGTCAGCCCTCGATAAGCCTTATGTATATGTGGAAATTTATTCATGATTCAGATATGCTTTAAGCATGTGCAAGAATTAGACATAAGTATAATAACTAAACTAATACAATCAAGCTTAATTGTCTCAGAGCGCGATAGAGGCAAGGCAAAATTTAGCAGAACAACTCGTCTTTCATCTCGATACATAGCCAATAATGTATTGCGGACACTATTAAGCTAGGAAAAAATTATACTCTACTGATTCCAAGAAATTTCAGGAAATATGGCAAATTGCAATATTCCTTTATTCTCTGATTTGATCCAGCTTAATTATTTTTTGCTGGCTGTTTTTATAACAGCAATTTCATGAAAAGTAAAATTTCAACTTTTGATCATGTCGAAAATAGTTTCTAATTCCAGAGCTACAACAGGATCTACAAAGGTGAAAGCATGTTTTGATGTCTGGTAAACAAAAAGTGGAATTGCTGCAAAAAATGGATAACTGTATATCCGTCTCAATTATGTGAGGAGTATGTCATTGGAAAGTCAACTGACATAAGAAAACAGAAAAAGGAACTTTTTGAAATTTTTGTGGATGCTGACCCCCCTTGCTCGCAACGAATAACAGAAAAATTATTCGGTATGTTAAAAAGTGAAGATCATGACAAAGTAACTGATACTGAAGCTACTAAACTAGTTGCAGATCAATTCATTGAACTTATTAATAGTTAACAATGATCTCCAGAACAAATTTACAATGCTGATGAAACTGGTCTTTTTTGTGAATATGTAATGCAAAATACCTTACTTGGCAGCCTCTGTAGAAAAGGCTCCAACTCGTGTCAAAGATTCCAAAGTGAGACCAACAATTTTAGCTGCGCAAATGCGGCAGGAACGCACAAGTCTAAACTTTTCGTAATCGGAAAAAATATACCACTTCGAACATTTAAAGGAGTAAAATGTTTCCTGTTATGTATTGTGCAAATAAAAGAACACGGACTACACAAATGTTAATGGATGATTGGTTTAGAAATCATTTTATACCTGAGGCTCAGCAGAATTTGGTTGGTTTTCCTGATCATGAAAAAATTGTCCTGAGCGTAGACAACTGTTTGGCTCATGCTTAGTTTTATTGAAGGATAACGTATCCGTATTCTTTCCTCCAAATTGTACATCAATCATTCAGCCTATGGATATCAGAATAGTGCGCTCGCTGAAATGCAAATATAAAGTAGAATTTTTAAAATCCATGTTAAATTTCTTGAACAATGGCAAGACTATTCAAGAATTTTTGAAATATTTTAGCATAAAATCTGCTTTGTTGAGCATTGCCAGATTGCAGGAGGCTGCGTCTCCAGATACTTTTAAAAATGCTTGGCATAATTTGTGGCCAGCTAGCATATTTCATGGCGAGGTTGATGAAAATGATAGCCACGAATGTGAAGGTTTTCGAATAGCGGTAATAAATGAAGATGATATAACAGAAGTTTTTCATTGTGATGACAATGCCCCAATTATCAATCAACAGACTGTGAAATTTGTAATATGGTTCTAGATCCAGAAAATACCACTACCGATGGTGAAGAAAGGGACAGAGAGGTTATTGAAAATGAAAAAAATTTTGATCGACAAGTTAGTCAGAATTCTCGACACAACATTTATAGAACTTGAACAATGGAACTTTGTAACTGAATAAGAAATTATGGCTGCAGAATTAAAGAAAAAATATTAGCACAAAAAAAGCAACTTAAATAACTTACTTTTGAATGTTTAATAAAGTAAACAAATAAATATTAAGCTTTTTTTTTTTTTTTTTTTTTTTTTGTAAATTTTGATACCTTTTAGATCATAATTGCTCTTTATTTCATAAATTATGGTTTCATACTTTTAACTTTATAGTTTCTATGTGCCATCTTACAAGCTTTAAACTTATGATCTAATATGCGGAAAAATCCCAAATCCGGAATCGCCGAAGTCCCGACGAATCCGATCTCGGATTTTGTACTGTATCACAGCAAAAGATCCATTTACTGGAATTACTATGAAAAAGTTCTGATTTGTATAGCAAAATTTTTAGTTTATTATTATATGCAGTGAATTATTTAATAATTTATTGTATATTGAGAATATCTAGTTAAAAGAATTTTTTTACTGTTTGCAATGACAATATATTTTTATGCCATTATTTTTTGGCATCTGTTCAGCTCATAAATACTTTGAGAATAATTTTTTTAATGTTATATTGTAATTAATAATATTTCTGTTATAGTTTCGTTTTTCTGTTTATCAGGTTATTGTAATAAAAATTTGAAATTCTGCCACATTGAAAAAATAGTTAAATGTGCTTGAATTAAATGCATCATTTTTGTCTCATGGGTAAAGTTGCCTTTGCTAAAAATTAGCAGTAGATAGCAAAGTTTAATTATCAGCACTATTTTTATGAGGAGTGAAATAAATTTAATAAATTTTTATTTTTCTAATTTTGAACTATAATCAATGAAATTTGAATCGTAATAATCATATATAAACATATATAATATGTATATCGTAATATCATATATAAGATATTTTTATATTTGATTCTTCAAAGTCATTGTCACTATGCTTATTTTCAGAATTTTTAATATCACTTAGATTTATGTATATATCTTTCTAATGATTAAATATCCATCTTCAGTTAATCCATTCCTTTAATCCACTCATGTTGTGGTTCAGTTTAAAATTTTTAAATCATAGAATTGGAGTTCATTTTATGGTTTTATTTATATAAGTATTTCTGTGAATTATGATATTCTAATTTCTAAAGGTGTAGGAGAGAGATTTTAAATATTCAAATATTTGAACAGCCTGAATAGAAGCTTTGGTACATATGTATTAATGCAACCATCTTGGTATATTTTAATAGTTTTTTACTAATGAAAAGGTAAAAATTCTTTACTGGGTTCAAATCAACAATCTTCATTATGATTTTTTTAAACATTTGCAAACTATTGATATTTATCGTAAGTTGGCAAATGTTATCAACATATCAAAAGTAAAAGCATTTTTAAAATATAAATTTAAATTATTAATTAAGGATCATATGATACATTTAAAAAACAAAACACAAAGTTTTCACAAAATCTTTGTTTAATTTTTTTGCTGTTGTTCTCCCCATGTGCCTAGTGATCTGTTTTTGCTTAAAAAAAATCAGAGAATTACAGTTCCATTGCTGGCAAATTCGACAAATGATTGAGTTGAATGCAAAAAATATCATGATTTGTTTATAAAAATCTGTTGGAACTTGAATGCAACAACAAAACAAAACAAAAAGAAAAGTATACGAAAATGTCAACGTTGCTTTAACTATGAGCATGATTGTCTGATTAATGTTTATGCACATGGTTACTAGAGTTTGGTACATTCTAAAAATATAGTGAATTCTACTAGGGTGGTTGCGATAATGCATAAGTGCCGAATCTCTGTCTGTAGTATTGTCCCCCATAATATTTCTCAAAATCTGAGAAGTTTTCCATATATTATAAAGGTCATTTAAGTGAAAGTGGCACTACAGTCGGTTTGAGAAATGGTTTAATATATTAATATAAATTAGTATACAAAAGAAAGAAGTAATACATACGTAACTCATAGGCTAGACAAATTGCCTTGTAGGTTGAAACAAGCATCCCAGCAGTGAAGGAGTCGATGGGTACCCTGGGTGCTTTTGGTGGCTGGATCAAAGTGATGGCACCATGTTTTATCAGCAGTAATGATCCTTGAAAGGAATTGGCTCCCCATTTTGTGATACTGCATAAGGTGTTGTATGGAAACAAACATCTGATGAATCTTCTGCTCTTCTGTCAAAATGTTTTGGCTTCCATTGTACACAAACCTTGCGGTATCGCAACCTTTCACGCAGTACTGTGTGCATACTTCCTATGCTTATAGACATTTCTTTCGCTATTTTTTAAGTGGAGATTCGCTGATTCATTTTCACGAGATGATTCGCATCTGCAACTGCTTTCTGGGTGATCACCACATGTGCTTGAACAGGTCGTGGCCTGTTGTTAGTACTGCTTCTTTCACTATGAAAATCCTTACGCTATCAGAATACTGATCTGAGTTTCATACACTCCATGCCATACATATTTTGCATTTGACAATAGATTTCAGAAGCTCTCACATTTTCTGCTGTTAAAAATTGCGAGACTGCACATTGACATCGTTTGGAGGCATCCATGATGCTAACGATACCTTTTAACATGTTCCAATGCTATCACACACGGATCTAGTGGGATCTGACGATATTGCATGCATTCGAAGCACTCTGTGCTCTCTGTAGGAGCATGAGCAGTCACTTTTCTCTTCAAATGGTGGAGTTATTATAGCAATGCCACTTTCATTTGAATGACCCTTATACTTTCATGAAGTACTTTTTGTGAGTGCCATCATAGTGCACTGGCACTAATGGCATTGTTTGGGGGCCTCACGAGTATACAGCCCATATTTTGGCCAATTTATTGAGAACCTATAAAAAAAGTGGTGTAAGCAGGGGCCCAAAAGCATTATTAAAGTCCAGGGAACCAATGCTTTTGTTAAGACGTCTTTCCTATTTAAGTAATGTATTAAGAATTATTATAATTCCTATTTAAATAAAATGGGATAAGAATATTGAGTTTAAAGGGCAAATTTTGAGTGCTTTTTTAATACCAACCAATACATTATATGTGTAAAAAATACTTGTATAATTCTCGTATTACTCCCTAAATATTAATTGCTTCAAGAAGATTTTAGCCAAATAATTAATTTGTAAATTTGATCAATGACTTGTATATGAAATGAAAAGAAAGCTTGTGATATTATCTCAGTAATTTTATTCTGGAGTCAGTTATATTTGCCTAGCATATTTGTGTGATTATATGCATTTGCTCATGTAAATCTGATGATAACCTCATAAATCTGATGTGCTATAATTTTAAATGATTTATTATAATAAATTTGAATAAGTGTTCTCATCTATAGATTGAAAACCCCAGTTATAATATAAGCCAATTTTTATATGTGGTTAAAGTTTAGGGTAATATTAAAAATTAATGAATACTATTTGGGTCATTTAAGCCATTTCTGAATTTTTTCTTTGATTGCTCATTGTTAAACAGACTCCTTAAAAAAAAAAACCTCTAAAATTTATACAATATCTTAAGAAGTATTGTATTATATGTCAAAATAAACAGTTCCACTTTTCACTATCTTATCATTTATTTTAAATTGGGTAGTTTATGTAGTAAAGTTTTATCTCTTACCTCTTTTGAAAATGTTGTTTCCTTTTCCCAAGCAGTTTCAGACTGAGCACAATCTATGCATCCATATGGGGCAGTCCTGTAAAGCAGGGTTTTATAAACTGTGAGTTGCGGGACCTGCAGCAGGGGGTCGCCAAAAAGTTTAGCAGTTTTGATATTTCGTATTATAATAATTTTACAGTTATCAAATATTTTTACGCAATGTATCTGAAAATAAACAAAGGTTAGACAATACAGACGAAGGAAAAAATTTAAAGTTTCGACGCATTCTTTTTATAATATAAACGTTCATTTTCCTTCCTTTGCATGTGACGCTGTCATTTCGCCTGTTACTTACTTAAAATTTTCACATTGTTCTATGTCTTAAAATTAGAAATTAAAGTTAGAAAATTAGAACCTAAAACTGCAATAGTATACTACAGTACAAGTGAAAAAACTGACAGTTTCACTCATGCATGTGTTGCATTTGCACAATACTTATGGGGTCACA
The DNA here is from genome assembly GCF_044657685.1 of Stegodyphus dumicola. Taxonomy (NCBI): domain Eukaryota; kingdom Metazoa; phylum Arthropoda; class Arachnida; order Araneae; family Eresidae; genus Stegodyphus; species Stegodyphus dumicola. Next base: position 218,199,547 of record NC_140771.1, read on the forward strand.
CAAAATGTTTGTAAATATTATGGGGTCCTGGGGGTTGCGAAAAAATCTCAGTGATAAAAAGGGGTCGCAAGTGAAAAAAGTTTAAGAAACCCTGCTGTAAAGTACTGAAATATTTTACTGGTACCTTATGCATGTCTGCTGATTAATTTATTTAAATATTATTAATAGCTGATTATTAATAAATATTATTTAATAGCTGATTGCTTAGCTATTAAAATAATTTAATACGTTTCTTCGTTAAGAGAGATGGTTTTATGGAAGTGTAACTCTTTCCTGTCAGTGTAATGTAAATATATTGCAGACATTTAATGCATGTCATCATTTTACTTCATACACATGAGGTGCAATGTAAGTGTTTCTCTTTAAATACAAATATACTAAAAATACTTTTATAATTAGAAAGGGAGAAACTTTTATAATTTAAACTAGTTCCTAAATTCTCTTACTGCTTAATTGTCAGTATTTGATATATTTTGTGTAATAATGTAACAGGCATTTCATATTGAAAGTAACTGAAACATGTTTTCTCAAACATATAGTTGCATTCAGTAAGAAGGTAACTTAACTACCTTTTTCAAAAATGTATTGTTATAGTTAGAAAAATACTTATTGTCTTGAATGTACAGGCTGTCCATAGTTTAATCACTGAATAGCAAAATAAAATTGAAACATGATTAAATAAAATTAAACATAACATTATAATAAATAACAAGAAATTTATATTGATATATCTTAAGTTCAAGTAATTTCATTTGTTTTAATTTTTGGGAATGGCAACAGAGGACTTATTTCCTTACAGATAAAATTGCATCATGCAATCAAATAATGAAGGTTCTCTGGTTTTATGAAACAAAAGCTCTAAAAACAATTCAGAGGTGATTTGAAAACTGGCATGTTTTGCATAAATGAGATGCATGTAGACCAAGAGTCAATGATGAAAATGTTTCTGTCATTCAAGACATGTTTGTGCACAATACCAGTAACCACATTCACTGTGCCAGCCTGCACTAGGAATTCTCAGGTCATCTGTTTATAAAATTGCTTTTGGATGGTTGAAACAATTGCAGATTTGTTAACAAATTCAAACCTAATAGTTGAGTCATTAGTAAGGAATTTTCTGTATGTATTCTTGACCATATCAGTAATGATAATCAATTTCTTCAAAAAATTTTGTTTACTGTCAAAGCAACATTTTATGTTTCAGAAGAATAACTACAGAATTTCAGAATCAGAAAAGCTACATTGTATAGAAGAAATTAAGTGAGGTAGCCCTAAAATTAATATTTGGTATGCATGAACTTATAATAAAGTGATTGGTCTGTTCTTTCTCTCTGAGTTATGAATCAATTTGGACGTTTGCTTCGATATGCTGAAATTGTTTGCTGTACCACAATTAGAAGAAATGCAACCAAATTTTTTTGCCAACAGGATGGGACTCCAGTCATTGGGTTACACTTGTGCATGTTTTCCTTATTAAAAAAATCAGATCACTGCAGAAACAACTGCTGTGATTCTACAAATGCTTAATAACCTCATGAAGGAAATTGAGAACACTTAGTATTCTCCAAGCAGCTAATGGTGCTCATGTTGAAATGTATGAATATAAAATTCTTTGAAGTGCTGAAAATTGAGTCCAGTCTTTTTTTTTTTTTTTTTTTTCCCTATCTCTTATTCTGTATTATTTAAAACATTAAAACATATCTTTATCAGAAGAGTAACTTATGGACACACTGTAAATTAATATGAATATTTTTTTAAGAATGAAAAATAATAATAGTAAAATCTTCATTCATATTTTTTTGTTTTATTTTTCTAGCTAGATATCATTTAATTCATATATTTTTTTATCTCTTTATCCACTGCTATTCTTTCTTATTTGTGATTTTATTTTGAAATGACATGTTAATTTTTCTTTCCATTTGAAGTGATAATGTTTAAAATAATCATAGTTATAATATTGTTTGATCAGTTTATAATACTAACAAACTTTATATAATAATATTAATAACTTTTTCTATGCTATATTTTGATTCCTTCTAGGATATACACTGAGATCATTCTTGGACTTATTTTACACATTTGATGCATATAATATAAATTCTTATTATAATGTATATTATGTGATATATAATTCTTGTTAATTTAATGCAACTTGTTTTATTTCCTGGTGCAAATTTAATGTAATTTTCAAATCATATAATGTTTAAGACACTTCATATTTTTAGTCATTTCTTCTATTATTGTTATTTGAGACAAAATAAATGCACAAGCCTTTTAAAACTGATCCTCTAAATTCTCTAATAACTAAGAATAAATTCTCCAATAACTAATCCATAAATTCTCTAATAACTAATCCATAAATTCTCTAATAACTAATCCATAAATTCTCTAATAACTAAGAATGGGAATGAATATTTTGTTGTGACTTTTTTATTTACATATTTTTCTCTTGACTTATTCACTAGTAAGATTTTTTTTTTTTTTTTTAATATTTTTTGCACAAAGTTAAAATGTATTTTCTTCAAAAATGTATTTAATTTAGGACAGATACCTTGGTTAATGATGGAGACAATGTCAATGTGCTAGAAGATTTTAAAAACAAGCAAGCAGTCATTGATGATAATAATGGTTTTCTAGTAGTAAATCCAGATTTTCTTGTATCAAGCACAGCTGTAGTTTCAACATTATTCTGCATGAGGAAAGCTGTTTTTAATTATATTTTACCAAAGTGGTCACCAGGAAACAGTATTATGATTATAGGAAGTTTAGTGCATGATATATTTCAACAGGTATGTTTCTCAATAGCATTACATTCAGCAGCATATATGGTACATTTTCTTATGTTATTTTATCTATACAGTGAAACAAAATTGAAATTTGCACTAAAAAAGCTTAATTTATTTAATTTTAAAGTAATTTTTTAAATAATCTTATCAAACAAAGCAAAAGCAAAGATAAAAATGTTAAAATGCTGGCTAACAGAAAAGGAAAAAAAAAAAAAAAAATGTCAGCATTAGTATTAAAAACCTAAATTTCAGAGTTGATTTCTTGCATTCTTTCTCTCATAAATTACCAGTATTTCTACAGCATACACATGCCACTAATATAATAAAGTACTTATAGATTGAAAACATTAAAAAGTAATTGTAATTAATGAAGTTTTTAAAATATGTTGCTAGCAATATACACTGGTGAAATAAATTAAGAGAATTTGCATATTTTATCAAATTGCATGAAAAGAACTGAACTGAAGGGAAACCCACTGCTTCTAGTTAAAAATGCAAATCTTGTACGGCAAGTACGTAAGCATACATGTGTGTGTATACTTATGCCAGCAGAAAAACTGGCTTTATAAGCGCGTGGAGGGTAAGATGAATTGCGTTCTCTAGGACACCTTGGCGAATTTCTTGGTGTTATCTTGCAGCAGTCGGTTAAATTCACATCGGAACAGTAAAAATGAGTAACCACCAACATTTAGATGATGGAATTAAGTGGCAAATTGTGGGGAGGCTAGAGGCAGGCCAATCACAAGTCCAGATATGCAGAGAGTTTAATTTAACGGCTAGCGTCATATGTAACCTATAGAAAAGTTCCAGAATAATGGATCCATCGAGAGAAAGCCTGGGCAAGGTCGTCCAAGAGCCATGATGGCCATTGAAGATCGCTATTTGTCCATTTTAGCAAGGTATAACAGAGCAGCTACAGCTTCTCAGCTCTCTCAGGACCTGTATGCAGCCGCAGGAACCCATGTAACAAGGGTGACTGTTTCCAAAACACTGAATGAGACAGGGTTGTTTGATAGAAGACTGGCTGTTTGCGTCCCTCTGACATCTATGGACAGGAGAATCTGATTAGCATGATGCAGGCAGCATAGTGATTGGAGTGTGGAGCAATGGGCGACTGTTCTGTTCACCAACAAGTCCCGTTTTACCCTAAACACCGATTCTCGCTGTACTTTCATATGGACAGAATTGGGAACCCGCTATCTACACTCCAATGTCCGCAAAATCACCAATTGTGGCGGTGTAATTGTCTGGGCAGGCATCATGTTGGATGGCTGCACACCTCTCCACGTCTTTGACAGAGGTTCTGTTACTGGTGTGAGGCATAGGGACGAAGTCTTGGAGCCCTATGTTCGCCTTTTCTGGGGTGCAGTGGTCCCTGAGTTCATCATACAGGATGATAATGCGAGGCCACATAGAGCTCTTCTGGTCGACGAATTGCTCGACAGTGAGGATATTCGCCAGATGGATTGGCCAGCCAAGCCTCCAGACTTCATCTCTATAGAGCATGTTTGGGATGCTCTGAGGAGGGCAATTGCAACTCGCAACTGCCCTCCAAGAACCATCCAGGAACTGAAAATAGCATTGCTGAATGAGTGGGACCAATTGCCACAGGTACTGATAAACTGCCTTATTTCCACTATGACATCATGCTGCGAGGCCTGTATGGCTGTAAGAGGGGACCATACCCCCTATTAACCGTTTCTTTTGTGTCTTCTGCAACCGCCGTTTCAGACCTCAGATACCCCTGAGTGTTACACACGAACATGTGTGTCTATTATAACTGTTGAATGTTCATTTTATTTGTATTATATCAACCTACTATGTTCACACCAAATTTTATTAAAAGTAGTTCTGGAGATCGTAGATCAAAACAGAAAATTCTCTTAATTTATTTCACCAATGTACATACACACACAATCAAACTTTGCTGTGATTAACTTCAATGGACTGGAAGTTAAATTTGCTATATCGGATTTTATGAGAAAAATTTATTGTCTCGTAAAACCATGTAAAAATTAAATAATGATTAAAAAATTTATTAACATTGTCACATCTACAAAAAGTAAATTGATAATAAACCTAATTTCTAAAAAATCTTACTAAGATTTATCATCATTATTATGCCCTATGATTATAGGTCATTCTTTTCAAGTTCCAGTGTATTTTAATAATTTTACATGATAAATTACTTTGTTATAAATATCATGGTTCTGGTCCTTCCTTCAAATTACACCTTTATAACCATGAATAATTATTTCATCCAGAACAATATAAAAACTAAAAATGAATAACACAAAACATTAAAAAATTTACATGTAATTTTTGTGTTTGATGTGATGCAGGCTACAGAAACATTTTATCATGCTTTTTCCAAAAACTGAAAAGTTTCAATAAGTTTCGATTCTACAGTTTATGAGAATAAAAACTTATTAATAACGTGTCACAACCTTCTGCTGTGGTAAAAGTTCACTTTCCATGTGTTGCATTTACAACATTTCCATCGGTATTTGAAAGAAAATCATTAATATTATTTCTCAGTTTAATTTCTGCCATAATATCTTCATTACTTGGATCTTCGCATGTTAACATTATCATCGCATTCCATATTTTCCCATAGTTACAGCTTAAAAAAATTCTATATCGCATTCTGAAAATATTGAAACAACATTTTTTTCTAATCTTTTAGTTATAAACAAATGCTTATTTTCATCTTCAAAACCCTTTGCTAGACCTGCATACTAAACACAAGTTCAGGGGATTGATTCTATTACAAGTCACTAAGACGTTTTTAGCATTAGCATTCCATCAAGAAAAATAATCAACATGATTGTCATACTTCTCCAAAATGCTTCCAGTAATGACACTTGAAGCTTCTGATCACGCTTTGGTTTATAGATTGCTGCATCAAAGTTGCATATGGAAGTAAAAAAAATCTTAATTTATTTTAAGTTTCCAACATCTGTGTGTGCATTGCAATAGTCGACCAAGCATAGAATCTCCCTTTTTGACCAAAAGTTCTTCATTCCTCTTTTGTAACTCTTCTTCAAACAGTTTTGACATCATCCATGCATTATGATTAGATTTATAGGAAAGAGGAAGCATTTTTCACATTTTTGAAGCAACTTGGCTTTTTAGATTTCTTTCCAGTTACCAAAAGCCTATGATGCTCAGTGCCATTCATACTGGTATTCGTAAGAACTGTGATTCACAATTTGGACAGTTTTTGGCCTATGCATCTTCCATCTTAAAATTTTAACATATGGTTTGGCATCCGTTTTATAGAATAGCCTACTTAATTTGCATTGGAAATGGGTTTTTTTTTTTTTTTTTTTTTTTTTTTTTTTTTCTTTTGGTGCTGGCAAAAGGTATCACTCCCCCTTTTTTTCACTTCTCCATATCAAATTTTGAAATACTGCTTCATTCTCCAACAATTTTTTTCAGAAAAAATGTTTCACTAACCTACCTAACCAGCCATTTGAACACAAAAAGGTAGTCTATCCAAAGTGTCTGGCAAATTCATTGGCTGTTTCAGGCATTGGCAGGTAGCATCAGGTATTGACAGATTTTGGGTTCTTTGAATAAACCATTTCAACAATGTGTCTTCAACATCCTTATGCTCAGCTTTCTCAACTTTTTCCTCATATCTAAATTTTTTACGTGAGAGAAATACTAAGGCTCAATTGTTCCTGTTTTTCAAATAATATTCACATTATCCTTAGTGCAGAACACTCTACATTTACAGCTTACCATGCAGATGAATTTTTTATACAGTAACAGTAACAGAGGGCAGAAATTTGGTCAAAGAATATGTGAGAGTCTTACTCTTCTGAAACAGATTTTAAAAAAATTATTTCTGTAGCAATGTGTCTGTGCAAAGCAAAGATCTAATAATCTTTATAAAGAATGTCTCATGTCTTTCAAAAGACCTAAAAATGCAAAATTCCATTTGGAGGATATATTCAAGAAAACAAACCAATAAGTATCAAAATTTCATTTCCTAAAAGTGGAATCAACTGTATCGCCAAGACTCTATTCCTGAATGAAGAATTCTTCATAAGAATCTCTGAATAGCAAAAATTTTCTTTTATAGCATCAGCATTGAATAGAGCTCTGTTTGATAGCTCAGTCATAGAGCTTGAATGGAATTGGAGAACATATTAACATTTTTAGTTCAATGATCCTGTGCCTGTTTGGTGTCCAAAAATATGTATATTGAGTACCTGTTCTCCTGGAACCTCTTAAAGAGCCTTTGTTTAGAACACAGGAGAAAAGTGTGAAGATAAAAGGAAAGTAACATAAAGGTATTTTCCTTTATGAATGAAATATTGGTCCTAATATCTTAAATGTGGTAATCTTAAGGGTTAGTTATTTTTTCGTCAAGACTTACAGAAATTATGGGAAAAGTGTTTTAATTCAAGGTACTCACACAGTTAGTTGCAATCAGTTTTCATATCTTTGGAGGTTCACTATAACAGTAGTTCTCAATCTATGTTGCCCATGCATACCTTTCACTATTGCTAGAAGATCATAAAAAATGTTGCCCCTGCACTGTAGCAGTAAAGCGGGTGATTCAAAAGTCTGTCAATATTTGAAAATTCAATAATTCATGCAATAATGTAAGTAGAGGGGTTAAAATTGACACATATGCTTGAAATGATGTGGGGTTTTATTGAAAGAAAAAAAAAAGTTTTAAAAAAATGCAAAAATGGTCAACATATGGCAATGCGCAGTAAAATGTCATTGATGCTGCATTGAGGATTGTGTGTGAAATGAGCTGTAGTGAGAGAGGGAATCAGTCCCTTCATGATTTTGTCACTTTTCTATCCTCGCTTCTGGGTATTAGTCATAGTGTGATGTGGATTTATCACATTAACCCTCTGACTGCTCAATTTGTGGACCGAAATCGCTTCAAAAATTGTATATGTATATTGCATGTTTTAAATCTATATATATTGGAGAATTGAAAATGCATTTTTCCTTTCTAGAAAATATTTTTTGATATAGATTTTTATCATGAGAAACTAAGTTGCCAGAAAAACCAATTGGAGAATTGAAAATGCATTTTTCCTTTCTAGAAAATATTTTTTGATATAGATTTTTATCATGAGAAACTAAGTTGCCAGAAAAACCAATTTCAGATGTTATCACTCCAAAAAAAATTTTTTTAATAAATTTCAGTCAAATTACAGTTAATTTCTATTTATTGCATAATATAAAATATATATAAATATGTAAAATTTAAGAAAATATAAAGCACTGAGGAAAAAATATTTTAGAAATGCAGTTTAGTATGATAGAGTTCAAAACAGGGTTCAAGGCAAAGTCCAGTTTTTGCACCAGATTCAATAAATCTAATTAATAATCAATCTAATTATTAATCTATTAATAATTAAATAATTAAGATAATCGAATGTTTGATGATTTTGAATGTTTTCTAGCAGCCATTTCTGTAAGAAAAAAGCAGGAAAAAGTGGAGTGGGAGCGGTAATACCACATAAACTAAACGTCTAATACTGTTTATAATTTATTTCAGTGGTTAAATGGGTGAAAAACGGGATGCGCTCCTCAATAAAGGAAGAAAAACACATGCCCGCGGGATGAGCAGATTTTACTACATTTGAGTTGCCCGTGGAAATTGCGGGATGAGCAGCCAGAGGGTTAATTGAGATTGAACCCTTTTTCTTCAAGAAAATGCATGGTTCTGCTATTCAAACTGTCAGTCTGATGGATGCAAGGTACGCTGATATGTTACAAAATCAGATCATCCCTAGTCTGTCTGATAAAGACCTGTTGGAAGGTATAACTTTTACTGCAGGATGGCTCTTCCCCCATATTGCTACATGTGTGAAAGATTTCTTGCACATGTATTTGATGAGGATTGTGTGCTGAGCTGCCACTTCCATCTTGCTTGGCCTCTCAGCTTCCCAGATCTCAATCCGTGTGATTATAGGTTGTGGAGTTACCTGAAATCGCAAGTCTACCACGATCGTCCGATCTCATTGGGGATGCTTAAAGACAACATCTGACGACAATTTCTCACCATACCTACAGATATGCTGTACAATGCTGTTCGCAACATTATTTCTCGACTGCAGGCATTGTTGATGGATGATGGTCAACATGTTGAAAATCTGTTATGAAGAACACAAATCAGTTGTTATCCTAATTATTGCTTTTGTTATCATATGAAGCACATCTGTTGGCCATTTTAATCAAATTTTTTACTTTTTTCTTTTAGTAAAACTCCATGACATTCCTAGCATATGTGTCAGTTTTTACCTCTCTACCTACATTAATCAATGAATTATTGAGTTTTCAAATGTCAATGGACTTCTGGGTCACCCTGTAAAACAGCTGCATGTAAAGCAACTGCACTGTAGTAATATAAAATAATGTTACAAATACAAGAAAACTTGATAGAACCAATCAGTTCCTTTGTTATAGCAATGATATATGTTAGAGTATAGTGTCTTTTAAAAGCAGGTGTGTATGATTTTATATCAGAATATTGGCAATTTGCTATGTAAAAAATATCACAAAAAATAATATCTCTAAAGTTTGCTTTAAGCATGGAAATTTCTGGTTTATTCAAACTTCTGGATGATCCAATAATGTTAAGTAGAATTATCCACTCAGCCATTACAGAATGGTGAAGCTTTGGATTATCAAAGGAGTCTTATTAAAACTTCATATAACTATATTGGAAATATTTTTAAAAAGCTATTATTTTAATGTATAAATTTTTAATGAGAAAATGTTATGTATGTAGCCAGAGGTATTAATTTCAGATCTCTAATAATATTTAATTTTTTACGTAGTCAATTTTCATAAAAATATTTTTGAAGTCAGGATTTTTACTCTTAATATGTACAGAAATTGATTTAGATTTGTTTGTTTAATCGATTATAGTAGAGCATACAAAGATTGAAACAGATTTAGGTAGAAAATTTAAGATTAACCTTTGTTTTTAATTCTCTTTAGGCTATTTTTACAATTTCAGTTTATCTTTTTACACAAGGCCCACCAGTGGCCGAGCGGTAAAGTCACTGAACACTGGTAGTTCGGTTCGAGGTTTGAATCCCGCGAACGGGCTGGCTGCATGGGTGTTTTCGTGGTTTTCCCCATGTGTAACGTGTATACGAGCCAGTTTTCTTTAGAAAGTCCTCCACAAAGGCATCCCTCCCCTTAGGCAGATAGCCCTCGTGTGCTTTGCTATAATTAAATAAACCAAACCAAACCTTTTTACACAGAATTACAAGTACTGTAAAATGCATAAAAGTGTAGTAAATGATCACAAATTGAAGGTTTCCCAAAGTGTGCAATAAATAATATAAAATTACCCTAAAATATATTATATATAAAATAAGGTATTTATTATATATATATATTATATATATAAAATATATATAAAATATATTATATATATATAATAAGGTAATATAAAATATATTATATATATAAAATAATATAATATTTATATGCAATAAATAATATAAAATTACCCTAAAATATATATGTAAATAAATAAAAACAGATACATAGCAATATCAAATGGTATTATATAATGAAATATAAATAAAGCAAGACCCACCAGCAGCCATGCAGTAAAGTCGCTTAACATTGGTAGTTTGATCTGGCTTCGATTCCAGGCAAACAGGCTGGCTGAATGAGCAATTTTGTGGTTTTCTTGATGTGTATACAAGCCAATTTCACTTAGAAAGTTCTTTATTAAGGCAACGCTTCCTTAAGCCCTCATGTGCTTTGCCACATTCTAAAAAACCAAACCAATAAATAAAGGCAAATATTTTCTGTGTAAAGGGAGGGGAAGAAAGAGAATTTTTTTTATATGTTTATATTGTCTGTGCAATCCTTTATGTCTTGAAATCTGTTTTTGATTTACACTTGTCTTTTTTTAAATATATTGAACTTTTAGTATATGACTGTTTTTACTAGGCCGTAAACAAACATGTGAATTGTGCTGGAGAAATTGTAAAAATTATTGAGAAAGTGATGAAGAAACAAGAAAATCTACTTTCTTTGTAAGTAAATATGTTAAGCTTTCTTTTATTCCCTAATTCTAATAAATTGCTTTATTTTCTTTATGTTTAACTTTGTGCAGATTTAGTGCAATAAATTACATGTATATTTATAGAGTGGCATGTGCCAAATAGTTTTCTATGAAAAGATTAATTATGCTAGTGTTGCCCACATTATTACCCACCATTGAATTAATTTTTTTTTTTTTTTTTTTTTTTTTTTTTTACTCTCATACAACAGTGTTCTTGTTTTCAAAAAAAGCTTTGTGAAGTATAATTCTGTTTCCTTCTATATGTACTGAAATAACTAACCTGTTATTTCTGATATTTAGAAAAATCTTCATCGGTAGTTGAAGTCAGCTAATGACAAATGTATATTTTCTCACTGTGGAATTATTGGAATGGCACAAATATCTTCTAAAGAAAGTTGTTTTGTTTCTGTTGTCCTATAGTGGGAAACAGCTTAATTTATTGTTGATTGTTATATTTTATTATCCATCTAAAGGTGTGGGCGGGAGGGGAGGCACAGTAAGATTTTGCTGTTGAAACTTTTCCCTTATTATGTGTTTTAATGATATGTATAATACACTTCAGACTAGAGTCATCTTTGCTAGCCTGAAAGGGGGAAAAAACCCTGTGATATTGGTTTTTATACAGAAGGAAATAAGGTTAGGAGAAAAATCCTAGTTCGATAGACAGGTGAAAAATATTCAGACTAGAAAATTAATTATGCTGAACCAAATTTTTACCCATTATGTGTGTGTATCAGAATAACAAAATATTGGTAACATTTTTTTTAAAAATTATTTGGCAAGCATTTTCTTTGATTTAGAAGAAGTACTAGAGTAAGGTTTGTCTAGTATTGTTTTCATAATATTGTGTATTTCTTCAAACAAATAAAGTATTCTTAGTTGATTAATATTAGATTTTCAATCAGTGTTTAACTCTTATTTTATATGAAACATGCCTCAACTGATTTGTGATTGGTAACTTTGTAATGCCATCTTAAATCATCACAACTTCAAAAACTGTATTATTTTTGGCTTGTGTATATAATGAGCACCGCCTCCCCAAAAAAAAAAAAACTGAAGGTTATAAAATTATTATCAGGGTCATATGATTGTTATCAGGGTGTAAAAAAATCATGACGTTTTTCTTACATTAACTTATTAAATGGTTTCCATGCATTGATGATTTTCAAATTAATTAAACTTCTAATTAGATTATATTTTTATATATAAATTAATATAATAGTTAATAATTAGAGGTAATTTAAATTGTACATTATTTTATTAATTAGTAGCATAAAATACAGGGTGTTTCATATTGAATGGACAAAATACATACTACAAATTCCATAACTGATTTGTTAAGCCAAAACAAATTAAACTACAATTATACAAGTTTTATCTGGCAACAGCAAAACAATCTTCCAGTTACAAAATTGCCACTAGAAGCACTGTTAATCAAATTGGTTCCATTCATGCAGGAGAAAGACGTATACCAAAACATCATTGTTTAATGTTGTTCAAAGACATTTTTGCACAGAATTTGGTAAAGAACCACCACATCTTCACAACACTCAATGGTGTTGTGAAGATGTGGTGGATGAAGCAGTTTCAAGCCAGAGGCTGCTTATGAAAGAAAAATATCCTAAGACTAACTGTTTTACACTTACTATGAATTACAAAATTTCTCGACTTATCCATAAGTTCAATATTTAAGTTTTTTTTTTTTTTTCACCTATCAGTAATATTCATTTTTCGATTCTTAAAGATCTCGTATGTGCTTTTAGTCATTGGAATAATTTAGTATTGTTTGACATGTATCGTTCTGTTTGGTGTATATCGGCCAAATTGAAAAAGTGCTGAAATTTCTCATCAGGGAATATGAATTAAATTTCAAAAGGAAAAAACAATTTTTTTAGCTAAGTACGGTGGTCACTTAGTTACATTTGGGACCTTCAAAAATTATCTGTAAAGCTTCTTCATTTAATCAACTGGTACCTTTGAACACTTTCACATCATTAATAATTTTTCTTGTTTACTTAATGATATTAATTTCCCAGTCTTGCTCTTCCAAATGCTTTCAAATTTCTAATACCTTTACGTTTGATTATGTTTTGATTACTATTCTACTCAATACATCATGTTACATTCTTTCCTTTACAAAATCGTTTCGCTCCTCCCACTAATGAAATTCCTTTAATTCCTTCACCTGTCATGAAAATTCTAAATGATGCAATAAAAATTACTGTTATTCTTAAATTATACTTTTTATAGAAACATATGGTCGTGAAGGGTTAGTTTTGAAATATATATTATCTTATTGTCAGAAGCAATTAAAAAAAGTGAATTTTTAAGACAAGACAAGCAAAGGTATAAATTATTGACCTCTATAATGGGCTGTTCATGCCACCATACTTGAGATAAAAATTCTGTAACATTTTATTGACCACGCCTCTCACTGAAAATACTTACTTGGGTTAATGTTTATAGCACTAAACTGGTGCATTATGTTTAATTTAGAAGTAAAATATTCTTTAACGTTTTATTTCATTCATAACTGAATACATTTCTGCAAAAACTACATTTTGACTCTTCATATATCGAAAACGTTGCTGGTATGAAATTCTGGACTTGGGGGAAAATCTCCGAATAAAAACTGAGGAATCTGTAGAAGGAGGGGCACCAAGCAGGGTGGAGCAAAGTGAGACATCCTGGAAAGTCACCGTAATGTGGTGCCATCTGTCGATGCTAGATTTAACTAGATCAGTCATATAACTAGATAAAATTATGTACTCTGTTTTGAAAGTCGCAATGTGTAATTTTCAATATAATATGTTATATTGTTTCATGTATTTCTTATAAAATGTAACTTTCTCAATATCTGTTAAAAATGTATCAATTTTCATTTCACTTTTCATTATTATTATTATTATTATTCATTCCTTCTCTTTCTTGTTTTTGTTTTAGCTACATGGTTATAGGGAAGTTTTTAGTGCCCATTTTCCTGAATGGATTTATAAAGTTCTAGCCTAAAAAGACAATTTTTATTGGAAGAGACTATTTACATATTAAGTAAAATGGTCACTCTATTTCTGTTAGGCCCAGCAGCTGCCAAGTGGTAAAGTCACTGAATACTGGCAGTTCGGTCCGAATTTCGAATCCCGCGAACGGACAGGCTGCATGGGTGTTTTTGTGGTTTTCCCCATGTGTAACATGTATATGAGCCAGTTTTCCTTAGAAAGTCCTCTTCGAAGTATCCTTCTCGTTAGGCAGATAGCCTTCAGGCTTTGCCGTAATTACATAAACCAATCCTACTTTTGTTAGGTGGCCGCAGGCCACGAGGTATGAATTCCCGTGCCGGAGCCCTATCCCAGATTAATAAATATGCGATGCCTAACCGTAAATAGCATTCTGAGGGTATAAATAGAATTTTAGATAAAAAAGTAGTTCCAGTGTGGCAAAGAGTAGGGTGAATCACTCTACTTCCTGACAGGGAAAGGAAATTTCATTAGTGGGAAGAGAGATTCGACTTTATATGGGAATGAATGTAGTGTGATGTGTTGAGCAAAGCAGTAATGAAATGTGAAAATATTAGAAATCTAAAAGCATTGGGAAGAGCTCATTGTTGGTTTAATGTCATGTCGGTTAACTGTCCGTGTCGGCTAAATGCCTGTCAGCGAACTGTCCTTGTCAGCTAAACGTCCTGTCGGCTAAGTGTCCACGACCGATTTACACTTAATAAAAACGAATGTCTGACTATATCAAACTGCTATAGCAAATCAGATAAGGCATTAGGAGATTTTTTTTTTCCTTTAGAAATAGATTAAGAACTAATAACGTTATTTATAAATTAAATTTGATTACTAGATTAAAAATATATTAAATTTGTATTTCTCTGTTTATGAATATACCTTTTCGGCTAACATGTAAGCACATCTTTCACTGGGAATATATTTTTAACAGTCTGTCTAACTTCAATTAGAAAGTCACTTTAAAATTATGTTACTGTAAGAAATGCTGTAGAAGCTGAAGAACAAACTCTGGTGAATTGTTTAGACAATAGCACACTGAAATAAGACCAAAAAAATTAGTTTTAAGAATTCATTTACTTGATGAAGTATATAAGCCAAAATTGCTAGAAGCGTCTGTGTGATGATAACCTAGTGGTAAAGCTGATGGCAGCAAGATTTGCCTTTTCAGGTCGTGAGTTCGAAGCTGATACTCTTTTTCCAGCCTGTTTTGCAACTTTCTTAGCTCTGTATTCCAATTTGATCTATATTTGTGTTTTATAATTTATTTCTATTATTATGTGCATTAAATATAATGTTTAATTTAAATTTTCTCTGCAAGAATTTATTTTAAAAGTTATAATGTAATACAAATTTTAAGCTTACTTCCTGTGTATATATATATATATACAGTCAAAAGTCTTTAATTCGGACGTCCATAATCCGGAATGATCTATAATCCGGACCTCAAAGCTACAAACTTTCTGCTGTGTATAATACCTTTATGCATGCGCATAATATGTTTACGCATGCTCGTTTAATGTATAACGGACGGTATAAGATAAGCTAAAATTATCTAATTATCTATTTCAGTTAATGTTGCAGATTGCATTGTTCCCTAATCTTCCAATTGGATCCGGCTTATTATTTTTTGCAGACTGTAAGAGCAATTTTATAAAAGTAAGCTTGAACTTCCGATTATGTCAAAAAGAATTTCCGATCTGGAGCTGCCAAAGGATCTACAAAGCGAAAGCATGTTTCGATGTCCATCAAACAAAAAGTGCAATTGTTGCAAAAAATGGATAAAGGCTCCTTTGTTTCTCTAACCATTCCAAAATCTGTTTATCAATTTCACGCTACTCTGTGTGTGGGGGGGGGACGTCGCGACACGAAATGAACTGGAAGTTGATCTGTCAGCACTATCCTTATCTTCAGGGCAGATGTTTTTATTTTATTCAGCTTTTAATTCCTTACAAAATTTACAAATAGTATTTCATCTCGATGTACTCCGTCTTTGATATGATTTAAATCAAATTCCTCGTCATTATAAATATCACGAATACACATCAAATAGTTTTCTGGTTGAAATTACCTAATTTCGACTATGCGTAATGTATGCTTTACGCATGTGCTCGTTGAAAGAAATGTTTAATAAAGTAAACAAATAAATATAAAGCTTTTTTTTTTTTTTTTTTGTAAATTTTGATACCCTTTAGATCATAATTGCTCTTTATTTCATAAATTACGGTTTCATATTTTTAATTGTATAATTTCTACATGCCATCTTACCAGATTTAAACTGATGACCTATAATCCAGAAAAACTGATAATTCGGAATCTTCATTCGTTTGTCAGTTTATTAGAAGAAATAAAGCTATTTTTGAATGATAAAAACAATAGTTATGATGAATTTTCAAATACAGACTGGTTGAATGACTTATTGTTCTTATGTGACATCATTCAGCATTTCAATGAACTGAATAAAAAGCTTCAAGGAAATGGACAATTTGTATCAATGATGCTTGAAAATATTAAAATACTAACGATGGAACTTGATATATTCACTAAAGATTTGGAAATGAAAATCATGAAATATTTTCCTGTTACGAAAACATTTTTGAAACAATAATTTTTGAAATAAGGCTTGACTGTCAAGAAAGTGCAATTGAAAAATATTTAATAATTATGCAGGAAATAAAACAAGGTTTTCAAAAGAGATTTAATCAATTTAAAAGTTTAAAAAGTACATTTACTTTTTTAAAATGAAATTTGAAACAATGGAGTTAACCTAATTTATGTGATTAGGTATCCATGATTTAGAAGTAGAATTAGTTGAATTTCAAAACAGCATAATCTTCTGTTGACCTGTGCTGTTGCTCAGAAATTTGCGTTCTGCTGCAGTAAAATTATTTTTTAAAAATCTTTACTTGTCAAATTAGATTTTCTGGGGATGTTTCACATTCATAAAAATCTTTCACTTCTAGTTATCAATCTCAATTCTTAACTGTTAGCTTTTAAGGAAATTATTTCACAGTTGTTTTCATTTTTCATCAGTAGTGGTGCTAGTAGCTGAATTTCCTTCCTCCCATTCTTATCACCTTATCTTACCACTGGCTTCTCTTTTTTCATTTACACTACTGCAGCTGAAAAAAAATTTCTATATTTAAACTTTTGAAACTAATCCTGCAAATTTATCAATATTTCTCTGATTCTTGTTGGTTTAACTCCTCCAATAATTGCATATTCATTTATTTGATAAATCAGTGTCTATATGTTTTCTATCCGATTCAAGTGCCAAATTTATATAATGTACTCTTGTTATTATTTTCTTTCCTAAAAATAATTTCTGAATTAAAAAGCACTATGTTTACTCAATTTGATTTTCATCTGTGGACAATAAAAATTTTATTATATTATTGTAGATGCTGTCAAGACCTTACAGAAGAAGAAATAAGAGTGAAAGTTATTAAATTTGTTCCACATATTTTTGACTGGATTGTTAAATATTGCAATTTTAATGGAAAATCAGGCTCTGAAAGTATTCAAGTAACTGAAATCCGAGATATTGAGGACAATGTTTGGTGCCCAAAGTTTGGAATCAAGGGAAAAATAGATTTGACAGTTAATGCAGTTTTGAAAAATCAGTTTGTTCCAAAGGTTTTATATATTAATTTTAATTGACTCAAAATTTGATTTTTAAAATCATACAGTTTAAAATATTATTTAAGTATTTTAATAATTTTTTAAATGTTTATTGATGTTAAAAACAACTGCTGTGTCAAGTTGTGGCATTGCAAAAAATGATAAAATATAGTCTAAGTAAAGAATGATGATTCTGATGTATTAATTTAGTTATTTTAGTTGTTTGATCTTTTAGTTGATGCCTCTGGAACTGAAAACTGGTCGTCCAACGTTTTCTGCAGAACATGTAGGACAAGTGAATTTATATTCACTTATGCTAGAAGAGCGAACTAAAGAAGTTTCAGATGGTCTTCTTCTGTACTTACGAGATGGTGTCAATATGAAAGTCATACAAAGCAATCACAACTCAAGAAGAGGCTTAATTCAACTAAGAAATGAACTTGCGTTTTATGCTCGCAAATGGTCTGCATGTGCATTGCAAGAAAATGAGGATATAGAAATGTGCCATCTTCCAGATCCAATTAATGATAAAAGATTATGTGAAAAATGCCCTTACCTTTTGCCATGCACAGTATATCAAAGGTGAGAATATTTTTCATTAGGCCTTGTGTTTGATAATTAATCTACTTCTGTTTCTTAATTACAGAAGAAAATATATTCAGTTTAACTAGTAATTAATTAAATTTTATCTAGGAGGAAAAGCTTATACATTTTTATCTGGAAACTTTCAAGCTTCGGTGGGTTGATATTCTTTTTTTCCTTTTTTATAAAAAATGTGCAGTACAGAGTCTGAGATCCAGACTTGACGAGAGTTAGGCGATTCCAGATTTGGGATTTTTCCGAATATTAGATCATCAGTTTAAATTTAGTAAGATGGCATATAGAAATTATAAAATCAAAAATATGAAATCATGATTTATGGAATAATGAAGCATTTATGATCAAACGGGAATCAAAATTATAAATACAAGCTTAATAAATATTTGCTTACTTTATTAAACATTTCTTTGATTGTAAATCATTTAAGTTGTTTAGTTTCGTGTGCTAATACTTTCTCTTCATTTCCATAAACAACATGTTCTCTTCAATTTTAAAAGCAGACATAATTTCTTGTTCATTTACAAAATCTCACTGTTCAAGTTCTGGAGTTGCTGTGCCGAGAATTCTGACTAACTTGTCAATCAAAATGTTTTCGTTTACAATAACATCTTTGTCACTTTCTTCACTAGCAGTAGTGGTATTTTCTATATTTATAACAAACAACAGATTTTGCTGTCCGTTAATTGATTGATGATTGGAGCATTGTCATCGCAATGGAAAACTTCTGTTATATCACCATTTATTACTGCTTCTCCGCATTTCTTTACAAAATCCATTAATTGGAAAATTTCACCTGTGTTTTGCGATATCCAAAAGCCTTCAGATTCGCGGCTATCATCTTCGTCATCCTTACCATGAAATATGTTAGCTGGCCATAAATTATGCCAAAAAATTTTTGCCAACATAGATTTTTAAAAAAGCTACTTTACATTTGCATTTTAGTGTGTGCGCTATTCCGATATCCATAGACTGAATGGTGGATGTACAGTTTGGAGGAAAGAATAACAAGCATACATCATCTTTCATTAAAACTTTAAGCAAAATATTAGCTGAACAGTTATCTATAATCAGGACAATTTTTGCATCATCAGATAACCCAACTGAATTCAAATTTTGCCGAGCCTCGGCTATGAAAGGATTTTCAAACCAATCATGCATTAATGTGCTCTTAACATTAATCATACATATGTCATCCATGCTCTTTTATTTTCACGATATATAACAAGGAAATTTTTTACTTCTCTTAAATGCTTCAGCTCTTTTATTTTTTCGATCATGAAAAGTTTACATTTGTGCATTTCTGCAGCATTTGCGCATGCTAAAATTGCTGGTCTAGCTCTGGAATCTTTGACATCAGTTAGAGCCTTTTCTGTAGAGGTTGTCGAGGTATTTCGTAGTACATATTGCCAGAAAAGACCAGTTTCATCAGCATTGTAAATTTGTCCTGGAGATAACGTTTCACTATTAAGTAGTTCAATGAACTCATCTGCAAAAAGTTCAGCAGCTTTAGTATCACCTGAAATTTTTAATTGCGTTATACCACAGTGATTTTGAAATTTTGTTAACCACTCTGTGAAATATGTGCACTCAGTTTTCAAGTTAATTTCTTCATAAAATATTTTGGCTTGAGCCATTAGCATTGGACTCATCAATGGCACATCTTCACTGCGTTTCTGTCTGGCCATTCAATCATCACTTTGTCATGATCATAACTTTTAGCATAGCAAATAATTTGTCTGTTATTCATTGCGAGTGGGGTGTCAGAATCCACAAAATATTCATAAAGTTATTTTTTCTGTTATGTCATATACAGTTGACTTTGCAATGCCATAGTCCTCGCATAATTTTGAGACAGATATACCTATATCCATTTTTTAGAGAAATTCCACATTTTTTGTAATGGACATCGAAACAGGCTTTCGCTTTGCAGATCCTGATTCAACTCCAGAATTACAAACTCTTGTTGACATAATCAAAAGTTTAAACTTTACTTTTCATAAAATTGCTGTAATTAAAACAGCCTGGAAAAAGCAATAAGCTTGATCAAATCAGAAAGTTAAGGAACAGAGCAAGCTGCTATATTAACTGAAATTCTTTGGAATCAGTAAAGTATAATTTTAGCATAGCTTAACAGCATCCGCTATACATTATTGGCTACGTAGCATGAAAGTGATGATGAAAGACAAAATGTTTCATTAAATTTTGTCTTGCTTCTATCATGCACAGAGATAATTAAGCCTGAATTGTATTAATTTAATTGTTTATTATACGTACGTCTAATTCTTGCACTTGCATAAGGCTTATTTGAATCCTGAATAAATAAATTCCCACATATACTTAAGCTTACTCAGGGCTGGCACTAGATATTTTGCTGCCTGATGCAGTCTCTGCGAGTCCCTAAATTCTACTACCAAGCACCTTTCTAAGTTCTAAATTTTTGCTATCTTTTAATTTTCGGTCCCAGTGTTTTCCCTAAATTGTAAAAATTTTACCTTAATTTTGTCTTCCGTAAATTCTACATCCCGGTGTGGCCATACGAGCTCTGATGCCAGTTCTGGTTTTATGTGCATAAAAAATCAGTTTTTCTTAATTCATATAGCACTAAATCTTTTGAACTATAAGTATCATTGACAAAATCTATTGGTAGCATACGGAAAGAAATTTTTTTCTTATCAACATTTAGTGCATTTAACTTAAATCCGTAATCATTGCTAAGCGTAATGTCAACATAAAAGGTTTTCATACATTGCTGCATGAGTCATTACTCAAGTTGTCATATGTTGATGTCGCCAGGTAAACGTAAGGGATATAAAATATTAGTAGTTATAAAATCAACGATGTTTCTATGTAGAATGTTTTGGTTTGAAATGTATGCCAAGCAGACACGCAGCTACGGAGCGAAATTACTGATCACACGAATTTATGCTAAAATAATTGTTTCTTCAATAATAAGGTATTTTATTTAGTGCCGAAGTGAAATTGAGAATCGAGATTCTGCACATGTTTTCTTACTTGGTAAAAATCAAATGCATATGTGTAAAACAGAAAAAAATCGCTAAAAAATTTTTTTGGGTGTCCTTTAAGGTCCAGATTTTAGATTATTCCAGATACTAGACGACCGGATCTCAGAAATTGTATTGTATTTGCTTTATATAGAGATACGACATTAAAAACTTGAACCTATGCCTTTTTCTTTAATTATTTAAACCTTTCAAATCCTAATCTGAAAAGTTGTATAATAACTTATCACAAAACTTAGGAAAAATTAGTTGTATTGATGTTTGGTATAAGCATTCATCAAATATATATATATATATAACAAATTCAATTTCAGCTGTGGCTAGATCACCAGAATAACTTCATGGTTATCCATGAATGTTATGATGCAAGTGGGTTTTCTGATTTCTCAAAATTAACAAGTTTTCAGTTTCTCATAATACTTTGGAGAGGGTTTAATTTTGAAATAATCCTCCCTCTTTACACATGCTTCATTGTAAATAGAAACTCTTCAATTGTTAAAAGAAAGAAAAAAATAAATAAATAATGAAAGTAATGCTAGTATGCTAATTATGTTGAGAATATGAGTAAAATTTAAGAGTTTAAAATGTCGTACTTCATTTTTTAAACTTCAGTCATATTTTTTAAAAAATATAGATATATTTTAATAGTCATACTGTTAAATTTATTTTTCATTAAATGCAGTTATTATTTTTTGCCTTAATTAGATAAAGTTTTGTTAATATAAGGTGAAAGATTCAAGAATTTGTTAGGATTTGGATTTGATGAAATTTAGAATTTTCTCCAATTATATAAAAAATTTTATAATTTAAAAGCTATGAAATAAGTTGTCTTGTGTGTTCGTGTCTATCCAGTCAAAAGTCTTTAATCCGGACTCCTCGGGACTTCGGCGAATCCGGATTATCGGTTTTTCCGGATTATAGATCATCAGTTTAAATCTTGTAAGATGGCATGCAGAAATTATACAATTAAAAACATGAAATCATAATTTATGAAATAGAGAGCAATTGTGATCTAAAGGATATCAAAATTTACAAAAAGAAAGCTTAATATTTATTTGTTTACTTTATTAAACATTTCTTTCAACGTGCACATGCATAAAGCATACATTACGCATAGTCGAAATTAGAAAATTGCAACCAGAAAACTTTTATGCGTATTCGTGATATTTATATTATTGATTTAAATCATATCGGAGTACATCGAGATGAAACACTACATTTAGTAAGGAATTATAAGCCGAATAAAATAAAAACATCTGCCCTGAAGATGAGGATAGTGCTGACAGATCAACTTCCAGTTCATTGTGTGCCGCAACAGTCCCCCCCCCCCAGAGCAGCGTAAAATTAATAAACAGATTCCGGAATGGTTAGAGAAACAAAGGATATGTCTTTATCCATTTTTTGCAGCAATTCCACTTTTTGTTTGATGGACATTGAAACATGCTTTCGCTTTGTAGATCCTTTGGCAGCTCCAGAATCGGAAATTCTTTTTGACATAATCGAAAGTTGAAGCTTACTTTTATAAGATTGCTCTAACATTCTGCAAAAATTAATAAGCCGAATCCAATTAGAAGATTAAGGAACAACGCAATCTGCAACATTAACTGAAATAGATAATTAGATAATTTTAGCTTAGCTTAGACCATCCGTTATACATTAAACACACATGCGTAAACGTATTATGCGCATGCGTAAAGGTATTATGCACATGCGTAGCCGCATTATGTGTTTATGCATGCGCAGAAAGTTTGTAGCTTTGAGGTCCGGATTGTAGATCATTCCGGATTATGGACGTCCGGATTAAAGACTTTTGACTGTATATATATTAGGAATATAAAGTCTGTGCTGTTTGTCAAAATATGGCGTCACCTGTAAATTATGGTTAAAATTGTCTGACATAAAACATCATATCATAAAGTTGGATATTTGCTAACCATATAACTTTCAAATATTAGCAATTTTGTATCAACTTCCAATATTTTTTTGTTCAAAAATGTTGAGTTTTGAACTGAATGAGCATCATTTGCGGGAACTTTTGATTTACTTCTTTAATTTGAAGAAATCTGTAGCTGATGATAATCGTTGCTTGTAGAAGCATGAGGCTGTCTTAAGTGAGAGAAGTTTTCACGAGTGGTTTCAAAAGTTTAAGAACAGTCAATTTGACATCAAAGACAAAAAACATAGCCCAAGAATGAAAATGTATCAAGACACAAAATTTGCAGCAAACACAAGCAGAACTTGTATTAAAGGTGATTCAACAAGAAATTCTGCATCATTTAAAATAATTGAGAATGATTCAAAAGCAAGGAAATCTGGTTCCATATGAACTGAAGCCGAGACACGTTGAATGTCAATTTTTTACACATGTAGCCTTGGCTACTAATGTTTAAAATTAATTTATGACTAGTAACAGCATGAATTATAAACAAATAGCTAAGTTATTGCATTTTATTTTCCAGCTATCGAAATGCGACGCTACGAGCAACGTTTTGAAACCAAAACCTAGCAATCATGAATCAGAACTAGAACTAGTTGCCATTCAGCATAAAGAAATTTAAATATAAATATGAACTACTTATTGCCATTCAGCATAAAAGAAATATAAATATGAATATTAACAAAATATTAAAGTTAATTTTATAAAATAATTAAACACATGAACAAATATATGAAATAAAAAATAATTATTTCTCATGCAATAACTGGGCCACTACACTACTCCCCCACCAGTAACTAAGTTACGTTACGAAGATGGAGAAATAGGTAGTAACTAGTATTGCAGTGTTAACCACTATCAAAATAATTTAGTCAGTCCTTGAATCTAACAGGTAAACGTATAGTTCTGCCTGTGCGAGAATGTTTTTGATTCACATCCAAATTTGAGTCCGGTCTCTGCAAATTAGTGTAGTCAGGTTGTATCAACTGAGAATTTTCCTCAGCTAAAATATATGCTGGTTTCAAGCGATCCAGGGATACATTAACATGTTTTCCTTTTATGCTAATAGTAAAATATTTGTCCTTGCGATCAATAACAGGAAATGGTCCTTCATAAGGAGGTTCCAAAGGTTTTTTTACCCGATCTATTCGCTGAAACACATGAGAACAAGTTTTTAAGTCTTTATGGACAAATATCTGTTCAGATGAATTTTTACGAATTAGTCTCGGTCGAACAACTTCCATCTGTTTCTGGAGTTTATTAGCAAAAGTCTCCGATGCTGTCTGGATACTTGGTTCACTGAAAAACTCTCCAGGAAGTCTGAGACTCTGGCCATAAACTACTTGTGCAATAGAATGATTGGTATCTTCTTGAATAGCAGTACGCAAACCCAAAAGTACGGTTGGTAACGTGTCCGTCCAAGATATGTTGTTGTGGGCTTTTAATGCTGTTTTTAATGTTCGATGAAGGCGCTCAACTTTGCCATTACACGAGGGGTGGTAGGCAGTAGTGTGTTGTAAATTGATGCCACAGATTTTGGACAAAGCTCGTAATGTATCACTTTTAAATTGGGATCCACGATCACTAATGAGTTTACTTGGCGTTCCGAAACGCGCAATCCAGTTGCTATAAAAGGCTCTTGTGACGTTCTCAGAGGAAATATTTTCTAAAGGAATTGCTTCCATCCAATTCGAAAATCTATCTATGCAAGTAAGACAATAAATATTCCCTTTAGATGGTGGAAGTGGTCCTATGAGATCAATATGGATGACAGAAAATCTTCCTGGTGGTACTTCAAACTCACCTAATTCTGTTTTGGTGTGCCGACTGATTTTAGCTTTTTGGCAAGGAATGCAGGTTCTTGTCCACAACTGTACATCTTTTTTTATGTTAGGCCAAATGAATTTTGATGTCATTAATTTCATAGTCGATTTTATTCCTGGATGTGATAAACCAT
Organism: Stegodyphus dumicola; assembly: GCF_044657685.1. Classification (NCBI taxonomy): domain Eukaryota; kingdom Metazoa; phylum Arthropoda; class Arachnida; order Araneae; family Eresidae; genus Stegodyphus; species Stegodyphus dumicola. The sequence goes on from NC_140771.1 coordinate 218,224,540, forward strand.
GAATTCGTTGAAAGACGTGTTTTCTGAAAGCCTGAGGAATATACGGCCGAATATGTTTAGTTGATGTATCACACCACAAATATTTCCCCGAAGGTAGAGAACATTGCTTGAAATTCAAGGAAGTAGTGGTTTGCAAACTCTTCAGTTCTTCATCTTGAGTTTGTTCATCAGCTATTTTATCATAATCTATCGATGAAATTTCATTAACTCTAGATAATGTATCTGCCACAATATTATTCTCACCTTTTACATATTTGATATCAGTCGAAAACTGGGAGATGTATTGAAGTTGGCGAGCCTGTCTAGGTGCTGCTTTGTCAAGTTTTTGACGAAAGGCGAATATTAAGGGCTTGTGATCTGTATAAATTGTAAATACTCTTCCTTCTAGATAATGCTTAAAGTGTCTAACTGAAAGATATATGCTTAATAGTTCTCTATCATAGGTGCTATATTTTTGCTGAGTATCACTTAATTTTTTAGAAAAAAATGCTATTGGCTTCCACGAGGAGTTTTCATATTGTTGCAACACTGAGCCAATCGCCATATCTGAAGCATCTGTAAATAACGCCAGAGGTAATTCAGAATTGAGAAAAGACAACAGTGCCGTGTTCACCAGGTCATTCTTGCACGTTTCAAACTGTTTTTCAACTTCTTCAGTCCATTCGATTTTACGTTTGTCCCTCTTTTTAGCCCCCTTGAGATACGCATGTAACAATGCTTGATTCTTCGCTGCATCCTTTATATAACGACGATAAAAGTTAAGTATTCCAAGAAAAGTTCTAAGTTCATGAATTGTTTCTGGTCGTTTGTAGTTAGTAATAGCTTGAACTCTTTCTGGCAAAGGACGAGAACCCTTAGGTGTAATTAGGTAGCCTAGAAACTCGATTTGGGGAAAAGCAAAGACAGATTTTGAAACATTAATTCTTAACCCAAATGTATGTAATCTTTCGAAAACTAATTTAAGGTGATTTTCGTGTTCTTCATGGGTACTGGATGCAATGAGTATATCGTCTAAATAGGGAAAAACGAATTCTAATCCTCTAAAGACTTCGTGAATAAATCTTTGGAACGTTGCAGGAGCATTTTTTAAACCGAAACTCATTACATTAAATTCGTATAAACCGAAAGGAGTGATGATAGCCGTTTTACATTTGTCTTCTTCTGCAATGGGAATTTGAAAATAAGCTTTGAATAAATCAATTTTAGAAAAAATATTTGTACCTCTTAAAATATGATGAAAATCTTCAATGCGAGGAATTGGGTATCGATCAGGTATCGTCTGCGCATTCAATCATCGGTAGTCTCCGCAAGGACGATATGAACCATCCTTTTTCGTAACAAGGTGCAAGGGGCTTGACCACTGGGAGTTTGATGGACGAATTATTCCATTGTCAAGCATAAATTTAAATTCCTCTTTAGCTATAGCTAAGCGTTTTGGATCGAGCTGTCGTGCCTTTGAATAAACGGGTTGACCATCAATCGTAATAAAATGTGTAACACCATGTTTAATTTGTGTAGGAAAAAGGTTAGGTTTAGAAATTTCGGGATATTTCGACAGTAAATCGAAAATTTTTATGGATTTATTTAATGTGGTTACTGAGTAATCACTGGAAATAGCAGCGACATCACACTGGACACAAAGCTGTGTTACGCCATCAATTAATTTTTTCTTATTTATATCGATAAGCAATTTATATTTGTGAAGAAAGTCAGCTCCTAAAATACCTTTTGTGACATCAGCAATTATGAATGGAAACTGAAAATCACGACGTAATCCCAAATCAAGAGTTAGCGTTTTTATGCCATAAGTAGAAATATCTGTGCCATTAGCTGCATACAGTTTATATTCAGTTTTACATTTATTCTGTGAAGTAGCAGGAATTATGCTTACGTCAGCTCCGCTATCAATAAGAAAGTGCAAATTTGATCTTCGGTCACGAATGAACAAACAAAATTTGCGACAATCCTTCATATTTTCTGCAGCAACGTTTGCCGCTGAACCTACTGCAGATTCGAGTTTTCCTGGTTTTTGAAATCGTTTTTTACCCAAGCACACGGAGGCTTGCATTTCTCTGAAATGCATTTTGCTCCAAAACGAAAGTGATAAAAACAAAATTTGCCAGTAGGGTCATATCGTTTACGAGATCGGCTTCGAGATCGTGAACGTGAATTACGTAAATCCGAGTCCCTGCGTCTTGAGCGAATGGTGATTTGATCAATTTTTTGTTCAAGAAAGGTAATTCTTTGCAACAAATCATTTGCGGGAACGGAAGGAGCATTAGTACTAAATACTTCTGGTTTCCGATTCATATCACTAATTTTATCTGCCATAGACGCTAACTTGGTTACATCTTCATCACTAACTAATAATATATTTTTTATGGAGTCAGGTAGCTTCTCCAGCCATAAAGTTTTGATTAGATTTTCAGACACATCTGTAGTAGCAACTGATCTCAACTTCTGCAAAAGTTGGCTTGGTTTCATGTCTCCAAGTTCGATACCAGTAATCAAATGTTTAATCCGTACATTTTTACTTTCTTTGAATAAATGTAATAACCTAATTTTAGCATCCGAATATTTTGTGGCACTATCGTTCGTTACAATGTCCCAAATATTTTCGACGAACTTAGGTTCAAGCTGTGAAACTAAATAATTAAATTTCGTTTCTTCTGAAACGATATTACTAATTTTGAACTGAGCTTCAACTTGAAAAAAACCATATTTCCGGTTTATCAATCCAAAAAGGAGGTATTTTTACACTCACCTTATGAAGCTCCGGTGACTGCATCGTATCTTTCATAGCAGTTTCAGAAGAGTCATTTGTTGACATTTCAAAAATTAATCAGGGTCACCACGATGTAGCCTTGGCTACTAATGTTTAAAATTAATTTATGACTAGTAACAGCATGAATTATAAACAAATAGCTAAGTTATTGCATTTTATTTTCCAGCTATTGAAACGCGACGCTACGAGCAACGTTTTGAAACCAAAACCTAGCAATCATGAATCAGAACTAGAACTAGTTGCCATTCAGCATAAAGAAATTTAAATATAAATATGAACTACTTATTGCCATTCAGCATAAAAGAAATATAAATATGAATATTAACAAAATATTAAAGTTAATTTTATAAAATAATTAAACACATGAACAAATATATGAAATAAAAAATAATTATTTCTCATGCAATAACTGGGCCACTACACACATGAAATACTGCTTGTCAGTCATAAATGGAAGTTTTATTTTTCATCGTATAGTCACTGATGAAAAATAGATCTACTATGATAGCCCAAAAAAGAAGCAATCCTGGAGTCCACCTGGCTATGCTTTAACATCGATGGCCAAGATAAGAAAATAAATAATGTTGTGTATATGATGGGCTACTTGATGTCACGTATTATGAGTAGCTCAAACTGAACAAAACCATTACTGGGGCTCTCTATCAAACACAAGTCATGAGAGCACTCAAAAAAAAAAAAAAAAAAAGAAAAAGAAAAAGAAAAAAAGAAAAAAAAAAAAGAAAAAAAAGAAAAAAAAATGCACCCACTTCTATTTTAGACATGAAAATATTATCCTCCTGCATGATAATGCTCATCTACATGTTGCGGCGCCAGTCAAAACCCACTCAGAAACACTCATAGGAGAAATTCCCCCCCCCTCCCATTGTATTCACCAGATGTTGCTCTTTTTGATTATTACTCATTTTGATTGATGGCACATGACCTGTCTGAGCAATGCTTCATATCAAGGGAGGATATAAAAGTTAGATTCATTTACGGATAGCCTAGATAAATGAAGTTTCTTCCAACACAGTATCCATATACTGACGAAAAGATAGAAAAAAGTGGTGGCAAGCAATAGACAATACTTTGAATAAAACATAGTGTATTATTCCTTCACAATTTTTTTAATATATATATAAAAGGGCAGAAATATATTTGTAGTCCTGATATATACATGGCCAGACATGCATTTGTATACAATAATAAAAACAATTATTGCTCCATAAGTAGTAAATTACATTGTATGCTGAAATAAAATACTGATAAGTTCAAGCAATGCAAAGAACTATTTACAATAATGTTGTTATACTAAATAATGCATAAAACAGCCAAATAAAATAAAACACTTAATACATCACATAATATATTACAACTAGATATAAATTAGTGAACTAATTTTGAATTAATGACTAGTTGTAGGACCTCTTGCTCCAAATTATTTGAAAAGTGGACTTAAGTAAATAAATTAGGCAGTTTTACAAAGAATCAAACAAAACAAAACAAAAACCTAATTAAATGGTTTTGCAGTAAAAATGTAGAAATACTGCTATTTTGTAGAAACCCATTTGCCTTGATTACTACTCTTCATAAGTCTGCTATCATCAAGTTTGGAATGTATGTTACATGGAAAACCATATGTGATCATTGTGCCTTTGTATTGAAGCTGCTTCTCTGCAGTCTTACTCCCTAAGTGATAATATTTTAAGATGGCAAGGTAAAAACTATAAATAAGAACTAAAGTAAAATTCCTATGTAATGCTATTTCCTTTCTCTCTCCCTCTCTAATATAATTATAAAGCAGAAGGAAAAGTATTTATAGATTATACATTGTATTCTAGCCTACTATATGATCATAAGAAGAACTTACATGCTTGCATACTTATTTTGACCTTGGTAGCAAGGCATTATGTCATGCTAAAAATTACATTTTGAGCTTGGAGAAAAGTTAATTGCAGTGACTTTTAATTAAGGCTATGTTTCTTCCAGGACAGTGGGAGGAAAATGGAAGGAACTGAAGGAAATAGTAAAAATGATGTAACAGTGTAGAATATAAATAAAAGAATATAATAATAACAATATATTTAAAAATATGTTTTGTTTCTTCTGCAATAAAATGCAAAGCAAATAATTTATTCCGAAAAATCTGGAAAACAGCGAGATAGAATTCTTATTTATTTTATTGTTGCAATATTTAATTGAATTTTTTCCTTTTAAACATGTTGCCTTAATGAGAAAATAATTGTTACAGTTAAAGATTTTATATTTGAACTAATTATTTTTAAATGTGTATATTGAACTAGTAATTTAGAAGTATTTTAAGGTTTTAAACATGTCTATAATGTATGTCATATTTTGTTTTACTTCTTTTCTTCATTCAGTTGTTCATCCTTTCTCCTTTAACTGTAAGCTTTTAACAAAAAAAGCTCCAGCCGTTGTGAAAACAGGTTTCATTTCTGGAGTAATAAAGTATATACATGGGATATTTCGGCATTCGTGATGAAGCTTGGCATCAAAGTTCAGGCATTTCGTTTGCAGAGTGGTAAGGCGAAAATCCAAAAGGAAGAGGCAAGATAATTTAGCTGTTAAGTGCACATCTTTATTCCATAGCTTTTCACTGTCACTCAATTTTCACTGTCGCTCATGCTATACTTCATATGAAATTCTCCAAATTACACATTCAATAGTGATTTAAACTAAATACGATTAAATTTTAACTTTCTGCGTCATAACTAATTCTAACAAAAGGAAAGATAGATTAAGCAGCAACGAGATATATAGCACAGGAGGAGAGGCGAGCTTCTGTCTGCAAAATGGCACGCACTCAGTATTTATAGTAGCGTTTATGTAATAGGCTAGGAAATTCTAGAAGGTACTAGTCTATTGAAGAGATTCTAAATTGCAGAAAATTAATTAAAGGTTGCTGGTTCGCAAAGAGTAAAGCCATCGTATTTTTTATATTTTACATACAAACATACATATTATCTAGGAAAGTTTAATTATAGTATACACATAAGGCCAAATATGCATGTAATGAAAATATTTAAATTAATTACTAACATAATAGTGTTGCATATAAATGCAGTAAAAATATAATATTGATATGAATGAGGTAAATAAATATATTTCTTCCAGCCAATTTTTTTCCACCATAGAAAAAATATATCAGCCCTGCCTCCCATAGCATTTTCAAAATTTTGTATGGTAGATATATGTCATTTCTGAAAATTCATATAAACTGTGTGATGTGGTTGAGATTAAAATCTAGCAAGATTAGAGTAGATGGATTTTCTTTTGAATTTATCTACTTAAAATTTTAAAAGCAAAGAATGTTTGTTTTATTATATTGTTTTTGAAATGATGCAGATTCAATTTTATTATCAAAATTTTCTTTTATTCAGTTTTGTTCTTTATTCTTCCTAAATAATTATGTTATTTTGCTATTTATAATAGATATGACTGAAAATCAGTTTCAGAATCCATCTAAATTTAGAAAGGGAAACATTTCATAGCAAGTACATAAAAATACATGTATATATGTTACCAAAAAATGTTATTGCAAGCATACAAATGAGGCTAATCAAATTTTATAGAAAAATAAAATATTTATATTAGTAATATAACTGCTATGTATGAATAAAATATAGATATATAATAATATTATATAAGTTTAAAATTAGTTTCTTCCACTTACATTGAAAAAACCTATTTCTTCCAGCTGGATTTTTCCTATTGAAGAGGCTTGCCTACCCTGCTTTTAATGTTTTGTTATGATGGAAAGGGTTAATCATTTTGATATTAATATAAATTTATAATAAGTAAAGCTTTATTATATATATGCAACTGAATTTTTTTTATGCTTTAATATATAATTAAAAATTCAGGATACTCAGAATTCTTAAAATATTTTTTCCCCCTCTGATTCTTTTAGTGCATTTTCTGGAGTTAATACTTTTGAAGCTTCCCATGCCATGAAGAATCTAGTTCCAATATTTACAAGTCATCTTAACAAGAATGATTTAGAATATTTTAAGAAATGGTCATATTTATTGCAATTAGAGTCATCAAATAATGCTGAAGTCAAAGCTTTTTGGGATGAAGATGCTGTAAGCCGGTAAAGATTTAATTTGAATCATTTAATGTATCATTTTTAGTAAATATAAAAGCTATGCAGAGATCTGATTATTTTATTCACTAAATATTATTAATTCAGTTTAAGTAATTTATTAATTCAGTAATTTCAGTAGTTTAAGTAATTATTAATTCAGTTTAATATTATTAATTCAGTTAAGTTTTTAGGGACATCATAGTTTAAATGCAGAGAAGTAGAAGCAGACACTCACATTCACACACACACAAAGAGGGATTTTTTTTTTCTTTTTTTTTCTGCCCCCTCCATTGTAGGATAACATGTGCCAAACAGTTTTCCACAAAAAAAGTATTGACCTCCATTAAATTAAATGTGTTGTTTATATCTCTTATAACAGCATCCCTCCAAAGTAAATATTATCAATAAAAAGTTTTAAAAATTCTTTCTTTCTATTTCTTTCTTTAATTATTGAAATAATGAACTTAAGAGATAAATTTCTTACATTTAGAAAATTTTTTCCATACTCAAAATGAACTTATGATGAAAGTATATATGCTTTATTGCTCAAAATATCAAGTTGGCAGTATATTTTTCTACAGAAATTGTTTTGGTACATGTTTACTCGAATAAAAAATATCTCAAAATTTTTTGAGAATGTGTAATAGATATCTGAAAACTTCTGGATGTTATTTATGAGATTAAACCAGTCTTACAGAGTAAAAATTATATTACTTACTTTATTGAAATTTCATATAAACATGCAATAACAATCTTAAATTTTAAATGAAAGGTTACTATATAAAAAATAAACAAATACGTATGTAACAGAATAAATATGCTACCCGAAAAAATTTTGATGAATTTAAAATTTCCTCACATCCACAGTAATGTTGTAATTTGTGCGTGAAATCGTTTCATTTGCAGTCAAAAATTGACTTCTCAAGCAATAAATTCTGCCCAATTAAAACGAAAAAAGAAAAGGCATACATTAAATGTACAAAAGTATCTAATGCCCTGCCCTCAAGTTCATTTTACTGCATACTTTTGAAAATGTTCATCAACTGATAATGTTACCAAACGTTATTGAATATTACCAATTTATTGAATATAATATATTTTATTTGCAGAGAAAGGCAAGGAATGTGTCTTAGTTGTGTTTGTTTGGCAAGGAATCAGTCAGTTAGACAAGAAACTGAAGATGGTTTATTTGTGCATACTTTTCATCGATCATCAAATAGTACAGAAAAATCTAGTTTTAATATTTTTGGTCTAAAAGAAGGTGATTATGTGGCAATCAGTAATCAAGAAAACCCTGATGAAGTTGCTATTGCTATGGGCTACATAGTAAAAATTCATGAATATTTTGTAGAAGTGGCAGTTGAAAGGTAATATTCTTTCATTGTGTGGAAAATCATATAATGAACCTTTTGATTTCATTTTAAAATTATTGTTATATGTTACATATATATATATATATATATATTAGGTCATCCAGAAAGTACTGCAGTTTTTTTTTTTTTTTTTTAAGTACATAACAAAAAAAATTTCATGAAATCACGTAAGCAGTATTTTGTTCTACGATTTTTTTTTTCCCCCATTTCTCCAGCAACTGGAAAATTCTTTTTCTAGCAAAGTCATTACATTTATTCATAAAAAAAGTTATTGAGGTGCTGTTTGACAGTGTCCAAAGAAATGAACAGGTTGTTCAAAGAATTTTGAAGTGACCTGAAAGGATTAAAAATTCAAAGGGGCAATGTCTAGTTAGTGGGGGGGGGTGACACAGAACAATATTCAAACCAGCAGCCATAACATCCAAGTCTTTGTGACATGCACTGAAATGGGGAGTCAAGTATTGTAATGATGGAAGATAACAACTCAACAAGTGGACAGTTCTTGGCACTTTGCTTCTATTTCTGGTTTTAAAGCTGCCATTTGGAAACAGTATTTTTCCAAATTTATAGTCTGATTTGGTGACAATAATTCATTGTATACAATTCCTTTGTAGTCTGTTTGTACAAAAGTTCCCTTTCAATGTTACTAATGGAGATTCTTTTTTCTTACTCCGTAACCTTTTTAATTTAACATTATTGCATAGTATCCATTTCCCATCTCCAATAATGATCCATTTAAAAAGAAGTATTATTTATTTATTTTTCAGCAAATAATCACTTGCCAAAACTCGAGCAAGTACTCTACTGTTTTAAAATATAGGATAATACACTGAAACAGCTTACATAGCAAATCTTCTTGAAATTGTTATGTGCTATACATTTTGAACAATGTAAATTTGCCAAAGTAGGAGCTAAATAAATTTAAAATTTATTAATGGTAACACTTTACATTCCACAAATTTTCTCTCATTCATGTTAACTAAGCATTTATACTTTGAAGCTATTAGGCCTTTATCCGTGTACATTTCAAAGACACTTCTCATAAGTTACTTTTTTCGAATGACTTCAGAAAAGTCTTAAATTCAGTTATCCACTTATATTGAATTTCGTAATGCAACTGCATGTTAGAGTAAAGATGAAGATTTCACTTTTAGGAAAGGTCTATACTGTGACCCTTTTTATTATTATTATTATTATTATTAAGATAAAAAAAAATTGCAGGAGATTTTCACTTTTATGTACGAAGACAATTTATTAGATGTCTGCAGTAGTTTTAAAGTTATTCAGCTATTTATTTAAAAATAGTTTTGCATTTTTTCCATCCAGTGGCAGAAAAAAAAACATAATTTTTAACTCATGAGATTGCATAATTCCTTTACAAACATAAGGATGCATGAAATGTGAGAAAAATCTCAATGCTCATGTGCAAATCATGAAACACTGGATTGAAAAAATTTTGAATTCAGGAATAAATAAGAGTACAAGGAAAGGTTGCCATAATTATGCAACAGGATAGGTAAATAAAATCTAGCCACTTTGAGCCATTTATTACCATTTTAGTGGTTTTTTTATTCAAGAGTTGCTATAATTGATAAATTTCTTGTTATGCTTTTGAGAAATGTTTTACTGTAAATTAAAGCTATGATATTTGACTAGCCTCTGACTGCAGGTGCAAAATTCTTAAAAATGGAAACACCAGTTCCCCCCAAATGAAATTGTAAATTGATGGAGAAACAGTTTGCCACATTAATGTATGAAAATTTTAGTACTCCGCATATATTCATGATAAACAGTGATTGTACTATTCTCAGATTCTGCAATCAGAGGGTTAAACATATTTGGGAGATTATTATATTGTGTAAAGTAGGTTCCAGTTATATAAAAACTGTAGTAAGTTATAAATTTTCTTCAGTAAATATTTTTATGATTCCCTTGTGAAGATACTTAGTTTTTACTTAGATGTTTAACCACTTGCCTGATTATCCCGAGTTATCTCGGGTTCGTATATATTGCAGTTAATTATTATCCCGAGAAAACTCGGGCGAAGCAGAATTTGTTAGTACGATTTCTTTTATCACGGTTTTATTCGGTCTGGAGGAAATGAAAGGAAATATTCAGCTTTGATTGGCAATTTGCCAAATTTTGTTGGTTGTGTGATTCTTTTGGAGGAACTGGTCACGTGTTTCCCTATTGTATTGTATACGTTGGCTTGTGGATTAGTAATGTATAAAGAAGGATTCATGCGTTGAAAAAAAATAAAATGATGGCGATGATGCAAGATAGCGAAAGCAATGATTTTTCAGATAATAATTATGAAGAGGTGGAAAAAAAAAATCAAATCCAACAAGACAGTGTACTCTGTGTTTCCGTGAAAGAGATTCCAGAGGTAAGCCAGTAAGAAAAGAGACCAGATACCAGTGTAGAATGTCGGCATCACTCTGTGTTGTCCCTTGTTTCAAAAACTATCATACAAAGATTAATATTTAACTTTTTTCCGTTTGCCCGAGGTAACTCGGGATAGTAAACTAATATTAAAAATAAATGCTTTTACACCTTCAAAAAATTAAAAATTCAACTTAAAACCTACATATTTTGATTTGTTTTGTTTTGTTGTATTTAATAATAAAATAAAAAAATGTGATGATTTTTTGCAATTTTTTTTTTTTTAATTTGTAAGGGAAGCGGTTAAAATTAAAGAGAGAAAAATATTAATATCAAGTATATCTGACTAATAATTTACTGTCAATGAAATTAATCTTTCATCAAATTAAATAGCAAAATAAGTTTTAAAATTTTCTTAAATACTATTTTTTTCTGATAAATTAGCTAATTATTTTCTCTATTTAAAAGAAAAATTATTATTTCTGTTTACAGAGATCTAAATACTGTGGCCCGCTACAAAGATTGTGTGTTTCGCATTGATAAGCAAATATCTTCCAGTTCAACTGCCTATATCCGTAATAATTTAGTACATTTGATGGCTGATGATAATCAAGCAACAAAATTAAGAAAATTTATTATTCAAAAACAAGAGCCACAGTTCGTAAGTTCATTGCCTAAACAGGTTGTATTAGTAGGACGTCCAATTTTGAAATCTCTTAATAAAGTTCAACAGAAAACTGTACTGAAAGCACTTATGGCAGAAGACTACTTTCTCATCAAAGGAATGCCTGGAACAGGTATTTATATCTTTGATTATTAAAGAGTTAAATTAGAGAGTTTTGCAATTTTTTTTTACTGTATGTATACGATTAGATTTTGCTGGAACCCTTTCTCTCACATAAAAATTCATTGCTTGAAACAGATGGGAGAACTCTATGCTTACTCAGCTCATGCTGTGATATCAAATGATGCTGAAATTGTAATTTGATAAATAATGTTAATGCTAAGAGGGTCCTTATATGATTAACTAGAATAATAATATATTTATTTGAATGCAGCTCAAATGAAATAAACTTAAATATTTTAATTTATTTGCATAAAAAAATACAATGCCTGTTGCACTGATAAAAATTCTGTACTTTCCAATTAACTGCATCCCACCAAAAAGTTGTGAAAAAGCATTCAGAAGGTAAAGCAGTATGTCACCAAAACAGTTATGTGGCAAACCATGATGTCTGCAAAATGTATTTATATGGCAACCCAGCTAAGTGCAGCAGCAGTCTGTTTTGATCAGTGCACACTGCCATGTTTGTGCAATTCTCTGATGCTTTTTTGAGCAAAAACAAATCGCTGTGTATCCGTTGTTTATTTGTTGCATATCCTATTGTTTATTTGTCCTTTTCTTGTGGCAAATTCCACAATTCTTTGGTTTACAAAATAGAGGAATATTAATATATTAGATACTGCAGCAAACTTTCAGTAGCATTTTGATATCCCTTCCTCTCCCGCCATAATAACCCAACACTTGCTGATACTTGCAACTGCACCCACACACACAAAGCATTAGTTGGGAAGTACAGCCAAAACCATCAGCCATTTGCCAGCTGTCTCTTCATCAAGAATATTGTCCAAAGTTTATCAAAGGGATGACCTATATTTCACTTGCAATGAGGGAGAAAGACAACACATATACAATCTTTAAATGGGAGTTAAATTTGCACCCTAGTTTTGGGGATAATAATCAGCCTCTGTCCATGTTATCCCAGATGGTCGTTGAGAGCCTTTCATTCAAAAATATTTATTTCAGATGAGAAATTTTATTGGAAGTAGGTATGAATAAAAGCAAATCTTGCTATATGGAGAAAAACTTAAATTTTTATTGCATGGGAAAAGAAGTTAATTCAGTTCTCCGACATCCGTCTTGGAGGAGTTATATTTGTTACCTTCACTTTAGGAATGATAATGAAAAATCAAGTTATGATTCATTCTTATTTGACAATTAATATCTTATTATATGATTTTTAACAACTGATAGCTATCAGTTTGCTGATAAAATTGTACTTACTGAAATCAAAACTTGAAGTGAGAACTCAGTAGTTTGAAACTGAAGTCAATCTTGCCTCAACAGTTTGGATCAATCGCTCTGGTCATGACACTGTTTGCAAAACTTTATTTCTGAGAAAAGCACTAGGGTTAAGACAGACACAATGATGCAATGGAAAGAAGTAAAACTTCTAAGAATGGACTGCCTTAAATGATGATTTATAGAACTGAACTGGAATATCCTTATAACTGCATATGTCAAAAACATTGAAAACTCCTACTATTTATAATTGAAATTCCTTAAATCCATTTTATTTCAAATACAGGAAATGTCTTAAATTGCCCTAAAAAGCCAAAAAAAAAGTATAATTATTTTTCCTTATGTTTTTAAAGGAAAAACGGAAAAGATAGATGGAGAAAGGCTAAAGAAAAAAAAAAAAAAAAATTGTTTCTCGTTGAATACTGAATGCTGCTTACTCAGATCTAGCTTATCAAAAAAACTGTTTCAGACAACATATTTTACAAGCAAATTATAGTTATGAACCTCATGTAATTAGAATTTTAAAGCTTAATACCACAAACTTTTTATAGAAAAAGTTTTATCATTACAGGGATAACTACAAATGATCCATGCAAGCTAAAGTTAGGAAGTTGGGAAGCTGTTAGTTGATTGATACACAAAGTAGTTGTTTTCATAAAAAAGTAATATTTAAAAACTATAAAAATAAGATGACATATGCAAACAAGGTGAAGGGTTGGTAGCTGTCAGACTAAGTGCATAGCACAATGTTGCTCTAAAGTTATTGTACTTTACAAATTATGTAAATTTCAATTCACGAGCTGAAATTTAGAATTTTCAAACTTTTGAAAAAATTATGAGAGAACGCATGCCAAATCATCTGATTTCAAAAGCGAAGACAATGTAGATCAAATAAATATGAGTAGTTGCTGAAAGTAAGCCTGTATGTTGTGTAAGAAACATCTGATGTAGGCAAAATTGTTTTTATTGTTTTGGCTGCTTTTGGTAAGACAGTGCTTTTAAAGTATACTTTTAAAATAATATTGTTATTGCATATATGCTAAATAATTGGTATATTAAAAAATAGCTTTTTAGAATGCAAGTTATATCAAAAATTGAATTAAGATTTGCCCTGAGTTGAACAATATTCCTAATTTAAGGGAAATTATCATTAATAGTTTAACTATCTCTAAATCAGGAATTAACTCTTTTTCAATGTACTTTTTATAATCATACATAAATTGATAGATACCACAAAAAATATGATTTCTTCTTCTATTTTATAGAATAGTAGTGGTCGATTAGTGGCAAAGTTAATGAAATTATTATTATTATAGAATTTTTATATATTTTCACACTTTTAAGCATTTTAGGTTTATCTATCTTCGTGTAAAGATTGTTTGAAATCAATACCACAACATTCTTGAGATTACCTATATTTATTATTCCTGGCCATTTAGTGCTTAGTGCTTATTAAATTCACTGGTTAATAAACTCAGGCACTCATTACATTCAAAATTCCAGGAAACAAACAAACAAAAAAAAAAAATGTATACTAATAGAAAAACACTATTTATTAAACTCATTTCTACCACTTGTTAAACAATCCTCTAGAGGCACTGTAAATGATTGTGAGGATTTCTTCTCAAATGCCAGCTAATAAGAGGTGGATGTATCCTATCTTTTAGGGTTTCTATGTTCTATATCTTACCTTTGGGATTGACCCATTATGTTCACAGAGAGTTATAAAAGAAATTCATAAAATGCTCCTAAACATTGCCATATATTAAGAATCTTTGAATGGAACGGATGTATTAACTGTAGTCTGAAAAAAATGTAAGAAAATCACTGATCATGCTTGTAATCATGAAGTAGCCTCTCTGCAAGATAGAAGCGTAAATTTGAAAAAAGTATTTTTAAAATTTTTGTGTCTTAACTTATTGAAATGCTGAGCAAAACAACTTAAACCTATACGAAGAAAAGGATAAAATGTTATAACATTTCAAAGCTTTTTGTAATTGCAGCCAGATAAAAACTATATTTAAACTGGGAATGTCCAAATAGAATTGTGCAATTTACTTAAATAAGGATTTATAATTAATAAAGAACTTTAAAAAAATGCAATTATCTCAAGAAAGATAAAAAATGACAGAAAAGCATAAAATGTTGAAATTCCTTTTCTGGTATGGTTTCAAGCTATAAACTTTAAAAAAATGCTTCTATTACTAGAGTTTTTTTTTTTTTTTTTTTTTTTTTTTTTTTTTTCTCTCTAATTTGTTAAATACTGGGAAAGAATTTTCTATCAACTGACATATGGCTCATAGTTTGGAGAAAGAGATCTAACATTGCTCATCAGAAATTGCATGGCAGAAGGAAGAAAGAAGCGAATCATCATGCAGCTGTTAACTGGGTAAAAGGCATTTTTACTTGGACTGCTATATAAATACAAACCATACAAAATTATAATGCTGACAAAATTGAACTGTGTCACAGAATTGTTGCGACTGATGATTGTGGGTTCTTTTCATCAGTTATTTTGCATCATTCATAAAACAAACTTTTACTTTTTAAATGTTTTTATTCACAGTAACACAACATAAAAAACTATATTTTACATACCATGATTTCCGGAAGAAATGCTGTGCCGTTTACGTGTTTAAAACTTAAATTTTCAGCAGGTGCGGCATTTCTACACATGTGGCATTTAGGTGCACTAAAAATAATATTTCCTATGATGGTCATTGTACATAGTTTGGATGCCCTTGTCATTGTACATAGTCTAGTGCTGTTCCCACACAAAAGACCACTCAGTTGCTTTTTGTGAACGTTATTTTGTTTACATTCTTTCCCTTGAACGGACCTACATGCCTTATTCACCCCAAACGGGATCTCAGAACAAGAACATTCTTCCCCCTTTCAAATCAACATTCTCATCAGTTTGAATAGTCTCTCTCCTCTGCCATTCGATGAATCTTCCAGGACCCATCCTCTCCCCACCCCTGCCTTTTCTACAATTTTTTTCAAAAGCGGACACGACTCCACCCACCTCGCAATAACGAACTCTGACGTATTTCCACTTCAGCATGAATCGATTTTTCTTGGCATTCTGCCAGATACAGATCCCATCAGTTTGGGAACAAGTACTCGTTGAATAGTTTTTAAGTAAGAAGGGAGCGGAAAATTTTTGAAAATGGCACCTAAAGGGCACAGAAGCTATACTGCTGGTTTTAAGCTTAATGTAATTTCACGTGCTGAACAAATTGGAAATAGAGCAGCAGCTCGAGAGTTTGAAGTGGACGAGACATGTATTCGACGTTGGAGAACTGAAAAAGAACTTCTTAAAAATATGCCACAACAGAAACGAGCCAAAAGACGTGGTATTGTAAGGTGGCCGAATCTAGAGGACGACCTTGCAAATTGGATAAAGCAGCAACGAGGAAAGGGAATGGCAATATCGACTGTAAAAATTCGCTTACAAGCAAAATTTTTAGCAAAACAAATGAACATAAATGATTTCAAAGGAGGGCCTTACTGTTGTAGCAGATTTATGAAAAGAAAAAATATTTCTGTGCGTACTAGAACAACAGTCGGGCAACAATTACCAGTGGAGTGGCAGGATAAAAAGGCATCTTTTCTAAAATATGTGACAGATATTATCGACAAAAATAAAAAATTCTTTGGTCACAGATAATAAATATGGATGAAACATCGTTAGCTTTCGACTCTCCTGCAAACAGAACTGTTGATGAAACTGGTGCAAAAACTGTATCTGTGCTTACGACGGGGCATGAAAGAATGTCATTTACATGTGTGTTAGCTTGTGCCGCAAACGGTGACAAGCTAAAGCCGATGATCATTTTTAAACGAAAGACTATTCCGAAAGGAGATTTTCCTAATGACATAATTATTTGTGCAGATGAGAACGGCTGGATGTGCGAAACAATATGCATGAGTGGCTACAAAAAGTTTGGCAGTGTCATAAGGGATCTTTTTTCCAACCAAAAGGATTACTGATAATGGATTCCATGTGTGCTCATTTACTTGAGTCATTGAAAACCAGATGCCAAAAATTGTCTAGAACGTAGCAATAATTCCTGGTGGTTTGACAAAAATCTTACAACCATTAGATTTGTCAAGTAATAAATCCTTCAAAGCTGAAGTCCGAAAGCAGTGGGAGTGTTGGATGAGTGAAGGATTGCATACGTATACCAAAAGTGGTAAAATGCATAGAGCATCTTATGAAGAAGTTGCAAAGTGGGTAGGAAGTGCGTGGAAATCGGTAAAAACATCGTCAGTAATAGCAGGGTTCAAAATTATATCCTTAGATAAAGAGATTGTAAACCAAGAGGATGAATGTGACGATCTGGAAGACTTAGATCAGGATTTACTAAATCTTTTTAATTCAGATAGTGAAGAATCAGATTTTGATGGCTTCATACGATGTATAGTTTGCTATAATTCCTTTTGTAAGTAAAATTTAAAATTTCCCTTTGTCATCCAAATTTAATATTTCGTTGTTGCAACATTTTTTATAATATAGTCTGAGTATTACAAATATGGACTTCTTTAGTGGGTAAATATAAGTATATGCGGGAACGTAAATATATTTTCAACATTTCTTACCTTTAATTTATTTTTGAGTTATGGTTTCATTTCATGCATTTTTCTTAACTGATATGTCATATATCAGGACTTAGATTGAAATTTTGCATCTATACGGCACACGAATCTATTGCGGTGTTTCTGTGTAATTTTAATTTTTTTCCCGCCATTTTTCTCGAGTGCGGCGTTGCGGCCTTTCTTCCAGAAATTACAGTACATTATCACACATCCTTTATTAAGATTTTCTCTCATTTTAGCCCGAAGAGCTGTTAATTTCATTTTAGCATTTTGCGTTGGTTCACTATAAATGTTGGTTCACTTTTCAAATTGTTGCCACCAAATCAGTGTAATGAAGAATACAGTTCAGTAAAACAGTTATTTGTACTCAAGATATGAATGCATTTTAAAATTTACTTCTGAAACTGGATTTTCTTCTGTATTAGAATGTGTATTTATGCCATGTTACATACATCTGCTAAAATACTTCCTAAATACATTTATTTGTTTAAAATTGTTACCTGTAAATATCATGTAGAATGTGTTTCTGAAGTCCAAAATTCAGACAGCCAAATATCCAGAATGATCTAAAATCTGGACCTCTGGACCATCAGCCTTTTTTTTTTTTTTTTTTTTTTTTTTTTTAAACTTTTTTGTGCACTTTACACATGTGCATTTGATATTTTTTCATAATACAGTACAAAGTCCAAAATCTGGACCTCAAAGCCACAAACATTTTTTTTGGGGGGGGGGGGTGCTTTACGCATGCACATTTAATTTTTCCTTCCATAATAAAATGTGTGGAGATTTTCGCTTAAAAATTCGGATTCTTAATTTCACTTGGGCACTAAATAAAATGCATCGTTATGAAAAAAAAATCATGTAAGCATAAATTTGTGAGATTAATAATTTGGCTCTACAACTGAGTGCTTGGCATTACATCTCATATTCACCTATTTTTATATCCCTGACGCCAACCTGGCGAGTCATTATTTATTATATTTTGCTTTCAACACCGCATGTTTATCAATACATGACAGCTTCAGTAATAACTCATGCAGTGATGTCTAAACTTTATTTTATATTAATAATTGAATAACAAGAGTAAGGCAACCTTTTCTGCTAACATCGCGTTTGGCGATGATTATAGATTTTTTAAATGCTCTAAGAAATGTTGACGAGGAAAAATTCAACAAAAATTTCTTTTCATATGCTAAAAATAGATTTTGTTAATGAAGCTCATAGGCCAAAAGATTACATTTAGTGCTATTTTAATTAAGAATAACTGATATGTTATTCACCATAAACTCAGAAGCGGAAAGAATTTTAGGGAAGACACAATTTTTAGAATTTGGGGAAGCATCAAGTGGCAAACTTAAGGGATGAGAAGTTTTTTATAATTTAGGGAGGAAAGCACTGGGATCAAAAGTTTAGGCGCGGCGAAAATTTAGAACTTAGAAAGGCGCTTTGTAGTAGAATTTAGAGACTGCACCAAGTGGTATCTAGCGCCGGCCCTAGATAAAGCCTTAAGTATATGTGAGAGTTTATTTATTCAGGACTCAGATTAGCTTTAAGCATGTGCAAGAAATAAATGTAAGTATAGCAAATAACTAATACAATTCAGTCTTAATTCAGTATGCAATAAGAGCAAGACAAAATTTAGTGGAACAACTTCGCTTTCGTCATCAATCTTGTGATACACAGCCAATAATGTATAACGGACGCTATTAAGCTAGGCTAACTAAGGCATTTCAGTTAACGTTGCACACTGCACTGCTCCTTAATCTTCTAATTTGATCCAGCTTAGTATTTTTTGCAGACTGTTAGTTATTATTACAGAAATTTTATGAAAATTAAGCTTGAACTTTCGATTATATTGAAAAGAGTTTCCAGTTCTGGAGCTGCCAAAGGATCTACAAAGCGAAACCATGTTTCGATGTCTATTAAAAGTGGAATTGCTGCAAAAAATGGATAAAGGCATATATATCTGTCTCAAAATTATGCCTGGAGTATGGCATTGGAAAGTCAACTGTATATGACATAAGAAAAAGGAACTTTTTGAATTTTTTTATGGAAGCAACTGGATGGAATTTTTTTATGGAAGAAATGTTTAATAAAGCAAACAAATAAATATTAAGCTTTTTTTTTAAATTTTGATACCCTTTAGAACATAATTGTTCTTTATTTCATATTTTTAATTGTATAATTTCTGCATGCCATCTTACCAGATTTAAAATGATGATCTATTATCCGGAAAAAATCCCAAATCCAGAATCGCCGAAGTCCTGACAAGTCCGGATTTCGGACTTTGTACTATAAAACATGTGGAGAGTCCTCATTGTTAATTTCCTTTTGACACCTAATAAAATATCTTAATTTTGTAGATGCAATAATTTATGAGTATAAATCTGTATGAGCAATCATTTGGCTTCATAGCCACCTTTTTGCTTAGCATACATCTCAAACCGAAATATTGCTGATTTTACACCTACTGAATAAATTATATCCCTGACACAAACCTCATTATTTTTTATTTTTTTTGCTTTTATCACAACATGATTATCAACACATGGCAGCTTGAGCAATGACTCAAGCGGCAGTTATTTCGAAGACTTTTTTTTTTTTTTTTAAATTAACACATTGACTGCCAACTACAAGATATTTTGTAGGTTGTTTGCTTCCCTGGGACGCCAACTACAAGTTATCTCGTTGCATCATTACTTGCCATATTTGTACAGCTACAGGGAAAGTCGTAATATAGCAGTGTAAATATGAATAGATGGCCTTAGAAAAGAGGGTAAAAAAGTCTTGGCAGAAACAGTTACAGAACAACAGAAAATACAATTATACAAAGTTTATTCAAGCAGAATAACATTTTTATGGTTTGTGAAACTATATAAAAGAATCTTCCATGCAGCTGCTGTGGAGTGCTGTCTTTTTTTGCCAGATTGGACAGAAGTAATGTGCTTCGTGACTTTTTTAGCTTTGGTACAAACTTGGCATGGCTTTGTCAGATGCAGTTTTCTCCCCGGCAGGTGGAATGCTTTGTAAGTAATAAAACTCTTGCAATCTTGGGCTTTTTTTTTTAATTATTATTATTATTATAACTGGTTCAGTATCTCATCCAATCAATGTGTCGATGAATGTCTCTCTAAACTTTATAAGTTTTTCATTTTAGAAGTTGATTTTTGAAAATGTTATATACACATAATGTGCACAACATTGTGTGTGTATATATCTCCATAATATATAAATCAAGCTTTTTAGATCATCTAATAGTCTTTCTTAGAGATGTGTAATACAACAGCATTTGATCTGATCGATTCATACATTCCTAAATTGTAGTTCCGTAATTATATTCCGTTTCATCAAAAGTTTTCCATCGCGATTGAACATCTGTACCATTTCAACAACATGAATCTTTGAAATGGTGATGGCATCTTGCTTGTCTTCCCATTTACATGCAGTAAGAGGATCATTTTACTGCCCAAAAAACTCTCCTTTTTTCAGTTTTCGATTCATCACATCTCTGGGATTCCCATTTCTGTTATTTCAAAGTGTTACACACACAGTTTTTTCATGTAGTTAGTAATTTTGTAAGAGCAACAAAACTCGAGATAGTCCTCAAATAAGTATATGATAACATCAATAGCGTGACATAAATTATTGTTAAATTCCTCACATTTTCCACTGTAAACTTTTATTTTCATAACAACACCATTGGTTTTACATAACTTGTACAGCTTAACACTGTATTTGTGCTTTTTATTTTTTAGATGCTCGCTGACATGCAGTCCACCATGCCACAACATCATTGATTCTTCAATACAATACTCTTTTTTTTTTTTTTTTTTTTTTTTGGCATATCATTTTGGTGCATAATATCACTGAAATGATTTAATATTGGTTGCATCTTGTATAATCTGTCATGAGATGATATTGAGTTATTAACGAAGTATAAATACCACAATAGCATTTGAAATCTATTTCAATACACGATTCTATCATACTTGATCACCAAAACATTGCATTATGCATTTTGTTTCTGCTGCAATAATGTTCTACTGAAGGAAAAGAAATGGGATCCATTTGCAGTAGAAGGAAAATTTAAAAAAAAACTTTCATTTCTGCAGCACTAACAACTTTCCACTGTGAAAAACCTCATAGATTTTTTTTATTTAATTATGTTTTGTAATTTCTTACAGAACATATAAATTAGTTTGCTCAACCAGTTATGCAAAAAATTCGTGAGAAAAAAATAAGTCTGCTAGCATTTGGACTGTCAAATTTGTCGTATCAAACTTCAAAACGGTATTTTCATGGAAAATAAATATTCAGGAGTTTTCTGTCCACTAATTATCATTCCTATTTGGAGTGGTTTCATGGGAAGCATCGTGATTGTCTTGAGGTTCAAGAACCATCTTATCCTTGGGTTCAGAGATGACTTCATCATCACTGTCCTCACTTAAATTCTCAGAAGGTGCATAATCACTGCTGTCGTTACCATCCTCGCTGACAGTCTTGACAAGCTCTGGATCACTTAGATTATTAGCATAGCACTCAATTTCGTTTTCAGTAAGTGGTAATTTCCTATCTGTATTGGGGCATTTATAATTTGATTATAAAATAACACCCACAAGAAAGACACAAATCTGATGTGCTTGGCACTATATCTCTATTATGACTAATGACTTAATACATAGTTTCTAACTCAGCTCTAGTGAAGCAACAGGTTGAAATGTTTCTGTGCATGAATTATCTTGTAGTTGGCTTTCATGAAGAGATTTTTGTTACATATTCCAACTACGATATTAAAATTGGCTTTTTTGACTGGAATTATGAAAAGTTATGTGGCAATCAACGTGGTGATATTAGTAATCGAATGTCTAGGAGCTTTGTAACCTTTTATGTTGACTGCCATATGTTACTTCACTTACAAATTTCAGCTAACTGTATTGTAAAATGTTGAATGTGTTGACGAGGAGAAATTTTCCATATGTGAAAAATAGATTTTGTAAATGATACTCATAGGGCAAAAGATTACATTTATTGCTGTTTAATTGAGAACAAATGATTTGTTATTCAGGTGAACCCATGACCACTGCCAGGGCTGTTGCAGCAGCACCAGGCCACAGAATTTGGGGGAGGCAAAATTTTTAAAATTTAAAGAACTGAGCAACAAAGTGAAGGGATGACTAAATCTTTAGAACTTGGGGAAGGTACCGGAATGCAAAATTTTTATAATAAAGAAAGATGTTTGGCAGCAGAATTTAGGCAAATTTATTTATTTGAGACTCAACCTTAAGCATGTGAAGGCAATAGGCATAAGTGTAAACTTATATAATTCAGGCTTAACTTCATCAGCATATGCAATAGAAGTGAAACAGAATTTAGTGGTACAGCAAGTCCTTAGTCGCTAATCTCATAATATATCACCAGTAGTGTATAACAGATGTTAATTAATCTTTAAATGGTAGCTGTGAATATGAAGGTTTTTAGATCTCACAAACAGAAAGCAAAATTTTCCAATTAATGGAATTAGTGAAGAAACGTGGAGAAGTGGTAATAAATAAAGGTGATATAACAGATGTTTTTCACTTTGATGGCAATGTACCAATCATCAGTCGACTAATAGATGACAGAATCTGTAATAATAATAATAATCAGAAATACTGGTAGAAAAGAAAGTGACAGAGAGGTCTGAGAAGGAACAAAAAAATTCATTTAACAGTTTAGTGGGAATTCTTGACATGGCAATTACAGGACAATGGAACTTTGTAACTGAATAAAAAACTATTTCTATGTATAGAGTTAAAAAGTATTAGCACAAAAAAATGAAGCAACTTTAAACAACTTGCATTGAAAGAAATGTTCAATAAAGCAAAGAAATCATTATCGAGCTGTCTCCCCCCCCTTTTTTTTTTTAATTTTTCTTTTCTTAAGACCATAAATGCTTCATTATTTCATAAACCACTATTTAATATTTTTAATTTTATAATTTCTACATGCCATCTTACTAGATTTAAACTCATGATCTTGTATTAAAAAAAATCTAAAGTCCGGAATCACTGAAGTCTCGGACTTTGTACTATAGTGATTTTAAATGATTTCCTTGAACCTAATATTCTTGAATCTTATACAAGATGAAATACTGTATATAAGATTATCCTCTGAATCTTCTTTCTTATCTTTACTACTATAAGTATACACCTTCGTTTCAGATTTAATGCCACTTTTCTTACCAGGAAGCGAAGAGGTTAAATTATGCACATTTTCTCTAAATTGTATATGAAATCTCATAAAATCCACATTTTTATGCTAAGAATAGTTAACTTTATAATAAATTATTATAAATATTATTATAAATTATTGTTTGTTATTGCTTAAAAATTTGAAACACTTCAAATAATATAGCTGCTAATCGTTGTGCAACCAGAAATGTCACAATTTAAAAAAAAACATGTTCAAGGATCTTAACATTTATGTTTTATAGATTTTGATTAATAAATTATTAGTATGAATTTAGAAATCAAACAAAAAAAAATCAGCATTATATATTTGCAAATATAACTCTGAGTTTTTTTGCTTGAATTCTATTTTCATATTTGTTTGGTGTGTTATGTTAACTTATTAGTATATTTAAGTGTGTTTTAGTAATTTACTGAATTTATTTTATTATAAAAATCTCTGAATCTAAATGTCTAGTTTGATATAGATGTGGAGTCCTACTGTGCATCTTTTAGGTGCATGAAATCCATAGTATTGCATATGACTAATAAACTGTGCTTTTTAATTACCTGTATGAAAAAAAAAAGGTTTGTGTGAAATTACAGTTTTTTATTTCTAGAATTCAGTATCAGAGCTGCAAATTATTATCTTTGTTTTTCAGGAAAGACTACCACAATAGTTGCCTTAGTCAGACTTATGGTAAAAATGGGAATCTCTGTTCTTTTGACTAGTTACACTCATTCTGCGATAGATAATATTCTATTAAAACTGATGGGACATAATGAATTTGTAAGAATTGGACCAAAAGCCCGCATTCATCCAGATATTAAACAGTATGCATTTGAGAATTTAACCAGGGATTTTTCATCTGTAGATGATTTTATTACATTTATGAAAGAAAGGGTAAATAGTTATTTTTTAATATTTATTTTTAATATGAATTACATATTTCTGAATGAAAATGCAAATTAAGCTATTAATACAAAATTTTGTGTATTTTTTTTTTCATTATCTAAATTCAGCCGTTTGCTATATAGTATATTAAATCACCTATTAACTAATAGGTGTTAATTATTTTCAGATAAATATATGTACTTAAAATTTGTTTTACTGATAGTCACATATTCAGCAGTATAAAACAAGTTAAGTTTACAAATAAATTTCTTTTTATGGAAAATAGTCTCATGAAACTTATTCTACAGGAAAAATGTTAAATTGCTTTAAGCCAAACTATCAGACGGCTGGTAATTAATGCTACTAATTGCTTTCCTCTGACTTGATTAGTAGAAGGTGAATGATTAATTGTGTGCATGACCATCAAACTGTACTTTAAAGTGTAGGGTTTCGATTCTTTCATAATAATAAATATTATTCACTGGTAATCATCGCTTTGGCAGATCAAAATTTAAAAAATAAGGGGGGGGGAATTGCAACAAAGATTATTATGTCGCCTAACATGTTTGTTAATATGCTTGCATATTTTTTTTAAGTTCAGGAAGAAAAATTGATATGAGTTAAATATTAAAATTTCGCTACAGATATTACATGAAGCAAATGTGATTAGATTTCATCAAATAAAATTTTGATAGAAATTAAGAATTATAACACTATGAACTAGAAGTGTGTTAAAAAACAGAAAGTTGGCATTTCTATGCAATGAATTATACATCCAGTACAGTGATATTGCATTATTTTAAAATAGGCAAAAATATGTGTGAAAAGGATCAAAATAAGAAAGTTGAGTTGGAAATAAATGGTAAGAGATAATTTTTCCAGATTGTTCACCACATCTGGAGAACACTAGAGAAAAATTTCTGTAGTAAGATTGCATCTAAACATCAGTCAATATGCATATGTTGAAACTATGATTTTAAGTTACATGTTATCATTAGGGAATGGTAAATTTTGCTTTTGTTTTCAAAATGTAAATCATGAAGCTTATAAACTTTCTCGAATATTGTTTACTTCCATTCATTGAGTAGTTTTGTCAATCATCAGTCTGCAGTTCAAGAACAATTTTTCTTGGCATAGATCTGCAAATTGGACACTGATTAAATAATTTGCTATATACTATATTAAATTATTAAATAAATGTGATATAAATATAGCTGAAAGATCCCAAAGCAACCTGGATCTCAATCTCATAAAACTTTTTGTGATATTTTTTAATAAAATATAACTAAAGAGAAGCTCTGAAATGTAAGGTATTAAAAGCATCTGCATTTAGTTACTGGTACTGAATGAATGTGAAAAGTCAATGCTTACTGTGAAAACTAAAAGTGAACAAACAAATATAACATGTAATGGTCTAATATTCTGTTTTATGAGCACAGTACTCCATAAAGACTGTATAATTTTATTCTTAGCATAAATTTCCCCAATGAAGTTAAGACTTTATTCTAAAACTGAATTATATTCATAGTGTTCTTTACTTGTCAAAATGTAAAATAAATAAATGCGTATTGGTCTGCTAATAAAAAATCGACATTAGCGATTTATGTTAATGTTATTGAAAAAATGCTAAAACTTAATTATATTTATAGTGTTCTTTACTTGTCAAAATGTAAAATAAATAAATATGTATTGGTCCGATAATAAAAAATCTGCATTAGCAATTTATGTTAATCTTATTGAAAAAAATGCTCTAATATTGTGTGTAACACTGAATTAAATAAAAGCTTTTATTAAAGTCCTTAAATAAACAAAAATAAAATGTGGTAAACATGAAATATATTCATTGTATTTTTTCAAAATACATTGGTGTGCAAAAATTAAGGACGAAGTCGAAAAATTAGCATATCAGCTGAACGAAAAGGCAGAGCGGACAGAAAGACCAATCAGGAGATTAAGTAAGGTAAGTAAGGTGATGTATGGTAGCACATGCGCAGATATGCAGGTAGATGTAATGGGGGGGTGTCTGAGTACTATAAAGCATGTTGTCGGTGTAAGATCAGTATTTCCGGCAAAGAGATTGCACGCCGTATAGCAGTTAAAATCATACCGAGTTGCTGCCTCAGCAAGAAATGGCGAATAATCAATCTGTTAGACGACATCTGGATGCTTTTACCCAAGGTCGAATCATTAGGAAGTTGGAGGAAGGCTGCAGTGTGACAAGTGTGGCTGCAGAGTTCGGAATTGCTCACAGCATCATTTCACGACTTTGGAGACAATTTCAAACTACAGGAACAGCTGTCCGGGGGTTTAGTAGTGGTCGTCCACGAGGAACCACACCCGCAGATGACCGGTATATTGCCTTACAGGCCAGAAGAAACAAGTGGCAGACAGTGGGAGAAATCGCTCGACACAGGCGACTGGACGACCGATATCACGTTTTACCGTGGCCAGAAGACTGCACGGTGATGGTCTGTTTGCACGACGCCCAGTACGCTGTGTACCTCTAATGCCTGCCCATCGGAGAAGGCGTTCTCTGTGGTGCCGGGAACACCGGAATTGGAGAGACAATGAATGGGGACGAGTACTCTTTACAGATGAGAGCAGATTCAGTCTGAGTAGCGATTCTCATCGCATACTCATCTGGAGAGAGCGGGGAAGCCGCAATCATCCCTCGAACATCATTGAAAGGGGCAGGTATGGAGGTGGCGGTGTTCTCGTTCGGGAAGGCATCATGCTTGGTAGTCGTACAGACCTTCACATCTTCGACGCAGGTTCAGTCAACGGGACCCGTTATTGTAACGAGATTCTTCTTCCGTATGTGCGTCTTTTTAGAGGCGCTATGGGTCCGCAGTTCCTTTTCATGGACGACAATGCACCATGTCATCGCACAGTAGCTGCCGAACAGCTCTTAGAGAGTGAGGATATTGAACGTATGGATTGGCCGGACGATCTCCGGATCTCAATCCCATCGAACATGTATGGAATTTTCTAGGCAGACACTTGGCAGCTCGTACCTTACCACCAGTAACGATTCCGGAGCTTCGATTGGCGCTGCAAGACGAATGGGCAGCAATGCCTCAACAACTCATTGACACCCTCATTCTCAGCATGGGCAGACGCTGTGAAACCTGCCTAGCAGTAAGGGGAGATCATATCCCCTATTAAAGACCGGATGTTTCTTGCTGGACACCCATCACAGGGATGTTTCGGCCTTCAGTCGCATTGCGCTCCATGCTACTTTTTCAATAAAGCTTCTTTTTATCCCTCTGATTTCTCTTTTAGTAAGTGTTGCTTACATTACTCATCTCCTTACGTATTGGGGATCTTACGGTATTAAATGTGTTGATTTGGAAAGCTTTTGTACAAAGTTATATTGAAAAAACCGTCTCGTCCTTAATTTCTGCACACCAGTGTATATCCCATTACAATTGGTTGTTTTGGCATCCACTCAGACCATATCCGAAAGAAAGATTCATTCTTTGTTGCTTTTATTGATTGAACTGCATAAAAGCACAACTGCTACATATCAAGAATAAGAAATGTATTCTTCACAACCATTCCTTGCTTCTAGGGTTAATTAATTTTTCTTCGAAGGGTGAGATCTACGTAGTGCCTCATACAGCCCTCGTAGGTTGTAAGCCATATGAGTCTTTTCTTTGATAGTTGAGATGCGAAAAACTCTGATGTTCCTGCTGCAGCATTTCCTAGCTCATTCCTTGGGGAATTGCTGTAGTGGATAATGATTTAACTTCATGGACATTTTTCACAAACCTTTCATATGGCCACCAATGAATGAACAGTTGTGTAAGATTTGGTTGTAATAAGACACGCTTATTGCTATACTGTTACAACATAGTCTATCCAACTGAAGAATTTGATTATCTTTTTCCACACACACACACACACACACACACACAAAAAAAAAAAAAAAAAAAAAAAAACTGTTACCACTTTTATTGGTTGGGATTGATTCAGACATACCTGCATTTTGCTCTTGTCTCTGAACAGTAGAGTGGTGCATACTGTACTGATGTACCTTTGATGTATTTTTTTGTCATTTTCAAGAACTATATGCTTTTATACTGTCTTCAATTCATGGGGAATCAGTATGCTTCAAAACAGCCAGGTTTTCATGCAAAATTGTTTAAACCTGACTCATACCAATGGCATGGATGAATAAATTTTGGTAGATATCATCTGCTTGTGCTTTTCAATTACATTATGCATTCAGACCACATTCACCTGTGATATCACAGGATGACCATAAAGTTATTCATCATCCATCTTCTGCCATCCATGACAGAACTTACTAAACCAATTAAAAACAGTAGTATAGTGTGGAGCTTCCACTAAACTGCAAACTTGATTCATTTATAGCTTTTGGGAAATGTTAATCTCATTAACCCATTTTTCTTTATACAGCACAAACTGACAGCCAGTTTAGTCACACCCCCAGAGACTTGTGGTGTAGCATCACCCTGCTTCATCTTATATTTTCAGATTGAATAGCTTTCAGCATTGCCTACGTATAACAGTGGTTGTATATTTCACTTAGTGTATTTTCATAACTTCCAACTTTGAAGTATGAAAACCCGGAGCGATGACATCTTTTCAAACAAACTCAAAATTGACTTAAATCTACTTTCAAATGTATTATTCACTTATAATAATATTTAATATGGGATTCTGATATAAAATATTTTCCTATTTAATTATTTACTAAAAAAAATATTGATTATATTACCTCTTAAGACTAATTTTAGTACAATTATCTAAAAAGAGTGAATCCATAGTTCGTAAGTTTAATTCCAAAAATTGTTTTAAAGTAACTTGAAAGTAAATTGTTAAAAATGTTTAACAGGGACTTGAATTAAATCATGAATAACAAAATTCCAGTTGTAAAAAGAAATTAAATTAAAAGCAAGTAATCATTGCCATTGATCGGAAATTAGTTGACTTTTCAAGGGGAACAAACCAACTCTCGTTCAATGAACAATAATTAAATAAATACGAAGGTGTTTTGTCCTTTACTCAAGTAATAAGGTGATGCCAAACTGGTAATTTAAGTTAGGCCAAATATTTCCACGAATTGAAGGGATCAAGAACCAATCCAGAGTACCAAAGAACTCATTCTGATTAAGCATTTTCGCTAATTCAATTTTGAGTGAAAAGCAATTTATGCAGTAAAATTGATAAATTACTTGATTAATTGTCCCCCGACACCCTCGTGTTTCTGCATTTTAATTCAAAACTATTTGTAAAAAATTAATCATTGGAAATTGGCATTATGAAATAGAACTCAAAGTAATTGAAATAAACATTAGAAAATTACGAAATAAAAGAAATATAATGCAATCTTTGCAAAAGCAAATCAAAAAATAAAAATTTTAATTTTAAATATATATAATAAGAAAAGGGAATGTACATGAAGATACAAAAGGCCAGAAAAAGCATTAATTAACTTACGTTCTTTCTGGTGGGAAGTGGGCAAAGTGTTTTCTTCGCGTCTTACTCAGAAGGGTTGTGTTTCCAAAATTCTTTATTGGCAGCTGGGGGCTTTTAATTATTTCAGTCGGCAAAACTTTTGTGAAGTAATTTATGGGAGAGAGAGTGACTAGGAATGCTTGAAGGACGTATGTTGTGGAGTTCTTATTTGAGTGAAACCGTCTGTTAAAATTTTTGAATTACTAGTGAATGGAAATTAATTAATTTCTGGCTATTTGTTGTATCGTAACGAGGAAGAAATTAAGAAAAGGAAAAAGGAGTTTTCACTGTCAAAGAGCTGTTTGGCAGACTAAAGATTATGAAATAGGCCCATTTTTTTTTTAGTAACAGCATAAGTCTGAAGACAATTAGCTTTTTACATTATATACAGCTTTGTAATTACACTGTGTACAAATCCTTCAACTGTTAGTCACCCAACTTATACCACCTTCTCAGGTTTAGGAACAAATTATCATATCCCTATCAGTTAAATGATTTAGAGTGAGTATTTAACGCCTGCTCTTTTAAGGCAATGGTTAATAAATTGATTAGTTATTAGATTATTTTTGAGAATTTTAATAAGGAGCAAAATTTTGCGTTGTAGATCTATCATATCTGTGCAGATATTTTTAATTTGCTGTATTTGATCATATCTGTGCAGATATTTTTAATTCGCTGTATCTTGTTGTATTGTTAATTACTTTTTTGGATATGTTGGAATTCCAATTTATTAATTTGTTAGTATTGAAAATGAAATTTCTTGTTTTGTCAAAAAGTAAAATGTTAATTCAGAAGTCAAACAACAAAAATCAGCGTTATATTTACAAAATTTTCACAGGACTAGTTTCGATGGTTTTACCGAACCACCATCTTCAGCTGCAAAACCGCAAATGAACAAGATAGGATTCCTATTGGATGAAAATTTTGTAAATATAACGCTGATTTTTGTTGTTTGACTTCTGAATTAGTATTTATTCGGCGTGTTATTGTGTCTTAAGTAAAATGTTTTTGTAGTTAATGATTTGAAGATCGAGATAGTCTATGCTATTTTGTGAATTATTAGTTTTTTAAATGTAAGGCAATTTGGATAAATCTCGGAGTATTCAATTTTATTAAAATTATTAATTGTAATAAGATCATCAATATATCTGTAAGTGTGATTGTAGTAATGTAATTCTTGTGGTTGTATATTTTTTTGGAAGTTAAATTCTTTAATAAATAAAAAGACCTCATTGGAAGACCTTTAACTTGTTTAAAAAGTTGATTTTGAAATTTAATGTAGTTATGAAAAAGTGTGCATTTTAGGTAGGTTTTCCATTTGTTAAGATTCATAATTGTGAGCATATCAGGGAAGAGTTTAGGCAGATCTAGTAGACTAGTATAAATTTCTTCTAGAGGAAGTGAGGTATATAAGTTTTCAAAATCATAGCAGTTAATGTTCTGTATGTTAATTGTTTGAATGGCATTAATGACAGGAGTGTTATTATGGATGATCCAGCAATAGTTATGATTATTATTACAATCGTTGAAAATAAATGTACAGATTTTTTAAGCTGAATTGAAAAATAATAGTCTACATTTTTCTTGTAATTATTAGTTCCATTTGCTATAAATCTGAATTTTAATGGTGTTTTATGGAATTTGGGAAGTGCATAGAGGTTAGTAAATCTGTTATAGCTTGGATTTAAAGTAATATTTAGTTTTTTATGAAAAGTTTTATTCTGTTTATGATAGATGTTTTTGTAAGGTTTGCTAATTGATAAGTAGTTGCATTTAAAAGTTCTTTATGAATAGTTTCTTCATAGAATTCTTTTCATATGATGCTAATTTATTGCACATTTTAAGTTATTATTTGCTTTATCTATTTTTGTAATAGTAAAAAGTTTTTTTTTTAATTTTTAATATCTGATGTAAGTTGCGACCAATTCAATGTACACTTGATTGATTTCGGTGGATATGCGTTGAAGAATTTCATCTTTCCATTTTAAAAAGGTATCTATAGGTAAATTCAGTTGATAGCTTGCTTTAACTATAAATCTATTGATGTTGTTTTCAAAAGTCTTGCAACAGTAATTTTTAGTTATGTTTCTGACTGGTCTAAATTTTGCACCATAACTCATTAGTGTTTTTAGTTGATGGTTTTGTAAGATATTCAGATTGCCAGTAATTATGTGCTGGTGATGAGAATCTACGTTAAGTACTGTAAACTAGTGACTTGCAATGTCTGCGAAATTTTCTAACAATGTTGTACTAAGAAAACACTTAAATAGGGAAGGAAAGTTTTTATTTATCAAAGTACTTAAATAATAATTTAAACTATTTGGTGGATAAGCTTAGTAAATGTGCCATACATTGATATACATCAAGCTAATGCTTCATCAGTTAATCTTCATGAAACATTCTATAAATGTCTACATAAATTAAGACAATTCATATCAAATAAAATTTAGTAAGAGAAATTATGTTGAAAATCACTAGGAGTGGAAAACAGAGTTTGCACAATTTATGTTTCATAAATTTGGTAAATTCTGCTTGATGCTAGAAAACATTTTCCGTAGTAAATGTTAAGTAGAAAATTAAAAACTGGCAGATTTGGTGACCTACCAGAAGATTAGAAGATGAAGTGAAAAGCCAGAAGAGTTGGTAGCTCTGTATTTTATATATATATAGCTGTGGACAAAAAGCATTTTGTTTTTTTAATTATTGGTCAAAATAAGAAATCCATTAATTTCTGTGGCAGTTAGATAAAAAAAAATGCATATCATCAATATGGTCATTATTTAGGTATGATTTTGTTTTTAATTAAAGTAATTAGAAGCTTTTGCTATGACAGAAATTTGTATATACAGTACAAAGTCTGTAATCCGGACTCGTCGGGACTTCGGCGATTCCGCATTAGGGGTTCTTCCGGATTATAGATCATCAAATCTGGTGAGATTGGCATGCAGAAATTATACTGTTAAAAATATGAAACCATAATTTATGAAATAAAAAGCAATTATGATCTAAAGGGTATCAAATTTTACAAAAAAAAAAAAAAGCTTAATATTTATTTGTTTATTTTATTAAACATTTCTTTCAATGCATGCATGCGTAAAGCATACATTATGCACATGCGTAAAGTTTGTGGTTTTGAGGCCCAGATTATAGATCATTCCGAATTACGGACTTTGTACTGTATTTACTTTTGTACAGACTTTGTATTTTAATTGTAAGATTTTCATTATTATAACAAAAAATAATCTCTCCACCCCCCCCTTTTTTTTATTCTATGCATTTTTCTTCTTAGTTAAAAGCTTGAATTCTAATGTAAATTTTAAGCAAAAATATCAAATCATAAACAAAAAAAATGTCATTTTTATGTATTTAAAATGTGCAATAAATTAGATTATTTATAAATTAATTTGATATTTTTGTGATTTATTATTCTTAATTTTCCATATAGTTAATTTCATTCCTAATAATTGCACTTTCTTTTACTCACATTCTCGATAATATTAAGATATTTTTGTTCCCTTTCCATTATTTGTTCTGTACTATATCTTCTTTGTGATAACTTTTAGTGTTCTGATATAAAAATTTTAAACTTGAAAGTCTTTTTGCTTAATATATGATTTCTTTTAATTTAAAGTCAATTTTTTAAATATAATTTTTCAGATGGTGGTGGCAACAACATGTTTGAGTGTGAACCATAAAATTTTCCAAATCAGAAAGTTTGATGTTTGTATTATAGATGAGGCATCACAAATTAATCAGATTGCTTGTCTCGGACCAATTTTTCATGCAACAAAATTTATTCTTGTCGGAGATGATAAACAGTTACCTCCTCTTGTCATAAATGATAAAGCTCGGTAATATATATAAAAGAAAAAAATTCTTTGCTAGACAATGTTTGAACTATATTATAACATTATAATAAATGTCAAAATACTGAGTTTTATCTGTCTTCCATAGACTTCTAGGGATGCAGGAAAGTTTATTCCAGAGACTACAAAATCCTAAGAATTGTATGGAACTAGTTATACAATACAGAATGAATGAGTAAGTACATAAATTTTGAACATATTGTAACAATTTAAATAATTTAATCAAGGTATAAGGCTATCTTAACTTCTAGTACAATATAATTTTTTAATTAGCATAAAATCTCAATAAACATTAAATTTTATCTAGCAGAATTATGAATACTGGCTTCACTGAAAACAACTTCATGTTATTAACTTTTTGAAGACGGGATGGCCATTATAGCGGCCATAGAATCCCCTCTTTGAAAAGATGGGGTTGTCCACTTTAGTGGCCAAGTCTTTTTCCCCCACTTTCCAGGCTGAAAGAGTGGGGTGAAATGTCAAATTTTACGTCTCTGAGGTTTTAACCACTTATCTCTTTGAAAGGTCTTTGTGCTAAGGATCCAGTTTTCCCAATTTTCCCCTTTTCGTTCTTGTAGCTACACAGCCACAGAATTCGCAATAACTGCGTCTGTAAATTGTATACAGAACTTTGCATTGCTTTGGAATATTGCATATTTTCGTAAGATTTCTAGGATTTTCATTTTTCTCGCAAGATGCCGAAAAGGAAAAGAGGGCTGACTGAAGAAGAAATTCGAAAGCTTCTTCAAGAGCGTGATGAAGAAAACTATGGAGATAGCGAATCCGATTGCGAGCTGGACATAGAAAATGGATCTGAAAGTGAACATGAGGATGTGGAAGGAACATCCTCATGTTCACTTTCAGATCATAGTAATTAACTGATTCGGTAAATTACGGTGATGAACAAACTGATAACGTAGACAAAATCTCTCTTGATTCAAAATTTGAATGGCTTGAGTCAAAACCTGATGACAAGGTAAATGTTTTGAATTTTATTTGAAGAAACAATATAAAAGGCCTTGCTTCTCAAGCTGCAAAAGAAATTGAATTTTTCAAAAATCTTTTCCGGCAAAATATTATTGAAAAAAGTGTCAAAGAAACAAATCGTTATGCGGAACAAATACTAAAAAAAATTCCAGTTTTAACCCTAAATTAAAAACAAAAAAAATATACAGTTGCATAGAAAGATGTTAATGAAAATGAATTGCTAAATTTTTTGACGCTGATATTGCTGATGGGGCATATTCAAAAAGACAAGATAAAAGATTACTGGTCGATAGACGAAATGCTTTAAACCCCTTTTTTTAATAAAACTATGCATAGATTCTTGCAAATTCTTCGTTTTCTGTACTTTGAAGATAACATGTCACCACCAGACAGAAATGATCCTAATTATGATCGATTTTGGAAAATAAGGGATATATTTGAGCATTTGAGAAACAATTTCAAGGAAGTATATGAGCCCTCCGAAGAACTGGCTGTAGATGAAGTAATCGTTCTTTTTAAGGGAAGATTATATACATTTTCAAATACTCATGGTGGAGCGTATTTACATATACATATAAATATAATGTACATATATAATTGAATATGTATATATATAATTAATTATATTTATATATATATATGTATATAATTAATTAAATATATCTATATCTTTATATATACATGCATAAATCCACACGCAAGCACATATATATAAATGCATATGTGTGTACTTGTAGGTGTGTACATATACTTTATTCCCATTTAAAGGTGCGCATGCTTTCCGCTTTATGTATATACCTGTTTTTATACCATATTATATAAATGTGGACATACTTACTACATGGATATGTAGGTATCCCTTTCCATAAACAAATATAAATTCCCAAGTACCTGTATACAAGTACAAGCAGTTTTTTCTTATATTCTTATCAGTTCATTTTTAACAGATTTTTCTGTCTTTATTTCCATATATGACCTTCACACATGGGAGTTTACTGTGATGGCATTGTTGTTCAAACAAATCATATGAGCATAAATATAAATTTTTACAATTTCAGTGTGACAACTGGGAATCATAAATATACTAAAACTAGTGAATCAGTTTAAAAGCTTTTGCCTTCATAGAAGATAGGAATTTCTTCATTGTGTTTCTCCCAGGAGTTCATTTCTAGCCATTCGATGACACATTACTGACTGACCTTTGTATCAGTGTCTCAGTTTCATGGTCAAATAATTCTGAAGTAAGTTGTTCAGAATGAATTAGAGCAGCATTTGCGAAATGTCACTGTCCGTTGAACTACGACAATACAAACAGGATGTAAAAGTCGTCATATAATATACAAATAACTGTTCTAAGACAACAGATGTGAATCTCCCTTTGAATTTCTGAACCTTGACCTTTTAACTAATTGAATGCCTTTGCCATTCATTAGACACATATCTCAGCAACTATGCATAATGACCGAGGTGTTAGTGAAATCAATGAATTAGTTGCCAAATTTTCGATAGAAAACGGAAAAAATGGTCAATTCAACTGTGTCAGTATAGGTTTCACTTGACCTGAAAATGAAGTTTTTTTGAGTAACTCACTAATACAGTCAAAAGTCGTTAATTCGGACACCCATAATCCGGAATGATCTATAATCCGGACCTCAAAGCTACAACCTTTCTGCGCATGCGTCACGTTGACACATGCGCGTAAGACCTTTACCGCTGCGAATTTGCGTGTGCGCGTGCGCAAAATATGTTTACGAATGCGCGTTTAATGTATAACGGACGGGATAAGCTAAGCTAAAATTATCTAATTATCTATTTCAGTTAATGTTGCAGATTGCGTTGTTCCTTAATCTTCGAATTGGATCCGGCTCATTATTTTTTGCAGACTGTTAGAGCAATTTTATAAAAGTAAGCTTGAACTTTGGATTATGTCAAATAGAATTTTCGATATATATTTACTAATATGTAAAGGATATACAAAGCAAAAGTATCTTTCGGAGTCCATTACACAAAAAGTGGAATTGCTGCAAAAAATGGATAAAGGCATATATTTTGTTTATCTAAACTTTAACGCTTGTTTATCTAAACTTTAACGTTTGTTTATCTAAACTTTGTTTATCTTTAACAGGGCGTGCAATGAATTTACTATCCTTATCTTTAAAGGCAAATGTTTTTATTTTATTTGGCTTATAATTGCTTACTCTATGTAGTATTTCATCTCGATGTACTCCATCTTTGATATGATTTAAATCAAATGCCTCGTCATTATAATTCGCTTCCGATAGCGAAGAAAGTGACAGAGGTTATTGAAAACGAAAAAATTTCGATTGCAAATTAGTCGGTATTCTCGACACAGCAATTATAGGACGTGAACAGTGGAACTTTGTAACTGAACAAGAAATTATGTCTGTTTATTTATAGAATTAAAGAGAATGTATTATCACATAAAAAACGAATCAACTTAAACAACTTACATTGAAAGAAATGTTTAATAAAGTAAACAAATAAATATTAAGCTTTTTTTTTTTTTTTTTTGTAAATTTTGATACCCTTTAGACCATAATTGTTCTTTATTTCGTAAATTACGGTTTTATATTTTTAATTTTATAATTTCTGCATGCCATTTTACCAGATTTAAACTGATGATCTATAATCCGGAATCGCCGAAGTCCCGACGAGTCCGGATTAACGACTTTTGACTGTATATCGCAGAATTTAAATTGCACCGTATAAAATATGCCACCATGGTTGATGTCAAAGCTGCTATAAAGACATTCTGGAGATGAAATGAACTGGTTTAGACAACAAAGGAAATAAAAAAATTCACATGCGACGACGATTTCAAACAGG
The DNA here is from genome assembly GCF_044657685.1 of Stegodyphus dumicola. Classification (NCBI taxonomy): domain Eukaryota; kingdom Metazoa; phylum Arthropoda; class Arachnida; order Araneae; family Eresidae; genus Stegodyphus; species Stegodyphus dumicola. The sequence goes on from NC_140771.1 coordinate 218,262,155, forward strand.
AGAGATTTTTGTTGACTGAGCATCTGAAATTATCTGGAAATTTCTATTAATGTGCTGAATTATGTAGTGTAATAAAATGTAGAATAATATAATACAGTACTGAAGACAAACAACTAACTATAGTGTAACTTTTCCCCGCAGCTGTTTAAAAACTATACATAACAAACAATTTTCCCTTCAATTTGAAAAACTCTTTGCACTATGAAATTACTTTAGTTTTGATACCGTAGTGAACACGTTCCCTTAGTGAGCCAGGGAATTTAGTATAAAAAGACTAAAGGAATTTACTTGTAAATGTGTTTTGAATTATGGGTTTGCATACCAAATAATTTGACTTTTTTAATGACTTGAATTTATTCTATTATTAATACTTGAAATATATTGCTTACTAATTATCAATAAATAGTATAAAACGGTTACATAATTAAATAATCCTTTTTTTTTTTCTAATTTTAAAACTAAAATATATTATTCTAAAAATAGTTTTGGAACTTCTGTTCTATTTTGCAGATATTTTGGAAAAGAACTGAATGTAAATTAGGAACACTCATGTAATTGCACATTGCCATACTAACCATCTACAACAAAATAAAGTAATTTTTAATTAAACCAGATATATTCTAATTTGCTGAAAGTTTCCTTCTTAAATAGTATGCTATCAAGCAGATTTTTAACAATTATATAAAATAAAATTTTATTACGCCTATAGAGCATAATTTTAACAGTTCCCCTAAACTTTAATTTTTAATAAATTCTATTAATCATTTATTTTCTAATTATTGCTTGTATAGAAGAAAGTTCAAAGATATAGCTATAGTTAATGATATATACCAAACCAAATTAAAAATTATAAGGAAATTTAACAGTGAAAAAAAGACCAAGATGAAGACTAGATAATTTAAAATTGTCCATGAAATAATCAAATAGTTGAAATAATTTTGTGACACAAATATAAAGATACAACAGAAATAATTACTGTAAGCACTTTCTAAAGACACATAATTTTGTAGCGTAATTTAAAATTCAAACAAATTTTTTATTAAAATTTTTTGTTAAAACGTTCTAATATAAAAATTACATTTTCTTCAATGAAAGTTTATACATTTTCATCTGCGCAACACCCAGTACTCTCATTCCAGAATGATTGCAGTATAAAATTTTCCCTCAATAATGAAAAGCATCTTGAAAGTCTGGTCACTAATCCCTACATTTCCCTTCCTTTTATGACATAAATGCACCCCTCTGAGAATCCATTAAACTACATACAAGGATCTTTGTAGCAAATAGGAAGTGATTTCTTAAAGGGGGGAAAGCATTCGGTTCAAGATTCCCCGTCCTTTCAAGGCTTTTACTGCTACCAAGGCCCCGGCCTCAAAAGGTTAAAGTGACCCCATATATGTAAACTTACCTTCAGTCAGCATTTTAGTGTTCTTTCAATTACAAAAATTATTTCACTGTATGAAGAGAAAGTAAATAAAATTTGCTATAAATGAAATGATGCTGTACTTTATTTCAAAGAGGGGCATGTATCTAATCACAGACTGCAATAGTGCTTTGATATAAGTCATACGAAATTCTTTATGCAGTTAACTGAAGTAAAGTCTCGGAAGTACTTATAATAAAACTAATGCAGTTAGCTAGTCTGTTCTCCAATGCTTTAAATGTTACTGATACTTGAATAATTCATAATTCAAAATATTTTCTTCTTCATACTTGAGAATACATACCAAAGTACTCAAAGAAAATTAGGAAGAAGTGTAATAACATACATCTATTACTATACTATACACTTTATCTCTTTTATCTTAGATTGTATATTTTATATCCTTTAAATTTTTTCTTTAGAAACTTATTTTGATTTTTCTTTAAATCGTGTAGGGAAATAATGAGACTCTGCAATGAATTAACATATAATGGTTCTCTTCAGTGTGCATCAGAGCATGTTGCCCAAGCTGTGCTGGATCTAAGTAGTGAACTGAAAAATACATCAACCTCTTACCCTGCTTGGCTGTTATCTGTATTTGATCACAACTTGAAGAAATCAGTATTCTTCTTAAATACTGATAGTATATATTCTTCTGGAATAAAGAGTACTCAAGGCCAAAGTAGAAATAATACAGAAGTAGACATAATAGTCATTATTTTACAACTTATAATAAAGGTAAGTTTCTGGTTTTTTTATTTTTTTTATTTTTTTTTTTTTTTTTTTATGTAAGTTAGAAGTGTGCTTAAAAAGAATTAATGAATAAGTGTTATTTCAATGTACCTTAATTTGTGTCAATTTTTTGTTTACAGCACAAAGTAGCTACTTCTCATACTGGAATAATAGCCCCATACCGAAAGCAGGTAGATTTAATACAATGTAAGTTGAAGGATTTGAATATAGAAGGCATTGAAGTTAATACAGTGGATCAATATCAAGGCAGGGATAAAGATATTATCATAATTTCTTGTGTCAAGAGTAATGATGCGACACAGAATTCTGAAAAGGTAATATTAAATTTTTGTAAGATATTCTTCAGATTTTAAAATATAAATTCCGTAATTGGTCATTATTTCATAAAAGGCCTACCAGCGGCCGAGCGGTAAAGTCGCTGAACACTGGTAGTTCGGTCCGAGGTTCGAATCCCACGAACGGGCTGGCTGCATGGGCATTTTCGTGGTTTTCCCCATGTGTAACGTGTATACGAGCCAGTTTGCCTTAGAAAGTCCTCCACGAAAGGCATCCCTCCCCTTAGGCAGATAGCCCTCGTGTGCTTTGCCATAATTAAATACACCAACACCAACACCATTATTTCATAAAAGGTTGTATATTCATATACTTACATAAAAGCCTTAAGCTTAACTACTAAACATTTATAATATTTCAATAAATTCAGAATGAAAATTGTTAGCTCTTATCTATCATAATTTATAATAATATTTAATTTTGTTATTAATAATAAATTGTTGTAATTTAATTATAATAAATATTTTGTTTGGTTTTCATTACAGATTAGTGGCATACTTGATGATGAAAGGCGACTAAATGTTGCTATTTCAAGAGCAAAGAAAAAATTAATTATTCTAGGGAGCAAAGCTGCATTAGTGTGTTATAAACCATTTGAAAGGTTAATGAAATGCTTAAGGCCAGATCAATTTCTAGATCTATCTTTAACTGATATCAATTTCAATAATTAACACAATTATAGAATAATTTATATAGTGATATTTATAAATTTATACAGTAAAAATATTTTTATACTGAGGTATTTATCAGAGTTGTGTTATTTATTCATTTATTATTTCTTTTGATATTGCACTTGGTTCTCTTCATTATAAAATAAAAAAAACTTCAGATCCCCCTAAGCTCCCCTGGTATTGCTGATGAACTTTTAAATTTTGATAGGGAGTTTTTATATCTGAAAAACTATATTATGTGTCATTTTATAAATATTTTGTATATTTTAATATTATTTATATGTGTGTATGTATATATAAATATATCTATGTATGTGTATATATATTTTTAATCATCATTGGCATTATTTCCTTTCTTGCAAGTTTTATATTTTACCTCATTTTGAAAATGTGAATTCTGAAAAGTTGCTGATACGTGCGATTGCTTCATTTTTACTTTTTTATTATGTTTGCTTCTACTTATGAGAGCTCTGTTAAAATTCTGATTATGAACTTATAAATGGATGCAAAATAGGACTTTGAGATTTATGACAAGTAATCAATCTTTTTGTAGCAATAAACAGAATAGAACATATGTTTTGCCTGTGGCAAGTAAATTTTTAGGCATTCTGTGCAGGGTTATCATAAGAACTAAGCATTAGGAAAACAAGACAAATTTGAATGTGTAAAAAAAAAAACCTACTTAATAATTAAAAAAAAAAAAAAATACTGTGCTGGAGACATGGTTAATAAAACCAAATCAGACAAACTCTGAGCGAGTAATAAAGCTATATGCTTAGCAATACTCTTTTCTCATATAGGAGGCAATACATTTACTTACACTAAGCTTTTGCATACACTTTACCAATCCTCTTTTTGCAGAATATACTTCAGCAACTAACCTGGGCACTGACTTCATGTAGATATAAGAAATTTCTCCTGATATATTACCCCATTCATACTTATAAAATCTTCAGCTTCTCTTCCGTAGTGGCTTGTACTTTCTCACCTGTTTCATGAAAACATGCAACATATTCTAAATGCGACTGGGATTGATTGAATTATGGACATAATCCAGAACATGGAATTCATTTTGATAAAATGGCATAGGAATAGAATGTGCAGTATAAGATCTTGTTGGAAAAGCAAATCTACCTGTGAGCAAACACAAGGTACTGAATGGGGCAAATGCTATTATAACATTATCTGACACTGCTTTGCATTGATAGTTCCATTATATGAAAGAAAAGTGGTAATGCCAAAAAAATATAAAGCACACCTATGCTCGCAAAATGTCTCAAAACTTTTTTTTTTTTTTTTTTTTTGCTTCACACAGTTTTGGGTAAATTCTTCATTTGGACAATTTATGACTTTTGGAACTGAGAATGTCAACTCATCAGACTCAATCATTTTTTGCAATCCACTTTCTGTTCAGTTCCTTCTCTGCAGAAGCTTCATGCAAAAATGCTTCTTTTGTTGAACTGATGACTATATAAACTTTCATTTTCTCTTGTGGTCCATGATACATAATTTCTTACCTAACGCTCATCAAGATGCAGGCACTACATACACTTATAGTATATTTCTGTAGCTTTATTGCAAGTACCAGCTTGTTTTTTCTATGAAGTGGTTTTTGAAGGCCTACTATTTTTGTTTCCAATTACTTTCAGAGAAATAGACACCAAGGAACCAGTTTATTGCAATATCTGAAATATTAATTTTCCCTATAGTTTTTCTGGTTGTTTTTAAATTTTCTCAGATATCTACAGTCCTGATCTCTGCCTTTCCATTTTTCAAGCTGCTAACAATACAAAGAAGGCACCCAATGTTATACTACCCTTCTTCACATGTTCTTGATTGTAAAAATGACGAAGCAACAAAAATTTGCTTATATAGTCAAGTTGAAATTGTCAATTGCTGACTATGCATATATATATATCACTTACTAATTTTAGGGTAATAAAACTTCCAGGCATATCACAATTGAAATCTATGTCTCATATGAAATGCTACCATTAATAATTAGATCTTTTAGATCTCCTTTGAGAAAAAAAATAACAGAAAACATTGAGTGGATTTTTTTGTTGTTGTTGAAACTATATCACACATTTCAGCACTACATTGTCACATTTTGCATGTTTCTTTCCCCACATTTTTGGCTTGGTACTAGATAAACAAAACATTTCAGAACAGCAACAAGGAATATTCTTTAATTTCACACTGCCTACATTATTTTTTCTTTTTGTGAATAAGTTTTCAGCAGTTTCTAGAATTTTGCTGCATCCATCGATTTTAACATTAGGATGAAATAGGAAGAAAATTACACATATCTCTCTTACATTTTTATTCTAATGCACCCTTGTGTTGTGATTCATTTGAAACAAGCTTTAGTTTGCAAAACTCAATAGATGTTAACTCCTATTATCAAAAAAAAAAAAAAAAAATTGTATGGTTGTAACAAAAGGAACGCACAATTTAAAGAACCAATTTTTTTGTTCCTGCCATGAATGAAGGCTAGCTAATCATTTTGACTTCGAGTCCCATTTAAATTTCATGAGGTGAATATTTGAATGCAATCTTCCTTTGTAAAGAATACCTCTTTCTTGGTGAAGTGGGATAAACACTTTGCTCTTTTAGTAGAATTCCTCCCCCCCCCCTTTTTCATGTTGAGACTCACTACAACATAATGTTAAATAAAGAGTAACTATTGTTACAACTTGAGGGAGTTTCCCCCTACACTAGATGTTGCCATTCTCAGTGCCTTACTAGTGTATTTAAATGTGCACTCATATTGCACTTTTTCATCTGTAAAAATTCCAGGTCATTGAATCCACTGCAATAAAAAAGTGTCCATCCTGGAAAGAAGTTAAATCAATTATTTGACTCCTCATGCCGAGGAAATATGTTAAAATTTTAGAAAAAGTGTGAAGCAGAAAAGTACTGAATTTTTATAATATCGGGTTTTAATGAAAGTTTCCCACCACAGCAAATTTCTGCACAAACAGTTTTTGTTGGCATATTTAATCATATTTTGTCAAGCGATTTTTTGGCATTTGAAACGAAGAGTCTTGCTTTAGAACACTGTATTGTGAAATTTCTAAGAAAATATCACTATCAAAGTACAAAGTGTCCGAAATGGAACTATCACTCTACCAGATTAGAACCATCATTTACTTCCAGTTCTGTTCCAAAAAGTCAGCTACAGAATGTCACCAAACCATGTGTACAGCCTTAGGTACTAATGTTGTATCATATGACACTGTGAAGGTTTGGTACCGAAAATTCAAAAACAAGGACTATGACATTCAAGAAGCAGAGCACTTTGGCCGATCTACTGATGTTGATGAGGCCAGCCTGCAAGAACTTGTGGAAAAACATCAGTATGCAACCACTTGAAAGCTTGCTAAGGAGTTTGACGTTAGTGCCATGTCTATTAGCATGCTATGCTTCGCATAAACTTGATGTATAAGTTTAATTGTTGGGTACCGCAGGAGCTGACTCAAGCAGATAAGCACAGACGTGTTCAAGCCTGCACTAATCTGCTTGACTATAAATACAAGGACAAAATTCTGGACCGGATCATCACTTGTAATGAAAATTGCATTTACTTCAACAACACAGGCTGAAAAAGATATTGGTGTGCACGTGGTGAGCCTGTCTGCAGTGTCACAAAGTGCAATTTGACTAACAAAAAGATTACGGTTTGTATCTGTTGGGATTGCTGTAGTATTATCGACAGAGAGTATATGGAAAAGAGCAGAACCCTCGACAATAAAGTGTACAGCGAGATGCTAGTCTGTGTTGATGCTGCTATCAAGGAAAAATGTCAAACTGAGTTCCAGCACAAAAAGGTAATGTTCCATGAAGATAATGCAAGACCACATGTGTCTGCATTCACTGGCTGGACTCATATGGGATCCTTTGCCACACCCACCATATAGCCCCGACATTGCTACTTAGAACTAACTACCTTTTTCACACCTGCAGCTACATCTTGTTGGTGCTATCGTCCATTCTGCACAGGATGTCCAAAATTAGGTTGATCTGTTTTTAGACTTGCAGCCACCAAGTTTCTGGGCTGAAGACTTCGAAAAACTGCCAAATTGTTGGCAGAAAATCATAGACTTGGATGATGATTACTACCTGCATTAAAGGTACAGCTTTAATGTTTTTTCTTTCCCCCTCTAACTTTATGAAGAACGTTTTTGGGTGGAAAACTTTCATTAAAACCGGATATTATATAAAATGCAAACTTAATTTCTTGCACCAATACTCTCCATTCTAATTTTCTGAAGCATGTTTTTAAATTTTTCATGCTGCTGTAATACCCTAAATAGTGAATAAACTCTTAAGATAATGAATACAGCATTTGATTTTAGATAGATTCCCCCTCCCCTTTTTTTAATCTGAACAAAAGATTAAAAGATAATTTTGCTTATAGACATCAATAAATTTCTTTTGCTAATCTATTAATGTGTTACTCGACTTATTCCTTAGACTTACTTAAGTCTGAATTTGTGGATTTTTGATTTATGTAGATTGGAGAGATATTACTATCATTGAAGGTAGATAAGCCGCCCTGACGTATACACCGCACACGTGATAATTGACTTTAAAAAATGAAAGTTCGTCGGATAAGCCACATCGGCATAAACACCAAACATTCTGAAATATGGCACTTAATATTCATTTATTCGGTAATTCCGTGCCATATTGATGTAATCATCATTGATAGCATTTTATAGCATTTACAACATAAATATAATCAGTAATGTATAAATAAATAAGGAAGAAACTTCCTACCTTGAACTTGCCAGAAACAAATTCTGATGATTTCTAATAGGTATTATTTTTACTGGTAAACTTTATCACCATAATTTACCATATTATGAAAAAGAATATGTAAATTAGATAAACAGAATTTTTTAATTAAACTCCATTTATTTATCCAAAACCATCAAAATCCAACTCATCGATGTCAGAATTAAATAAATTTAACAAATGACCATCAAAATTAATTTCATTGTTCTGTTCTAAAAATCGCCTTTTTTAACATCGCTATCTTCACTTTCATTTTCTTCTTTGGTGATTTCTAATTTAACGAAAACTAATACGATCGTATCAGCTCAGACTGATTTCCATGCTTTTCGACTTGTAAGGCAACCTCCTCATATGAAGCTTTTCTCATTTGTCTCAAACTTGTGAAGGAATGGAGTCCACTTTGCATCCATTCTTCCCACTGCTTTCATAGTTCATGCTTGAAAATTCTATTAATAGTGAAATCCAGCAGCTGTAAAATTTTTGTAAGCCCACCTGGTATCACTAAGACATCGGTGCTAAGTTTTTTGCTTCGGATCTTACCATATCCTCTAAATGAGATGGCGCTGAATTCAGAACAATAGGTCCTCGGAGTTGGAAAAGAGCACCTTTCCTTTTTCGATAAATTTCTCTCAGCGAAAACAACATCACTTCTTCGCACATCCATCCTTTTCCATTGGCACAAATAATAACTCCTTTAGGGAAGTTTCCTTTCGGAATTGTTTTACTTTTGAAAATTATCAAAGGGGATAATTTCTCTCCATTGGTGGCACAACCCAAAACACAAGTAAAAGAAGTCTTATCATTCCTGTTTGTTAACACTAAAATAGTTTTTCAGCTATCGAATGAACAGTTCTGCTCGGGGGACAGTCAAAAGTAACGGGCACTTCATCAATATCAATTATTTGCCCTCTTTTCAAATTTTGTTTTTTAACATTCTTATATGTGTACTCCAAAAAAGCTATCTTTTTTTCAAGCCAGTTCACGAGAAGCTTTTGTCCAACTGCTGTTTTGGTCCTGACAGATAATTTCTTTACCTGAAACCAATTAGGGCCTCCAACAAAATTTTTAATGCCCATTTGTTGAGCAATTACTTTCACTTGAGGACGAATTCTAACTGTTGATACTGATAATCCACTTTCTCTCTGCTCTATTGTCTATTTCTCTGAATTGTCTTCCAAAACAGGCCAAGCTATGACACTAGTTCGACAAGATCTTTTATTCTTAGGCATTTTTTCTAATTCTTTTTGTTTGGACTTCCAGTACTGAATGCATCGCTTGTCAACTTGAAATTCTTTAGCCGCAGCGCAATTTCCAATTTCGGTCGCTTTCTTCACTACTGAAAGCTTAAAAGCAGCTGTATAACTTTTTCTTTGAGTAGGAGCCATAGTAGTAATAATATTTTTAAAGCGTTAATGATGAGATACACAAAAAGCAAGCTACAGTAAAACCACGTAAGAATGAACCCAGCACTTGGCAAGTAAACATAGCTATTTCCATTAAAAAAAAGAGTCATAGGAAAACGCGGGCAAAACTATGGAGTTTAGCAGAAAGTACATACATTATGGTGTCTTTACACAGAGCACCGTCTACCTTAGTTAGGAGAGTTTGAACTTATTGCACTGCCTCAATGCAATCTGAGGTTGCATTGAGGAATTCTAACTTAACTGTTTCGCTTGTGCATAACTTACAATCTGAACTGGCCAAATGTTATTATACCAAATGCTATTGCCCTGTATTATATTTAAAGAAGTTAAATGATAAAGAATCTGCATGAATATATGTATGTTTCTCACACTGTGAAAAAAATGACAGTAAGAAGAGAATGAAATTTTGAGTAACATAGTCCTCCACCCAAACATGGGAACCTGGAAGCCCGAATCTGAAATTTGTTTTATTATCTATTTCATATTTTGTAAAACTTTTAACAAATTTTTGATTAAAAAACTCAACAATTTCAAAGCGATCAGTGGCAACACTGTGGGGAATAAAACATTTTTATCTCCAGTGCACGAGACATTCTATTGAAAATTATAAACATATGCTTTTTTAAAATATTTTTAGCCCAAATGGGCATTATATTTAAAAAAATAAAATCTGAAAGCTTTTTTCATTTTTATTTTTAAATATAATAGCTAAGGATTGTCCAATGACAGGAAAAATTAGTCCTTAATAATGAGGCTTTCTCAAGTTTTTTATTACCAGAGAGGGAACAAGCAATGCCAGAAATTAAGTTTTTGTAAATTAATTTAGTAATTTTTAATTTGTAATATTAATTTAGCATTGAAAATAGCTAAGTTTTTATCTGTTACAGAAAATATAAAGCTAAATATTTATGAATAAATTTCTGAAACTTCCTTAAAATTATCAGTTTTTATTAATTGATTTTTAATAAAAGATATTAAAATAAGCATCAATCAAGTTTCTACATTTACTAATTGAGTATTAAAAATCCAAATTTTCATTTATTATATTAAAGGTGAAGCTAAATAATTATAAATAAATTTCTTAATAATCAATATTTATTTCTTTCATGTGTGTGTTGTATATATATATACAGTCAAAAGTCGTTAATCCGGACTCGTCGGGACTTCGGCGATTCCGGATTATCGATTTTTCCAGATTATAGTCATCAGTTTAAATCTCGTAAGATGGCATGCAGAAATTCTAAAATTAAAAATATGAAACCGTAATTTATGAAATAAAGAACAATTATGATCTAAAGGGTATCAAAATTTGCAAAAAGAAAAAGCTTAATATTTATTTGTTTACTTTATTAAACATTTCTTTCAATGTAAGTTGTTTAAGTTTTGCTTCGTTTCATGTGATAATACTTTCTCTTTAATTCTATTAAACAGACATAATTTCTTGTTCAGTTACAAAGTTCCACTGTTCAAGTCCTATAATTGCTGTGTCAAGAACACCGACTAATTTGTCAATCGAAATGTTTTCGTTTTCAATAACCTCTGTTGCTTTTCTTCGCTATCGGAAGCGAATTATAATGGCGAGAAACTTGTTTTAAATCATATCAAAGACGGAGCATATCGAGATGAAATACTACATTTGGTAAGGAATTATAAGCCAAATAAAATAAAAACATCTGCGATGAAGATAAGGATAGTGCTGACAAATCAACTTCCAATTCATTACGCGCCCGCCGTTGCGTTCCCCCCGCCGAGCAGCGTGAAATTGATAAACAGATTTCGGATTTCAAAACATACTTTCGCTTTAGATCCTTTACATATTAACAAATATATATCGGAAATTCTATTTGATATAATCGAAAGTTTAAGCTTACTTTTATAAAATTGCTCTTACAGTCTGCAAAAAATTATAAGCCGGATCCAATTCGAAAATTAAGGAACAACGCAATCATGAACATTAACTGAAATAGATAATTAGATAATTTTAGCTTATACGTCTATTATACATAAAACGCGCACGCGAAAACGTATTCTGCACTTGCGCACACTCATATGCGCAGTCGTAAAAGGTCTTAATCGCACGCGTAAACGCCTATGCGCATGTGTCAACGCGGCGCATGCGCAGAAAGTTTTTAGTTTTGAGGTCTGGATTATAGATTATTCCGAATTATGGGTGTCCGAATTAACGACTTTTGACTGTATATATAATGATAATAATATAATCAAACATTAATTTTTTACTATTTGCTGACTTGTTGTCTTCATGTTTTAATAAATATGTAATAAAGATAATTTGTTTATAATATCATAATGATAATTTGTTTAAAACTAAAGGAAAAATTAAATTGCAGTAATCAGTAAGAAAATTGTTTATCTACTTTCAACAATAATAAACTTAATTTAAATACATATAAGACCCTCTATGAATATTTCAAGAAATATAGATAATAATTTCTTTTCTTATGTCCAGTATACTTAAACATTATAGTAGACTTTATGAATGTTAAAAAAAAACTATTAAATACAGATTCTGAATTCCCTTCCTCAAAAATTTCATTTCAAATTAAAGTCTTTAAATTCTAGTGCACATATATAACTAGTGGAAGTTTGATAATAATGGTTAGCAACTGATTTTTCTGAGAAAAAAATGTTTGTGTATACAAAGGTTTAGAAAATCGAGAAGTGCCTCTCAGGCTCAATGCGCCCGACAGAGTATTAATTATCTTTTTCCATGAATATATGATCCAATCAGCAACTCCTCTTCAAACTATCAGCAAGTTTTTTAAAGTTAAATTTCTTCTAATTGCTGACTATAATTTTTGCCCTTGAAAATCAAAGAAGTAGTGCAATCATACAGTTCCTGTAAGAGTAAAAAAAAAAAAAAAAAAAAAAATTACCTGATTATATTTTGTAACTGTACACTGCCCAATAAAATTTAATATACACAATACAGTCAAAAGTCGTTAATCCGGACTCGTCAGGACTTCGGCGATTCCGGATTATCGATTTTTCCGGATTATAGATCATCAGTTTAAATCTGGTAAAGTGGCATGCAGAAATTATAAAATTAAAAATATGAAACCGTAATTTATGAAATAAAGAACAATTATGATCTAAAGGGTATCAAAATTTACAAAAAAAAGCTTGATATTTATTTGTTTACTTTATTAAACATTTCTTTCAATGTAAGTTGTTTAAGTTGCTTCGTTTTTTATGTGATAATACATTCTCTTTAATTCTATAAACAGACATAATTTCTTGTTCAGTTACAAAGTTCTGCTGTTCAAGTCCTATAATTGCTGTGTCGAGAATTTGTCAATCGAAATTTATTCGTTTTCAATAACCTCTGTCTTCTTCGCTATCGGAAGCGAATTATAATGACGAGGCATTTGACTTAAATCATATTAAAGACAGAGTACATCGAGATGAAATACTACATTGAGTAAGCAATTATAAGCCAAATAAAATAAAAAACATCTGCCCTTAAGATAAGGATAGTGCTGACAGATCAACTTCCAATTCATTGCACGCCGCCCCGGCGTTAAAGATAAACAAAGGATATGCCTTTATCCATTTTTTGCAGGAATTCCGCTTTTTGTTTAATGGACTCCGAAAGATACTTTCGCTTTGTATATCCTTTACATATTAGTAAATATATATCGGAAATTCTATTTGACATAATCGAAAGTTTAAGCTTACTATTATAAAATTGCTCTAACAGTCTGCAAAAAATAATAATCCGGATCCAATTCGAAGATTAAGGAACAACGCAATCTGCAACATTAACTGAAATAGGTAATTAGATAATTTTACCTTAGCTTATCCCGTCCGTTATACATTAAACGCGCATTCGTAAACATATTTTGCGCACACGCAAATTCGCAGAAGTAAAGGTCTTACGCGCATGCGTCAACGCGACGCAGAAAGTTTGTAGCTTTTGAGGTCCGGATTATGGGTGTCCGAATTAACGACTTTTGACTGTATACACTCTGCAGTAGGAATAATGTCCTTAATATGTGCTTGGCATTTTGCTGTATTGTCATAGGACTGGCCTCAGCAATTAATAAATATATATATTTCAAAAACTGAAAACATGCCATTTGGCTTTTGTTATTCCTGCAGTTTTATATCCAGTATTTGGTAAAAGAAAATTCATTCCATTGGAATATTATTTTCCTACACATGGACAAATCTGCAAATTAATCAACATTTATTGAATCATATAATGAGCTTAATCTTGCAAATGATGATATCTCAATATTTTTTAGCCATTACTAAAAATATTTTTCATATATTGTTGTATTTGCATCCAGAATTTTTATACTTTTTAATATATTCAGTCAACAAATGATTGAATTCAGCAATTAATTCTGTAGTATTTTCAGCAATAAATTTTCATTTCTGAAAGAACCAATTATTTTGTCATAGCCTCAAAGTGGAAGTCATGTTAATCGACCTTTTTTATTAAAAATTATTTCTTCAAAAATTTCTTTCTAAGAGTTGATTTTCTTTTCAGTTTGCAAGTACAGCATCTGATTGATTTTCCTTTTTTAGATTTTCATATTTTTAAATTTAGCATATAAAATTCATGATCTCCTCTAAATAATGAACATACTCCACAAAAAAAAAAAATATTTCCTGTACTTTCTAAATACATAACCACATGAATTATGTTTTTTCATCACTCATTCATTTTTGAATATGTTATGACTTAGATATCACTTTGATCTACATAAATTTGCTCAGATTTATGAAAAATTTATTTCCTTATTATTGTTGGAATCCATTTCAAATTTTTATTGTACCAAAGACATTGAGAATATTGCGATTCTTAAAGACAAATATTAAAATTAATTTCAAATAAACCTAAAATTTTTAGTAAATATTACTTTAATTGAAATTGTTGCAATAAATTTATAAAATGGAATAATTTTTAACACTGTATTATACAGTAGAAAATTTCAATGAAATGTTAATCCTTAGTGGAATAATTATGTCAAAAAAAATTTTACAGTTTAAAATTATGTAAAGAATTTTATAATATTTTATACGCTGTTTATATATATAATTCATGAATGTAAAAAAAAATATTACAGCTGCCAGTTATATGGATCAAAGTTATAGGCATTCTGTTACAAGTACTATATCAGTAATAATGGTCAGACTGTGATAAATGATATTTTCTTATCTTGCAAGCACATGCAACTGGTGTACTATATTGCAAATAAGGAATTTCATAAAAATGGATCGCTCTTATCTGGCACAAATAGATATTTCTGTGAATATTATTTTAATTGTTCTTAGTAATTCAGTGAGTGTTGTAGACTTCTCATTTGAAGCATTGTTATGTTAATTTTTGATATTAGGAATCAAATAAAGGAATTTGATTTATATGTATATTATTTTAAAAGTTTATTTCCAAATAATGTGCACTAGCTGTTAATCATGCAGGATATGAGCAAAATCAGGGTACCCAAGGTTGTTCATGGCTCTTGTCATATAAAATGCACCATATATGTGTTAGTTTTGTATTTCAATAGAATGTCTCAAGTGTTTAAATTATGAATGAAATTTTTGCAGACTTTACTTACAGAAATTTCAACCACCAAAACATCTATTGATGAGTTTGATGAGATTCCTAAAATTTAAATAAGAATCATTATTGTTCAAATCCTGAATATGATGTTATACATCAGAAATGGCCAACAAGTCGGCTGTGATTTTTGATCAATCATAGGAGAGGATATGAAATTGCAAAAGCAATTTAGATTATCCACAAAATTAAAATAGACTTAAAAAAATAATAAAGGAAACTTCCACCTCAATTAAGAGATCAATAAAATGATTTTAGAGTACATCTTATAATCATATATAGTGACTATTGCATTGTTCAGAGTAAGGCATATGTTACCATTACGAAAAAAAGTTCGTCATTTTCCGAGCCAGTTCTGACAAACCTCTTTTGACCTACCCTCGCCCATGATTGGTCCAAATAAGAAAATTCTAGCATTTTCAGCTCCACACGTAAAAGTGAATTGAACTTGAAATACAGACTTGGGGGGGGTTGCCAATTCTGATAAGAAAATTCTAGCATCTGCATCTCCACATGCAAAAGTGAATCGACTTTGAACATCACTAAACTTGAAACAAAAACTTGGGGTTTTGATGTAACAATTTTAAAAGCAATTTAATTTTTATAAGCGGTTATTTTATAATGATATTGTATTCATTCCTTGGGGTTTTGATTTTATTAAATGGTACCCACTATATGTGACCTTACCTTGCAACCATCAGTCATAGACATAACTTTCGATTACAAAAGCTTTATATAAGAAAAATATCCATGCTATAACATTTTTAAATTTAAAAAATCAACTTTGTAAAAGTTACAGAATCTAACTTTTTATATAGCTTCTCAGTTTCAATAGTTTTATTCAATAAAAGTTTATAAACTCTTATTAAAAGATACAAAGATTTCACTTCCATAAAGCAAAAATTTGCAAGATACTAAATTTCAAAACTTGAGATCATGTTCTGAAGTTATATACAAATTGGAGAAAGAAATGTTAGCTTTTATACATGAATAAAAAAGAATATGAATTTAGAGAAAATTTTCTGGTGTTAACCCTCTGGCTGCTCATCCTGCAATTTTCGTGGGCATAAGTTTTTCTTTCGTTATTGAGGAGTGCATCCCATCTTTTCACTGTTTAATCAGTGAAATAAATTATATACAGTATTATATGTTTAATTTAGATTTTGACCAACAGATGTCATTAACTTTATGTTTGCTGCCTTTTTCTAATCAGAAATGGCTGCTAGAAAACGTTCAGCGATTGACAGAGTATATATTCCTGATGATTTATCAGATTCTGAAAGTGATTTTAGTTTTGATGGACTTTGCCTTAAACCCTGTTTCGAATCTAACTCTATCATATTAAAGTACATTTCTCAGATATTTTTTCCTCAGTGCATTATATTTTCTTAGGTTTTACACATTTTACTTTTTTGTATTATGTGATAAATGAAAATTAACTGTAATTTGATTTCCCCCCCCCCTTGTGATAACATCTGAAATTGGTTTTTCTGACAGCTTTGTTTCTCATAAAAAATCTTTTCTAAAAAGAACAAATTTCAATTCCCCAATATATATAGATTTAAAATATGCAAAAAAATACACAATTTTTTAAGCAATTTCGGTCCACAAATTGAGCAGTCAAAGAGTTAATAGATAGTAGCATTCATGTTATGCAGAATTCTGTAAAAGGTATTGATCAATGTAAATTTTTTCAAAATAATATCTTATTCAGAGAATTTTTATTCTAGAAAACAACAGCAAGCTTCATTATCGACATATAAATTAAAAATGATAAATATTTCCAGTTTAATATAGATTGGGTTCCCCCCCCCTCTGGATATCATTATAATTGTACAGAAATTAAACTGCATAAGAATATTTATAATGTAATTTTAGCTTCTGAAAAATTAGAAATTGGTAATATTACATAAATTAATTAACAGGTAATATATTTACAGATGCCCCTTGGTGATAATTAGTGAGACATGGATACTGAGTTTATGCAGAAAAAAATGTCAGAGAACTGCACAAACTAGGCATTGCACACTTCCTTGACTTTTTCCATGTACACATCGATTTATATTCACTTAAAAAGTCAAAGGAGCAGCCAACAAAAAATATATGATCTCAATAAATTACATTTTAAATCAAACAATAAAATAACATCAAAAAAGGAAACTCATCTTAGCACTACACAAAGGAAGTATCCACTTACTCAGGTTGCCATATGTGAAACAACAACCTAGCGATAACCCAAGGAGTGCCCTTCAATCTACTCTAACCCAGAAATTATTTGTGTGAAAACTCATTTGGTGTACCATATGTTAAAAACTAAACACTATTACTCACTATTAAATCACATTATTAATGGAGAAAAATCAATATTGATTATTCTAACATATTTCTCAATTGCCCCCCCCCCCAAGTAGAATCCTTATCAAATATTTCCCTAACTTTTTCCAAAAATCCTAAATTAAATATTTCCATAACTTTTTGTTGTACAAGATCAAAATTTTGTGTTTTATAATGAGTATAAACTTTTACTATATATAAAAAGTTTGATTTTGTAATTTTCACATATTAATTTCTTTTAATTTAAAAATGCAAAAATATGAATACTTGCATCATTTAAAACATTTTCATAACTTGAAGTACACATTTAATACCAATGGTTGAAAAATAAAGACTGCAAATGATTTTTATGGACATTGTATCAAGTGGGGAAAAAAACAGCTTCTTTTTGTTCTGAATAAAAATTATACAATGCATTATAATTTTAAATACTGAAGAGAACTGTTACTTACGGGAATCGCAGTAATCTTAAATAACCCCAATCAGAGTGCTTAATATATTTCATTTTAGAAGCCTATGCACACGATCTAGAGCATGACCTACGCCAGAAATGGATAAAAGCCATGCTGCAGACAAAATATGACCCTTTTAATTGCTTCACCTCTAAATTTTTTGTTTAAAAATGACGCTCCAGCTCAGATACAGTTAAAACTGACTGATTTGCAATCAAATCATTTATTTAAGGAAAAGTTTCTTGCAAACAAAATAATGTTTCCTTTATGGTTTCCTGAATGCATATAAATTCAAAAAAATTTGGATTACATGAATAAGAATTTAGTTTTAATTGAATCAGCATATTTATCTGAAAGAGCGTTTGGTTAGAGTAGAGAGAAAGGTACCCCTTGTATTATCGCAAAGTTGTTGTTTCATTTATGGTAGCTTAAGTAGTTCAATGGTATGGAAACCCTATTATGATGTAATCGGTTGCATGATTGCGGTAAATTCATAACAGCTTGTTTTGTGGTTTAGACAGTAAAATGGCTGAATGTGGTAAGATTAATTTGAAGTTTCTGTACGATTTGGAAAGAAAGGGGAAAAGAGCATTACTAGACTGGTGTGTAAATGAAAGTTTACTTAGTAGCCATTATTAAGTGTCCTGTTTGTAGGAAGAAAATGCATATGGTCGGATGATAACGCCGCTTATTAGGATATTTTTTACTCTTATTTTGTGAATTTATGTGGCGATGCCAGTATACAGGTTCTAGTTCAGATAATTTTAGGAAGTTTTTGGATGCTGTTTAAGAATTTTGTTTGACTGAAGACGTAAATAAAGTAAGTGGATATTTCCTTTGTGTAGTGCAAAGATGAATTTCCTTTTTTTATATTATTTCATTGTTTGATTTAAAATGTAGTTTATTGAGATTATATATTTTTTGTTGGCTGTTCCTTTGACTTTAAGTGAATATAGTTTAAGGTGTAGGTGGACAAAGTCAAGGGGGTGCACAATGCCTATTTTGTGCAATTCTCGGATGTTTTTTTAACCCGGCAGAAGGCGCACACCCAACACTGACGTTGGAGATCACGCAGGATGACTGGGTCACCCCTATCAGTTTCATTAGGAAAATGTGTTATAAAAAACCATTTGATTATAAACAATAATTGCAATATTTCATTGATAAACTATACTTAAGAAAACCTATTTCAATATTTAAGAAAAAATTCCATTCAAAATAATTACATACCTAATCAGGGATCAAAAGCTGGCATACATTTCTAGCAAACATAGGAAGAATGAATTTTACATGAAAAATTACCACATATTTTGCAAGAAATTGTAGTTTTATTGTCTTTGGACCTCGGGCACATAGCACATCGGCCTTTGTCGAGTTTTCGTTTCTTTGATGGGCATTCTTCTGATCCACTAGAAGTCGCATTATTGATGCTTTCACGAAACACTTTAGGAAGCATTGACATATTTTTTCTTATCTCTATATGTGGCTGTATATAGCCAAATTTTTTAGGAATTTCCTCCTATTTCGATATTGTAAGGGAGGGGTCTTTGTTGACAATAATGCAACTCGGGCATTTATTGCAGCGACGTTCAACACACAATAAAAAACAACCATTGGCCGTCTGTTGGTTTTTCGAGCTGTCGAATATAATGATGACATTTCATCAACTTTGTCTACACCACCTTTTGTTGCATTATAAAATTGAATTATTTCTGTTTCTTGGTATCATCACTTTCATCAATGGCATCACTGCGATGCATTGTAAATAACAAAACTACACATTTTGATTTTTTAGGCACGTACGATACTAGTGTCGCGTTCTTTTGAAACCCAAATATAGAAGAATAAACTTTCCTAGCTTTTGTTTGGACGAACTCGGAATTTCAGCCTTATTTCTCTTCAGGGTTCTTACAGTAGTTAGCTTCTTTGATAAAAAAACATCTTTTGCTAGAGGATAACTCGTATACCAATTATCCATTGTTACGTTTCTGCTTGATCCAAACAAAGAGGTACACAGGCGTTTTGTAATTTCCAATGAAGTTTCAACTCTAAAGGGACCTTCCGGCTGTTGTCCTGTGTATATCTCCATGTTATAGCTGTAAAATGTTCTTGAATCTACTAAGGCAAATATTTTTATTCCATATTTCGCTAGCTTGCTAAGTATATATTGACGAAAGGAACATCACCCTCGAAATTTCTCCAATTTTTTGTCGATAATAACATATTCACCAATAATGTATATCTTTTGGCAATTTCCGTTGAAATCGGCAAAAAATTCTCTCACAGCCTCCAGTTTGTCCAATTTTTTGCGAGCTTCACGATTCGTCACATTGTCTAACCGTAAACACCTGAGAAGGAAATTAAATCTTTTATATGACATTATGTTCCATAAAATTTCAATGCCTGATTCATCAGTAGCCCACAAATCTTACATATTTGTATGTGACGATTTATGCAAGCCGCACAGATATAAAAGCTCAAAAAGTGTTCTAATTTTCACATCATTTGTCGTTTTGGCATCTCGATCTCTGGTGAAAAACAATTCCCAACTTTCTAGAGGCTCCGTTATATTGCGTGTAGTTCCTTTTAATCCTGGTAAATGAGTTATTATATTTTGAGAAGGCATTTTCACTTTTTTATTTGGTTTTTTTTTCTGCCAAACTGTGTTATTTTTGCTAATAAAAGTACTTTTTACTAAATCAGGATTTCCGTCGTCTTCATCATTCTGCTCAAATTCACTTTCGCTGTCGTGAGAACTGTATATTTCTTCATCAGATTCATTTTCACTATCTTGATGAATTTCTCCTTTAGAAGACTCAGCTTCATCTAATAGAATTCTCAGACCTTCCATCTCTTTTTCATATTTGGTAAATTTATGTTTGTAAGCTATTATTTATTAAATAATCCAACAGACCGACAACGGAAACACTCGAGAGCACGAAGCTAAACTGCTACTAATCAAAAATTTAGAAGCAGTAACGGTCGCACAGGGTGACTGAGTAACCCCATTCCCTCATGGATTCTAAGAAACGATTGCTTCTCTCGCAGAAAAGAAAAAACAAGCAAAAATAACAATACACATTCCAAGGGGAGTGTCAGACAGGAGGATACTAGAAGGATGATTCATTAACATGAAATATTTCCGGTCAGGATTGTTGATTTTCAATGCATGGGGTGACTATGCCCTACGTGACTTCTCCCGGGTTAAGTGAAAATAGGTCGATGTGTACATGATACCGAGTTTGTGCAATTCTTTGTCTTGATATCTTGGCTTTGTGTAGTGGCGATCAAAAATCGCTGCTACACAAGCCAAAATAACAAGTCAAAGAATTGCACAAACTCGGTATCCATGTACCGCCAATTTTCACCAAGGGGTACCCGTAAATATATTTTTACCTCTAACTTTTCTAACTGAATAGCTTCAACTGTATTTGTAGAATTTTTTTCATAGTATTAAAATGTTGCAAAGATCTGTATTCCATCTGAAATTTGAAGCAGAATTTTCTGTTTTTCACAACCACCTGCTAGCTTGAAATATTTTATAATCATTATTTGAATTGTGCATGAACCCACTTTTGATACTTTTCTATTTTTGTTATAAATTTTAATTCAAAAATAATATCTCCAGCTCTTCTTTTTATGAAACTCAATCAGAATTTCAACAGAAAATTGAATCAGTAGATGTTAAAAGGGACTATTTGACCAAATTTTACAGGAGCAACAAAAAATTATCCCTCCTCAGAAGAAGGTCAAAACTCAACATCAAAAGAATTATGAGACTAATATAACTAGGATCCATGTAATTCAGCATTTTTTCAAACAGTTTAGTTGTTCATGGGCCACTTCCCTACAAAACTTTAAAAAATTTACACATATACCCTTTTTACAACTTTGAATTACTACTGTATCGATACCCAAGGTCTACAGAGAATAGATCTTTATCTCTAACCCCACCTATGCATGGTGTATGGAATCCGTAAAAGAAAAAAAAATTCCCCAAATGGTTCTAATTCAAAACGCATGAATTGGAGATTTTTTTCCGAAAGGAAAAAAAAAAAAAAAAAATCCCTCAACAATGTTTTAACTTGATATGTGTAAATCGGGGATTTTGTTATCTAAAAAAAAATATATATATACAGTTTGAACAACTGAATGGACAGTTAAAACACTTAAAGTATATCCTTAATACTATACACATTTAGAACTTTTGAATGCAAAATTTACATATTTCAAATGTGATAGTTCAAAGGAGATGTTCATTTTATGGGTGTCATAGAGAAACAAGCTTCTTTAGTATTTCCCACATTACAATCATTCTTATACAGTCAAAAGTCGTTAATTTGGACACCCATAATCCGGACCTCAAAGCTACAACCTTTCTGCGCATGCGTCGCGTTGACGCATGCGCGTAAGACCTTTACCGCTGCGAATTTGCGCGTGCGCAAAATACGTTTACGAATGCGCGTTTAATGTATAACGGACGGGATAAGCTAAGCTAAAATTATCTAATTATCTATTTCAGTTAATGTTGCAGATTGCGTTGTTCCTTAATCTTCGAATTGGATCCGGCTTATTATTTTTTGCAGACTGTTAGAGCAATTTTATAAAAGTAAGCTTGAACTTTGGATTATGTCAAATAGAATTTTCGATATATATTTACTAATATGTAAAGGATATACAAAGCGAAAGTATCTTTCGGAGTCCATTACACAAAAAGTGGAATTGCTGCAAAAAATGGATAAAGCATATATTTTGTTTATCTAAACTTTGTTTATCTTTAACACGGCGTGCAATGAATTCACTATCCTTATCTTTAAGGGCAGATGTTTTTATTTTATTTGGCTTATAATTGCTTACTCTATGTAGTATTTCATCTCGATGTACTCCATCTTTGATATGATTTAAATCAAATGCCTCGTCATTATAATTCGCTTCCGATAGCGAAGAAAGTGACAGAGGTTATTGAAAACGAAAAAATTTCGATTGACAAATTAGTCGGTATTCTCGACACAGCAATTATAGGACGTGAACAGCGGAACTTTGTAACTGAACAAGAAATTATGTCTTTTTATTTATAGAATTAAAGAGAATGTATTATCACATAAAAAACGAATCAACTTAAACAACTTACATTGAAAGAAATGTTTAAACAAATAAATATTAAGCTTTTTTTTTTTTTTTTTTTTGTAAATTTTGATACCTTTTAGATCATAATTGTTCTTTATTTCGTAAATTACGGTTTTATATTTTTAATTTTATAATTTCTGCATGCCATTTTACCAGATTTAAACTGATGATCTATAATCCGGAATCGCCGAAGTCCCGACGAGTCCGGATTAACGACTTTTGACTGTATATAAAGATTCTTACCAGCATGGTTTGCATAGCTCAGTCCGGTCACCCTTGCACTAATTATTGCATCCCTCTTATAAAAGTATCGATTGTTCTACCGTTTTTGCCCTTCTGCCTTTCATTTAATATAGAATAGGATTCCATTAAAAATTATAGGAAACAGCTCCACTAGCATGGTAGAAGTGGGTATTTGCGACATAAACAACCAGCTACTGAGGATGCAGATCACAGCTTAACTAACAAGTCCATGATGGCAGGTGGCTCTGAAATTACTTACTATTACTTTATGCTAAGTAACTGACTACAGTGTAAAAATGGATCTTGTAAGTGTGCACATGTCCTCTGTTAACAACTTCTGCAAGTTACGACCTCCCATTTCACGCCATAGGCATTCCACGAACAGCCTAATTTTTATATAGCTTGTGAAACTTGGTGTAATGATATATTCTTGCCATTAATCTCATTTTGAAAAAAAGTCACATAATTGCATTTTACATCCACCAGTTCAATTAATGTGATCTTGTAGCATTTTAGCAATAAACAGACTTGATAATCAATGTTAAATTCAGAATGGATACCTTTGTTTCTCTGAGAAACAAACCCTTGAATAAAAGTAGAGACATTTAAGGCAAGAATAGCCAAGAAAATTAATTATGAACAGGAAATTTTTTTATTCCCTGAGTACTATTAGTGATCTTGTAGCATTTTAGCAATAAACAGACTTGATAATCAATTTTAAATTCAGAATGGATACCTTTGTTTCTCTGAGAAACAAACCCTTGAATAAAAGTAGAGACATTTAAGGCAAGAATAGCCAAGAAAATTAATTATGAACAGGAAATTTTTTTATTCCCTGAGTACTATTAGTGGTCATCCTATAATATCTGCTATTTCAGCATTGACAGTTTTAGTTACCCATGATTTATAAGAGGTTGGGGAAAGGGTACCAATTTATGTTTCTAAATGTGTTCCGAGTGTCAATAGTTTATTATAATGAAATATTAAGATAAAAATTCATCAACAAACCTTCCAGAGTTTCATTACCAAACATATGAGATGAAAATAGCCACTTCGTTTACCATAAATTTACAGATCAACACTTGGACTTAAGGACATTTTTCATCATCATAACCTTGGACGTGAGGCTTGCATCATACATACCTGCCAACTTTTACGAATTTTTCGTAATTTTTACGAAAATGAGTTTGCCTTTACGATTTTATGATCGCAATCCTTTTTTTTTTTTTTTTTTTTTCTTTTTTCAAGTGTTTTTAGTGATTTTTGTCGAAATTTTAGAATTTTTCGCCAATTCAGTGATTTTCGCCAATTGCATCGTGTTTTACCGCCAACTATCGACTACTTCGAATACAGTAACCTGCGGTTTCTCCCAACTCGCCACTTAACCGACCAATCCAATGCGCTGAACTTGTTTCTCCCACTCTTTTCTTTGTGGGTGCCAGATTATTTTTTTCGCGCTCGTTTCAGCAGCAAGGGAATTACTCAGCGAGCATGGATTTTGTCGCATTCTTTTTTTTTTTTGTTTTTGTTTGCACGTGCTACGAATTTTCTTAATACGTCGTTGTTACGAAATGAGTTAAAAAGAAAACATATTCTCAATATTTTTGGCCTGCCTACAAAGCCGAATTTCCAACAATTAAAGAATCCTTCAAAGGAGATAACTATGCATTTTGCAATGTGTTCGTGTGTGACTTCATAATAAGTCACGGTGGAAGAAGCGACATCGTGAAGCATGTTAAGTCTAAAAAGCATGGAGTTAATGCTTCGGCTTCGACAACGTCAAAGAAAGTGGATGATTTTTTTTTCAAATTCGGCTACGAATTCGGATGCCGATGTCATCGATGGCAGCAACGACAGCCATTGGAAGCTTTATCCCATCGTTGTCACATATTTCTGTGATGTTTCTAATGAAATGAAAACTATCTTTTGCGTCTTCCATTTTAAATGGAGACGCTACGGGGGAAAATATTGCCTCCTTGGTAATGAGTTGAAACAACTTAACATCCCAATATCAAACTACTAGCAAGAGCATGAGACTAGCAAGAATTTTATGTGCTATTCTCGTAATTCCACACAGTAATGCTGAGTGCGAGAGAGTCTTCAGTGTTGTGAAGAAAAGCAAAACTATGTTTCGTTCTTCAATTTCACCAAAACCTCTAGAAAACATTTTAATTGCTAAATGTTATGAGGAAACTAATTGTTATGATAGGAAATTTTCCAAAGAATTTTTGGCTAAAGCCAAAAAATGCACTCTAAATTCGATGCAATAATTTTTTTGTGTAACATTAAGTTCTTGTTTTATGTTTCCTAGTAAATTTTTTAGTTACTACTTAATTGAGATTTACTAATGTAAGTACAATTTTCTTTTTTCTATTTGTATAAATTGTTATTTTTTTAATATCAAAGCATGATATTAATTCTTCGTGTTCTTCTGAATTTTGGAGAAATCTTCTGAATTTTTATCTTTAGAGGTTGGCAGGTATGATCATATAGATATGGGGTCATGGTTAGACCTTTTTCCTCTATGTTTTCATACCTACTCTCTTTCATTAAAATTTTCTTCATAATGCCCATACTGTTTTCCTCTATGTTTTCATACCTACTCTCTTTCATTAAAATTTTCTTCATAATGCCCATACATTCTTTCTCATTAATGATGCTTTAATCATTTTATTTTCAACTAGTAGGCTATAAAAAAAATTAGGGGGGGGGGAGGCTTCCATCTCTTGAAATAGTACATTGTCTTGTACATTCAGGCTTTAAATTCAGTTGAAAACAGTTCTGCTACTTCTTAGCTTTAGAGGGGAAAATGCAATTCTATCTGGCACCCCAAATAATACAGAGTCTGAAATTTTATGTTACTATTTAATTATCTGAGTATTATTTATTAGTTTACATTTTATTTATTTTTATCTTTCCTTTCAGTCTTTCATAAAGCTCTGGCACTTCTAATATTAGGAATTAGCTTTCTTATAATGAAAAGTCATAAGCATAATCTTAATAATCTGACTAGGCAAATCTTTCATGCTTCTTTCTTTCATCTGTAACAGAATGCTCCAACTAAATGCAGATAATACAGTGGATTGATTTGTTTCCAAAGAGACTTGAAATCAGGCTCTAGCCTAAATACTTGGAATTCAAATCCAGAACATTTTAGCAAGTATGCTACTTATGTGAGTTACTTTCACTAAACTAGCACACAGCTTTACGTAATTTCCAGTTATGGATGATATTTTCCAACTCTGATTTGGAAATCTTAACTATCAACTTTAGGGTTAAAATAATACAACATATAACACACAATAAAGATTCATATTTGTAATCAATAGGTTTGGTTTCTTTTATTATGGCAAAGCCTCAAGGACTACCTGCCTAAGAGGAGAGATACCTTCGTGGAGGACTTTCTAAGGGACACTGGCTCATATACACGTTACACATGGGAAAAACCATGAAAACGTCCATGCAGCCAGTCTATCTGCGGGATTCCAACCTCGGACCGAACTATCCCTAGGCCACTCATGGGCCTCTGTAATCAACAGACAGATTTACGAGATTGTCTATACTGAAATTGCAAAGGATTCCTCCCCCTTAGAACCTCTAAATTATTAATTAATTTATAAAAATAATAAACACACCCTAAATAACAAGAAACCTTCAGAAATTCAAGTGAGATAACTCATTCCCACTTCATTAAGCTGTCAGTGATATTTAATTAAATTTTAAATATCTATCGTTATTAAAAAATTTTATACACAGAATAATAATTTCTAAATTATTTTTTCTGAATATTATATCAAATAGTATTTGGAAAAATATACTCATTATTAATTAAAAGATATATTTTAAATCTAAGAAAAAAATATCTAACGATATGGTATCATTTTGTTCTCTCTTTTTTTTTTTTATTTTTATTTTTTTTTAACTAAAATTTCATTAAAACAAAAGATTAAGACTAATCTCCAAGTGGGGACTCTTATAACTAGTATCTTCTGTTGCTTACTGATAAATTTAATCCTAACTGTTAAATAACATTGAAACTTAACTAAAAAAAATGGAATTTCGAGAATTCTAGCATTTGCTCTTCCACTTTTTTAAACATAAAATGATGTTATTATTAGTATATTTTTTAAAGGGATATAATCCATACATTAATATAAAAGTTCATTGTCATTTATTTTTGATACAGACAGCAGTTTTTACAAGAATTAAAGTTAAAAATTCTGCATTAGATATGTATGTTCTTAGAATTATATTTTATTTACTATTATAAATGTATGAAATTAAAGTTGTAAAATGTTATATAGGAATCCAAATAAAATTAACTTTTAAGTTATTCACTTTGCACTGCTGATGAGTAATTCCATTTTATAACTTGGAAGATAATAGAAAACGTTGGGCCTCATTGATTGATAACAATTTCCAATATTCATGATAGACAGACAAAAAATTAGTAGAAATAATACCTCTCCAAAGTGTCGCATACACATCAGAATTTGATATGATATACAAGAAAATTAAAGAATCATAATTTGCTTCATAGGACTATTTTACATTAAAATATTCTGATGCAAACTGACAATTATTTCAAAAGCATTCAATTAATTTCACATAATAAGCCAACTACAGATATTAACATTAATATTGAATTAAATTAGTTCAGAATCAAAAAAACATAAACTACACGGTGAACCAAATATTTAATTAGAAGCATTTAATTGCCATTCTATCATTAATATACATCACAATGATAGAATTTACACTAGTCTTCAAGTACTTTTATTTTTGAAATTTCATCTAAAATGTAAAGTTATTGTAGATTTCTGACTAATCTAAGTGCTAATTTTAATTACTTTCCTTTCCTTTATTTTCAATGGCACAGGCATTAGCAATTTCCAGCAACTGTTCTGTTGCAGATGGCCAAAATGAGGATGTTTTGGATAATTCCTCGTTCGGGAACTCGGTTATGTTTAACCACGTTGGTTTATTAGTAAATGGAGTCCATACGCCCTGGATAGAAGGAGTATCTGTATGCTGATTTTTGATAAATCGAGAAATTGGAAAGCCAGACTGAGTTAATGCAAATTCAACCCACTTTACAATTTCATCTCTAGGGTTTGAAGGAAATGAGCGATACTGAGTATGGCCATTCAGATATTCAGCTGTAATACTGGGTGGGCCAAGGCGCCGAGGTTGAAGATACACAACAACACCAGGATTAGCTTTCACAAAGCCGTTTAAGTCTTTTTCAATGTATTCCCGTACACCTCTGCTATTTCCATGAGATTTCGAAAATTTGAAAGTTATACGTTGCAACTGACAAACGTATCTTCCAATGCCGTTATGTAGGACACTTTTGATGTAAGTACTAGGATTCACTATGTTAGACATAATTTAAAATTTTCTTGAGACAAAAATGATATCGTATTTGAAAGCCAAAAAAGTAAATTTCAATAACATCTAAACACAATGCACCTAATTAGAAGTCTTTCTGCCCGGGAGTAAAAGTAAATAACACGGTCGGACAGTTAAGTTAGTAGTGGTTAGTAGCTTGCTTGGGCGTAGAAATTGAATTATAAGAATTGTTTTAACTGTATCAGATGTGTAACGTTTTTCTATAGCATTCGAATTTTAATGAATATATTTCGAATTTTTACGTATTTTTGCCTTGCCTCGAAGTACATTCAACAAGAGATCAGAGATCATCATTCGTTGTGTTCGACCAAAGGCAACTAGATATCTACACGCAGTGGCTAATCGCACCGACGGTGCGAAAAGCTAACAGGCTATTCACACCGGTCAGCGCTAAATCCCCAAAAGATGATGTCACGTCAAAGATACGCCCCTTACGCTCAGTAAATTTCGGCCGATGCTATTCGCACCACCGGTGCGATTAGCCGCTTAAGCTATTCGCACCCCAAGGTCGGTAGAAACCTTTCTACGGACCTTAATTCGCACAAGGCCAACTAGATATCTACAGGCCTGCTCCAAGCTGATGATCACATGATATGACGTCATAATCTTAGGCTTTCAATTTTGTTAGTTGAGCTTGCTTCGCCATAGGACTAGTGCTAGTGAGATAATTGTTTACATGTGTTTTTTCTTCTGAAAAATTTTGTATTTTACCGGAAAGTACAATATTATATTGTGAATTCGAATTTATAAGAAAAAGTGTGTTTTAGAATGCCAAGAAAGTGTAGTGTACCTAAATGCCGATCAAATTAGGATAGCACTACTGAACATGTGTCCACTTTCAAATTTCCTTCGGATCCTGTACTCTCTCAGAAATGGATAAAAAATATTAATCGCAAAGATTTTGTAGCTGGAAAACACAGTAGTGTATGCATTAAGCATTTCGAAGAAGAATTTATCGTTCGAGAAGATAAAGCTGTTCGTGATGATGAGACGGTATTAGTAGTTCCTAGAACTATTCCAGCTTTAAAAAAAGATAACTTATCCAACGATTTTTCAAAACCAGCCATCTTATTTATCGAAGAAACTTCCCACAAAAAAAAAAAAACACGGGAAGAAAGAGAAGCAGAAATTGATATTCGTTGTGATAAACAATTTGAACAGTGGAAAAAGAATTATATTATTAGCGATTTTGAAAACCCAATAAATGGTTTTGCAAAAAAAATAGATCTTCCCTCTTCATGGATATTCATTACCAAAGGTAAGATCTTTTGGCTATCAAAATTAGAATTTTTAAACTGTCCAAAAGTGCTTGTATCTTTAAAAATATTGGAAGATTTAAATGTAAGAGGTTTTTTCAATGAAAATGAAATTCCCATTGAATAGTTCAATTGGATATTTGGAGAAGAAAAGCTATGTGATAAATGGTCTAAACTTGAGACAATGATTAGCCATTTGGATGGCTTTTCTGCTTCTGATATTCATGATGACTGCAATTTAAATTTAGATAAAATATCAAAACTACTGTTGAAATGTGCAGAAACAGAAAATAACCCACATTCTGAGAAATTTTAAGTTTTTGTATGAACAGATTCAATTAATGCAAATGAAACAGCCTTCGTATAGTGCAGAATTCCTTGCCTGGTCTTGTTATATATTTTAGTGTAATCCAAACAGCTACAATATTATACGTAACAGAAGGTATTTTATATTGCCTCATCCGTCATACTTAAGGAAGTTATCTCTGAAAATTGGCCGAGCAGATTCTGGATTGCAAACAAGTCACTGGATGTATTTGAAAAAAAAATGTGAAATTTTAAATGATTCTGAAAAAAATTGTCAATTTATTATTAGATAAGATATATATAAAACCACAAGTTTCGTATAAAAGTGGTCGTGTTTTAGGTTTTTCAGATAATTCACAGATGGAGGCCACAACTCTGCAAACATTTATGATAAGCTCTATATTATCAAAAAACAGAGATATTGTAGCAATGTTTCCCATAAAAAACTTATCATAACATCAATTATTAATGTTTACAAAACAAGTAATTGACCATGTACAGTCTTGTGGCTATCGAATTATAACTCTAATATCAGACAATAATAGAATTAACAGAAATATGTTCGAAATGCTTTGTGGTGGTGCATTAAAATCCTCATTTATAAACCCTACCATGCATAATCTTCCTATATTTATATTATTTGATATAGTTCATTTATTGAAATCTATACGAAACAACTGGTTCAATCAGAAAGATTCAAACCAAACATTTTTTATACCGTCATTTGAAAACTCAAATATTGTTTACAATTCCAGTGTTCTACATTTAAAAAAATTGTATGAAATAGAAAAAAATGATAATATTAAAATGGCTCCAACTTTATCAAGAAAAGTTTTATTTCCGTCTTCTATAGAGAAGCAGAATGTAAGTACTGCTATTAAACGTTTTGATGAAAAGACTTTAGCTGCTCTGCAAATTGAATCACAGAATAATAGAACTGGGTATGGAAAAGATGTCTTAGGAACTAAACATTTTATTGATATAATTTTAAAGTGGTGGAAAATTGTGAATGTTAAACACTCTAAAAAGGCCGTACAGTTTTGAGATGTATTTATGCAGCCTATAAGGACACCAGAAGATAAAAGCTTAGAATATTTATCACAGTTTTGTTCGTGGCTTATATCATGGAACGATTTTTGCCCAACAACAAAAAACTGTAAGTCACAAATTGGTAAACTGTCAAAAGAAACCCAAGTTGCTCTTCTCCATACAACAGCAACATTGAATGAACTTTCAAAGTATTTGTTAAAAGAATTTAAATTACCTTTTATTCTTTTAGGAAAATTTCAGACAGATAACCTTGAGGGACGTTTCGGTCAATTTCGACAAATGAGTGGCTGTAATTATAATGTATCATTACAGCAGATTATAGAGTCGGAAAGAAAACTAAAATTAATTAGTTTGCTTAAAATGCAGTCTTCTGAGAAAGGTTAATTTATTTTACAACATTTTTCTTGTAATGATATTGAAGATTTTAATGATTATCAACTTATTGATAAGGAATTTGTTGATGTTTTGCGTCAATCCAATGATGTTAATGTTACAGAAAAAGATATAATGTGTCTAATTTACATTTCTGGATATGTTTGTAGATCTGTATTGAAGCATATAAATTGTAATCTTTGCAAGAAAAAATTAATTCTTGACAAAGAATTAATAGTTGAATATAGTGAAGATTTTGCATACTTAGCTGCTATTGATCGAGGTGGTTTATTTTGGCCAACAGAATTTGTGCTTTTCATTAATACCTCTGCATTTAGAATATTATCAATCCTAATATCTGAAATGTATGAGAAATTATATATTTCATCAAAAAATCAACGTTCTATATTAATAAGTCTCATCACAGAGAAAGTTGAAAACAGGATTATTTGGGATGATAGTATTTGTGAGTGAGGCAAATCATTGCATGATTTGTTGAAAAGTTGTGCCACATGCATTTCCAATATATTGCTGAATAATTACTGTAAGGTTAAAAATAACAATTTAAAGGAAACCAATGACCAAAAAAGAAAAATGAGTAAATTAAATAATTCTGGAATTTAGGTGAATTTTTTACGTAATTTTAAAGTTAAATAATTAGTATTTACAAACTGTGTATAATTGAGCCATGGATATATATATGAAATTACCTGATCGCGAAAAAGTATATACCCTTTCCAAAGATGAACATTTCCATGTATAAAATAAATAAAATATCCAATAAAGAGAAAGATATGGCTTCAATTAGATAAGCTTTAAGATAAACAAATTGTAGATCATGATTTAAAAGTAATTTTGACTAAAACTAAAGCAGAAGAAAAGACGAGCGAGAACAATGAAAAAAGATTATGTAGTATGATGTATGAAATGATAGAAGAACTAAATTCAATAGAGGCTCATGAAGTCTGGAAATTAGTTGAAAGATCCATCAATAAGAAAATTACGATTTTTACAAAAACTACAAAATAAGATTTTTGATGTAAAAACTGCATATTTAAATGGATACTTGAATAAACCAATTTACATGGAACAACCACCTGGATTTAAATCAGATTCAGACTGTCAAGCATTAATAGATTGGATAAAAAACCAAAACAAAGTAGTAGTTCAAGGCACATTAATCGAAATCCTTTGCCGTAAGCCAAAACAACTGGCTAAATCATGTTTATTTTTGTAGACCTCAAATCAGGGGCTACAATGATAAGCCTGTTTTGGCATTCATATTTCAAAAATTTGAATGGCAAACTTCTTGTTGATGTGAATTAATGATGTTTAACTTAATAATTAATATCTTATAACGTAATGATTTGCTGGATTTTTCATTGCTTAATACTGCATGCATCTTTTACTATTTGTCTATTATTAAATAAATTTACAGTGTATATTTAATCAGATGTTCTTTCATAAGAATTTTTTATAGCATGATATGGTGCTCATTGGGGTAGATTGCATAGTTATGATCTCACTTTATTTTCAGGGAATTTTATAATATTATTTTTGGATATGCTACAAGATTTCTCGGCTAATCTTTGGAATATGGTAACAGGTAGTTTGGCGACATTTTGGTATGGCGATAAAGGTTACTAGCTAGGACTTTAGCAGTGTACGTGGATAAAGTCAAGAGTGTGCGCCATGCCATTTTTGTGCAATTCTGGGATGTTTTTTTAAGTGAAAATAGGCCGACATGTACATGGATACCGTGCATGTGCTATTCTTAAAAATGCGGCAAGCAGTGGGCGTTTCTGCACTTTCTCCCAATTTCGCACCTAATCTTCGTCATGATTAAGCACTTTTGTTCCATAAAAGTTCTAATATAAGCGTAATTAAATGTTGAGTTAAAAAAAAAAAAAAACATGCCTTTACTCTGAGAAAACAAAATGGCATCCAAAACAAAACTAGTAGGTTGCTGTAGCGGGGTTGGTCGCCAAAAAATCGCCAAGTTACCATAATGCAAAGATTAAACGATTTCTCGTATAATGTTCATGCTTTAAAACATCTTTAAAATAAAACTTTTTTCCTCATATACAGTCAAAAGTCGTTAATCCGGACTCGTCGGGACTTTGGCAATTCCGGATTATCGATTTTTCCGGATTATAGATCATCAGTTTAAATCTCAAAAGATGACATGCAGGAATTCTAAAATTAAAAATATGAAACCTTAATTTATGAAATAAAGAACAATTATAATCTAAAGTGTATCAAAATTTACAAAAAAAAAAAGCTTTATATTTATTTGTTTACTTTATTAAACATTTCTTTCAATGTAAGTTGTTTTAAGTTGCTTCGTTTTATGTGATAATACTTTCTCTTTAATTCTATAAACAGACACAATTTCTTGTTCAGTTACAAAGTTCCGCTGTTCAAGTCCCGTTAATTATTGTGTCGAGAATACCGACTAACTTGTCAATCGAAATTTTTTCGTTTTCACTAACCTCTCTGTCACATTCTTCATGTCTTTATCCATTTTTTGCAGCAATTTCACTTTTTGTTTGATGGACATCGAAACATACTTTCGTTTTGTATGATCCTTTGGAAGCTCCAGAATCGGAAATTCTATTTGACATAATCGAAAGTTCAAGTTTACTTTTATAAAATTGCTCTTACAGTCTGCAAAAAATAATAATCCGGATCCAATTCGAAGATTAAGGAACAACGCAATCATCAACATTAACTGAAATAGATAATTAGATAATTTTAGATTATGCCGTCCGTTATACATAAAACGTGCACGCAAAAACGTATTCTGTGCTTGCGCACACGCATATGCACAGTGGTAAAATGTCTTACGCGCACGCGTAAACGCCTATGCGCATGTGTCAACGCGGCGCATGCGCAGAAAGTTTTTAGCTTTGAGGGCCGGATTATAGATCATTCTGGATTATGGGTGTCCAAATTAACGACTTTTGACTGTATTTCCCAAAATGTTCACCTGTACGTTTATAATTAAAAAGTACCGGTACTTACGTATTATCGCAACCAGGTCAAAATTCGCATAAATTGCGAAATTTGGCAACCCTACATGTTATACGTAGTTTTGTAAAAAGAGCATGTGGAGATTCACAAAATTTTCCTGCATTTTCGTGCAAATTTTTGTAATTTATGAGAAAATAGCAGTGTACATGGATAAAGTGAAGAGTGTGCGTAATGCCATTTTTGTGCAATTCTGGGATGTTTTTTTAAGTAAAAATAAGTCGATGTGTACATGGTTATGGCGAATACGGTTTTTAATCAGTGCTAAAAGCAATAGCCAAAAGATTTCCGCCGAAAAAATAATTCTGCAACTTATTCAAATTCGAAACCGGAAGGGTTTAATTGCTATTTTATATTTTAAAAGAAAATAATATAAAAAAAACTGTATTAAAATTATCTGTAATTAATAAATGTACATTTTCTTTCTATTCATACTTTTTTACTCAAACTTAAATAGCGTCAACCTGGTTGCGATAATACGTAAGTACCAAAGTACCTTAAGATATTAGATTGAATGTTGAAACGTCGTTATGAGAAAGAAAAAAAATTGGCTTTTGCTTCAATAGGATTGCATGTAAAATCATAAATGTAAATCAAAATTTTATTAAAATTAATATGTTTATGAATTTTGTTATGAAATATCACATATCTTTTTAATATTTAAGCAGTATAAATCAATCTAATTAATTTAAGCAATACAAATTAATGTAGTAGTATGTGGTGTACAAAGAGTTTAAATATTTTTAAAAGAAAAAAAAAAAAAGAAGAATGTCTAAATTAATTGAATACTAAGCGTCTGTAAACTATATCCATGTTGGCATATAGAATGATATAGATGATATATTGTGATATCAGTGAGTCGTAGAAACTTATTCAAGTTTGAAGTTTATTTTTGTGGACCTCACATCAGAGTCTACAATAATAATGTTCCATTATTAACATTTAAAAAATTCAAATGACAACTTATTGCAGATGTGAAATGATAATTTCAACTGGCTAATCAGTATCTTATACTATCGTAATGACTCTCAGGATTTTTCATTGCTTAATATTGTGATTTTTAATGAGATGTATTAAGAGTGTATTTTTAATCAGATTTTCTTTCATACGAATTTTTTGGAGCATGATATGATGCTCATTGGGATTGATTGCATAGTTATGATCTTGCTTTTTTAAGAGAATTTGAAATATATTTTTGAATATTCTGTGTAATGTTTTTGCTATAAAACATCTTTAGAATGAACCTTTTTTTCAATATGTAGACTAAACTTCAGATATACTTTTAATATATTAATAAGATTTATGTATTTCACTTAATGTCCACATGTGTATTTATTATTAAAAAGCATCTTAGGTTCTCTGATTGAATCTTGAAAAATCTTTATGGGAATGAAGAAAAGAGAGTTCATTTTGCTTCAATATCATTGCACCGAAAAATAATTATAAAGCAATATTTTATTATATTAGAATTAATGAATTGATATTAATTTTATTATGAAATACTATATATGTTTGTTTAGTAGTCAAGCAGTATAAATCAGTCTTCACAATTTAAGCAATATAAAATCATCTGAGAGCATTAACATATTTTTTCTTTTTATTACAAAATGAAAACATCTCATGTTTAGTTCATTACATATGTTATATTTTCATTGATATTAACATACCGTATCATTTTTATAAATAATTTTGTGTCCATTTTATTTCTGTATAAAAGTTCAGATATGTTTCAGTTTATTTAAATCAGCTCTGCTATATTTACAATATCACTCGAATCTTATTTTTATTTTCTGTTTGATAAATCGGTAGAACGGTATTTAGTATTTAAATATCCATCATTACGATGTAATATAGTACGTTATTATTCCTAAAATTCGAAATATTAGTTGTAAAAATTAATTTAACTTGACTTGAGTTTGAAATAAAACGCTGCGTACTACATAAATGAATCAGTCGGCTGCGTCTACCGAGGAACGATCGCCTTCGATTGTGACGTCACAAATCGGTGGAGCAGGCCTGTAGATATCTAGTTGGCCTTGATTCGCACCAACATCAGCCACGATTGCGCATTGAGTTGTCAGATCCGCCAATAAAACCCAATCGAAAGGAACGGAGTTTACGTACGCGAACTGTTTTACTGAACCTTTTTTTTAAAAAAAGGCGGGTTTCTACCTTGGCTTAGTTTATCATTTTTTAAACGTTGGCGACTTTCAAAAGTTTACAAAAGAAAATGAGTTCCTTTTTTTATAAAAAGAAGGAACACATTTCCTTTTATTAAAGTATATATAAAAAAGGGCAGATTTTTATGTTCGCAATGTTTATCCTTTCCTTGAACGGTTTGAATAGTTTTAATGACTGATTTAGGGGGGGACAAATCTTGTTTACATTTTTTGTACTTCTTAGAATACATTTAGCTTTAAAGATGTGTTTTGCGCAATCAAATTTGTTCCTCTTTGAAAAATTTCGTCCGATAAAAGATACTAAAAATTAGACAGAGGATTTCTGTGTAAAAAATTTAGACATAAAATAAGCATTTTCAGAACCCAAAAAGTGCTTCAAAGAACTTTGAAATATTAGTACACATTAATCAATTAAATTGAAATAAATAATGGGATGTAATTTAAAAGACATAAATAATTTAATGTAAGAGATTTTGATTTAAAAATTTGTACATACAAATGATTTATCATATATTGTATGGTTTTATTTTATAAATAACTTTGATTTTGAAAAATGGCTTTTGAACCTATAAACCTGTGTGGATACTGAAAACGTGATGAATATATAAGAATATTATCATTTTCAGTAAGTTTTCTTATTGATTAATAAATTCTGATAGTCATATGCTATAAGAATAGGGTCTACGTTTGCATAAAAATTCCTCTGTTAAATAAAAGAGTTTGAGTAATTTCTGTAGCCTTATTGTCAATACAGTAAAGATTTTTTAACTAATTACTCGTCTTCGCTTGCAGTTAGAACCATCCCTATTTTATCTAATCATTTCCTGAACATTATCATGTATATAAATTGACCTCGTCTTTGTAACTTATTACTTGCAAATTATTTTCTTGCTGGTGAACTGTTGACAACCCTTTCTATTGCTGAGTTAGGGTTAACAACCTTCGCTCTCACTACCGCCTGCCTTACGGAAATTGGCGTAAAACGCTGGTACCTGCGCTGATCGTGCGCGTGCGCATACGTAGGTGGTGTGAATAGCCTGTTAGCTATTCGCACCGTCGGTGCGATTAGCCACTGCGGTAAATTTCTGCGCTTAAATTGAAACATGCTTGTGCAATATGAATTTCTGTAGAGAAAATTTTTCTGAAAATACTGCAGATGCTAACTAAATACATACCAAATATTAACATTTTAGCATGTATAGCTTTTCAATATACTCTTGTGTTTATTTTAAATCACTGCGAAATATATGAGATTTCACTTTTAAATTAATTCTTTTAATATTTGCAGTGCATTTCATGTAATAATTAGTGTTTTGTGATTTAATTTCGTCATTGTATTAGAAAAAAAATTAATATTTGTTTCTCTATATATTATTCAAATGAATAATTAATTAATTTAAAATTACGAACATTTTGTAATAAATGTGACAACTTGTATTATTTTATTGTATATCTGAAAGGAATCTGGTTTAAATATAAAATATTACACAATCTTTGGATGGAAAAACTATCATGTAATATATTTAAACAAAAGATCTGCTGGAAGATTTTTTTTTTTTTTTTAGTTTTTGCATGTTCAGAATTTTTAATGTGTATATAATTTTGTTCTGAATAGTTTTGGAAAATATATTGCACACACACTAAATTTAAGTAAAAAATTTTTATCTTGCGAAATGCACTCAAATTTTAATACGAATGAGCCCTTGTGAAGCTGCCAAGGTATTTTCATAGAAAGGTAATATCAATTTAAGGCTTAAAAATGACTTCAAAGATGGATTCCAGGCTTTTCTAGTGTAGATACGAGCCAGTTTACCCAGAAAGTCCTTCACAAAGACATCCATCGTTTTAAGTTGATAGCCCTTAAGCGTTATAATCAAATAAATTAAACCAAGCTTTGGTAAGGATGTGATATTGTTTCTTCCTTATTATTATGGATCTTGTTTTTTAAAGGTGTCAAGATTTTTGATAAATCACCAATTTAAACTATTCTGAAACATCTGGCAGCCCCAACAATGATGATATACAGTTTGCTTATAATGAGAAGAGCTTGGAGGAGATCATGTGATCATATATCTTACCATGCAAATATTAATAATTCATAATCACTCAGAATTCTCTCATTACAAGAAGAGCTCTCAGTATTCTACATGTTAATGAATTTTATTTATATTTTAATCTTAAAATTCTTAATTTACTGAGAAGTAAGGAAGATGTTTGCTATATGTTTCTTTCAAGAAATGCACATATTTTACATCACATTCGAATATGCAAAAATGGATATTAAATAAAATTTGACATCAGTGGAAGCATTTAGAGGTGCAGCTTGAAAATTTCCATATGAAAGAAAAGTATATGTTTTAACAGCTGGTTTAGTGGTTTTAGAATACTGTTTGTAACAGCATAAAATGAAAGAAACACTAGAAAA
Organism: Stegodyphus dumicola; assembly: GCF_044657685.1. NCBI lineage: Eukaryota > Metazoa > Arthropoda > Arachnida > Araneae > Eresidae > Stegodyphus > Stegodyphus dumicola. The sequence continues at coordinate 218,301,336 of NC_140771.1, forward strand.
ATGTGACTATTCACTGAAACATTTTTACGAGAGAGATGTATTCTCTGTATAAGATCCGCCAACCAAATATGTGAATAGGTGGCCCTGAGAAAATTTTGAACATAGCGGAAAATCTGTTCGTACAGCAAAAAACCAAAACTGGCATGATTCTTCCACAATGCTGTATATATGACAAGTTATGCCAAAAAACTGAAAAATTCTTTCTCGCGCAGTTTCGAAATAGACAGCCATCCACATTCATGCCAAAACTTGTCGACCGTCTACAAGAGGGAGTAACAATTTATTCAAACTTCTGGTGAGAATATAAAAGACAGGAACTGGTAAATACCAGCTTAACAGACATTTTTCTGTGGACAATAAATTTCATTTTCTTAATCTAACTACAGCTACTCATATATAAAATATAGAAGACTGTGGAGCTCGGCTAAGTGGTGGAATAAAAATCGAAGAGGCATTTTCATCATGAATCTTACTTTGCAGAGTTAATATAGCAAAAATCTTTGAGACCTTGGAATGCTTCTTATGCCATATTAAAAGCAATTGAGGAAACAGGGCAGCAACAAAGTCTACATGAGACATGAGCTTGGCAATAATTCTGATGCCAGCTTGATGTTTAAAAAAATGAAAGCTGCAATACTAAAGAAGTATTGTAACATTTTTAAAAGTAAGGTTCTGTTTATAATTCAGTTCATTTCATTGCCATATCAGTATGTTTTCATTTTGATGTCCTCCAATTATGAATGTCTTTTAATTTCTTTTTAAAATATAGAAATGTGTCATTACTCTGTATTACGTATGTTTTAGTTAATGTCATAAACCTCTATGCTACATAATGTCATAAACGTTATGTTATAATGTTTATGACATAATGTAGCAGGGACTTAAAAACTTACTGATGTCTCCTCACAGGAAATTTCTAAATCTATAAATGTCTGAGCAGAAAGAGGCTGTGTTTAAGTAGATAAAGGATTTTTAACTGGTTGGTGAGGGCGTTATTTTAATAGCCACTGTATTGCCTATTAAACACATAATTTATCTATTTCTGTATAATATTTGGCACTGTTCTTTTATCAGGACCTAATTCAGAAATGTAGATATGTTATGCATGTATATATGTATGTACATATATTTATGTTCATATATTTAAGTATGAATGTATGTGTATACACATACACATATATGTGTGCATACATACATGTATGTGTATACACATACACATATATGTGTGCATACATACATGTATGTGTATACACATACACATATATGTGTGCATGCATACATTTGTTAATCTGGTCCCGATAATAGAACAGTACCTAACAGTGGCGGCTCGTAATAAGCACTGTGAAACTGCAGCACCCCCTATTTCCACTTATTATAATTTTTAATATTTAATATAGTGTGCCCTTTAGTCTTTAATTCTTTCTTTATACTTTTACAATACATAATCTTTAAACTTTATGTCAGAAGCCATCCCCTACTTTGTGAAAAAGGTACGAAATTCTTTGTTTGGAACTGCGCACTTCACAGTTCCAGCGACGTGGTGTTTGGCTGTCCTGCGCATGCGCGCACAGAAAACAGCACGCGAGACGGGTAGCGAGAAGAGCACTGTCGCTCTTGCAGTGCCGAAATTCTGGCATGTTGTTGCAAACGTGATTTCTTTTTACTTCGCGCGTGCGGTATTCCTCCACAAGGTGGAACTTCATCATAGGGACCATAAACAGAGTTCATGAAAATTTGCAACCTTTAAAAAATTGCCTTACTGAAATTCAATCAACATCAAATGCAGATCAAACTATTGCAAAAGCAACAAGAATTAAAAAAAAAAAAAAAAAAAAAAAAACCTATATGATGATAATTTCAAGTTTTGGTTAGAGCTTTTTTATCAGATGTCTCATGTTGAAATAATATACAACTAAATGCAATCCAGAGAAATTAGTGTGTTGCTTAAAGTAACGAATATATAATAAATTTCAAAACTGCTATTTTAGAATTAAGAAACTCAAAGTTCTGTAAGAATTCTTCAAAGACACTGATGGCAGAAACTAAGGAAATATGTCACTTTATAACTATGTATTGATATAAATGCACAGATATTCTTCCACTAAACACTTAGCAGCTGCTAAATTGTTAAACAAGAAATGCTTCGCTAGTTTTAGGAATGAACATTCTACAGAAGAAATAGTACCGACCACTAAAGCATATTTAATGAGTGACAAAGAAAAGCTTGAAACTGAACAAAAAGTATTCTATTGTAGGTCTGATGTCCATGAATACTGCAAATTAATTGAGCTACTGAAATTTATCTTCGAAAATAATCTAGATGATGTTCTTAGTGAAATTACGAAACAGATAAAAATTCTCTTGAGAGTTCCCATGATTACATCAGAGGCAGAACGCTGCTTTTCAACATTGAAAAGAATGAAAACTTTTCTAAGAAGCTCTAGGAATTCGGAAAGACTAAATGCGCTTGCATTGATTTCAATAAGGAAAAATTTCCTCAGTTGTCATCCAGAGATGAAGGAGAAAATTATTGATCTTTTCGCGCAAATTAAAATAAGAAAAATGGATTTCGTTTTTGAATGAATAGACAAAGATTGAACTGTAACAATTTTGGTTAAAGTAAGTAAGAAATGTTTAATTTTTTTCTTGTAAGATTTCATGAAGTTTCAAAATAAATTTTCTTTTTATATTCCTTTTAGACAATTTTAAAACAAAGGTTAAATTTTTTGGAACAGCACCCCCACTAATTCTAGGCACGAGCCGCCACTGGTACCTAATATTTTGCCAGTTGATTTTTTTGGGGGTACACCTCCACCGATAAACCATGAGAATATATTGATGAAGCAACGCACCATGTCGCCAAAAAGCATTTACGTGGGAACCCATGATGTCACCAAAAAATATTTATTGTTCAACCCGGGCATATGTATAGCATTCTCCCAGATGGTTTTTCAGTAGCATGACTGCAGATTATGATCCCTCCAATGGGAATTTTAATGTTTTAGCCTAGTGGTGGACAGCATAGTGTAGTTTTGATTGTTTCGGTCAAAACTCATATTTAGCTTTCTGCATGAATAGACTGTAATGTGGCTTGCTTTAAAGACATCATGCGCCTTTTTCTTCTTTCTGATTTAGAATTTTAATACCAAGTTTGTAATATTCTCAGATGTTTCCTTACCTGAAAACAGATGACTGTGTATATGGTGAGAACAAAAGCACAAAAACTTAGATGTATATGTGTGTTGAATTGGATTATTCAATTATGGCAAAGCACACGAGGGCTATCTGCCTAAAGGGAGGGATGCCTTCGTGGAGGACTTTCTAAGGGAAACTGGCTCGTATACACGTTGCACATGGGGAAAACCATGAAAACGCCCATGCAGCCAGCCCGTTCGCGGGATTCGAACCTCGGACCGAACTACCAATGTTCAGCGTCTTTACCGCTCGTGGGCTTTGTATATGTGTGTTATATAGAAAAAGGAGAATATAGAGAAATAAGTGGCAGTGGATGAATCGTTGCAATAGATATAATATTTATTTCCAATGATGCAAATAAGCTATTACAGTTAATAGCCTGATGACCTTACAGAGTATGGATGTCTAGGAATGTGAAACGGTCAATAACATATATTACAGATAATGAGTAATTTTCTCTATAGTTCAAGAAATTTTTAAAAAATACCTTAAAATGTGTGATGATTTACCATAACTGTGATTAGGTTTTTTTTTTTTTTTAATATGACACAAGTACACAAGGGCTACATTGCTAAGGACAGGGATACCTTTGTGGAAACCTTCCTAAGGGAAACTAGCTCATATTCATGTTACACATGGAGAAAAACAACCATGCAGCTAGCTCATTTGAGTGTGTTCAAACCTGGGTTGAACTACTAGTGTTCAGTGGTTATAACTTCCCAATGATTGGTGAGACCCATATTTAATGTGTATTAACAATATTTTCCTGCTACTGAAATGGCTCACAATAGGCAGTTGGTAAAACTGATGAGTGTTGTTAGTTCAACCCACTTTAAATCCCAGTAAATGGATTGACTGTATGAGAGTGTTTTTTTTTTTTTTTTTTTTTTTTTTTTTTTTTTTTATATCTGTAAAATGGAAGCGAGGAACTTTTCTTATAAAAAGGATTCCACAAAGGCATTCTTCCTCTTAGGCAAATAGCTGTTCAGTCCTTTGTTATAATTTAAATAATGCAGTGTTAATTTGTAAGTATAATTATGATCCAAACAGAACTATATTCAATAATTTAAAAACTTAAAATTATAATTTTAGAAAAAAGAATAGCTTGTTTATAGACTGTACCAATTGCATTAATAGAAAAATACAGAATAATTTCTTTAAAACACGAGGTATCATATTTCCCTTCAGAGTTTATATTCTATAAACATTAATGTAATAGTAATATTAAATACAGCAAATGCTTAGCAGTACATAACAAATCTTTCCAAGTTTACGTTATGAACTATCAAACAGAAGTATTTACAAAGATAGTTCATGCATACTGCAACAAATTTTGAAGAGACTAATTGTCTGTGTGATGCAAACCGTTTTGTTATATTATTTGATATAGGCTAGTCAAAACTAGGTTACAAAAGGAGGTATAATACCTGTTTGGCATGTACAAAATTTGAAGAAATTTTTTATATACCACAAGGCACATTTTTGCAGAATTTGTGATAGTTAACTTGTAGGGTTTATATTTATTTTAACTAACATTTATTTTAAGTTTAAACTATCTTTCCTGTCAAGCCTTACTTTCCCCTGGAACTGCCAATGCCAGAATATGTAAATTTGAGTAGAACGCGCAAGCATTCAAATTATCAGCAGAAGTATTATGATTTAAATAGAAGGAAACAAGTTCGGTGTGTGATATTCTTACTTAGCGAGCGCGGAAGTAGTTAGCGAGAATTTGAAGGACCCCGCGTTTCGGCCTATGTGCTTGGCGGGAAGTAGTGTTCCAGTGAGCTTCAAGTCTGCTGAATTAGCAGCGGTAAAACGCGGTGAGTTAGTTATTTTAGAGAGCCTCGTAGTTAGAATCTTGTCTTTAGTTTCTTTTCAGGTTATTATTTTTATTTGACTGCCGAGTTGGCACCGTCTGTAAGCGTCAAGAGGACGCAATTGTAATTTATTACGTTGAATAAAAAGGGACTTAAACCCTTTACAAGACTCTGTGTTTTATACAGCTTTCACAGTCACCTCTTGGTTGCGTGCAAGTTGGAGGCGCGCAACGTTATATTGGCGCCCGAACACTTATCGAACTGAGATGGCCGAAAATTGGATGGAAGCCGCTGGACAACACCAAGAAATGACAACTCAGTTAGAAGGATTTGGATACCTGGTCCAGACTTTGAGAGCATCAATCAAGCCAAACGTCCATTTCGACGGAAAAAATTCGGTGGCGGTATTTCTAGAAGGTCTAGAAAACCACTTTCAGCTGTACCCTGTGCCTGAAAGACAAAAAGTTGCCATCGCCACATCAGCACTAAGAGGACAGGCCGCGCTATGGTGGAAAAACATAGGCAAATTTTTACTAGGTGAATTTGGAAGCCCGACGTATACATTTGAAAATTTCAAAAAATCGTTAGTAAAGGCCTTCCCCATAGTGAAAGATCGCGCACGGCTGGAAGCCGAACTATATAGTTTCTATCAACGGGATACAGCACAATTGACGGACTTTATTTTACGAAAAATCAAGCTAACGGATATGCTGTATGGAAAGAAACCCGATGCGGAGATAATTGAAATAATATTACCAAGATTGTTACCCGCTGTCCAAGACTACTTTGAAATTAGAAACCCAAGCACATTGCAGGAACTTTTCGAGTTGGCGGTGAAGTTTCAAAATCGCAGAATAGCGGAAAAAGCGAGAGGGGAAACATATTCTCAAAGTACCCGAAGGAAATCTTCAAATGAGGAAACCAGAAATGGAAATCGCTCTTATGGGGGAAAGAACTATCAAGCTAACGCATCGAAATTCGAAGGTCAAGGCCCAAAAAGAAAATTTGAAAATAAACATCCGCATACCCAGAAGACACAGATTGAAAAGAAAGCTTTAAACGAGTAGAGGGGCCTGTGAAAGGGAGGGTCCAGACCCCGGAAGTTTTAAAAAAACCCTCAAATAGACATTTAAACACCGTCATCGTAAAAAACTCACAGCTACCAATTATACAAGTCCTGGTTGGCGATGTACCAGTCGAAGCCCTCATCGATACAGGAGCAGAAGGAAATTTTATGAGTGAAAATTTCTTCAAAAATAATTTTTATAGGATACGATTATTTAAAACCAGAAATACGGAAATTATAGCGGCGCAAGGAAAAACATGTCACTGCATCGGGAAATTATCATTAAACTTACAGTTAAAAGAGGAAAATCTCAAAGTATTAATTTTTGTGGTGAAAGACCTGCAACACTTTCTTATTTTAGGTACGGACTTTTTAAGGGCCGCGAGGGCCAAATTAAATTTTCAAGATAGTTCCGTGGTGTTGGAGATGGACCAGAGGGTGGTGGAACCTGTGGAGACACCTGAATTGGACCTTAGCCATCTGAATGACCATGAAAGTAAAGCAATACAGCAAGAGGTGAGTAATTTTTCTCATTTGTTTTCAGAAAAACCAGGAAACTGCCAAATAATAACACATAAGATTCAATTAAATGCCGAAAAACCTTGTAGGACTAAGCCATACCGTTATGACAAACAAAAAGACTTAATCATCGAAGAACATATTCAGGAGATGTTAAAGAATAAAATAATAACGCCCATAAATAGTGAGTACGCGAGTCCAGTCGTACTATGTAGGAAAAAGAACGAGTTTCCTCCTTCGGATAAAAGGGCTTGGAGGTTTGCTATTGATTACAGAAAACTAAATAGTATTACCAAATTTCCAGTTTACCCTTTGCCGGTTATAGACGAGATCATTAGACAGATCAAATCGACAAGATATATGTCTACTTTGAACTTAACGTCTGGCTACTATCAAATAGCTATGAGACCCGAAGATATACATAAAACCGCGTTTATAACAAAATCGGGCACATATGCATTTTTACGCATGCCCTTTGGGTTGTGTGGGGCCCCATCAACATTCCAGAGAGCTATGGACATTGTTCTAAAGCCTGTCCTAGGAAAATCAACTTTAATTTATCTAGATGATATAATTATAACGAGTAGTACGTTGGAACAACACATTAATGACCTCGAACAAGTTTTTAAATTATTAAAAGAGGCCGGTCTTACAATTAACGCCTCAAAATGCAAGTTCGCAACTAAAGAACTTAAATATCTCGGTTATAAAATTTCGCAAAAGGGTATAGAAACGCAAGATTCAAAAATAAAAGCTATTAAGAATTTCCCACCGCCCAACACCGCCAAGAAACTTTCATCTTTCCTTGGATTATGTTCTTACTATCGATCTTTCATAAAAGATTTCGCTAATATTGTTGAACCACTCTTAGTAATCAAAAGAAAAAGGGCTAAGTTTACGTGGACAGCGGAAGCTAACACAGCTTTTGAAAGATTAAAAGAAGCGCTTATTAATGCCCCTGTTTTAAAATTCCCTGAGGGGGACGAAAACCTGGAAATTGCGGCAGATGCGTCAGACTATGCGGTGGGTGCGGTTCTTATGCAAAATAACCATCCGCTGGCATTTTTTAGTAAAACGTTGAATCAGACACAAAGGAATTATACAGCTACAGAAAGAGAAACATTAGCCGTATTAATGGCTGTACACAAATTTCGAGTTTATTTCGGCAAATCGCCAGTAACAGTCTTTTCGGATCACGCGGCTGTTGGTAGACTTTACTCGGGGAAAACCCTAACGCCCAGGTTAATAAGATGGGCTTTAAAACTCCAAGAATATAATATCACAATAAAATATAAACCGGGTAAGGAAAACAATGTAGCTGACGCACTTTCTCGTATAAAACTGGACGATGAAGGAAATGAACTTAAATGCGCTGTGTTGACTTCAAAAATTTTAGATTCTAGAGATACGGTTATTACTGAACTGAAAGCTGATCCTGAATTTGGAAATATCTATGCTTATTTGAAAGACCCCGAAAGCTTTGAGCATACAGATATCGATGCGATAAGAAATAGAGCAAAAAACTATGAAATAATAGATAATTTATTATTCTATACGAAAACAACAAACGAAAATCTTGAGTATAAGCCAGTCATCCCAGCCTCGCTTCGATTAAGCATTTTGAAGGAGTTGCACGAAGAAAAAACAGCGGGCCACCTCGGGGTCAGAAAGACTATAAAAAGGGTACGCGAGGCGGTATATTTCCCGCAATTATACAAAATAGTAACGGCGTATGTCAGGTCCTGCAATCAATGTCAGTTAATAAATGATATTAATTACAGCCCGGCCGGGTACTTAAATAGCATTCGCGCTACATTTCCGAATGAAATTTTAGGCATAGATCTCCTTGGTCCCTTCCCCCAGAGCGAGTTAAATAAAAATCGTTTTCTTTTAGTAATAGTAGATCATTTTTGAAAATGGATAGAAATTGTTCCTCTTAAACGCGCGTCAGCCAAAACAGTCGCAGATGCATTCTTACACAGATACATTTTAAAATACGGTGCACCGATAAAAGTCATTAGCGATAACGGAAAACAATTCATTAGTCAAATATTTGAAAACATATGCAATGGACTTGGCATACACCATATCAAAATGGTTCCGTATAGACCACAGGCTAACATAGCAGAAAGAATTAATAAAAACATAGTAAAAATAATTCGCAGTTACGTGAGCACACATCACAAGCGCTGGGATGGCTACATAAATGAATTAGCTTATGCTTTAAGAACGGCACATCATGATACTACGGGAAAAACTCCAGCAGAATTATTTTTAGGCAGAAAGTTACGCCTTTAGATAAATTATTCTTTGTGCAACAAAGAGAGCAGGAGTTTAAACAAAAAGATGTGCAAAAGTTGATTGATCAGGCGCTTAAAACCTCGGATACGGCAAGAAATAGGCAGAAACTATATTACGATAGAAAACGCCGTGAAGCAGATTTTAAAGTTGGGGATAAAGTATTGAAGCGGAAATTTTCTTTATCAAGTGCCCCAGACAATTTTATGGCATGCTAGCTCCAAAGTTTGAAGGCCCCTATGTAATTCAGGAAATCAAAGGAGTAGTCTTATATCTTAAGAACGAGCGAGGGGAAATCTGTAAAGCAAGTCTTGACCAAGTGAAAAAATACTATAATCCAAATGATTTTGAAATCCTTAAAAGTTTCTTGCAGGACTCAAGTCTAAACGAAATAGAAGGTCCAGAGACTACAACAACTATTCCACCACCCAAGAAACAGAGAACTGAAGAGAGACCTAGCCCTTCTACAACCCGGACGTCGGTATCAAAAAGAAAAAATAATTTTCAAACTCCAGCGTTTAAGAAAAACAAAAATACAGATGCACCGGGTAAAGAAACCGTGGTAAAGAGAAAAACACCACCTACAAAAGATTGTAGGAAAAATTATACATCAAGGAGAACGCGCACACGGCCACAGAGTCAGGTGCCAGCAAGGCCGCCGTTCCGGAAACTGAAACGCCAACAGGAGGCACAAAAATACGAGGAACAGAAGAAATTCAAGAAGGACTCCAGACCGGAGGACGTCAAGACCAGCCGTCCCAGGGAGAAACGGAAAGGCCAACAATCAGACGATTACTCCGTCAAGAGGCCAGCATGTAGAGGACGCAAAAGAAAAAGTCAGGTGGACGACACTCTAAGGGCAGTAAGGAGAAGATTAACATCCATAAAACCTCTAACTTGGGACCAATTCTGCCAAAAACGAATGACGGAGTTTCAAGCATCGAAAACTCAAAGATAAGTTAAAACCTTCTATAATTTTTTTTCTCTTTTGTTCCGAAATGTTATGCATAAGTACGAAGTTCTATGTTTTGACGAAAGTCAATATGTCTCGGTTGAGACTTAGTTTTGTTTTACTTTATTTAGCTAAGGCAAAAGTATTATTTTCTTTAAGTGTAAAAGCTAAAAACAAGCATTTTCTGTTGGTCGAAAGACTAATTCTGTTATGTTAAAGCCAAAATTTGGCCGAAGATAAAAATAACTTCGTATTCTTGTACTAATAAGAATTTTAGTTTCAGTGCCGCCAGCTTGGCGAAGAATGAGTAAAGTAAAAATTTATTTTCTCTTATTCATTTTATGGTAAATTGTAAAAAGCATATGTATTAAAATTTTGTAAATGTATGTAAATACTTCAATGTTATGTAAAAGTAGAATTTAGTCTAGAAGCATAAAATTGTAGATGCTAAAAGTGAATGCTTAAAAGCAATGAAGTCAAAATTTAAGTAGTAAATTGTAGATAAAGTCATGCTTTAGAGCGAAAGCCTGCATGTTTAAAGATGAATGAGGGGGAAGTTAGAATGAATGTGTTTTGTAGGGTTTTCCACCTACATTTGAATTTTTAAGACTATTAAAGTAGCTCATTGAGTTGTAGAATGTCGAGTAAGGTGTGTCTATTTGGTCGTTGAATTCTAACAAATCATGGTGGTTAGGGGAAGTGTTGTAAGACTAAAACACGAATATTCCCGTTTGACACCACACATGGTGGAGAGCCAGGGTAAAGTTAAATTAATGCTTGAAAAATTGAATGAATGTGAAGTAAGCAATAACTAAGAAAAACGAATCGTTTAAAAACAAAAATTTATTGTGTCAAGAAAGTGTAAATTATAATGTATGTAGAAAGATACTGATACTTATTCCTTCCAGATGCTGGAAAGAAAGACCAAGATTGATTGATGAAGTCCAGGAAAAGTTGCTGTAAGAAGAGAGCTTTATAACGATCAACAGAATTTTAGTATATAATTTGTTACCTAAGATTATTTTGTGTAAAGGATGTTCTCGCCAGTTAGTTCAGAATTAGAGAAACTTACAACAGGTCGTTTGTAGGACCTGCATCCAAGTTTTCCAAATTCTGGCAGCGGCAAATGTAGGGTTTATATTTATTTTAACTAACATTTATTTTAAGTTTAAACTATCTTTCCTGTCAAGCCTTACTTTCCCCTGGAACTGCCAATGCCAGAATATGTAAATTTGAGTAGAACGCGCAAGCATTCAAATTATCAGCGGAAGTATTATGATTTAAATAGAAGGGAACAAGTTCGGTGTGTGATATTCTTACTTAGCGAGCGCGGAGGTAGGTAGCGAGAATTTGAAGGACCCCGCGTTTCGGCCTATGTGCTTGGCGGGAAGTAGTGTTAATCGTTCCAGTGAGCTTCAAGTCTGCTGAATTAGCAGCGGTATTGTAAAACGCGGTGAGTTAGTTATTTTGAGAGCCTCGTAGTTAGAATCTTGTCTTTAGTTTCTTTTCAGGTTATTATTTTTATTTGACTGCCGAGTTGGCACCGTCTGTAAGCGTCAAAAGGACGCAATTGTAATTTATTACGTTGAATAAAAAGGGACTTAAACCCTTTACAAGACTCTGTGTTTTATACAGCTTTCACAGTCACCTATTGGTTGCGTGCAAGTTGGAGGCGCGCAACGTTATAAACTATAAATTTTTGAAACCCTAGTCCGACCTTGGCACCAAATTAGCACCATTACTGTAGAAGTACATGCCGGACCATCTTTCAAAGTATATGCCAGTTACCTCATTGTGGTTACGGTGCATGTGTTGCTGTTAGTGATAGTTTATTTGAACAGTTCTTATAAATGTTAAACATTATTCATTATTAAAATCATATTTTGTTCTCCACACTTTTATTTATTGAGTATTTAAATTTTGAAACAATCATGGATTTATTTTCTGTTTTGTAGCTTTAAAAAATTAAAAAGAAAATGTATTGTTGCTGAAAATTCTGAAATAGCAAATTACAATATATTACTGATTGGTTTGTTGATTATGTTCGTTTGTCTATTAAGATATAATTTATGTCCTTTAATTCACAATGGAACTGTGTTTGAATAAAAAAATATAAATAAACAGTTATCTGTTATTTTGTAACCAGACCTTAAAAATAGATTCTAAGTTTTTGAAAATGCCAATCAACTGCATTTCCATATATTTGCTATTTTTTTCTCATCATCTTTTCCTGCATCCTTATATATCTATAGCAATATATCATTGCAAGCATCTTACTTACTAATAATCTTTTTAGCTAATGAAACTAATTCCATGTATGCATACCTGAGAATTAAAATAATAGTTTAATACTAAATCAAGTTCAGTGACAGAAATATAGGTTGTAAAGATGAATGATGAAAACACGGGAAGTAAGTTGAATGGTTGATATATGTAGAAAAAAACATATTCCTAGCACTGCTACCTATTATTTCCCGATTTAGCAGAATCTGCATTTAGTTTGTCTTTCGTAAAGGTGCAGCCTATACAATTGCTATCCATTTTTTTTAATAATCAGAAATGCAGTGTTCCATAAAATTATAGCAGAGGCAACACTGCAGAACAAAAGTGTGTTGAAACTGAAAAAATTAATAAATCTGATATTTATTAATTTTTTCAGTTTCACTTGTATTAGTAAGATGCATGATAAAAGTACACAAACATTTTAAAAACATACTTATTAGAGAAAAAATGAGCATAAAATTTTTAATAGGAACATCGTGCAGAATTTTTTTAACACATGTGAGCTCCTTGTTTGAAAAATATGATAATGATGGAAATAGTATTACAAGATATGTGCCTGAAATTTTGCTCATTTTATATTTTAATTGCATCATATAAAATTTTTACCGAACTGCACTTAATTTCAGCTTTCAATAAAAAACTGTTATTTTTTCTGTAATTTCTGATTTATGTATCTGTTGGATTTGCGAAGTCAAGAATAGAAACTGTCTACTTTTTTTTTTTTTTTTTTTTTTTTCTTTATTGAATTGGCAAGAAAACTATTTAAAATTAGGTAAAAAAAATAGGAACCTAGATTTTGGATAAAACTAAATTGATTTTGAAAGTGAGGAAACACAAATCCCAGTTTGCCTGGAACAAAGAAATTCAGTTTCTAATTGTGTTGATATCATTATAAACTGTTATATGAGAGTCAGATATTTATCCACAAGTATGAATGGTGGCATGACAAATATCTGTTATCATGCAAGCATCATAAATCCAATAAAACACACACATGTTTTAGTAGCAACTATATAAATTTTGCCCATGATGATGAATGATGTGACATGAGAAAAAAATAGCAAATATATGGAAATGCAGTTGATTGGCATTTTCAAAAACTTAGAATCTATTTTTAAGGTCTGGTTACAAAATAACAGATAACTGTTTATTTATATTTTTTTATTCAAACACAGTTCCATTGTGAATTAAACTATTAATCTTACTGTGAAGTTACCATAATCCCAGTTTTATTCTGAATATTCTTTGAAAGAGAAATTTATAGATTAAATTTGGCCAGTTTTCCTAAATCTGGCTTAATCAGTGTTTTGAGGTCGCTGGTTAGACTCTGTACTAAAGACAACGTTACAACAACAACAACAATTTTATTTCGTGGACTGTATCATAACTAAAAATCTAAATCGAAAATGATAAATTCCCGACCATACGGGATCAAAAACATGTATGCTACGCTAGGAGTTCCAATCTTAACTAACTAAAAATTGCGCAGAAACAATGCGCTGTACATAACTTTGAAGTTGCGCAGAAACAATGCGCTGTACTTAACTTATATTGCCGCGTAGGAGGCAACATACCGCCCCACGTTGCAATATCTATGATATGCAAACTAAATCTAAGTATACAATTCAATATCAATAACAATTCAGCTATTCAGTTTTTTTAAGCATTAACAAAAGACTTAAAGTTAATAAATCATTTACAGAATGAAATAAACAATTCATAAAATTCCATAAAGTTTGAACATTTGGCAAATTTTTTCAATAATTATGGTAAGTATATCAACATTTCAAACAGTAAAAAATATTCACATTTTTTATCAAAATTAAGAAAATATAAGTATAATAAAGAACAATGTATATTTTATTAACAATAGAAATTAATCCTTGAAGTTATCCTCAATAGGCGATAAACAAATTTTTGATATTGGCCTTTTAATTGGACCAAACTTTGTGTTAATGACTGCTACTCGTATCTTACCATCTTTACCAGGAATTGTCTGATCAATTCTTCCTAGTAACCATTTAAATGGAGGTAACTGATCATCTTTAATAATAACTATTGTATTTTTCTTTATATTGTCCTTTGAAAAATACCATTTCTTTCGTTGTTGCAAGTGATTAAGGTGGTCAGTTATCCATCGTTTCCATATAATCTGTATCATTTTAGTTAATTTTTGCCATCTTGACAATCTACTTTCTGACAAGTTTAAAATTTGAGGTTCTACAATTGAGTTTATGGGTCTACCTATTAAAAAGTGACCTGGCGTCAAGGGTTCGTAATCTGAAGGTTCAGACGATAAAGGAGAAAGAGGTCTCGAATTTAGTATTCCTTCAATTCGATCAATTACGGTTAAAAATTCTTCATAAGTTTTGCATCGGAAATAGTTCTTTTAAGATGAAATTTAAAAGATTTGATTCCGGCCTCCCAAATTCCACAGAAATTGGGGGCACGAGGAGGAATAAATTTCCAAGAGATATTTTCAGATGCCAAATACTTACCCAAAACTTCATCAGGGACAGTAACTGAAGAAGCAAGTTTCTTTAACTCTTTGTGAGCTCCTACAAAATTAGTTGCATTGTCAATAAACAGACATAAGCTTTTACCTCTATGCGAAAAAAATCGTTTTAAACATGCAATAAAGGCTTCAGATGTTAAGTCAAACACTATTTCTAAATGAATCGCTTTTGTAACTAAGCAAGCAAAGATTACTATATAAACTTTATGTAAACTACCTTTCCTTTGATTTCTATATTTGATTAGAAAAGGACCTATCCCTGCAAATCTATCCTTGAAAGGTTAGATTTGATTTACACGTTCAGGAGGTAAATCGGCCATTAATTGATCTGAAATGATAGGTTTATGACGAAAACAAATTAAGCAGTCATGAACTGTTTTTCTAGCTAAGTCCTTGCCACCAATGGGCCAAAATCTTTCCCTAACAAAATGTAACAATGCTTGAGGATCAGCATGAAAATTTTTCAAATGATAATGAATAAATATTAGCTTGGTAAGTTTATGATTTTCTGGCAATAAAATTTGATGTTTAGAATCATAATTAATTGTGGCATGAGTTAAGCGACCGCCCACACGTAATATATCTTTTCCATCTAAAAATGGATTTAAAGTTTTTACCTGACTTTTGATTACTCTCTGATCTTGAAGTGATTTAATCTCCTCTGCAAATTCTATTACCTGAACCATGTTTATCAAGTGCATTTCGGCATCTTTAAATTCAGTGCTACTAATGGGGCTTGTTTTCTTCACTGGACCTTTCAGATTGGACAGAAACCTGAAAATAAGACTTAAAATTCTAATTAGTTTAACATAATTATTTGTTAATTCAAAAAAGGTATTCCAAAACAAGTTTAAATTGGAGTTCAAATTAACACCAAAAGTTTTTTAAGTTCATCTTGATAAGCAGGAGAATCCATGAGAGTCTTGTCAAGTTGAAATAAAGAAGCATCACTAAGTTCGTTCTGTTCAGGACCATTCCACCACAAGGAAGATGTCAAAAGTTCATGAGGATAAGCACCACGAGAAATCAGATCTGCCGGATTATTTGCTGATGATACGTGCTTCCAGTGTCGTGGCTCTACTAGTCTTTGGATTTTGGAGACTCTATTTGCAACAAAGGTCTTCAAAAGATGAGGAGAAGTCTTCAACCATGACAGTGCTATCGTTGAATCAGTGCACAGAATGATGTCATCTAAATGCATCTTCAATGAGTTGCTAACTTTCGAAATCAGATGAGCCAATAACAAACATGCACAAAGTTCCAATCTTGGAATAGATAAAGTTTTCAATGGAGCCACACGAGATTTGCTAGCTAGTAGATGAGATGACGAGCCGTGATCTTCATCGACACAAATTAAGTAGACAACGGCACCATAAGCGGCTTCCGAAGCATCTGCATATCCAATGAGTGAAATCTTGCTTGGATGATTGGAGAGGATGCAACGATTAATTTTTATGTTCTCAACAGCCTTTAAATTTGAAACTATCTGTTGCCATTCGTGAGCAATAGTTGCAAAAAGTGGTTCATCCCAACTCAGTTTTTGAACCCATAATTTCTGTAAAAATATCTTGGCTTTGGTGATTACCGGACCAATCAGTCCTAAAGGATCATAAAGTCTGGCAATTGTCGATAAAATGTCTCTTTTAGTATAAGATGATTTCTCCTTGATTGAGACTTTAAAGCTGAATTCATCCTTCTGAGAATTCCATGTAATACCTAAAGCTTTAACCACATTATCACTTTTGGAGGAGAATGAAAGCTCAGAGCTTGTAGAAGGGCTATCCAACAGTTCAGAAGAATTAGAGTTCCATTTGTGCAAAGTCATTCCACAACTATGAAAAAGCTGTATAAGCTGATATTTCAATTCCCTTGCTAAGTTTGGTGAACCAGAGATGACATCATCAACATAACAGTCTGACAAGACAGCTTTGGCAGCTTCAGGATATTTATGCATTTCGTCATATGCAACTTGCTTTATGCATCTAATGGCTAAAAATGGAGCACTTTTAGTACCATAAGTCACCGTTTTGAGTCTATATGTCACAGGTGAATCGCTAAGGTTTCTCTTCCATAAGATTCGAAGTAAGTCTCTTTGGGATTCATCAACTAAAATTTGCCGGTACATTTTTTGTATAGCCGCAATAACTGCAACTTGATGTTTTCTAAATCTCACAAGAATATCAAAAGTATCTTCTTGGACTGCTCCCACCAAAAGTAAATCTTTCAAACTTAAGCCATTTGAGCTTGGGGCACTAGAATTAAACACAACTCTTAATTTTGTACTTGACTTCTCTGGTCATATACTCCATGATGAGGGAGGTAATATTCAAGTTCCGGTTTTGAATTATCATCGACCCTTTCCATATGGTCCAAATTTCCATATTCTGTTATGAAATCTTGATATAAATGTTGCAATGTAGCGTTTTTGCTAAGACGTTTAACTAATTCATTGAGTCTAATGTTGGCTAAGTGCTTTGAATCTCCTAATTGTTCGTCGTTCATAGGCATTTTTACGATAAATCTGCCATCTTCATTTCGTCTGTAAGTGTCTTTGAAATGTTGTTCACAGAATTCTTCTTCTTGGCTAAGCATTGTCTTTTCTTCACCAATATTTTCCACTAACCAAAATTCTTCTACCAATCTATCAATATTATCAACATTACCGACAAGTCCACAATAATTCTAACAGTTTTCAAGGGATGTTTTCAAAGAAACAGTAGCTATATAACCAAACTCAAAATTTCTGAAAACGAGTGATTTCGTAGAAGATTTAACTTGGCCATTAATAAAAATGTCATAAAATATTTCTGCTCCTAAAAGCAGATCTATACTAGATGGAGTGACAAATTCTGGATCAGCCAAACTCTATATTTTCAATATTTAATTTTGTAGAAGTTACTAAATCTGTGATTTTATTTACTACTAAAAAATTTAATGAAGCAGAAAACGAATTATTTCCATTAAAAATAGAAGCAAAAGTACGAGATTTAATGTTTGAAATTTTCCCATTTAAACTAGAAACGGAAATATTTATTGTTTCCTTTTTTAAATTTGCGCGCTAACAGAATTCATTTGTAACAAAATTTGACATTGATCCTGAGTCAATGACTGTTCTTGCCTTAATGAATTAGCCATAAATATTTCTAACCCAAACAATCGCAGTTGAAAGGAGAACAGTTTTATTTTTCTAAAAAAGACATGCTGATAAGGCTTTTTCTGTTGATTTATTGCTATTCAAAACAGCCTCATTTTTGCGGTTCTCTGGGAAGGGCGTAGTTTCACTTTGCTTTCCCCCACTTGTTGCAGACGACATGGATCCGTCATTCCTATGAAGAAGTGAATTATGTTTTAATTTGCAAACCGAACAAAAATGTTTAGACTGACAGGAAGTTACTTTATGATTTGAATATAAACAATTAATGCACAAAGAAAGCTTTTTAACCATTTCGTATCGTTCCATTGGATTTAATGCTAGAAATGTTTCACATTTAAAAATTGCGTGATTATCTTTGCAAACTGGACACATAAATTTATTATTATTATTCGTTTTTGACAATAACGATCGAACTTTATTTGGAGGAATGTTTTGTTTTGTTTTTGCAAATACAGTTTGGTTTTGCATATTTTCTAACATCTGGCATCGCTTTTGAAGAGATGTCATGAAAGAATCCCATTCACATAAATCATTACTATTTAATGACATTTCAAATTGCTTACGTGATTCTTTATCTATTTTATTGAGAATAATATTAATCAGCAAAGCTTCGCTTAATTTATCCATATTTAATTCCACAACTTTTAATGCTCTTAAATGTTTCTGAACTTTATCAATTAATGAGCGTAAATCTTTAGGATTTTCATGAACTATTTTTTCAATAGAAAGTAATTCACTGATATGAGAATTTACAACCAGTCTCTTATTATCATATCTTTCTTCAAGTGCCTTAAATAAGGAAGAAAATGTATCATCTATTGTTTGTATCTGCTTTGCATCACGAATTAAACAAGATTGTAAATAAAACAATTTCTGAGAATCTGTTAACTGTCTATTAGATGAAATTAAAGCTACAAATTGGTTTTTAAATAAATTCCAGTCTTCAAAATTGCCAGAAAATTTAGGTAATGTTATTTCAGGCAATTTATAATTCAATGAATTACTTGTTTCTTGTAAACTATTATTTGCATACTCATCATTTGCATTCTTACTACATAATGAAGTATAAAGACATTTCAGGCTTACCTGAACATCGGTAATATCCATCTCGATTTCTTCAAAAGTAGCTTCGATGTCTGATATTTCTTCATCTTTGCACACTTTGTAATAATCTAAGAGAAGTTCATCAATTTGTTTATTTAACTTGTGAACTTTTTCTTGCAATATTTCTATTTGTTCGAAACCAAAATCATCACTTTTTCCACTGACAGACGACTTTAATTTCGTTATTTGTGATCTAATACCACCACGTTTTCTGTTCAACGTAGTTATGTTTTCATTAGCCATTTTTTATTCTAATTAGCTCGGGCTAGACGTTGACCAATGATTTGAGGTCGCTGGTTAGACTCTATACTAAAGACAACGTTACAACAACAACAACAATTTTATTTCGTGGACTGTATCATAACTAAAAATCTAAATCGAAAATGATAAATTCCCGACCATACGGGATCAAAAACATGTATGCTACGCTAGGAGTTCGAATCTTAACTAACTAAAAATTGCGCAGAAACAATGCGCTGTACATAACTTTGAAGTTGCGCAGAAACAATGCACTGTACTTAACTTATATTGCCGCGTAGGAGGCAACAATCAGTGAACTTGACAAAGCAATCGTATCATGTAAAAATATCTGATACTAGAATATCTTACTGAAGATTTTTTTACGTGCAGGACATTTCTATATTAGACCAATCTAAAAAATTATTACTATTTATTCTTTCGCTTTCTTATACGGAGAAACATAACCAAGCCATTCAGTTGTATAACGCTCGAAATCGTTCAAACATGCATATTCACAGATATCCACAAAGACTTATTTCAGATTTCCGAATCAAAGTCAGGCGGCTCGGAGCGAGTCGCTCCTTACGATTACTTTGACAATGTAAACGCTCACTTCGACGGAGGACAAACGTAGGGGAGAGGAGTCAGCGCTTCCGTTTCTACTTTGAACCTGTTGAAAAATCTCTCCGGGCAGTTATTCCGAACAGCGTTCGCAGGGACGTCGTGACAGTGAGTTCTATAATCCGAGATTAAACGATAGCATGGCATTTTTAATGCATACGCATCTTATGAAGTGTTTTACTTCTATAATTATATGAGTTTATATTCATTTTTCTACAAGCATCCCTACATGAGGATGCAATAAATATATGATAAACTATAAAAATAAAAATAAATAAAAAATTATGAAAAAGATATGTAGATCTGTTTTATTGGGGATATTTAAATTTCTTGCTTTGTATAAAAACATTCTGGGCTATAATTCGTTACAATTCAGCTTGGATGTGAAACATGTTCAGCTTGGATGTGTGAGTGCAAGTACTGAAGGTGTATTAAGGTTTATACAAATTATGCTAGGTGAATTCTAATCTCCTTAAACTATCCGTTTTAGCATTTTAAAAGTATAATCACTATATTTACGCATTATTAATTTTGTTGATATCACTTTGTGTGTTGTCCAGAAACACAATTTCAGTAGGATCCAAAAGTAACAATTTGCGATAAATATCTTCCTCTTGGAACTATGTCATAATATATATATTCTTTTACCTGTGGTAATATTTGGAATGCTCCCAAGTTTTTTGCTACTTCTTATTTATTTAAGATTTTCTGAATAATTAGGTAGATATCATACAGTTTACTTCTGTCGTGTTAATGGTAGCTTTGAATAAATATTCCATGTGTTAATTTTGCATTCTTCTCTAGAAATAACACAGTTCCAGTCAGAACTCTGCATAATTAATTCATGCACAGAGAGCTACTGATTCTGTGGATTCTGGATGAATGAATATATTCTTTCTATTAATAAATAATAAAACACATTATTACTTTTACATTATTTTGTAAATGATTAATTAGGTGTAAATAAACAGTTGTATATAGTAGAAAAACTTTGTTAATTTGACTTTCAGTAACCACAGTTGACTAAATAACTTCTCTCAAACTGAGTTTCTTTTAAATTTATGTATCTGATATGCAATAACATTTTTGTAACTTTGGACATTCTCGTCCGAAATTCATTTAATAGTTCATTTGATACTCCTAATTCATCGCGGCAAGCTACCCAATCACGTATCCATTTTTTCTTCTTCTTTTTTTTTTTTTTTTTTCCTCCCAAGAGCAGAAATTAATTCGTTTGAAACTGCTTCGCAGACTTCAAGCACTGCAGCCTAAGAACATGTTCAATGCATATTCTTTCCTGCAGCTGCGACGTCGGTATCCATTTCGTAAACAAACGGAGGCGAGTTGTCAGTCCACTCTGATTGGTGTAAACAATCTATCAGAGTACAAGTCCGTTCAATCGGTTCGAAACGCCCGGATGAGCGGCTCGCTACGAGCAGCTTTGACAGATGTAAACTGGCATAGAACGAAGTTGTTGTTGTTGATGCTGGGCGGAGCTTCGTTGTGACGTCGTCTTACGCTTGAAGTGACGATCACGTGACCTCCCTGCGCGTTCGGGAATTTAGCTCTGACTAGAGCTACTAGATACTACCTTTATAGTAGCCTTAGCTCTGACCATTCATACCACCTACGTTCGCACATGCGCACAAGCAGCCCAGGTACCAGCATTTTACGCCGATTTCCCTAAGGCAGGCAGTAGTGAGAGCGAAGGAACCTAACTCAGCAATAGAAGGGTTGTTAATAGTTTACCAGCAAGAGAATAATTTGCAAGTAATAATTATCAGTTACAAAGACGAGGTCAATCTAAATACATGATAATATTCAGGAAATAAAACGGATAAAATAGGGATTTAATGATGGTTCTAATTGCAAGCGAGGACGAGTAATTAGTTAAAAAAGCTTTAGTGTATTGACAAAAAGGCTACAGAAATTACTTAAATTCTTTTATTTAACAGAGGAATTTTTATGCAAACTTAGACCCTATTCTTATAGCATAGAACTGTCAGACTTTATTATTCAATAAGAAAACTTACTGAAAATGATAATATTCTTATATATTCATCACTTTTTCAGTATTCACACAGGTTTATAGGTTCAAATGCCATATTTCAAAATCAAAGTTATTTATGAAATAAAACCTTACAAAATATGATAAATCATTTGTGTGTGCAAATTTTTAAATATTATTACTCTTGCATTAAATTATTTCTGTCTTTTAATTACATCCAATTATTTATTTCAATTTAATTGATTAATGTGTTTTTACTAATATTTCAAAGTTCTTTGAAGAACTTTTTGTGTTCTGAAAATGCCAAGTATTTCCATAAAAAAAATAATTAATTTAATAGTTGATATAATCGCTTTTAACTTATTTCATGTCAAATTTTCTACACAGAAATCCTCTGTCTAATTTTTAGTATCTTTTATCAGACGAAATTTTTCAAAGAGGAATAAATTTGATTGCTCAAAACACATCTTTAAAGCTAAATGTATTCTAAGAAGTACAAAAAATGTAAACAAGATTTGTCCCTCCCAAACCAGTCATTTAAACTATTCAAACCGTTCAAGAAATGTATAAACATTGCGAACATACAAATCTGCCCTTTTTTATATATACTTTAATAAAAGGAAATGTGTTCCTTCTTTTTATAAGAAAAGGAACCCATTTTCCTTTGTAAACTTTTGAAAGTCGCCAACGTTTAAAAAATGATAACTACGCTAAGGTAGAAACCCGCTTTTTTCTTTTTTTAAAAAAAAGGTTCACTAGAACAGTTTGCGTACGTAGAATCCGTTCCTTTCAATTGGGTTCTATTGACGGATCTGACAACTCAATACGCATGCGTGGTTAAAGTTGGTGCGAATAGCTTAAGCGGCTAATCGCAACCGGTGGTGCGAATAGCATCGGCCATCGTGCCCTGGGGCTTTCTTCGTTTGTACGGAGCTGATGGTGTTGACAACGTTTGTTGGGGTAGTCAGGAAAGTGAAGTTGTACGGAGCAGGGGTATTAAGGAAGTTATTGACCACCAAGCTGACCCGTTTAATATGGTTATTGTCGTACGGAGTGGGATTAAGAGTGAATGTATCTTCCATATAGTCCGCAAAAGATTTAGCTTTATCTTCTTCTGTATATGAAATTCCATGAGGTCCATGGATAGGTGGGATAGGTTTATAAGGTTTCTTGAATTTGAGGGAAATGTCAAATAGGGAATTGTCGTCTATAGCTAGGTTATTTAGGAAATTGGTCCATTTTTTGTTTTTGAAGTTCTTGATTCTTCTGTTAGTTCTCGTTTGAGTTGTGGATCCCTGGTGGTTTGTCATCTTTTACGGATCCGGTTTTTCTCTTTAATACTATTTCTTATATCGGCAGGCAGGGGGAGGAAAGGCTTGTTCACATAAAATGTATTGGTGGCTTCCTTTAAAGCAGAATTGATGCAGTTGGTAAATTTTGAGATTTCGTGTTCTAAATCTTCTTTGTTGTTGATGCATGGGTTACCTTGTATGGAGTTATTCAGAATTTCAGAGTATTTGATTCAATTTGTAATTCCTATACTTCTGTCAAGTGAGGGGAGGTATTTATTAATGGGGATTTCAAATACAATGGAGTTGTGGTCGGAAGTGAGGGCTGGAATTACAGAGATATTGCATCTATTAGAAATGTTATTTGAGATGAAGAAGTCAATTGCGGTGGCGCTATTGTACCCGTAATGGGTGGCCTCGTCTGGGGCATGAATGTTATAATTATTTGATTGAATGAGTTTAAATATGTCATTTCCTTTTTTGTTAGCAGGTCCTCGGTTCCAGCAGGGGTGTTTGGCGTTGAAATCCCCCTCCGAAAATGGTAGAAGTATTAAAATTAAGGAGGTGAATCAATTCCTGTGCGCTGGGATTATTTGGTGGGATGTATATATTAGAAATTTTGAATTTTTTGTGTTCTATTGCAATTTTTATTGTGTTACTTTCGAAAGTGGTGCTGGGATTTGGAATTTGAGAGTGTTTTCTTTCTCCTTTTAACAAATGTGATGATGCCATCGCCTCTTCCTGTCTCACGATCCGTACGGTAGGTGTTATAATCAGCATAAAGTACTTTTACTGCTGGTCTAAGGAGAGTCTTTTGTATGAGTATTGCGTCAGGTTCAGTTTCAATAATGAGGTTGGATAATTCATCTTTTTTATGGTAAAGACCGTTTGCGTTCCAAGAGAGGATTTTTATGTTGCACCTATTCTTGAATTTATTAGAATTAAAGATGATTTCCTATTTTTTCAATGATTTCGACTACTGCGATTATTTTATCAAGAGGTGATTTCATGGTTTTAATGTTTTTGAGTCCTTGTATCACTGTTGTCTAGATTGTTTTTAGTGAAGAGACGTCGAAGAGGTCTGACAGGGAGGATTCTGCGGTGCTGGTAGTTTCTTCTGTTGGATTTTCGTTTTGAATGGAGGTTTGAGCGAGATTTCCATTACTGCTTAATGTCAGCGGAGGAAAGTCTTGTCTTCTGTTAGTCCAGGGATTGATTGCTGGTAGAGGACTAGGTTGGAATTGAACTTGTTTGTTTTTAGTCTGGCCGAACAATTTGAGAAGTTGGCTGGGTGAGGATTTTTGCAGTGATAACATATGGCTGGCTGGTCGGGGTTATGGGTACATTCTATAGGTCTATGATTGGCTCCGCAACGGACGCATACCCAGTCTCTGGTGCAGAGCAGGGAACTGTGAAAAAATCCCTGTCATCTATAGCATTGTGGAAGGCCAGGTTTCTTGCGTAATGATTCTACTGATACGTTCATATAACCTATGCGTTTGATTTCAAATACTTCCTTATTTTCTTCAGATTTTGGTATATGTACTAAGAAAAGCGGCATTGGTTTATTTTCTCTTCTGTTTCTTAATAGTGTAATAAAGTTAACCTTGAATCCTTTGTCAAGTAGTTCTTGAGTGATGGTTTGGGGATCTGTGGTGATGGGTAAGCCTCTCATTATGACTTTTAAAACTTCTTTTAAAACTTTCTTCGGGCAATAAATAGGTGTGGGCCTTAAGCTTTGTTTCTTCAACTATTTTGCGAATGAATCGATGTGAGTCAGAGGCTGCAGGCTGTATTTCAAGGCGGCGTCCTTTTAAGGTGCCAGTTATCTCTTTTCCGGTTTGCTTGTTTAAGTTTTTTAAGAATTCATCCGCTTTTGGTGCATCTACGACAATAACGGGCATTTTATCTATTCTGCTTGTTTTTGGATTGGAGTTTGGTTTTCTATTTGCGGGAATAGTGTCACTTTTGTTTGTTGGTCTTTTGGGGTGGTAGTGAGCTGAGTGGCTGATTCATCTTAGTCGTCCAAATGCATGCCGTCTGTTTGGTTCTCTAATTGTTTATATCGATTGCTGGTTTTGAGGGAAGGCTCCTCATCGAGGTCAGAATCCGTTTGTCTATGGCGCAATTTTCTTTTTTTGTTTGTTCTTTGAAACCACTGGTGGATTGAAGTATGTCGCAGAAGTTTTTAATCTCTTCAAACTGTTTAGCGAGCTTGTCGTTAGAGGTTTGTAATTCGTTTATTTTTGCATTGAACATCTCGTTTTCCTGCATACGCAGTTGATTAATTGCTTTTACAAGAGAAAGTTTAGTTCTTTTTTATCACTAGCGGACATAATCACATTTGGGTCGTTACGGATATCTTGGATATCTTCCACCAAGGATCTGGTAGTTTCGACGTCATTGGATAAAGTAATTTTGTGACTTAATATTTGGAGAACGTTGGGTTCATCATTGAGATGTCTCGTGTGAGAATTTTCTCAGTTTGGAGGTGAATTTTCCATGTTTGTGCTATTATTAGTTACATTTATGCTTGTTGTGTCATACTGATTAATCATGTGAGGCAAAAGGGTTGGGAATAAGACCTAACTAGAGGCCGCACCCGAAGGTACCCTTATCAGCACGGTGAATAAACAGAATCAGAAGAAAGAATAAAATACGACTGTTTTATCCAGCGAAGGATGCAGCAGTGGAGGTAAGGCGACGCTTCTGCGAGGCGAGAGCCAAAGAAGTAAAAAACCCAGAGCCCGTGAGGAGAGGTCGATGAACTCGGTTCAGTAGCGGGGTGGCAGCAACGCAAGGAAACGGAGAGCGAAGCGATAAGACGTCTATCTCGAACGCTGTCCCACCTCGGAATGTATTTTGTAGCGTGATATTTCGTAATGTTGGGTTATATTAAGGTGACCAGATTTTCCGGGGAGCAAAGCGGGACGCTGGGACCCAACTTTGGGTGGGGGAGGGCGGAAATTCCTTCTGAAGGTAAAAATACGGAGTCCACAATTTTTAGTGAAGTCACATTGTCCTGTAAAGAATTACCCATCATTTGCGAATTAGCGTGTGCGTTAAACAGATTCTATTATTGAAAGAAACAATAGAATTTATCCATTATTAAATCAACAATGACGGACTTTGGGATCTGGACTGAGACAACTCAAACGCGCTTTCAGTAAGCGTAAGAGTGAACAAAGAATAAAAAAAAGCAGTCGGAAAATAAAAGTTTGTAACTTCCTACCTACCTTACTGCTTGAATGTGTCCATCGAGCACATGACGCCGCAAATATATTAATTCGACGCGGACGATAGGCCTTCCTGATCAGTCGCTGACCTAGAAGGATCATCCCGTGTAGGTGCTCCGTAGACGTACTTCATTGACAAATGAATGCTTCTAAGAAGTTTTGGCTCTTGTAGAAGTCTTTCATAGACTTCATCATAGGAACTACAGGAACTGTGAAACTCAAAATTGCACTCCAACATTAACATTGCTTGTAGTGTTTCCAGTTTTAACTGTGTCTTTTCAGTTGTCCATATGATATTCATAGACGAGAAAACTCTTTCACTGGTGACGTTTGTCCCTGGAAGACACAACAAAAACTCCACAATTTTCTGGATTTGCGCACATGGCACGTTTTTATCCTTGAAATGACGAAAAATTTCAGCCCATCGTCAGTCGAGACTAGTTTTCTGACGATTCTAATTTTCAGTCTTTTGTGGTGAAATAAATCGCCTAATGTAGCTTAGTTCCTCAAATAATTCGTTATCAACGATGTCAACCTTCGGAATATTCCACCCAAATAGTTGCATGCTCTCTTGCACTTTTTCCCACGACGGTGGCTCCTTTAACGCAACCCAACTAAATGCATTTAGATCTTCGAATTGTTCAACCCTCTCTCTCAGATATCCAGGACAGTTGTCGTAAAAATTTACAATGGTTCTTATGTCACTTTTCTCGCCAATCCTTCCTCTTCTAATTGGGTAATCAGCATGCGTACTTTACTTGGAAAAAAGTTTTTTGCGTTTCTCTCAGTGCACTTATGTATTAAATCATCCAGTTCAGAAGATACTTCCAATGCTGTTACAGTCTGTGCTTCTATGTGCAGAATTGCCGCTTGAAACATCGCAGCGATATTATGGATGAAATAGAGCCACAATTCAGCACAGGAATTTGTCAGAAAAGTTGCGGATTAGGGTGGGGTACTTCCCTTCCGACAAGAAATAGGACTTCAGTACAGGAAACAATTTTAAAACTCTCTCTACTGCAGGCATGAGTTATAACCACCTAGTTTTCCCATATCCATAAAATGCGCCACACAGGCAAAGTCGCAGAATTCTTTGAATGACTCAACACGAACAGTGTGGATATAAAATTAATAATAAATTTTCATAATAAATGCTTTCACATCAATTTGCAAGCAATCTCCTGCTGTTTGAATTGCGTTGTGGACGATATAAGCAGCACAATCAATACCTAGGAGGTTCTTACTGAGGGCATCTTGTAATATAGCAAAAACGTTGTTTCTACCTCTTCTACTTTAATCCCTCCGAAATTCGTGTTAGCGTTGTCTGCGCAGAAGCCAACAACTTTTTTCGTCAGAGCATGCAGTTGTAATGCATTTACAAGAAAATTACAAATCGTCTCTGCTGTTTCTCCAGATAGAGATTGCATGTCCAGAAGTCGATCAATGTTGTAAATATCATCCGCGTTAGGCGTTGGCAGGAGTTCCACTTGGTAAATCGGTAGCGGAACTTTGGTCTTGAAATTTCGAAGGTGTGCAATTCTATGCATTTTAAAGTGGAAAGAGCATGATGAATTTTATCCACATCAGTATTACCAGGTAACCCTTTTATCACAATTTTAAGAGGTCGATCACTTTTATGCTTGACAAGGAAATATCCCATAGAAAGTTGGTTTAAGAAGTTCACAATTAAATTGTAGTCATTGAACGTCTCCGGGACTACACGTAAACAGTCAGAGTAAAATTTTCCAATAAACTTAGCTTCGGTGTTTTGTCCTATGAGAGAAAGTATCTGGTGATGTTCATCCTTCGTGTTAATCATCACATGGAGAACAGAACTGAGACTTGGCGCCGGAGTCACGTTTTCCACGTTACTGCAGACTGTGGTATCCATGCTTTCATCAATAAATAGAATGTTGAATTCGTTGTTCGTTTCTATATGCGGGGCTGATTCAGGATTATTAATTCTTGCGAATTTCTTCGGTGTGATGAACTCGTTTTCAGGATCAACTTCAGTATTTTCAGCGACGGCACTTCGAGTATTCCAATCCGTAGGAATTGAGATAATTGGGTAGTTGGGTTATTGCAATTGAGATAATTGAATAATTGGGTAGGGTTGGCGAAACAAGCAAGCTTCAGGATATCGATGCTGGCGAGGTAGGTTTCACATTTTCCGTGAAGCGAATCAATATCGGATTTGAACTGGTTTCGCTTTTTAATAATA
Organism: Stegodyphus dumicola; assembly: GCF_044657685.1. Lineage (NCBI taxonomy): Eukaryota > Metazoa > Arthropoda > Arachnida > Araneae > Eresidae > Stegodyphus > Stegodyphus dumicola. Next base: position 218,329,854 of record NC_140771.1, read on the forward strand.
TCAGCAAGTCCGTTGGCCAAAAGTTTGAGATAATCAGGTTTCAGCTTCTTAATCATGGTATTTGCAGCAGCGAGATAATCACGAGCTTCCTTGATAATAGGAATAACTTGTACTGCAGCGTCATAATCCATAGGATTGCGTACACAAAAGGCACGACTAAGAGGTAAAAGTAATTCACATCCATAAATAAGTCCATTGGAGAGCGGTATTTTAGCAGGAAACACGAAGAATCCATCTTCAGTAATGCACAGTCTTGAGTCCGGTCGTATCGCAATCTCAATGAAGAAACTAATAACTTGCGGTACCACGTGGTCGTCACTAGGGTTAGCAACCAGGTTATGAAGAAGTCTTGATAGCCGGACCTGGTCCTGGAGCTTAGGTGTTTCACTTTTCATGTTATGCATATGCTTGATTAACTCCATAATTCCTTGGTCTATCGGCTCCTCAGGTGTTGCATTGGCTTCAGCAGTTTGAATGGCTTCACGTAAAACATCCACTTTGCCTAAATGATGGTCATAACGCGTTTCATGAAGAATCACATCCGCAGTTACTGTAGAGTAATTCAGGATAGTATGAGATAAAGCAGCCGAAGAGGTGACTCTCGCAGTTGAAGTATCGCTGAGCCGGTCATTCGAATTTTCATCGGCCGACAACGGCATAAAATGCCCCTGAAGAGCATTTTCTTCGGACATTATGCTCAGCGTTTTCGCACAGAAATGAAACAAATTTCTGAGTTATTTAATGTTATACAATAATCATGTATTGTAGACGTTCTTTGCTTTGGCGACAGATATTTCGCGCATGCGCAGCTGTTTCTTTGCCTTAGCCACCAACGCCGTCGCCGCCCGCGTTTCTGAGTGATGACATCATAGATTTATAAGCCTGGACCTAATAAGAAAGGTCTCTCTCTTCACCTAGATGGTGCCACCTCTGGTTACTTTTCCATCATTTCTCAACATCAAGTATTTTTTACCTTTACTCATATATGCTCAATTTGGATATACACGCCACCATTCTATAAAGCCTTAAATGGATATCTACAAACAGGTCGAGTAATGTACTTTAATTAGTACGGTACTTGAATGTAAATGTTATGACCTGACCTATCCTGAAGGTCAATGTTTATCGGAGGCACGCATCAGCGAGGCGTCACCAATGTGCTGTGGCGCCCAATTCGATTTAATTGACGTTAAGACTCTCTTTTGCAGAAAAGCGGAACAAACAGGCGTCCCGCCAGCGTATTTCCAAACCCTACCCCACTTTTCGAATTTTTGACGTCATGGACAAATCGACTGGTTTCTCCTGGATGGTAATCCTTGAGCATGCGCTGAGGAGCGAGAAGTAACATAAACAGAACTATGGCTTGCACTTGTAAAGGGTATTAAGTATATTGTTTGAAAGTGCATTCGTTTATGTAATTGCATAATTTTACTGTTTCTGTAATAAGAAAACTTCATTCAGATAAAATTTATTTTAATATTATTATTATCTGGTTATAGGATTATACGAAATGCTGAATACTCTAGGTATTATCGTAATCTTCGCATAACCTTTGACATTGGATTTTGCCTTATCATTGTAAAATATATTGTATTATAAAGATTAAATCAAAGCAAATTACGTTGTTAGAGATGTGAATGTTCTAACTGGATTTTCTTTTTATCACTTATTAAGGTAAAAGATTATTTATTTCCTCTTTGAAAACACATTCATATTTGACAAATAATTATCTCCGCTGAAAATTTTTTGATTGTTTGAAAACTATATTTGTCAATAATGTAATAAAACCTCACTAATCTAGTGCTTCATAGATCAATATGACAACGAATTCAAAATGTTTTAAAAACAGTTCTTTAATCTTTATTTTGTAGTAGATGCAACTAATGTCACAGAGAAAAAATATTTCAATAAAAAAGTTCTCCATGTTAATTCAATAGCAAAATTTCTATTTCAGTGAGACATCCACTTTCAATGCTTATATAACAGAAAAATGTAACATAATCATTTTAGAATTTTTAAATATAAGCTAAAGGTATACTGTACAATTTAATGTAAGAAACGTAATAATTTACTTTCATTCCTTTTAAATCGGCATATTAGTTTCCAATCAACTAAAATTTTTGGCAAGTTAGAGACTTAACACACAGTATTCCGTCACTTAAAATATCAATTAATTGTTTTTTTTTTTTTTTTCTTTTCTTTTCTTACTTTTTTTTTTTTTTTTTTTTTTTCATTTAGAGATACATTGGAATTGAAAATACCAAAGGCAAAATGGGTCACAGATCCAACCTAATTCCTTATTTGGAAATTTTTCAAAAAATTTTCTGTCAATTTTATCATATATTGTTTTAAACAAAAAATCTGTATTATTTTTTTTAGTAAATTTTGAAAAGCATGTTTCTGTTTTTTTTTTTTTTTTTCTTTTTTTTTTTTTTTCTTTTGTTCAATTCTCCTTGCCAAAGTATTGGCTTAGTTTTAAAAGCTTACATTAGTACAAACTGCAACACAGTGTGTCTAGGTAAGATTATTCGTTTCAAAATGTCTGTTAATAATTTAAAATATTTTCTCTCTAGTTGCTTTTCCTTCCCAAATATTACAACATAAAAAATATTTTACTGCGTCGTCTTCAAAAACTTATCTCAGATAAGGACGAATTGAAACATTTTAGTAATGTCGGTAGTTTCATCAAGTTTTATAGTAAAGACTAGATTTTGTATTCTTTTGTGTCTGATATGACAAAAATTTGGTGAGAAACGGTATCTTTTTTTTAATGCTATTGTTTTTAAATCGTTACTATATTTTTCTGCATGCATAAATGATATCATTTTAATTGCTGAAGGAAGAATGAGCGATTCTCCAATTGTATGAGATTTTAAATTTTTTGCAATTAAATATGAAACTTTTAAGGATGCCTGTAAATCCTTCTCAGGAACTGTTGTATATTTTTTCAAAAATACATTTTAATTTTTCATGCTCTCAGCTCATTCCTTAAAAAAATTCTTCAGATTTATTTACTTAATTTTTATGTTTAGTTTCTGAGGTACTTTTCGGTTTCACTGGCGCAAATCTCACCAAGCAGACTTTGTGGGCAACAACATACAATATACACATAAAAATTGTTAACAAACGTTTAGTTCTAAGAATTTTTTATTTTGAAGGCATAAACATTTTAATATCTTTTAAAATTTTGTAAAAAGCCAATAAATAAAGATAATAAATTTGTAAAAAGACATTAAGAATTTACTATGTTTTCATGGTTCAACATCCTGATTCGCCAAATCACGTGATCTCATCTCACGTAAACTACTCTACAAAAATCTAATTCTCTCAGTAATTATCTACATTAATTTCAAGTAAAATCTTAATTTGGAATACAAGTTTAAATGCAAGAATTATTTCAATTCACACAAATAGCTTACTCAGAAATTATGTAAAACCGCAGTGCTTTACTTCGCTACTGCAATTTCAAGTAAAATCTTAATTTGGAATACAAGTTTAAATGCAAGAATTATTTCAATTCACACAAATAGCTTACTCAGAAATTATGTAAAACCGCAGTGCTTTACTTCGCTACTGCAATTTCAAGTAAAATCTTAATTTGGAATACAAGTTTAAATGCAAGAATTATTTCAATTCGTATAAATAGCTTACTCAGAAATTATGTAAAGCCGCAGTGCTTTACTTCGCTACTGCATTCTCATTAGAATTGATGAATTTAACCCTCATCAATTCAACCCTTGATTTTGCCTTTTCTATATTTTTGCTTTTGGGTGAGTGGTGTGATTGCAGTCTAATAGACTTGATTACCACGAATGGTCTTGGGGCATAAAATTTAATTATCTTGTAAACATTCTATGTAGTTGTATGCCAGTATTGAAAGAAACAATCAATCTGATAAGAAATGGCTGCGACTTGTTTTGAAAATGAGGCGTAAAAGGTTGGCAGCGAAGATGGCAGTTTGGCATCAGTTGTACCATTGTTGGCGACTTTATTGTTTGTGGCAGCAAAACGGGAAAAGTACCGTGTTTTTAATTTCGCAGGTTTCATGCTTTCCATGTGGCAAGTTTTCACTGCATTTAACACACAATGGGTATTCATTTTCCATTGATAATGCAACATGTAAAACAGTATAAAATAAACTTTTCTTGATATTTACTCAATTTTTTTTAGAAGTAGAAAGAGAGCCAATGGTTTCATTTTAGTTTGCATTTTCATTTATAGTTTTTCTCTAAGTTTATTTGATGTTGGTCCACCCATCCCTTTTCTCTTGTGAACATGTTCACAAGAGATTTTGGGCCATTTAACCATCATGAACAAAATTGTTTTTTATTATTCTTTGAGACGCTACTGAATTTTCCAATGCTTAGGAAATGTTATGTTCTCACTTGACAACAAATTTGATTAGAAATAAGAAACATAGTTTATAAATGATGTGTATTACAATTACAAATTGCATGCAAGACACTACTAAGAGAGCCGAAAAAACTACATCTTAGCTGTGCATATGCAATTGCTTTGAAATTTGATTCGAGCTGTTTGGAAATCATCAAACATAACACATAAATCAAGTGGAAAGCAATAAAATCAAAATTAAAATATGGAAATGTTTAATTTTAAATTCCTGGCAAATGTTAAAAAACATCCAAAATTCTCTTCAAATTCCATATGTCTTTTATTGTCAAATAAATTTCTTTGAATTTGGTGACCCCCCACAAATTTGTTCATGACTCCCAGGTTAAAATTTTGTAAAAAAACAATACAAGTTATCAATTGCATTTCGAAAAAAAAAAAAAAAAAAAAAAAAAAAAAATTAGGCTTGTCTTCAATAGAACAGCATGCAATAGAGTATTTTCAAATTTACGAGAAAGTACGACTTATGAGAAAATTGATAAACATTGGCTGTCCAATGTGAATTATGGTTTAAATAGGTTATGTTCATAGCTTGTGTATTTTGATTATCTAACTAAATACAGAATGATCCGTTCCTTGAAACTTCTGTTGGAATAACTGCTAGAATATCTATCCCATTTCAGATGAACAGAAAGCAAGTGTTGTATTCTTATTCAACAATTACAATACTCTTGCATAATACTTACAAGGAATGAGTTAGGTTATTTAACTAAAGTGCTGTCAATTTTATTTCTTATTTACATGAATGATGTATCACACAATGCTGTGTAGGCTGGTGACCTAGCGATGATGACTCAAAATGCATCTCTGTATTCAGGCATACACTCCTTACAACAATATAACCATGCACTGAAGTCCTAGCTTCAGCAGGTACATTTTGTTGTGCTATGCAATCTCTGTGGGTCCTAAATTCTAAAAACTTTTCCACTCCTAAATTCCAAAAATTTTGCTACTTGATATTTCTGTAAATTCCAAAATTTTGCACACCTGCCATAACTGCACTGGCTGTGGCCTCAGTTATCCAATGTTCCAACAAAATCAAATATTGTAATGTTATTTTAGACCAGACTGTCTTAAACTGTAGATCTCAACCCCCATCTACAGCAGGGGGTAGCAAAAAATTTTAGTAGTTTTGGTATTTTTTAAACTTTCTGACTAGTTTTGATATTTCTTTAGTAGTTTGGTATAATATAATAATTTTACAACTACCCAATATTTTTACACAATGTATCTGAAAATAGATAAAGACAATACAGACAAAGAGAAAAACAAAAATGTTTCAACGCATTCTGTTTATAATATAAATGTTCATTTTACTTGCTTTGCACGTGACGCTGTCATTTCGTCTGTTACTTAATTAAAATTTTCACATTGTTCTATGTCTTAAAATGAGAAATTAAAGATAATGACCTAAAACTGCAATACAAGTGAAAAAATTGACAGTTTCACTTGCGCGCGTGTCAAATTTTCGCAGTGCTTATGGGGTTCCACAAAATTTTCGTAAATATTTTGGGATCGTGAAAAAATTCTATGATAAAAGAGGGTCACGACTCAAAAAAAGTTTAAGAAGCCCTGTTTTAGACCAATCAGTTTCCTGATGCCAACCCATTTTTTTGCCTGTTTCTCAGCCGAATTATGTTTCTGTGGGAATTTTTCTATATTTTTACTGTTTCAACTGAATGGAAAAACACGCTAAAATGTTTCAAATGACTATTAGGGGAGGAGAATCAAATACCCCACATTATTATTATCTCTATTTATCTCCTGTTTCAATTCTGAGTTATGTTTTTTGATAGAATTTTTTCATATTACATATTTCAGTTCAACAAAAAATCAACTTTTAAAATATTGAGGAAAAGCATGTACTAAAATGTTTCAAAATGAAAATGTGGGATAAATAAATATATAAATTAGTTTTTCCTAGGAGAAAAGGAATTCTTATATATAATATACAAAGAAATTTAGAAAAAACTTTTCACAAAGACCAAAAAATTGAAGTTCAAATGATCTTCATAAAATCCTATAAATGTAGAACAAGAATACTTTACAATGTAAAAATTAACACGTTGACTGCGGCGCGCATTTTACGTGATTTGCCCATGACGCCAACTTGAAATTTTTACTATGCGATATGTACTATGTCAAAATATTATCTACATAACATAATGTTATATAATTGTGCTTCATGCTGGGGGTCACCAGCTACTCCCAAACATCTGTAGACCATTTTTGTGATTTATAATTTAAATTTTTACGATTTATTATTCTTCAAACCATTATAGTAATAATGGTACTATTTAAAAATTTATCAGTATCAATATTTATTCTAATTATGTATTTTACTGTTGGTCGCGTTGCCGATGGCACCCACGGCGCTATAGCCGGTGACCCCCACGGCACTCAACATGTTAAAGTAAACCATCACAAGAAAAAACAAAAAAGTAGTATAAAAGAACAAGAAAGGTGAGAAATCCAACCAACTTTAACATAATATCGTCAAGAGGAGGTATGTCGAATTTAATTACATTTCCCCTTCTAAAACAAAATCCTTGCTTTTCTGTATTCAGAATCAGCTGATGAACCATTTCAATATATTTTTTATCTTAATAGTTCACCTGAAAATTCTAGTCCTCCTCAAAGCGAAGGAAAATCATTAAAAATATCTTCCAATTTAAAAATATTTTTCTAATCTAAAAAGAATCTTAAAAAAAAAAAAAAAAAAAAAAAAAAAGAAGAAGAAGAAGAAAAAGAAAAAGAAAACATGCCCTTAAAAATGTAGAAAAAATGAAAATCCTGCAGTGGAAAATCTTTGAAAGTTCAAAATAATTTTAACACAAAACTTTACTAGAACCTCTTATCAAACAGCAGTAGCAAAGGAAAATGAGGGGGGGGGGGTAAGTAAAATCATTAAAAATATCTTCCAATTTAAAAAGATTTTACTAGTCTAAACAGGATTTCAATTTTTATTCTTTCTGAAAAATTGGTTCTAAATTTCTTTTCTTTCTTTATATATTTACTGATATTATATTTTTAGCAGCATAATTTTTGGAAGGATTATAAATTTTCCTTTAAAAAAATTATTTGTATCTACATAGTCCAAACACATCTGTATACAGTGGAATACGTTTAATGCAAAATATTGGTTAACACGAAATAATGCTACGGTCCCGACAAACTACTATGTATTTTCATTCATTTTGTTTCTCTTAACACGAAACAATCGCTTAATATGAAAAGATATCCTTTCTGGAAATGAACAAAATACACTGGCATCGCAGGCGAGATTTAAGCGGGGTGTGAAATGAAAGAGAGGTGGTTTCACATGTTTCGTAGAAAAGAGGCTAATTTGGCTTTGAAATACCCTCGGAATAGCCTGTGACACGAGCAGTTTCGTTTATCTACGCTACTTTCGCCTTCCACATCTACAAACGCCACACAAACATCTCATTTCTCATCAGTTAATTTTGGAATTCAGTGATGAGTACATGGCAGTGTGAGTAAAAATTAGTGAGTTTGGCTCATATGTTGCACTGCATAGAATTCAGCGACTCCAAGGATGAATGAAAATTATTTTCATTACACACGATTCTCGAAAGTATCAGATTCTTTGGCACCATAAGAAATGGAGAAGTAGGGTATTGAAACTGAGCTGACACTTAATGAAATGTTTGAGAAAGTTTCTGTATTAATGAACTGTTCTACTGTACTATCGGAAGAATTCGTTGCAGTAGTTTATGATAATGTATGTACAGCCCCAATTATGGCAGACAAAGTTATTTTGGAGTTTGTTCAAAGCTAAAAAGATATCATTGATGCAGATTCTGATGACGAAAATAAAATGAATGCAGTTCCTGTTCCCACGTCATCCGAAATAAAGAATATCATAAAAAGTATGGACAGTTATTTAGATGTTCATTCCAATGGAGAAATGAATAACAAAATGTTCGACATTGAACAATTCGATGCTAAAAAAGACAATACAAAGAAAAATATCAGATTATTTTCCAAAAACTCAATAAATGTTTTGTTTTTCAAAAACTTGAAAATTTTGTATTGAATTCCATTAAGTTCTTGTGGATGTTTTTGTTTCATTGGTTTTTAATAAATACATGCATATATACATATCTGTGTAAATAAAATGTACTCCAATAAGCTTAATTTTGTTGAATATATGCGTTATTATTATTATTATTATTATTATTATTATTATTATTTTCAATATTTTTTAATACGAAAAAATATTTCAGTCCCCTCAGTTTTGTGTTAAATGATTTTCACTGTTTATCCGTTGCACATAAATCCCTTTCTTACATAAAATATAAATGTATGTATAAAATAACTAAATAAATTGTAAAGGAAGTTTAATTAGCAACTATGAAATTTATAATGGCAAACATTAAAAATAAATGAAACTAAATAAAATATAAATTATAGAATGTACTTTATAAAATTAATAACAAGTGGTTAAAAATATATATTTTAATTACTTAAAACATGGAAGTTATTTGGTAGAGATTGTTGGAAGCGCCAACGGGTTCTCTGCGGATGAAAACCCAAAATTACTACTTCAAATTTTCAGATTACTATTGTTCATATTTAGTCTCAACTTGTAGTCTTAATCCACATAACAACCATTGTAAAAATCACCGTTATCATATTCCAAAGATCAGCAGCATACATTTTTTTCAAAATCAAGCATAATATTAAATATTGGCTTTTGATAGTCAAGTTGATACAAATAAGATGAACTCTTTTTATGATTTTAGACTAGTAGTTTATTCTTCCATTCACTTATTACAATATTTCATTTTTTATATGCTCGGCTATCCAAAATTTCAAGAGCTTTCCGGATATTTTTTTGTTGAGTTTTTACTGTACACACATTTCAGCATTTACATCATCAAAACTGCACACACACATACTTGAAGTGAATTTACTTTTACAGCTAAACACAGGAACTGGAAAACAAAAAAGTACTTATTCGGAGATTGTATTTCAATTTCGTTCATGAAAATCAAAGTTCATTACACAAACATGCAATCACACTGCACAAGCATGTACGGAAATTCTTAATACATTTAGTAATCCTGATAACAGATTACGCATTTAGTAAATAAATCAAAATATTTTAATGTACAACAAATGAATAAAGTAGTTTATGGTAATTTCCTGTTATGTTTTTACTGCCAATCCTCGAATTCCATATCACAGATTATGTTCTTACTGCATTAATATAATATTAACAAGACATAGTGCACAATAAAAATTAAGCTTTATTTAGGAACTTCGCGCACACTGCCCGACAGCCTGCCTGTTTCGCTCTGCTCGCTACTCGTAAGAAACTTCTCCTCTAGGGTTGCCACACTTATCGGAGGGCGCAAGGCGCGCTCCTTATCGCCATCACCACAGAGTTTCCCCCCAGTTCCTTTAATGGCTATTCAAAGGAACGACATAGGTTATGAAATTATCTCAGAGTATCCGTACTGTCGGGTATTTTTACATGATTACAAAATTAGAATATAAAATTAGAAAAGATCAAAATGAAATTCAATATATAACAAGGTATTGACACATATAATAAACATGAAATAACAAGAAATATGTTAAGATATGAATTTAAAAAAAATGTTTTAAATTGTTATGTAAGAAGCAAGTTTCTTAGGGAAGTGAACATGTCTTCCCGATCTGGTGACAGTTTGTGTCTTAGAGAGTTCGTTTGCAGATTTATTCTGCTGAACTGTCTTTAAGTCTTTATTTGTTTTCAGTTCAGGCAAATTAGAGTCCGAAAGCAAATAGGCTGGTTTCACACGGTCTATAGACACAGTAGATTTCAGACCGTTAATATCAATTGTGAAAGTTTTGTTCGTTCTAGAAAGAACTTTATGCGGACCTGTATATGGTTGGCACAGAGGTGGCTTTACTCGATCGACACGTAAGTATACATGCGTACACGACTTTAAGGTAGCACTTACGTAACATTTTTCTTGGCAATGTGCAGATGTTGCTATTGGATTCAATTGTTGCATTCTATGCCTAAGATTCGTGATAAATTGTGTGTCATACGGAGATATCTTAGATGACGTTATGATATCACTAGGCAGCTTGAGAGTTGTGCCGTACACCAGTTCAGCACAAGATGACTGTAGATCTTCCTTTACGGCTGTCCGAATACCAAGCATAACAACTGGTAGTGTTTCAGTCCAGTTATTGGTCTCGTGAGCCTTGAGAGAAGATTTTAAATGTCGATGAAATCGTTCAACAATGCCGTTTGACATTGGATGATAGGCTGTTGTTGTGATTCTGTTATTACCCAAAATGCGCGTGAATTCTGCAAAAAGTGCGGATCTCATTTGAGAACCTTGGTCTGTTGTTATGATCGATGGGCAGCCAAAACGAGATATCCAACAGTTGAAGATGGCTCTGCAAATGGTTTCCGTTTTCATATCCGGGATGGGAATGGCTTCAGGCCATCTAGAGAATCTATCTATTAGAGTCAAAAGGTACACGTTGCCTTCTGATGGAGGTAACGGTCCGACGATATCCATATGGATTTCTGAAAAACGTGCATCAGGAAGAGAGAATGTGCCCAGTGGTGCTTTAGTATGCCTAGTAATTTTCGATTTTTGGCAAGATTCACAGGATTTCACCCAATTTTTGATATGACGTTTCATATCGGGCCATACATAACGAGAACAAATAAGCTTCGTAGTAGCTGCAATTCCTGGATGTGACAGATTATGCAGATGATTAAAGATGAGTCTGCGAAAGGAATTCGGAACAAATGGACGAGGAATGTCTGTTGATATGTCACAAAGAATATTACCATCAGAATATTGGCACGGTTTAAATTCCAGTTTCAAAGATGATGTGTTGTTTTTGAGAAGGTCTTGTACCTCCGGATCATGCCGTTGAGCTTCCGAAAATTTTTTAAAATCCAAAAATGGAGATGTTGTTATGGAATCAATTTCGATTCTTGAAAGAGCGTCAGCAACGACGTTTTTTGAACCTTGCACATGCCTAATATCAGTAGAGTAGTGAGAAATAAAATCTAAATGGCGCAATTGTCGAGGTGAACATTTATGAGGGTTCTGTTTAAAAGCGTATATTAACGGTTTTTGATCCGTATAAATTATAAAATTTCTGCCCTCTAACATGTGTCGGAATTTCTTAATTGCAGAATAAATAGAAAATAATTCCCTATCGTACGCGGACCATTTCTGTTGACTTTTACTTAGTTTCATAGAGAAAAATGCTATAGGTTTCCATGTTTGTTGAGACAACTGCATAAGTGTGCCGCCGATTGCGACGTCTGAGGCATCTACCCAGATGCTTAGCTGGGCTCCGGGAATAGGGTGTCTCAAAAGGGTAGCCTGAGCAATGGCATTTTTGGCAGCAATAAAGGCTTGTTCAGCATTCTCGTTCCAATTTAATTGTGGGGATGAATCCTGAACACGAGAACGAGGTTTCTTTTTATTAAAATAGCCTTCTGACAATTTTATTAAAGGAGAAAGAATATGTGCTGCTTTAGGTATGAAACATCTGTAAAAGTTAAACATGCCTAAAAATCGGCGAAGCTGAGTGAGAGTGGTAGGTTGAGGAAAATCTAAAATACATTTGACTTTGTCAGGAAGAGGTTCAATTCCGTTTTCACTAAGGTGAAAACCTAAGAAATCAATAGATGTTTGACCAAAGGTGCATTTTGAAACATTTATGCAAAGTCCATATTCCTGAAGTTTGGAAAATAAAGCTTTCAAATGCCTGCAATGTTCCTCAGAATCTTTAGAGGCTATGAGCAAGTCATCGACGAAAGCGTAAACGCCTTCTAAATCCCGCGTGACTTCATCTATAAAACGTTGAAAAGTCGCAGATGCATTGCATAAGCCGAATTGCATACGGGTACTTTCGAATAAACCGAATGGTGTGCATATGGCGGTTTTGTGGATGTCGGCTGGGTTAATTGGTATTTGATGGTATGCCTTAATCAGGTCGACATGACTAAAAATTTTAGTACCGTGCAATGCAGCAGTAAAATCGGCTAAGCATGGAATAGGGTATTTGTCTTTTATTGTTTGAGCGTTCAATGCTCGATAATCTCCTACAGGTCTCCATTCCAGACTTCCCTTTTTTGGAACCATGTGAAGTGGGGATGCATAATTGCTGCTCGAAGGTCTCAAATGCCCCAATTGCATCATAGTTTGAAATTCTTGTTTTGCTATTTTTAAGCGATCTGGAGCTAACCGACGAGGTTTTGCAACCACAGGTGGACCTTTAGTTATGATATAATGAACGGTGTTGTGTTTAACAGGTTGGTTAGGATCTGGTAATCTAGTAACTGAAGGAAATTCTTTTAAAATTTTGTGATATGGTGTATCATTAAATACAGTTTTTACTGAATAAATGCTTGCATTTTTCACGCAACCGACGGTTTTAAAATGCGTTTTTAAATCTTTGAGACATTTGTTTCTGAGATCAGGCACCAATTCAAAGAAATGGAGAAAATCTGCTCCAAGAATGGGTGTACTAACATTTGCTATAAGAAAAGTCCATGTAAACTGTCGTCTTAATTTGAAATCCAAAGAAAGTGTTTTTTGACCATAAACATGAATAGTAGAAGAATTAGCAGCGAAAAGTGTTTGTTGGGACGAATTCCGTTTTTGAGAATTATTTGCTGGAAGTAAGGACACGTCAGAGCCGGTATCGACCAAGAATGAAAGGTTTGTTCTACGGTCACGAACGAACAGGCGACGTGAAACTTGAGGCAAAGAATAAGTCGCCTCTATTCTTTGCTGGTTTCGTTTCCCTGCCATGAACAAGGTTTTGTACATTTGTCATCTCTACACTTTTTCCCAAAACGTCTATGATACCAGCAAACAGAATAATCTCTGCTTTTGGAATTGCTTCTCTCCTTATTGCGATCTCCGCGATTTGGCGAGCGACCAAGAGAAAGAGAAATGCGATCAATACGTTTGTTTAATTTTTCTATTTGTTTAAATAATTTATCCTCAAGAGACTGATCGACTGTGCGAGAAACGGCACAAGTCCCTGGGGTTGGATTTACTTCTAAAATTCTGTCGGCAATTTCTGCAGCTTTATCTACAGTTAAATTGGAAACCGCTGCCAAAATAGACTGAAAAGTCGAAAGCAAACGTTGAAGGAATAATTCTAACATTAAGTTATCAGGAACATTTAAAGATTCTGCTCGACGTTTCATATTTCTAGGCAAATCGGAAGGTTTTCGAGAACCTAATTCTTCTCCAAATAATAATTGGCGAATTTCTTGCTGAGAAGATTCTCCTGAACGATTTATTAACTCAGTTTTAAGCTTTGCATATGGATCAATAGGGTCTGGTTTCATAAGTAAATCCCGTACTAGTGATGTGATATCTGGAGGAAGATGAGAAACTACATAATTATATTTAGTAATGGATTCTGTGATAGGTTTGGGGGTGGCAAGAGCAAAAGTACTTTCACACATAATAAACCATAAAGATGGGTCTGATCGGTTATAAACCGGAATTTGGACGGCATGAACATCAGACATTGTGCAAGGTTTTTAAGCCAAAATAAAAGCAAAAATTTAACTAAAGAAAATTAAATTAAATGATAAGTAGAAAACAGAATTATAAAATGATCTATAATTACTACTCATCTGTGATCCGGAGGACGAAAACCGATGTAATCCATTACTTCTGGTTTGGAGATCTTGAGTGATGGCTTGTAGTCAAAACCGAAAGTGCTTGAGAACTGTTCATACGATTTAACACAGTCCGGGTTACCATTATGGTAATTTCCTGTTATGTTTTTACTGCCAATCCTCGAATTCCATATCACAGATTATGTTCTTACTGCATTAATATAATATTAACAAGACATAGTGCACAATAAAAATTAAGCTTTATTTAGGAACTTCGCGCACACTGCCCGACAGCCTGCGTGTTTCGCTCTGCTCGCTACTCGTAAGAAACTTCTCCTCTAGGGTTGCCACACTTATCGGAGGGCGCAAGGCCTCACCACAAGTTAAGCTTTTATAAAACAGAGCATAATACTACAGTTACGAAGATATTTAATGTTATAAAGTTAGGTAATTTAGTAAATTTCAGTTGTTCACCAAAGCAATGAATTATGAAGTTCCTTGTATATCTTTATAAATGAACTTCATTGCTGTTTTAAGCAATTAAACAACTGTTCAAGTTATTTTAAAAATAATACTACAGTTACGAAGATATTTAATGTTATAAAGTTAGGTAATTTAGTAAATTTCAGTTGTTCACCAAAGCAATGAATTATAAAGTTCCTTGTATATCTTTATAAATGAACTTTATTGCTGTTTTAAGCAATTAAACAACTGTTCAAGTTATTTTAAAAATTTTGAAATATATGCACTAAAAGAAACATTAAAATGTATTAATCCATTTGTCAACCTTGATTTTGGCACGGAAGTCTGCAGAATGCTTCGTAGTTTTTAAGCACATCGAGGCACTGAAATTCTTTCTTATTCCTTGATCTGTTAAATTGCTGTATTGACACACATACAAATTTGTATAGTGGCTTCAGATGTGGATAAGGTTTTCGAACACTCTCGTTTGTTTCACTGGCGTCGCTGAATTTTGCGATGAAATGCAGCACATTTATTGCCGAGTATCACCTTCCAGATTTTTCATACTGTTAATGTATACATCAGCAGTGAATTATTCTCCTCTTTCCTCAAATATACTACGGCGATAAGCCACAATAACCATTCACTAAAGATTTTGCGTAAATTCCCACACATAATAATTTAAATTGCGAAAATCTCAGAATTAGCACCTAAACACACTATTCAGCAGCACAATTCTTTCGAAAGCGCGCCGTCTTGCCAGGTGAAACTAGTCGATATTTCCGTGACGTCAAAAATTCGAAATTCCATTCCATTTTCCGCTGTTATACTGGACTTAGCCTGCGTGGATTGCAGGCTTTTTGCCAGTTGTCGTTTAATAAGGGTTCCTGGAAGTACTAAAAACAGAACAAAGGTGTCGCAGAGACAAGATGTGAAAATAAGGGAAAGTGTAGCACTTTGCCACTAAAGAGTGTAACATCGTGGGGTGGTGTAAAATACAAATCAGATACAAATATGCAAAAAAAGTTGAAATGATGAAAGTCAAAAATAAAATATAATTATTCAGAATGAAGTTCCATAATTGAATCTTGGTTAAATATGAGTATTTACAAATATACAATGTTAGCGTAGAAAGTCAAAAGTGGAGCCATGTCATGTGATGGCTAAGAAAACTTGATTTTTTTTTTAAAAAAATATTTGTCATTCAAATAATGAAAACATATTTTTCTCTGAAGGGCAAGAGTTCCAGTCAATGGATTTCATAAGAGTTTTTCACTAACAGTTCGTGAAATTGCTGCAAAGTCCAAAATTTATGAGCACTAGGCGTGGCATAGCACAGAGTTCATCAGTCTCAGTAGTGCTCAGTTGACAGAAAATATGCAGTTGTAAATAGCTTATTGAGGAATATATACACATTGGATAGAATAAAAATAAGGTTATAAAGTAAAATAATCAGTAAAATATGTACAGATATGTGCAGTCATTTCAGTAGCACTGAGTGATCCAAAGCAGAGATAGAAATTTTCTAAGTCCTAGGTCACGTGAGGGGCCACCTCCCGAACTGTGGCTTCGAAGGATGCTGCTTGGTTTTGGGAGATTAAGTAGGATAATTATCGTCGGCATTTAATGAAAATGCAGCAAACGGACGTAGAAATTGGTCTTCTGCAAGGATTTCATAGTTTAAGGTTTGAAAAAAGTTTAACTGACTGCAGTTAAATGCTTTTTGAAAAAAGTTTTCGTTGCTCTTGTGCAGGAAATCTTTTAAGGTGTCAATACGTAGATCACTATGCAACACAGAGTTCCTCACATAGTAAGGGGCGTTTGTAGCGATTCTCAAGAATTTATTTTGCAGTTTATTAATGTCGGCAGGTTTTGCCGCAGTCCATGCAGGAGATGCATATGTGAGGATGGGTCTCACAGCAGTCAAGTAGATAAGTCGTTTCTTGCGTAGATCAAGATTGGAGTATTTTCCTAAGATGAGTAGGAGACAATTTATGACTTTCAGGGCTTGATTCCTGACATTGTTAATGTGCGGTGTCCAGGTAAGCTTATCATTAATAGTGACCCCGAGGTATTTGGCCTGGCGAACTATGGGAACAATTTCATTAAACAGGAAAAGGTTGTTATTTACAGGGCGGTTTCGTTTTCTTCTTCTGATGAGCAATAGTTGTGATTTACTTGCATTAATTTTGATCTTCCATTTGCTACACCAGTTTTCGATGGATGGGGTGAAGTTCTGTAGGACTTTGATGGCGTGGTTGAGGTTAGCTGATTTCACGGCAATAGCCGTGTCGTCGGCATAGCAGGCAAGGATGGAGTTGGTAGAGCTAATTTTGAGAAAATCAGCAGCGTAGAAAATATACATTACAGGTCCCAAAACACTGCCTTGAGGGATGCCGCTTTTAATTTTCCTTTCAGTGGAGAGAGCATCGTTGACACAGACTTTAAAGTTCCTCTCAGTGATGAACGAGTGAAGGATGCGAAGTAGTTCGGGTTCAAAGTTGTAGCTCATTAGTTTGATAATTAATCCCTCATGCCAGACGCGGTCGAAGGCTTTCGCCACGTCCAACATGAGGATAGCCACATTTTGTCTGTTATGCAGAGCCGAGCCTGCGAATTCGATAATGCGTACCAGTTGTTTAGTAGTAGAGAGATTTCTTCTAAATCTGAATTGCTCCGGAGGAAGTGCATCCAGGTGGTGTTGGATTCTGGAGAGTATGATGCGCTCGAAAATTTTACTGAGGACCGGCAGGAGGCTAATTGGCCTGTAACCATCGGTCTGGGTGTGATTTTTTCCAGGCTTTGGGATCATGACAATTTTTGCAGTTTTCCATGCGGTAGGAAAATAACAGTTAGTCAGTGCTGCATTAAAGATAGTGGTGATTTTGCAGATGAAGTTAAGAGGCAGTAATTTAATAGATTGATTAGTAATTCCATCAATTCCTGGAGCTTTTCTGGGCTTGAGTTTCTTCATTATTGTAGATACTTCTACCGGAGTAGTGAGCGGGCTTAGGTTATTAACAGTAGGGGAGTTAAGCCATTCTTGAATTTTAATGAGAGTATCTTGTTCAAATTTTGCACCACAAGGGGTTAAGTTAGGCGAGAATTGTTCTTCCAGATGTGTAGCGAAGGAGTTCGCTTTTTCTTCATTCGTAATGGCTGGGTTTCCATTGTGCATAATGGGTCTGTTCGTTGCGAAGTATTTTTAAAATTTTTGACAATTTTCCAAAGAGAGCCATCCTGAGTATTGAGATTAGAGATTTTTTCTGCCCAGATTTCATTTTTGAAGTTATTAATTTCGTATTTAATTTCTTTGCCAAGTCGATTAATCGCGCTTTTGATTTGCGGGTCCCATGTCAGGTGATATTCTTTGCGGAGCCTATTGCGTTGCCGCATCTTTTCACGTGTGCTCCGGGGGAGGCAAAAAGCATTTTCCTTAGCGCTGAGATGTTCATGATTTTCTGAGCGGGGACTTGGTGGGTGAAGGTTCACCGTTTGATATTGTGCCTGCTTCCGATCTATCTCTGGAGTACGTCCGTTCAACGTGGTTTGCCTGTGCGAACACGTGCATTGCTTATCTGACTGCATCAGCATTTTTTAATGCTATTTATGGTTTGTATGATTTGTGAAATGCTGATACGCTTTCACTAATTTTTTATTTTCGATTATTTTTGGCCTTTTGAGTTTTAATTATGAAATTTAATACCGCGTGTCTTGCCAAATAGCCTAATTGCTGGTTACTTGTTTTTTGCCATATTACGATAAATTTCGCTTTACTGCGCGATTTAAATTAATCAGATAAATTTTCTCTGTTCTGCGCGAATTTTTTGGATTTTATAACGCACGTAGTTACCCCCAAGCTTTCACTTCAGATGACTGTCAGGGGCCTCGTGTGTTTTCCGCCTACACATCCGTCTGTGGAGAAGGCTGTCGAGCCAGGGCTCCATTTCGGGGTGTAGGACTACTGCCTTATGGGCGCTGGATTTCTGGATTTCTCTGCGTTTTGCTTTGGCTTAGCGCGACCATGGAGAGGCTCGTAGAAAGTTACAAATTACAAATACATGAGTTGGAACAACTCAAATTGGATAAAGGTGAACTCACAGAAATTGAAACAAAATTCTTAAATTTTTTGTTAAGCTCACTTGAAATTGTCAATGCACTACTTACTCAAAGTAAAACTGACTCAGTTTTAAATCAAGATAAGACACAACCTCAAATTCCAACCACAAGTAAAAATTACGAAGAAAATGAGAGGGCACGTAGCCCAATTAGTATTCATGATAACACAATTGTTACTGATGATGAAAAAACATTAGATAAAGATTCTAGCTCTGACGAAGACTATCCACAACGTTTTGGAGACAAAACAGTCCGAACAAGAAATCCCAGACAGGGTTTTAAAAAGATTAAATTGGATAATTTCACGCAAATCATTTCACCAGTTATTACTCAGAAAGATAACAATGGTACGATCGTACCGCAGGAAAATTCAAAGAATACTAGTCAAGAATCAGTCATTCCTGAACAACACACTATCTCTGATAACATTGAAATGGATACTTCTAATGCTGATGATCAGCAAAATTCCACAAATGTTAATAACACACAGGTCAAAAGACCTAAAAAGAACAAACTCCCTCCGATAATTCTCAAAGAAACCAAATTCAAATATAAAGCGTTAACAGGATTATTCCATCAACACAAATATAAATTCATCGGACAGAATATTAAGGATGGTGTTAAAATTATTACTTCTGATCCTGACAGTTATAAGGGAATTGTTAGGATCTTAAAAGAGATGAAAGTGGAGCATCATTCGTACATTTTGCCAGAGGATAAAAATCTCAAGGTAGTAATTAATGGACTACTTCTCACGACTGAAATTGACGAAATTAAGGAAAGTTTAACTGAATTAAATTATCAAATAATTGAAATAAAGCAAATGTCACGACGTAGAGGCGGTGAAGTTCAGAAACTTCCGCTTTTTCTTGTTACCCTACCTAAAAATGAAAACTCTAAACAAATATATCATGAACGCTATTTATGCGACCTCAGAGTCAAAATTGTTGAATACAGAGGCCGACAGGGACCATTGCAATGTTTTCGATGCCAGGGTTTTGGCCACACTCAGGCGGGTTGTAACTATGAACCGAAATGTGTCAGGTGTAGTAAAAATCATTATGTAAAAGACTGTCCGGACAAAAATAAGAAAGATGTTCCTTTAGTTTGTGTAAATTGCGGTGGCAACCACACATCTAGTTTCAAAGGATGTGAAAAATTTCCATAAAATAAAACTGAAAAGCCTAAAACTTTTTCTAACAGAATAGTTGAAGGTAAATCTTTCGCAGCTGCTCTTTCGACTGGTATCTACACAGATACAATTACTGAGGCCAAAAAAGTTTTCACTGATCTCGCTGAACTGGTTTCAGCAATAAAATCCGCTGGTTTTTTTCCAGCTCACACAACAAGTTAAGGACTTGAACAGAAATCATCATGAAAGCAATCAACCCAACAATACTGATAATGGGCCCGCACAGAATTAATAGAGCTCCTATCCAAATCATGATTTGGAATGCTCATAGCATCTTAAATAGAATCCAGGAATTTCATAATTTCTTACTAACCTACGATATTGATGTTGCTCTTGTCACCGAAACGTTTGCGACACCTTGTGTGAATATTAAGATCGCAAATTACAACTGTTACAGGTGTGACAGACTGAGTCACCGTGGTGGGGGGGCCGCTATTTACGTTAAGCACTCCTTGCAATCATGCCTGATTAGCGAAGATAGAGGAAACGGCTACGAAGCTGTTACAGCTTCTGTTTTATTACCAAATTATGGCATAATTTATTTCATTGCATTGTATAACCCTCCACACATTCCTATTGATGAGCATAAACTCGCTCAATTGCTGCCTAATTCAGAACATATCATCTTAGCTGGCGATCTCAACGCGAAGAATGTAGAGTGGGGTTGCAGACGCACCAACAGAAATGGAGAACTTTTACTAGAATTTATTAATAATTATCCTATTTATTTTTATGCTCCTACTGAATATTCCTATCTTCCTGATGACCCTCGTAAAGGAGACATCCTGGATGTTCTTCTTACCACCACTTCAATCCCGATTTATCTTGATGTGAAAGTTGAATTAACTTCAGATACTGTGCCGGTTTTAGCTACGCTTGGTACAAATAAAAACACTGACGAAAGATTTAAAATCACTACGGACTGGAATAAATATTATAATTTCCTCATTGAAAACCCTCCGGCTTTTAAGCAACTTAAAACAAAATTTGATATTGACTATGCAATTGATGTTCTCAATAATAGCATACTTAGTGCATATAACAGGGCTACTAAGAAAATTCCTGCTGATAAATACAGTGCTAGATTGCCTAGTAACATTAGAAACCTGATTTCACAAAGAAACAAACTGCGCAAAAGATGGCATATTGCCTGGGATCCTAGGATCAAAAAAGAGTTAAATAAACTGAACAGAGAAATAAAGAAAAGTATTTATAAACACAGAGATGAGTCTTGGAATGCAAAAATTGAAACATTCAATGAACCAAATAATGCATTCTGGTCTTTTGCAAGGAATCTTCGAGGCAAAAAAACCGAACAATAAACCAATTTACGGTGATAATATTATAGCTGTCACTAATAAAGACAAAGCCAATGTTATGGCTGACTTTTTAGAAAAACAATTTGTTCCTAACCAAGATCCAAGCGACCCTTTATTTTCATATG
Source organism: Stegodyphus dumicola (assembly GCF_044657685.1). Classification (NCBI taxonomy): domain Eukaryota; kingdom Metazoa; phylum Arthropoda; class Arachnida; order Araneae; family Eresidae; genus Stegodyphus; species Stegodyphus dumicola. Next base: position 218,351,115 of record NC_140771.1, read on the forward strand.
ACACTAGATATTTTATTCAAGACTGGATTAATGGCCCGGGACCCAAAAACAAGACTAATTATACTTCACCTAATGAAGTTAAGGTGATTATCAAAAGAATGAAAAATAGAAAAGCTCCCGGTTTTGATGACATCACCAACGTCGCCATCAAAAACTTGCCTACTAATGTTATCACGAAATATGTCAGCATTTTAAATGCCTGTCTTGAAAATAATTATTTCCCAGATAAATGGAAAACTGCTAAAGTAATTTTATTACCCAAGCCTGGTAAAAATGCTACCTCCCCGGAGGGTTACAGACCAATTAGCTTACTGCCCGGTCTGGGCAAAATCTATGAACGAGTTATCTATAAGAGAATCGAGCCTTACATGGATAAGATACCTCCTGAACAGTTTGGCTTCCGTATGAAATTTTCTACGACCAAGCAGCTTGTCCGACTATGTGAATACATCGGTTCTGCACTTTTCAAACATCAGAGTGTCGCCTTACTCATGCTAGACGTGGCGAAAGCTTTCGACCGCGTCTGGCATGAGGGGCTTATTCTCAAGCTTATATCCTTGGATTTTGACAGAGATCTGATATTTCTCATTTATTCTTTTATTAAACACAGAAAATTCTTCGTCAATATTGGTAACGACAACTCTGATCCCAGAAGACTCAATGCTGGTGTAGCTCAAGGATCAATTTTGGGACCAATTCTTTTTATATTCTATGTTGCTGATTTCCCTAAAATTTGCACAGACTCTAATTTTTATTTAGGATGTTACGCCGATGATACGGCGCTTGCCTACAAGTCTCACAATCAAGAACTTGCCATTTCTAAATTGCAGGATAAAATTCAAGAAATTGAGCAATGGTGCACGAAATGGCGCATAGCCATCAATGCACAAAAATCCCAGCTTATAATTATTGGAAAAAGGCACTCTAGAAGTCCATTTGTAAACAAAATTAAAATCTTTAATGTTGAAGTTCCGCTAGTGAACAAAGCTACTTATCTTGGAGTTATTTTAAACAATAAATTCACATGGAAAGACCACATCCAAAAAGTAAGAGGCAAAACAGTTGCGGCTATCAAAGATCTTATTCCATTAATCGGAAAAAATTCAAAACTTGACCTACGAAGAAAAAGACATATTTATACTGCCACTATTCGGCCTATCTTTTCTTACGCGTCTCCAGCCTGGGCGACTTATTCGAAAAATGAAATCAAGAGGTTACAGATCACTCAAAACAAATTTTTAAGGCAAATCACGAATGCTCATTTTTATGTTTCCAATGAAACTCTGCACAGAGACTTAAAAATAGAGAATATCGAGAATTTTCTCCACAATGCAAATCGGAAATTTTTTGATAAGGCGAGAAATTGCTCGTACATGAATCATTTTAAGGTTTTTGACTACACCGTGTTTCCAGAAGATATTAAAATCAGACCATTAGCGGCCTTCCTTACCAGGGACACTAACTTTCCTACTTAAACTATCTTTCATGAAACTTCATCTTTTGTATATATTGTACATAAATTGTCGTATTATAACTCGTATTATATTGTATTTTGTATTGTATTTGCTCACTTTTTGTATTTATCGTATGTAATAATAAATTGTTTTTTGCAAATATATCATGATTTATCGTAACATACCTTTCAGGAACAACTTTAACCCTGACACTCCACACATTGCTGCCTCTCCTGGTCTTAGGCTTTAAGTTCGATTCTCTGCTTGTGGCGTCATGTAGTCACCCCCTCTTTTTTCATTTCCTTTTGCCTCCTATCACTCGGTCCAGACACTTTTTATGTCATGTGCCCTATGGGCGTACTTGTCATGAGCCGGACACGTTGCATCACATGCAATATTTCGGCATAATTTGTAATGAATGAATGAACTGAGATGTTCAGTAGCCTCCGTGATCGCCGCCTGGATGGACTGCGTTACGTCACTGATTGCTTTATCGATGCCATTTGTGTCATTAAGATTACCTAGAGCCAAATTGCTTGTCACTAAAACGTTTTGAAAAAGAGTCCAATCAACTTTGGTGCGATACTTTCCATTAATTGTCTTTGTGATTCCTAAATATGCCAGTACAGGAAGATGGTCAGAGGAAAGTTCATTTTTCACGTCTAAGACCATAGGAAGTGTCGTTGTGGAAAGTGCAATATCCAGTATGTCTGAAAATTCGATGCGTTCCGGACGATAGGTGAAGTCATCCGGCACATAAATGAAAACTGGATTATTGATAATAAAGTTATGTAAAATTTTGCCATTTAAGTTGGATCTTCGACAGTTCCAAGCAACATTTTTAGCGTTCAAATCTCCAGCTAGAATTGTAGGTAAGTTGGAAGGTAAGAGGTTATTTAAAATTAAATCTGTAAGCTTATTATTAGGAGGATTGTAGCACGCAGTAAAATACAATTTGTTGAAAGTAGGTAGTACTACACATACGGTGACAACTTCCATATTAAAGTTTCTTGATACACTAATTAAACATGAAGAAAAGATATTTTTAACATATATACATACACCACCACCACGATGACTAGTCCTATCACATCTGTAGTCTCTAAAGTTTGCAATTTTGAGCCGGTGACACATTTGTGCATGAGTTTCTGTAACTAATGCAATGTCCACATCATGCTCTTGAATGAAATGTTGAAATTCTAAAAATTTGGTATTAAGTTCATTTGCATTCCAGATGCAGAGTTTAATTGGGGTAACATTTGTGGGCCGATTGTCCATTATTTGGCTGCCTCTTCGGTGCTATCTTCAGTTGTGTTTTTATCATGTGCTAGTTGTTTAAAAAGTAGGGGTAACCCCGAGTCCTTAATAAGTGCAACGAAAGTTTTCAGTTCATGAAGCACTTGCTTAGCTTCCGTGACACTTTCGGGAGCCAGTCCTGCAGTGAGTGCACTTGAGTATGATTTGTTGGTAACAAATCTATCCGCGTAAGATTTTTGCACAGCAGCTTTAGGCTTGGGAAACTTAACTCACCCTCTGTAGTTCGCAGTGTGCCCGACTTCATTACAATTGGCACACTTAGGAGGAGTATCCTTGGATTTTGTGCACATAGAGGATTGATGTTTTTCGCCGCATTTAACACAGCGAGCGTCGTGATTACAGTGACTTTAAGCATGGTGGAAGCCCTGACAGCGGAAGCACTGCAGGGGGCCTGCTCTTCCTTTATATCTCTCCACTTCAACCTTCATGCCGAGCATTTTTCATTTTCATCTCGATCTCAGTCTCTCAGTCAGTCGTCGAGTCATTCCGTCCTTAGCTACGGGATCTCGATCTCGGAAGTCGGACGCCAGAAGCCAGACGTGAAGGTTCTCCCTGCAGCTCTTGGATTACCAAGTCTACTTGATCTGCTCACAATCAGTTGTTAGCACTCAAAAGGTTACTCACCGGTCTTAAGTGACCACCGAGACGTAAAACGGCCTTCGTGCGATCATACTGATTTTCATCGTTGCTTCTGATATCAGACGCAGTCACAATAGGACGTCTGATTTTGCAGTTTACTAAAGTGACTTACTGATCTTCCCTTGCTATACATCACGGATTCGGAAATGGCTAACATCATGAAAGTAATGGCTGATTTCATAAATCACGCCATTAAGGAACTGGAAACTACTTCGAAAAAGGCCGAGCTTTTCGATTCAGACATAGAACGTCTGAATAACCTAAAGCTGATGAAAAATCTCTTCGCTGTTACCTTCCCGGATTTCAAACCAAACCCCCCTGTGGAAACCCAGCAGCGGACTACTGCAGTCAACACCACACCGACCGCATGTGGGAAACGGCCAAGAACTCCAGAACCAGAGACTTACAACAAATTCGCCATCCTAGAAGAAGTCTCGGATGATCCCGATCAGACCCAGCATGACGAAAAATCATCGGAACCCCATTCATCATCGCAAAAAACAAAAAAGAAAACCAAAGCAAAGCCAACTACAACGGCTAAGCCCAAACCACAGGAAGCAGCTCCAGAAGAGCCTAAAACACAGGAAGGCATCCCTGCGCCGAATCTTCTGCCTGCAACCACGCCCATGGACACGGTACTTCCAACCAATGACGAACCTGCAAATGATGAGCCCTGAGGTTCCGCAGACACTGTGGGATTCCAATATCCCAGAAGAAGCTCAAAGATTCCACCGATCATCATACAAGACTCTGAATTTACATGGAAACAGCTGAATGATCTTTTGGAGAAAGCCAAAATAGACTGCAAGGCCAAAATGAGAGGAGACTTTGATTTCGAACTCAAAGTCTTCGAATCTGATGTGCATCGGCAGATTACAAGCCTACTGGACTCTAAAAATATCAAGTATTATACTCATATGCTGCCCGATGATAAACATATCAAAGCTGTCATCCGCAGAATCCCTACGTACTATGATCCTGTGGAAATTGGAGAGGCATTAACAGAACTCGGATATCAAGTGATCCGAGTCTCACAGTTCACGCGTAAATGCGGCCCTGATATCCAGCGCATGCCCCTATTCCTGGTTACACTAAACAGAAACGACCACTCAAGATCAATCTTTCACCTGCAGTACCTGATGCGACTGCGCATAAAAGTTGAAAGATACAGGGGCAGAAAAGGCCCTACACAGTGCTACAAATGCCAAAATTTTCATCACTCGCAAGCTCACTGCCACCTCCCTGCGCGGTGTGTAAAGTGCGGACAGGGGCACGAGTCTCGCACTTGCTCAAAACCCCCGACTGAACCTGCTACCTGTGCAAATTGTGGACTTAATCATACAGCCTCTTTCAGAGGTTGTTCATACTTCCCAAAGGAGAAAAACTCTGACAGAATTCTATATTCTGAAAGAGTCATCACTAACAGTGCACAGCCCCCCAGGGAGCAACGCTCCCAGGAATTGCAGGAACTCTCAGCCAAACTTGAGGAGGCTAAAACCCTCATTTCCACCCTCACAGCTGTAATTTCCATGCTGAAGGACACTACCGCCCAATTTAATAGTGCAGCCGCACAAACAACAGTCATGCAACCTGTCATCAATCATGAATAATCTACCCCAACCATTTGTACCAATCTCTGTGGCGTTATGGAACGCACAAAATCTTACTACAAAGCTCCATGAGCTGCACGATTTCTTAGAAAAACATGACATACAAATATGCATGATTACCGAAACACATGCACTGGCCCGGCATAGCCTAAAACTGGCAAACTACCAAGCATACAGGTGTGACAGAGTCAGACATCGCGGCGGCGGTGTAATTATCTATGTCAAACGTTCTTTGAACTCTGGACTGATCTCCTCAGATAATTCAAAAGGACATGAACTTGTCTGCGTCAATGTACACATTCCCAAATTCGGGAACACCAAATTCTGTGTTATGTACAACCCCCCAGACAACAATATCGATACTGCGGATATCCAGAACTATCTTGACGACCAAACTCCCACCATACTAGGAGGTGATTTCAACTCAAAACACACGGACTGGGGGTGCAATCACTCCAACCCAAATGGACTAATAATCAGAAACTTTGTTGAAAACAACCCAATTTTCATGTACACCCCAGATGAGCCTACTTACAGACCAAACATTATTAACAGACGACCAGACATCCTGGACTTCTTTTTAACAAATTACAACTTCCCCATGACATTAGAAGTACTCACTGAGCTCTCTTCTGACCACGTCCCGGTAATCGCCCGATTAGGTTACAACAAACCAAAGGAAACTCTCATCAAGAAAATTATTGACTGGGACCTACTTCATAACATAGCAATATCCACTCCCATACAATATGGAAGACTAGATACCCCAGATAACATCGAAACTGCAGCCATACCCTTCACTGAAACTATTCATAACTTCCTAAATCAGGTTACGACAGAAAAGATTACTTCCTGTAATTACGGCACCCTCCCTCAGAGCATTCGTAACATCATTACTTAACGCAATAGACTCCGCAAACTTTTCAACAGAACATGGGACCCTTCCATAAAAACTGAAATTAACCGCCTCACCAGAAAGATCAGCTATGAAATTAGGAAATACAAAACTGAACAATGGAATTTAAAAATTGAAAATCTAAACCTGGAAGATAGCTCATTCTGAAACTTCATCAGAAACCTCAAAACCTCCTCCCGGCCAACCCCGCCAATCAAGACAATCAAGGATCAAGGAAGTGCAATTTACGGAGTTCATAGGCAATTACGCCTTTACCTCCACATCTCCAAAGGAAATTTAATCGTCCGAAAGAGGGTATTGTCAAATAAGGTAAAAATTTTGATAAGCCGAATGACTTGGAGTAAGTGCCTTCACACTGAGTCAAAAAAAGGCAAAAAACTCAGAAGGTCTTAATTTTGCGCCGAGAAAGGGCCAGAATAATTTAGATAGGGGCAGCCAGAAAATTTTGACTAGAAAAATAAAAGGTGAAGTTTCCTTGAACCTTGATAATCATTTTCTTTGCATACGTCAGATGAAGGACACGCAGGGGGATTCCGATGCGCGCTCTTCGAGGTGGGGGGAGGGGGGAACCTGTTTACAGGTCGAAAAAGTGGTTCTGTCAGTGATCAGCTGGGAGGGAGAAATTTCATTTTTGACCGCTATTCATTGCGGTTTTTAAGAGCCAAAAAGGACGCTGTTAAGCGCCTAAGAAAGTTCCTTCTTAAAGGAAGAGAGAAGTTGAAGTTAAAAGAATCTTTTTCAGTTTTTAAGAGATCTTTTCGAGTTTTATTGTAGTTGAAAGATTAGAGTGTGTTAAATCAGTCCTATTTGACTGTGATGTTTCTTGTTAAAGAAACGCTAAGGAGGTTCCTCGAGTTAATGCCGTGTGCATTAAAGAACTTTAGAGGCGGGGGGGTTAAGGAACGAGAGGTAGTTATTCACGTGGTTATCAGTTTGCTCATATCTAGCCCGTTTAAATGGCAGAGCCGAATATTCCCTATTAAGTACCGCTCTGGGTCTTTTTCGGGAAGAAGCAACTGCAGGATCGTATACGGGTAGCATATGAAGCACAGGATCAGCGACACGTTGAATATTTTTGAAAAATTTTTCCGAAAGTCGCTGTATATAGCGATTAATGGGCATAATTTTGAGGTCGTTATGAATCTCTTCGTTCCGTACAAACCACGGAGCTTTTAGAATTTGCCGAAGCATTTTAGATTGAAAAATTTGGACATGTTTTCTGTTAGTCAGTGCGCATGGGCCCCATACGGGACACGCATACGTAAGAACCGGCCTAATCATTGATGAGCAAGATTTTGTTATCAGTTGACAGGTCGCTATGACTAGCTAAGAGGGGGCGTAGGGCGGTTTTGACAGCTGTCGCACCCGCTATGATGCCAATCAAGACACACCAAGGTTTTGCTTACACCAATCAGGAAAAAGCAGATGCTTTTGCTAGTCACCTGACAGAACAATTTACTCCAAATGACACGCCCATGGATCCTACCATCGTGGCAGCCATTACTGCCCACAACGACGACTGGATTAACTCACCCTCCCCCCCCAAATCATATCACACTAACTAGCCCCCGTGAGATCAAAAATATCATAAAACACTCCAAAGTCAGAAAAGCTCCAGGGAAAGACCAAATCTCGAATAAACTCCTGAAAAATCTCCCTGACAAAGTGTTATGCAAACTCGCAGGCATATACAACGCTTGCCATTCATACTTCCCCGACATCTGGAAACACGCAAGTATTTTTGTACTGCAAAAACCCAAAAAACCTCCCGACAAACTCACAAGCTACAGGCCAATTAGTCTGCTCTCATCACTTGGAAAGATCTTGGAAAAATTAATCCTAACAAGACTCCAACCGCATCTGGGATTTCTACCAAATGAGCAGTATGGTTTCCGAAGAGGACTCTCCACAGTGCATCAGTTGATCAGAATTACAGAATTCATAGGCTCCGCTATCACAAACAAACTCAGTGTCGCCTTCCTCATGTTGGACGTGGCCAAAGCTTTTGACCGCGTCTGGCATGAGGGACTTATTTACAAACTCATACAACAACAGATTCCTCGAGAGCTAGTTCTCATCTTAAAATCTTTCCTTGATCATAGAACCTTCTCGGTCAAGCAAGGTGATTACACCTCGGGCTCCTACCCCATCAGAGGAGGAATAGCACAAGGCAGCATCCTTGGACCAATTCTTTACTTAATTTATGCACATGATTTCCCGAACTTCAACACAGATCACAATTTCCTCCTTGCCTGTTATGCGGACGACACGGCACTGATCCAAAGATCACGCCGCCCAAATCAGGCCATCATCAAACTTCAAGAAAAAATGTCTGCAATTGAAACATGGTGCACCAAATGGAGAATCAACATTAACCCTGAAAAATCTGAAATCCTACTGATTAGAAAATATAAACATAAAGACAGAATCACCAGCTCTGTTTCCCTTTTCGGCCAACAAATCGCCATCGTAAATAAGGCTAAATACCTTGGCATTATCTTCAATAGATCCTTCACTTGGTCAAACCACATAAATGAAATCAAAAGGAAAACTTTCGGCATCATCAGAAAACTCAACTGTCTCCTATCAAATTCTTCAGGTCTCACTCTCGCAAGAAAAAAGAAAATCTACATTTCAATAATCCGTCCCATGCTCACGTACGCCTCGCCAGTATGGGCGAATGCAAAAAGTTCAGAAATAGATAAACTTCAAATCGTCCAAAATAAGTTTCTCCGTTTAATTACCGGAGCTCCCTTTTTCATAAGAAACATAAACCTTCACCACGATCTACACATCGCATACATACAGGATTACATCAACAAGCTAAATGCAAACTTCTTCAGAAAAGCTATGGCAAATACCCATGCAAATTTTTCAAACATCCTCGACTATGAAATATTCGAAGATGATTATTTCACTCGACCATATGCTGCACACATCATTAACATGATCAATGCAGACATCTAACCTCACTCTTATTCACAGGAAATCAACCCATCAACCACGAAAATATTCCATTTCCCACCTGTTTTACATGCAGAACGCATAGCCCTGTGGTAAAGCACGCAGCTGCTGACTAGGAGATCCGCAGTTCGATACCCAACCGTAAAATGTTTTGCGAAACTTACGCAAAACCCTTGGAAGCACAGTATAAGGACCCGCATGAAATAAAAATATTTTTTATGCTATTAATTAAACATTCAACTGCAATAAAATAAATTATTTACATCTCGTGCAGAATACTCTGACTCTGTCACCACATTCACCGCCACCAGATGGCGGCACATGCTGAAATCCACATCACGTTTTCTCTCCCTAGCATCCTCTCAAGACTTCCTGCTTCAGGATCTACTTGATTTCCCATCAATGCCAGGTTCCCTCGGGATCTCTTTCATGCTACTGGGAAGTACTGCCCCAGTGCAGTAGAAGCCCAGTATCAAACAAATTAAGTATCTAAGTATCTAAGTATCATGCCGAGCATGAATTTTTCGTGATAAATTTCTTTGCTTTTCTCTTTCTTTTCCAGCGTGACTAGAAATAACGGCAAATTAATTATTTCTCCGTCTCGTCGTCTCTTTAGCTGGTCGACTCGTTCAATTTTGTATCCACGATCTGTTAGTTGTTCCGCTATTTCGGCGCAGGTCACATATGATGGCAAATGTCGGATTACTACTTTCACTAACTTTGACTCCGGGAGTTCAAAGCAGTGGAAGGATATTTTTTCATCTTTCAAAACTTTCATTAGTTGTTTATAAATTGTCGGGTTGTACGCCTGAATTTTAAATCCTCCCTTTATTTGTTGCCCATGATAGTCCTTACATGGGGATAGATTATAACCAGCCAAAATGCCTTGCAACTTGATAAAGTGAAAGGATAAGTCCTTCACAATGATCGGAAGGGTACGTTTCGATGCTGGAATATCCTGATTGGCCGCCGGTTGATCCTCGGCTACTTCCATGGTTTCCGTAGCTGGTTGGATCAAGGATCAAGGAAGTGCAATTTACGGAGTTCATAGGCAATTACGCCTTTACCTCCACATCTTCAAAGGAAATTTAATCGTCCGAAAGAGGGTATTGTCAAATAAGGTAAAAAATTTTGATAAGCCGAATGACTTGGAGTAAGTGCCTTCACACTGAGTCAAAAAAAGGCAAAAAACTCAGAAGGTCTTAATTTTGCGCCGAAAAAGGGCCAGAATAATTTAGATAGGGGCAGCCAGAAAATTTTGACTAGAAAAATAAAAGGTGAAGTTTCCTTGAACCTTGATAATCATTCTCTTTGCATACGTCAGGTGAAGGACACGCATGGGAATTCCGATGCGCGCTCTTCGAGGTGGGGGGGAGGGGGGAACCTGTTTACAGGTCGAAAAAGTGGTTCTGTCAGTGATCAGCTGGGAGGGAGAAGTTTCATTTTTTGACCGCTATTCATTGCGGTTTTTAAAAGCCAAAAAGGACGCTGTTAAGCGCCTAAGAAAGTTCCTTCTTAGAGGAAGAGAGAAGTTAAACTTTAAAGAATCTTTATCAGTTTTAGAGAGAACTTTTTCAGTTTTATTTTAGTTGGAAGATTAGAGTAAGTTAAATCAGTCCTATCTGACTGTGATGTTTCTTGTTAAAGAAACGCTAAGGAGGTTCCTCGAGTTAATGCCGTGTGCATTAAAGAACTTTAGAGGCGGGGGGGTTAAGGAACGAGAGGTAGTTATTCACGTGGTTATCAGTTTGCTCATATCTAGCCCGTTTAAATGGCAGAGCCGAATATTCCCTATTAAGTACCGCTCTGGGCCTTTTTCGGGAAGAAGCAACTGCAGAATCGTATACGGGTAGCATATGAAGCACAGGATCAGCGACACGTTGAATATTTTTGAAAAATTTTTCCGAAAGTCGCTGTATATAGCGATTAATGGGCATAATTTTGAGGTCGTTATGAATCTCTTCGTTCCGTACAAACCACGGAACTTTTAGAATTTGCCGAAGCATTTTAGATTGAAAAATTTGGACATGTTTTCTGTTAGTCAGTGCGCATGGGCCCCATACGGGACACGCATACGTAAGAACCGGCCTAATCATTGATTTGTAGAGCAAGATTTTGTTATCAGTTGACAGGTCGCTATGACTAGCTAAGAGGGGGCGTAGGGCGGTTTTGACAGCTGTCGCACCCGCTATGATTTTGCGGATGTGAGGCTGCCAAGTTAATTTTGAGTCTAGTAAAACACCTAGATATTTGTAGGAAGAGACCCAGGGAATGGGTTCACCGAAGAGCATTAAGTTGGGTAAATTTGGGATATTTCTTCGGATGAACATGGTGGCAGCACATTTTGCGACATTAATTTTGATTTTATACAGACCGAGCCAGAGTTCTAAGGTCGAAAGGTAACTCTGCAATTGTGAGATTACCTGGAAGGTGTTGGAGTGTTGAGAAATGATGGCTGTATCGTCTGCGTATAATGCAAGATCGATATTTGGGGCCTTAGGAATATCATTTACATAAAGGTTAAAGATTGCGGGGGCGAGGAGACTTCCTTGAGCCACCCCAGCATAGATTGGGCGGGGAGAGGAGAATTCGTGGTTAACTCGCACGCGGAAACTGCGTCCGGTCAAGTACGAGTTAATAATTTTAATGAGATGAGCCGAAAAACCAAGCCGCATGAGCTTGTAAATAATCCCGTCATGCGAAGTCCTATCAAAGGCTTTGGCAACGTCTAGATAGACAATTCCAGTTCTCTCTCGCTTACGAAAGCCTTCATGAATGAATTCCACTACACGGAGTAACTGGTGTACCGTGGAGTGTTTAGGTCGGAAGCCGAATTGTTCCGGGATTAGTAAATTTTGATCCCGACAGAATTCATTCAGGCGATTAAGTAAGACAAATTCATAGATCTTAGAGAGAGAAGATAACAGACTGATGGGTCTGTAATTGACGGGCAGGTTTAAATTTTGTCCCGGTTTTGGAATGGGAACGACTGCTGCAATTTTCCAGCAGTCGGGGAAATAGCTTCTCCTGAGCATTAAATTTATGAGGACCGTGATCCATACGATAAACATAGGGGGGAAGTTTTTGATCATGCGATTCGAAATAGAATCTATGCCAGGTGCCTTGTCAAATTTCAGTTTGTCAATGAAAACCATGACTTCAGAAGGGTCCGTCGGCCTGAGTTCAGATGTGGTAGGTTGTGTTAGAAAATCTTTAACCCGTGCTTGTATGCGCCCCTGTGTAACCGGACGGTTACAGTAGGAGTCGTGGTTTGTTGTGAATTGAGTTGCAAGGCTGTCAGCTATGACATTTGCCTTTTCTGAGTCGGTGTAGGCCATCTGCGCGCCATCGGCCGTTTGAAGGGGCGGAATGTGTGTTTTATGTTTGCGTAATCGGGCGGCTGCGCGCCAAATCGATTTGTCTTCAGTCGTTAGGGACTCAATGAATGTTTTCCACTCCGCTTGTTTTAATAAGCGGGTTTCGGTCCTTATCTCTTTCTGTATCTTGCGAAATTGGGCACGGATGTTCGTAGCTGGTTGCTCCGGTGTCTCTACTACTGACGAATCAGCGGGCTCCGTTAGAGCGGGCTTCTGCTTTTTTGGTCGTTTCGTAATGTCTCCTCTTGGTCCAGAATCTGAATCCGAGGTGTCTTCATCTAGAGCTTTATACTTTTTTTGAAGTTTCCTCATCAGATCTAGCCGGGCTTGAAGCTCGTCTGACGTTCTGCTTAAACCCTTGCACAGGTTTACCTTGTGGTATAACAGGAAGGATGTTGGGTTTGGGTAACGCTGATGTTCTTTCGTTGTGGATCTCTCTTTCAACGAAGATTTTAAGTCGCCGGAAAAACTTCAGATCACTTGCATCCTTTTCAGAAAGCAAGCCATCAGCTTTTTCGATACATTCTAGGTTGGTGATTTCTGCAGCAATAAATTCTATGATGCGGTCCATGTTAAGACTTTCAAAACAGAAAATGAGGCAGCGTAGATGAGAGCAACGTTATACCGGCCTACTTTTACTGCGATATATACTCTGACATGATACAGCAGTAACACGATCAACATAGAGTCGATGCGTCAGAAGACCGTAGTTAAGATATCAAGTATCGTATACAATCACTGACCGCCTAAGGTACTGGGTCAGCACTTCGATCAGGAGAAAACTGCAGTGCGTGCTACTCGCTCGCTGTCTCAGCTCCGAATGAAAAAAAAATTCGAAAAGTGGGGTAGGGTTTGGAAATACGCGTCCCGCCGGGGCAAGCGAGGGACCTCGGGACATGAAGTCTGAAATCCTGACTGTCCCGCCTAAATCGGGACGTCTGGTCACCTTAGTTATATGTAATTGTGCATGTGTCAAACATAATTACTGAAGCAGCAAACTTCATATGTGATTAGTGAGGGTGGCATTAAATAAAGAAAAATGGCGGTTCATTTTTCAATAGAGTGTACTTATGGTGCTTTTTTTTAATGGCTTGACTACGTGTCGAGCTATTGGCAGTTACTAGCACTGCATATGGTTAACGTTGTCGCATTGCTGTAAACATAAATATTAAGTATACACGGGGGGGGACGCCTTCAGCTGAACATGAGGTCATATGATATAATAGCAATGTAGGTAGAAGTGCTTTTTTTCGGCTTATGGAATTCTGGAGTTATAAGTACCATGTCTCAGCACCTGTATTATTACATCTTTCCTGTAAATTTGTGGGATTTATTAACCATGATATTTAATAATGATTATATTTGGTTGAAAGTGAACAATAAAATAATAATTCATTCCTTCTAATTTAATAATGACAATTCTTAGTTTAGCCTATACAGTTCAGTATTAATAACTCTGTAACTATAACATCTATTGTATATATTTACCTATTAAATAATTCTGTTAAGATATATATTGGTTTCTTATAAAATATCAAGCGGATGTATAAAAGTTAATAATTTATTCATTTTAACAGTTTTTATTTAACTTATTTCATCTTCCTTTGCTTCCGCTGTCTATTTTGTAACATATACAAACACTTACCAAGTGTGATATATTTTCCTTTATATATATATATATATATATATATATATATGGGGACATATCATGAGTGGCATTATATTCAAAATATGTATTTAAGTTTTCAAGGAAAATTCAATCTGAGAAATGTTTTATCATGTAAGAAATGTTAATCAGAAGTAACATAGTTAGGTAATATATTTTGAAAGATCATTTTAAGCAATTATTACATTTATAACTGTTAGGTTTATTTTAAATTTTAACATATACTTGAGTAGTTGATTATTACTATCCCTTTAATAACAGATTTAAATAAATTATAAATATATCTTTTCTTACTTAGACATAAGTAATTATCATTTCTGTAACTTTTTCTTCATTAAAAGACTTAGTTTTCACATTTTAAAAAATTCTATAATTTATAATTTAATAACTTGTCCTAATAAGACATAAAAAGTATATTTTATAACTCATAATGATAGTGTTCCATTTAAAAACTGGCATTAGAAATGTAGGCACTTTTTCTGTTATATGGGCACTGCAAAAAACAGTGTTAAAATATGTGATAACTTGCTGAAAATAGCAACAATGTTATCAGCTAAGTCATCTTAGTTTTATGAGTGAACTGAGCCAAATATTCATGTGTTATTATTTGTTCATTACACTTTCTTATTCTCATTAAATAAATATAATTTACATGTCGTACAGCTTGGGTAGTGCATTTCCCCAATACTAACCATAGTCTTTGTGCATTGGACTGCAATATATAAAGCAAGGATGTCAAACTCGCGGCCCACAACAAATATTTTTGCGGCCCGGCCAATATATCGGCAAATAATAATATATAATAATAAAATAACATATCGACGAATTAAAAAATGAAATGTTTACTGCTAAGTAATTAACGTTAATTTATTCAGTGTTGTTAGATTACTCACAGCGAGCTGACACACACACACTACTGAATTACAAATGCGTGTGAGTAGCTTACGTTCAGCTACCTTCGGCTTTTGGGAGACACGTGCACTCAGAACTAATACGCATCCCCCGATAGCCGAATGTGGCCGAACTCATGGTCTCTGTTTTCCAATCATAGTTTTGTACGATATATTGGTGCATGCACTTTGCTTTATTATTAATTATTACTTAATTCATATTGTTATGGATTTCATAGTTGTTTATTTATTTAGTTTTTTTTTTTTATTTAGAATTGTAATTAGATTTGCTTCATGTTGCCTTAGCAACGCAGACGATTTTTGAAAAGACAGCTGCCTTGGAAGGTTAAAAATAGAACAGGGCGTGCATTTAATACATAATAAATAAATATCTCGTAATTGCTGTTGCCATCCACAAAAATCCAGATATTTATAGATGTTTCCAGTATATTCGAGAAATTAATTATAAAGCTTATAAAAGCCGAGAACAAACAACTCATCTCAGTAGTAGCTGTAGTTCTAGTGAACTGTTTGTTTACTTAGTGCTGTGATTGATTTGTAGCAATAGAATTAGTTTCTCTGTTTTGAATTGATTTTTGCTAAACGTTTGACATTTTGTGATATTGTTAGAATATTTTTAAAGAAATATTTCAGCATTTTGATTTATCTCTTGTGGAAAGAATAAATTTTTGTTAACTTTTTTACGTTAACCGTGTTTATTCCAGCCCTTTGTATTCAGTATGTCTATATCAAAACCAAGTGGTAGTAAAATTAAACAAAAAATCGCTGACGAAAATAGAATATTCCAAGTAAAATGGGAATTAGAATATTTTTGCTGTGAAATAAAAGATAAAATAATCTGCTTGATATGTAATAATACTATTAATGTACCAAAGTTATATAATATTAAACATCATTATGAACAACGCAAATCGAAATATAACAATTACGAAGGATTAATGAGAGAAGAAAAGTTGCAAGAGCTCAAGTTAGGAGTGAAAAAGCAACAGTCCATGTTTAGTAAAGTATTGCAAGAAAGTGAAGCGGTGGTACATACAAGCTACGTCTAGTCCGAGTTGATAGCTAAGCATTCGAAGCCTTTTACTGACGGTGATTTCATCAAGGAATGCCTAATGAAAGCTGGAGAAATTGTTTGTCCTGGAAATGTGAAGGCTTTTCAATCAATTTGATTGTCTCGAAATACAGTTGCGGAAAGAGTTACTGATTTAGGCGCGAATTTAAGTGATCAGATCAAAGCAAAATCATCTAGTTTCGAAAGTTTCTCCATTGCCTGTGACGAGAGCACGGACATTAGTGGCAAAGCTCAATTAGCAGTGTTTCTTCGTTCTTGTGACAAGAATTTAAACATTTTTGAGGAATTACTGGTACTAATACCGATGCCTGGTACTACCACAGGAGAAGATATATTTACTTGCGTTTTTGGACTTCTGCAGAAATACAATCTACCTTTGGCAAAATTAAATTCTGTAGCTACAGATGGCGCTTCATCAATGACCGATAAAAACAAGGGCTTCGTAGCATTACTAAGAAAAAAACTTAGTGAAATTCACGGTTCAAACATTCATCATATGCATTGTATTATGCATCAAGAAGTTCTATGCACGAAAGTAATAAATATGGAGAATGTTTTTTCATATATAAAAAAAGTTATAAATTTTATAAGATCTCGAGGTTTAAATCAGCGCCAATTAACTGCTTTCAAGTGAGTTAGATAGTGAATATTCGGGTTTGTCCTACTATACCGAGCGGTAAAGTCGCTGAACACTGGTTTTCTTCGATTTTCTCAATAAGTATTGACTCAGTACCCAGCCATATGCAAATGGAGGTGATCGAGATTCAATGCAACTCAAATTTGAAAGCAAAATTCATTGAAGTGGGCGTGCCTGAATTTTACAAATATTTACCAGCCAGGTTTGAAATACTCGAAAATTCGCATATGAAATTATTTCCATGTTTGGTAGCACTTATCGGTGCAAGCAGTTATTTTCAGTCATGAAAGGTAATAAGTCTCCTATTAGAAACCGTATTAATGATGCTCACCTTGGGTCAGCGTTGAAAGTTATCAGTGCAAACAAAATTTCTCCCGAAATAGGAAAGATAATAGCAGAGAAGAGGTGTCAAGTATCAGGACGTAAACATTAAATTTTTCTTGTTCTTTTCTATATATATATATATATGTTTATTATTGTATTATTTGAAATAAATCTACGTTTCTATGAATATTGATTTTTTTTTTTTTTTTGCAGCCTGCCTAAAGTTAAACCTTGTTTGTTTGGCCCAAGTGTACCTATGAGTTTGACATCCCTGATATAAAGCATTTGTAATGAAATCTAGAAAATGTTCATTTTGATTTCATTTCAAAACAGAAGATGCATTTTATTTCCCAGTCCTGTATTAGCATGCAGAACCTATTTATCGGACCCTGTTTGACATTCTCATTCTGAGAATATGCCACAGAAATTAAAAAAATTATACACGATGTTCCATTAATTTAATTTACTGTCTGCTGGACTTATTTTTGGCTGTGCTAAGCAGCATTTCCTAAACATCAAAATGTTCAGATCATGAACTTCCTTGAAAAAGAAACTGTCACTGCAATTTTTTATATCCTGTATAGCATGGTTTTATACCGACTGCTGTTAGAGATATAGTACAACGTAAAATTCTAGAATGTTTGTGACATTGGCAATTTCAGATTTGGGATTTTGCTGCATATTAGATTTTAAGTTTAAATCTAGTAAGATGTTAATTATAAAATTAAAAATATGAAATGGTGATTTATGAAATAACAAAGTATGTATGACCTAAAGGGAATCAAAATGTACAAAAAAGAAAAGCTCAATATTTATTTGTTTGCTTTATTAAGCATTTATTTCAATGTAACTTGTTTAATATTTTGTGTTAACACTTTCTGTTTAATTCTATAGATAAAAATTCTTGTTCAATAGCAAAGTTGCCTGGGATTTAGAAAAAAAAAAATGAGGAGGAAGCAGTGAAATGATTACAGAATAAAGGGATTCCTCATAGCTGAAAATTTTGTAAAAATAATCCTGAAATCATGTGTTTTACCAATTACGATACACCAAAATAAAGTTTCATTCTTAGATCTTGCCCATAAAAAAGTCTCAGATCTCGCACTTGGTTTGAAGGATTGCATCTAAACTTCCTTAGAGCTGTAAAATTTATGTACCATTGGTACCATGGACTGACCTCAGTTGCATTTTGTAATGTGCAATAACAGTTGTTGATTGGAACAATTATATGCGGAAATTTTTTTAACCATTTTATATCTAGGTATGTCTCATGCTTGTTTCTGAAGTCTGTTAATATATATATATTTTATTAACTAGCATTTAAAAGGCCAGCAAGTGCATTATAATTACAGGTGATTGAGTAATGATTATGTTTGGTATCCTGAGTTGACAAAGATTAAATTTTTTTTATGCAGAAAGAACGAGGATCATTTAGTAGTATCTTAACCATTGCTTGAGTGTGTACTGTTCCTATAATTTCTTTGCCTGTTTGCTCACAGCACTGGTAATTCAGGTTTATATTGTGTTATGGTTAGCATAAAGTATTAAAATTAATATATTCAATAAACATAAATTTGTTTTCATACACGATCAAAGATTTTGAAAAAACTGTGTTAGATCAGTATACTTTTTTTTAAATTAAGGTGTACATTTTTGCAGTTATTACATTAAATAAAAATATTAAATAGTAATTTCACTTTTTCATTCTAGAAAAATGAAAATCCATGCACTTATAACCCTTAGTTCTTTTTGAGAGTAAATTTAAGACCTTTGTAAAAGAGAAATGGCATAAAGAATTTAGTTATTATAGTCGTATAATTTGGGAATAATAAATTTCCAAATATTAAAAATTTATTAATTCTAAATATTTAGGGATTAAGTGGGCTTTCTACTAAAAATACAGAACTTGCCATTGTTCAGATATAATTTCATTTTTTCTTTCAAATTATTGAGGTCACATAAAACGTGCCAAGCAGTGGGTGATTCTGCACTTTCCCCAGAAAAATTTTGAGTTGCATTTTTTTTTTATGCACTGTATTTATATGATAAATCTGTGTTTATTTTAAAAAAGTTTAGAATGAGAATAAAAGGGTACAGGTAGGTGGCATTTAAATTTCTCTTTACTTTGTGGCACGGGTGCACTTTAAATAGCATGGAACAAAATGTCCTCAACAGTTAGTGGGAATGGAAGAGGGATAGATGATTTTTGGCTCTATCTCCTGGTCATTGTTTCAAAATGAGACAGAGCTGGGCACCTATAATGTTACCAATAATGTGCCCAAGGTTTAAACTAATGACAGACACAAAAAAATGCACTTTTGGTCTCAATGATTTCGTGGGCTTAATCTGATGTTACTGTTGGAGTCTGTGTTTATATTTAGAATTTAACTAAATCAAAAGTTACTATGTGCTAAATGTTGAATTGCTTCAACATTCAATTAATTTCTTATTAATTAGTTAAGCGATTTTTCCTTCCATCATGTCTGAATAATTTTATATTCTGAAGCTGTCATTTCAATATACATATAGAAACTATAAATTTATTCATTATTCCATAATGTAATGGATGAATTAATATGCTTAACAATTGCAATCTAATGTGATTTCTGCTGTTGCAAAAAATGCCTTCAAAGCTTCTTAACTAGGGCAATTAAAATAATGCTGATATCTTAAGTAAAATTCATTGTACGAAATAGGAGGTTCTGAATATCATGAAAAGTAATAAAACATATTGCCCATTAGGTAGAACAATTCTATGTTCAGATACGTGTTTATGATACTGCCCTTATCGTCACCATTTTAACGGTATTTACTAACAGTGAACTCTGTGGATGTATAGCAGAATAAAAATATTATATTATTAATTGTTATTTTAGCGGCACGAAAATAGCTGATGAACACTGCTTTCACTGAATCAATTGGGCGTAAGCAATTCCATGCTTCAGCAACATCACATCGATGTGTATGTCGAAATGAAACTTTAATCAAAGTGCACAGATTCTTTTTTACATACTCATCACGACATCTTGTATACTTATTATTTTTTTTTTAATTCTGACATGCAAAGCTGCTAAACATTTTATTTCTGAAACTAGCCTCTTTCTTACTTAGTCTTGCATGTTGACACACATAATCTTTCTTAAAAATAAACTTTGCTCTTTCCAATTTGCATTGTTTTGTTTTGGAAGATACCATCCAATGCATGTGGGAAACAGCTTTAAAATGTATTTTCCAATTCTCCCATCTATCTTCACTATTAAGATCACATCTGATCTCAAAGTCGAAATCCTCTTTTCCTCCGAACTTGGAAGACACTACTTTGTAGGAATATCCATCAAATAAAATTTTATAAAATTCATTTTCCACTTCGTTTGACATACTCGCAGTTCCTTTTGCGCATTCGCTTGGTGTCACAATTTCGCCAAGACCTGATAAATTGCCAAATTTAGTCACAGATTGTGTTTCCTAGGGAGGAAGTAAAAATATGCATACGGTCTGGACACACCTAAAAATTTCCTTCTGTACACACAGAAAAATTTAATGAAAAAGGATTTATAGGTTACTCTGAACCTTCTTTATTTATAGCAGATGGCAGCTCAACACAAACCAGTCCATATATTTTAGCCATGGTTAATTTTTTAAGACCCTCATTTTTCAAAGAAATCCTTTAAATTTTTTTAGGGTATAAAAGGAATTGTTTGAAAAGAAATTTCTATGTTATTTTTTGGCTGTATGCTAATCTCCTTATTCTATATTAGTTTTAAATTTTTACCTTGAAATCTTGCTTAAAATCAAACGGCGAACCCTAGGTGTGCCCAGACCGGGCTCACCGATAATCTAGGACAACTGAGAGTCAGCATTCTTTATTTCTCCGCATCTCATCGGTCAGTTCATTGACAACAATGCTCGTTTCAGCACTCTTTTCAAAGCTCTATTCAATCAGTGTGCCCACTTTGGGCACACCCACAAAATTAAACGATAAGTGCTATCTTCACAAAATTTTACTCATGTACTCCTCTAGGCCTAATTAGACTGCCTACCTTTTTTTTTAAATCAAAACTACAACTTTAAAAGGTAGCGTGCTTGAAAAGGTTAATACATATATATGCAATGACATCCCTAAAGACCCTTTTGTTTATCTTGCACACTTTGCCGATGACACCACCATACTTACTAAAGCCTGCACAGCAATCATTGTAATAAGCTACTATGCAACCTCTTCTTGGTAGAAGAAGCAACTTATCTACTACAAACAAATTAATTTTATATCGCTCCATACTTCGCCCAGCCTTCCTTTATGCAGCTCCGATCTGCGGACATGCAGTTAAAACCAATATTAAACAATTACAAGTTCTTCAAAATAAAATTTTATGAGAAATTATCAATGCTCCTTGATATATTCCAAACACCTACATTCAGAGAGACCTTCAAATCGAACCTATTCAAGAGTATATTAAAGGATTAGCAGTCAACTTCTTTCATTCAGTACAAACCCACAGTAATAGCCTTATTAGCACTTTCAGACACTTCCCGCATCCTGTTGAAAAACATCAATACCCATGTGACATCCTACCCACATAAGAATTACAACCTTAATTGACTAATTCATGCTAAATTGACTCTGTGGTCTTTCACCAGTTGCTACCTCTAGTAATGACACTGACCTCACCCCCTTTTGCCGCCGCTAGCACGGACCTGACTCTCTTTTTAGCCCCCTCCCACACCTCCTTCTACACTATTCTTCTTTCTTTTCCTTTCAGATTGTTATCAGAAGCCAAGTAAAAAGATGTTTCTACATCTGGACACTAGAGAATAAAATACGATCTGTGTGATATACCTTTACCCATTTTTTGCAGCAATCCCACTTTTGGTTTCATAGACATCGAAACATGTTTCGCTTTGTAGATCCTGTTGAAGCTACAGAATTATTTTCTTTTTGACGAAATCGAAAGTTCAAACTTTAATTTTCATAAAATTCTATAATAATAATAGCCTATAAAATATAGTCAGAAAGCTGAATCAAATCAAAAAGTTAAGAAACAGTGCAATTAGCTATATTAAATGAAATTCCTTATAATCAGTAAAGTATAATTTAAGCCTAGCTTAATAGCGTCCGCTACATATTACTGGCTATGTGTCATGAGATTGTTAACGGAATACAAGTTGTTCCAATAAGTTTCTTCTAGCTTCTATTTTGGACTGAGATTATAAAGCCTGAATTTTATTATTTTGGTTATTTATTATAGTTATGTCTATTTCTTACACTTACATTCAGGCTTATCTGAGTCCTAAATAAATTCCTACATACACTTAAGGCTTATCGAGGGCCGGCATTAGATATTTTACCGCCTGATGCAATCTGCTAGCAAGCACTTTACTAAGTTCTCAATTTTTGCCGCCCCTAAATTTTCGATCCCTGTGCTTTCCCTAAATTCTAAAGATTTTGTGATCCCTTAATTTTGTTGTTTGGTGCTTCTCTAAATTCCAAATTCTGGTGCAGGTTCTAGGTTTATGTGAATAACAAATCAGTTATTCTGAATTCAAATATCACTAATGGTTTGTTTATAAGTATCATTAGCAAAATCTATTTTTAACATATGGAAATAAATTTTTTTTTTTAAATGTTTCCTCATCAACATTTCTTAGCGCATTTAACTTAAATCTGTAATCATCGCCAAGCGTAATTTTACAATTAAAGGTTGCCATGCACTTTGTTGCTACATTAGTAATTACTAATGTTAAAAAAAAAAAAAAAAAAAAAAAAAAAAAAAAAAAAAAAATTAGGCATTGCTGCATGCATCATTACTCAAGTTGTCATATGTTGATAAACACACAGTGAAGAAAGGAAAATATAATAAATAATGATTTGCCAGAAATATAAAATATTAGTAGGTCGGTTGGTAAGAGGGTCGGTTTGAACGCCTAGCAAGCATCGTAAAATCAACGATGTAATAGAATGTTTTGATATATGCCAAGGAGATATGCAGCCAAA
Source organism: Stegodyphus dumicola (assembly GCF_044657685.1). NCBI lineage: Eukaryota > Metazoa > Arthropoda > Arachnida > Araneae > Eresidae > Stegodyphus > Stegodyphus dumicola. The sequence continues at coordinate 218,373,994 of NC_140771.1, forward strand.
TTATTGATCCAACAAAATTATGCTAAAATGTTTGTTTCTTCAATAATGAGGTATTTTATTTAGTACCGAAGTAAAATTAAGAATCGGTACTCTCTACATGTTTTATTATAGAGGGATAAAAATCAAATGCACATACGTAAAGCATTCAAAAACAAATTCCTAAAAGAAAAAAAAAGGTTGTTAGTGGCTTTGAGGTCCAGATTTTAGATCATTCCAGATACTGAACGTCCGAATCTCGGGACTTTGTACTATATTAAAATCACAATCTATTAACATGTCACAGTTTAAAACACATGTAATTTATGACATTGATTCTTAAATGATAGCATTAAAAGATACAAAACATTTACATTTTGTAGCAACAATATGCAATAAAATATTTATGCATCTTTTTAATTTGAAGTCTTTCCAGACATTTTGGCTAACTTATATCAATTTCCTTCTCTTTAAGCATCTTTTGTAACAGTTAGAAAACCAATATTCCCATTAGTTTCTGCATGTTTTATCACCTAACTTGTCAATCTCTATGTACCTATGCGGTTTTACTTAATCTGACAAAAGTTAAATAACCCAAAACCTCTGACAGAATTGTAGTAAATTATCAGTATGTCTGAAAGTAACTACTAAGTCATATAAAGCTTTAAATAAACCTCTTATTTTAGAAAACCTTCAAAAATAAAGGCATGTTTCTTATGTTATCAAAATCAACTACGGCTTATGATGATCCAATTAAACACGGACAGTCAAATTCAAACTAAAAATGTGGAGGAGTAGTCAAAGACTACACAATTCAATTTTAATCTAAGCGGGCTCAGTAACACGTAATATTTATCGCATAACAAATTCAAATAACAGCAGCGATAATGCAAAGATGAATTATTTACAAATTACCAGATTTGGTTGGCACTAATGTAGCATGCAAGCAGAAGCCAGAAACAAATTCTGTCTTACGATCCCAAAACCTTAGCTTAAAAATTATCTAAGTGATTTTCATTCTGGTGAAGAAACGGAAAATTATAGCAAAGCATGAAATTATAAAAAAACTGCTTAATTTACATAATAATAATTTCATGTCTTTGAAGAATAATTTTCTTTCTCTTTATGTATTCGGTTTCTTTCTTTAATACATTTCCTTTTCATTTTAGAATTTAATTAAAGATTTCTGTTACTTTAACAAACTAAATGCATTTAGAATGTACAGGAAAAGGTGCTAATTTTAATTCTTTAGTAATATGAACATTCAGAATAAATATGGATAGATATATGGTAAGTGCCGGTTACAGAGCCGGTGTCACAGAATTTTTAGAATTTAGTGACACACCAAGCAACAAATTCTAGAAATGGCCAAATTTCAGAATTTAGGATCCGCAGAGATTGCATCAGGTGGGAAAATGCATAGTAATGATGTACTACGTATGATGTACAGAGGCTTAGCTAGGGTTTTCAGCGCCTGGGGACAACTGAAGATTTTACGGCCCCTCCTGTACACAAAGAATGAAAAATATTTCATTCTAAAATTTTGTAACATAAATTTGGCACACCATGGATGCTGCATGTGGGGACAGATGTCCCCCCCTTGCCCCACCCTAGACATATGATGCATGGAGACATATAAGATATTTTCCATGCTTGTGTCTAGTGAAGAGCAGAGAAAACAAAGAGACGATAAACACACACACACACACACACACACACACAAAAAAAAAAAAAAAAACTTTTAGTATTAGAAGTAAAACATTCAAATATTTTTTCCTTATTCCTCCAAAATGTTCATCACAAACTTTCTGTAAAATACATGCATTGTGTGTTAATATCATTAAGACATTTTTCTGGAACCTTCTAGATTCGTGGGTCTATAAATCTTGCCTTCAAATCCTTCTAAACTTTCCAAGTTACAATGTCTAAAATCTTAAAGAAAAATTACCCTTACCAATTCTGTAACAGCAAAAAGCCAAAAATATGTTTAAGAAAAAAATCAGTGGGGGAAAAGTGTAAAATTAATTTTATAGAGAAAACTGATTCATATTGAGACAACTACATGGGAATAACTCTTACCATGAAGAAATGATAATGGATGCATTTTTAATTAATTACATAGCTATTTTGCTTTTGCTAAAAATTGTTTTGTAAATTTTGCTAAAGCACAATTTATGCATTTATTACCTTGTTTATTTTTCAGATTCAAAATATTGTGTAATAAGTTGCCAAAATGGAATGTAATGTTACTTTATAATATGATAGCAAGAAATAAAATGTTTCATTTTAATGTTATTTCTTGAATACAATTTCAATATATTACCATTATTTTAATGAAATTGATCGATGCTATAATGCTGTAAAAAATATCGTTGAAAAATGCCCAAATATAAAATTTTCTATAGGAACTGATCTTAAAATTGCCAAAATGTTGATAAGTCACCAAATCTGGAACCGCTTAAATAAAAAATTCACATTCCCAAAAATGAAAACTTATTCACCCATTCAAAAGATAACTAACTATATTTGTCAATGAGTCGCTAAAAATATTTTTCCAAAGTGTTAATTCACATTCAAAATAGCAGTCGCAAAAACAGACAGAAATTTCAGATTATTAAAATTAAGAACTTTTAAAAGTGAAAAACTGATTCCCCAAACCCAAGGACTTTTACAGACTCTGAAGGACCGTACAAACCCTGCATGAAGCATTTAATCTTTGGAAAATTCTTTTACAAAAGTGTACCGATGCTGGAGGAGACTGTCTGCCTTCTTACCAAGCAGTTTCCTCCAGCAAAAATGCACCATATAGCTGTATCTAATAAATTTCAGCGTGACACTCATATAAGTAGACTGAAAGTTATTTTTCTTTCACATTTTTGCAAGTTTCTGATTATTACTTCATACTTGAAATATATAAGAACTGTACAAAATGATTGAATAATGACAAACTGTTATGTGTCATTCAAATATACACATTCTACATTTTAATAAAAACACTTAGTATAACATTCTATAAATCAAACATATTCAAGATACAAGACAAAATTTAAGAAACATTTATTCATTTTAATGATAATCATATTTTCTTGTAATTAACATCAAAACTCTACATAGATATAATGCATCACAATTATGAATCTAAATACCGAAGCTTTACGCATTTCGTTTCGGAGCAATAATTCTACGAAGTGTATCCATTGCCATGCAAAAAGTCACAAACATGCCAAGACAAATACCACCAAACACGAGTCTGTCAGAAGCACCCTTCTTAAGGAAAACAGGGACTCCATCATCAACCTATTTTGGTAAAAAAGGCAAATATATCATTAAAAATGTCATTCCATGAGATTATTTAAAAATGAACTTTTTTCTATCTTATCTATGCTATATATCTGTATCAATTCTTTTCACTGAATTCTTAAACTTTTTAATCCAATCTGACACACACACACACTGGGAAATTTTTGCGAAATAATAAAGATCAATATGGATGAATATGAACACTAAATTAATGAATAATGTAAAGCAGGGATTCTCAACTGGTGGTACGCAAGAGAAAAATAGGTGGTACGCACAGAAACAAAGTATATTTTAAAAAATTACATTCAAAAATCTCGTAAGGAAAATGAACAATTGATAGAAATTTTCTGCGATCAAACTCTAACTGAATATTTAAAAAATAATACACTTCTTGGCTGTAACGAAAAAAGAATTTAAAGGCTTTTCAAATAAAGCTATTCAATTTTTATTGCCGTTTTGCATAACCTATTTGTGTGAATAAGGATTTTTTTCCACGCTATATTTGAAAAATAAATATAGAATAAAATTAAAAATGGATCCTAGTTTATGGATAAAACTAAGTGAAATAAAATCAGACATAAATAAATTGATCTCTCTTAAATCACAGCTAATTTTAGAATTAAAATATTATAACTTAAATTTTGATAGTTAAAATAATAAACCAATTTTTAATCTGAGAATTTTTACATGTGCATATTTAATAAAACTATCCGATAGGTTGTGCAAATGGCAAAAATATTTTTACTTAGAAACTAAAAAATAACCATTTCGTGGTGGTACTAAAGGTTTTCCGTTTTTGGTTAGGTGGTACACGTTAGGTTGAGAACCGCTGATGTAAGGCAATTATGGTGTTAAATGAATAAATTCAATTATTTTATTATAAAAAAATTAGATTATTATCAGTAGCTGTTAAATTAACTACCATTATGTGTTGGGGAGGGGTGAAAACCTTTTTTCTCCTTTCTAGATAATAAAAAGCTGTTTCATTTAAGGCGGTTTGTTGACAAATGTCTGCCTATTCGTTCAACATAAGCAAATTTAGCCCTTTATTATCTTATAAAAAAATGCAGTGCCGTACTGAAAAAGTCTGCTGCTACATAGAATACATCCTCGAAAGTCTGCTGAATTAAAAAAAATAGCATACTTTATCATGTTATAAATAAATATTTGCAAAATAAATTTTTTTAGCATTTTTTTCAATTAGTATCAATATTCAAAAATAGTGGGCGCCACAACTCCATTTCGGCGGATAGTCAGTTTTCGGTTAATATTTAATTTTTCTGCATTAAAATGGTTAATATTTTTATCTTAGGAAATGAAGTAACATTTACAGATTCACCATGATACGTTTCATTCATCAAAATCTTATTTCTACAGCACAAAATGTGTACATATATAGATTATATTCCAGGGTTCGTACACATTTCCGCACACGGAAATTAAGTACTTTTAAGGACCATTAATGAAAAAAAATTAAGGACCTATGAGCAAATGGGAACTGAATATATTCAATTAAAAATATTATTCTATGTCTGAATTTCACTTTTGTAATACCATCCTAAAAATAAGCTTCATGCAGTTTATCAAATAGCATAAAATATTTTACACTTAGAATAGTTGGACATATTTGAAAGAAGATAAGTGACATTTACGTTTTACTAATAGTTAGCTTTATGCTGACTTTTTTTTTTTTTTTTTTTAATGTCTCATTTTGTCACATACTTGGTCAGTCTAGAGGTTTAGCAAATAATATGGAGATTTTATGTCAAATGGCATAGGTTAAAATGAGAAGTGAGATCATAATCAGCATGATTCATAACAAAAGACTGAATGTTGTCCCTCTGCTGCTTGTCTATAGAGAGACCTGCTGATTAGAACAAACTTGAAAGGCCTGATGTAGGCACAGTTGGCAAGTGTTGAAAGTTAGTCAGGCTCTGCTTAATGCAGTTAATGTCATAGCTTTGCATAGAGTTCCAGGGGTTGTAATGCAGTTAATATACTTTAATGTTCCAATAAGCCATTAAAGCACCAAGGTGATAAGTTGTTTTATATATATTATAAGCCTAAGTAGATGCAAAGAATAAGTTTTACTTGAATTTTTACATTTTTGTGTTTTATCTCGTGACCACAGTAAGTATTAATGAAAGACAATAACTCACTTTAATATGTAGAGAAAATTTTTAAGGGTAAGTAGTTAGTTATAAATAATTAAATTAGGTAATTAGATAACCTTAGTCACTATGGATTTACATGGCCACTATTAAATTTTATTTTTTAACAATATCTGTTAAAAAAAGCTCTATTAAAATTAAAATTTAATAAAATTTCGCAGTTTAAAATACATGTAATTTATGACACTGATTCTTAAACGATATTTGGATACACATACAACAACACTCAACAAAATATTTATTCATCATTTTAATTTGAAGCCTATAAGCCTATAAGGTATTTCTCCCACCTTCTTGGCGAGCCTTCGTGTAGTGGTCCGATATTTCAGAGGTCCGCTGTTCAATTCCCAGCAAAGGCATTGTTAATTTTTCATCTTTCCTGCTTTCAAAAATACCTAATGTCTCTACAAGGCTTCCCAAACATTTTGGCTAGTTTATATTGATTTCCTTCTCTTTAATTATCGATCTTTTCAGACAATAATTAGAATTTTGTTTTAATATGCAAACCAATGTTCTCGCTAGTTTCTGTGTGCTTTATCTCCTAACTTGTCAACCTCTCCACAATGTACCTATGAGGGTTTACTTGATCTGGTAAAAGTTAAATAGTCCCAACCCCAACCAATAGACATGAATCAAATTATCACCGTGTCTGAAAGTAACTACAATATCAGACAAAGAACATTAAGGCATGTTCTGATGCTAACAAAGTCAATTACAGCTTACGGTGACATAATTAAAGAAGAACAGTCAAATTCAAACTAAAAACGTGGACTAATGGTAAAAAATTATACAATTTAATTTAAATTTAATCTGGCTCAGTAACTCTATCATATGAGGAAATAGAAATGGGAAGTTATAGTAAAGGCTGAAATTATAAACAATTGGGTAATTTACATAATAATAACTGCACATATCTTTGAAGAATAATTTTCTTTATGTATTCGGTTTCTTTCTTCAACGTGTTTCCTTTAAATTTTAGAATTTTTGGATTTAATTAAGGATTTCTGTTATTTTAAAAAACACTAAATGCATTTAGAATGTGCAGAAAAAGCAGCTAATTTTATTTCTTTAGTAATATAAACATTCAGAAGAAATATGAAATATATACAGTAAAGGCCGGTTACAGAGCTGGTGTGGCAGAATTTTTAGAATTTAGTGACGCACAGAACAAAAAAAAATCTAGAAATGGCAAACTTTTAGAATTTAGAGCAGGCATTGGAAGCAGAATTTAGATAGGCACTAGGCAGCAGAATTTAGGATACACAGAGATTGCATCAGGTGGGAAAATGCATAGCACCAGCTCGGTGTATGATACATTTAGACATAGTATATGAATCTTCTAAATTGTAAGTTTTCAATTTCTTTATTAATAAAAAAATTTCTTTCTATAATGGCTGCCCAAGATTAGAAGCATTTTTGATACTTTCCATGCTTTTGTCTAGTGAAAAGTAGAGAAAATAGAGGGAAGATAAACATGTTAAGAAAAAAGATTCTAGTATCAGGAGTAAAACATTCAAGTATTATGCTTCCATTATTCTTCCAGACGTTCTCCAAAAAGTAAGAAATTCATTGCAAGCTTTCTGTAAAATGCATCCATCACGTCTTGAATATTGATACCATGGAAACATTTTTCATTTTGTCACATATTTCTCGAATCTTCTAGAATCGTGGGTCTATAAATCTTGCCTTCAAATCCTTCTAAATTTTCCATGCTGCAATGTCAAAAATACTAAAGAAAAATTATTCCAACCAATTCTATAACAGCAAAAAGCCAGATATATTTTGAAAAAAAAGGAAAGAAAAAGTGTAAAATTAATTTTATAGAGAAAACTGATGTATGTTCTGAGAATTTTGAATAATTTAAGACAATTACATGGGAAAAAAAGCTTACTATGAAAAAATTAAAAAGAAGACATTTTAATTAATTACATAGCTAATTTTGCTTTTACTAAGAGCTGTTTCATAAATTATGCTTTATAGCTACATACCTTGTTTATTTTTCAGATTTAAAATATTGTATAAGTTGTTGCCAAAATGAAACTATAACATGACAGCGAAAAATAAAAATGTTTTATTTTAATGTTATTTTTTAAATATAATTCTAATATATTACCATTATTTTAATGAAATTTATCAATGTTATGATAAATTTTATGTCAAATCATTATTAAATGTTATCAAAAATTTTATGTCATGTTATTTTATAATCAATGTTATGTCAAATAAGAACAGTTATGAATAATGTTATGATGCTTAAAAAGAAAATCGCCGAAAAATTCTCAGATCTCGGAATTAAAAATTTGCTATAGAAACTGATCTTAAAAATCGCCAAAACGTTGACAAGTTGTCAAACTTAGAACCATTTAATAAAAGAATTCACAACCCCAAATGCGAAAAGTTGTTTAAGAGCTCGTTATTAGAAAAAAATGAATTTTGAAATGATTATGTTTCACTTCTTACTTAGAAACTCGAGTATCCCATAATTAGAAATAAACACGAATTATAACCCATGAACCCATTCAAAAGATAACCATATACGTCAGTGAATCGCCAAAAATATTCTTCCAAAATGCTAATTCACACTCAAAACGGCAGTCATAAAAACAGACAGAAATTTCAGATGATTAAAATTAAGGACCTTCTACTGATTTTGGCCAAAATTAAGGACTTTTAAGGAGCAAAAATTGATTTAAAAAAATTTAAGGACTTTTAAGGACTCTGAAGGATTGTACGAACCCTGTATTCAAATACTTTGCAAACCTAAAGGTTTCGGTAACGTCATTGCAGCTTTCACCAATTAGGAAATTTAGCGAATTTTTTCACGCCTGTGTTGTAGATTGTCTGCACAGTTGAACAGGTTTCGAATGTATATAATCCCCTGCAAAAAGCAATTCAGGAGGACAAAACATCGAAAGCTTTTCATTAGCCAATCAAGATAGCAAAACGTTGAACACTTTCAATAGTCATCTGCAGAGTCTGGAAGCTTTAACGAGTTAGCGAATTCAACAAAAAATTTCTCAAGAGCAATGTTTGGCTCTCCGCTAAATATAATTCAAATGATTAATTACTTGACTAATACTATTAATAAATATTCAGCTAAGGGTTATTCGAGAACGTGGAAAGATCATTCGATATTTTTTCAGAGAGCTTTAGGGATGTCTTTAAAACTGCCTCAGTTACCAATTTTGAACCATTATACATAAAATTTTGAATACTGAACTGATATTGATTATAGAACTTAATCACAGAAAAAGAATGCATTCAAATTATACTCATATTTTTTTAATAATCACATTATATATTAGGTCAGCATTTCATTGAATGCATTGAAATTAAGTGTAACTAAAACGGATTTAAAATAGTCTTCAAATATTAGGTATAGTATGTTATTTTATGTTAAAGTAAATTTTGCCCATTCAATATTTCAATATTTTTTCTTGCATCATGTAGTATAAGTTATTTCATTGCTGGAAGGATGGCATAATTGGAAATTAAGGAACATCTCGAAAGATAAAACGTTAAATTCGGCGAATATTTCACAGCCGAGGAATTTCACTTACACTTTTTTTCAAAGAATCTGTTAGATAACAATGCATTAAGTCATATTTATTTTCAAACAATCAAGCTTTGCCGGTGTTAATAGAATCGTTACGAGAGATTAAGATCTTGATTTAAGCTGATAGCATAATGTAATACGTTATACGCCCCACAGATTTTTTTAAAATTTGGTATCTGTTATCATCATTGGTTTGGTTATTTATTTCATTATGGCAAAGCACACAAGGGCTACCTGCATAAATGAAGGGATGCCTTTGTTGAGGACTTTTCTAAGTAAAACTGGCTTGTACCATGCTATACACGTGAAAAATCACGAAATCACCCATGCTACCAGACCATTTGCTGCTATTTGAACCCTGCTCGGTCGTCTGTGACCTAATCTGCTATCATGTAACATAGTTTGTATTCGAAAATGGATTGTTCAAGGATGCCGACAAACATTAAAAGCATTTAAACACTGGAAACCATCTCGAAACTTCAATATAAATCAGAAAAATTCATGATTTTTTTTATTTATTATGTGGCAAAATTACGAAAAATCCTTTAAATTTGCGGAAATTATAACAACTTTACTTTGTAGGTATTTTGTCTGCTTTGTCAGCTCTTTGATTGCAAATTATCAAATAATAATTAATGGCAAAGCAGATGAAAGGTTCAGAAGTCAAACAACAAAAATCAGCATTAATTTTCAAAGGACTAGTTTCGATGGTTTTACCGAACCACCATCTTCAGCTGCAAAACCGCAAATGAACAAGATAGGGAATAATGATTCGATAAGTTAAGAAAGCATAACTAAAACATAATTTCTTTAAAGGCCAAAGGCAAAGATGGATTGGAATTAGGATCGTTAACAAGAACAGAAAGATTTTTTTAAATGTGTAATGCCTCTAGAAAATCCAGTTCTCCAATGGAAGATGTTTTTTGAATAATTTTGGCAGCAGAAAAATTGAAAGTGTGATTTTCAGACCAACAATGTTGAGCAACAGCAGACTTACGTGTTTCCTTTTTTCTAACATATGCCTCATGTTCCTTGACACGAAATTTTAAGGCTCTCTTAGTTTGGCCAATGTAAATTAAACCACACTGGCAAGGAATCCTATTAATACTCCAAGAATTCATATCCGGAATGAGGTCCTTGAGTATGGGACTCGGAATTTTATTGATGGGAGAATAAACAACCCGAAAGTTAAATTTCTGCAAAATATGTGCAACTTTATAGCTAATTGATGGAAAGAAGGGAATGACAACAGAATTTTTATAATCTCCTAAAACAAGAGTGTGCCTTTTAATGTGTTGAGATGAGAATTTTTTAACTGCTTGATTAATAATGTTGGGTGAAAAGCCCCTGTCAATAGCTATTACTTTTAAATAATTTAGTTCTTCATCGAGGGCTAGTTTGGAGGAGCAGACTTGAAGAGCACGGAAAACATAGGAATAGAATGAAGCTAACATTTGTTTAGTCGGATGACATGATTTAAAGTGTGGTGGAAGGCAACCCGATGAAGGTTTACGGTAAACCGTAGTACTGAAGTTGGATGTGTTACGTGTAACCAAAATGTCGAGAAACGGAAGAGAATTGCAAGTCTCAAGTTCAAAAGTGAACTGAATAGCAGGATCAATAGAATTCATTGTTGAAAGAACTTTATTTAAATCATCTTTATTACCTTCAAACAGGGTAAAAGTATTGTCTACGTAGCGGAACCATACCGGGAAGTTTAAAGTTTCAAACAATTTTGATTCATAATAATGCATGTAGATATCAGCCAGGAAGCAATAGCTATTGACAGGGGCTTTTCACCCAACATTATTAATCAAGCAGTTAAAAAATTCTTATCTCAACACACTAAAAGGCACACTCTTGTTTTAGGAGATTATAAAAATTCTGTTGTCATTCCCTTCTTTCCATCAATTAGCTATAAAGTTGCACATATTTTGCAGAAATTTAACTTTCGGGTTGTTTATTCTCCCATCAATAAAATTCCGAGTCCCATACTCAAGGACCCCATTCCGGATATGAATTCTTGGAGTATTAATAGGATTCCTTGGCAGTGTGGTTTAATTTACATTGGCCAAACTAAGAGAGCCTTAAAATTTCGTGTCAAGGAACATGAGGCATATGTTAGAAAAAAGGAAACACATAAGTGTACTGTTGCTCAACATTGTTGGTCTGAAAATCACACTTTCAATTTTTCTGCTGCCAAAATTATTCAAAAAACATCTTCCATTGGAGAACTGGATTTTCTAGAGGCATTTCACATTTAAAAAAATCTTTCTGTTCTTGTTAACGATCCTAATTCCAATCCATCTTTGCCTTTGGCCTTTAAAGAAATTATGTTTTAGTTATGTTTTCAGCAACAGATGGCGCCACTTGCTTATTCTTGTCAATGCTTTCTTAACTTATCGAATCATTATTTCCTATCTTGTTCATTTGTGGTTTTGCAGCTGAGGATGGTGGTTCGGTAAAACCATCGAAACTAGTCCTGTGAAAATTTTGAAAATCAACGCTGATTTTTGTTGTTTGACTTCTGAATTAGTATTTATTCGGCGTGTTATTGTGTCTTAATTATCAGATGAAAGATCTTTACCTAGGTAAGCATACTTACCTAAATTTCAATGATTATTTCAGCTTGTCGCTGTACGTATTAGATGTAAATAGGTGTGAACAGGATTTTCATACGTTATCATCAATTTTTTAAGATATTGTTGTGATTTGCGGCTTCGTATATTTGGAGTAATTGATGATCACGTGATGAAGGATAAAAAACATAGGAGAAATTTACAAGAGTTTCAGAAGAATTTTTTTAAACTTCATTAATGTTATTCCAATTAAAACCCTGGCATTTTTAATTGAAACTGTTTCTTGTTCTGTTTGTAGCTTTTAAACATTGCTTTGGACTGGATTATTTTGGTTACAGCAAAGCATACGAAAGCAGTTTGCCTAAAGAAAGGAATGTCTTCATGAGAAGCTTTCTAAGTGGAATTGGCTCCTATCCGCATTATGCGTGGGGAAAATTACGAAAACCCCCATGCAGGAACTTCTTTGGGGATTTGAACAATGGTCGATCTAGCAATATTCAGCTATTTTAACGTTTGGCCGCGAACGGGTCTTGAGAATTGTCTTAATTATTAAACAAATGCCAGGCCATTGACCATCAGGTCATTAGGCGACGAGATCTCCAATACTTTTAACAATGCAATAAAAATTATTCAGTGCATAACACTCGCCCAGATAAGCATCAGTCACGCCTTTTCTGGAGTCATACATCACATATTCAGGGGAATTATTCAGTTAAAATCTAAATAAATAGGTACTAAGACAATCATATTTGCTCAAAAGTCCAAAGTGACAGATCCAGAACACTGCAAGTACTACAAAGCACACTCGAGGGCATACAACAGCAATCGCTGCTTGCAATTCGATAATGAAGGGAGTATATAAAAGTGGGAAAGAATTTTAGAGTTCAAATCCTAGGTTATTTTCATTGTGTATGCTCTGCTGTGGATGGAGTTTAATAATTAAAAGTTAATTTAACCATAAAACCACACTACACAAAAAAGAGTGGAAAGGAGGAGGAAAAAAGATGGAGATAAACTGTAATCTTTGAATGAATAACGAATAAAAATTAGATAAATATAAAAATTATAAAAATATTACACAAAATTATTATAGGTTTGTCTCAAGTATAATTTTATTGTTTGCTTCTCTTCGAGTATGAGCACAAAATGAAAAGAATTGTATAAAAGTGCTTTCTGTAGGTCAGTTCTCAGTTCATGCAAAAGAATAAAATACTTTCCTCTCTATCGCTCAGATACTTTACACAGCTGTAAAAATTCTATTAGTTGTAAATCTATTTCTCCTTTTGGAAAGAAGAGGAAAGGGTAAAAAAGGCAGCTTTTATCGGAAGAAAAAGCGTGGGTACCCCATGCAGGTAAGAATGAAAGGAGGGGCTCAACCTCGCACTACGAGTGATACTTTGATAGTTGTTAGTTAGGCTAGCCTCTGCACAATATAACTAGTGAAGCACTGCTCCTAGGCTTTGGTCTTGGTAATTTTTTGTTTGCATCCAGAGCTTCCTTTACAGCACTTTCATACTATTTCCACTCATGACAGTTCCATATAAAATGAAAAGCAGGACACTTCAGCATAAAACAAACATTCATTGTTGAATGAATAATAGAAATTTCTATAGTTTAGTGACATTATGTTTTAAGATATGAGTACACCTAATCAGAAACAAGCCGAGATTTCGCGAAGTATTGAATCTTTGCAAAGTTTGCACGTAAATGTATGGATAATTTTGTTTAAATAATTAAAATATAACGAATGATTTATTAATAAGGAGAAATTTGCCTCCATAAAATCCGTATAAAAATTTATTTGTTTTGTATATTTTACACCCCCCGTCTATGTGGAAGCCGTTTTCATAGTATTATGTAATTCATTTTATTGGATGTAAACGCACAGAATCAATATGTAGTAAAATGAGCTTACAGAGACCTTTCCGAACATTCTGTGTTTATACAGTCAATGAATTAAACGTGCCGTCTTTCCAGATTTTGTAAGAAAGCTCTTCAGTGAATTTGAAATAGGATTTCAGTCTGCTTTCCCCAGACTGATAATTTTTACAAGAGAAATTAGGCCAATTTTTCAAAACAATTGGTTTTATTTCGGTTTCCTACTATAAAAATAAATACTTATTAGAGAATCAAACTCAGGACATAAATGAGAATTTTCAGCAACCTCTCAGCAATTAAGTTATTATGCTTCTAGGGACACATAAAGTATTTGAGCAAGAGATGCATAAAACCTTCAATTTTAATTTGTAATAGGTTTTCAATACCCATGAAATGATTCATATACCTGCATAACTTTAATACAATAAAACCAACAACTAAAAGAAACTGACATCATTAAAAGTAGATTTTTATTAAAAAAAATCATATTATGTAGTGATTTTGTTTCACTAAAAGGAAGATTAAATGAACTACAGTTACACGATAATTAAACTACAATTACAAGATGCTTGAAAACAGGTATGATAATTTTTTTTAGTATACTAATGTTATTTTAATTTTATATAACTATTTGATGTATTATTTTGTTTTTATATATCTCGTTATTACGATCGAATAATGAATAGATATACCTTTTAATTATAAATCAAAGAAGTAACATGGCATGATTATGGTACTTTAATTTGAAATGAACTTTACAAATTAAAAGAGAAACCGTAGTATGTTATTTGAAGTTCACATCTTTCTCAATATGTCATTTGGAGTGTTTAATTTTGTTCGTATATTTAATCTGTTCATCTTCTGCATTTCAGTTAAACCAAATTCAAAAATCATTCCTAATATTAAACTGAAAATTAAATTGATCAATATGAGAGATTCTTTACAGTTTAATATAATATGTATAGCAATGGTTCACTATAAACGGCTTATCCTTTTTTAGATTGTTGCCAACAAATATTATCACTTTGTATTATTTTTAAAAGGAATTAAAGAATGAAGATTTCTCATGTATGACTGTGTGCTTCTCGCATTTTGAAAAAACGACCGATGGAACCTAATTAAGTTAAGCCATTAAATTCTGAATAACGTAGTCCTCCACCTGAATATGTAAACCAGGAAGTCCGAAATTTGAATTTACAGTTTGTTTTATTATTTTATTTCATATTTTTTTTAATTTAATCAATTTTTGATTAATAATAATAATAATTTGATTAATAAGTTTGATTTTTGATATGAAAGGGAGCAGAAATGCATTGGCTGCATGGGCGCTTTTATGGCTTTCCTCAGGTGTAATGTGTATAAGAGCCAGTTTCCCTTTGAAAGTCCTCTATGAAAGCATCCCTCCTGTTAAGCAGATAGCATGTGAGTGCTTTGCATAATTAAATAACCAAACCAAGGACCAAAATTTTTTTTTAGTAGAAAGGTATATGATAAAAATTTAGTTTTCATTCATGTCAATATAAAATAGGATACTTATGTATTATCCCACTGATCGTTTGTGGAAATTTGGGCTATGAGAACCAAGCACCAATCATTTCTATGGAATTACTTAAGGGGAGAGTCATCCATAATTTGCACTAAATCATGCTATTTGGCTGGTCAAAGGGATAATACATAAGAACCTAAAAGAGTATTAAAATTAATACAGTGCATTTATGTGGATGGCAATGGCCTCGTATTTAGCACACATTTCTAATTAGCATCTATCAGGGTTGCCACTCAAACAGAAGAATGAAATTCCCTGACTTTTCCAGGTTTTCCAGGTGTGTTTCAAGAAAATTCCAGTCTATCCGCGTAATGTACGTTGGCTGGCTAAAGGGAGCAGAAATGCATTGGCTGCATGGGCGCTTTTATGGCTGTACGTATCCGCGTAATGTACGTTGGCTGGCTAAAAGGAGCAGAAATGCATTGGCTGCATGGGCGCTTTTATGGCTTTCCTCAGGTGTAATGTGTATAAGAGCCAGTTTCCCTTTGAAAGTCCTCTATGAAAGCATCCCTCCTGTTAAGCAGATAGCATGTGAGTGCTTTGCATAATTAAATAACCAAACCAAGGACCAAAATTTTTTTTTAGTAGAAAGGTATATGATAAAAATTTAGTTTTCATTCATGTCAATATAAAATAGGATACTTATGTATTATCCCACTGATCGTTTGTGGAAATTTGGGCTATGAGAACCAAGCACCAATCATTTCTATGGAATTACTTAAGGGGAGAGTCATCCATAATTTGCACTAAATCATGCTATTTGGCTGGTCAAAGGGATAATACGTAAGAACCTAAAAGAGTATTAAAATTAATACAGTGCATTTATGTGGATGGCAATGGCCTCGTATTTAGCACGCATTTCTAATTAGCATCTATCAGGGTTGCCACTCAAACAGAAGAATGAAATTCCCTGACTTTTCCAGGTTTTCCAGGTGTGTTTCAAGAAAATTCCAGTCTATCCGCGTAATGTACGTTGGCTGTGCTAAGAGGTAAATTAATTATGGTATTACTTATATTGTGTAGCAAATTCACTTAATTATTCAATAAATCCCAGAGGACATTTATTCTTAATTATTCTTGGTATACTTTGTTTGATAATTTTGTTTAGTTTTCCACTTAAGAAACTTAATAAAATTTAAGATATATACATTGGATAACAAATGTATGTTTTATTTAATTATTACTCATGATCATCACCAGTTCAACACGAGGCTAATCCGATCCTTATAAATCACAACGCAATGCTAAATAGTTAGGTTAGATTTTAGGTAAATTTAATTTGCGTGAGGTATGTTCTTAAAAGGCACCTTAACACTTGAAAACACAAATATAATTATAATAGTTGTTGTTTTCTCCACTGAAGATTGAGATTAGAATCTTCCCAATCTGGAATAAAATAAGGCTTTTTTTGCAGACATTCTGCAGCTAAACGAAAGAAAGAAATCTATTTTAATAAATTGAGGTATTTTATATTTATTTTGCAGCATACATAAGGAAAAAATATGTGCATTAAATTCCGTGACGGTATGTCATCATACTGCTATAATTAATATTAGGATTATGCCAGAGAAAATTTCCTGAAATTTGGAAATATTATTTACTAATAATAAATAAATTTAGAGGGAAGAAGCAACATTAAATTATATGAATAACATAAAAATAATTACTTAAAAATTGAATTACAATAATCAACGATATTTTAGCGAATATAGTTATATTACATGGCTAGCCTAGATGACTGATTACTATTTTTTATTTTACTGCAAAATGGCAAGGTATTTATTAAAAAAAAAAAAAAAAAAAAAAAAAAAAAGATTTTGCGGTAAAATTCTAGTATACATACGGTAAGGCTTTGGCACGATTTTGAAAATTGTCGCCAAGACCAAAATGACCCGTTTACTGCGCATCATGATGTCGCCAAATCCCATTATTATTCTAAACAAAGAACGTCTATGTAAAGAAGAAAAGGTTCCATACAAGTAAAATGCTATTACGCCGTTAGAATGCGGAGGGAAAATTTGCCAAGGGATTTGGCGACGGAACCTGGCAGCCAGAATTTCTCTCTTCGCGCTGTGTACAGGAAATTGAGAAACACGTGTTAAGAAGAAACGCTCTTTGACAAAAAGAAAACTACAAAAATCCGTTTTTAAAATTATTGCGAAAAATCCACGCAATAATTTTAAAAACGGATTTTCGTAATTTTTTTTTCCCCTGAAAATAACTAATCCGTGAATTAATTTACTTGCGCCAAAAAATATTTTCTTTTCCTTTAGAGTTTAACCACTTGCGCTAAGACTAAACTTCACGGTTGCGGTGCCGTGCGCTACAATATAACAAGCGGTAAAGTGTCTCATTTACGCCGCTCCGCATCTGCGAGTGCAATCCAGAGCTGTAACTCGAGAAATAAACAATCTCGTTGTTAGCCGACGTGTGCACCACGTTATTTTCATTTTTGCGATAAATGCTTATCGACGTGGTGTTCACGTCGCTCACGGTTTGAGACAAAAGCATCTCGACGTGCGTGGCACGTCCTTTTAGCGCAAGTCGTTCAAGAAATTTTAAACGATATTCATTTTATGAACTCTTGATAACGTGACCTTCGAACTTCGACACCGGTTTCGAGCTTCGGCGACAGATATATCAGACATGCACAGCTGTTTCCCTCTATGATGGAACGGAGCCACGTCTGTTGCAGAGAGGTTTTCCTTCTTTACAATACATATTCTTTGATTCTAACCTCCATGGTACCGTATACTAGGATTAAACCCATTTTGTTTTATACGAGAACAGGTACTTTCTTTAGTTCATGCACTGCACATGCGATTCTCGAGAATACTGGAAACCAAAAGTTGCGGGATGCCTTTCTAAAAGACAATCAAATTGGAGCTGCGAAAATTGGCTCTATGCCAGCTACCCGAATGACACTCACGTGATACATAATTCGCCAAAAAAGTTATCTCTTCCGACGTCGGCGCAAAAATCGCTTTTTTTGGCGGCATCGTTGTATGAACTTCCCTGACTTTTCCAGATTTTGACAAAAATACTTAAATTCCCTGACTTTTCCCTGAATATTTTGGTCAATTTTCGAATTCCCTGACTTTTTCCGGTTCTCCCGGTAGCGTGGCAACCCTGATCTATGTTCTCCAAAGCCTTTTATCACTTAAGAAAAGGATCTTTTGTCAAAATTGTGACTATCGTACATTTTTCTGGTGGATTTGAAATTGTGTAACTTCATGTTCCCTTAAGTCAGGAATGAATATTCCATAATACGTGAAAAAAACATATACAGTCAAAAGTCGTAATTCTGACACCCATAATCCGGACGGAATTGCTGCAAAAAATGGATAAAGGCATATCCTTCTTTTCTCAAACCATTCCGAAATCTGTTTATCAATTTCACGCTGCTCTGCGGCCCGGGGGGGGACGCCAAAACGTCGTGGCGCGCAATGAATTGTAAGTTAATCTGTCAGCACTATCCTTATCTTCAGGGCAGATGTTTTTATTTTATTTGGCTTATAATTCCTTACTAAATGTAGTATTTCATTTCGATGTACGCCGTCTTTGATATGATTTAAATCAAATTCCTCGTCATTATAATTTGCTTCTGATAAAGAAGAAAGTGATACAGAAGTTATTGAAAACGAAAAAATTTCAATTGACAAATCAGTCGGTATTCACGACAGAGCAATTATAGAACTTTAACAGCGGAACTTTGTAACTGAAAAAGAAATTATGTCTGTTTATAGAATTAAAGAGAAAGTATTATCACATAAAACGAAGCAACTTAAACAACTTACATTGAAAGAAATGTTTAATAAAGTAAACAAATAAATATTAAGCTTTTTTTTTTTTTTTGTAAATTTTGATACCTTTTAGATCATAATTATTCTTTATTTCATAAATCACGGTTTTATATTTTTAATTTTATAATTTCTGCAAGCCATCTTACCAGATTTAAACCGATGATCTATAATCCGGAATCGCCGAAGTCCCGACGAGTCCGGATTAACGACTTTTGACTGTATTTATTTTCTCATATGTCTAACATTTTTCAGTATTATACTCAAATATAAGACGTCATGCTATATTTAAAATTTATATACATATATATATCAATATACCAGAGCCTGATCTTTACATTAAAAAAAAATCACATTGTAGGAAAATAAATTTGAGATTCACATTACATGCATGGCATTCAAATTTATATAATTTTAATTTCAGCTTCAACATTATTCATTTCCTAGATCAAATCTTAACATGGACTTAGACTGATATGTTATGTCCTACACTTAGAAAACATTTCCATCCCTGGAAAAAAGGTGCCCACCAACGGCGAGCAGTAAAGTCGCTGAACACTGGTAATTGGTAGTTCAGTCTGAAGTTCGAATCCCGCAAACAGACAGGCTGCATGGACATTATCATGGTTTTCCCCGCGTGTAACGTGTATACAAACAAGTTTCCCTTAGAAAGTCCTCGACGAAGGCATCCCTCTCCTTAGGCAGATAGCCCTCGAGGCATCGCCATAATCACATAAACCAGACCCTGCAAAAAAGGTTAGAAACAGATTATTTATTTCAACACGGCAAACCTCTTCTTTGTGATCACCTCTGAAACTATTTCTCCTCAATATACAAAAAATTCTGGTACTGAAGATCTTCTCTTTGAGATGGCAAGCTCTGCACAAAATTAAAATCATGTAGAACTGCTGGTGGTCATTTTAGAGAGGGTTCACTCTATTTATAAAAGATAAAAAATTTATTCAACTATTTCTAAAAATGCAAATTAATCAACAAAATCTGGTATTAAGTACTTTGTTTCTGTAAGCATGATTAATAATAACTTCTGAGTTTGACTTAGTGTGTATGATAACAATTTATTACATTAGTCAATGTCATTTGCTTGACAGATATGAATAATTTCTATTAAGGAGCTGTTTTGCTTGGACGGTTAGTTTGGTTTGGTTTATTTGATTATGGAAAGCATGCAAGGTCTATGTGGGAAGGATGTCTTTGTGGAAGATTTTATAACCCCCCCCCAAAAAAAACCCCTCATATTTATGCTTACACATGTAGAAAACCAGGTAAGTGCTCATGCAGCCAGCCTATCCACCTGGAATCAAACTCAGATCGAACTATCAGCGTTCCAGTCAGCCGCTTTTGGGCTGTGCGTGGAGGGCCATAAAGGAGAATAATTACATGCACTGAAAACTGAATTCTTAACTAAATGTATAACGAAAGCAATAGAAATTCATTTATTAATACTAGTTCTTATTAAATTAAAATACTGCATAAAATACATTTATAAGCTATTGAATGAAAATTTCCATTAACATATTTAAGACATGTGTAAAGAGTAATAGATTAATTATTTCTAATACAGTCAAAAGTCTTTAATCCGGACTCGTCGGGACTTCGGCGATTCCGAATTATCGGTTTTTCCGGATTATAGATCATCAATTTAAATCTGGTAAGATGGCATGCAGAAATTATAAAATTAAAAATATGAAACCGTAATTTATGAAATAAGAAATAAAGAGCAATTATGATCTAAAAGGTATTAAAATTTACACACACACACACCAAAAAAAAAAAAAAAAAAAAAAAAAAAAAAAAAAAAAAAAAAAAAAAAAAAGAAGAGCAGTTTAATATTTATTTGTTTACTTTATTAAACATTTCTTTCAATGTGTGCATGCATAAAGCATACATTACGCATAGTCGAAATTAGAAAATTACAACCAGAAAACTATTTGATGTGTATTCGTGATATTTATAATGATGAGGAATTTGATTTAAATCATATCAAAGATGGAGTACATCAAGATGAAATACTACATTTTGTAAGGAATTATAAGCTGAATAAAATAAAAACATCTGCCCTGAAGATGAGGATAGTGCTGACAGATCAACTTCCAGTTCATTGCGTGCCGCGACGTCCCCCCCCCCACGCAGAGCAGAGTGAAATTGATAAACAGATTTCGGAACGGTTAGAGAAACAAAGGATAAGCCTTTATCCATTTTTTGCAGCAATTCCATGTTTTGTTTAATGGACTTCGAAACATACTTTCGCTTTGTAGATCCTTTACATATTAGTAAACATATATCGGAAATTCTATTTGACACAATCGAAAGTTCAAGCTTTCTTTTATAAAATTTCTCTAACAGTCTGCAAAAAATAATAAGCCAGATCCAATTCGAAGATTAAGGAACAACGCAATCTGCGACATTAACTGAAATAGATAATTAGATAGTTTTAGCTTAGCTTATACCGTCCGTTATACATTAAACGCGCATGCGTAAACATATTATGCGCATGCATAAATGCATTATGCATTTACGCATGCGCAGAAAGTTTGTAGCTTTGAGGTCCGGATTATAGATCATTCCGGATTATGAACGTCTGGATTAACTGAAATAGATAATTATATAGTTTTAGCTTAGCTTATACCATCCGTAATACATTAAACGCGCATGCATAAACGTATTATGCGCATGCACAAACGCATTATGCGTTTACGCATGCGCAGAAAGTTTGTAGCTTTGAGGTCCGTATTATAGATCATTCCTGATTATGAACGTCCGGATCAAAGACTTTTGACTGTATTATTAAGTAATTTTCTTTTAAAGGAATTAAAAATAAAAACAAACAAAAGCTTCTTTAGAGAAATTATTCTACTATTAAAAATCATGTACTGCTGAAATTCACATCCCACCTTAGACAAAATTAAATAAATGCATTTTTAAGTGATAAATCAAGTTGTGCAAAAATATTAAATATGAATACATTCATCTTAATTATTTAAAAAAACTGAATGTGTAGATGTGAAAAATTAAGAGAAAAATGCTTTCTAGATTATTCGATAGAAAGCTGACATCCTGAAAAATGAATACACGCATACACACACTCATACAATGTACGTCCAGAAAGTAAGTTCCGTTTGGTAATAAAAGTAAATTGTGTACAGCTACAGAAAAGTTATTTATTGCACAAAATTCAACAACTCTTAAACTACATTTCCACATAACTGCCGAAATATTGCAGGCATTTGTCATAGCGTGGCACAAGTTTTTGTATACCTTCTTCATAGAAATTTGCCGCCTGTGTCTTCAACCAGTTGGAAACAGTTTCTTTCAGCTCGTCGTCATTGTTGAAGTGTTGACCGCCAAGGAAAGACTTAAGATGTAAGAACAGATGAAAGTCGCTAGGAGCGAAGTCAGGGCTGTACGGAGGATGGTCAAACACGTCCCAGCCAAATCCCTGTAAGAGGTTTTTCGTCACATTTGCAGTGTGTGGTCGTGCATTGTCGTGAAGAAAAACACTTTTTGACAGCAATCCTCGGCGCTTATTCTGTATTCCGCGGCGCAATTTCCAAAGTGTCTCGCAATAAGCATCTGCTCTGATTGTTTGACCACACGGTAAGAAATCAATGAATAAGATGCCTTTCCAGTCCCAGAACACTGTGCACATCATTTTTCGAGGTGTCAAGATTTGCTTCGGCTTAACCTTTGCTGGGGATGAAGTGTGCCTCAATTCCATTGATTGCCGCTTACTTTCAGGGGTGTCGTAAGAAACCCAAGTTTCATCTCCTGTGACTATCTGTGTCAGAAATTCTTCGCCGCTTTCAGCATAACAGGTCAAAAACTGAAGTGCACTACCCATCCGTTTTGTTTTGTGTTGCTCAGTAAGAATCTTTGGTACCCAACGTGAGCAAAGTTTACGAAATTTCAGTTTTTCGGTTACAATTTCATGCATTAGTGATCATGCAATTTGGGGAAATTCCATAGCAAGAGCACTAATTGTAAACCTTTGGTTTTCATGGATCTTGTCATCAATCGCATGAACCAGTTCTTCTGTAACCAAAGATGGACGCCCACTTCGTTCTTCATCGTGCACATCACTACGTCCGTCATTGAACTTTCGGACCCATCTTCTCACCATTGAATCACTCATCGCTTTTGGTCCGCAAATTTGCTGATAAATTTCACTAGGTTTCACACCCCTCGCATTCAGAAAACGAATCACAGATCTGATTTCACAAGCAGCGGGATTTTCAATCAACACCGACATTGTAAACAAGCACAACAAAGCGTACGTGACTGACAGCGATCTCCAAATGGCGCGCGTTTCTTCTCCTTGATACAGAGCGTCTACTGCGCATGTGCAGAACTGCGATCGCAGAGCTGCAGCAGAGATAAATTGAAACGGAACTTACTTTCTGGACATGCCTCGTATTTATATGCATACACACATATAATGATACATATAATGCACATATGATTATATATTGAAAATATATGTACGTGTGTGTATACACATGCACGCATATATATACAATATACAATATATAGAAAGAAATTTTGTAAAGTTTGAGACATAAATTTATATTCCTTCTGGAACAGTAAGGAAATAATACTTTAAAGAAAAATTTAAAAAATAGCATCACTAGAGCAAATTTATATTGCAGATTAAAAATGTTGAAAGAACACACTTCGCAATGCTGAACAGCAAAATGTAAACAAAGGTCAGAAATGTGACATCACTCATGTGGGCGGAGTTAAACCCTTATCTGGATTGTAATTGGCCAAACTCAAGCCGTTGTCCTAGCAGTGTACATTTTGCTTATATGCGACCGGTAGACTGCGTGCTTAGTGCGAGAGCGTAAAAAAACCCTTCTGGATGGCCATTAAAATCTAAAACCTTTATTTTTTTTTTTTTTTTTTTTAAGTATCTAAATTTTGGGGGATGGGCTCAAGAAAAGTTTTTGCATAGAGGCCCAAGAGTTCTACACTACTGATACTAATGCATACTTTTGAGAAGTAATATGAATGAAGGTGTTACTTAGATAATGTGTAAGTAATGAATAGAGCTTCAATTTGAATGGCCTTGATACTGGAAGATGCTAAGCCAAGGTGAAAGTAGCACTTTCATTGGGAGCGGAATGAATTAATGCGATAACGATATGGAAATTTATTTCTTTAGTCGAATATGGTAAAGCACGTGACTTTTTGATTAGTGCAAGGTTTCTTAAACTTTTTGGGCGTGGGTACCCCCTAATATTTACGATTATTTTGCGGGACCCCATAAGCATTGCACAAATCCGACACACGTGTGAGTGAAACTATCAGTTTCTTCACTTGTACTGTAATGTACTATTGCAGTTTTAGGTCATTGACTTTAATTTTTAAAGTAAAATGAAAGTTTCTATTATTAAAAAAAAATTGCTTTGAGATGTTTTCGGTTTTTCTTTGTCTGTATTGTCTTATCTTTACGTATTTTCAGGTACATTATTTAAAAGTATTTGGTAATTGTAAAATTATTATAATAAGTTAAAGTAATAACAAAATTGCTAAATTTTTGGCAACCCACAGTTTAAGAAACTCTGGATTAGTGGAAGAAAGAAATCTGCAATCACAGTTTTCTAAAGAAAGCAGGCTTATGTTCATATTACACATAGGGGGAATCGTGAAAAGCCAACCCTTTCGCTGGAATTACTTCAGTTAAACTACCAGTGTCCCATAATTTCACCTACCTGGGCAATCATCAGTTATGGATTTAAATTTATTAATAGTTTTGAAGATAAGACATCATTACTTTACACGGGCGAAGATATTTTGGAAAAGAGGTGCACTTTGAAACTAAAGATAAGTCTTTCTAAATAAGCTTTCTACTGACAGTAGCTGACGGCGGGAATTGCACTGCATGGTAAACCAAGGTGGATGCACTACATGATGCTGTTTCGTTTGATAGACTCTGGTATAAAATTTAAAACAGTTATTCCTAATAGTTGAAATATAGCTTAAAGAGATTAATAGGCCCTTAATTTTAAGTTAAAAACACTAACTGTTTTTGAAATATGTTCAAGTTCTTTATGTCATCGAAACGATTGTAGTGAAAGATAGAAAACGATTTATAAGTAAGTCAAGAATTTCTTTAGAAGCTATTATCTTTAATGAGATCACTTTGAGTAAAAATTGAACAATTAACATGGAAAAGCACATAAATAGAAATTAACACGGAGCAATTCACAAGGAAAGCATCAATACTGAGAACTGATATTGATGAATATTATTCGAAATACAAGCCTCTTGCGTGGAAGTTCGTGATTAGATAACGAACCGGACGATTCTCCCAGATACCTTTCTTTTCTAAACACACATGTTTCAGTTCTCTGAATCTCTTCATTATCAAAATAAAAACTCCTTCAGCAGATAGGTTTAATTTTTGAAAGAAAAATTAGTCACATGGAAGCAAATTTTCAAACAGAGGAAAAGGAATGAGTAAACGAACTTTTGTTGGGGGGCCACAGGTGGTTGCATACATTTATTGACTATTGTGGAGGTCCTGCACAATGCATTTAGAACTAGAATTCAGGGTTTTTCGATTGAACACAGGATTAAAAATCATCTCCTTTTTTAGGTAAAGAGTTACTTTCAAAAGTGCTTCTTTTCAAAATGCCGTATCCTTTTCAACCTTCACTTTTATTAGTATTAAAAAAGAATACATTCTAATAATTTTATTGGCATAGAATATTTTGTATGGTACTTCTAAACGATTATAACAGAATGAGATATTTGTATAAGGAGATTTCATACTTTATTCTCTTTTGTTGCTAGTTTTCAGGTTAGGTTATACAGATATAAAAAAACATGCAACAGCTATCTGCTTAGTAGAAGAGATGCCATTGCGAAGGACTTTAAGGGAAAGTGGCTCGTATTCACCTAACGTAAGGGGAAAACCCTGAAAACCAACCCTGCAGCTAACCCATTAGCCTGGGATCGAACTCCCAGTATTCAGCGATTTAATCTTTCAGCTACTCATGAGGCTGTTAGTTTTCAGATTTTTTTTCTCAGTACAGTATTTGTTATTTATCATTAAATTAATATATTTTAAGATGCAGACTATGAAAAAATATGAAAACTTACATCTCATAGTTCTACACGCTTTTTGCTATTACATGAAAGATTTATTTTAAAATTCATTTTATTTAACATGATAAAACCTGCATGAATCATTTTCAATTAAAACATAATGACCTCAATAAAATTTTGAAAACTTAAAAAATAGCTCGCTATTTTTTTGAAGAATGAATTTTCAAGGAAATATATTTAAACTTCTCCCCAGTGACGGGAACAGTCCCTGGCTACGTAACGGTTACAATGCTGAACTATAATTTTTTTTAGGTAATTCAATGAACTTTATCATGAGGCGAGGATGCAATCAAATTGGGATGCCTTCATAACGGTGCCACAGCAAGAGGTAACGTGCACAAACTGAAGCTCAGTTTCTCCTTGAAACTGATTATTGGCTTCCTTATGCAAGTACGATTTTCAATTTTAGTTACTGATTCATTAAATAAAGAAGGTATTATATAAATCTTCGAAATCTTTATGATCTCATTTATACTTCCAAAAGGTATATATTTACGAAACAATATGTCACCTTTTTATATTACTTTTTTTTTTTTTTCCATCCATAAAAAAGCAGTCCAATGTTGCTAATGTTACCAACCTCGCTTCAAGAGATCCTGGTTGTATTTTTACATGTTATAAAAGTATAAATCTTTTCTTGGGGAGGGAACCACGAAAAACTCCTATACAGAAAGCTCATTCGCCGCAATGTGAAATGGAGTTGATCTCGCTGTTTTCAGCAATATTACGGTGGACCGCTAATGGATCTTAACAATAAATAGTTTTAATAATGGTAAAAATTTGAAGCTAATGCCTGATTTGCAACCCTGTTTATTCTTTATGGTGCATAAGTTGATGTATATTGCATGTCAATAGATAATTGGTCAGAGAGCTCCTTATCATAGGTATTATAGCACGTGGTTTAGCAACGTTACCTATTTTAGAAAGAAGCGATTTTAAATTTTTCCATTCGACTAAAAATTGTAAGACCTACTTCCAAGTGCTAATAAAGAGCTGAAATGCAGAAATAAGAACTTAAATTTACAATATATTCACAAGTCTTATAATTTATAGACACACATTTTAATTCAGATAATTTGCTTCCATTTTCTTTGTATTTTTCTTATAAAGTTAATTAAGGCTTTTAATTATATACGAAAATTCCATCTTCATTTCTTTAATTCATGCGATGTCAGACATAGTAGCGTAGCTAGAGGGGGCTAGTTCGCCTCAGACAGCATAATTTTGAGGCACCAATTTCATATGAAATAATATTTGATGGAGGTTAGTCCTGCGAATCTTTCAAGCAAATAAAGAACAATATGATTCTTTAATTTAAGAAGTTAAGAACTAATTTAAGAAGTATTTATGAAATCAATTTAAGAAGAAAGATACATTTTTTTTTGTAGAATTATATCCAAAGGAATCATTGCGAGATTTCCACAGCTACGCAGTCTTATACCATTTTTATTCATTCAAAACTGAAAATTACGAATACAGTCAAAAGTCGTTAATTCGGACACCCATAATCCGGAATGATCTATAATCCGGACCTCAAAGCTACAAACTTTCTGCGCATGCGCACAGGCATTTACGAGAGCGCGTAAGACCCTTACGGCTGCGAATATGTTTGTGCGCATGCGCGTTTAATGTGTAACGGAGTTATACGCTAAGCTAAAGTTATCTAATTCAGTTAATGTTGCAGATTGCGTTGTTCCTTAATCTTCGAAATGGATCCGGCTTATTATTTTTTGCAGACTGTTAGAGCAATTTTATAAAAGTAAGCTTGAACTTTCCATTATGTCAAATAGAATTTCCGATATATATTTACTACAAAGCGAAAGTATGTTTTGAAATCCGAAATCTGTTTATCAATTTCACGCTGCTCTGCGGCAGAGGGGGGGGGGGGCCGAAACGTCATTATTAGATTATGATAGATTAGAAAGATTATGTCAAATAGAATTTTCGATATATATTTACTAATATGTAATTTGTATCTACAAAGCGAAATTATGTTTTGAAATCCGAAATCTGTTTATCAATTTCACGCTGCGGATTGGAAGTTGATCTGTCAGCACTATTCTTATCTTCAGGGCAGATGTTTTTATTTTATTTGGTTTATAATTCCGTACTAAGTGTAGTATTTCATTTTGATGTACTCGGTCTTTGATATGATTTAAATCAAGTTCCTCGTCATTATAATTTGCTTCCGATAGGGAAGAAAGTGACCCAGAGGTTATTGAAAATGAAAACATTTCGATTGACAAATTAGTGGGTATTCTCAACACAGCAATTATAGGACTTGAACAGCAGAACTTTGTAACTAAACAAGAAATTATGTCTGTTTAATAGAATTAAAGAGAAAGTATTATCACATGAAATGAAGCAACTTACATTGAAAGAAATGTTTAATAAAGTAAACAAATAAATATTAATTTCTTTTTGTAAATTTTGATACCCTTTAGATCATAACTGTTCTTTATTTCATAAATTACGGTTTCATATTTTTAATTTTGTAATTTCTGCATGCCATCTTACCAGATTTAAACCGATGATCTATAATCCGGAAAAATCGATAATCCGGAATCGCTGAAGTCCCGACAAGTCCGGATTAACGACTTTTGACTGTATCAATTAAATTGTGATCTCGGTGCATTAAACTTACCGGGGGGGGGGGTAGTGAGATTATGCAATTTTTTCTTTCCAAATACGAGCGATATCTGTCAGACATAAATTTGTAATACGAGCTGCGTTTGTTTGTGCCCACTGCAGTGCGTAACTGGAATATGAGCTGAGCTCTGTTGAGGACTATCAAAAGGTTAATAAGGAAGTAATCCCTCAGTTAGAGAGAAGTGGTTCAAAGTTTTATTTTCGTTATTATTACTAAAGAAAGTGAAACGGGAATATGAAAGGTGGGTCCTATTGACATTTTACTATTTGTTCTAAAACACAGTTCTTCAGATAATGTAATTTTTTACTGCTGAGAATTTTTTTCACAATTGTGTTTCTAGTTGTGATAAAAGTTTTTAAAATAAAAATCATTTTAGAACTACAAATGATTAATTTTGTATTTAAGAAATAGTTCTGTCAGCATAGAACTCTGCAATAGGTGGCTTTGCAAACAAATATTTGTCTGTTTTTAAATTTTAAAATGATGGAATTAAATTTTTTTCAGAATTAAAGGTAGATTTTTAATGTATTTTTCTCTTTGTCGTTTTTACATTCAGGCATTTGCTTATACCAAGAGGAGAGACAAATTCAAAGACTGCCTAGGCGGACACACTCAGAGTCCGCCCCGGGTGCCAATTGTTCTAGCTATGCCGAATATCATTTAAATTGAAAATTTACAGAATAGATTATAGAAATGATAGCATTTCTAAGACAATCTTCAACATGTCTAAAACAATTGGTTTCTTTCTTTGGTTTTCCAGACGATTGTTTGAAAGCAATGCTTTATGTATATTTTCAGAAAGACTGGTCATTTTAAGAGGTAGTCGTTTTAAGTTATCACACAAAAAATTTGGCTATAAAACATATGAATTACATTTTTATTTTAAAGCTCCTACTACTTTTAAATGCGGTAAAAATTTTATAATGTCCGATGCAGAATAGACAAATCAAAATTCCTAAATAAGACAAGAATAAAAAAAAATAGTACCAATGCAGCACAAGGACAAAAAAAGGGGAGAAGAAAGAAAGACAGCTTTGATTATTAATAATTGTTATCCTAGAGTTTATAATCTTATCGAAAAGTGAATCAGCATTTTTAAATATTGGAAATGAAATTTACTAAATCTACAGACGGCAATGAACGAATAGAAAGTATAAATTCATTACAGCGCTTAACATTGCACAAGTGAAAGACGATCACTGAATGTATATCCTTTCTGCTTTGAAAAAAAGCCTATAGACTCCCTATGAAGTTTTTTTCCATTCTAAAGTAATCCAGATGTGTTCTTAGCTTAAGGGGTTGTGTTATTTAAATTCTAATGTGGTGTTGCTATGGTTACCCATGTCATTAGCGTCAACTCTCTTTGGCAAAACATTTCATTTTCACCTTGGCGAGAATCCTGCCAACCCATTACTCTGACGTCAGAAAACAGGTGTAACGGTAAGCACCATCTATTGCCAAAAGGCTACATTCACACTTCTCAAAATTCCCTCTTAAGTGCCTTTTGAATATCTACAGCAACACCCCTATACTTTTAAGAAACCTTAAAATGCACATAAAAAGTTTGAAAAAATTAATGTGAACTTTTATCAAGATTAAATTCCTTTTCGGTGGATTGATAAGATGATTGTTATGCTGCTATGCACAATTAATACAGTAAGTCCAGAAATCCACAAAGCTTGGGACCAGAGGTTGTGCGGATTTCAGGACAGAAAAGATAAATCGTAATATTCAGACTAAAAGTGCAAAATAAATAAGGCATATTAGATACATTTAATTAAATTATTATATACATTATTGCAATAACTTATAATATGCATTAAATTATTATTACATATATAAATTGATTATATTATTCATTGTATTATATATACACAGCATCGAGGTTTGCCGATTTCACCTCATGCAAAGACTTTTGGTGTTAGAATCACTGTTGCTGTAAAATTTCAACAGCTTTTCTTTATTTTTCTGTATATCATACACAATCGTATCGTAATTCCATACGATTCTGCTATAAACCGAGGAGTAGCACCTGTCTCCATGTTTTGCAGAATTTGCACTTTTTGCATTACCGTCAATGCAACATGTTTATGTTTTTCAACGTTGCAAGCATTACTTATCTGTAATTGCATTAAAAACGGTTGAAATTTAAAATATTTTGAATTTATCCATAAAATATCCGTATAAAAAAAACACAGCATTAAATAATCTCGTGAAATAACAAAGCTCAGAAAATACAACGTGAATCATGAACTTGAAAGAAGAGTTGAGTGAATAGTCAGCTAATCTTTGGAATATGGTAACAGGCAGTTTGGCAAATTTTGGTAGGTGATAAAGGTTACTACAGTCAAAAGTCGTTAATTCGGACACCCATAATTCGGAATGATCTATAATCCGGACATCAAAACTAAAAACTTTCTGCACATGTGCCGCGTTGACACATGCGCAGAGGCGTTCACGCGTGCACGTAAGACCTTTTACGACTGCGCATATGAGTGTGCGTAAGTGCAGAATACGTTTTCGCGCGCGCATTTTATGTATAATGGACGTATAAGCTAAATAATTATCTATTTCAGTTAATATTAATGATTGCGTTGTTCCTTAATTTTCGAATTGCATCCGGCTTATTATTTTTTGCAGACTGTAAGAGCAATTTTATAAAAGTAAGCTTAAACTTTCGATTATATCAAGTAGAATTTCCAATATATATTTGTTAATATGTAAAGGATCTAAAGCGAAAGTATGTTTTGAAATCCGAAATCTGTTTATCAATTTCACGCTGCTCGGCGGCAGGCGCGTAATGAATTGGAAGTTGATTTGTCAGCACTATCCTTATCTTCAGCGCAGATGTTTTTATTTTATTTGGCTTATAATTCCTTACCAAATGTAGTATTTCATCTCGATATGCTTCGTCTTTGATATGATTTAAAACAAGTTCCTCGTCATTATAATTCGCTTCCGATAGCGAAGAAAAGTGACAGAGGTTATTGAAAGCAAAAAAATTTCGATTGACAAATTAGTCGGTATTCTTGACACAGCAATTATAGGACTTGAACGGCGGAACTTTGTAACTGAACAAGAAATTATGTCTGTTTAATAGAATTAAAGAGAAAGTATTATCACATGAAACGAAGCAACTTAAACAACTTACATTGAAAGAAATGTTTAATAAAGTAAACAAATAAATATTAAGCTTTTTTTTTTTTTTTTTCTTTTTGCAAATTTTGATACCCTTTAGATCATAATTGTTCTTTATTTCATAAATTACGGTTTCATATTTTAAATTTTATAATTTTTGCATGCCATCTTACGAGATTTAAATTGATGATCTATAATCCGGAAAAATCGATAATCCGGAATCGCCGAAGTCCCGACGAGTCCGGATTAACGACTTTTGACTGTACCTAGGACTTTGGCAATAATGTGAAAAGTACCCAGTTCCAATTACGGATTAAATTTGTCTGCGAGAAATGAGAGATCATGAGATATGTCATGTTACATATATGGACGAATCACAGTTCTTTAATCGGAAAAGGGAGGAAATCTGGAAAAATATCTGCAGTACTTTATAGCATTTTGTATTCAGCTTCATTCTGTGTTGTGTGAAACAGTGTTGGTTAATTTTTGGATCCCATGGCCCTATGTAAAGTGAATTCGAAATGGGTATTTAGTGGGATTGAAAGGGGTAGTAATAAGCGTTTTTTAAGGTTGTATGAGACAGAAGTATAGATTGCTTATTAAGTTCTATTAAGCAGTATATTCTACCTGGTACAATAATAATATCTGATTGCTGGAAGTCATATGCCTGTTTGGAGGATGAAGGTTTTCAACATCTTGCTGTTAACCATAAGTATCATTTTAAAGATCCTGAAACAGGCGCACATACGAATAGGATTGAGATTCTGAAGAAGATTAGGTAAGATAGTATTTTTAATCATTTGAGGATATTATTTTTATGCATTGTTCTAAATCTAAGGAATAAATAAATTAATATGCTATTATTGGAAAATTGTCATTAGCAATGAATTAGTTTAAAGTAATTAAAATTTTAAGCTAATTTTTATTAATTTAATGTATGTGTTTATTTATATTTTAAGTAGTGTTTTTTAATTTAATTATATTTTAATTAAATTATAGTCATTTTGTGAATTATATGTTTGTAGCATTTTGGAATACGATTGAGTAGAATACGTTGAGTATTTTCATGCATTTTCGTGAAATTTTTCTAATTTATGAGAAAAAAACAGTGTACATGGATATAGTGAAGAGTGTGCGCAATGCCATTTTTGTGCAATTCTGGGATGTTTTTTTAAGTAAAAATAAGTCAATGTGTACATGGTTTAGTGATATTTTAATTAAATGATAGTTATTTTGTGAATTTTATGTTTGTAGGAATTTGGTATACGGATTTGGAAGGAATTGGTATAGGTGGAAGTAAAGTAATTTGCGTAAACATGCATGGAAATAATTTAAATATTTGACACTAAGTATTTGCAACCATTTTTTAATGTTTGCGTTATAAATTCGCAGGTGACGTTTATAATAGATAATTTAGAGGGAAAAGTTTTTGGATATTTTATTTATTTTATACGTGCAAATGTTCATCCTTGGAAAGGGTATATACTTTTTCGCGATCAGGTAATTTCATATATGTTCTTTTTACCGAATTTAAAGATTGACAAAATTTTCATGCATTTTCGTGAAATTTTTCTAATTTATGAGAAAAAAGCAGTGTACATAGATAAAGTCAAGAGTGTGCGCAATGCAATTTTTGTGTAATTCTGGGATTTTTTTTAAGTAAAAATAGGTCGACGTGTACATGGTTACGGTGTATGTGACATTCTGTAAAACGCGGGAAGGAGTTTGCGATTCTGCACTTTCTCAAAATTTTGCAGTTAATATTCGTCATGATCACGCACTTTTGTTCCATAAAATTTCTAGCATAAGCGTAATTCGGCTAGCAGATTGTTAGAAAAAAATGTTGAGTAAATAATAATAAAAAAAAAAAGAAACCTGTCTTTACTTCGTGAAGACAAAATGGCGCCGGAAAAAAAAAGTAGAAGGTTGCTGTAGCAGGGTTGGTTGCCCAAATTTTCGCCCAAAATCGCCAAATTACCATAATCCAAAGATTAACCGAATCGTCTGCTTTCTTACCTCAATGCAGATTAGCGGGAAAAAAAACTTATCACGATGTCAATAATTCGGTATTTCCGTTATGACTCATATGACGACATTGTTCGGTAAGTATTTTTGGGTTTTCATCCGCAGAGAACCCGTTGGCGCCGTTCCATTTTTACTCGCCAAGCTCGCGTTTCATCGACGCTGAGGCGAGCCGTAAACGTGATACTTTGTAAACGTGATTTTTAGTGCATGTAAATTCTAGTTAGCAGACTAAACAATATATTAAGCATATGGTAGTAAAAATTCACAGTTAATAAGCATGTAGATGTAAAACTAACAGGTTAAACGTGATATACGGAAATAAATTGGTATTAAATTTAAACAGAAATTAATTATTAAATTATTAACTTTTGTTATGAATTTTGCTGATTATGATACTTCTCATTTTAACCTATGCCATTTGACATAAAATCAACCTGCTACTTACTAAACCGCTAGCCTGACCAAGTATGTGACATTATGAGACATAAAGAAAGGTTACATAAAGTTAGTAAAATGTAAATGTCACTTCTTTCAAATATGCCCAACTATTAAAAGTGTAAAATATTTAATGCTACTTGATCAATTACTTAAAGTTTATTTCATTTTCAAACTTATTAATAATTATGTTAATTCATGTTTAGTAATAATACATACTACTTATGGATCTATTTTATTTTTAGGATGGTATTACAAATGTGAAATGCAGGCATCGCTAATATTTTTAATTGAATTTATTCAGTTCGCGTTTACTCATAGGTCCTGAATTTTTTTCCATTAATGGTCCTTAATTTCTGTGTGCAGAAATGTGTATGAACTCTGATTAACAGTTTTCAGTATTTTTTTTTATTTTATTTTTTTTTTTAAGTTACTTGCATGCAGGTTAAAGCAATTTACATTGAAACAAATACCCATCCTTTTCATAATTTATTTCACAATACTAATAACCTTCAACAGTAATCAAATTTTCTTCAGTAGCATTGTTAATAAAACTTGAACATTACACATTTCATTACTTTTCCTTACATGAACTATATTCCTTACACCAACAGTGGTTTGCTATTTTGATGACCATGGGAATACATCAAACTATTCTGTCACAGATAATCAGTAATAAATAGTATTTATTATTAAAATTTAATAATCTATTTATGTCACACCTGCCATCCTCTGAAAGGTTATTGTAAGAAAAGCATTAACAATATATTGTTACAATTTTACGCCATAAAAATTGATTTATTATCATAATTTTAGGTGACAATAAACAATAATAAAAATAAAAGCATTACTTAATTATTTAAAATGCACATTTTTGCGGAGTACGAATACGAATTATTTGAGCGTTTCGAAACTCATGGTTCTGCATGCGTACAGCTGTTAATAATTAAGAACACAACGTGAACAGCCGTGTTACAAATTAGCATTCACCCCTCCTGCTTTATTTTCTTCCTTTCATCCCGAACCGAGAACCGGGATCTACGAAAATATTTCTATCTATTCGTTGTTAAAAAATTAAGAAAAAAAAAGTAATAAATAAAATAATAATAGAAATCTGCAAATGCGAAAACCACAGTGATAACGAAACAAAATGGACGCAAGATGAATGGTTGCAACAAGCGAATAGGTTGAATCCGCTGGGTTACCAGATTTTAACTATTATCGCCAAATTTGGCAATGTTTACATTCACCGGGTTCTCTCCGGAAGTGCTTCCGTATTTTTCTTCGATATTTCATACTCAATGTTGCAGTTTCTGGAACCTATAAACTGAATGTTTATATTTTGAGAGGCAACGCGGATTTCAGGATTTTCGGTATTTGACTGTAGTACAGTTTTTTGGCATAACCTATAATGCTTTTACTAATCATACATATTTTAGCAATTACTACTGCATGAAACAATTTTTTGACTATTTTAATGAATCAAAACATGATCATTCAATATATTTAAATAATGCATGCATTTATTCAGTATGTGTAATATTAACAGAACTTTGTTGTGGATATGTTGCCCTGGCCTTTCGGTCAACGTAAAGAACAGTGCACAAGATCTGCATTAAACTCTGCCACTGCTGATGCGGTTAGAGTAGATTTAAGGGTGCTCCTTAGATTATCGCTAAGTTGTTGTTTCATTTAATGTAACTTGAGTGGGCAAACGCTATGGAAACCCTATTATGACATAATTGATTGCATGATTGCG
Source organism: Stegodyphus dumicola (assembly GCF_044657685.1). Taxonomy (NCBI): domain Eukaryota; kingdom Metazoa; phylum Arthropoda; class Arachnida; order Araneae; family Eresidae; genus Stegodyphus; species Stegodyphus dumicola. The sequence continues at coordinate 218,409,935 of NC_140771.1, forward strand.
GTGAATTTGAATGATAAGAACTATGTTGTTATTTTGTGGTTTACATGGTAAAATATCTGAATGTGAAGATTAATTTTGTTTTTGTAAATGAAGGTTTACTTGATAACTATTATAAGTGTCTTGTTTGTAGAAAGGAAATGCATATGATCGAAAGTCTGAGAATACCGGCACTAGGGAGGATATTTTTTACTCTTATTTTTGTGAATTTATGTGGCGACATCAGTATACAGATTCTAGTTCAGACAATTTTAGGAAGTTTTTGGAAGCTGTTAAGGAATTTTGTTTGATTGAAGACATGAAAATTGGTAAATAAGCTAAGTGGATAGATATTTCCTTTGTGTAGTGCTAAGATGAATTTCCTTTTTCATGTTATTTCATTGTTTGATTTAAAATGTACTTTACTGAGATTAAAAATTTTATTTTTTCGGCTAATCTTTGGAATATGGTAACAGGTAGTTTGGCGACATTTTGGTAAGGCGATAAAAGTTACTAACTAGGAATTTAGTAGTGTACATGGATAAAGTCAACAGTGTGCGCAATGCCATTTTTGTGCAATTCTGGGATGTTTTTTTAAGTGAAAATAGGTCGACGTGTACATGGATGATACCGTGTATGTGCAATTCTTAGAAACGCGGCAAGCAGTTTGCGATTCTGAGCTTTCTCCCAATTTCACACCTAATCTTCGTCATGATTAAGCATTTTTGTTCCATAAAAGTTCTAGTATAAGCGTAATTCGGCTAGAAGATTGTTGGAAAAAATGTTGAGTAAAAAAAAAAAATAAAAAAAAATAATAAAAAAAAAAAAAAAAAATAAACATGCCTTTACTTCGATAAAACAAAACTCGCAGGTTGCTGTAGCAGGGTTGATTGCCAAATTTTCGCCAAGTTACCATAATCCAAAGATTAACCATTTTTTCTTTTTCCCATGACTTTTTAAATAAATATAGATCAATGTGTACATGGACAAAGTCAAGGGAGTGCATAATATTTAGTTTGTGCAATTCTCTGATTTTTTTTAATAGGTCAATCTGTACATGGATACCAAGTTTGTGCAATTCTTTGACTTGTTATTTTGGATTTGTGTATCGGCTATTTTTGTACCAAGAATCACTGCTACACAATAACAAGTCAAAGAATTGGACAAACTTGGTGTCCATGTACCGCCAATGGGCACCCAGAAATATATTTTTACGATGATCCTTTTTCTTCCACAGGTGACTACCATGTATTAGCACTGTGGCCAGACAATGTGAAGGGCAAGACTACTCCTGATTTGAGGAAGATGCCAAACCAGGAAAGCCCCAGAACCTGATGGACGAGCTGTCCTTACCATAATGCAGCCGTCAAGAGCAAGCCGTAAACCAAGGGCAATTTTTTTGGCTTAAGTGGTAACAGATGGCATGAGTAATTCTTAAAACGGAGCACCTGCTTTTAAGTTATGGCACTGATTTCCATTAATCTAGGTCATCACATGATAAGAGATTTGACGAACATAAACATTCTTTTTTTACAGGTCATGCGACTCAACAAACATCAGTTAGGACTTGGAACACTTTGTGCAAGCTATGTACCTAAAAACTCTATCACTTTTATTCTTTTTCTTTGTGTGTCATAAATAAATTGGTGTTTTTCATACTTAATTGCCATAATTATTAGCCAAGATTCTTTAATATTAGGTAGGATGAAATATGTGTTATAAACCATTATTTTTAACATACTGCTTGTAGAAGTAAAAACTGTGAACAGAGACTGTATACTACTATTTATACAGAAAATATTATTTGCTTGGATGTGCCTGTATCCCATATTCCTATGTTTTTTCCAACTAAGTATTTTACAAAAAATAATAAAAATCTAAAAATTCATTGAATATGAAATTAATTATTAAAAGTTGAAACATGAGTAAACATGAGTAAATAGACTACACTGCTATATTCACACAGTATACTAACCTATATTAAGAAAGTTAACAGAGGCATATTGAAAATATCAGTCAATTTGGCCATTCGTTCAAATGTTTATGTTGATGATGAGAGACATCTAGGGTCTCAGTAAGGCAAAATTTAATTATCAAACCATGCAGTAGAAAACCGGACAAATTTTTAATTTAAAAATATCATTTCTTGGGAACAGCATTTTGAGCCCCATTTCCAAGAACAGATGCATCTGCCTAGTTATGGCACTGGTTTCCATTTAATAAGCCCACTTTAGACAAAACCAGATCATTGTAGCAATATTTTTCGAGCAGAAAGAGAAATTATTCTCAAGAAAAAATAATTAAAGAATTTAAAAATATTTTATCAATAGAAAATGTACTGTGAATGTTTAAAGCGAAATTTATGTACTAAAAGTATATAATCTGCAAGTAGTAACTGAGGGAAAATTAACCACAAATTACTCAGTGCACTAAAATTTTGTACACTTGAAGAAATTAATCCCAGGTTTCTTCCTTCCTCCCTATACATTTGGTAAGAACCTAAAAAAAAAAAGCCTTTAAAAATTGGTACAGATATTCTAAATCATTACTTACCTGCATCTGTCGCTGTAGCTCTTTAAACTTGGCCATGTCACGCATTGTTTTTGAAGTAGTAGTAATATTACGTGAAATTCCTTGACACTTTGAAAATGCCTAAACAAACAAATAGCAATAAGGATTCTTATGCAAAAGTTTAGACGCAAATGCATGCATTTAAATTTCATCAACAAGAGATCACGCAAGAAGATTGTGATCTATATAAATAACATGATCCTATAAAAAATATTTTCTTGACAAAAATTCATTCGACACTTATAACATCTTAATAATTTACCGGAATTCATCACTAGGATATAAAAAAAATTAAATTCTATCAAAGTATACGTTTCGAAGGTAAAAGCTTTAAAACCAGAATAATATTTCATGAAGCACTAATAAAACAATATAAATAAAATAAAACTGAATTAACACATAGTAACCTTATTCACGATAGAAGGATGAAATACCTTTAATGTATTCATAATTATTCTCCAAGACGCGAAGTAATAGTTACCGTCGATATAAACGTACTTCAGAAACGTCCTACAACAGTATAATGTCGAGACATAATAATGTTGCCAGGTTCCAAACTTAGATTTTTCTAAAGAAAACAAAACTTAAAGAAATTTAACTTTTCAATTTTGAAAACGGCAAGCTATATTGTTTATCTTTTGAAATATCGTCATCCATTTTATTTGAAATTAATATCAAATAAGAGTTCAGTTTTACAAGTTTCTAAAGACATGAATTAAGTTTCTACTTAATGTAACTGTAAACCGTGTTATCTTAGTGCTGAAAGGAATTAGGCAATTTTCTTTCATAATTCTGGGATTTAAGGGGGTTATTGATTGTAAATTTACTGCTGTGAAATTTTAATATTGTATGAGCAGGAATAAGTATGAGTTCTGAAGGAAATGCTGTAGCTTTAAATGAAGCTTCTGAAAGTACTGAAACAAGGGTAAAATAATTTTAATTTCCTAAATAATTATCCAAGCCGTATGTAGTTGTAGAATGAGGTTATATTTCACTTTTTTTCTTAGTCATGCATAGCAGATATTTCACGCATTTCTTGTTTACTCTCAGTTCGAAAAGCGTATGTTTATGTTAAATTTTGATTTGATTGCTATTCTTGATTTCTATATGTTTCTGTATTTCATAGCAAATTTGTGCTGCTTCATCGGAATTTGTAAAACTATTAACGTATTTAAAATCCTGATTGCAGATATTTGAAAGACGAGTGTAAATCGGTTCAAAATTAACGAAATATATGTCTCATGCATCATATATAAATTACAGACGATATATATTTGTTTGTTATACACCGTTAATACAAATTTGCAAAATTACGGTTATATTTGCGATTGTATTTCATCTTGGTTGGAAGCAGATATGCACTATTTACATTTATTTCCATCTTGATTAAAATGAAAGTAATATAAGTCTAAAATATAATCAATATTTTAGGTGTCGGTATAATCAATCAATGTGTGTAAAAATTATTTATATATTCATGCTTTATTTTTAACTCTTAACTTTTTATTTTAAGTTTAGTGACTCCTTTACCGAAAAAAAAAAATCTAGTTTCGTTAGCCCAATGAATAAAGGTTTCAGTGCTCTAGTGTAGAATTGGGTGCCCCTTCGATTAGCGACAATTTTTTTCAAATTTCAAAATTGAAACCTCACTTCTGGTTACCATGATAGTTTTAACTTTGTTTTAGCTTCCTGATTTCATTTAAATGAAAATAGATTGATGTGTACATGGACAAATTTAAGCCAGTGCACAATGCGTAGTTTGTGCAATTCTAGGATGTTTTTTTAAGTGAAAACAGATCGATGTGTACATGGACACAGAGATTGTGTAATTCTTTGACTTCTTATTTTGATTTTGTATAGCGGCCATCTTGAATTGTGCCTTCCTGGAACCGATCTTAGCGTCAAAAAAGAATCGCCAAAAAACAAGGGGCACCCAATTGTAAACTTTTACCGATTTCAGACATATTTGTTAAATAAATTAGTAGTAGTTTTCTATACGAATAGAAAAGAACAAAACCCTCGATAATTTGGACTTAATACGTCATTAAAAATTTTATTTATTTCTCCAGAAAATAACACTCAAATTCTATTATATCCTCTTTCAACAATATAATACTTTACTGGATAGTACATTATAAAAAAAAATATATATATATACTGTGTTATTTCAGCAAATTCAGAAAAAATTTCTGTGTTTGAAGTTACTTATGTGTAATGTTTTTTTAAAAAAACTAGGAAAATTTAGGAATTTCAAACATACAAATTGTAGGTACTGTCTAAATTGCCGGTTGCATTAACCCTTTGTGCTTGAGGAGGCAAACCAAAACCCAGGGCTATGGAGTTGGTTGGGAAAATGACTGACTCGTGGAATTTCAATGACTCCGACTCCATATATATGTAAACATATAAACATGGGTACAGCTTTTTTTTTAATATAAAAGTAGTAGATGCTGCAGATAAAAATAGATGCATAGCAAAATTTTTATGTTAATTAGCATTTATTATGAAATTGGAAAACTGGCATTAGTAATTTCTAAGAAATAGTAACTTCTGCAAGATCTTCTTTGTTAGAGGACTATAGATCCAATTTGATAAACTTCAGAATTGAGAACTTTCCACACTGACTTAAGTAGGAAGAAGAGCTGTTACTGTTATGGCTACTTCCTTTAACTCTTCAGAATAGATTTTCGTAAGTTATAAAAGAGGTGTCTTGCAAGAGCAATCATATTTATCTATTTCTTCAAAGGCCGTGTATAAATCTTGTTTGTATTTTTTCATTTTTATATCTAAAGGCTTTTAGTTCTGTATTTTCATTTTCTTTGCCTTAGTCTTTTCAATATTATCCAAATATTTCTCAAAATCTAATTCAGCAGTGGAAGAAGATGATAGAGACTCAGTTGCAATATCTGCAGTTTGACTGTCCTGATTTGAATACTCTAGTTGTTCTGAGAATAATTTTATTCTGAATGAAAGTTCATAGATGGCTTTCTTTGCGTTTTTAATTTATTTGTCATCCAACAAAATTCGGCGTTTTGAATCTACATTTATTGAACCCAGCGAGATCTTATTGTCTAGCAAACTAATTTCTCTTTTCTTCCTTAAAGAAATGATTCCTTCTGCAATAAACCCTCCATTTCAGAAAGAACAAACATTGCATTCTTCCAGTCTTGCCTCTTGTTAATTTTTCAGATTGTAGCTTTTTGATGGAACTGTGAAGGCTATATACGGTATAGAAAGAACAGTTTCCAATTCTGCAAGATCATTCCACAGTGTTTCTGTTAGTGAAACATTAAGGTTATCTACATCTTCAAACATTCTCGTCTCCTGTTAATTCTTCAGATTGTAGCTTTTTTGTGACTATATATGGTGTTGAAAGAAGGATTTCCTGTTCTGCAAGATCACTCCACAGTCTTTCTGTTAGTGAAATATTAGGGTTTTTTACATCTTTTGAAAACGTTCTTAATCCTAACACCCACTATATCATCAAATATGTACTTCTCCATTGCGTTGCTCCTTTTCCTGCTCGCTTCCTAAGAATAGCATCAATTTTGAGAGTTCGTGCTGCTTACCTCAATTGACCAATGAGATTAGTAACTAAATGAATCAGTTTAATCAATAATGGCAAATATCACATCTATTCTGCTCCCTTATATTTATTTACTAATATGTCAATAAAATAGAAAATAACTGTTTATTAATGTATATAGGTCATAAATAAAAATAACTCAGTTTGTTATTAAATTTTTTTTTCAATTCACTTTAATTTCATTTCAAATTAAAACTGGAGTCGGTGTCGACATGTTTTTTAGTGACTCCGACTCCTTTTACCCAAAAATCTATCCGACTCCACAGCCCTGCCAACAACTCTGTTGCTTTTCTGTGTGTTAGGTGATTTTTTTATGGATGACTTTGATTCCGTGTGTTTTAGTGACTCCGACTCCTTTTACCCAAAAATCTATCCGACTCCACAGCCCTGCCAACAACTCTGTTGTCTGTGTGTTAGGTGATTTTTTTATGGATGACTTTGATTCCATTTTTTATGGATGATTTTATGATTTCATATGCAATTTCTTCCTCCCTGGTATCAAGTTGTATATGCATAGCTGTAATTTCATTCTTCATAAAGAAAAGCTAGAACTTATCTTCTCTTGAACTGATAACTTCATCATATTGCACGGTTACTGGGCTCTGTAACATTGGAAATACTTTTCCTGTTTTCACAACTAACGTCAAAGATACATATGTAACAATAAATCTAAAAAAACATATACAAAATTAAAGACTGGCAGTTGTTTTATGTGCATGTGTTGTTAAATGCACTCATGAAACGATATTGCCCAAACCAAATCTAAATAAATATCACTACCACTGGAATCATGCCATCAAACCAAGTAGTGATCGAGAATCAGTTCTTGAATCACCACATCAAATCGAATGATGACTGAGAGTCACCTCTCAAGTGAAAAAAAGAAAAAAAAAAGGTTGATCTTTACATTATGGTAACTTCGCGTTTCTTTGGCGAAAATTTGCCGACCAACTCTCCTACAGCAACCCTCTATTTTTTTTTTCCCGCCGCCATTATGTCTTCACGAAGTAAAGACATGTTTTTTTCTTTTTATCTACTGAACACTTCTTCCAACAATCTACTAGCCGAATTACACTTATGCTAGAAATTTTATCTAACAAAACTGCTTAATCATGACAAATATTCACTGCAAAATTGGAAAAAAGTGCACAATACCATACTCCTTACGCGTTTTTCAAAATAACACATACACATAAACCATGTACACACCGACTTATTTTTACTTAAAAAAACATCCCAGAATTACACAAAAATGTCATTGCGCACACTCTTCACTATATCCATGTACACTGCTTTTTTCTCATAAATTAGAAGAATTTCACGAAAATACATGACAATTTTCTCAATCTTTAAACCCGGTAAAAAGAACATATATGAAATTACCTGATTGCGAAAAAGTTTATACCCTTTCCAAATATGAACATTTCCACATGTAAAATATCTAAAAACTTTTACCTCTAAATCATCTATTATATTATACACGTCACCAACGAATTCATACCGCAAGCATTACAAATACTTAGTGTCAAATATTTAAATTATTTCCATGCACGTTTACTTCAACTTAAACGTATACCAAAGTCCTACAAACATAAAATTCACAAAATAACTATCATTTAATTAAAATATCACTAAACTATGTACACGTTGACTTATTTTTACTTAAAAAAAATCCCAGAATTGCACAAAAATGGCATTGCGCACACTCTTCACTATATCCATGTACACTGCTTTTTTCTCATAAATTAGAAAAATTTCACGAAAATACATGACAATTTTCTCAATCTTTAAACCTGGTAAAAAGAACATATATGAAATTACCTGATCGTGAAAAAGTTTATACCCTTTCCAAATATGAACATTTCCACATATAAAATAAATAAAATATCCAAAAACTTTTACCTCTAAATCATCTATTATATTATACACGTCACCAACGAATTCATACCGCAAACATTACAAATGGTTACAAATACTTAGTGTCAAATATTTAAATTATTTCTATGCACATTTACTTCAACTTAAATGTATACCAAATTCCTACAAACATAAAATTCACAAAATAACTATCATTTAATTAAAATATCACTAAACCATGTACACGTCGACTTATTTTTACTTAAAAAAAATCCCAGAATTGCACAAAAATGGCATTGCGCACACTCTTCACTATATCCATGTACACTGCTTTTTTCTCATAAATTAGAAGAATTTCACGAAAATACATGACAATTTTCTCAATCTTTAAACCTGGTAAAAAGAACATATATGAAATTACCTGATCGTGAAAAAGTTTATACCCTTTCCAAATATGAACATTTCCACATATAAAATAAATAAAATATCTAAAAACTTTTACCTCTAAATCATCTATTATATTATACACGTCACCAACGAATTCATACCGCAAGCATTACAAATACTTAGTGTCAAATATTTAAATTATTTCCATGCATGTTTACTTCAACTTAAACGTATACCAAATTCCTACAAACATAAAATTCACAAAATAACTATCATTTAATTAAAATATCACTAAACCATGTACACGTCGACTTATTTTTACTTAAAAAAACATCCCAGAATTGCACAAAAATGGCATTGCGCACACTCTTCACTATATCCATGTACACTGCTTTTTTCTCATAAATTAGAAAAATTTCACGAAAATACATGACAATTTTCTCAATCTTTAAACCCGGTAAAAAGAACATATATGAAATTACCTGATCGCGAAAACGTTTATACCCTTTCCAAATATGAACATTTCCCCGTATAAAATAAATAAAATATCCAAAAACTTTTACCTCTACATTATCTATTATATTACAAACGTCACTAACTAGTTCATACCTTTACTTCATTACAAATGGTTACAAATACTTAGTGTCAAATATTTAAATTATTTCCATGCATGTTTACGCAAATTACTTTACTTCCACCTTACATTTAGAACAATGCATAAAAATAATATCCTCAAATAATTAAAAATGCTAACTTACCTATTCTTCTTCAGAATCTTGATTACGTGTCCGATAAACTTTTCTTATTTCTGTTTCAGGATCTTTAAAATCATACTTATAGTTCACGCCAAGGTACCAGGTAAAATAAATAACTTAATAAAACATCTTTACTTCTATCTCGCACAACCTTAAAGAAACACTTATTACCCCTTTCAATCCCACTAAATACGCATTTCGAATTCACTTTAGTTAGGACCATGGGATCCAAAAGTTAACGAACAATGTTTCACACAACACAGAATAAAGGCAAATACAAAATTTCCAGATTTTTTTCCCGATTTCCCCCCTTTTCCGATTAAAGAACCGTAATTCGTCCATTAATATCACATGACGTATCACATGATCTCTCATTTCCCTCACACAAAATAATGCGTAATCGGAACTGAGTACTGCTCACATTATTACCAAAGTCCCAGGTAGTAACCTTTATCACCTCCAAAATGTCGCCAAACTACCAGTTACCATATTGTAAAGATCAGGCAAAAAAAGTTGATCTTTGGATTATGGTAACTTGGCGATTTTTTGGTGAAAATTTGGCGACCAACTCTGCTACAGCAACCCTCTATTTTTTTTTTTTTTAGCCGCCATTTTGTCTTCATGAAGTAAAGACATGTTTCTTTTCTTTTTATTTACTGAACACTTTTTCCAACAATCTACTAGCCGAATTACGCTTATGCTAGAAAATTTATGTAAGAAAACTGCTTAATCATGACAAATATTAACTGCAAAATTGGGAAAAAGTGCACAATCGCAAACTCCTTGCATGTTTTTCAGAATAGCACATACACATAAACCATTTACACGTCGACTTATTTTTAAGTAAAAAAACATCCCAGAATTGCACAAAAATGGCATTGCACACACTCTTAACTTTATCCATCTACACTACTATTTTCTCATAAATTACAAAAATTTGCACGAAAATGCAAAAAAATTCTGTGAATCTTTAAATTCGGTAAAAAGCACATATATGAAATTAACTGATCGCGAAAAAGTATATACCCTTTCCAAGGATGAACATTTCCACGTATAAAATAGAAAAAATATCCAAAAACTTTTACCTCTAAATTATTATTATATTATAAACGTCACCAACGAATTCATACCGCAAACATTACAAATGGTTACAAATACTTAGTGTCAAATATTTAAATTATTTCCATACACGTTTACTTCAACTGAAACATATACCAAATTCCTACAAACATAAAATTCACAAAATAACTATCATTTAATTAAAATATCACTAAACCATGTACACGTTGACTTATTTTTACTTAAAAAAAATCCCAGAATTGCACAAAAATGGCATTGCGCACACTCTTCACTATATCCATGTACACTGCTTTTTTCTCATAAATTAGAAGAATTTCACGAAAATACATGACAATTTTCTCAATCTTTAAACCCGGTAAAAAGAACATATATGAAATTACCTGATCACGAAAAAGTTTATACCCTTTCCAAATATGAACATTTCCACATATAAAATAAATAAAATATCTAAAAACTTTTACCTCTAAATCATCTATTATATTATACACGTCACCAACGAATTCATACCGCAAGCATTACAAATACTTAGTGTCAAATATTTAAATTATTTCCGTGCATGTTTACTTCAACTTAAACGTATACCAAATTCCTACAAACATAAAATTCACAAAATAACTAAAAATATCACTAAACCATGTACACGTCGACTTATTTTTACTTAAAAAAACATCCCAGAATTGCACAAAAATGGCATTGCGCACACTCTTCACTATATCCATGTACACTGCTTTTTTCTCATAAATTAGAAGAATTTCACGAAAATACATGACAATTTTCTCAGTCTTTAAACCTGGTAAAAAGAACATATATGAAATTACCTGATCGTGAAAAAGTTTATACCCTTTCCAAATATGAACATTTCCACATATAAAATAAATAAAATATCTAAAAACTTTTACCTCTAAATCATCTATTATATTATACACGTCACCAACGAATTCATACCGCAAACATTACAAATGGTTACAAATACTTAGTGTCAAATATTTAAATTATTTCTATGCACATTTACTTCAACTTAAATGTATACCAAATTCCTACAAACATAAAATTCACAAAATAACTATCATTTAATTAAAATATCACTAAACCATGTACACGTCGACTTATTTTTACTTAAAAAAAATCCCAGAATTGCACAAAAATGGCATTGCGCACACTCTTCACTATATCCATGTACACTGCTTTTTTCTCATAAATTAGAAGAATTTCACGAAAATACATGACAATTTTCTCAATCTTTAAACCTGGTAAAAAGAACATATATGAAATTACCTGATCGTGAAAAAGTTTATACCCTTTCCAAATATGAACATTTCCACATATAAAATAAATAAAATATCTAAAAACTTTTACCTCTAAATCATCTATTATATTATACACGTCACCAACGAATTCATACCGCAAGCATTACAAATACTTAGTGTCAAATATTTAAATTATTTCCATGCATGTTTACTTCAACTTAAACGTATACCAAATTCCTACAAACATAAAATTCACAAAATAACTATCATTTAATTAAAATATCACTAAACCATGTACACGTCGACTTATTTTTACTTAAAAAAACATCCCAGAATTGCACAAAAATGGCATTGCGCACACTCTTCACTATATCCATGTACACTGCTTTTTTCTCATAAATTAGAAAAATTTCACGAAAATACATGACAATTTTCTCAATCTTTAAACCCGGTAAAAAGAACATATATGAAATTACCTGATCGCGAAAACGTTTATACCCTTTCCAAATATGAACATTTCCCCGTATAAAATAAATAAAATATCCAAAAACTTTTACCTCTACATTATCTATTATATTACAAACGTCACTAACTAGTTCATACCTTTACTTCATTACAAATGGTTACAAATACTTAGTGTCAAATATTTAAATTATTTCCATGCATGTTTACGCAAATTACTTTACTTCCACCTTACATTTAGAACAATGCATAAAAATAATATCCTCAAATAATTAAAAATGCTAACTTACCTATTCTTCTTCAGAATCTTGATTACGTGTCCGATAAACTTTTCTTATTTCTGTTTCAGGATCTTTAAAATCATACTTATAGTTCACGCCAAGGTACCAGGTAAAATAAATAACTTAATAAAACATCTTTACTTCTATCTCGCACAACCTTAAAGAAACACTTATTACCCCTTTCAATCCCACTAAATACGCATTTCGAATTCACTTTAGTTAGGACCATGGGATCCAAAAGTTAACGAACAATGTTTCACACAACACAGAATAAAGGCAAATACAAAATTTCCAGATTTTTTTCCCGATTTCCCCCCTTTTCCGATTAAAGAACCGTAATTCGTCCATTAATATCACATGACATATCACATGATCTCTCATTTCCCTCACACAAAATAATGCGTAATCGGAACTGAGTACTGCTCACATTATTACCAAAGTCCCAGGTAGTAACCTTTATCACCTCCAAAATGTCGCCAAACTACCAGTTACCATATTGTAAAGATCAGGCAAAAAAAGTTGATCTTTGGATTATGGTAACTTGGCGATTTTTTGGTGAAAATTTGGCGACCAACTCTGCTACAGCAACCCTCTATTTTTTTTTTTTTTAGCCGCCATTTTGTCTTCATGAAGTAAAGACATGTTTCTTTTCTTTTTATTTACTGAACACTTTTTCCAACAATCTACTAGCCGAATTACGCTTATGCTAGAAAATTTATGTAAGAAAACTGCTTAATCATGACAAATATTAACTGCAAAATTGGGAAAAAGTGCACAATCGCAAACTCCTTGCATGTTTTTCAGAATAGCACATACACATAAACCATTTACACGTCGACTTATTTTTAAGTAAAAAAACATCCCAGAATTGCACAAAAATGGCATTGCACACACTCTTAACTTTATCCATCTACACTACTATTTTCTCATAAATTACAAAAATTTGCACGAAAATGCAAAAAAATTCTGTGAATCTTTAAATTCGGTAAAAAGCACATATATGAAATTAACTGATCGCGAAAAAGTATATACCCTTTCCAAGGATGAACATTTCCACGTATAAAATAGAAAAAATATCCAAAAACTTTTACCTCTAAATTATTATTATATTATAAACGTCACCAACGAATTCATACCGCAAACATTACAAATGGTTACAAATACTTAGTGTCAAATATTTAAATTATTTCCATACACGTTTACTTCAACTGAAACATATACCAAATTCCTACAAACATAAAATTCACAAAATAACTATCATTTAATTAAAATATCACTAAACCATGTACACGTCGACTTATTTTTACTTAAAAAAAATCCCAGAATTGCACAAAAATGGCATTGCGCACACTCTTCACTATATCCATGTACACTGCTTTTTTCTCATAAATTAGAAGAATTTCACGAAAATACATGACAATTTTCTCAATCTTTAAACCCGGTAAAAAGAACATATATGAAATTACCTGATCACGAAAAAGTTTATTCCCTTTCCAAATATGAACATTTCCACATATAAAATAAATAAAATATCTAAAAACTTTTACCTCTAAATCATCTATTATATTATACACGTCACCAACGAATTCATACCGCAAGCATTACAAATACTTAGTGTCAAATATTTAAATTATTTCCGTGCATGTTTACTTCAACTTAAACGTATACCAAATTCCTACAAACATAAAATTCACAAAATAACTAAATTAAAATATCACTAAACCATGTACACGTCGACTTATTTTTACTTAAAAAAACATCCCAGAATTGCACAAAAATGGCATTGCGCACACTCTTCACTATATCCATGTACACTGCTTTTTTCTCATAAATTAGAAGAATTTCACGAAAATACATGACAATTTTCTCAATCTTTAAACCTGGTAAAAAGAACATATATGAAATTACCTGATCGTGAAAAAGTTTATACCCTTTCCAAATATGAACATTTCCACATATAAAATAAATAAAATATCTAAAAACTTTTACCTCTAAATCATCTATTATATTATACACGTCACCAACGAATTCATACCGCAAACATTACAAATGGTTACAAATACTTAGTGTCAAATATTTAAATTATTTCTATGCACATTTACTTCAACTTAAATGTATACCAAATTCCTACAAACATAAAATTCACAAAATAACTATCATTTAATTAAAATATCACTAAACCATGTACACGTCGACTTATTTTTACTTAAAAAAAATCCCAGAATTGCACAAAAATGGCATTGCGCACACTCTTCACTATATCCATGTACACTGCTTTTTTCTCATAAATTAGAAGAATTTCACGAAAATACATGACAATTTTCTCAATCTTTAACCCTGGTAAAAAGAACATATATGAAATTACCTGATCGTGAAAAAGTTTATACCCTTTCCAAATATGAACATTTCCACATATAAAATAAATAAAATATCTAAAAACTTTTACCTCTAAATCATCTATTATATTATACACGTCACCAACGAATTCATACCGCAAGCATTACAAATACTTAGTGTCAAATATTTAAATTATTTCCATGCATGTTTACTTCAACTTAAACGTATACCAAATTCCTACAAACATAAAATTCACAAAATAACTATCATTTAATTAAAATATCACTAAACCATGTACACGTCGACTTATTTTTACTTAAAAAAACATCCCAGAATTGCACAAAAATGGCATTGCGCACACTCTTCACTATATCCATGTACACTGCTTTTTTCTCATAAATTAGAAAAATTTCACGAAAATACATGACAATTTTCTCAATCTTTAAACCCGGTAAAAAGAACATATATGAAATTACCTGATCGCGAAAACGTTTATACCCTTTCCAAATATGAACATTTCCCCGTATAAAATAAATAAAATATCCAAAAACTTTTACCTCTACATTATCTATTATATTACAAACGTCACTAACTAGTTCATACCTTTACTTCATTACAAATGGTTACAAATACTTAGTGTCAAATATTTAAATTATTTCCATGCATGTTTACGCAAATTACTTTACTTCCACCTTACATTTAGAACAATGCATAAAAATAATATCCTCAAATAATTAAAAATGCTAACTTACCTATTCTTCTTCAGAATCTTGATTACGTGTCCGATAAACTTTTCTTATTTCTGTTTCAGGATCTTTAAAATCATACTTATAGTTCACGCCAAGGTACCAGGTAAAATAAATAACTTAATAAAACATCTTTACTTCTATCTCGCACAACCTTAAAGAAACACTTATTACCCCTTTCAATCCCACTAAATACGCATTTCGAATTCACTTTAGTTAGGACCATGGGATCCAAAAGTTAACGAACAATGTTTCACACAACACAGAATAAAGGCAAATACAAAATTTCCAGATTTTTTTCCCGATTTCCCCCCTTTTCCGATTAAAGAACCGTAATTCGTCCATTAATATCACATGACGTATCACATGATCTCTCATTTCCCTCACACAAAATAATGCGTAATCGGAACTGAGTACTGCTCACATTATTACCAAAGTCCCAGGTAGTAACCTTTATCACCTCCAAAATGTCGCCAAACTACCAGTTACCATATTGTAAAGATCAGGCAAAAAAAGTTGATCTTTGGATTATGGTAACTTGGCGATTTTTTGGTGAAAATTTGGCGACCAACTCTGCTACAGCAACCCTCTATTTTTTTTTTTTTTAGCCGCCATTTTGTCTTCATGAAGTAAAGACATGTTTCTTTTCTTTTTATTTACTGAACACTTTTTCCAACAATCTACTAGCCGAATTACGCTTATGCTAGAAAATTTATGTAAGAAAACTGCTTAATCATGACAAATATTAACTGCAAAATTGGGAAAAAGTGCACAATCGCAAACTCCTTGCATGTTTTTCAGAATAGCACATACACATAAACCATTTACACGTCGACTTATTTTTAAGTAAAAAAACATCCCAAAATTGCACAAAAATGGCATTGCACACACTCTTAACTTTATCCATCTACACTACTATTTTCTCCTAAATTACAAAAATTTGCACGAAAATGCAAAAAAATTCTGTGAATCTTTAAATTCGGTAAAAAGCACATATATGAAATTAACTGATCGCGAAAAAGTATATACCCTTTCCAAGGATGAACATTTCCACGTATAAAATAGAAAAAATATCCAAAAACTTTTACCTCTAAATTATTATTATATTATAAACGTCACCAACGAATTCATACCGCAAACATTACAAATGGTTACAAATACTTAGTGTCAAATATTTAAATTATTTCCATACACGTTTACTTCAACTGAAACATATACCAAATTCCTACAAACATAAAATTCACAAAATAACTATCATTTAATTAAAATATCACTAAACCATGTACACGTCGACTTATTTTTACTTAAAAAAAATCCCAGAATTGCACAAAAATGGCATTGCGCACACTCTTCACTATATCCATGTACACTGCTTTTTTCTCATAAATTAGAAGAATTTCACGAAAATACATGACAATTTTCTCAATCTTTAAACCCGGTAAAAAGAACATATATGAAATTACCTGATCACGAAAAAGTTTATACCCTTTCCAAATATGAACATTTCCACATATAAAATAAATAAAATATCTAAAAACTTTTACCTCTAAATCATCTATTATATTATACACGTCACCAACGAATTCATACCGCAAGCATTACAAATACTTAGTGTCAAATATTTAAATTATTTCCGTGCATGTTTACTTCAACTTAAACGTATACCAAACTCCTACAAACATAAAATTCACAAAATAACTAAATTAAAATATCACTAAACCATGTACACGTCGACTTATTTTTACTTAAAAAAACATCCCAGAATTGCACAAAAATGGCATTGCGCACACTCTTCACTATATCCATGTACACTGCTTTTTTCTCATAAATTAGAAAAATTTCACGAAAATACATGACAATTTTCTCAATCTTTAAACCCGGTAAAAAGAACATATATGAAATTACCTGATCGCGAAAAAGTTTATACCCTTTCCAAATATGAACATTTCCCCGTATAAAATAAATAAAATATCCAAAAACTTTTACCTCTACATTATCTATTATATTACAAACGTCACTAACTAGTTCATACCTTTACTTCATTACAAATGGTTACAAATGCTTAGTGTCAAATATTTAAATTATTTCCATGCATGTTTACGCAAATTACTTTACTTCCACCTTACATTTAGAACAATGCATAAAAATAATATCCTCAAATAATTAAAAATGCTAACTTACCTATTCTTCTTCAGAATCTTGATTACGTGTCCGATAAACTTTTCTTATTTCTGTTTCAGGATCTTTAAAATCATACTTATAGTTCACGCCAAGGTACCAGGTAAAATAAATAACTTAATAAAACATCTTTACTTCTATCTCGCACAACCTTAAAGAAACACTTATTACCCCTTTCAATCCCACTAAATACGCATTTCGAATTCACTTTAGTTAGGACCATGGGATCCAAAAGTTAACGAACAATGTTTCACACAACACAGAATAAAGGCAAATACAAAATTTCCAGATTTTTTTCCCGATTTCCCCCCTTTTCCGATTAAAGAACCGTAATTCGTCCATTAATATCACATGACATATCACATGATCTCTCATTTCCCTCACACAAAATAATGCGTAATCGGAACTGAGTACTGCTCACATTATTACCAAAGTCCCAGGTAGTAACCTTTATCACCTCCAAAATGTCGCCAAACTACCAGTTACCATATTGTAAAGATAAGGCAAAAAAAGTTGATCTTTGGATTATGGTAACTTGGCGATTTTTTGGTGAAAATTTGGCGACCAACTCTGCTACAGCAACCCTCTGTTTTTTTTTTTTTTAGCCGCCATTTTGTCTTCATGAAGTAAAGACATGTTTCTTTTCTTTTTATTTACTGAACACTTTTTCCAACAATCTACTAGCCGAATTACGCTTATGCTAGAAAATTTATGTAAGAAAACTGCTTAATCATGACAAATATTAACTGCAAAATTGGGAAAAAGTGCACAATCGCAAACTCCTTGCATGTTTTTCAGAATAGCACATACACATAAACCATTTACACGTCGACTTATTTTTAAGTAAAAAAACATCCCAGAATTGCACAAAAATGGCATTGCACACACTCTTAACTTTATCCATCTACACTACTATTTTCTCATAAATTACAAAAATTTGCACGAAAATGCCAAAAAATTCTGTGAATCTTTAAATTCGGTAAAAAGCACATATATGAAATTAACTGATCGCGAAAAAGTATATACCCTTTCCAAGGATGAACATTTCCACGTATAAAATAGAAAAAATATCCAAAAACTTTTACCTCTAAATTATTATTATATTATAAACGTCACCAACGAATTCATACCGCAAACATTACAAATGGTTACAAATACTTAGTGTCAAATATTTAAATTATTTCCATACACGTTTACTTCAACTGAAACATATACCAAATTCCTACAAACATAAAATTCACAAAATAACTATCATTTAATTAAAATATCACTAAACCATGTACACGTCGACTTATTTTTACTTAAAAAAAATCCCAGAATTGCACAAAAATGGCATTGCGCACACTCTTCACTATATCCATGTACACTGCTTTTTTCTCATAAATTAGAAGAATTTCACGAAAATACATGACAATTTTCTCAATCTTTAAACCCGGTAAAAAGAACATATATGAAATTACCTGATCACGAAAAAGTTTATACCCTTTCCAAATATGAACATTTCCACATATAAAATAAATAAAATATCTAAAAACTTTTACCTCTAAATCATCTATTATATTATACACGTCACCAACGAATTCATACCGCAAGCATTACAAATACTTAGTGTCAAATATTTAAATTATTTCCATGCATGTTTACTTCAACTTAAACGTATACCAAATTCCTACAAACATAAAATTCACAAAATAACTAAATTAAAATATCACTAAACCATGTACACGTCGACTTATTTTTACTTAAAAAAACATCCCAGAATTGCACAAAAATGGCATTGCGCACACTCTTCACTATATCCATGTACACTGCTTTTTTCTCATAAATTAGAAGAATTTCACGAAAATACATGACAATTTTCTCAATCTTTAAACCTGGTAAAAAGAACATATATGAAATTACCTGATCGTGAAAAAGTTTATACCCTTTCCAAATATGAACATTTCCACATATAAAATAAATAAAATATCTAAAAACTTTTACCTCTAAATCATCTATTATATTATACACGTCACCAACGAATTCATACCGCAAACATTACAAATGGTTACAAATACTTAGTGTCAAATATTTAAATTATTTCTATGCACATTTACTTCAACTTAAATGTATACCAAATTCCTACAAACATAAAATTCACAAAATAACTATCATTTAATTAAAATATCACTAAACCATGTACACGTCGACTTATTTTTACTTAAAAAAAATCCCAGAATTGCACAAAAATGGCATTGCGCACACTCTTCACTATATCCATGTACACTGCTTTTTTCTCATAAATTAGAAGAATTTCACGAAAATACATGACAATTTTCTCAATCTTTAAACCTGGTAAAAAGAACATATATGAAATTACCTGATCGTGAAAAAGTTTATACCCTTTCCAAATATGAACATTTCCACATATAAAATAAATAAAATATCTAAAAACTTTTACCTCTAAATCATCTATTATATTATACACGTCACCAACGAATTCATACCGCAAGCATTACAAATACTTAGTGTCAAATATTTAAATTATTTCCATGCATGTTTACTTCAACTTAAACGTATACCAAATTCCTACAAACATAAAATTCACAAAATAACTATCATTTAATTAAAATATCACTAAACCATGTACACGTCGACTTATTTTTACTTAAAAAAACATCCCAGAATTGCACAAAAATGGCATTGCGCACACTCTTCACTATATCCATGTACACTGCTTTTTTCTCATAAATTAGAAAAATTTCACGAAAATACATGACAATTTTCTCAATCTTTAAACCCGGTAAAAAGAACATATATGAAATTACCTGATCGCGAAAACGTTTATACCCTTTCCAAATATGAACATTTCCCCGTATAAAATAAATAAAATATCCAAAAACTTTTACCTCTACATTATCTATTATATTACAAACGTCACTAACTAGTTCATACCTTTACTTCATTACAAATGGTTACAAATACTTAGTGTCAAATATTTAAATTATTTCCATGCATGTTTACGCAAATTACTTTACTTCCACCTTACATTTAGAACAATGCATAAAAATAATATCCTCAAATAATTAAAAATGCTAACTTACCTATTCTTCTTCAGAATCTTGATTACGTGTCCGATAAACTTTTCTTATTTCTGTTTCAGGATCTTTAAAATCATACTTATAGTTCACGCCAAGGTACCAGGTAAAATAAATAACTTAATAAAACATCTTTACTTCTATCTCGCACAACCTTAAAGAAACACTTATTACCCCTTTCAATCCCACTAAATACGCATTTCGAATTCACTTTAGTTAGGACCATGGGATCCAAAAGTTAACGAACAATGTTTCACACAACACAGAATAAAGGCAAATACAAAATTTCCAGATTTTTTTCCCGATTTCCCCCCTTTTCCGATTAAAGAACCGTAATTCGTCCATTAATATCACATGACGTATCACATGATCTCTCATTTCCCTCACACAAAATAATGCGTAATCGGAACTGAGTACTGCTCACATTATTACCAAAGTCCCAGGTAGTAACCTTTATCACCTCCAAAATGTCGCCAAACTACCAGTTACCATATTGTAAAGATCAGGCAAAAAAAGTTGATCTTTGGATTATGGTAACTTGGCGATTTTTTGGTGAAAATTTGGCGACCAACTCTGCTACAGCAACCCTCTATTTTTTTTTTTTTTAGCCGCCATTTTGTCTTCATGAAGTAAAGACATGTTTCTTTTCTTTTTATTTACTGAACACTTTTTCCAACAATCTACTAGCCGAATTACGCTTATGCTAGAAAATTTATGTAAGAAAACTGCTTAATCATGACAAATATTAACTGCAAAATTGGGAAAAAGTGCACAATCGCAAACTCCTTGCATGTTTTTCAGAATAGCACATACACATAAACCATTTACACGTCGACTTATTTTTAAGTAAAAAAACATCCCAGAATTGCACAAAAATGGCATTGCACACACTCTTAACTTTATCCATCTACACTACTATTTTCTCATAAATTACAAAAATTTGCACGAAAATGCAAAAAAATTCTGTGAATCTTTAAATTCGGTAAAAAGCACATATATGAAATTAACTGATCGCGAAAAAGTATATACCCTTTCCAAGGATGAACATTTCCACGTATAAAATAGAAAAAATATCCAAAAACTTTTACCTCTACATTATCTATTATATTACAAACGTCACTAACTAGTTCATACCTTTACTTCATTACAAATGGTTACAAATGCTTAGTGTCAAATATTTAAATTATTTCCATGCATGTTTACGCAAATTACTTTACTTCCACCTTACATTTAGAACAATGCATAAAAATAATATCCTCAAATAATTAAAAATGCTAACTTACCTATTCTTCTTCAGAATCTTGATTACGTGTCCGATAAACTTTTCTTATTTCTGTTTCAGGATCTTTAAAATCATACTTATAGTTGACGCCAAGGTACCAGGTAAAATAAATAACTTAATAAAACATCTTTACTTCTATCTCGCACAACCTTAAAGAAACACTTATTACCCCTTTCAATCCCACTAAATACGCATTTCGAATTCACTTTAGTTAGGACCATGGGATCCAAAAGTTAACGAACAATGTTTCACACAACACAGAATAAAGGCAAATACAAAATTTCCAGATTTTTTTCCCGATTTCCCCCCTTTTCCGATTAAAGAACCGTAATTCGTCCATTAATATCACATGACATATCACATGATCTCTCATTTCCCTCACACAAAATAATGCGTAATCGGAACTGAGTACTGCTCACATTATTACCAAAGTCCCAGGTAGTAACCTTTATCACCTCCAAAATGTCGCCAAACTACCAGTTACCATATTGTAAAGATAAGGCAAAAAAAGTTGATCTTTGGATTATGGTAACTTGGCGATTTTTTGGTGAAAATTTGGCGACCAACTCTGCTACAGCAACCCTCTGTTTTTTTTTTTTTTAGCCGCCATTTTGTCTTCATGAAGTAAAGACATGTTTCTTTTCTTTTTATTTACTGAACACTTTTTCCAACAATCTACTAGCCGAATTACGCTTATGCTAGAAAATTTATGTAAGAAAACTGCTTAATCATGACAAATATTAACTGCAAAATTGGGAAAAAGTGCACAATCGCAAACTCCTTGCATGTTTTTCAGAATAGCACATAC
Source organism: Stegodyphus dumicola (assembly GCF_044657685.1). Taxonomy (NCBI): domain Eukaryota; kingdom Metazoa; phylum Arthropoda; class Arachnida; order Araneae; family Eresidae; genus Stegodyphus; species Stegodyphus dumicola. The sequence continues at coordinate 218,432,565 of NC_140771.1, forward strand.
ACATAAACCATTTACACGTCGACTTATTTTTAAGTAAAAAAACATCCCAGAATTGCACAAAAATGGCATTGCACACACTCTTAACTTTATCCATCTACACTACTATTTTCTCATAAATTACAAAAATTTGCACGAAAATGCAAAAAAATTCTGTGAATCTTTAAATTCGGTAAAAAGCACATATATGAAATTAACTGATCGCGAAAAAGTATATACCCTTTCCAAGGATGAACATTTCCACGTATAAAATAGAAAAAATATCCAAAAACTTTTACCTCTAAATTATTATTATATTATAAACGTCACCAACGAATTCATACCGCAAACATTACAAATGGTTACAAATACTTAGTGTCAAATATTTAAATTATTTCCATACACGTGTACTTCAACTGAAACATATACCAAATTCCTACAAACATAAAATTCACAAAATAACTATCATTTAATTAAAATATCACTAAACCATGTACACGTCGACTTTTTTTTACTTAAAAAAAATCCCAGAATTGCACAAAAATGGCATTGCGCACACTCTTCACTATATCCATGTACACTGCTTTTTTCTCATAAATTAGAAGAATTTCACGAAAATACATGACAATTTTCTCAATCTTTAAACCCGGTAAAAAGAACATATATGAAATTACCTGATCACGAAAAAGTTTATACCCTTTCCAAATATGAACATTTCCACATATAAAATAAATAAAATATCTAAAAACTTTTACCGCTAAATCATCTATTATATTATACACGTCACCAACGAATTCATACCGCAAGCATTACAAATACTTAGTGTCAAATATTTAAATTATTTCCGTGCATGTTTACTTCAACTTAAACATATACCAAATTCCTACAAACATAAAATTCACAAAATAACTATCATTTAATTAAAATATCACTAAACCATGTACACGTCGACTTATTTTTACTTAAAAAAACATCCCAGAATTGCACAAAAATGGCATTGCGCACACTCTTCACTATATCCATGTACACTGCTTTTTTCTCATAAATTAGAAAAATTTCACGAAAATACATGACAATTTTCTCAATCTTTAAACCCGGTAAAAAGAACATATATGAAATTACCTGATCGCGAAAAAGTTTATACCCTTTCCAAATATGAACATTTCCCCGTATAAAATAAATAAAATATCCAAAAACTTTTACCTCTACATTATCTATTATATTACAAACGTCACTAACTAGTTCATACCTTTACTTCATTACAAATGGTTACAAATACTTAGTGTCAAATATTTAAATTATTTCCATGCATGTTTACGCAAATTACTTTACTTCCACCTTACATTTAGAACAATGCATAAAAATAATATCCTCAAATAATTAAAAATGCTAACTTACCTATTCTTCTTCAGAATCTTGATTACGTGTCCGATAAACTTTTCTTATTTCTGTTTCAGGATCTTTAAAATCATACTTATAGTTCACGCCAAGGTACCAGGTAAAATAAATAACTTAATAAAACATCTTTACTTCTATCTCGCACAACCTTAAAGAAACACTTATTACCCCTTTCAATCCCACTAAATACGCATTTCGAATTCACTTTAGTTAGGACCATGGGATCCAAAAGTTAACGAACAATGTTTCACACAACACAGAATAAAGGCAAATACAAAATTTCCAGATTTTTTTCCCGATTTCCCCCCTTTTCCGATTAAAGAACCGTAATTCGTCCATTAATATCACATGGCATATCACATGATCTCTCATTCCCCTCACACAAAATAATGCGTAATCGGAACTGAGTACTGGTCACATTATTACCAAAGTCCCAGGTAGTAACCTTTATCACCTCCAAAATGTCGCCAAACTACCAGTTACCATATTGTAAAGATCAGGCAAAAAAAAGTTGATCTTTGGATTATGGTAACTTGGCGATTTTTTGGTGAAAATTTGGCGACCAACTCTGCTACAGCAACCCTCTGTTTTTTTTTTTTTTTAGCCGCCATTTTGTCTTCATGAAGTAAAGACATGTTTCTTTTCTTTTTATTTACTGAACACTTTTTCCAACAATCTACTAGCCGAATTACGCTTATGCTAGAAAATTTATGTAAGAAAACTGCTTAATCATGACAAATATTAACTGCAAAATTGGGAAAAAGTGCACAATCGCAAACTCCTTGCATGTTTTTCAGAATAGCACATACACATAAACCATTTACACGTCGACTTATTTTTAAGTAAAAAAACATCCCAGAATTGCACAAAAATGGCATTGCACACACTCTTAACTTTATCCATCTACACTACTATTTTCTCATAAATTACAAAAATTTGCACGAAAATGCAAAAAAATTCTGTGAATCTTTAAATTCGGTAAAAAGCACATATATGAAATTAACTGATCGCGAAAAAGTATATACCCTTTCCAAGGATGAACATTTCCACGTATAAAATAGATAAAATATCCAAAAACTTTTACCTCTAAATTATTATTATATTATAAACGTCACCAACGAATTCATACCGCAAACATTACAAATGGTTACAAATACTTAGTGTCAAATATTTAAATTATTTCCATACACGTTTACTTCAACTGAAACATGTACCAAATTCCTACAAACATAAAATTCACAAAATAACTATCATTTAATTAAAATATCACTAAACCATGTACACGTCGACTTATTTTTACTTAAAAAAAATCCCAGAATTGCACAAAAATGGCATTGCTCACACTCTTCACTATATCCATGTGCACTGCTTTTTTCTCATAAATTAGAAGAATTTCACGAAAATACATGACAATTTTCTCAATCTTTAAACCCGGTAAAAAGAACATATATGAAATTACCTGATCGCGAAAAAGTTTATACCCTTTCCAAATATGAACATTTCCACATATAAAATAAATAAAATATCTAAAAACTTTTACCTCTAAATCATCTATTATATTATACACGTCACCAACGAATTCATACCGCAAGCATTACAAATACTTAGTGTCAAATATTTAAATTATTTCCATGCATGTTTACTTCAACTTAAACGTATACCAAATTCCTACAAACATAAAATTCACAAAATAACTATCATTTAATTAAAATATCACTAAACCATGTACACGTCGACTTATTTTTACTTAAAAAAACATCCCAGAATTGCACAAAAATGGCATTGCGCACACTCTTCACTATATCCATGTACACTGCTTTTTTCTCATAAATTAGAAAAATTTCACGAAAATGCATAACAATTTCCTGAATCTTTAAACCCGGTAAAAAGAACATATATGAAATTACCTGATCGCGAAAAAGTACATACCCTTTCCAAATATGAACGTTTCCCCGTATAAAATAAATAAAATATCCAAAAACTTTTACCTCTATATTATCTATTATATTACAAATGTCACTAACTAGTTCATACCTTTACTTCATTAGAAATGGTTACAAATACTTAGTGTCAAATATTTAAATTATTTCCATGCATGTTTACGCAAATTACTTTACTTCCACCTTACATTTAGAACAATGCATAAAAATAATATCCTCAAATAATTAAAAATGCTAACTTACCTATTCTTCTTCAGAATCTTGATTACGTGTCCGATAAACTTTTCTTATTTCTGTTTCAGGATCTTTAAAATCATACTTATAGTTCATGCCAAGGTACCAGGTAAAATAAATAACTTAATAAAACATCTTTACTTCTATCTCGCACAACCTTAAAGAAACACTTATTACCCCTTTCAATCCCACTAAATACGCATTTCGAATTCACTTTAGTTAGGACCATGGGATCCAAAAGTTAACGAACAATGTTTCACACAACACAGAATAAAGGCAAATACAAAATTTCCAGATTTTTTCCCGATTTCCCCCCTTTTCCGATTAAAGAACCGTAATTCGTCCATTAATATCACATGACATATCACATGATCTATCATTTCCCTCACACAAAATAATGCGTAATCGGAACTGAGTACTGCTCACATTATTACCAAAGTCCCAGGTAGTAACCTTTATCACCTCCAAAATGTCGCCAAACTACCAGTTACCATATTGTAAAGATCAGGCAAAAAAAAGTTGATCTTTGGATTATGGTAACTTGGCGATTTTTTGGTGAAAATTTGGCGACTAACTCTGCTACAGCAACCCTCTGTTTTTTTTTTTTTAGCCGCCATTTTGTCTTCATGAAGTAAAGACATGTTTCTTTTCTTTTTATTTACTGAACACTTTTTCCAACAATCTACTAGCCGAATTACGCTTATGCTAGAAAATTTATGTAAGAAAACTGCTTAATCATGACAAATATTAACTGCAAAATTGGGAAAAAGTGCACAATCGCAAACTCCTTGCATGTTTTTCAGAATAGCACATACACATAAACCATTTACACGTCGACTTATTTTTAAGTAAAAAAACATCCCAGAATTGCACAAAAATGGCATTGCACACACTCTTAACTTTATCCATCTACACTACTATTTTCTCATAAATTACAAAAATTTGCACGAAAATGCAAAAAAATTCTGTGAATCTTTAAATTCGGTAAAAAGCACATATATGAAATTAACTGATCGCGAAAAAGTATATACCCTTTCCAAGGATGAACATTTCCACGTATAAAATAGATAAAATATCCAAAAACTTTTACCTCTAAATTATTATTATATTATAAACGTCACCAACGAATTCATACCGCAAACATTACAAATGGTTACAAATACTTAGTGTCAAATATTTAAATTATTTCCATACACGTTTACTTCAACTGAAACATGTACCAAATTCCTACAAACATAAAATTCACAAAATAACTATCATTTAATTAAAATATCACTAAACCATGTACACGTCGACTTATTTTTACTTAAAAAAAATCCCAGAATTGCACAAAAATGGCATTGCTCACACTCTTCACTATATCCATGTGCACTGCTTTTTTCTCATAAATTAGAAGAATTTCACGAAAATACATGACAATTTTCTCAATCTTTAAACCCGGTAAAAAGAACATATATGAAATTACCTGATCGCGAAAAAGTTTATACCCTTTCCAAATATGAACATTTCCACATATAAAATAAATAAAATATCTAAAAACTTTTACCTCTAAATCATCTATTATATTATACACGTCACCAACGAATTCATACCGCAAGCATTACAAATACTTAGTGTCAAATATTTAAATTATTTCCATGCATGTTTACTTCAACTTAAACGTATACCAAATTCCTACAATCATAAAATTCACAAAATAACTATCATTTAATTAAAATATCACTAAACCATGTACACGTCGACTTATTTTTACTTAAAAAAACATCCCAGAATTGCACAAAAATGGCATTGCGCACACTCTTCACTATATCCATGTACACTGCTTTTTTCTCATAAATTAGAAAAATTTCACGAAAATGCATAACAATTTCCTGAATCTTTAAACCCGGTAAAAAGAACATATATGAAATTACCTGATCGCGAAAAAGTACATACCCTTTCCAAATATGAACGTTTCCCCGTATAAAATAAATAAAATATCCAAAAACTTTTACCTCTATATTATCTATTATATTACAAATGTCACTAACTAGTTCATACCTTTACTTCATTAGAAATGGTTACAAATACTTAGTGTCAAATATTTAAATTATTTCCATGCATGTTTACGCAAATTACTTTACTTCCACCTTACATTTAGAACAATGCATAAAAATAATATCCTCAAATAATTAAAAATGCTAACTTACCTATTCTTCTTCAGAATCTTGATTACGTGTCCGATAAACTTTTCTTATTTCTGTTTCAGGATCTTTAAAATCATACTTATAGTTCATGCCAAGGTACCAGGTAAAATAAATAACTTAATAAAACATCTTTACTTCTATCTCGCACAACCTTAAAGAAACACTTATTACCCCTTTCAATCCCACTAAATACGCATTTCGAATTCACTTTAGTTAGGACCATGGGATCCAAAAGTTAACGAACAATGTTTCACACAACACAGAATAAAGGCAAATACAAAATTTCCAGATTTTTTCCCGATTTCCCCCCTTTTCCGATTAAAGAACCGTAATTCGTCCATTAATATCACATGACATATCACATGATCTATCATTTCCCTCACACAAAATAATGCGTAATCGGAACTGAGTACTGCTCACATTATTACCAAAGTCCCAGGTAGTAACCTTTATCACCTCCAAAATGTCGCCAAACTACCAGTTACCATATTGTAAAGATCAGGCAAAAAAAAGTTGATCTTTGGATTATGGTAACTTGGCGATTTTTTGGTGAAAATTTGGCGACTAACTCTGCTACAGCAACCCTCTGTTTTTTTTTTTTTTAGCCGCCATTTTGTCTTCATGAAGTAAAGACATGTTTCTTTTCTTTTTATTTACTGAACACTTTTTCCAACAATCTACTAGCCGAATTACGCTTATGCTAGAAAATTTATGTAAGAAAACTGCTTAATCATGACAAATATTAACTGCAAAATTGGGAAAAAGTGCACAATCGCAAACTCCTTGCATGTTTTTCAGAATAGCACATACACATAAACCATTTACACGTCGACTTATTTTTAAGTAAAAAAACATCCCAGAATTGCACAAAAATGGCATTGCACACACTCTTAACTTTATCCATCTACACTACTATTTTCTCATAAATTACAAAAATTTGCACGAAAATGCAAAAAAATTCTGTGAATCTTTAAATTCGGTAAAAAGCACATATATGAAATTAACTGATCGCGAAAAAGTATATACCCTTTCCAAGGATGAACATTTCCACGTATAAAATAGAAAAAATATCCAAAAACTTTTACCTCTACATTATCTATTATATTACAAACGTCACTAACTAGTTCATACCTTTACTTCATTACAAATGGTTACAAATGCTTAGTGTCAAATATTTAAATTATTTCCATGCATGTTTACGCAAATTACTTTACTTCCACCTTACATTTAGAACAATGCATAAAAATAATATCCTCAAATAATTAAAAATGCTAACTTACCTATTCTTCTTCAGAATCTTGATTACGTGTCCGATAAACTTTTCTTATTTCTGTTTCAGGATCTTTAAAATCATACTTATAGTTGACGCCAAGGTACCAGGTAAAATAAATAACTTAATAAAACATCTTTACTTCTATCTCGCACAACCTTAAAGAAACACTTATTACCCCTTTCAATCCCACTAAATACGCATTTCGAATTCACTTTAGTTAGGACCATGGGATCCAAAAGTTAACGAACAATGTTTCACACAACACAGAATAAAGGCAAATACAAAATTTCCAGATTTTTTTCCCGATTTCCCCCCTTTTCCGATTAAAGAACCGTAATTCGTCCATTAATATCACATGACATATCACATGATCTCTCATTTCCCTCACACAAAATAATGCGTAATCGGAACTGAGTACTGCTCACATTATTACCAAAGTCCCAGGTAGTAACCTTTATCACCTCCAAAATGTCGCCAAACTACCAGTTACCATATTGTAAAGATAAGGCAAAAAAAGTTGATCTTTGGATTATGGTAACTTGGCGATTTTTTGGTGAAAATTTGGCGACCAACTCTGCTACAGCAACCCTCTGTTTTTTTTTTTTTTAGCCGCCATTTTGTCTTCATGAAGTAAAGACATGTTTCTTTTCTTTTTATTTACTGAACACTTTTTCCAACAATCTACTAGCCGAATTACGCTTATGCTAGAAAATTTATGTAAGAAAACTGCTTAATCATGACAAATATTAACTGCAAAATTGGGAAAAAGTGCACAATCGCAAACTCCTTGCATGTTTTTCAGAATAGCACATACACATAAACCATTTACACGTCGACTTATTTTTAAGTAAAAAAACATCCCAGAATTGCACAAAAATGGCATTGCACACACTCTTAACTTTATCCATCTACACTACTATTTTCTCATAAATTACAAAAATTTGCACGAAAATGCAAAAAAATTCTGTGAATCTTTAAATTCGGTAAAAAGCACATATATGAAATTAACTGATCGCGAAAAAGTATATACCCTTTCCAAGGATGAACATTTCCACGTATAAAATAGAAAAAATATCCAAAAACTTTTACCTCTAAATTATTATTATATTATAAACGTCACCAACGAATTCATACCGCAAACATTACAAATGGTTACAAATACTTAGTGTCAAATATTTAAATTATTTCCATACACGTGTACTTCAACTGAAACATATACCAAATTCCTACAAACATAAAATTCACAAAATAACTATCATTTAATTAAAATATCACTAAACCATGTACACGTCGACTTATTTTTACTTAAAAAAAATCCCAGAATTGCACAAAAATGGCATTGCGCACACTCTTCACTATATCCATGTACACTGCTTTTTTCTCATAAATTAGAAGAATTTCACGAAAATACATGACAATTTTCTCAATCTTTAAACCCGGTAAAAAGAACATATATGAAATTACCTGATCACGAAAAAGTTTATACCCTTTCCAAATATGAACATTTCCACATATAAAATAAATAAAATATCTAAAAACTTTTACCGCTAAATCATCTATTATATTATACACGTCACCAACGAATTCATACCGCAAGCATTACAAATGGTTACAAATACTTAGTGTCAAATATTTAAATTATTTCCGTGCATGTTTACTTCAACTTAAACATATACCAAATTCCTACAAACATAAAATTCACAAAATAACTATCATTTAATTAAAATATCACTAAACCATGTACACGTCGACTTATTTTTACTTAAAAAAACATCCCAGAATTGCACAAAAATGGCATTGCGCACACTCTTCACTATATCCATGTACACTGCTTTTTTCTCATAAATTAGAAAAATTTCACGAAAATACATGACAATTTTCTCAATCTTTAAACCCGGTAAAAAGAACATATATGAAATTACCTGATCGCGAAAAAGTTTATACCCTTTCCAAATATGAACATTTCCCCGTATAAAATAAATAAAATATCCAAAAACTTTTACCTCTACATTATCTATTATATTACAAACGTCACTAACTAGTTCATACCTTTACTTCATTACAAATGGTTACAAATACTTAGTGTCAAATATTTAAATTATTTCCATGCATGTTTACGCAAATTACTTTACTTCCACCTTACATTTAGAACAATGCATAAAAATAATATCCTCAAATAATTAAAAATGCTAACTTACCTATTCTTCTTCAGAATCTTGATTACGTGTCCGATAAACTTTTCTTATTTCTGTTTCAGGATCTTTAAAATCATACTTATAGTTCACGCCAAGGTACCAGGTAAAATAAATAACTTAATAAAACATCTTTACTTCTATCTCGCACAACCTTAAAGAAACACTTATTACCCCTTTCAATCCCACTAAATACGCATTTCGAATTCACTTTAGTTAGGACCATGGGATCCAAAAGTTAACGAACAATGTTTCACACAACACAGAATAAAGGCAAATACAAAATTTCCAGATTTTTTTCCCGATTTCCCCCCTTTTCCGATTAAAGAACCGTAATTCGTCCATTAATATCACATGGCATATCACATGATCTCTCATTCCCCTCACACAAAATAATGCGTAATCGGAACTGAGTACTGGTCACATTATTACCAAAGTCCCAGGTAGTAACCTTTATCACCTCCAAAATGTCGCCAAACTACCAGTTACCATATTGTAAAGATCAGGCAAAAAAAAGTTGATCTTTGGATTATGGTAACTTGGCGATTTTTTGGTGAAAATTTGGCGACCAACTCTGCTACAGCAACCCTCTGTTTTTTTTTTTTTTTTAGCCGCCATTTTGTCTTCATGAAGTAAAGACATGTTTCTTTTCTTTTTATTTACTGAACACTTTTTCCAACAATCTACTAGCCGAATTACGCTTATGCTAGAAAATTTATGTAAGAAAACTGCTTAATCATGACAAATATTAACTGCAAAATTGGGAAAAAGTGCACAATCGCAAACTCCTTGCATGTTTTTCAGAATAGCACATACACATAAACCATTTACACGTCGACTTATTTTTAAGTAAAAAAACATCCCAGAATTGCACAAAAATGGCATTGCACACACTCTTAACTTTATCCATCTACACTACTATTTTCTCATAAATTACAAAAATTTGCACGAAAATGCAAAAAAATTCTGTGAATCTTTAAATTCGGTAAAAAGCACATATATGAAATTAACTGATCGCGAAAAAGTATATACCCTTTCCAAGGATGAACATTTCCACGTATAAAATAGATAAAATATCCAAAAACTTTTACCTCTAAATTATTATTATATTATAAACGTCACCAACGAATTCATACCGCAAACATTACAAATGGTTACAAATACTTAGTGTCAAATATTTAAATTATTTCCATACACGTTTACTTCAACTGAAACATGTACCAAATTCCTACAAACATAAAATTCACAAAATAACTATCATTTAATTAAAATATCACTAAACCATGTACACGTCGACTTATTTTTACTTAAAAAAAATCCCAGAATTGCACAAAAATGGCATTGCTCACACTCTTCACTATATCCATGTGCACTGCTTTTTTCTCATAAATTAGAAGAATTTCACGAAAATACATGACAATTTTCTCAATCTTTAAACCCGGTAAAAAGAACATATATGAAATTACCTGATCGCGAAAAAGTTTATACCCTTTCCAAATATGAACATTTCCACATATAAAATAAATAAAATATCTAAAAACTTTTACCTCTAAATCATCTATTATATTATACACGTCACCAACGAATTCATACCGCAAGCATTACAAATACTTAGTGTCAAATATTTAAATTATTTCCATGCATGTTTACTTCAACTTAAACGTATACCAAATTCCTACAAACATAAAATTCACAAAATAACTATCATTTAATTAAAATATCACTAAACCATGTACACGTCGACTTATTTTTACTTAAAAAAACATCCCAGAATTGCACAAAAATGGCATTGCGCACACTCTTCACTATATCCATGTACACTGCTTTTTTCTCATAAATTAGAAAAATTTCACGAAAATGCATAACAATTTCCTGAATCTTTAAACCCGGTAAAAAGAACATATATGAAATTACCTGATCGCGAAAAAGTACATACCCTTTCCAAATATGAACGTTTCCCCGTATAAAATAAATAAAATATCCAAAAACTTTTACCTCTATATTATCTATTATATTACAAATGTCACTAACTAGTTCATACCTTTACTTCATTAGAAATGGTTACAAATACTTAGTGTCAAATATTTAAATTATTTCCATGCATGTTTACGCAAATTACTTTACTTCCACCTTACATTTAGAACAATGCATAAAAATAATATCCTCAAATAATTAAAAATGCTAACTTACCTATTCTTCTTCAGAATCTTGATTACGTGTCCGATAAACTTTTCTTATTTCCGTTTCAGGATCTTTAAAATCATACTTATAGTTCATGCCAAGGTACCAGGTAAAATAAATAACTTAATAAAACATCTTTACTTCTATCTCGCACAACCTTAAAGAAACACTTATTACCCCTTTCAATCCCACTAAATACGCATTTCGAATTCACTTTAGTTAGGACCATGGGATCCAAAAGTTAACGAACAATGTTTCACACAACACAGAATAAAGGCAAATACAAAATTTCCAGATTTTTTCCCGATTTCCCCCCTTTTCCGATTAAAGAACCGTAATTCGTCCATTAATATCACATGACATATCACATGATCTATCATTTCCCTCACACAAAATAATGCGTAATCGGAACTGAGTACTGCTCACATTATTACCAAAGTCCCAGGTAGTAACCTTTATCACCTCCAAAATGTCGCCAAACTACCAGTTACCATATTGTAAAGATCAGGCAAAAAAAAGTTGATCTTTGGATTATGGTAACTTGGCGATTTTTTGGTGAAAATTTGGCGACTAACTCTGCTACAGCAACCCTCTGTTTTTTTTTTTTTAGCCGCCATTTTGTCTTCATGAAGTAAAGACATGTTTCTTTTCTTTTTATTTACTGAACACTTTTTCCAACAATCTACTAGCCGAATTACGCTTATGCTAGAAAATTTATGTAAGAAAACTGCTTAATCATGACAAATATTAACTGCAAAATTGGGAAAAAGTGCACAATCGCAAACTCCTTGCATGTTTTTCAGAATAGCACATACACATAAACCATTTACACGTCGACTTATTTTTAAGTAAAAAAACATCCCAGAATTGCACAAAAATGGCATTGCACACACTCTTAACTTTATCCATCTACACTACTATTTTCTCATAAATTACAAAAATTTGCACGAAAATGCAAAAAAATTCTGTGAATCTTTAAATTCGGTAAAAAGCACATATATGAAATTAACTGATCGCGAAAAAGTATATACCCTTTCCAAGGATGAACATTTCCACGTATAAAATAGAAAAAATATCCAAAAACTTTTACCTCTAAATTATTATTATATTATAAACGTCACCAACGAATTCATACCGCAAACATTACAAATGGTTACAAATACTTAGTGTCAAATATTTAAATTATTTCCATACACGTGTACTTCAACTGAAACATATACCAAATTCCTACAAACATAAAATTCACAAAATAACTATCATTTAATTAAAATATCACTAAACCATGTACACGTCGACTTATTTTTACTTAAAAAAAATCCCAGAATTGCACAAAAATGGCATTGCGCACACTCTTCACTATATCCATGTACACTGCTTTTTTCTCATAAATTAGAAGAATTTCATGAAAATACATGACAATTTTCTCAATCTTTAAACCCGGTAAAAAGAACATATATGAAATTACCTGATCACGAAAAAGTTTATACCCTTTCCAAATATGAACATTTCCACATATAAAATAAATAAAATATCTAAAAACTTTTACCGCTAAATCATCTATTATATTATACACGTCACCAACGAATTCATACCGCAAGCATTACAAATACTTAGTGTCAAATATTTAAATTATTTCCATGCATGTTTACTTCAACTTAAACATATACCAAATTCCTACAAACATAAAATTCACAAAATAACTATCATTTAATTAAAATATCACTAAACCATGTACACGTCGACTTATTTTTACTTAAAAAAACATCCCAGAATTGCACAAAAATGGCATTGCGCACACTCTTCACTATATCCATGTACACTGCTTTTTTCTCATAAATTAGAAAAATTTCACGAAAATGCATAACAATTTCCTGAATCTTTAAACCCGGTAAAAAGAACATATATGAAATTACCTGATCGCGAAAAAGTACATACCCTTTCCAAATATGAACGTTTCCCCGTATAAAATAAATAAAATATCCAAAAACTTTTACCTCTATATTATCTATTATATTACAAATGTCACTAACTAGTTCATACCTTTACTTCATTAGAAATGGTTACAAATACTTAGTGTCAAATATTTAAATTATTTCCATGCATGTTTACGCAAATTACTTTACTTCCACCTTACATTTAGAACAATGCATAAAAATAATATCCTCAAATAATTAAAAATGCTAACTTACCTATTCTTCTTCAGAATCTTGATTACGTGTCCGATAAACTTTTCTTATTTCTGTTTCAGGATCTTTAAAATCATACTTATAGTTCATGCCAAGGTACCAGGTAAAATAAATAACTTAATAAAACATCTTTACTTCTATCTCGCACAACCTTAAAGAAACACTTATTACCCCTTTCAATCCCACTAAATACGCATTTCGAATTCACTTTAGTTAGGACCATGGGATCCAAAAGTTAACGAACAATGTTTCACACAACACAGAATAAAGGCAAATACAAAATTTCCAGATTTTTTCCCGATTTCCCCCCTTTTCCGATTAAAGAACCGTAATTCGTCCATTAATATCACATGACATATCACATGATCTATCATTTCCCTCACACAAAATAATGCGTAATCGGAACTGAGTACTGCTCACATTATTACCAAAGTCCCAGGTAGTAACCTTTATCACCTCCAAAATGTCGCCAAACTACCAGTTACCATATTGTAAAGATCAGGCAAAAAAAAGTTGATCTTTGGATTATGGTAACTTGGCGATTTTTTGGTGAAAATTTGGCGACTAACTCTGCTACAGCAACCCTCTGTTTTTTTTTTTTTAGCCGCCATTTTGTCTTCATGAAGTAAAGACATGTTTCTTTTCTTTTTATTTACTGAACACTTTTTCCAACAATCTACTAGCCGAATTACGCTTATGCTAGAAAATTTATGTAAGAAAACTGCTTAATCATGACAAATATTAACTGCAAAATTGGGAAAAAGTGCACAATCGCAAACTCCTTGCATGTTTTTCAGAATAGCACATACACATAAACCATTTACACGTCGACTTATTTTTAAGTAAAAAAACATCCCAGAATTGCACAAAAATGGCATTGCACACACTCTTAACTTTATCCATCTACACTACTATTTTCTCATAAATTACAAAAATTTGCACGAAAATGCAAAAAAATTCTGTGAATCTTTAAATTCGGTAAAAAGCACATATATGAAATTAACTGATCGCGAAAAAGTATATACCCTTTCCAAGGATGAACATTTCCACGTATAAAATAGAAAAAATATCCAAAAACTTTTACCTCTAAATTATTATTATATTATAAACGTCACCAACGAATTCATACCGCAAACATTACAAATGGTTACAAATACTTAGTGTCAAATATTTAAATTATTTCCATACACGTGTACTTCAACTGAAACATATACCAAATTCCTACAAACATAAAATTCACAAAATAACTATCATTTAATTAAAATATCACTAAACCATGTACACGTCGACTTATTTTTACTTAAAAAAAATCCCAGAATTGCACAAAAATGGCATTGCGCACACTCTTCACTATATCCATGTACACTGCTTTTTTCTCATAAATTAGAAGAATTTCACGAAAATACATGACAATTTTCTCAATCTTTAAACCCGGTAAAAAGAACATATATGAAATTACCTGATCACGAAAAAGTTTATACCCTTTCCAAATATGAACATTTCCACATATAAAATAAATAAAATATCTAAAAACTTTTACCGCTAAATCATCTATTATATTATACACGTCACCAACGAATTCATACCGCAAGCATTACAAATACTTAGTGTCAAATATTTAAATTATTTCCATGCATGTTTACTTCAACTTAAACGTATACCAAATTCCTACAAACATAAAATTCACAAAATAACTATCATTTAATTAAAATATCACTAAACCATGTACACGTCGACTTATTTTTACTTAAAAAAACATCCCAGAATTGCACAAAAATGGCATTGCGCACACTCTTCACTATATCCATGTACACTGCTTTTTTCTCATAAATTAGAAAAATTTCACGAAAATACATGACAATTTTCTCAATCTTTAAACCCGGTAAAAAGAACATATATGAAATTACCTGATCGCGAAAAAGTTTATACCCTTTCCAAATATGAACATTTCCCCGTATAAAATAAATAAAATATCCAAAAACTTTTACCTCTACATTATCTATTATATTACAAACGTCACTAACTAGTTCATACCTTTACTTCATTACAAATGGTTACAAATACTTAGTGTCAAATATTTAAATTATTTCCATGCATGTTTACGCAAATTACTTTACTTCCACCTTACATTTAGAACAATGCATAAAAATAATATCCTCAAATAATTAAAAATGCTAACTTACCTATTCTTCTTCAGAATCTTGATTACGTGTCCGATAAACTTTTCTTATTTCTGTTTCAGGATCTTTAAAATCATACTTATAGTTCACGCCAAGGTACCAGGTAAAATAAATAACTTAATAAAACATCTTTACTTCTATCTCGCACAACCTTAAAGAAACACTTATTACCCCTTTCAATCCCACTAAATACGCATTTCGAATTCACTTTAGTTAGGACCATGGGATCCAAAAGTTAACGAACAATGTTTCACACAACACAGAATAAAGGCAAATACAAAATTTCCAGATTTTTTTCCCGATTTCCCCCCTTTTCCGATTAAAGAACCGTAATTCGTCCATTAATATCACATGGCATATCACATGATCTCTCATTCCCCTCACACAAAATAATGCGTAATCGGAACTGAGTACTGGTCACATTATTACCAAAGTCCCAGGTAGTAACCTTTATCACCTCCAAAATGTCGCCAAACTACCAGTTACCATATTGTAAAGATGAGGCAAAAAAAAGTTGATCTTTGGATTATGGTAACTTGGCGATTTTTTGGTGAAAATTTGGCGACCAACTCTGCTACAGCAACCCTCTGTTTTTTTTTTTTTTTTAGCCGCCATTTTGTCTTCATGAAGTAAAGACATGTTTCTTTTCTTTTTATTTACTGAACACTTTTTCCAACAATCTACTAGCCGAATTACGCTTATGCTAGAAAATTTATGTAAGAAAACTGCTTAATCATGACAAATATTAACTGCAAAATTGGGAAAAAGTGCACAATCGCAAACTCCTTGCATGTTTTTCAGAATAGCACATACACATAAACCATTTACACGTCGACTTATTTTTAAGTAAAAAAACATCCCAGAATTGCACAAAAATGGCATTGCACACACTCTTAACTTTATCCATCTACACTACTATTTTCTCATAAATTACAAAAATTTGCACGAAAATGCAAAAAAATTCTGTGAATCTTTAAATTCGGTAAAAAGCACATATATGAAATTAACTGATCGCGAAAAAGTATATACCCTTTCCAAGGATGAACATTTCCACGTATAAAATAGATAAAATATCCAAAAACTTTTACCTCTAAATTATTATTATATTATAAACGTCACCAACGAATTCATACCGCAAACATTACAAATGGTTACAAATACTTAGTGTCAAATATTTAAATTATTTCCATACACGTTTACTTCAACTGAAACATGTACCAAATTCCTACAAACATAAAATTCACAAAATAACTATCATTTAATTAAAATATCACTAAACCATGTACACGTCGACTTATTTTTACTTAAAAAAAATCCCAGAATTGCACAAAAATGGCATTGCTCACACTCTTCACTATATCCATGTGCACTGCTTTTTTCTCATAAATTAGAAGAATTTCACGAAAATACATGACAATTTTCTCAATCTTTAAACCCGGTAAAAAGAACATATATGAAATTACCTGATCGCGAAAAAGTTTATACCCTTTCCAAATATGAACATTTCCACATATAAAATAAATAAAATATCTAAAAACTTTTACCTCTAAATCATCTATTATATTATACACGTCACCAACGAATTCATACCGCAAGCATTACAAATACTTAGTGTCAAATATTTAAATTATTTCCATGCATGTTTACTTCAACTTAAACGTATACCAAATTCCTACAAACATAAAATTCACAAAATAACTATCATTTAATTAAAATATCACTAAACCATGTACACGTCGACTTATTTTTACTTAAAAAAACATCCCAGAATTGCACAAAAATGGCATTGCGCACACTCTTCACTATATCCATGTACACTGCTTTTTTCTCATAAATTAGAAAAATTTCACGAAAATGCATAACAATTTCCTGAATCTTTAAACCCGGTAAAAAGAACATATATGAAATTACCTGATCGCGAAAAAGTACATACCCTTTCCAAATATGAACGTTTCCCCGTATAAAATAAATAAAATATCCAAAAACTTTTACCTCTATATTATCTATTATATTACAAATGTCACTAACTAGTTCATACCTTTACTTCATTAGAAATGGTTACAAATACTTAGTGTCAAATATTTAAATTATTTCCATGCATGTTTACGCAAATTACTTTACTTCCACCTTACATTTAGAACAATGCATAAAAATAATATCCTCAAATAATTAAAAATGCTAACTTACCTATTCTTCTTCAGAATCTTGATTACGTGTCCGATAAACTTTTCTTATTTCCGTTTCAGGATCTTTAAAATCATACTTATAGTTCATGCCAAGGTACCAGGTAAAATAAATAACTTAATAAAACATCTTTACTTCTATCTCGCACAACCTTAAAGAAACACTTATTACCCCTTTCAATCCCACTAAATACGCATTTCGAATTCACTTTAGTTAGGACCATGGGATCCAAAAGTTAACGAACAATGTTTCACACAACACAGAATAAAGGCAAATACAAAATTTCCAGATTTTTTCCCGATTTCCCCCCTTTTCCGATTAAAGAACCGTAATTCGTCCATTAATATCACATGACATATCACATGATCTATCATTTCCCTCACACAAAATAATGCGTAATCGGAACTGAGTACTGCTCACATTATTACCAAAGTCCCAGGTAGTAACCTTTATCACCTCCAAAATGTCGCCAAACTACCAGTTACCATATTGTAAAGATCAGGCAAAAAAAAGTTGATCTTTGGATTATGGTAACTTGGCGATTTTTTGGTGAAAATTTGGCGACTAACTCTGCTACAGCAACCCTCTGTTTTTTTTTTTTTAGCCGCCATTTTGTCTTCATGAAGTAAAGACATGTTTCTTTTCTTTTTATTTACTGAACACTTTTTCCAACAATCTACTAGCCGAATTACGCTTATGCTAGAAAATTTATGTAAGAAAACTGCTTAATCATGACAAATATTAACTGCAAAATTGGGAAAAAGTGCACAATCGCAAACTCCTTGCATGTTTTTCAGAATAGCACATACACATAAACCATTTACACGTCGACTTATTTTTAAGTAAAAAAACATCCCAGAATTGCACAAAAATGGCATTGCACACACTCTTAACTTTATCCATCTACACTACTATTTTCTCATAAATTACAAAAATTTGCACGAAAATGCAAAAAAATTCTGTGAATCTTTAAATTCGGTAAAAAGCACATATATGAAATTAACTGATCGCGAAAAAGTATATACCCTTTCCAAGGATGAACATTTCCACGTATAAAATAGAAAAAATATCCAAAAACTTTTACCTCTAAATTATTATTATATTATAAACGTCACCAACGAATTCATACCGCAAACATTACAAATGGTTACAAATACTTAGTGTCAAATATTTAAATTATTTCCATACACGTGTACTTCAACTGAAACATATACCAAATTCCTACAAACATAAAATTCACAAAATAACTATCATTTAATTAAAATATCACTAAACCATGTACACGTCGACTTATTTTTACTTAAAAAAAATCCCAGAATTGCACAAAAATGGCATTGCGCACACTCTTCACTATATCCATGTACACTGCTTTTTTCTCATAAATTAGAAGAATTTCATGAAAATACATGACAATTTTCTCAATCTTTAAACCCGGTAAAAAGAACATATATGAAATTACCTGATCACGAAAAAGTTTATACCCTTTCCAAATATGAACATTTCCACATATAAAATAAATAAAATATCTAAAAACTTTTACCGCTAAATCATCTATTATATTATACACGTCACCAACGAATTCATACCGCAAGCATTACAAATACTTAGTGTCAAATATTTAAATTATTTCCATGCATGTTTACTTCAACTTAAACATATACCAAATTCCTACAAACATAAAATTCACAAAATAACTATCATTTAATTAAAATATCACTAAACCATGTACACGTCGACTTATTTTTACTTAAAAAAACATCCCAGAATTGCACAAAAATGGCATTGCGCACACTCTTCACTATATCCATGTACACTGCTTTTTTCTCATAAATTAGAAAAATTTCACGAAAATGCATAACAATTTCCTGAATCTTTAAACCCGGTAAAAAGAACATATATGAAATTACCTGATCGCGAAAAAGTACATACCCTTTCCAAATATGAACGTTTCCCCGTATAAAATAAATAAAATATCCAAAAACTTTTACCTCTATATTATCTATTATATTACAAATGTCACTAACTAGTTCATACCTTTACTTCATTAGAAATGGTTACAAATACTTAGTGTCAAATATTTAAATTATTTCCATGCATGTTTACGCAAATTACTTTACTTCCACCTTACATTTAGAACAATGCATAAAAATAATATCCTCAAATAATTAAAAATGCTAACTTACCTATTCTTCTTCAGAATCTTGATTACGTGTCCGATAAACTTTTCTTATTTCTGTTTCAGGATCTTTAAAATCATACTTATAGTTCATGCCAAGGTACCAGGTAAAATAAATAACTTAATAAAACATCTTTACTTCTATCTCGCACAACCTTAAAGAAACACTTATTACCCCTTTCAATCCCACTAAATACGCATTTCGAATTCACTTTAGTTAGGACCATGGGATCCAAAAGTTAACGAACAATGTTTCACACAACACAGAATAAAGGCAAATACAAAATTTCCAGATTTTTTCCCGATTTCCCCCCTTTTCCGATTAAAGAACCGTAATTCGTCCATTAATATCACATGACATATCACATGATCTATCATTTCCCTCACACAAAATAATGCGTAATCGGAACTGAGTACTGCTCACATTATTACCAAAGTCCCAGGTAGTAACCTTTATCACCTCCAAAATGTCGCCAAACTACCAGTTACCATATTGTAAAGATCAGGCAAAAAAAAGTTGATCTTTGGATTATGGTAACTTGGCGATTTTTTGGTGAAAATTTGGCGACTAACTCTGCTACAGCAACCCTCTGTTTTTTTTTTTTTAGCCGCCATTTTGTCTTCATGAAGTAAAGACATGTTTCTTTTCTTTTTATTTACTGAACACTTTTTCCAACAATCTACTAGCCGAATTACGCTTATGCTAGAAAATTTATGTAAGAAAACTGCTTAATCATGACAAATATTAACTGCAAAATTGGGAAAAAGTGCACAATCGCAAACTCCTTGCATGTTTTTCAGAATAGCACATACACATAAACCATTTACACGTCGACTTATTTTTAAGTAAAAAAACATCCCAGAATTGCACAAAAATGGCATTGCACACACTCTTAACTTTATCCATCTACACTACTATTTTCTCATAAATTACAAAAATTTGCACGAAAATGCAAAAAAATTCTGTGAATCTTTAAATTCGGTAAAAAGCACATATATGAAATTAACTGATCGCGAAAAAGTATATACCCTTTCCAAGGATGAACATTTCCACGTATAAAATAGAAAAAATATCCAAAAACTTTTACCTCTAAATTATTATTATATTATAAACGTCACCAACGAATTCATACCGCAAACATTACAAATGGTTACAAATACTTAGTGTCAAATATTTAAATTATTTCCATACACGTGTACTTCAACTGAAACATATACCAAATTCCTACAAACATAAAATTCACAAAATAACTATCATTTAATTAAAATATCACTAAACCATGTACACGTCGACTTATTTTTACTTAAAAAAAATCCCAGAATTGCACAAAAATGGCATTGCGCACACTCTTCACTATATCCATGTACACTGCTTTTTTCTCATAAATTAGAAGAATTTCACGAAAATACATGACAATTTTCTCAATCTTTAAACCCGGTAAAAAGAACATATATGAAATTACCTGATCACGAAAAAGTTTATACCCTTTCCAAATATGAACATTTCCACATATAAAATAAATAAAATATCTAAAAACTTTTACCGCTAAATCATCTATTATATTATACACGTCACCAACGAATTCATACCGCAAGCATTACAAATACTTAGTGTCAAATATTTAAATTATTTCCATGCATGTTTACTTCAACTTAAACGTATACCAAATTCCTACAAACATAAAATTCACAAAATAACTATCATTTAATTAAAATATCACTAAACCATGTACACGTCGACTTATTTTTACTTAAAAAAACATCCCAGAATTGCACAAAAATGGCATTGCGCACACTCTTCACTATATCCATGTACACTGCTTTTTTCTCATAAATTAGAAAAATTTCACGAAAATACATGACAATTTTCTCAATCTTTAAACCCGGTAAAAAGAACATATATGAAATTACCTGATCGCGAAAAAGTTTATACCCTTTCCAAATATGAACATTTCCCCGTATAAAATAAATAAAATATCCAAAAACTTTTACCTCTACATTATCTATTATATTACAAACGTCACTAACTAGTTCATACCTTTACTTCATTACAAATGGTTACAAATACTTAGTGTCAAATATTTAAATTATTTCCATGCATGTTTACGCAAATTACTTTACTTCCACCTTACATTTAGAACAATGCATAAAAATAATATCCTCAAATAATTAAAAATGCTAACTTACCTATTCTTCTTCAGAATCTTGATTACGTGTCCGATAAACTTTTCTTATTTCTGTTTCAGGATCTTTAAAATCATACTTATAGTTCACGCCAAGGTACCAGGTAAAATAAATAACTTAATAAAACATCTTTACTTCTATCTCGCACAACCTTAAAGAAACACTTATTACCCCTTTCAATCCCACTAAATACGCATTTCGAATTCACTTTAGTTAGGACCATGGGATCCAAAAGTTAACGAACAATGTTTCACACAACACAGAATAAAGGCAAATACAAAATTTCCAGATTTTTTTCCCGATTTCCCCCCTTTTCCGATTAAAGAACCGTAATTCGTCCATTAATATCACATGGCATATCACATGATCTCTCATTCCCCTCACACAAAATAATGCGTAATCGGAACTGAGTACTGGTCACATTATTACCAAAGTCCCAGGTAGTAACCTTTATCACCTCCAAAATGTCGCCAAACTACCAGTTACCATATTGTAAAGATGAGGCAAAAAAAAGTTGATCTTTGGATTATGGTAACTTGGCGATTTTTTGGTGAAAATTTGGCGACCAACTCTGCTACAGCAACCCTCTGTTTTTTTTTTTTTTTTAGCCGCCATTTTGTCTTCATGAAGTAAAGACATGTTTCTTTTCTTTTTATTTACTGAACACTTTTTCCAACAATCTACTAGCCGAATTACGCTTATGCTAGAAAATTTATGTAAGAAAACTGCTTAATCATGACAAATATTAACTGCAAAATTGGGAAAAAGTGCACAATCGCAAACTCCTTGCATGTTTTTCAGAATAGCACATACACATAAACCATTTACACGTCGACTTATTTTTAAGTAAAAAAACATCCCAGAATTGCACAAAAATGGCATTGCACACACTCTTAACTTTATCCATCTACACTACTATTTTCTCATAAATTACAAAAATTTGCACGAAAATGCAAAAAAATTCTGTGAATCTTTAAATTCGGTAAAAAGCACATATATGAAATTAACTGATCGCGAAAAAGTATATACCCTTTCCAAGGATGAACATTTCCACGTATAAAATAGATAAAATATCCAAAAACTTTTACCTCTAAATTATTATTATATTATAAACGTCACCAACGAATTCATACCGCAAACATTACAAATGGTTACAAATACTTAGTGTCAAATATTTAAATTATTTCCATACACGTTTACTTCAACTGAAACATGTACCAAATTCCTACAAACATAAAATTCACAAAATAACTATCATTTAATTAAAATATCACTAAACCATGTACACGTCGACTTATTTTTACTTAAAAAAAATCCCAGAATTGCACAAAAATGGCATTGCTCACACTCTTCACTATATCCATGTGCACTGCTTTTTTCTCATAAATTAGAAGAATTTCACGAAAATACATGACAATTTTCTCAATCTTTAAACCCGGTAAAAAGAACATATATGAAATTACCTGATCGCGAAAAAGTTTATACCCTTTCCAAATATGAACATTTCCACATATAAAATAAATAAAATATCTAAAAACTTTTACCTCTAAATCATCTATTATATTATACACGTCACCAACGAATTCATACCGCAAGAATTACAAATACTTAGTGTCAAATATTTAAATTATTTCCATGCATGTTTACTTCAACTTAAACGTATACCAAATTCCTACAAACATAAAATTCACAAAATAACTATCATTTAATTAAAATATCACTAAACCATGTACACGTCGACTTATTTTTACTTAAAAAAACATCCCAGAATTGCACAAAAATGGCATTGCGCACACTCTTCACTATATCCATGTACACTGCTTTTTTCTCATAAATTAGAAAAATTTCACGAAAATGCATAACAATTTCCTGAATCTTTAAACCCGGTAAAAAGAACATATATGAAATTACCTGATCGCGAAAAAGTACATACCCTTTCCAAATATGAACGTTTCCCCGTATAAAATAAATAAAATATCCAAAAACTTTTACCTCTATATTATCTATTATATTACAAACGTCACTAACTAGTTCATACCTTTACTTCATTACAAATGGTTACAAATACTTAGTGTCAAATATTTAAATTATTTCCATGCATGTTTACGCAAATTACTTTACTTCCACCTTACATTTAGAACAATGCATAAAAATAATATCCTCAAATAATTAAAAATGCTAACTTACCTATTCTTCTTCAGAATCTTGATTACGTGTCCGATAAACTTTTCTTATTTCTGTTTCAGGATCTTTAAAATCATACTTATAGTTCACGCCAAGGTACCAGGTAAAATAAATAACTTAATAAAACATCTTTACTTCTATCTCGCACAACCTTAAAGAAACACTTATTACCCCTTTCAATCCCACTAAATACGCATTTCGAATTCACTTTAGTTAGGACCATGGGATCCAAAAGTTAACGAACAATGTTTCACACAACACAGAATAAAGGCAAATACAAAATTTCCAGATTTTTTCCCGATTTCCCCCCTTTTCCGATTAAAGAACCGTAATTCGTCCATTAATATCACATGACATATCACATGATCTATCATTTCCCTCACACAAAATAATGCGTAATCGGAACTGAGTACTGCTCACATTATTACCAAAGTCCCAGGTAGTAACCTTTATCACCTCCAAAATGTCGCCAAACTACCAGTTACCATATTGTAAAGATCAGGCAAAAAAAAGTTGATCTTTGGATTATGGTAACTTGGCGATTTTTTGGTGAAAATTTGGCGACTAACTCTGCTACAGCAACCCTCTGTTTTTTTTTTTTTAGCCGCCATTTTGTCTTCATGAAGTAAAGACATGTTTCTTTTCTTTTTATTTACTGAACACTTTTTCCAACAATCTACTAGCCGAATTACGCTTATGCTAGAAAATTTATGTAAGAAAACTGCTTAATCATGACAAATATTAACTGCAAAATTGGGAAAAAGTGCACAATCGCAAACTCCTTGCATGTTTTTCAGAATAGCACATACACATAAACCATTTACACGTCGACTTATTTTTAAGTAAAAAAACATCCCAGAATTGCACAAAAATGGCATTGCACACACTCTTAACTTTATCCATCTACACTACTATTTTCTCATAAATTACAAAAATTTGCACGAAAATGCAAAAAAATTCTGTGAATCTTTAAATTCGGTAAAAAGCACATATATGAAATTAACTGATCGCGAAAAAGTATATACCCTTTCCAAGGATGAACATTTCCACGTATAAAATAGATAAAATATCCAAAAACTTTTACCTCTAAATTATTATTATATTATAAACGTCACCAACGAATTCATACCGCAAACATTACAAATGGTTACAAATACTTAGTGTCAAATATTTAAATTATTTCCATACACGTTTACTTCAACTGAAACATGTACCAAATTCCTACAAACATAAAATTCACAAAATAACTATCATTTAATTAAAATATCACTAAACCATGTACACGTCGACTTATTTTTACTTAAAAAAAATCCCAGAATTGCACAAAAATGGCATTGCTCACACTCTTCACTATATCCATGTGCACTGCTTTTTTCTCATAAATTAGAAGAATTTCACGAAAATACATGACAATTTTCTCAATCTTTAAACCCGGTAAAAAGAACATATATGAAATTACCTGATCGCGAAAAAGTTTATACCCTTTCCAAATATGAACATTTCCACATATAAAATAAATAAAATATCTAAAAACTTTTACCTCTAAATCATCTATTATATTATACACGTCACCAACGAATTCATACCGCAAGCATTACAAATACTTAGTGTCAAATATTTAAATTATTTCCATGCATGTTTACTTCAACTTAAACGTATACCAAATTCCTACAAACATAAAATTCACAAAATAACTATCATTTAATTAAAATATCACTAAACCATGTACACGTCGACTTATTTTTACTTAAAAAAACATCCCAGAATTGCACAAAAATGGCATTGCGCACACTCTTCACTATATCCATGTACACTGCTTTTTTCTCATAAATTAGAAAAATTTCACGAAAATGCATAACAATTTCCTGAATCTTTAAACCCGGTAAAAAGAACATATATGAAATTACCTGATCGCGAAAAAGTACATACCCTTTCCAAATATGAACGTTTCCCCGTATAAAATAAATAAAATATCCAAAAACTTTTACCTCTATATTATCTATTATATTACAAATGTCACTAACTAGTTCATACCTTTACTTCATTAGAAATGGTTACAAATACTTAGTGTCAAATATTTAAATTATTTCCATGCATGTTTACGCAAATTACTTTACTTCCACCTTACATTTAGAACAATGCATAAAAATAATATCCTCAAATAATTAAAAATGCTAACTTACCTATTCTTCTTCAGAATCTTGATTACGTGTCCGATAAACTTTTCTTATTTCTGTTTCAGGATCTTTAAAATCATACTTATAGTTCATGCCAAGGTACCAGGTAAAATAAATAACTTAATAAAACATCTTTACTTCTATCTCGCACAACCTTAAAGAAACACTTATTACCCCTTTCAATCCCACTAAATACGCATTTCGAATTCACTTTAGTTAGGACCATGGGATCCAAAAGTTAACGAACAATGTTTCACACAACACAGAATAAAGGCAAATACAAAATTTCCAGATTTTTTCCCGATTTCCCCCCTTTTCCGATTAAAGAACCGTAATTCGTCCATTAATATCACATGACATATCACATGATCTATCATTTCCCTCACACAAAATAATGCGTAATCGGAACTGAGTACTGCTCACATTATTACCAAAGTCCCAGGTAGTAACCTTTATCACCTCCAAAATGTCGCCAAACTACCAGTTACCATATTGTAAAGATCAGGCAAAAAAAAGTTGATCTTTGGATTATGGTAACTTGGCGATTTTTTGGTGAAAATTTGGCGACTAACTCTGCTACAGCAACCCTCTGTTTTTTTTTTTTTAGCCGCCATTTTGTCTTCATGAAGTAAAGACATGTTTCTTTTCTTTTTATTTACTGAACACTTTTTCCAACAATCTACTAGCCGAATTACGCTTATGCTAGAAAATTTATGTAAGAAAACTGCTTAATCATGACAAATATTAACTGCAAAATTGGGAAAAAGTGCACAATCGCAAACTCCTTGCATGTTTTTCAGAATAGCACATACACATAAACCATTTACACGTCGACTTATTTTTAAGTAAAAAAACATCCCAGAATTGCACAAAAATGGCATTGCACACACTCTTAACTTTATCCATCTACACTACTATTTTCTCATAAATTACAAAAATTTGCACGAAAATGCAAAAAAATTCTGTGAATCTTTAAATTCGGTAAAAAGCACATATATGAAATTAACTGATCGCGAAAAAGTATATACCCTTTCCAAGGATGAACATTTCCACGTATAAAATAGAAAAAATATCCAAAAACTTTTACCTCTAAATTATTATTATATTATAAACGTCACCAACGAATTCATACCGCAAACATTACAAATGGTTACAAATACTTAGTGTCAAATATTTAAATTATTTCCATACACGTGTACTTCAACTGAAACATATACCAAATTCCTACAAACATAAAATTCACAAAATAACTATCATTTAATTAAAATATCACTAAACCATGTACACGTCGACTTATTTTTACTTAAAAAAAATCCCAGAATTGCACAAAAATGGCATTGCGCACACTCTTCACTATATCCATGTACACTGCTTTTTTCTCATAAATTAGAAAAATTTCACGAAAATACATGACAATTTTCTCAATCTTTAAACCCGGTAAAAAGAACATATATGAAATTACCTGATCGCGAAAAAGTTTATACCCTTTCCAAATATGAACATTTCCCCGTATAAAATAAATAAAATATCCAAAAACTTTTACCTCTACATTATCTATTATATTACAAACGTCACTAACTAGTTCATACCTTTACTTCATTACAAATGGTTACAAATACTTAGTGTCAAATATTTAAATTATTTCCATGCATGTTTACGCAAATTACTTTACTTCCACCTTACATTTAGAACAATGCATAAAAATAATATCCTCAAATAATTAAAAATGCTAACTTACCTATTCTTCTTCAGAATCTTGATTACGTGTCCGATAAACTTTTCTTATTTCTGTTTCAGGATCTTTAAAATCATACTTATAGTTCACGCCAAGGTACCAGGTAAAATAAATAACTTAATAAAACATCTTTACTTCTATCTCGCACAACCTTAAAGAAACACTTATTACCCCTTTCAATCCCACTAAATACGCATTTCGAATTCACTTTAGTTAGGACCATGGGATCCAAAAGTTAACGAACAATGTTTCACACAACACAGAATAAAGGCAAATACAAAATTTCCAGATTTTTTTCCCGATTTCCCCCCTTTTCCGATTAAAGAACCGTAATTCGTCCATTAATATCACATGGCATATCACATGATCTCTCATTCCCCTCACACAAAATAATGCGTAATCGGAACTGAGTACTGCTCACATTATTACCAAAGTCCCAGGTAGTAACCTTTATCACCTCCAAAATGTCGCCAAACTACCAGTTACCATATTGTAAAGATGAGGCAAAAAAAAGTTGATCTTTGGATTATGGTAACTTGGCGATTTTTTGGTGAAAATTTGGCGACCAACTCTGCTACAGCAACCCTCTGTTTTTTTTTTTTTTTTAGCCGCCATTTTGTCTTCATGAAGTAAAGACATGTTTCTTTTCTTTTTATTTACTGAACACTTTTTCCAACAATCTACTAGCCGAATTACGCTTATGCTAGAAAATTTATGTAAGAAAACTGCTTAATCATGACAAATATTAACTGCAAAATTGGGAAAAAGTGCACAATCGCAAACTCCTTGCATGTTTTTCAGAATAGCACATACACATAAACCATTTACACGTCGACTTATTTTTAAGTAAAAAAACATCCCAGAATTGCACAAAAATGGCATTGCACACACTCTTAACTTTATCCATCTACACTACTATTTTCTCATAAATTACAAAAATTTGCACGAAAATGCAAAAAAATTCTGTGAATCTTTAAATTCGGTAAAAAGCACATATATGAAATTAACTGATCGCGAAAAAGTATATACCCTTTCCAAGGATGAACATTTCCACGTATAAAATAGATAAAATATCCAAAAACTTTTACCTCTAAATTATTATTATATTATAAACGTCACCAACGAATTCATACCGCAAACATTACAAATGGTTACAAATACTTAGTGTCAAATATTTAAATTATTTCCATACACGTTTACTTCAACTGAAACATGTACCAAATTCCTACAAACATAAAATTCACAAAATAACTATCATTTAATTAAAATATCACTAAACCATGTACACGTCGACTTATTTTTACTTAAAAAAAATCCCAGAATTGCACAAAAATGGCATTGCTCACACTCTTCACTATATCCATGTGCACTGCTTTTTTCTCATAAATTAGAAGAATTTCACGAAAATACATGACAATTTTCTCAATCTTTAAACCCGGTAAAAAGAACATATATGAAATTACCTGATCGCGAAAAAGTTTATACCCTTTCCAAATATGAACATTTCCACATATAAAATAAATAAAATATCTAAAAACTTTTACCTCTAAATCATCTATTATATTATACACGTCACCAACGAATTCATACCGCAAGCATTACAAATACTTAGTGTCAAATATTTAAATTATTTCCATGCATGTTTACTTCAACTTAAACGTATACCAAATTCCTACAAACATAAAATTCACAAAATAACTATCATTTAATTAAAATATCACTAAACCATGTACACGTCGACTTATTTTTACTTAAAAAAACATCCCAGAATTGCACAAAAATGGCATTGCGCACACTCTTCACTATATCCATGTACACTGCTTTTTTCTCATAAATTAGAAAAATTTCACGAAAATGCATAACAATTTCCTGAATCTTTAAACCCGGTAAAAAGAACATATATGAAATTACCTGATCGCGAAAAAGTACATACCCTTTCCAAATATGAACGTTTCCCCGTATAAAATAAATAAAATATCCAAAAACTTTTACCTCTATATTATCTATTATATTACAAATGTCACTAACTAGTTCATACCTTTACTTCATTAGAAATGGTTACAAATACTTAGTGTCAAATATTTAAATTATTTCCATGCATGTTTACGCAAATTACTTTACTTCCACCTTACATTTAGAACAATGCATAAAAATAATATCCTCAAATAATTAAAAATGCTAACTTACCTATTCTTCTTCAGAATCTTGATTACGTGTCCGATAAACTTTTCTTATTTCTGTTTCAGGATCTTTAAAATCATACTTATAGTTCATGCCAAGGTACCAGGTAAAATAAATAACTTAATAAAACATCTTTACTTCTATCTCGCACAACCTTAAAGAAACACTTATTACCCCTTTCAATCCCACTAAATACGCATTTCGAATTCACTTTAGTTAGGACCATGGGATCCAAAAGTTAACGAACAATGTTTCACACAACACAGAATAAAGGCAAATACAAAATTTCCAGATTTTTTCCCGATTTCCCCCCTTTTCCGATTAAAGAACCGTAATTCGTCCATTAATATCACATGACATATCACATGATCTATCATTTCCCTCACACAAAATAATGCGTAATCGGAACTGAGTACTGCTCACATTATTACCAAAGTCCCAGGTAGTAACCTTTATCACCTCCAAAATGTCGCCAAACTACCAGTTACCATATTGTAAAGATCAGGCAAAAAAAAGTTGATCTTTGGATTATGGTAACTTGGCGATTTTTTGGTGAAAATTTGGCGACTAACTCTGCTACAGCAACCCTCTGTTTTTTTTTTTTTAGCCGCCATTTTGTCTTCATGAAGTAAAGACATGTTTCTTTTCTTTTTATTTACTGAACACTTTTTCCAACAATCTACTAGCCGAATTACGCTTATGCTAGAAAATTTATGTAAGAAAACTGCTTAATCATGACAAATATTAACTGCAAAATTGGGAAAAAGTGCACAATCGCAAACTCCTTGCATGTTTTTCAGAATAGCACATACACATAAACCATTTACACGTCGACTTATTTTTAAGTAAAAAAACATCCCAGAATTGCACAAAAATGGCATTGCACACACTCTTAACTTTATCCATCTACACTACTATTTTCTCATAAATTACAAAAATTTGCACGAAAATGCAAAAAAATTCTGTGAATCTTTAAATTCGGTAAAAAGCACATATATGAAATTAACTGATCGCGAAAAAGTATATACCCTTTCCAAGGATGAACATTTCCACGTATAAAATAGAAAAAATATCCAAAAACTTTTACCTCTAAATTATTATTATATTATAAACGTCACCAACGAATTCATACCGCAAACATTACAAATGGTTACAAATACTTAGTGTCAAATATTTAAATTATTTCCATACACGTGTACTTCAACTGAAACATATACCAAATTCCTACAAACATAAAATTCACAAAATAACTATCATTTAATTAAAATATCACTAAACCATGTACACGTCGACTTATTTTTACTTAAAAAAAATCCCAGAATTGCACAAAAATGGCATTGCGCACACTCTTCACTATATCCATGTACACTGCTTTTTTCTCATAAATTAGAAAAATTTCACGAAAATACATGACAATTTTCTCAATCTTTAAACCCGGTAAAAAGAACATATATGAAATTACCTGATCGCGAAAAAGTTTATACCCTTTCCAAATATGAACATTTCCCCGTATAAAATAAATAAAATATCCAAAAACTTTTACCTCTACATTATCTATTATATTACAAACGTCACTAACTAGTTCATACCTTTACTTCATTACAAATGGTTACAAATACTTAGTGTCAAATATTTAAATTATTTCCATGCATGTTTACGCAAATTACTTTACTTCCACCTTACATTTAGAACAATGCATAAAAATAATATCCTCAAATAATTAAAAATGCTAACTTACCTATTCTTCTTCAGAATCTTGATTACGTGTCCGATAAACTTTTCTTATTTCTGTTTCAGGATCTTTAAAATCATACTTATAGTTCACGCCAAGGTACCAGGTAAAATAAATAACTTAATAAAACATCTTTACTTCTATCTCGCACAACCTTAAAGAAACACTTATTACCCCTTTCAATCCCACTAAATACGCATTTCGAATTCACTTTAGTTAGGACCATGGGATCCAAAAGTTAACGAACAATGTTTCACACAACACAGAATAAAGGCAAATACAAAATTTCCAGATTTTTTTCCCGATTTCCCCCCTTTTCCGATTAAAGAACCGTAATTCGTCCATTAATATCACATGGCATATCACATGATCTCTCATTCCCCTCACACAAAATAATGCGTAATCGGAACTGAGTACTGCTCACATTATTACCAAAGTCCCAGGTAGTAACCTTTATCACCTCCAAAATGTCGCCAAACTACCAGTTACCATATTGTAAAGATGAGGCAAAAAAAAGTTGATCTTTGGATTATGGTAACTTGGCGATTTTTTGGTGAAAATTTGGCGACCAACTCTGCTACAGCAACCCTCTGTTTTTTTTTTTTTTTTAGCCGCCATTTTGTCTTCATGAAGTAAAGACATGTTTCTTTTCTTTTTATTTACTGAACACTTTTTCCAACAATCTACTAGCCGAATTACGCTTATGCTAGAAAATTTATGTAAGAAAACTGCTTAATCATGACAAATATTAACTGCAAAATTGGGAAAAAGTGCACAATCGCAAACTCCTTGCATGTTTTTCAGAATAGCACATACACATAAACCATTTACACGTCGACTTATTTTTAAGTAAAAAAACATCCCAGAATTGCACAAAAATGGCATTGCACACACTCTTAACTTTATCCATCTACACTACTATTTTCTCATAAATTACAAAAATTTGCACGAAAATGCAAAAAAATTCTGTGAATCTTTAAATTCGGTAAAAAGCACATATATGAAATTAACTGATCGCGAAAAAGTATATACCCTTTCCAAGGATGAACATTTCCACGTATAAAATAGATAAAATATCCAAAAACTTTTACCTCTAAATTATTATTATATTATAAACGTCACCAACGAATTCATACCGCAAACATTACAAATGGTTACAAATACTTAGTGTCAAATATTTAAATTATTTCCATACACGTTTACTTCAACTGAAACATGTACCAAATTCCTACAAACATAAAATTCACAAAATAACTATCATTTAATTAAAATATCACTAAACCATGTACACGTCGACTTATTTTTACTTAAAAAAAATCCCAGAATTGCACAAAAATGGCATTGCTCACACTCTTCACTATATCCATGTGCACTGCTTTTTTCTCATAAATTAGAAGAATTTCACGAAAATACATGACAATTTTCTCAATCTTTAAACCCGGTAAAAAGAACATATATGAAATTACCTGATCGCGAAAAAGTTTATACCCTTTCCAAATATGAACATTTCCACATATAAAATAAATAAAATATCTAAAAACTTTTACCTCTAAATCATCTATTATATTATACACGTCACCAACGAATTCATACCGCAAGCATTACAAATACTTAGTGTCAAATATTTAAATTATTTCCATGCATGTTTACTTCAACTTAAACGTATACCAAATTCCTACAAACATAAAATTCACAAAATAACTATCATTTAATTAAAATATCACTAAACCATGTACACGTCGACTTATTTTTACTTAAAAAAACATCCCAGAATTGCACAAAAATGGCATTGCGCACACTCTTCACTATATCCATGTACACTGCTTTTTTCTCATAAATTAGAAAAATTTCACGAAAATGCATAACAATTTCCTGAATCTTTAAACCCGGTAAAAAGAACATATATGAAATTACCTGATCGCGAAAAAGTACATACCCTTTCCAAATATGAACGTTTCCCCGTATAAAATAAATAAAATATCCAAAAACTTTTACCTCTATATTATCTATTATATTACAAACGTCACTAACTAGTTCATACCTTTACTTCATTACAAATGGTTACAAATACTTAGTGTCAAATATTTAAATTATTTCCATGCATGTTTACGCAAATTACTTTACTTCCACCTTACATTTAGAACAATGCATAAAAATAATATCCTCAAATAATTAAAAATGCTAACTTACCTATTCTTCTTCAGAATCTTGATTACGTGTCCGATAAACTTTTCTTATTTCTGTTTCAGGATCTTTAAAATCATACTTATAGTTCACGCCAAGGTACCAGGTAAAATAAATAACTTAATAAAACATCTTTACTTCTATCTCGCACAACCTTAAAGAAACACTTATTACCCCTTTCAATCCCACTAAATACGCATTTCGAATTCACTTTAGTTAGGACCATGGGATCCAAAAGTTAACGAACAATGTTTCACACAACACAGAATAAAGGCAAATACAAAATTTCCAGATTTTTTCCCGATTTCCCCCCTTTTCCGATTAAAGAACCGTAATTCGTCCATTAATATCACATGACATATCACATGATCTATCATTTCCCTCACACAAAATAATGCGTAATCGGAACTGAGTACTGCTCACATTATTACCAAAGTCCCAGGTAGTAACCTTTATCACCTCCAAAATGTCGCCAAACTACCAGTTACCATATTGTAAAGATCAGGCAAAAAAAAGTTGATCTTTGGATTATGGTAACTTGGCGATTTTTTGGTGAAAATTTGGCGACTAACTCTGCTACAGCAACCCTCTGTTTTTTTTTTTTTAGCCGCCATTTTGTCTTCATGAAGTAAAGACATGTTTCTTTTCTTTTTATTTACTGAACACTTTTTCCAACAATCTACTAGCCGAATTACGCTTATGCTAGAAAATTTATGTAAGAAAACTGCTTAATCATGACAAATATTAACTGCAAAATTGGGAAAAAGTGCACAATCGCAAACTCCTTGCATGTTTTTCAGAATAGCACATACACATAAACCATTTACACGTCGACTTATTTTTAAGTAAAAAAACATCCCAGAATTGCACAAAAATGGCATTGCACACACTCTTAACTTTATCCATCTACACTACTATTTTCTCATAAATTACAAAAATTTGCACGAAAATGCAAAAAAATTCTGTGAATCTTTAAATTCGGTAAAAAGCACATATATGAAATTAACTGATCGCGAAAAAGTATATACCCTTTCCAAGGATGAACATTTCCACGTATAAAATAGAAAAAATATCCAAAAACTTTTACCTCTAAATTATTATTATATTATAAACGTCACCAACGAATTCATACCGCAAACATTACAAATGGTTACAAATACTTAGTGTCAAATATTTAAATTATTTCCATACACGTTTACTTCAACTGAAACATATACCAAATTCCTACAAACATAAAATTCACAAAATAACTATCATTTAATTAAAATATCACTAAACCATGTACACGTCGACTTATTTTTACTTAAAAAAAATCCCAGAATTGCACAAAAATGGCATTGCTCACACTCTTCACTATATCCATGTACACTGCTTTTTTCTCATAAATTAGAAGAATTTCACGAAAATACATGACAATTTTCTCAATCTTTAAACCCGGTAAAAAGAACATGTATGAAATTACCTGATCGAGAAAAAGTTTATACCCTTTCCAAATATGAACATTTCCACATATAAAATAAATAAAATATCTAAAAACTTTTACCTCTAAATCATCTATTATATTATACACGTCACCAACGAATTCATACCGCAAGCATTACAAATACTTAGTGTCAAATATTTAAATTATTTCCATGCATGTTTACTTCAACTTAAACGTATACCAAATTCCTACAAACATAAAATTCACAAAATAACTATCATTTAATTAAAATATCACTAAACCATGTACACGTCGACTTATTTTTACTTAAAAAAACATCCCAGAATTGCACAAAAATGGCATTGCGCACACTCTTCACTATATCCATGTACACTGCTTTTTTCTCATAAATTAGAAAAATTTCACGAAAATGCATAACAATTTTCTGAATCTTTAAACCCGGTAAAAAGAACATATATGAAATTACCTGATCGCGAAAAAGTACATACCCTTTCCAAATATGAACGTTTCCCCGTATAAAATAAATAAAATATCCAAAAACTTTTACCTCTATATTATCTATTATATTACAAACGTCACTAACTAGTTCATACCTTTACTTCATTACAAATGGTTACAAATACTTAGTGTCAAATATTTAAATTATTTCCATGCATGTTTACGCAAATTACTTTACTTCCACCTTACATTTAGAACAATGCATAAAAATAATATCCTCAAATAATTAAAAATGCTAACTTACCTATTCTTCTTCAGAATCTTGATTACGTGTCCGATAAACTTTTCTTATTTCTGTTTCAGGATCTTTAAAATCATACTTATAGTTCACGCCAAGGTACCAGGTAAAATAAATAACTTAATAAAACATCTTTACTTCTATCTCGCACAACCTTAAAGAAACACTTATTACCCCTTTCAATCCCACTAAATACGCATTTCGAATTCACTTTAGTTAGGACCATGGGATCCAAAAGTTAACGAACAATGTTTCACACAACACAGAATAAAGGCAAATACAAAATTTCCAGATTTTTTCCCGATTTCCCCCCTTTTCCGATTAAAGAACCGTAATTCGTCCATTAATATCACATGACATATCACATGATCTCTCATTTCCCTCACACAAAATAATGCGTAATCGGAACTGAGTACTGCTCACATTATTACCAAAGTCCCAGGTAGTAACCTTTATCACCTCCAAAATGTCGCCAAACTACCAGTTACCATATTGTAAAGATCAGGCAAAAAAAAGTTGATCTTTGGATTATGGTAACTTGGCGATTTTTTGGTGAAAATTTGGCGACCAACTCTGCTACAGCAACCCTCTATTTTTTTTTTTTTAGCCGCCATTTTGTCTTCATGAAGTAAAGACATGTTTCTTTTCTTTTTATTTACTGAACACTTTTTCCAACAATCTACTAGCCGAATTACGCTTATGCTAGAAAATTTATGTAAGAAAACTGCTTAATCATGACAAATATTAACTGCAAAATTGGGAAAAAGTGCACAATCGCAAACTCCTTGCATGTTTTTCAGAATAGCACATACACATAAACCATTTACACGTCGACTTATTTTTAAGTAAAAAAACATCCCAGAATTGCACAAAAATGGCATTGCACACACTCTTAACTTTATCCATCTACACTACTATTTTCTCATAAATTACAAAAATTTGCACAAAAATGCAAAAAAATTCTGTGAATCTTTAAATTCGGTAAAAAGCACATATATGAAATTAACTGATCGCGAAAAAGTATATACCCTTTCCAAGGATGAACATTTCCACGTATAAAATAGATAAAATATCCAAAAACTTTTACCTCTAAATTATTATTATATTATAAACGTCACCAACGAATTCATACCGCAAACATTACAAATGGTTACAAATACTTAGTGTCAAATATTTAAATTATTTCCATACACGTTTACTTCAACTGAAACATATACCAAATTCCTACAAACATAAAATTCACAAAATAACTATCATTTAATTAAAATATCACTAAACCATGTACACGTCGACTTATTTTTACTTAAAAAAAATCCCAGAATTGCACAAAAATGGCATTGCTCACACTCTTCACTATATCCATGTACACTGCTTTTTTCTCATAAATTAGAAGAATTTCACGAAAATACATGACAATTTTCTCAATCTTTAAACCCGGTAAAAAGAACATATATGAAATTACCTGATCGCGAAAAAGTTTATACCCTTTCCAAATATGAACATTTCCACATATAAAATAAATAAAATATCTAAAAACTTTTACCTCTAAATCATCTATTATATTATACACGTCACCAACGAATTCATACCGCAAGCATTACAAATACTTAGTGTCAAATATTTAAATTATTTCCATGCATGTTTACTTCAACTTAAACGTATACCAAATTCCTACAAACATAAAATTCACAAAATAACTATCATTTAATTAAAATATCACTAAACCATGTACACGTCGACTTATTTTTACTTAAAAAAACATCCCAGAATTGCACAAAAATGGCATTGCGCACACTCTTCACTATATCCATGTACACTGCTTTTTTCTCATAAATTAGAAAAATTTCACGGAAATGCATAACAATTTTCTGAATCTTTAAACCCGGTAAAAAGAACATATATGAAATTACCTGATCGCGAAAAAGTACATACCCTTTCCAAATATGAACGTTTTCCCGTATAAAATAAATAAAATATCCAAAAACTTTTACCTCTATATTATCTATTATATTACAAACGTCACTAACTAGTTCATACCTTTACTTCATTACAAATGGTTACAAATACTTAGTGTCAAATATTTAAATTATTTCCATGCATGTTTACGCAAATTACTTTACTTCCACCTTACATTTAGAACAATGCATAAAAATAATATCCTCAAATAATTAAAAATGCTAACTTACCTATTCTTCTTCAGAATCTTGATTACGTGTCCGATAAACTTTTCTTATTTCTGTTTCAGGATCTTTAAAATCATACTTATAGTTCACGCCAAGGTACCAGGTAAAATAAATAACTTAATAAAACATCTTTACTTCTATCTCGCACAACCTTAAAGAAACACTTATTACCCCTTTCAATCCCACTAAATACGCATTTCGAATTCACTTTAGTTAGGACCATGGGATCCAAAAGTTAACGAACAATGTTTCACACAACACAGAATAAAGGCAAATACAAAATTTCCAGATTTTTTCCCGATTTCCCCCCTTTTCCGATTAAAGAACCGTAATTCGTCCATTAATATCACATGACATATCACATGATCTCTCATTTCCCTCACACAAAATAATGCGTAATCGGAACTGAGTACTGCTCACATTATTACCAAAGTCCCAGGTAGTAACCTTTATCACCTCCAAAATGTCGCCAAACTACCAGTTACCATATTGTAAAGATCAGGCAAAAAAAAGTTGATCTTTGGATTATGGTAACTTGGCGATTTTTTGGTGAAAATTTGGCGACCAACTCTGCTACAGCAACCCTCTATTTTTTTTTTTTTTTTAGCCGCCATTTTGTCTTCATGAAGTAAAGACATGTTTCTTTTCTTTTTATTTACTGAACACTTTTTCCAACAATCTACTAGCCGAATTACGCTTATGCTAGAAAATTTATGTATGAAAACTGCTTAATCATGACAAATATTAACTGCAAAATTGGGAAAAAGTGCACAATCGCAAACTCCTTGCACGTTTTTCAGAATAGCACATACACATAAACCATTTACACGTCGACTTATTTTTAAGTAAAAAAACATCCCAGAATTGCACAAAAATGGCATTGCACACACTCTTAACTTTATCCATCTACACTACTATTTTCTCATAAATTACAAAAATTTGCACGAAAATGCAAAAAAATTCTGTGAATCTTTAAATTCGGTTAAAAGCACATATATGAAATTACCTGATCGCGAAAAAGTATATACCCTTTCCAAGGATGAACATTTCCACGTATAAAATAAATAAAATATCCAAAAACTTTTACCTCTAAATTATTATTATGTTATAAACGTCACCAACGAATTCATACTGCAAACATTACAAATGGTTACAAAAACTTAGTATCAAATATTTAAATTATTTCCATACACGTTTACTTCAACTGAAACATATACCAAATTCCTACAAACATAAAATTCACAAAATAACTATCATTTAATTAAAATATCACTAAACCATGTACACGTCGACTTATTTTTACTTAAAAAAAATCCCAGAATTGCACAAAAATGGCATTGCGCACACTCTTCACTATATCCATGTACACTGCTTTTTTCTCATAAATTAGAAGAATTTCACGAAAATACGTGACAATTTTCTCAATCTTTAAACCCGGCAAAAAGAACATATATGAAATTACCTGATCGCGAAAAAGTTTATACCCTTTCCAAATATGAACATTTCCACATATAAAATAAATAAAATATCTAAAAACTTTTACCTCTAAATCATCTATTATATTATACACGTCACCAACGAATTCATACCGCAAGCATTACAAATACTTAGTATCAAATATTTAAATTATTTCCATGCACGTTTACTTCAACTTAAACGTATACCAAATTCCTACAAACATAAAATTCACAAAATAACTATCATGTAATTAAAATATCACTAAACCATGTACACATTGACTTATTTTTACTTAAAAAAACATCCCAGAATTGCACAAAAATGGCATTGCGCACACTCTTCACTATATCCATGTACACTGTTTTTTTCTCATAAATTAGAAAAATTTCACGAAAATGCATGAAAATACTCAACGTATTCTACTCAATCGTATTCCAAAATACTACAAACATATAACTCACAAAATCACGACCATTAAATTAAAATATAATTAAATTAAAAAACACTACTTAAAATATAAATAAGTACATACATTAAATTAATAAAAATTAGATTACAATCCTAATTACTTTAAACTAAATCATTGCTAATAACAATTTTCCAATAATACCATATTAACTTATTTACTCCTTACATTTAGAACAATGCATAAAAATAATATCCTCAAATGATTAAAAATACTAACTTACCTAATCTTCAGAATCTTCATTACGTGGCACGCACACTTCCACTATTTCACACAACACACAATGAAGCTTAATACAAAATAATATAGTACTACAGTTTTCCAAATTCCCCCCCCCTTTTCCGATTAAAGAACTGTAATTCGTCCATTAGTGTCACATGACATATCTTATGATCTCTCATTTTCCCTCACACAAAATAATGCGTAATCGGAACTGAGGACTTCTCACATTATTACCAAAGTCCTAGGTAATAACCTTTATTGCTTCCAAAATGTCGCCAAACTACCAGTTACTATATTCCAAAGATCAGCCAAAAAAATAAGTATATTCACTTAACTCAGCAGTGAAGTCACTGAACAGGGGTAGTTCGGTTGGGGGTTTGAAACTCGGCAAATGGGCTGGCTGCATGGGCATTTTCGTGGTTTTCACCTTGTGTAAGATGTATATGATCCACTTTACCTTAGAAAATCCTTCACAAAGACATTCCCTTTAGGCAGATAGTCCTCGAGTGCTTTAATAAACCAAATTGCTTATATGTATATACATCTAACTAAACAGTTATGTATTATATTTTGACTTTCATTTTTCATCATTAGTAAATTTTCAGTACCCTGTCCTAAAACAAGTTTTTTATTTATTTTTTTTTTTTCAGCATGAATTGTTACTATAATGCTTTCAGGTCTAATATGTGACTAATAACATTTTTGGTAACCTCCGTACTGCAAGATAACTAATTTGTTTCTTGCCTCCTTGCTGGGGAGCAGTGTTATTTTCCGTGGTTTGCGGTATTCTGCAGTTCTTCCATGCATGGCCTTCACCACCGCAGTTCTAGCACTTTTCTATTAGTTGCCACTTTTATTTTGGCTCAAGGCATTGTTTTCCCTGGTTAAATCATCTAGATAAGCAATGAGTTCTACATTTTCTTGGACATCAGCAGCTCTGATTGTGTGGTGATCTTTGTGGGTTGTTTCAGTAGCTCTGATTGTATGGTGGTCTTTGTGGTTGTTTCAGTAGCTCTGATTGTGTGGCGATCTTTGTGGGTTGTTTCAGTAGCTCTGATTGTGTGGTGGTCTCTGTGGGTTGCTTGCTCAGCTACCTGAAATTTCATGGTGTGCGCTAAAATGCTTTTTAAATTCTTGACATTTGCCATTTACGGGGCTTTTTATATCTCAGGATCATGGTTGCGATCAATCAAGTACTCCACAGACAGGATTTCCCTTGTTTCTAATGGGTAGTCTGAAAAAGCAAAATGAGACAGCCTTTCAACATCTGTGGCAAACTTTTGAAGTGTTTCTATGGGCTTTTGTTGGCGAGATTTTAACTGAAGCCTGCTATATTCTTTGAAATGCCTCTCTCCAAAGTTCTGCTGCAGTGTGCAAGATAGAGCTTTGAAATATTTCATCTTGTTTTGTGGCACAGTTTAGAGGATATGCACTGCATCTACTCTCAGAGAAGTGATGAGGTGGCAAGCCAGAGCTTGGGAATCTCATCCATTTGCATCTGCCACTATAGAAAATTGACTCGTATACGTTTGCCAGTAGGTCTTTCCATTATACGTGGATAGCTTTAGAGGAGAACGAAATAATATGGTTAGAAATTTATAGAAAGCACAAATTTCCCAAAACTACTGTGAGAAAAAATTATTTTCTTGATTTTAATGTAAAATTTCTCCTGGGATTTTACACCTGGATTTGTGTACTTTTAATATATTGCCTTAATTTTTTAATATGCACGTATATATATGTTCATATTACAGATATCACAAAAAATATTCTAGGCCATATATATATATACAGCCTTGCTGATTAGAGGATTAAAAGCATCAAAATTGTTTCCTGCTGCAATTATGGATTTTTTCAAGCTGTCAACTTCCTTGACGACTGCAACAGAAATTCTGTGATCGATTTGCTGTTCGATAGCAGAAACTCTTTCTTTGATTTGTTGTTTGACAGTAGAAACTTTTTCTCTGATTTGTTGTTTGAGAGCATAAACTCTTTCTTCAGTTTCTCAAACTTTGTTTTGAACCATATTTGTTCTTCCTTCATAGTTTAAAATTTGTTTTCTATTATGGTAGTAATTTCCTTTTTCATTTCCTTTCATCCTCCTTCAATCTTTTCTTGAATGTATGGCACCATCCATCTGTTCTTGACCCAGTTTCATCTCTTTCAGACCCCCTTCTGTCTTTTCTTGGACCACTTCCATCACTACCTATGGGGTTTT
Organism: Stegodyphus dumicola; assembly: GCF_044657685.1. Classification (NCBI taxonomy): domain Eukaryota; kingdom Metazoa; phylum Arthropoda; class Arachnida; order Araneae; family Eresidae; genus Stegodyphus; species Stegodyphus dumicola. The sequence continues at coordinate 218,475,775 of NC_140771.1, forward strand.
AATGGATTGAATGCACATAGAATTGAAGATAGCACAATAGAATTAATTTTCTCAAAACGTACACTTTACAGTTCTACAACTTTCCACAAAAGTACTCGTACAGCTCTTCTCAGTATAGCAGAGCACATTCAATAGTTACCACTTCAAACTACTAATAGCATTAAACACGGCGTAATGCAAATGCATCCAAAGAACAAAGCTCATGCAGAGATGTTTCAATACTCTGAAGTCAGCTCTGAATTAGAACTGTTGCTTTCTTGGGACTTCTACAGTTTTACCCTGGCCACCAAGAAATTTCTAGTATCTTAGATTTCTTTAAGTTACTGGAAGTTATCTATGTTTAAAGTTACATATATAGGCCAAATACAGTTACATATAGGAATCAATTACAGGAATACAGTTACAATTGTAAAGTGATTGGACAAAATGGCACCAGATGTTCTCCAAGTTTAATGACGTTTGGCAATTTATCACCAGATTTGGTGCCAAAAATTAATCGTCAAAACCGTTCCCATTATGATGATATTTTTGCCAATTTAGTAAGATAGCCATTTGTTTCAATGTTTAAGTAGACTTGCCTCTGTAAGCTTTTTCAATCACTCCATTTTATATTATACAGAAGATACTACAATTTCATGCATAATTTCACTAAACACATATACAGTACAAAGTCTTTAATCCGAACTCGTCGGGACTTCAGCGATTCCGGATTAGGGGTTTTTCCGGGCGTGCAGAAATTATAAAATTAAAAATATGAAACCGTAATTTATGAAATAAAGAGCAGTTATGATCTAATCTATCAAAATTTACAAAAAAAAAAAAAGCTTAATATTTATTTGTTTACTTTATTAAACGTTTCTTTTAATGTGCGCATGCGTAAAGCATACATTATTGGTACCCCAATGAGGTTGTGCACCATCTTGTTGCAAAAAGATGTGGCTGAAGCTGTTCTAGTTGTGGAATTACGAAGTTTTCCACCATGTCTAAGTATATGACTGATGAGACCGTCTTTTGTGTAAAAAAGAAAGGCCAAATGATTCGGTCTTGCATTAGTCCACACCACACATTAATTTTTGGGGAATCCCTTTGTGCCTCACGGTATTCATGAGGGTTTTCAGATCCCCATATGCGCACATGATAGCGATTAACAATGCCAGAAAGATGCCAAAAACAAAAGAGAGAAAAATGCAATTAATAAGCAGACGATATTTAGAAAAGTAAAAATATATAGACTGGAAAACGAAATTATCTGAAATTAACCACACGCGCAGACAATATTTACAAAAGTAAAGATATTCAAACCTGAAAAGGAAAATATATAAGTTATTCCATCAATAAATGACATAAGTTTGTTTATATCTTCATTATTTTATGAGTTACTAAACTTCAAAATGGGTCCGAGACTTTGTAAACACCCTGTATATAACGCATGTTATATGCTGTATGCAAATAACTTATAGTCAAATAAACTGGTTATATAGCTTTCGCAGAGCATTTTTGTCCAGCTGATTTTTTATAGCAGAATAATGTAAAACATTCTGCTTTGTATAATACTACAATAGCACTAATACAGTACAAAGTCTTTAATCCGGACTCGTCGGGAATTCGGCGATTCCGGATTAGCTCTTTTTCCGGATTATAGATCATCAATTTAAATCTGGTAAGATGGCACGCAGAAATTATAAAATTCCAAATATGAAATCATGACTTATGAATGAAGTATTTATGATCTAAAGGGTATCAAATTTACAAAAAAAAAAGGTTAATATTTGTTTACTTTATTAAACATTTCTTTCAATGTAAGTTGTTGTTGCTTCGTTTTATATGCTAATACTTCCTCTTTAATTCTATAAATAGACATAATTTCTTGTTCAGTTACAAAGTTCTGCTGTTCAAGTCCTGTAATTACTGTGCCGAGAATACCGACTAACTTGTCAATCGAAATTTTTTCGTTTTCTGACACTTTCTTAACCTCTCTGTCACTTTCTTCATGCCTTTATCCATTTTTTGCAGCAAATCTACTTTTTGTTTGATGGACATCGAAACATGCTTTCGCTTTGTAGATCCTTTGGCAGTTCCAGAATCGGAAACTTTTTTTGACATAATTGAAAGTTCAAGCTTACTTTTTATAAAATTGCTCTAACAGTCTGCAAAAAATAATAAGCTGGATCCAGTTAGAAGATTAAAGAACAACACAATCTGCAACATTAACAGAAATAGATAATTTTAGCCTAGCTTATACCGTCCGTTATACATTAAACGCGTATGCATAAAGGTATTATGCGCAAGCGTAAACGCTATGCATGCACAGAAAGTTTGTAGATTTGAGGTCCGGATTATGGATGTTCGCATTAAAGACTTTGTGGTGTATAAGATTGAAGTAAATATATTAATTAATTGCAATAAATTGCCTAATACTTGCACAAAAGCTGCAAAGTGATAAAGTAATTATTTATTTACTAATTTATTATTTAGTGTATTATCTCCTTTGAGAAAGGAAGTAGAATATTAGTTGAATGAAATAACTTATAAGTATTTAAAAATGAATATTGAAAATTTTGTTAAAATGAAACATGAAATATGAATCATGAAAAATTGAAAATAGAAACTTTTAAAAAATGAAAAAGTAATCAATTAACCAAGTAATTATTGTTATTGATTGAAAATTGGTTTACTTTTTAAGGGGAACAAATCAACGTCCAATTAATTAACAATAATTAATAAATGCAAAGGTATTTCATCTTTTACTCAAGTAAGAATTATTATGCCAAACTGGTATGAGGTGAGTTAAGTCAAGTAGGTAAATTTTAAGTGAGATGAATTTAAGTTAATGTACTATATAAAAAGCATACAACGATGCATATTCAAGAGGTCCAGTTTCAAGTCCCGGCGAGGGCATTGCACAGTTTTCACGTGTGCTGTTCAAAAAAGCCTAATGACCTTTATGAGGTATTTTCTCCCTTCTTTTTGCATGCCTTCATGGTGTAATTGGAAGCATATTCAATGCGTATTCAAGAATTCCATGGTTCAAGTCCCACCGAGGGTAATGCTTATTTTTCATAATCTCCCGTGTTTTTAAAAAAAAACTAATGACAATTTAAAATTGTAGTAGTTTTTAAGATATAACTGAAGACAACTTGAGCAAAGAAATTAATAAAATTTAATGAAAAGAAATTGAACACTTCTGTTTATTTGTAGACTTACTGAAAGGCTGCAGAAAATTATTAATGAAGCAAACCAGTATGTTTTCAAAATAGTTACGTAGCAACCAACAATGTCGCCAAAATCGGGTATGTGCAAAACACATATCTGTTTTGGATAGTGTGCAATGCCAGAGTTGTCCAGATCCTGATTTCTCTGATTTTTTTTTTTTTAAAGCAATAGAAAATTGATGTATATATGGGGGAAAACGAAAAAATGGGAAAAGATTACGGGTTTCCAAAAAATATATGTTTAACCCATTCACAACGGGCATCTCTTACTGAAGCGTTGTCTTGGGGCGGCGCGTTAACCGAATGCATCGTCTCGTGGGGACGGGCAATTCGCGATGCTAAGCGTAACGTTGAGAAAAAATTCTTATAAATTTTTCATCTAATTTTGTGTACATTATGAGAAGAATATTCAGGTAATTGTAAGAATTAATTTTAAAGCTTTATTATTATATTTTCCTTAAAAATTTTATAAAATACTCATTGTAGAATACTATAATTTTCCTCTTATCCCACAAATAAATATATATGGAAAAATATCCAAACAATCGCAGATTTTATTTAACGCAGCACAAATTTAAAATTAAGAAAATATTAAAACTGTTTTTCAAAAAATTCAACGAGCAAACAACGAAAAGTAAGCAATATTTCAAAATGAGATAGTGTATGATATTCTTTGAAACATGGGTGTACGCAAAGTCCAACACTGCATATGTCGCAAGAATATAATATCTGCTGCTATTTTACTCAGCAAATTTGACTCATTTAGTATTTGTATGTGTCCTACAGTCAGATAGTGCTTTCGTTTTGCCATTAAAAAAAAAGACCTTTCGCTAAGCGATACAAAATATTTGTCTCAATGCCGGAAAACTCAAAGAGTAATAAAAGAGTCTCTAATGAAAGAACATCTACTCCACTATAACGGATAAAAAAAATAGATACTATTCGGTTTTGAGGTCTGTAAAAAATCGCCAAACTATTGTTGATGCCAATGCTGCCAAAAATAATTGCGGCAAGAAAGGAAGTGTAATAGTAAATAACTATTTAAGATTGATGTTTTAATTTAAATGAAAGGTTAATTTCATATAATACTTTTTTATTATAATTTATATGAGAAAGGCTAAACATGACTGAATGAAGCATAAGAATAAATAACTATTTCAGATCATTATTATAATTTATATAAAAATTGATAAACATAACTGGAATGGATGCCTGCATCGCTCTTTCGCTACCGTCTTATCGCTAAAGCATAATTTCATCTTGTTGGTTGTTCAAACGTAATTTTCTATAATGAATGAGGCCTTTTCTTTGAAAATATTCTCGGTAAAGTGCAGAATGGCTCACTTATTTGTTTGCCGCTTTTTACAAGGGTAAAAACAATTGGATTTTTGTCAATTTTCTTTTACTTTTTAAGTGAAAATAGGTCGATGTGTACATAGATAAAGTCGAGGGTGTACGCAGTGCCAATTTTGTGCAATTTTAGGGGTTTTTTTTAAGTGAAAATGGGTCGATGTGCACATGGATACCGAGTATGTGCAATTCTTAAAAACGTGTCAAGCAGTGGGCGATTCTGCACTTTACCCAAAATTCTATTGCCGAGTTTTCGTCATGGGCAATTCCCAAATTGTTAATCCATAGGATATCAAAAAAGGATTTAAAAATTAAACTAGTATTTCATTGGTGTCTTAAGAAATATAGAACTATATAAACTAACGCAATCTGAAATCAGCGCGCACGCTAGATTTGGCGCGCTGTTAAATGGGTGCGTTTTCTAGATTTTGCGCGTACATTTTCGCTATAATTTTTTTATGGCGCTCGAAAACGAATAGTACCAAAAAATAAAATAAAAATAAGAAAAATTAATAAATTAAATTAAAAGTATTCTAGAGCATGAGAACATGTTCATTTGTTTACATAAAATGACCCAGTAAGAGCCATTACATTACTCAACATTAACGAATTAGCATTTGTGTATATTCTATGTTTAGATACTGCTTTCGTTTGCCATTTTAAAAAAATACGTTTCGCTGACAGTAAAAAATATTCATCTCAAAGCCCGAAAAATCTAAGAGTAAAAAAAAAAAAAAAAAAAAAAAAAAGGATGAAGAATTTAAAAATAATTAAAAAAAAGGGGAAAATCTAAGAGTAATGAAAAAAATTTCTAATGATAGAACGTCTACCCCACTATATTGCAAAAATAAAAATAAAAAGAACCTGAATGCAGGGAGAACACGTGCATTTGTTTATATCAAGTGACACAGTTAAAGAGACATTACATTGCTCAACACCATAGGAATGAAGGTAAACAACTTTCAATATATTTTACCATAACAGACATACAGCTACATCTAGCGGCAATAAGAAATACTAATTAAATGTTCTATCTAAAAAGTCAAATATGGTATGCCCGGCCATAGAGTGAACTAAATGGCGATTCAAATATGACACACTCAGCCATGAGATAACGTTTGCTGCTGATGCATGTATGACACGCCCGTACTGAACGGATTAAGTTAATTTTATTTTATTACCCATGCTTCTTGCTTTCCAAACTTTATTCATTGATTGCTTCTTTATGGAATTCTTAGAAATAGCTGTTTTGAAAAAGCCATTATGAAAATAGCTGTTGCCTTTTACATATTAGTTTGGCAAAAATTGGTCACCAAGAAGTTAACAAATGCTCTCCAAAGTTGGTAAGAGTTCGTACTTGCTGTGGATGATGAGTGTGGGTAATCGAAAAGTACTGAAATTTTATAATTTTAGTATAACTTTAATTCAATTTTAGATTCTCCACTATTTTAACGAGGAAGCACTGTGACTCTTTTGAAAAATGAAAATTTTTCTCATCCATTTAGGATATTTTTTTCTGTGAAGTATGTATTTTTCCCCTAACATTTGATCTTGTTACTTCAAAAAAATAATCTCAAGTTTTTGGGAAGAGAACTTGCTATAGTGCAATATAGTAAGATTTAAGAAATTGTAAAGGAAGTTCTTTCTAAGACATACTCAATTTGTACTGAGGAGAGAAAGATTTGCTGATTAGAGACTTGCATTAAATTAAATCAGGAAATGTAGAAACATTTTATTTAAGCTCAAAATAAGTTTCGTAATAATTTTCTGTTCAAAGAAATCATGCTTCCCTTTCTAAAATTATTCTTATTGGTAAAAAAAAAGTACATGCTTTTAGAAGCAGTTATTAAGATAAGAAATGGTACTTTCAGATTATTCTCCTTCCCTGAAAAGCATTCGTGAGGCAATGTGCTATGTTACCAAAATAAGCAACCCACGATTTCAGTAAAATATATTTAGGTGTCAATCCAGGTGTATGCATGCCAGTTTCCACTGAAGTTAATATTTTTATTTTCAAATTTAGTGGTCATTTCCCTCCACCAATTGAGTGCATTTCCCCCCTTTTGTAAGGAATTTTAATGGGATTGTGCAGTCTACTGACTGATGGAAAAGAAAGTGTCGCATTTCTTCACAAAATATGGCATTTTACCTTACAGTAGAGTATGCAAAATTTTGTATTCCATGAAGCTGTACTTTATAATTGGTTGAATTTTATGGATCAAAATTTGTGCATCATTTTCAAATTTATGCAATTCTCTGTTTTTTTTTTTAAGTGAAAACGAATTGTTGCATACGTCAGAAAACAACAGCATGCGCAATGCCAAGTTTGTTTCACTGGTGTTGTGTAAGCAAGTAAAACTGACAGTGTTTAGTTAAAACAAATTGCTGCGTATGTGGGGAAAGCAGTGGTTAAAAAAAAAGGGCAAGTGTTTTGTTATGGATGTTCCGTACATTTTTAATTTCGTTAACTGGTTGCTGTTTTATGTAATTCTTAGTGTATCTTCATTTTTGAAAATGGCTGCAGTGTTTTGTTATCTTAGGTTTGTGAAAAATTAGTTGCAGACTTTTTGGAAGGGGGGCAGGTAATTGGAAAGTATCGAAGAAATTTATAAAACATTTTAAAAAATTATGTTTTTAGATTATTTCTGTCTTTAATAGAATTACTATTTTCTCCCCTCCCCCAGAATAATGAACAACAACAACCATCTCAGCAAGCAGCACAACAACCACAGCCTGCCCAGCATTCCTTTTGGTCTATCCTCAAGGGTATTATATTAAGAGCTGTCATAATTTACTTCATTACCAGCTTTTTCCGACGAGCTCAGCAAGCGACTAACACTCAAAATACGGGAGTGCCTCAGAAAGTATCTCAAAATCTATTCCAGAATGGAACTGTTATGGTAACTAATTTTATGATTTTTGAATTGTATTTTATATAGCTGAAAAAAAAGAACACTAATGAATAAATAATACGTAATAAACACTAATGAATAAGTAATAACTATAATAAATACAAAAGTGATAAAGCCGCTTTATCCCTTTCAGACTCAAAACTTTATCAAGAGGTTTCACTACCATGAATCTGACACCAATGCCATTACTTTATCTGGCATACTGGATATATTTCTGTTCATCTCAAATTAGCAGAGGTATCAATATTAACTACTTTTAAAATTATTTATATCTATGAAAACTAAAGATGCCACCTCTACATATTCAGCCTGCCAAAGCAAAAGTAAATACAAAGAAATCAACATCCAAATATAAAATAAATGTATCAAAATGCCTTTATAATATATCAAATTTCAGAATACTATTTATCTTCAAATAGGTGGCATTCCTATGTGGATGAATTATTCTGCACAAATATGTAACTTTTACTTATTTGCAGAAGAGTGCATGTTTCTTTGTTCCCTTTTAATTAAAGACATACAAAAGTTTTCTTTCCCCTACACATATACTGATGATATCGCCACTTTTAACAATTTTATACTCACTTAATCTGGCAATGTCTTAAAATTGATAAGACCAACTCAGATCAAATGATTGTTGATTATCTAGATCTTAGCATTTATAATCACCATGAGGTAAGACTTTTTGACAAGAGAAGGTATTTCAACGTTCCTTCAGTTAAGCTTATTAATTAGAACATTAGCAACATTTAAGTTAAAAATATCTGCACAGAAGTTGAGCAACAGCAACAAGAAATTATATTACTCTTTGACTATTAATCAAGTTCTTAATTTTTAAAACACAATTTAAGAAAGTTAGTTTCATCTACGAACTATGAATGTTTTATTACATAATTGAACCTATTACCTATCTGGAAAAATGAGGCAGATGGGTAGGAAAGATTTATAGTATGTAAAACAAATTTGTAAATTTTGTAATTTAGTGTAAATTTATAATATCAGTTTTCTAACATCTGTCTTTTACTTTGACTAAACTGACCATTTTATGCCTCTGAAAAGTCACTTTTGTAGCCAAAAAAAGGCAGGAAGAACTGTCACTATGTTCTAATTTCATTTCATTTTTTATAGCTTTTACCAGAGTTTATTTAATGACTTAATTATGTTTTAATAGTTTATGGTTTTTCTTTTGTGTCTGAAACTTACTTGGCAAGATTAATAATAGCTAATATTTACGTACATCTTTTTGTAAATAGATGCAAATTGTAGTTAAACAATGTTTAATTAATTAAAGATTATATAAATTACCATTTTTTGCCATTGTATTTAGTTTTCATGGTAAAAGTTTCTTTTTTGCCATTTAAGCGTCCCCCTCCAAACTTACTGGAATTTTTTATACATTAATTTTTTTCTTTGGATGTTGATTTCATTTGTATTTATTTTTGTTCTGGCATGCTGAATGTGTAAGGGTGGCATCTTTAATTATCAGAGGTGCAAATAATTTTTTAAATAATTCATTTCGAGACCTCTGTTAACTTGAGACCTCCCACCCTCCCAAAAAAAGCATATCCAGTATACCAAATGAAGTAGTGGTATCAGTGTCAAATTCTACCACCTCTTGATAAAGTTTGAGTCTGTCAATGATATAATGGCTTTATCAATGTTGTATGTACTATTATATTTTATTTTTTTTATTTAGATTTAGATTATTAAATATTACTTGTCAAACTCTGCCAAAGGCTATTCACGTTTTACTTGACATACACTAAATTTACATTTTTCGTTTTGATAATTTTTAATATTTCTGGCTAAGTTTTCATATTCATTAAATAGCTTGCTTTGTTATAATTTACATTAATTATTTGATGTGAACCTGAGCAGCAGTTACTCGAGTTTCTATATTTAAAAGTCCTTCTTACCATATTTTTTTTTTTTTTTTTAATTTTAAACAAATTTTTATATATCATATACATAATAAAGTTTAAAAGTAAGGTGTGATCCAACTCATCAGCAAGAAGACATGAATTCTTCCAAGTATTGTAATACATGAAAAACAGCAAAGTAAAAATTTAAGATATTAAGACATTGATCTGAATGTAGAAATTAAAAATTAAGAAAGTAAATTTGCAAAGATTAATCTCCCTTGTTTGGAGTTTCATAACAGAACTCATCAATGGAAAAGTGTTTTGAAACTCCATACTGCCAAGACAAATTTCGTTCCGACTAATTCACTGAGACTCGGAAGCGTAGTACTTAAACAATTAGTCAACGAATTAGCAGAATTAAGAGTCTTATTGAATTGTCTCTTTTCCCTATTTGTCTTAGCTTTCTAACACAAAAATATGAATTGTGAAATATTTTTACAAAAACAAGTTATAAAAATGTTTGCTTTAAAAATATGATATACTAATAGAAAAAGCTTGTGAGCACATGAAAAAGTTTTACTATGTAAAAAATGTGAAAAATACAAATTCAATGTATTAGTCTCTATTAAAGTAACTAAAAGCGACACAGTTCTGTATAACAACTTAAAAAAGGGGTGTCTCGAAAAAGACTGAAGAATAACTTTTTAGAAAAATGCAAATTTTAATTGAACATGAGTACAATGTAAGTGAAACTTCAATTAAATAGTTTTCTCTTTTTTCATTATATCATATACATATGTATATATGTAATAAAAACAAACTTAAAAAATTAGCAGAAATTTTGATGATGTAGAAGTGTTGATCCATAAATGAATAGGAAATTCAAGGTGAAGGCAGATTAAATCTTCATTTTTTATTTCAGTTAACATTTTGTGGCCACAAACAAGTTGGCACATTAAATGTGTTTATTCCAAAAAAAAAAACTTACATTTTAGATAAATTTGCAGTAAGAGCAGACAGTCAGTAGTCCAGCTAGGTCAAAGCGTTGAAAGCAAGTACATTATGTTCAGGGTGAAATCTTAATTCAGACTGAGTTAGTTTTGGTTTTCAATGCATTTTGATTGGATAGTTAATATTGCTGTGAAATTACTATTGGCTGTCTGAGTTTTAGTTCCATTGACATCATCAAACTCGAAATGACGCAGTGCAAACAGAGGTTACTATTTTTTAAATTGAGAACGGAAATGTACGTTGCTAATTTAATATTTTACATATTCTTTATTTTTCTTACGCACACATATATATATGTGTGTATATACATATGTATGCATATATATATATACATATGTATATTGTGCAACATACTGTGATAATTTTATGCAACAGGTAACTTTGGAAGGTTTAATTATTAGCATGATTTGTTTGGAAAATTATAGCATATATTTCACTCTTTGTGGGGAAGGATACAGCAGCAAAACTCAATGAATTTATCATTGCAGGATTTATATGTGTATCTAACTGAAGATAAAAGGTTATCATTTAAAGAAGAATCTTTAATATGGTATCAACCAAATATCATATATGGAGATTGGTATGGTGGCCCTAATGGTGATGGAACATACACTTTAGAAACTGAAATCACTGCTACTAAGGTATGTTAATTTGTTTGTTTTAGTTAATAATCAAATGCAAGTGTGCTTAAGTAATAAATTAGAAAGTAGTTTCTAATTGTTGCAAATCTAGTTTACTTATTATTCTAGGTGTTAAGGCAATAAGAATCAGCGTAATATTTGTAAATTTGAGGACTAGTTCCCAAAGGTTTAAACATAAAACCTTCTTCAACTGCAGAAATGGAAATGACGAAAGAAAAACCTCTCCTCAGAGAATAACAATAAGTCAATCTACTGGCACCATCTATTGATGAAAAATGAAAAATAGTTATGAATTAATTCCTTAAAAGCTGATTGAAAGATTTTTATGAATGTGAAACACCTCTAGAAAAACTAATTTGCCAATAGAAGATGTTTTTACTTGCTTGTATGAAGTAAAGCCACGAGTTGAGCCTCACAAACTGCCATTTTGTTTACATTAGAAACTCGGTAGAATAGTGAATCAAGTCAGTTTCTGCACATTTAATGTCTTTTTGCCAAATGGGACCAAAAGTAAACTTTTGGTTTTGTGCACCAAAAAAATTTGCCTTCTTGCCCGCTGGCTGAATTGTTTGTTTTTCTATAGAAACTCAATTTTTAATTGTAAAAATTGGTTTTCAACTATATTTGGTGTTTTATGTTTTTCTGTATTTTACAGTTTTTAATGAAGATGTTTTGAGCTTTTACATATTTTTATTTAGCTGCGAAGTGAGAATTCAATTAATTGAATGAGAAATATATCTACAGTACAAAGTCCGTAATCCGGACGTCCATTATCCGGAATGATCTATAATCCGGACCTCAAAGCCACAAACCTTTTTTTGGTGTGCTTTACGCATGCGCGTTTACTGTGTAATGGACGGTATAAGCTAGGCTAAAATTATCTTTACTGATTCTAAGGCATTTCAGTTAATTTTGCAGATTGCTCTGTTCCTTAATCTTCTAATTGGATCCGGCTTATTATTTTTTGCAGATTGTTAGAGCAATCTTATAAAAATTAAGCTTGAACTTTCGATTATGTCAAAAAGAGTTTCCAATTCTGGAGCTGCCAAAGGATCACAAAGCAAAAGCATGTTTCGATGTACCGCTTCCAATAGTGAAGAAAATGACAGAGAGGTTATTGAAAACGAAAAATTTCCATTGACAAGTTAGTCGGTATTCTCGACACAGCAATACAGGACTTGAACAGGGGAACTGAGCATGAAATTACGTCTGTTTGTAGAATTAAAGAGAAAGTATTAGCAAAAAAAAAAAAAAAAAAAAAAAAGAAGAAGAAGAAGCAACTTAAACAACTTGCATTGAAAGAAAATTGGCGGTTTTGCAGCTGAGGATGGTGGTTCGGTAAAACCATCGAAACTAGTCCTGTGGAAATTTTGTAAATATAACGCTGATTTTTGTTGTTTGTCTTCTGAATTAGTATTTATTTGGCGTGTTATTGTGTCTTAATTGAAAGAAATGTTTAATAAAGTAAACAAATAAATATTAAGCCTTTTTTCTTTTGTAAATTTTGATATCCTTTAGATCATAATTGCTCTTTATTTCATAAATTACAGTTTTATATTTTTAATTGTATAATTTCTGCATGCCATCTTACCAGATCTAAATTGCTGATCTATAATCCGGAATCGCTGAAGTCCCGACGAGTCCGGATTACGGACTTTGTACTGTATAATAAAATTCAAGGAAATAAGTTAAGATGAAATGCAGAAAAAAATGTGTATAATTTAATAGGCCGTACAAGGAAGTCATCTGGTGTCCACATCAGGCACCAAATGTTTTATTTACATTTGAAACTTGGTAGAATAGTAAATTAAGTCAGTTTTTGCAGCTCCAATGCCTTTTTGCTGAATGAGACCAAAAGTAAACTTTTAGTTTTGTGTCCTGAAAAATATGCTTTCTTGCCTGCTGGCTGCATTGTTTGTTTTTCTATAAAAACTCCTCGTATATATATATATAAACTGTATTTGGTGTTTTATGTTTTTCAGTATTTTACATTTTTTAATGAACATATTTTGAGCTTTTATGTATTTTTGTTTTTTGGCAAAGTGAGAACTGAATTAATTGAATGATAAATACATCTCTAATAAAATTCAAGGAATTAAGTTTAAATGAAATGCAGAAAAAAATGTGTATTATTTAATGGGCCATACAAGGAAGTCATCTGGTGTCTACACAAGATGTTTTTAAATAAGTTTAGCTGCTGAAAAAATGGGAAATTTGATTTACTGACTAACAGTGTTGGGCAACAGAGGATATATATGTTTTTTTTTACCCCAATGTATGCCTCGTGCATTTTTAGCACAAAATTTTAACAAACTAAGAAAGCCTTAAAATTTCTTACTAAGGACCATAAGCCAATTGTTAGGTAAAAAGACACATATGTATCCTCTGTTGGTCAGAAAATCAGGCATTCAAATTATTAGAAGTTTAGATTTTTTACAGTTATTTCACGTACATAAAAATCTTTCAGTTCTGCTTGACAATCCCATTTTCAATCCTTCTTGCAATTCTTTCAATCAACTATTACACTGATTCTTGCTCCCTTAATAGCTCCAACAATCATTGTTTGGTTTGTTAACTCAAATTTAGTTTAATTACTGAGATAATTTTGAAGAGTAAAAGGAAAAAGTTAGAATTGTAATCCATTTTAGCTTATGTTGTATTTATTGAAATGTTTAATTTATTTTTAGAATATGCAGAGGAATTGCAGCATATGGTTACATACCTGTATTACAAAGCATGGAAGATCTCCTAATCCTCGTGATAAGAAGAAGTATTCCCGTAGAGATGCGGTATGCAAGAGCAAAAGTATGTGTTTCATTCCCTCCTCCCCCCTTTTTTGATATCTTGATTCTAACAGCTATATTTTTAAGCACTATAATTGTAATATTCTAAATTTTTAACCTTAGTCTAGATTTTAAATTATTCAGGTATGTTTATGTCTATTTCTGGTTGGCAGTGTAAGTGTAGTAGAATTTCACTTATCAGAATTATTTGTTCTTCATTTCAGCCAAATAAAATTTGCCATATTTTTTAACTTTATTTGCTTGTTTAAATTTTTCTTTAATTATAGAACATAAAAATAATAAACTAAATGTTTTTAAGGAAGCTGTGTGTTATTTTTACATTGAAAAAAAATTATTAGTTGATTATGAAAATATTGCATTGTATTTTGAGTGAATTTAAATGGTGTAAAATTCATTTTGTAAAGCTATTAAAATATGAAGAACTGTTTTATCAAATGAGTTTCATACCACATATTACAGTAAAACTTAATCATTCTGTATGAAAATATGTTCGACAATACATTAGCTGGCTGTTCCTGAGTTGTGGGGTCCTTGAAATAGAAGCTATTGTTTAGTGGCTTCTCCCTAAAATAATGCTCAAAAGAAGACGTGATCCTGTGAACAAACACTTTAATTGCATCCTAAAATATGTCAGCATCTTGATTAAAAAGAAGGAAGAATTGTTTTAAATTGTTCACAGTTGCTTTTAGAAAATTATGGCAAGTATATTTTCATTTGAACTTTTATATGAAATCAGATGTTGGAACACATGTTATAGGGGGAACAAATTATTTGTAGAGTTAATCCACATTTAATAATTATAATTTGGGTTCTTCAATTCATCCCCTACATTTTAAACTTTTATTTTATCTTATTAAATTTCTGGAGAGAAAATGGCATTAGAATTTTGTGTTTATAAATTAATTTATGTAATGCATACTTTTTAATCTATTTGTTATTAGGCTAGAAGAAGTACTACAATATTTGTAGGAAGAAGTCCATTTTGTGCATTTTAAAACTTCATTTTTATTTTGTTTACAGGAATGAATAAATACAAAAAACTCCGTTATCAACGAACTCATAATTTATTAACTGGAGAGACATCTGCAAGTCCAGAAGCTGTAAAAGTAATGTGTTTCTGATAATCTTGTGTTTAAAAATATATTCATTCAGCATCATATGAAATCCTGAAATTGCATATGAAAATGATTCTATATGTATTATAAAGGTTTATTAATTTAGGCCTAAAAATTAATTAAATTATACTCTTAGCTTATGTCAGCTGATATTACTTGAGGAAATGATTTTTTATGTAATATAAAGGTCTTTTAACTTAACTACTTATATATACAGCACAAATTTAACAATGATGATGGTAACAATGATTTAACAATTAATGATGGTGAATAAATTTGTGTTTCTTTTAAAGACTATTTTTATCAATGGACCAGTTTCGCTGCTCCATTTTAAAATTATTTTATTAAGAAAAACATCATATACAAATATTTACAGTGAAGCAAAATACAATTTAATTTTGAGCTTCGGTTTACAGTAATTGCTCGCGTCAGACTGGTTAGATTTTTTTTAAACTCTGCTTGCCTCAATCGTAGGAGGCGATTCGTTGGTGTAAAAATGCGCCGACATCCTGCCGACCTTGCCATGTTCGCATGCAAGAACTTGACATAAGTCTAGTTATAAAATACTAATATTAAAGTTTCAATTATTCATGTAAACAAATATGAAATATGTATAGAAAACTAAAAATAAGTAAACAAAAACATCGAAACTTGTAAACAAGGATACAAAATTATTGACAATAAAATTTTTAATGCATAATTAATAGTAATTGAGTAACATAATACACAATACTAAATTTCAGTATGCAATACTGTTTTATTAATTTTCCTTTTAAAAGTCCTGTGTTTTGGTATGAACTTTCACAACACGGATTTTTCTATCAGAACCGTGGTACAATGATGTTATTCGCTCTAAAATCCAATTATTAATTGGCAGAAAATCTTCTTTAATCAAACCCATTTGACCAATCTTTAGGTCATTTTTTTCAACCAACCATTTTGATCTAGCTTGTAAAGTATTCAAGAAATGACCTGGCATCAGAACTTCAAAACTTTCTGAATCACTAGCAAGAGGAGTAAGTGGTCGCGAATAATTTTAATATTCCTTCTATTTAAATGACAAGCGTTTCGAATTCTTCGTAAGTGAAATGAAAATTGCCAGTCGTACATTTAAGATGGTACTTCACCGATTTTATCTCAGCTTTCCAAGTGAAGCAATTAATTTGTCCTAATTAATTAATTAATTTTAATTAATTAATTTTTGCTTCAAAGTCCAAGTGAAGCAATTAATTTGAACAATAAATCATCATTTATTTGATAAATATTTTTTTTTTTTTTCAAAACCTTAAAAAATAAATCAGCACTTATAAGGGCCATGTACCTGTGAGACTTCATGAAATGATTTATCAGCTAAATTTAAAAATTGTGGAATTTCTATTTTGAAATATCTAGCGTACTACATGGAGTTATAGTCTTGTTATCTTATTTACTATTAAGGATTCAACTGGTGCATTGAAATTGCAGTCTTCATGTGAAATAAATGTATTCATTTTCCATTTAATATTTTGAATTGATCCATTAAGACCTGTAACAGGCATTTTAATTTTCTCCCTTTTTATTCCTAAGCATCATCACTTATTTTATCTGTAAGAAGGCTGATATTAGCTGCGCTGTCTAAAATAGCATGAATTTTTATTCTTAGATTATTGGCATCACAGACATAAATCTCTGCAGTAGAGAAGAGGACATTTTTTTTGTTTACTCTTGTTACTTAAAACACTCAACGATTTCTGAGTCACCTTTTCTCGAGCTTACTCTTGTTTTGCCTATGCGGTAACGATGTTGGTAACAATGATTTAACATTAATTAATGATTTAACAAGCCACAAGGAGTCTTGGAATGACCTTCATTATCCATACTTATTAATTTGTGTTTTAAAGTGCATTTAAATTTTGAGAGCCACTGTCTTTTCATACAATTTTGCTCTAGACATAATTCACAGAGCTATTGTGAATGAATTAATGTTAATATTTCATAAACACTTAATTTTAAGAATATATCGCAAAGGAAAATATGATGCAAGCTTTTTCAAACAACACAGTTTTTATTTTTCAAAAGAATTTTTGATTTATGGGAAGGAGTAGAATTCCTGTTTATATTAATCTTGCTTCCAGTGTAATATTTCTATTCATAGATAAAAATAATGCTCTCTAAAACTAAACTCCTCAAATGTTGGAACAACTTTCGATTTCTGTGATAATTTGAAATTTTTTCAAATTCTTTATCTAGTTTTTGAAGAAGAATATTTATTAGAAAAACATTACGTAGCTTCTGTCCATATTAATACTTTCAAAGCACATAAATTCTTTTGTATACAATCAATAATACTTCTAATATCTTTAGAAGCTTTCGGATTGAATCTTTTCAAAATTTAAAATATTCTGTACTTGAATGTCAACAATTGGCATTCATCATTATAGCAAGATTCCAAAGCATTGTACTAAGATTCAAAATTGTCAAAATTACTTGCTAAATGCTTAGCATCATTAGTAAGGCAAAATCTCAGATAATAAAATTTCTGGGAATGACTTAGCTGAACATTACTTGTAATTAAGTCATCAAATTGAGTTTTAAATGAACTAAATTCTTCATATTTTCCTGAAAATTCAGGCAAAACTAATGGTGGAATTTTAGTTTTGATTTGAAAATTTTCATTAAAATTACTTTCAGTAAACATTTATTATTTTTGTAGAATTTAACTTATTGTAAGAATTAATGAGAATTTCAATTTTTACCTCCAGTTTTTCCAGACAATCATCACACTGATATAATTCATCGCCAGTTTTTGCAAGATCATCATCCTTGATGTACCAAGCACTTCATAGCTCATCAACTTTCTTTTGATGAGTTTAAATATATTTTAGTTTAAGCTCACGTCATTACTTGCATTTTCCACAAAGGTTTCAAATCTAGTCTAGTCTCCTTTAGAGATGCTTTGCTTTTCATTAGTATATCCATATCTGTGAAGTAAGTTCGGAGCACGATGGGAGCCAAATGAATAAATTTATGTTCTATGTTCTCTTAAAGATCGATGGACCATCTTCACTGCTTCTTTTTAATAAATTATTTTATTAAGAAAAACATTATATACAAATATTTGCAGTAAAGCAAAATACAATTTAATTGTGAGCTTCGGTATACAGTAATTACTCACGCCAGACCGGTTAAATTTCTTTTCTAACTCTGCTTGCCTTAGTCATAGGAGGCGAGATTTGTTGGCATAAAATGCGCCAACAAATGATATTTCTAAGGAGAGGAAAATCTATTATGTTGAATGAATTGATAGTTTTAGTATTTACTCATAACTGGAATTTTGATCTAGCTATTTTTGCTACTAGACAGATTTGTTATTCAGTCACTAAATGGTAACTAGCTGTAAATAACCACAAAGATTTAAGTAGTAAATTTAAATAATTTAAAATAGTAATAAAATAATTAATTTAAAATGCTTGGCTGAAGGATCACATTATGCAATCTTTCTTAACAGCATTCAACAAAATGAATATGCAAGGAACAACTTTATGAATGTATTTAAAACTGTATAATGTTATTTCAAACTCAGAAAGTATCAGTTATTATGTTCTTATTTCCTCAATTTGAAAAAACTTTGCTCAGTTATTAACAGTCATTACTTCAAGAGCTTTTAGAATAAATTTTTGTGAATCCTTCTTTCTAGAGCCTTTGTAACTTAGGCTGCTTTCAGATGGAGGCATAAAGGGCATAAGTGGCTAAAGCCGAGCTCCATTGCCAAGCCAAACAGTCTGTGATACGTCACAAAATCTGGTTTAGAGCTAATGGCTTAAGGTTCTAAGTTTTCAGCTTTATGCCAAGTTTGGAATAAGTGTTGACCAATCAGAGCGAAGCTAAAATGAAGCAGCTTTCTGCAGACGATTTCGGTGTCACATCGAAGCCGACTTTTTTTTATATGGAGCACATTGTATCCGAATGAGTTGTAATCGTATCCAAATGAAATAATGAGTTGATCTTGCAACAAATCTACAATGATGACATGCATTTTTTAATGAGTTTGCACAATAAATTGAGAAATATGGATGAAACTTGTAAAGCGAAAGTTAAGCTCAGGATCATGCACGCTGTGTATGATCCTGTAGATGATTGATCCCATCCATTATTTTTCATTTTATTATGAAACTTCTTTGAAAAATGCATGCTTGCAAAATTTTATTTTTTCTGTGTAAATTATGATTATTACTTTCTTTCTGTTTATTATTTTTGTATAAATTATTACTATCATTTTCTTCCTGTTTAATTATTTTTGTATTTAAGAACAAAGTTATTGAAAAAGTTGGAAATATTGTATTGCTCTTTGCTTCAAATGCTGATTTTCTTTCCAAACAAACTTTATGAATTAATTTTACTAAAACATCAAATCACGCGAATTAATTTTACTAATACTAATAATTACTTCATGAATTAATTTTACTAAAACATCAAGATTCTGTGTGTGTGTGTTTTTTTTTTTCACAGTAAAAATATTACTTTTAAAAAAAAGAAAAAAATTGTTTTCATTTATTTACGAATAGTCACAATAGTCAATTCAATGGTGTCATCTTTGTATAAGTAATAAAAAATAATCCTTTGAGAAAATGCTCTTATGAAGTCCAAGAAGCAAAAAATGCAGTGAAATATCCTTAAAACAGCAGTCTAGACAGTTTCGTCTCTTGATAATGTTCTGTTCTGTTTTTTAATTACATTCTCCGTGAAAGGAATTTACTTTTAATGAAACTGAATAGCACACATAATTCATAATGAATAGTATTTATTATTATTATCCACTCTTTATTAATATAATTTGAATGGAATTTTGATCATTAAATTCATGCTATTTCTCTGGTAGAAATTCCTGGATTAGGTATGAATGTTTATAATTTTGTTGTATTTGAAAACTTGGGTACCTAAAATTTGTCATTGTGAAATTACTTTTGAGATATTGGTCGTAAACAAAAATGACAGCATATGTTGAAATTAAACTCTTCTTGGTGCTTTAATATGCATGTCTGTCAGTGAGTGAAGAATTGTCATAATCTGTCAGCAAATGAAAATCATTAAAAGTACTTACTTCTGACAACAGACAAGGATGAAACTTACATCTATGACATCTCAAAGCAGAGCAGAGTTTAATTTGAATTACTCATGTGATATAAATATACCAGTTTGCAGAATTATCCACAAAAATTCATGAAAGTTATTGTTTACTTTCTACTGTATTCTGTCGAATGTAACCCCCCCCCCTTTTTTCAGAAAAAGCATATGAAATTCAGGGGTACGGCTTATACATGCAAATGATTAGAAATAGATGCATACAAACAGCTGGCAACACAGCAAAATGTATTTAATGATTGAGCATAAAATACATTGTTGGGTGAACGTTTCATAGTATTGTACAAGTTTAGTTGTGGTTGCTGATTATGGTGACCAGTTGTGGGATACTAGTACTAGTGGTAATTGATACTGGTAGTGCAGCCAGCTACTGTAGCAAACGACAGTAACAGTGAGTAAGAAGTGCTAAAGCACAGAAACATGTTCCTTTTGATTGATAATTAAAAAAAAAAAAAAAAAAAAAAATTGTATGGAAAAGTACTTTTTTCCGCTTAACTGCTTTTACACTTGAAAAATGGAAAAATATTATATATAGGCTGTCATTTATTGCCAAGATTTTTTTTAATTAGGCGTATTTAGAATATCATATTTCTCCTAAGAGAAATTACGTATAAAAATTGAAGAAGGTTTTATATATATGTTACCATGAAAGACCGAAATTGGAGAATGTCGGCTTTCACCGAAGAATATCAACATTCACCAAATACATCGGTGAAAGATCGAATATTTCACTACATTCTTGTATATGCTGACCCTCACCGGTGTATGTTGACAATCACAGATATGCTCTTTTAAAAGTCGAAAAGAGAGGTCATAAAGTGCCATAATAGTTTAAGTTGTTGCAATAAATAAGATTTGAATCACATAATTTAGTAAGTTTTTTATTACTTTTATTTTCTCATTTAGGACATACTGTATAATTAAGTAAGTTTTTAACTGCTATTATTCTCCTTTCTCATTTTGAATGTATTGTGTGTTTTAGGTTCTCATGTTAAGTTCTTATTTCAAGTCTCATGTGCGTTTATTCGCGACTGAATTACGGAGAAGAAAATATAATATTGTTATATGTTCAACATTCACCATTAGTACATGGTGAATGTTGACATTGACCGGTGTAAGTCAGAAATAAGATTATTTGGAAAATATTTCGGACATACACCAAGAGACTGTGTGAATGTTGACATTCTCCAGATTCACCGTAACATATATAAATATGCATGCACATGTTTATAGTATAGAGAATGCTACAGTGCAATGCAAAAATATTCCATACTGCTTTGCACAGAAATATGTGCCAACCAAGTATTGGTCTTTCCAAAAAAATATCGCTAGACCATTTCGTTCTTTTCTTACCTTCTTTTGTTGTCTCTTGGCTAATAAGAAGGGCAGACAAAAGAGCATTCTATTGAGCTAGTAAAACTTTGTAGTAAACTGAAAAAGCCAGGACACAAAATAGCGAAAACAAGCTGAGTAAACGTGGGAAATAAATCGAGCTGGAAAACAACACACGAAAGGTATAGACACATGCAGGCATGTGCAAATTTAGCTTCTCTCGGCCACAGCTTAGACCGCCGTCTCGCAGGTGTGAACAGAACTCCTGTATTTTACGACCTTATGACTGTGCCTCTATGCCCTTTATGCTGCCATCTGAATGCAGCCTTAGAGGTAAATTTGGTACTAACCATTTTGTAAAATCTTGCAGTAGGCAACTTCAATATATAGTACATTACAAATTTTATTCACACAAATGCTATGCATATTATTCATTTTATTTTCATCGCTTAAAAGTACTTAACTCTTTCAAGACTAGCGGGATAAAGGCAGATTTCATTTTTAATCTTGAAAGGGTTAAAGGATAAATAAAAACTTTCCTTCCTACTTAGGGTTTTCTCAGTATATATTTGTAAGCATTCTTTTGCTAAAAATTGAAATTAGCATAAAAACATAAAATTTAGAATATCTAATTAAATATTCATATATTTTGCAATCAGAAACTTATTATTAATAATTCAGTAACTTAGATCATGCATTATAAAGTGAATTTTTAGTACATTTGGATTTCCTTTAAAATGGTTTCTCTGTGCAGCATGTGGAAACCTACCGGATTTTTAGATTTCAATGTTGGCAAGTATGCATTTCAGCATTTTGACGAATTGATAATTCAGTTGTTAAATTATAATTATGGTTTCGATCTAGATCTATTTATTTCTGCTACAGAACACTTTATTCTGTACTAATCTGTAAGTAGCTATAAAAAATCAGTGATTTTTATTAATCTCTCTTAATGTTCTGCATGTGTACAATACATTTTTAGTCCATAATGTTACTGTTTTTTCATTTCATTATTAAGAATAAAGTTTTTTAAATTTCAATTTTTATTTGCTCTATTTTAATGAATATGTATTTTTAGTAAACTGCTTTCCATGGGTATTTTTCAGGGCATTTTGTTTCATAGCATAAAATATTGTTTATAAATAACTAAGATATTGAATCATTATTTATGTAGAAAGCAGAGGAATCTCCACTGGAAATAATATCTCATTGGCATCCAAATATGACAATTAACATTATTGATGATCATACTGCATGGGTTCAAGGCCATGTTCCTCCTCCTCTTGATGAATGTAAGTTTACATTTAGTTCACCCACTTAAAAATTGAATTAGTTTTTATAAATTTTATATTGTCTTTAAAGTAACATAAACTGCATATATGTATTCTTAATTTTTATAGTTAATACTTCTTTTCCTTTTTATATCATGATTTGCAGGGATAAAAATTTATCTGTTTTTGTCTTTATGAAAGCTGATATTGTATTCTTGTATAAGATAAGCCCTCCCAAAAAATGTCTGACTAAAAATTAGGTAATGACTTAACATGTGCAATGAAGAATTATATGAAAGTATTAAATTGTATGTTGTCTGGAAAAAAAAAAAAAAAAAAATGGATGAAAGAAATGTTAGATCATAGCGTTATCATGGAAAAAAAAAAGATACACAAACATTTTGTGTAGGTCTAAATGATAGAATTTGAAATGGAATATGAATCTGTGCATGAATTTTTTTTTCTTGTAATTTTGTTCTGTATATATGCAGATGAACTTGATCCTTGATAAAGACTACAAATTAAATTTTAGCAATATTTTTTTTTTTTTTTAACAAGTAAAAAGTTTACCTGCATATTTTCCCTTTGTTTTTATTAATTTTACATTTGAAAAATGGAGGAGGTGAGCCGCAGAGTATACCATTTCTGAAAAGAGGGGCTAACAGCTTTAAAACAGTATGAATATATGTATTAATAATTACCGTAAAGTCTCACAAACTCGATTTGTTGTGTGCTGAGGTGTAACTCGAAATGTTAGGTAACTCTGTAACCAGAGAATTACCTAACATTTTGAGTTTTACAGGAAAAGGGCAGGCTATTCACAACGCAATATTTTACTGTAGTAAAAGTTCTAGAACAATACAGGACATAGAAAATACAACATACACTAAAATAATCATTAAAATGTTAAAAAAAAAAAAAAAAAATCTTAAGTGCAAAAATAAAAAAATCACTATTAGTTCTTCATTGAAAAAGAAATGCTGTGGTTAGACTGTCATCATTACTCATGAAGACTAAGTATGAGAGATAGTTATCACATAGGTGATGGAAAAACAAAATGCTTGCAACAGATGTACCTTGCCCTTTAAGGAGCAGAGCATTCCTTTTAATCCTTCACTGCGAATATCTCTTTAACTTTTCATTATCTTGTGAATTGTTTTAATTTTTATTCTTGTTCTGTTATCACTAATGTAACTATTTCACCATGTCCTAAAAGTTACATTTTTCTTCCTTCCTCGTCCATTCTTCAGCATCATCATCAGTAACTTCTATGCAGATTAGAATTTTCTTCAGTGTTTCATGATACTTGTACACAGCCACCTTGCTTGGGGCTTTTCAAGGTGATTGTTTACTAAAGTAAAAAAGTTAGTACAGTCAAAAGTCTTTAATCTGGACTTTTCGGGACTTCGGCGAATCCGGATTATCGATTTTTCCGGATTATAGATAATCAGTTTAAATCTGGTAAGATGGTAAGAACAATTATGATCTAAATGGTATCAAAATTTACAAAAAAAAGCTTAATATTTATTTGTTTACTTTATTAAATATATCTTTCAACGCGCGCATGTGTACAGCATACATTACGCATAGTCGAAATTAGAAAATTGCAACCAGAAAACTATTTGATGCGTATTCGTGATATTTATAATGAATTTGATTTAAATCATATCAAAGACAGAGCACATCGAGATGAAATACTAGTAATGAATTATAAGCCGAATAAAATAAAAACATTTGCCCTGAAGATACGGATAGTGCTGACAGATCAACTTTCAGTTCATTGCGCGCCGCGACATTCTCCTTCCCCGCAGAGCAGCATGAAATTGATAAACAGATTTTGGAATGGTTAGAGAAACAAAGAATATGCCTTTATCCATTTTTTGCAGCAGTTCCACTTTTTGTTTGATGGACATCGAAACGTGCTTTCGCTTTGTAGATATCCTTTGGCAGCTCCAGAATCGGAAATTCTTTTTGACATAATCGAAAGTTCAAGCTTACTTTTATAAAATTGCTCTAACAGTCTGCAAAAATTAATAAGCCGGATCCAATTCGAAAATTAAGGAACAACACAATCTGCAACATTAACTGAAATAGATAATTAGATAATTTTAGCTTAGCTTATACCATCCATTATACATTAAATGCGCATGCATAAACGTATTATGCGCATGCGTACACGCATATGCGCATGCATAAAGGTATTACGCGCATGCATCATCTCATTAATGCGTTGACGCATGCACGGAAAGTTTGTAGCTTTGATGTCCGGATTATGGGCGTCCGGATTAACGACTTTTGACTGTATTACAAAACAGTATTTAATGAATACATACCTATGTATTGCATGCTTATTTTATGTTTTAATTAGGTATTTACTTAAAGAAGTCAATAAACGTACTTGTGGCTCTTTGTTTCTTTTGTTGTGGTCAAAATTTCATGGTGGTAGCTTTAAGAATAAATTCAAAGAATTTGAATATATGTGAAAAGGATGATGTTTGTTAAAGTAAAAAAAAACTTTATGTGCATAATTTCTAGAGTTTGACAGTTTCTCAAAATCTGGTAACTTTTATTGAGGTAGTTGTATTTTTGCATACATACCATCTACTAATTCATAATTTTCTGTCTCCTCTGCTTTGTTCAACTCATTTTCTAAATGGTACAGTAAATTGAATGAGGCTTGTACACTCAATTTCACTCCAAGGTATAGATAATCATCCACACTACATCAAAAATGTCTACTTTCAATAATTTATCAAGCTTGTCACACTCTTTATCCACGAGAAAAGCAAGAGATGAAAGAAGTTCACCTCTGTCTCTCTCCTTAGAGCTTCCAAAATGCTGTGGTCCTGTTGGCTGATAAAGTCACATTAGGTGGGAAAAAATAAACTTTATTAGGTGGGAATATCTTAGTCTCATAACCTCCCACATCTGGATGGAATGAAATAGTGTTGAAAATGAGAAGTGTTTTTTCATGTAGATATTTTGGTTTCATGATTTCTCTACCCAGGGAGCAAACTCTTGATAAAACCAGTTCTTTTTGGTTTAATGATTTCTCTACCCAGGGAGCAAACTCCTGATAAAACCAGTTCTTAAAATTGCTTCCATTCATTAGTGTATCAACTGCATTGGTGCACATTTTAACATTTTTAAATGCCCAGAGATTTTCCAAGTGCTAGTTTTAGTTTAAGCTTATGGCTGCCTATTGCATTGCAGTATACTAAGATTGTAACTCTTAGTATACTGTCGATCCAACCACTAGGAACTTTTCCATGCTTTCCTAGAAATTTCTCATAGAATTTGAGAATTTCCTCTGGCAAAATAGGTTTTTTTCTTGTATTCGATATCTTTCATTCTTTTCTATAAATTGTCTGCACATTCTCTTTTCACACCCGAAAAGTCTATTTCAGATTCTTTTTTTGCCTTAATCTAGTACTTTGTCCAGCATTTAAATTCATGGCAATTTTGCTACTTTCTCATTTGGTAGACTCTGTAAACCTCCAGCCGGCTAAAGTTTTTTTTTTTTTTTTTTTTTTTTTTTTTTTTTTAAGAAACCCAAAATCTTCCTGATTTTAATGTCAAAATCCATCTGATATTATATACCTGGATTTAACATATTTCCTTAATTTCTTTGATAGGATTCAAGGTGCAGTTACAAATATACTTTCTTAAAGACATTACAAAAAATATTCTATGCCGTTTAAATATAATCTGGCTTATCAGAGGGTTAAGGCATCTAATTTGCCATCTTAATGTATACTCATTTCCTTTCTGACATTTTCATTTGCAAAAGCAACACAATGTAACACTTGCAAGCTTGAATGTAAACTGAGAAA
Organism: Stegodyphus dumicola; assembly: GCF_044657685.1. Taxonomy (NCBI): domain Eukaryota; kingdom Metazoa; phylum Arthropoda; class Arachnida; order Araneae; family Eresidae; genus Stegodyphus; species Stegodyphus dumicola. Next base: position 218,502,239 of record NC_140771.1, read on the forward strand.
CTGTACCTAAAATGAACTGAAAGTTTTAAGTTACAGTAGTGTCCAACCATATTCAAGCAAAACAGTTCACAGAATTTAAATCATAAAACTAGATCTTAATAAGCCATATAATGTCCTAAAGATTGTATTGTTAGTGTCTTAAAATCTGCAATTTTAATTATGCAAAAATAATATCTGTTTTCCAAAATAAAAGTTTAAAACTTTGGACTCCATTTGAAATTGGATTATGAATCATTGTCATCCACAGCTCAGAACAAAGAATAATTAAATTAAACATTTTGGTATTTACCATTGTTTTCAGTTACCAAATTAGTATTTTTGTATGTTAACAGTTTATATAAATTTTTTGAATAAACATACTAGAAAAGCAAAAAAATTAAGCAAAAAGTTGGAACCTATTTTGTAATTCCAAGCAGTAAGAATTTTTACAGTAAGATATGTAGAGCAAATCATTTAAATACTTTCATCAGTTTACATCTCAAATATAAATAGTATAGTGAATATAAAAAATCTGATTTGTACACCACATGATTTCATTGTACAGTATATTAAATTATATGCATTTTTTCTTGCATTTCATTTAAACTTATTGGATTGAATTAAATCTACTTCGCCAACAGCGCATAAACCACAATAGAATAAATGCATTCTTTAAAATTCACTCTAGTATTTGTTTATTAGATTACTCTGGCGCTAGATTCACTTAACATAATTATATTTCGTTCATATTATAACTCATAATGCACAAAATTTATATTATTTAAAGAACAGAATTATCTAATCGTTGCCGCATGTTCTATTCAAATACTATAATAAAGCTAGAAAGATGTATAAAAGAAATTAAGGAAATAAAACAAAAAAGAAACAGTTTTTCACACACGATTAAGTATTTCTCATTCAATTAATTCAGTTCTCACTTTGCGAGAAGGCAAAAATACATAAAAACTCAAAATATCTACATTAAAAATTACGCAAAATTATTCGAGGAAATAAGTGTTTAAGATTTTCGAGGAATCTTACACTTATTTCCTCGAAAAAATTCCAGAACGGATTAAGCATGATTTAATTGGCAATAATAAATGAAGGCATTATCTTTGTTGTTGAGAAGCTAAGTTTCTCTAGATTGGCAACAAATCCACTAGTCTGCTGTTTCAAATGTAAACAATCAATGGCCGCCATTAAAAAAAAAGGCTTACAACTTTAAAATTGTTGATAATTCTAAAAATATTGCATACAGATTTACTAAAGGCATAAAAACCTTAACCGGAAGACAAAAACAACATAATTCAATCATTTTTAAAGCAAAAAATGTACAATTTACAAACATATAAGAGTAAAGAAACAGATGACTGAGCTGGGTAACTGAGCCGAGTGGATATATATATAAATATATTTATATATGTTTGGTGTGGCCGATTGCAACCAAAATACGAGGTGCACATCTACATGTTATAGCAGTCCTTTATACAAAATTTCAACGTTCTGAGGCTACTCATTTTTGAGTTATGCGAGATACGTACATACGTTTGTACAGACGCTATAAAAAATTCTCTTCAGAATTCATTTTAAAGCAGTTTTATAATTTTTTTTGAGGAAGCGAGTCTTTTATTCTGTCCTTACGTACAGATATCGCGCAAAAACAACGTTAAATTGCATTCGATAGCAGTCAAAATGGATATTTTTGTTGAAATATGCTGCCTGAAACTTCACGATTACAATACTTCCTTTTTACTTCATACAAAGAAGGAAAAAGAAAGTATGGCTTAAGTAAAAATTGTAAAAAAGTAACACTTTCTGTAACCATAAAGAATGATCAGCTGACTTGCGCCCATGGTACACACATCTAGTTTTTCTAAAATAAGATTAGAGTATGGCTGTTATTAGACACCACATTATTTAAAAGGTAATGCTCTGATTGATGAGAAGAAATCATTTAGTGATTAAAGAAAAGGGATCATCAAGTAATTGGGAGTCAAATTTGCAGGATTCTATATTATAATGCATTGCATATTTTTAAAAGTCAGTTATAGTTATTACTTTCAGTTTACCACTTTATTAATATTATTCTTTCTATCTGCAAAATGTTTTCTATCCATACCTTGCTCATTTTTTTTACCATGAACTGAAAGTTTCTAAATCAAATGTTGAAAATGTAATGGCGATATGCTGGAAAAGGATATATATGTGAGTAAATACAGTGTTTATGACTTTGCTTGTATGTTACCCAGTTCCAGTTACTTAGACATTGCATCATCAGTGAAAATAAAGTGATGGTCATGTAGGAAGGCAGCAATTCTCAAATATGAGTTTGCTTAACTGCCATTCTCGATTAAGTTAAATCTGAAAAGAAACTGTTAAAAGAACTGCATAGTGGTGAAAGCAAAATATTTAAATTTTTATTTAGTTTCATTCTTTTTTTGGGGGGGCACATTATTATAAGTGTGTGTGTACAGATTTCACATTTTTGATTGTTTCTTAAATTTCTTACCTGAAACACTTTTAATATTTTGTATATTTTGTTAAATATTATTTTGAATCATTTGTTTTACATAAATATATATGTATAGCATGTACAAGTATATGTATTTCTGTAGTTGTAGAATTTGACCCAATATCAGGAGATTATTATCCAATATTGTATGCTAATGATTATTGGAATTTGATTAGAGACTACACACCTCTAAATGATTCTGTCAAGTAAGTCCTAATTTTTTAAGTACTGTGGATTTGTCAAACTGTATATTTTTTAAATTTTTATTTTGTAGAATATATTTTAAGAAGGGAATTTAAACTACAGAAATATTTTTACTTTTCATCATCTCTTTTTGTTGATGGATGGGGGGATTAGTTTGCTTTTCCCCATGGTGTTAAATTTTTTTATATATTTTTTATTTTGTAATTTCAATATTATGATCATAATTATTGTTATGAATTTTGTACTTAGAGAGGTATAATTCTAAGTAAAATTGTTGTATTTCTTCTGTAACATGAAAAATCTAAAGAGAAGCTATGCCAGTAAAGTAATACAGGGAGAAGTGTATTTAACATTGAGTAAATGGGTATCTCCGTAATTTGGTGCTATTTTTGTCCAGTCCTGTATTACCATAATATGCATTGAAATTGAATAAATGTAATTGACCACAATGTTAGCTGTAGCCATAATTCTACCCTCGTATTGCTTTCCAGTAATTTCGAGAAGCAGAAAGTACTAGAAATATCTCAGCAGCTGGTTGAAAACTATTTAAAGCTGAAGAGAGAGCATCTGCTCTTAGTCCTTAATTATTGTTGTTGTGAATTGTTAATTCCGCATGAACTGAGATATCTGTGTTAGTTTTCTGTTTCGATGAACTTTGCATTGCATTCTGTTTAACGTTCTTAGTAGTTTGATGTGCAACTACTAATTGTACTCTGTGATACTATGAACGCTTGTACGAGTATTTCTGTGAAAAATTCCAAAACTTTGAAGTGGTTTTTTTTTTTTTTTTTTTTTTTTTTTATAGTCCAAAAAGGGGTAATTTGCCCTGAACGAATATTAATTTCGTTTTGGCATTTTGCATTGAAAACTATAAAAGGTTGTCTCTTTTTTTCAAATTCTTACCACCATGTATTAATGCTCTGTATTATATTTAAAGAAATTAAATAATGAAGAATATGCATAAAGGTATGTATGTTTCTCATATTGTGATAAAACAACGGTACCTAGAGCCATAAAAATTTGAATAATGTAATCTTCCATAGAATATGGGCTTGTGGAAGCCCTAATTTGAATTTGAAATTAGTGTTAGTATCGATTTCAGATTTTGTAACAGTTCAACGAATTTTTGATTAAAAAACTAAACAATTTCAAAGTGAGCAATGGCAACTCTGTACAGGGAAAAAAAAAAATTATCTCCAGTGCACGAAACTGTGTATTGGAAATTCTGAAGATATGCTCATTTTTAAATTAATTTGCGATATTGCTTTTGAATTGAATTTTATAGTTTGAGTACATAGAACATGATATTTAATAAATAAAGGTAACACACAAAAATTTTTTAAAAATGCCCCTTTGGACGTAATTTAAAATCTTTAACTTTTCAGGTTTTTTTAACTAATTATTTTATTTATTTATGATAAAATTTTATTAACTTATCATTGGACCTGTGTGTATTTAGGCTATTATGAACCCATCCGCACGCAGCAATATTCATGTAAAGTGTCCAAAAGATTACATGTTAAACTTTCGCTGTTATCTTTTACCGCAATACTTTTACCATTCTGGTTATATGTCTGTTTTCTGCAGTTTTATTGTTCTGTTCTGGCATTTGTGAGATAGAGAGTTCAAATCCCCGTGAGGGCATCTCTGATTTTTCATGCTTCTTATTACAAAATAAACCTAATAGCTGTGTTAAACTCATTTATTATAAAAGTATAGGTAGTATGTATAAGGATGAGTATACAAATTTATATTGTTCTATGCAGTTTATATGTGTGGTAAAAGAAATTTTAGGCAGTGTTGGAAATTGCGAATATTTGCAATAAACATTTACTTTTTATATAATAAATTAATAATTTTAAAAAGAAGAAGAAAGAAACTTAGCAGCTGTATTTTGTATTTTTTTAGTAATTAGTGGATCAAATGGTTTTTTGATCCATATTTACACATCCAGTAAGATCGCTATTCTGAGATGTAGAACTGAATGTTGATAACAGTTATTGATACTGTACTGTGCTGAGAATAAAGGAAGGGCAGAGATTTCTTACCATTGTTATGAATTTTGTATTTAGATAGCTGATTTTAATAGAATTATAATTAAAATTGTTGTATTTCCCCATGCAGTGCAGCACGAGATAAATTTTAAGAGAAAGCTCTGCCTTAAAAGTGAGAATATGGGGACACATACATTTAACATTGAATAACTGGATATCTCAGTAATTTGTATTGAAATTGAATAAATGTAATTGACCATTATATTAGCTGTAACCGTAATTGCATCCTCTTATTGCTTATTAGTAATTTCGAGAAACAAAGTACTAGAAATATCTCATGGTTGGTTGAAAGCTGTAAAAGGTCGGAGGGTAAAATATATTTACGGGTACCCGATGGTAAAAATTGGCAATTTTTGGTGGCACATTTTTTACATACCAAGTTTGTGCAATTCTTTGTCTTGTATAGCAGCGATTTTTGACACAAATCGCCGCTACACAAAGCCAAAATAACAAGACAAAGAATTGCACAAACTCGGTCGGTATCCATGTACACATCGACCTATTTTCACTTTTAAAAAAAATCATAGAATTGCACAAACTAGGCATTGTGCACTCCCTTGACTTTGTCCATGTACACATCGAATTATATTCACTTAAAAAGTGAAAGGGGCAGCCAACAAAAAAATATATAATCTCAATAAACTTAACATTTTAAATCAAACAATGAAATAACATAAAAAGGAAAATTCATCTTTGCACTACACAAAGGAAATATCCACTTACCTTATTTACGAATTAACATGTCTTCAGTCAAACAGCAAAATTCCTTAACAGCATCCAAAAACTTTCTAAAATTATCTGAACTAGAATCTGTATACTGGCGTTGCCACATAAATTCACAAAATAAGAGTAAAAAAATGTCCGACATTTGACCATATGCATTTCCTTCCTACACACAGGATGCTTAATAATGGCTACTAAGTAAACCTTTATTTACACACCAGTCAAGTAATGCTCTTTTCTCCTTTCGTTCCAAATGATGCAGAAACTTCAAATTAATCTTGCCACATTCAGCCATTTTACCATCTAAACCACAAAACAAGCAATTTACTTCCTACCCAACACACACCACAAGCCCTTGAAATTTACTGCAATCATGCTTACATCATAATAGGGTTTCCATAACATTCAACTACTCAGAGTGCCATAAATGAAACAACAACTTCATGAAAATACAAGGAGTAACCCTTCTATCTACTCTAACCGGCCGGAGAGAGGGCGTCTGAGTTCAGTTGCTTAGTTACTGTTGTTACAAGTTGTTATTTCCATGTGAATTATGTATTTTGTGTGTGAATTTGCATTGTTTGTATAAAGTTGAAAATAAAATTAAAACAGTATTATTTTTTTATTGTTCCCATAGAGCATTGCCTATCCATTTAACATTCCAACCTCTCTCACTTTTCCGTTGGCAATTGTACACAGCTCAAGCAATGCGATCTCGTTGGACTTCTTTCTTGGGTCAAGATCTCATGGAAGAAAGTGATGAAGATCAAGATTACATGAAAGAAGCTTTGCTGGAAACTTCTCCAATTCTTTTGGGATTAACTTTTGTTGTTTCTATTGTTCATAGCATCTTTGAATTTCTAGCATTTAAAAATGGTAAGAGATGTTGTATAAATTGTTTTGACTTTTAATTGTTAATTAAAGGAATGTGCTTAGTAATTAAAAATTAAACATTGCTTTTCTGAAATTTTTTACTATTTTTATTGTAATAATTGAGTAATAGTACTTTTGTATTTCAACAACTGATTTTTTAAAATATTAATAATGAAACGATACAAAACTCAGTTAACCATTGTATAGTTAATTTGACTATTTAAAAAAGTTTTTAAGGCTAATGAGCCATAAAGCTATTTATTTAATGTCATATATCATCTATTTATTTAATGCTCATATGCCATTTATTTAATATCTCTGTTGATATTATTTTTTTAGTCTGGTATGCATTTTCCAAATATAATCTTTGGAGAATCAACTATCAGTACTTTCTGTTTTAAAATAAGAGAGTAAATTTAAGGTTTAATGCTATTTCTCAAAATAGGCTTAGCCTTTTTTTATTGAAATTAAATCTAAATTAAGATGGAATCATGAGAGAGAATAAGTTTTTAGATCATTATACTTTGTTATAATATGTTCTTTCTGCACCTGTCTTTCTGTTTATGAATACAGTTCCCAATCTAACTAGATATTTTGTTAAAAATTCTCTATTAAGTAGAAGATACTTTTTTGTTTATATTGAGTTGTACATTTTCTTTTTTCAGATATACAGTTTTGGAATAACAGAAAATCTTTAGAAGGCCTTTCTGTGCGTTCTGTGTTTTTCAATGTGTTTCAGTCAATTGTTGTACTGTTGTATGTATTAGACAATGATACTAATATGGTTGTTAGAATTTCTGTATTTGTTGGACTCCTGATTGAAATTTGGAAGATACACAAAGTGACAAATGTTGAAATCAACCGAGACTCTAAAATATTTGGTATAATTCCAAAGGTAAAACTAACAGATAAAGGATCATATGTTCAATCATCAACAAAAGAATATGATGTGGTAAGTTTTGCATCAAACTGCCTTCTCCCCTTTTGAGTATAGTGCACAAAATAATGTTTAAAAAGTTTTATTCTCCTTATGTTTGTTATCTGATATTAAATTATCTTATTAAACTTTAAAATGTTTAAATTTTCCCGTTTTACTACACGATATATTTCTAGGTACAGCAATATAAGTACAGTTATGTTCAAAGAAACTGTTATGTCTAATTTATTTATTGGGGATAATATTTACTGAATAATGGTTCTTTTATTAATATTTTTAATAGCAAATTAGACATCTTAGCATAGTTGTGATAGTATTGGTCATCAAAGACTAACTAAAGTTTGTTTTTCAAGTATTTGTGTATGCTGATTTCAAGTATGCACTTTAATTTTTGTTGTCACAGCCATTTTTTAGTGACATCAATTGACAATACAGGAACGTTTCCTAAAAGTTGTAGAAATATTAAAGCTTAAATTGCAAGTAATGCTTTTATTTCTGTTTGTATGTACTTTTCATATTTTACTTCCATTTAACTCTTAACTTCAAACCTAGTTTGAATTTACAGTTACTTGAATTTACAGTTCCAACCTAGTTGTAATTATTAAATAATGGGAATGAATTCTCATGAATGAATAATGGGAATAATTAGCTGATTGCTACCAGTGTTAAAAAAATGTATGGAAATTTGAAAATCCTTTTATAAGAAGTCCAAATACAAACCCAAATGGTTGTGATGTTATAAAAATATTAATTATGTTCTGCGTTGTTACTATGAGCTATGCAAAATACTGCTATTCCGTGTGTAAATGGGAAAATCATAACAGTTGTAAGTTGTAGACGAAACAAGAATCAGACAAACATTTGTGGGTTCTGAAAAACTTCCCTTGCTATATGTTAAGTTAGGACTTGTGATGAACCTTCCCTTGCTATGCATTCAGCTAGAACGTATAATGAAACTTTCTTTGCTATATGTTGAGCAAGAACTTAGAGGAACTCTGTTGAAATATGGATACAAAGTGTAGTATTGACATGCTTAAGAAGTACATTTTCTGGCATCAGTGACTGTAAATTCAGAGACTGTGTATTAGTGGAACCAAACATTAGAAAATTATTTCTGTATTAGAAATTTCACCAGCAGTTCCATTAGCTGGTAAGGTTACATGAAAATGTGAAGAATGTTTGTAGAAGTTTCCTGTGAAAGAATTGGTGTTTGTTTGAAATATAAATAAGTTCTATTTTATGCATTTAAGTTTTTGCTTTCACGCATAGTTTTGAGTTACATCGTCTGATAGTAGAGTTGATAAACGTGTTATCAAAATATTAATAATAATGGATAAAAGAAGTATCAGCTAAAAAATTAATTTCAAAGTTGTACAAATCTTAGACTGCAACATATGATTAAAACATCACTTTTCACATTCCATCTGAGACTTTCTCTGCTTTTCATCTTGCAGCATTAAAGTGTGAAGGGTATTTTTACTAGGAAATTTGCTATGTTGAGAAATGATGTCCAGGCGTTTGGAGTCCCATTATACACTGGTCTTCAAAATTAAAGGGTAATGACAGAAATAAAATGTAACTGATATTCAATGGAAAAATTATTGGAAAATGATAAAAAATTAAGTCACCTCTTGTGGAAATTTTTTTTCTTTAATATACTGTATGGTAACATCGGACAGATATCCATACCTCAGGTCTTGATTTCATAGACTTTAACAATGTATTTATCAAGTCTTGTGGAATTTTGCACGTCACTTTTCTAAAAATGCACTTTTTAGCTCCTGGAGAGTCCAGGGAGGAATCTGGCTCTCTAAAATTTGGCACCCTAAAGCATCTTCACATGCTCAATCTGGTTCAAGTCAGATGAATAAGGTGGCCAATCCATTCGAGTAATATTGTCAGTTTGCAAATATTCTGATGCCACATATGCTCAATGAGGCTGAGGACTGTCATTCATTAACAAAAACTCTGGGCCAACAGCACCCCCTAAACAGTATAATTTGGGGTTCAAATACCTCATTCCCATATATCTGAGAGTTATAGAACGTTCTTGAAAGATATGCAGCTTGGTGTGGCCATTTGTCATTATTCCTCCCCAAACTATTAATCGCAGTCATGGAAATGAGATATTTCAGATTACAGTGGAAGGCAAGTTATGTGTTCTTTCCTCTCTCTAGATCAAAACTCATCTAAAATCACTGTTCAAAATGTATCTGGCTTCGTCAGTAATTAATACCCAAGCTCATTCGTCTTGGCTCCGTTGAACATGATGACGGCACCTGTTTAAATTGGCCTGTCTCTAAGCTGGAGTGAGTGGGGCACAAACCATTGGATTTCTTGCATACAGTCGCACCTCGTTAAACCTTTGCGCCGATTTGAGTTCTTGTGGCAGCATGAAGGTCTAAAACCAAATCTCTTTTAGTCGATTTGTGGTTTCTTCGAGCAGACAACAACAAAAAGCAGTCTTCTGATGCAGTTGTTGCTCTTGGTCACCCTTGACCAGGCTGTCTGTCAACTGATCCAGTGTTCATAAAGCAGCTGCAAACTCTTGATATGACATTTTGAGGGATATTCAAATCTTAGGCGACTGCTATTTGTGTTTGACTTCTGGTTCTATGAATTATTAACCACTTTTGATCTTCACTTAAATGATGTCTTTGAGCCAAGCCATAATTATTGAATATTGATCCCTCTCGGACAGCACATTCACTTTAAACAACACTACAAACCAGAATTCCAACATGCATATATTGCACACTACGTTGTCAGTCGCTAAATTTGCATATTTCTGGTACTAATGTATGCACTGAAGTGAAATTTAATTAGCATAAATAATTATAACATTGTGCACCGGTTGCAACATTAAGTTAATGAGCATATTTAATTATAGCATTGCGCACTAGTTGCAATATCAAGTTAGTGAGCATATTTTTTCTCATTATGCGTTGATTCTGATGACCAATGTATATGCTGGTTTCTACAGGCTTTGAAGAAAGACATTCCTGATACCAAGTGTACCAGAAAGTTGTGTTAAGATGATTAATTTCTTACTTCCTTGATTCATCATAAATTTATGAAATTTAACAAATAAAAAATATGAATTTTTTTTCTTGTAAACCAGGCAAATTATGGACCTAGGCTTTCTGAACAAGCATAACCTTTTTTTATGGGAAATAAAATGCTTGAGACTGTTTATCATTACTTATTCGCTAACAAGTTTATAAATAATATGCTTGCATAATGCTTCACTCTGTTTTCTTGAGATTCACGAATCAAAAAATAAGAGTTGGTGATTTTTATATGAATTCTAAAATTTAGGATAGAATTTCAAAATCAGCTTGTATCAGTGTTCTTGCACTTAATGTTTTCTTCCTGACAAGTATTAATACTTCAAAAAATTTTAAGTATTGAATTTTTTTATATCATTATGCCATGATTAACTAAAGTTTATTTAAAAATAACTCTACACAAGCATATCCTAAAAGCCATGCTTCTCAGATAAGAGGACATTTAAAACAAACCATTTCTGAATTGTGAGATATGCATTTCAGTTTTAGCTGGTTATGTAAAATTCTGGTATAATATTAAAATATTTATTAGCAGATAAAAAAAGTAATGAAATTGTGAAACAAGGAAAATTATGTAACTGCTTATTCAATCTTGTCCTTTTTCCATAACATGTGGGAACCTTTTATTTATTTTTAATTTAATTGTGCAACACAGGAAATATCTTTTAAATATATACAATCAGGACCATTTGACTGATATATATTAAATGCTGGAAAGATGAGATAATTGACTTAATGTGAAGCTAATTCTTTTTGTTCTTCTCTTTTCTTATTCCTGTTTCTCTATAGTTGGCATTCCGTTATTTGTCATGGGCACTGTTCCCTTTATTAGGGTGCTATGCAGTTTACTCACTTCTGTACTTGGAACATAAAGGATGGTATTCCTGGGTCTTGGGCATGCTATATGGTTTCCTATTAACTTTTGGTATGTAACTCTTCTAAAATCCATTCATTTTCTAATTCTCTATTTAACAGACTTTTATATATCTAACACGAAATGGTGATATGAGCCTGTTTAAAATTTTGAGTTACAAGTTTGTTTAAAATTTGAGTAAGTATGTCTGAATTGCAAAAGGTAGTAGGAAATTGTTAATATTAGTTTATTAATTTATTGTTAAATATGCAAGTTCTTAATTTTAAGAAAGCTATTTCATTTTTTAAATGAACTTTGCAAGTTTTAAATGAAAATATGTACCTGTGTCTTCTTCCTTCTTTTTAATTTTTTGTCCATTATTTTATTTTATTTAATGTTCTGCAGGAGAGATTTAAGAAAACTTTTAAATAAAATAAAAGTATGTAAAAAGAGGCGTGAGTACATGTAAAATTATTTATATATTGGGAGGCTAGAATATTTATCAGCAAATTCAAAAGATACTATTCTCTGTACAGAAATTTAAATAATATCAAATAATGAAATAAAATATTTTATTTTAAAATATTAATTGGGAAATGGGTCGAGTTAATCATCATTGCTGTTCACATTGTTCCACCATTAACTGAATTCTGTTGTACTTAAAAAACTTTCTTATGAACTCTAGTGGTACTTGAATTATTTCTATATAATTTTACTCACACCCATAACTCTTTATAGAGCAAACTTGCACAGATATCTCTTTGTGTAATGCAATAATTTTTTTATGAAATATTATTACATGGTATTCTTTATATAAAATTTAATTATTTTGTAATGACATGTAAAAACATAAATAGTGTTCTTAAGGAAGACAAATTATTGAATTTTTAAATGAATAACCACAATTGTAAAATAATTTTTATATCTTAAATTAATTAGAATTAAACTGGACTTATTTCAAACTTTTTAAATTATAATCTTTGGATGATATTATAAGTCATGTCATTTCATGGATACTTTTATCAAAAATTAGTTAGGAAGGTCTCCAAACCTCTCACTTTCTTAAAGAGAAATATGCATACGAGAGATAAAGATATATATATATGTGTGTGTGTGTGTGTGAATCTGCTTGGCTAAAATTAAAGAATTGTGAAAAATGTAACTATTAATATTATATATATAGACTTAATAGCCAGGTCCTTTTTAGTAATAGCCATGTGCCACTATAAAGGCCGGAAGTGGTGGCCATTTCATTATGGAAGCACCTAATGGGTGGCCACCATTGTCTGAAGAGACAGACAGCTACAACCTTGCCTTCTTCATAATTCGAATCTGGGCCCATTGCTATGGCAGTCAGGGTCACTACCCATTATACCAAAAGGGTGGCTTTTCTATATATATATATAGCTTGTTAGAAATTGTAAACAGTAATTAGATTTTATGAGGCATTGCTATTTGGTAGCTTTTCAGATAGCTTTAAAAAAAATGCTGTTTTGAAAATCTAGACAGTTAGTTGCCAAGCTGATAAAGTCATGCAACAAAAAATACAAAATAATGAATGAAGGGATAAAATGTAACAGATGCATATTTGGACTATCAGTACAGTAACTTAAAATGAAAAATTAAATAGAACTGATGGAAATATAATCTTTTAAAAATTAATCCACATGCAAGTCATTCTGGAAATCATTTTATTGTAGAAAGGTGTCTAAAGATTATAGTCAGCATGATACAAATATAATAAAATCCACATAATTATCTGCCCCAAACATTCTTATCTGTGTAGTAGCTTAAAATTATCTTGTTTATTCAGGAGATACAGAAACAAAGACCTAAATAATTTGCTTTTTCTTACTGATAGCAAGCATCATCCTGTGTGAAATGTCATTGAACTGAAGACTCATGCTTTCACTTTGTTTTGATCCTAAGTAATCAAGTTTTATATTCTGAAACAATTTCTTTGTTAAAGCTAGCCTGATCTGTATTCAGTCTCTTGTCAGTTAGTTGCAACTCTTTTATGAAAATGTCTACATCATTCACAAAAAAGCTTTTTGCCAAGTAATTTATTTATGTTCAGATTTTCTCAACCAAGTTTAGGGTGCATAAAATGTCTTCAGGCATCCTGAAAATTTTTAGATTCAAATATCTGGCTTTGTATTAAACTTTTTTTTTTTTTTTTTTCAGTTGTCAGTCATTTTAAAGTGTTTTTCCAAATAATATAAACGCTGCATTTGTCTAAATCTATTTTGAATATATTACAAGCTATGTTTCATTTTCTTTCATGTTGTGCTAGCCCAAAGTTTTCTTTCCATTATATAATGTTTTAGATATAACTGAGGGGTTCTGTTTAAAATCATTATTTTGCAAAACAACTGAGAATTCACTGACAGATATGTTATTTGATTCTTTTATAAAATCTTTTTTTTTTTTTTTTATAAGATTTTATTGAGGATTTCTTATATTTCTTTATCACCAGTAACTTTCCATGGACTTTCATATTCTTTTAAAATTTCAGAAATAATTTTTTTTATTTAATATTCTTGTGCATAAAGTCTCTTAATTTCAAGTGCTTGGGTGTATAATCTTGAAATAGCATCCAGACCCCCAGTGTTTATGTATTTATACCTACAAATAAAGACAAATTTAGAATAAAAAGTTTGTTTCAATGTCTGCTTTATTTTCAGAATTTGGCCATTATTTTGATTACAAATCAAAATAAAATTATTTGCAGCTTTCAAAAATAGAAGTATTATCAAAAAAGTGATAACAATTTGCCTGTAAGAGAATTTATATGAGGAAACATGAACAAAGCATAAAGAATTTCATTATAATTTACTTCAGATAGATAAACTGCAAAGTTTTGCAAGTGCAAGTAATTTCTTTGACTTAAGACTGATGAAAAAAGAGAATTCTTAAATCACAATGAATTCTGAGGGAATATCCACCTTGACTAAAAATTTTTTATGTTTATTTCTGTTTCATTTATATAAGAATTCAGCAATTGATTTTGATGTAATTACTTTCTTTTTGCATGCAAAATCAACGGTTTTTCTCTTGAATTAGTTTAAAGTTCTAATGAATGCTGGTTGCATTTTATTGAAAATCTGAGCAAGCGTTTTCAATAAAATCTTGTAATTGTTAGAAAAAGGCATTGCATAAAAAACTGCAAAATGCTTTTACATTTTTAAAAGTACATAATGTTAAAAAAAAATTTTTTTTTAACTTTTAAATTACTATAAAGAGAAACTGAATACGAGTCTAACTACGTATGGCGGTGCAGTGATATTTTAGAGATCTTACAGAATTCTACATAATTTGATGAGAAAGTTTTCCATTGGCGATAAGAAACTTCATGTATAGTAATTTTTATTATTATGGGATATTAGCAGATAATTCCTTTATTCAAATTACAAATTTTTAGATGAGTAAATCAATATTTTTATTCTGTGAGAAAAACTGCGAGTTCAAGTTTGGGAAACCAAACATACATAGGACTTACGTATATGGGAGACCATGTATGTAAGTAGTAAATATTTAACTATTCCCCCCCCATTTCAAATAACTTAAATGGAATGGGAATGAGAAAAGTGTGTGTTGCAACTTTATGTTTTAAAAAGATATGTTATGAAAATAAGCAGAGCTTGATGCAGCTTTCATGAAGTTTTGTTGTGTCCAAGTACACTAAAGCTTCTCTCAGTTATTTTTTTTTTAGTAGTAGTTACTACTTAGGGTAGAGAGGTTATCTTAAATATTGATGTGTATTGCTTAACTCTGTTGAAAATACTAAAGTATTCAATAAAACTTTCTTTTAAAATTTGTATTGAGATTCCAGCAAAAGTATTTTAGTTCATCTTGATGTATGTGATTAATCCTTTACTTGTTTTAAATGATACAAATTTACTAAAAGTGTCTTTATTTTGATATACACTTCAATCTGTTTTTCTGTTTCTTACAATAGAAGCCCGACTTCCGCATTCTTTCAACTAATCAAAAAGCTTAAATAATGAGAATGTTTTTAAAATTTTAGAAATCTCTTCACAAAAAAATTAAGCAAATGAGGTACTTGTAGAGCACTTTTTTAACTTTGAGTGTTTTGTGACTTAGAATAAACAAAAATGTTGCCAAACAGTAGGATTTGGCACCAATAATGGATAAGCTTGAAATCACAAATCATGGTATCTTCATCTTGGTTTTATGTAAATCCAATTAATTCTAGATTAGCTTGTTTAGTTTTTATGATGAAGAATGCAATTCGAGTGAAAAATGATAAACTGCTGTTTATCATTTTCCACTTGAATTTTGAAAAATCATTAAAATTTTGGACTTGCCCAAATTAGAATTGCATGCAATGAAATGTTAACAAAATTACAGGAACTTGACATCAGGAAAAATATGCTTTAATATGTACGATATGTGATGTAATGTGAAAAATAATGTACAGTTTGAGTTTTTTTCATATACTATAAATTTTTTGTAACTTGGAATTGAACAAAGGGCAATCAATTCTTTCAAACTTCTCTCAAAGTGATTGCTGCCGATTTGGCAGGATCTGTGCCAACTTTCATGGTCAGTGGAAACCTATGAAAATATGTCAGCTTTAGTCTGGAATGCATCTCCTTTCCCCCCAAAAAAAATCATATACAAAGTTAAATGCATGCTTTTGATATTCAATCTAATAACAAATAAGATGACTTTTTGTATAATTTTAGACTAGAAATTTCTTCTTTCAGTTTTTGGATTTTCTAATATGAAAAGCATTTTTTATATGCTCAGCTATCCACAATTATCATGTATCCATCTTTGGGCATTTCCTGAGCTTTCAGGATATTTGAACATTTATTGTATTTAGTCCCACCTGTGGCTGAGTGATTAAGACGATTGATTGCTGATAGTTTGATGCGAGCTCAAACAGACTGGCTTCAAGGTTGGTTTTCATTTTTTTCTCCACGTGTAACATGATTACGAGCCAGTCTGTCTTAAAATGTCTCCTTAAACCATAAATGTATTTTAATGCATGACTTTAAATTATTTCTGAAAATGTCTGATTAAAATCATTGAGTTATATAAAATCTATTATAATTTTGGTTTTATAATTACTTTTTCTGCCTAGGTTTTATAGTAATGTTACTGTTTGTTTAAAATTATTGAGTTATATGAAATCTATTGCATTTTTTTTAATAATTACCTTTTTTTGCCTAGGTTTTATAATGATGACACCTCAGTTATTCATCAATTATAAACTAAAATCAGTTGCTCACTTACCTTGGCGAATGCTATCATATAAGTTCCTGAATACTTTCATAGATGATATATTTGCATTTGTAATCAAAATGCCAACAATGTACAGAATTGGGTGTTTCCGTGATGGTAAGTAAATATGGCATTTACTTTGTAAATTATCAATTGTGAGAATCTAAACACTGCCATTTAGACAGTGCTTGTGTAAACTTAAAATAAAATTAATATATATATATGCTTTCTGAATTACCATTTTGAATTTTAGAAAATTTTAATTTATTTGTATGAAATATGACTGTTTTGTTTATGCAGCCTGCTTATTTCCTAATAAAAAATAGACTTGTTTTAAATACCAACAAAGATAGCCTGCTGGTAACCAAGAAAGTAAGACTGATGAACTCTGGTGTGTGTAAATAAAAGTTGGGAAACAAATACTAATAAGTTAAACTAAAAATTAGGTATTAAGATTGCTTTCATGTTGTATGCAAATAGTTCTTGAATGAAAATCGTCTTTTTAAACTGGTAAACTTAATCCCTCTTTTTGAGAAGGGACCAATAAAAAAATGTAGGACAGTGTAGCTTTATGGTTGTCTTCAAGATACTTCTCTGTAACGTATTCATGCATGTTGTTTTTAATCAGGGGTGGGCAGACTTATCCAGGGTATGGGCTACTTCTAAATTTTTTCAAGGTGTTACGGTCCACCTAGTGACATAGGTGTGGTGAGCTAAAAAAAAAAAAAAAAAAAGTCTACAATATTTATTATAACTTAATAATAAATATGGAATATATGTTTACCTACCTAAAGGACTTACTCTTTTAAAACCATGTTTAAAACAAAATGCAACATGCAAACGTAATAATAATAGCCACAAATATAATAATTTCAAATGATGCGTTTTTTATCAAACAGTTTTAAAATACATTAACCCATTAACAAGCCCTTCCCTCCAAACGAAATGCTTTGAAAATGGCCGTGTTGTCAGTTAACAAATTAAAAAAAAAAAAAAAAAATCCGCTTTTGTTTTCTGAAATCTCTCTAAGATGGCCCAGCATAGGGCAGTATGTTCGCTTCCCCTTAGTGTGATGGATAAGCCATAAAATTACCTCCCCACTAATGAATGGCAAGAAGTACTTGTTGCATTAGTTTTGTCTCTCCTCTTTCTTTGTACTTGTAGCTTGTAAACTTGTTTCTTTAATATGTGACGTCTGAATATATATTTAAGATAAGAGTAAAATATTTTTCAGGAATTTTGGGAAAATTTGGCATACATATTTATATTTAGCATTGAATTTTTCCCACAAGTTGATCGTTAACAGTCGAGCTTATCCTCGTAAACGCTTGATCTTAAGCATGGAATTGGCAAACAATAATTTTTCTAATGACAGTTTTCCAGGATTTTAAAGCAATTTCTAGAATTTTGGCAGTTTTCTAAAAATATTTTGGTAAGTTTAGCTATTATACAGTTGCTAGTAATATGGAATTTTAAATAAAAATTTTATTCCTTCATTGATTTGAGAGATCGCATTTCGAATTTAAACTGAAGTTTAAATAAATTTGATGCAATCTTACCACAGACTAAAAAGAATTATTTCTCTGTGTTCGATGGATTTTCTCACTTTTCCGCATTGTATTAGATTAAATACATAAAGCAGAAATGCACAAAAATCCTTTTTGATTCTTACGGTTTCATTTAAATAAATTGTATAATTTTTTTTTTTTTTTTTTTTTTACTTTCAAAATATTTTTGCTCATATATTCATAAACTTACAATTGTGGGACATCCACTTACAAATTATATGACTACAGTGGTGGCCAAAATTGTGGACACTTTTGGAAATTTTTATGTTTTTGAACTTTGTATGCTTATAGAAAGTGTTACGTTTCGCAAAATGCAAACTTGTATATATCATTTTAAAGAGAATTTATTACCGAATTCAATACAAAACACAAAATTCGATTATTTGCAATACAAAAAAAGTTATATGATAAATAAAAAACACAGTTATGAAGTGGTTTGTAATGTCTGGCTTTCCTGGCCAATCACTGTTCTTGTTCTGATAACCAATCAAATGTTAGTAACTGCCAGTAGAAGCTGACATCATGTTTACACTTGAAACAATTCATTATTTTGCTTTGTTCTTTAGAAGGAGACCTGTTTCTTATACACTGCAATTACAAGTAGGAATTTGGCATACATATTTATATTTAGCATTGAATTTTTAATATTTAGTCAAGAAGCAATGACATCAAATAAAAGAGTAGATTGGACACCTAGAAAGAAATGTAATATTATTGTGTTACGAGAAAGTGGTCTTTTCTATGCTGAAATTGCAAGACAGGTGGGTGGTTCAGTGACTACATCTGGAGTCCGAAAGTTTTGTTTACGATATCAGGAGACAAATTCAATAAAAAGCAAAGAAGGAAAAGGCCGAAAAAGGTGCACCACATCTATTGATTGACACATTAATTGGACAGATGATCAGTGGTCACAAGTTATATGGAGTGGTGAAACTAAGATATCGTTATTCGGTAGTGATGGGCAAAAATATGTAAGACGTAGAATAAGAGAAGAGCTACATCCTGACTGCATTCAAGCAACTGTGAAGAACCCAGTTAGTGTTATGATTTGGTCATGCATGTCAGCAGATGGTATTGGTCACCTTCATGTCATCAATGGGACACTGAATGCCAGAAAATACATTGACACTATTCTAGAACCAAAACTTCTACCTTTCATCAGAGATCTCTTTCCCAACAATGCTTCGTTTATTTTTCAGCAGGATTCTGCTCCTTGCCACACGGCCAAAATATCGAAAGAGTGGTTTCGTACAAAGAGTATTAAATTGTTGTCATGGCCAGGAAACAGTCCTGACCTCAATCCTATCGAAAATTTGTGGCACCGTTTGAAAACTCTTGTCTGAATGAGGCGTCCATCAAATAAAAGGGAACTAATTGAGGCTATAATTGTTTCCTGGCATCATGTAATAACGAAAGAAGAGCTTAAAACTCTTGTCAGCTCAATGAAACGTCGATGTGAAGCTGTAATCAAAAATAAAGGGTACCCTACTAAGCACTGATAACTCACTGCAATCATCACTATCTAATGTATATCGATAACTATTATCGTTTAACTTTTTTTGTATTGTAAATAAATGAATTTTGTGTTTTGTATTGAATTCAGTAATAAATTCTCTTTAAAATGATATATACAAGTTTGCATTTTGTGAAACCTAACGTTTTCTATAAGCATACAAAGTTCAAAAACATAAAAATTTCCAAAAGTGTCCACAATTTTGGCCACCACATTGCAGCATTTCAGGTAATAACTGAAATTATAGTACTGAAGTGACATTGAATATAAGAATAATTATAGTCAATTTAAATAAATTTCTATTTTCATTTAAAATTTGTCATTATTTAGTATCCCCGCAGTTTTATGTAATCATAGGATTTCCCAAATTCTATTAGTTCCTTAGCATAATTTCAAGGACTAATAGAAAAATGATAATATGGAAAGACTGTCTTAGGTACCAATAGCCAAGTATTTGTAATTAAATAATGAATTAAAAATAAATATTGAATACCAGCCGCCTTTTTATATATTTTTAGTCATATAAAAAATATAAATAAGAATACTATTAAGAAATTTTTAAATTAATAGTAAGCAAAACATATTGATATATTTAACAGTTTTGGAAAAGAAATAATCATTTTTAAAAACCAAATTTAACTGTAATTTATTTGTTTTAAATACAATATAAATTTATTTCAAGTGCGTTTGCTTGTTTGAGTACAAAATGTTGTTTGAAAGAAATGAAGTGCTAATACTGATGCATAATTATATTAATCATTAGCATAAAAAAATCTTAATTTCGGTTCAAGATTATTTCAGAAATGAAATATAATTTACTTATATATTATACAGAACATTACGTTAATATTTATTTTTTTTTTTTTCTTATGGTATCCCCAGTGGTTAAATCCAATGGTTAAGACCTTTGCATACTGGCAGTTCGACCTAGGTTCGAACTCAAACGGAGGGACGGAATTCCTGCCTGTTTGTTTTTCATAGTTTTCTACATGTATAACACAGTTTCCCACAGAAAGGGATCCACGAAGTGGAACGAGAATATAAGTTAGATCCTCTTAGAAAGTTTCCTTCCTCTTGGGCAGATTAACAATTGCGTGCTTCACCGTAATCCAAATACATTAAACCGTCTGTATTGACAGCTATCATTCTATCTTTGTAAAGAAATATTAAAGTAAAAACATGTAAATATCAAATTTGCTTTAGACTGCAAATATTTTTAAGCAATTAGCATTTTAAGCAGCAAAGCTTTGTAGTGGATTCATGAACAACTGAAAATTACAGCCCAGCTGGTGTAGTGGTTAGTGTCGCTGACTGCCATATCGAAGAGTCCAGCTCAAATCCCGGAGAAGGATGGATGTTTGTAAATGTATGGTGTCCGTGCAGCATGAGGGCACTCTAAATATGTAGTGAGCTGAAAGTCCCCTCAAGAGGTTGGTGGTATGGCAACAACAACTGAAAATTAAGAAAAAAAGAACCTAAAATTGGTATAAAACTCTACTGATTACTAAAGCAATCTAGCAAAACCTTTCCATCGGGCAATAAATTCTACTCATATAAGAAGAGTTGTATTTTTTATAGCATTTATTAAGTTAAATTTATGAGTACATACTCAAAGTTTGTTTTTTCAGAACCTTCAAAATTCATCAGAATGGTGATAAGATCATTAAGCGTGGGAGAGGCAAAAAAAGGTTTTAAATAAAATAGTTGTTGCAAAATGACAGCAAATGTCATAAGCGAGTATAAGTAGTTATATAAGTAATTAAATATATGCAAAAATTCTTCTAATGACCTCTTCCAAACAGAATAATATTTCTGCAAAGAAGTAGCACATATTTAGTTCACTCGTGGTATTTGTGGCTATAAACAGAAGGTCGTCAAAGAACTTAAAACTACTTCCTGATAAGCTATCGAGTTCAAATTTTGTAAGCATATTGATTGCAGATGATAATACAGTATGGTAAAACAAGTTTTATAAAATTCCATTAAATTTTTTTTAAATTTTTTTTTAATTTAATGTTGATACGATTTTTGCACATATTTTCATTTGCAAGACAAACTACAAAAGTCAAAACTTTAACGTTTGCACTGACGTAAAATATTCTTTTAATTGAAATTTGCATGGTATTTTTAATGTAACTTCTGATTTCTGGGTGAATTAGTGAAAGTCAGAAAATGTTTTCGATTATTTGAGGCATTCATTGGATGTAAAAAAAAAAATATTATTCATTGTTATTCATTTACTTTATTGGAAGTAAAAAAATTATTATTCATTGTTGAAAAATGATTTTTCAATTGAAAAATTTTGTTGAAAATGTGTTATTAAGACTAAGAAGATAAAAATTTATCAGGACTGCTGTTCCTTCCAATCTGTTTAGCAAACATGACCTGTCCTGACTAGACAGTGAGTTTGACTACAAACTATGTCCTATGGAGTGTAGCAAGGATGACAAGATGAGAAGTTTATTTATAAGAACTACTGACTAACTAAAGTTTAAATAAAAGCTAACTTTGAATACTTTACACAAATAACTAACACTAAGACTGGCCTTTTAAATTATTATGTATGTAATAGGCAATCTGTGGAAAACTACAATACTCTTTAGCTTTCGAGATGAATAAAACCTTTAGCCTTAAATGCAGACAGCAACTGATGGCAAGCTCACGTGAAATGCAGCGGCAAGGCGGCTCACTTTCTCTCCATCTAACTCTGCTCTTGGCAAAAAGCCACAACTTAAATATTTAAGCATTAGCAGGTACAATTTGCATAAACAAGTTAACGCGTTTATTCTGACCGGAAGTCGAAAATAACAGATGATAGTAAAGTTTTAAAATAAAATAAACATTAGTAAAACATAAGATTCTTACAAATTAAGAAAAGTTTTATAACATAAGCTTTTATTCAAAACTATAAAATTCTTAATATGTCAGAGGCAAAAAATAATTTATGGCATATTTTAATGGGAACAAGAGATTAATTAAGCTTCTTTACAATATCCATTTTTACATGGATTATAAAAGTGCAGAGACATAAATAACAAAATCAAACAGTCGATTTCCAGTGTCAAAAATATATCAAGGGCGCCACATTTTTTTATTATTCATAATATAAATAAATACTCTTCTGTTATCAGGATCGGATTAAAAAAATGTATATGTATGCAAGCATGTGTTCATGTATGCGTGCATATATATATGTATATACAGATACAGTACAAAGTCCATTATCCGGAATGATCTGTAATCCAGACCTCAAAGCCACAAACTTACACATGTGCGTTTGATGCGCGCGTCTGCTACGCATGCGCATAAAGCCAGTAAAGCGGTTACACATGCGCACTTTCGATAGTGAAGAAAGTGACAAAGAGGTTATTGAAAACGAAAAAATTTCGATTGGCAAGTTAGTCGGTATTCTCGACACAGCAATTACAGGATTTGAACAGTGAACTTTGTAACTGAACAAGAAATTATGTCTGTTTATAGAAGAGAGAATTAAAGAGAAAGTATTAGCACAGAAAATGAAGCAACTTAAACAACTTACATTGAAAGAAATGTTTAATAAAATAAACAAATAAATATTAAACTTTTTTTTGTAAATTTCGATACCTTTTAGATCATAATTGCTCTTTATTTCATAAATTACGGTTTCATATTTTTAATTGTATAATTTCTGCATGCCGTCTTACCAGATTTAAATTGATTTTCTATAGTCCGGGAAAACCCCTAATCCGGAATCGTCGAAGTCCCGGCAAGTCCGGATTATGGACTTTGTACTGTATATTCATATATATGTATACAAATGTATACATGTGTTTACACATATATATGCACATGACGTGCATACATATATTCCTGAATTCCTTCCGATAGCAGAACAATAGCTAAATTACTTTTCTTTTTTTAATTTATTAATCATTTGAGTTATAAATAAAAGCTTATTCTATAAAAAAAAATGTTTTTAATTTTTTTATTTATTAAACAACATCTAAAACAGAAGTTCTTATTTCCTCTTCTATTAACTTTCTAACTGGTAACAAATTTCTTGTTTCCTTAGAACCAGTGTAAGGTCGCCATTATCGTAAAATACCAAGAAGAGTTCTTGATCGTAAAACTTCCCGTGCTATTGAGGGTAATTTATTATGTATTGTCATCAGGGTTGGAGGGATGCTTGTCCCCTTAGACATTTGGGGGTGAAAGTAAGACAAAAATCCGGGCTAGCCCTTCTTGACGTATCTTTTAAGTCTAACAGAAACACGGGACAGTCCGTTTCCAAGGGGATATTTAAAATGACAATATTATGGGAGAAATCGTTAAGGAGCTTTCATAAAAGAGCGATATATTCCGGTCAAACCATGAAAGGGTTAAAAAATAAATCATTTACATCTAAAGTTAGTTCTCGTAGTTATAGCTAGTAGAAGACAGTCTGCATATTATCAACCAGTTTTTAATATCTCTGTATGTAATAACTTTTTTTAAATTAGGATACTTTACTTCATCCATTAGATTCCAAAAGTTGTTCTTAGGTTCTGAAATATGTGCTTTTAAAGTCATTTTAAAGAAGAAAAACTGTTTTCCTCAAGAGATAAAGAGACTATAATTTAACATTTTCAGTTATTTCTTCCCTATCAACATTGCCAGATGGGTAACATATAAATGTTACACTTGGTTCTAGTCTAATCAAGTCTTGAAAACATTTCTGAAATTTGGAGTGAAGTTTTATTACTTCATCAGAATATTTCTCTTTGTTTATTGTACCTCCATTTTTAAACAGTTCATCGAAAATATTAAAAAAATTTTTTACTTCATTCTTCATCAACTGGAAAGATATTAGCTTTAACTTGTTTTTGAATATATTAACAAATCCAATCAATTCTAGTATTATTTGATTTTTACCTTCAGTAGTAAGTTGAATTCATTAAAATGGCTTGTATCAACAAAAGCTAAATCCGTCAACTAAATGTTAACACTAAATTCAACGTACGTTTTATCATTCAATTCCAAAAAAATCTATTCTCTTGTAGTAGGTCGCTGATTCTTTGTAAAAATATACTGCAACTTAACCAATGAACATCTGCATGATATAACAATTTTCTGTAATCAGATTTGTTTTCTTCTACTTGGGCTCAAAACATTCTTCTCTGAAGACTTCTTCCTCAAATTGAGTTCACAATTTTCATGCAGATTCCCATAACATGACACATATTTAGAATTTTATAACAGAGGGTCTGTTGGTGAATAATGCATTGCTAAGAAAGGAAATGTGGTATGTCATTGTCTCTGATACATATAGCCCAAAATCCATTAACTTTGCCAATCATTGTTGGGCTCCCATCAGTTGTCATCAATATAACTTTATAAATTAGAATTCCCCCCCCCCCGTACGTATTTTTGAAAGGTGCAGTAAACATCTTCACCTCATGTTTTCTTCTTTAGAGATAATATTGTTAATAATTCTTCTTTTACACTCATATCCTTAAAAAAAAACATGCTTATAAAAAATGTTAAAAAAGTTGAGAAATATCAACCACGTCTCTAGGTTCGTCAAACTTTCTAGGAAAAGCAAATGCAGTTAGTAATATCTCCGGTCAGCTGATCAGAATTCAGCATTTCTATATGACGCATGACAGTTTTACATGAAAGTTGTACGTCTTTAATTTCAGAAATAATTTCATTTTTGATCTTGAATGAATCAATCGCTGGCTTCGAGAAATGCTTTTTTTATCATTTCTGTGTCTGCAAAAAGTTTCTTATGTGTACTAGCACATGACTCATGCAAAAAAATGGAACTGGTGCATCCTTAGATATAGTATTGGGTTTAATAAAATAATGATAGTTGTCTAACTAATTGCGATTTAAATTCTTTGGAAAGTCCATATCGAAACTTCCGTGCATGCTTTTGAAATACCTTTCGACGTTTCCTTTTTTTGGAAGTGCCACATTTGCATGACATAATATATAGCACACACATTTTGCATTTACCATTGTAAAGAAAAACTGTTCTTCCCATTCTGTTCTAAAATTGAATGTCTCCCCTTAACACATGTTCTTGACATTGTACCCCTCTTTTAAAATATGACAGAGTACTATTTTTACCACAAAAACACAAGTAACAAAAAATTGTCAAGTTGAATGTTTGAAGAACTTTGGCGACGGCTAGACTGTGGAGCATGGACTTATTCAATGCTGCAAGCAGCGAACATATGTCAACCGATGAATGTGCAACCAATGTATTAAGCGTCATTGTGTGCTTCCAATGAAGATATATGTGCTGTTCTACACACTCGTTGAATCATTTGTTTAAGTAAATACAGTCACATTGATTGTAAAAAGCCAATTCTCCTGTCTAGCTGGTGTCGGTGTTCCATAAATATGTTTATTTTAGTATGAGCGTCTTAGGGCTTAGTAAAAGCGGTCACCCCAAAATGTCTTGGTATTCCACCGGTCGATCACAATCGATTTAATGCCCACACCTGTTTTTAATGATAGATTATTTTGATTTCCACCTATCAGTTATACATGTTGAAATCAAATTTGAAGATTACATTAAATTTGTTTTGAGTTTTTTTAGCCCCAGCACATGGACACGTATTATAGTTAAAATCCATGTGCTTAAAAGAAAAAAAAATTTTAACTCATATGATTTAAGATTTATGCACAGTAATTAAAACAAATCCAGCCTTTTTGGTCAAAATAGCATATCGAATAAAACTTATTGGAGGAGTTAAAGCACTTGCACTTCTGCAGCTGAAGAAAATGTTCTATATTTAAACTTTCGAAAAAAGTCTGCAAATTTATGAATATTATGCTAATTTGTGTTGCTTTAATTACTCCAATAATCCTCCAATCACTAATCCCGCCTATTAAATGGCAGATGTGAAACTGCATAATGGGAAGAGAAATTTTTAAATGTTACCAGTCTTATGCCAGCTTAGAGAGGTATACTCATCAGCTGTCATGTTAATCTGAGGTATTGAATTGTTATCTGAATGCTTGTCTTTACATTTTTAGCTCAAAGGAGCTATTAGTCTCAAAAGGGGATTTTGCTTTTTTTTTTTTTTTTTTTTTCTGTAAATGGCATATCACTATTATTATTGCTCTGTATTATTTTTAAAGAAATTAAATAATGAAGAATCTGCATGTGTGTATCCTCACATTGTGAAAAAATAATAGTACCTAGAGCCATCAAATTTTGAATAATGTAGTCGAACATATTACTTGGAAGTCCAAATTTTGAATTTCAAATTAAATTTTATTATTTGTTTCATATTTTATAAAACTTTAATGATTTTTTATTAACAAACTTGGAGATTTGAAAGCAAGCAGTGGCAACTTTTTTTGCCCATAGGAGTTAAAATGTTACAAAATAAAACATTTTAACTCCCATGTGCAAGACTTGCCATTCGAAAAAATGCATTATATTTATCTTTCAGTTTTAATTAAGGAACTCAGCTGTATGAAAGCAATGCATTGCTATGGCCAGATATAAAATACATTTATCTTCACCTGGCCAACATGTTGCCATTCAGCAAATCCTAAGGTACTAAGGTAAATTTAATATGGATGGTTATTGAGTAATAAGCTAAGCAATAAACACAGTTCTTAAGAATATTTTTTCTACATTTTAATATGATTGATTTAAATAAACATTTATTAAAATTGAGATGTTTAATTAGAAATACTCAATATTTTTTGCAATTACATTAGCTGGATTCATTAAAATCATTCTATACTTTTTCTTTTTTATGATAACTATTTTAGGCCGCTGGCCTCACGAGCGGTTAGTAAGTTAATAAAGTTGATAATAAAAAGACCCCCCAAAAATTTTGTCAGCCATCTCACTAAGCAATCTGAATGCAGTCAAATACCGAAAATCCACCGACATGAAATCCGCGTTGCCTCTCAAAATATAAACCTTCAGTTTATACCTTCTGGAAACCGCAATATTGAGTACAAATTATCGAAGCAAAAATACTTATTGAATAACGCCATCATAATTACCGAATAATAATGAGTCATAATGGAAATATCAAATTATTGACATCATGATAAAAGTTTTTTCTCCTCTAATCTCTGCATCGAGGTAAGAAAGCAGACGATTCACTCAATTCTTCTTTCAAATTCACGATTCATGCTGTATTTTCTGAGCTTTGTTATTTCATGAGATTATTTAGTGCTGCCTTTTTTTTATTTGGATATTTTATGGATAAATTAAGAATATTTTAAATTTCAGCGCTTTTTAATACAATTACAGTTTAGAAATGCACTCATGATTTTACTGCTTGCTGTGTTGAAAAACGTAAGCACGTTGCATTGATGGTAATGCAAAAAGTGCAAATTCTGCAAAAGATGGAGACAGGTACTACTCCTCGGTTTAAAGCAGAATCGTATGGAATTGCGATGCGATTGTGTATGATATACAGAAAAATAAAGAAAAGCTGTTGGAATTTTACAGGAACAGTGATTCTAACACCGGAATCCGAAACCGGAAATCTTTCCATGAGGCGAAATCGGCAAACCTCGATGCTGTGCATATATAATACAATGAATAATATAATAAATTTATATATGTAATAATAGTTTAATGCATATAATAAGTTATTGCAATAATGTATATAATAATTTAATTAAATGTATTTAATATGCCTCATTTATTTTGCACTTTTAGTCTGAATATTATTATTTATCTTTTCTGTCCTGAAATCCACAAAATCCACACAACCTCTGACCCCAAGCTTTACAGATTTCTGGAATTCTACTGTATTAATATAATCGACTGAAAAAAGTCTAAAAGTATATGTCAACAACTAAACACTGCATTAGGAATTCTAAACATATGCTGCTATGCAGCTTTTAAAAATTTTGTAGTTTTGTTGTTGAACTATATGTGGCATGATTGAAGAAAACAATGCTAAATAATAAAGCAAAAATGACAAACTAAAAATAAATGAATAAATAAAAGAAGTTTAGCTGAAGTGAGTGCAAGAGTAGACTGCGAACTCGGGAAATTTAAAACCACTTCTTTGTATTAATTATTGTGTGATCTAACTTTTTCTTAATTTCTGTGTTTAACTAAAAAGCATTTTCAGAGCTATTGAAGTTCTTGAAATTTTATGTGAAAGAAAATTAATAATGGAAATGCATCTTATTGCAATCCCAGGTTTCACTTGAATTCTATATATTTGTGGGGGACCATATTGTAAATAACTTTGTGAACACTTAATAAACATTATTTGAAGAGTGTAAATTGAACCTGAATTTCCAAGTGATATTTATATTGTTTAACTTTCGTTGTTGATATGATAGATAATATCTTCCAGATGCCAGTATGCTGTTGTCATTTGCAAAATAAACATTAGTTCCCCCCCCCCCCAAATTTAATCTGTCTATTATTGAAAAGCAGACTAAGTGGTTCAAAAGGAATAAATGCAGTTCTTCCTCTCTATTATTATTAAATAGTAGCTGATTTCATAAAAATCATTGTATATATTTTTTCTTTTTTATAATAATTATTTTAGATGACTGACCATACAAATGGCTAATTAATCTTAATTTAAAAAATAAATAGTTTAGAGTATTAGAAACTCAATATAGCAGAGAGTGGTTACTTGCATGCATGAGAATAAATAATACACAACATACCTGTTGGGAGTTTGGAATACAAGTAAAGTTTTATTGGAGTGCACAGTTATAGAAGAATATAAAAACAGTGGCGCCATCTATGGGCCAAGAACATATTTAAAGCTAACCTTTTTTACACTCCCACTTTAGGTTTAAATATCATCCTAATTAAATACAATGAGAAATTACATCAGCACACATACATATAATAAAACATTAAATTACATTGGTCTTCATTTTAAACCCATCATTTTTGCAGACATTTCATGTTTTGCACTGTTTACAATTTTTGTCAAAAAGTCTGCAATCATATCATTAATAGTCTTATATTGTATGTCAATGTGCTGAAGTTTCACAGCTTCTCGCACGAAATGATGTTGTATATCAATATGCTTTGATCTACCATGATACACACTATTTTTGCTGAGATTAATAGCACTGTTGTTATCGCAGTATAATAATACTGGCTTTGCAGTAATAATCCCAAGTTCTTTAACAATTTTGTTGAGCCATATGGCTTCTTTAGTAGCTGCAGAAAGAGCCATATATTCGGCTTCTGTTGTACTAGTTGCAATGGTTGGTTGACGCTTACTACACCACCTCCGATGAGGAAAACATATCCAGTGGTTGATCGTTGATCCCCAGCATCACCTCCATAGTTTGAGTCGCTGTAACCAAGGACATCAGCACTATGGTCCTTTGAAAAAGACAATGTAGCATCTGTAGTGGCTCGAAGATACCGCATGATGCGCTTGACAGCATTCCAGTGAACCCTTGCCGGATTATTGGAGAACTGGCTAAGGAAATTCACAGCATAAGTTATATCTGGCCGTGTTGCTTGAGCTGCATAAAGAAGACTCCCAATGGCAGCCTGATAAGGAACAGGTAGCTTTTGTTCCTTACTAGTTGGTATCTGCACTTTAGATAACACTTGATTTTGGTCTAATGGTGTTTTTACACCATGAGATTCATGCATATTATATTTGCAAAGCATACTCTCTACATACTGAGTTTGACTAAGGCTAATGGACCCTTTAGTTCTATCTCGTTCAATTTTAATTCCTAAGCAATAATTTGCTGGTCCCAAGTCTTTCATTTCAAATTTTTCTTTAAGTTGTTGTTTTACCCAATTTTTAAGTTCTATGTTATTACTAAAAATGAGTAAGTCATCAACATAAATAGTAACAATAACAAGATCTTTATTTTCATTTATTTTAATATAGACACAACTATCAAAAGAACTTTGCCTCAGTCCCATTTCTATTAAACCCTTTTCTAACAGTTGGTACCATAGTCTACCACTCTGCTTTAAACCATCTAATGCTTTGTTTAATTTTAGGACCTTTCCCTTTAAGTTTTGCTTGTAAAATTCACTGAAACCGTCTGGAATTTTCATATAAATGTCTTCATTTAGAGTTGCCTGTACAAAAGCCATTACAGCATCCATTTGGTCAATTTCCCAATCATATATAGCTGCATAAGCTAATAAAACTCTTAATGTTACGTATCGGACAACTGGTGCAAATGTTTCAGTATAATCTATTCCCTCAATCTGAGAATAGCCCTTAGCAACTAAACGTGTTTTATATCTTTCAATCTTGCCTACTGAATTACATTTAATTTTGAAAACCCATTTACAATCTACAATGTTCTTATCATAAGGTTTATCTGTTATTTCCCATGTTTTGTTTTTAATATGGCCTAATATAGTCTCCCATATAGAATCCTTCCAATGGTTTGCATCATTGCTCCTTAATGCTTCAACAATGGTTTTCGGTTCAGAATACATACCATTTGTTGCTGCTGCCATAGCTTTAACAAAGCACATTCGATCTAAATTTGGCATTGGCATTTCTGGCATCCCATGTGTGTCATAGTCCGTATAACTATTTGGGAATCTAAGTTTTCTGTTTCTAGTCAATGTAGGTAGCTCATCAACTACACTACTGTTATCATGGCTATCATTTTGAGCAGTATTATGTTCATCGTGATTAGATTTAACACTAGCATTAACTAATTCATGATCAGACTGAGTATTATCATTAACCATCCCTTCCAATTCACCGTTCTGATCATCAGCTATTGCATTCTCAGTATCTGAAAATGTCATAATCACGCTCCCACTGAATGAGGATTCATCATAGAATTTTGGCATATTACTTGCCTTTTTGTAGTACATTTCATTTTCCAAAAATTGTACATCTCGTGCATTTATTATTTCATACGTTTTTGGGATCTATTAATCGATAGCCTTTTCTATCCTGACAGTACCCAACAAGCATTAATTCCTTTGCTTTTATATCCCACTTTTTACGTTTTTGCTTTGGAATGTGAGCAAATGCACGACATCCAAATACTCTCAAGTATTCTAAACTTGGCTTATCCCCATACCGTTTTTCATAAGGGATCATACCTGCAACTGCAATAGTTGGAGATATATTTTTACAGTGATTTGCAGTTTGCACTGCTTCAGCCCAATAATTTTGATCAAGGTGAGCATCCACCAACATTGATCGTGCTCGCTCTACAAGAGTTCTGTTACTACGTTCAGCTACACCCATTTGCTCTGGTGTAAATGGAATAGATTTTTGATGCTGAATTCCATTTGATGCTAAATAGTTATCCATCTCATTGTTTACATACTCAGTACCATTATCTGAGTGTAAGATTTTGATTGATTTGCCAGTTTGCCTTTCCACAAATGCTTGAAATATTTTGAATTTTTCAAAAACTTCAGATTTATTTTTCAAAAAATAAACAAAAATCATTCGCAACAAATCATCAATAAAACTAGTAAAGTAGCGAGAACCACCAATTGATGTAACATTCATAGGCCCACACAGGTCACTATGTACTATGCCTAATAACTCTTTTGCACGCTTAGCTTTTTCCTTGGGAAATGGTTGTCTATGCATTTTGCCTTTAATGCATGACACACAATTTAACAATTTTCCGTTAAATGTAAAACCTTCGACCATATCTTTTAATCTGGTCATTCCTCCTTCACTTAAATGGCCCACTCTTTTGTGTAATAATTCATTTGAAATATTTTTATCAGTAATTAAAGTCCACTCATTACATAAATCAAGAGAAGACAAATTATCTCCCATACCTGTTCCAGTAGCAACTAAATGTTTACCATCATACACAAAACATCTTTCACTTGTAAAAATACTAACCATTCCAAATACTTTATTTAAATACTTAATGGACAGCAAATTGGCTGTTAACTTTGGAACGTGTAAAACATTACTAAAAGTTACAGACTCCCTTTTTTTATTTCTAGATAAGAGGAAAGTTATTTTACCCTTACCCTCTACTTCTATTACTGAACTTCCTACTTTTATTTGATGAATACTAGCATCCTGATAATCATCTAATAATTCTTTATGTGGAGTCATGTGGTAAGAAGCACAAGAATCCATGTACCAAATATTGGGATGTGGATTAGAATTAGCTACACTAATTTCCACTACATAAGCTTCTTCCCCCTTTTTATGTTTTAATCCAACATTAGACTTTTTGTTAAACTTGTTTTCATTATATCTATCCTTTTTGAGAGGTGACTTCTGACAATCAGAGCTTTTGTGGCCAAACAAATTGCATTTAAAACATTTTCCTTTAAAGTACCTTTTGCTTCCGATATTTTTATTAACAAATGCGTATTCCTTACTTTCATTGACTAGGGGTTTTGAATCTTCAGCTAACAAGCGATTTTTAACATTGTCAACTGTTATTGCCTCACCACAATTTTTCAAAGCCATTATAAGAGGTTCAAACCTATCAGGTAAATTAGCTAAAATTATTCCTGCAATTAATTCTTCATCAGGTTTAACTGCTGATAAGATGAAATGACCCTATGTAAATAGTCAGACATATCCTTACAATCAGTATAACGGGTATTCACTAATGTTTTAATTATTGAAACCTTTCTTGTGATTCCCTTATCCTATGTTTCAGCTAATACTTTCCAAGCTTCCTTTCCACTTGTTAAATCCCTTATATCATTGAAAATAATTTCACTTACCCCTTCAACTATATATGACAAAGCTTTGGTATCCTTTACTGGATCTTCTTTTGTACCCTCTACATAAGCCCATAAATCTAATTTAATAAGATGCATTTTCATGGAAAATTTCCAATCCATGTAATTTTCCCTTCCACTCAATTGTTTATGACTAAATGAACCTTCTCCCCCTGGCATTTTTCCTTTTTTAATTTTAATCAACAAGAGACAAAAAAAATTATAATTTGAGATAAATTTAAATAAATTTTCTATTGAATTAATTTTATTCTCAAAGAAACATTTGCCCAAATAATTAACAGTCAAAAATATTTGTACTAGTTAAGCTTTTGCAACCATGTGCTATGGCTAACCCTAACATAACCATGTGGTCAATTCTGGTTAAAGTAATTCTAAAAATTTACAAATAGAATTAAATAAACAAACTAACTTAACTAGACACTAGATTATTTATCCTCATTTCTTAATCTGGCCTGGGCCCATAACCTATTAGAAACTCAATATAGCAGAGAGTGGTTACTTGCATGCATGAGAATAAATAATACACAACATACCTGTTGGGAGTTTGGAACACAAGTAAAGTTTTATTGGAGTGCACAGTTATAGAAGAATATAAAAACAGTGGCGCCATCTATGGGCCAAGAACATATTTAAAGCTAACCTTTTTTACATAGAGATTTATTAGCATTTAAAATTATTTGCAATGAAATCTACCATATTAAAGGATATACAATAAAAAAATTAATGAAAAAAAAATTGTTAGTTTTTCTGAAAAATTTCAGTTAACCAGTGGCCATGGGCCATCAGTGAACTTCAATAGTTCAACTGAAGTTCGAACCCTGGTGAACAAGTTGGCTGCATAGAAGTTTGGGTTTTCTTCATGTGTAATGTCAGTTTACTGTAAAAAAAGTCTTCACAAAAGTATCCCTTTACCTAAACATTTAGCCTTGTATACTTTGTGATATTCCAAATAACTCTTTAATTGTAAAAAATTGCAAGTTTTTCATCTTCTGGTGATAGTCACAGAGCATTTTTGATGATTTATATGGGAACAATTTTTAAAATGTGTTATCAGGAATATTGTGTATTTTATGGATATTCTGTTCAACAAAAGAAAATTACTACCTGTTTTCCCATTACAAATATCTGTAACATAATTTCCCCCTTTTGTGTGTGTATTGCTATTTCACGAGGCATAATAGTTTAATTTATCATTAATGTGGTCTGGTAAATTGCTGGCTTTTAGAAATGTGGCCATTCTATGAGACTTTAAGATGTTTAACTTTTAAATTAAAACTCTGCTTTAGTTAAATTCAGCAATTTCAGAGTAATCTCTGCGTATAATAATTTATATCTTCATATTATTTTAAGATACTATCTCTAATTGCTGCAATTTACAATACAATTAATTTATGCTATTTGTAACATATGCCATAATATATATATATATATATATATATATTTATAAACATTAGATTTATTTGTAATTGATAAAAAGTATTTATAATGTCATACATTTATATGCTTTGGTTCCAAACAAATGGTTTTTGCTCCTCATAATACCGAGTTTTAATCATATATCTGATTGATAATTTTATTAAATCTCTGAAATGGGTGATAATTTTGATACGTGAATTAAAAAAAAATGTCACAAATAAGTATGTAGATCTTTAGCTGATTTTTATGGAAATAATATTCATCAAAGATTTAATTTGAAATTAATCATTTTATTATGTTATGTATATTAGATATCATGTTATAATATGCAGTTTGTATAAATAATTATTTAATTTCAACTAATTCCCCCCCTTTTTTTCCAGATATTGTGTTTTTTATTTACCTATATCAGAGATGGATCTATCGTGTAGATCCGAAAAGGATGAATGAATTTGGAACTAGTGGAGAAATGGAAACCCAACACTCTGAAGTTAATGGTGCTGTTTGTACTATTAATGAAGTAAAACCCATTGAAGAAAAGAAAAAAGATTAATTTTTAATCATAAACTCTTATGGTTTGTTGTAATTATGAATTGTTGTTTTCAGGTTATATTTATCTCTCATTGTATAAAGAAAAACAGTTTTTTAAGTGAAATGTATTGGTCAATAATGTTTTTTAGTATATTTATTTTTCTTGCAGTAGTGTATTTCCATTATTAAGATCTGTATTATATTTTGATAAAAGACGATGTGATATAGTTTGAGAACAAGTTTTTTTATTGTTAAATGATTGAATTATGAATCATAGCATACATTCAAACTATCTGTATTTATACTTTCATGTGTATAAAAGTATATTTTATACATTATTCCAAATTAAAGATTCAAACCATTTTTATGCGAAAAAATTTATATTTTACATCTCAAACTATAATAAATTTTAATTTTCATATTTTAATATAAAATTACCATCTCATAAATTGCAGGATTAGATTGCATAAATATAACAGTATTTTTCAAGTAAAAAAAAAATTTCATTTTGAATGAACTTGACCATGTTTGAGAATTTGTTAATTTTTATATATTGCAGTATACATATAAAGGGGCACTAAGGAATTAATTAGCCTTTAAATTAATTTATTTTGATGTTATTAAAATAACTTATTGTGAAATTAAATATCAGATGACTTTGTTTATTTTTATATATTAAGATTTTGAAATGCTCATGAAATTTTTCAGTGTTATGTGCTCAGCAAAACTCAGAAGGGAATGTGCCATCCCATATGAAGCCATTTTATAAAATGGCTTCATATGGGATGGCACATGAATAATACTTCATCTAAAGTTTTAAATTTAAAATTAATGTATAGATTTGTAAGAAATGCAAAGAACTATGAGTGTTATTTTATTTAAAGACCTGCCATAAAGTTCAACACTTTTTTAGAAGATGATTTTTTATTGTTAATTGGAAATAATTGTGCAGATGCAGAGCATTTTTATTGGTATATAAATAGCTATAGTGAACCCTGTACTTGTGAGTGCTTCTGAACATGACTCTCTCTGACTTAACCAAGGCTGTCAAAAACGTATCAGGCTGACTACCAAAGTATCTAATTTTATTATCAAAAAAAATTTTTCAACTAAACACATCAAAAGGCTAATGGGTCAAATTCTTATTATAGCTGTTAATCTGTTTTATGGAAAGCCATAGTTAATTTTTATTTATTTATGTGTTATTATTTTTAATTATTAACTTTACATACTCATCAAAATATAATTTATCATACAGTTTGAGGCTTGATTGGGCACTTATGATACAGCACTCTTTAAATGATTCTTCACATTCCTTTAATCCTTATACTATTTTTTGCCTGAGCAGATGGTAACATAAGAGAAAAGTGTTTCAAGTGATACCAGGGCAGTATCCTGTTTTTAACATTATTAAAATCTTGTATATTAATTTCAAATTTGTTAGTTCAGTGCATAAATGCATGTCTCTTCCCCCAAATTCATAAATTTCAAGTGATTGTCTCCAAAAAGAAAGCATGAATCATCAATAAGAATTGTGATTTTTTTATTGTTTTTTAGTGCCTAAGATCTGTTTTCTATACCTTAAATTATATTTACAGTACACAAATAAATTGTGTACAGTTACAGTATTACAAAATAAATAGATAAATACAAGATGAAGTTTTTCTGAATTTTCGCATTATGCGATTTGCTACTTATGTTTGTCATGATGTGTAATGTTTTAATGTAATATTAAATGGATATACTACACTGTAGAAGGAGTCCAAGAGCATTGAGTAGGTACGTTATACAAATTAATGATTTGCATCATTGATAGTCATCTTCTGTAAGACAATCACATACGCAGGAGACCAAAGTTACTGAATGTGGGTAGTTGTCTTTGAGAGGGTTCACTTTACCATTTTTCATAGCTATCAAAACTCAAATTTTATTGTGTATTCATGTGAAATGATGCATGGAATTCAGTTATAAAAGTACATTTGATTTATAATAAATTTTACACAAACAAAAATTTTAAAGGACTTCCGAACTGTTGTTTCTCATGTCATATGTATTATACATGATTTTTTTAATGATTGTTTTCAAGGTTTATTACTTTTTTTGCTCAGTCTGCTCACTTATGTTTTTAATTACACCATTCATTCAAGAATTAATAGCCTGATAATTTTATACTCATTTTATAGATTTGTTCCTGAAAATCTTATATTTTTGTTATTTAGTAATTTAGTATAAAATTCCAATATATGTACTATGTTATATTTTAATGTAATCAAATAAGCTGTATTAAAATTCCTTAAGTGTAAAGTAACTGCGGCTGGGGTTGCCATTTTGCATAGAAAGCTAGTAGAATCATAATTTGTAAATAAATAAATATTCTTAGCTGAAATTTTATATGATTACCTTTTAATATTTTTGAAAAGTGTATTTGGAAATTTGCTCATATGTTTCAAAAAAATTTTTTACGAAGAAAATTTCCTTCATGTTTAGAATACAACACTTGTATAGGCATATGTATTTTTTCTCTAAATTCATGATAGATTTCTTAATTGATTTTAAAAGAGATGCAAATTTTTTCTCTTTCTGCATTAATTTTTCTAGTAATTTGCCATATTTTTGTCAAATGAAGTGAAATTAAAAAAAAGTAGCCTACGTTACTTTGAAAGTCTCTTTTTTCCACTTTGTGAAACACTCACCTGATTGTATAATATTATAATAATATAAAATTGTCATAAAGAAATTTCCCAAAACATGAATAAATCATATTAAAAGCAATAATGCTCGTCTAACTTCCACTTCTTCTAAAATTGGAAAGCATTAGATAACAGTTGTGGGCTGTCCTTAATAACATGCTGAGGATATACTATATATATATATAAAAGTGAATTTTAGATCATTCAACATTATATGTATATATGTGTGTATAATGTTTGAACGATTACACTTATTTATGTAAACGCAACGTATTAATTTTATTTAAAATGTATTTTCCCGATTGGCAACAACAGTTTTTTTTTCAGAACGATAATATTTTTGAACTGTAAGTTTTTGAGCAGTAATGTTGACGGTAATGTTTCTGAATAAAGCAAGCATTTAACAATTAATGTTTGACGGAATGTGTTTTTAATAAAGGAACTAATTAAATGCTAACATTTCAGAAGTTGGATAAACTAGAATTATTATTTAGATTTAACAACGTATTGCCTTAACGTACGCTAAGCCTAAACTGAATGCGGAAGCTCGCCAAAACTGAAAGTAGAAAGGTATGTGAATTTATAAACTGTTTATGTTATGTCTAAGTATTAAACGGAAAGAACTTGAGTATAATTATTGTATTAGTATTTGAAAATTGAAGTCTAAGATGGCTTATTTGGCAAGAGGCAAAAAATGTGATTTAAAAGAACTTGCTTTGGAACTTGATGTAGATGTCCCTTCTGATATTAAAATTGTAGGCTTAAGAGATATGATTTTGAATAGTAAGAATTATAATGAAGACTTTACTAAACAAATGCTAGATAGAATTATAAATGATCGTTTAGACAGGGAAAAGTTAGAAATTTTAGAAAAAGATAAGCAACGAGTATTTGAAATGGAAATTATAGAAAAAGATAAGCAAAGAGCATTTGAAATGGAAATTATAGAAAGAGATAAGCAAAGAACTTTTGAACTTGAAAAATTTAAAATAGAAGAGGAAATCAGAAGTAGTAATGTAAATGATTCTGTTTCTTCTAATGTTTGTAGAAGTAATATTTGTGATATGAGTAAATTAATGCATAAGTATGATTTGAATGAAGGTGATATAAGTTTTTATTTAGTTTTATTTGAGAGACAGGCATGACGTATTGAGTTAGAAGAACAAAACTGGGTTTCTCATCTGTTGGGTCTATTGCCTTATGAAATAACTCAATTAATTGCCCGTGAATCAGAAGAGAAAGCTAACGACTATAAGCACGTTGAACAACTGCTACTGAGAAAATTTAAGTTAAGCCCTGAACAGTTTCGGCAAAAGTTCGTTGATCATATTAAAATGTTGCGTAATACGTGGAAGGACTTCATGTTTGAATTAAAAAATTATTTTGAAGAGTGGCTTGCTGGATTAAATGTAACAGATTTTGACTCTTTAAAACAACTTATTATTACTGATCAATTAAAGAAGAGGGTCCCCGCTGCTATCCGAGACCATTTCATTGATGATTGGTCTAAATTCATTAATCCTGAAGAGTTGGCTGAAAAACTAGATGAATATGAAAATATTCGGGCAGGGATAAAAGTACTTCAAGTAGAAAATAAAACTTTTAGGCATAATTTTAAGCCCAAATCTGGTTCTAAATTTTATGAAGGATCCTATAATCAGTATTCAAGACAAAGAAATGTTAAAGATTCCATGCAGACAGATGGTAATTTCAAAGTGGGTTTTAAAAACAGTTTTGATAATAAATACAATCTGAGAGATAAATTTTATAAAACAGACGAAAGGAAAAGGGAATATAATCCTGGCATCCGCAATGAAAAGGGTGAGTCGAAATGCTTCAATTGTAATGATTATGGACATATAGCGACGGATTGTCCTCAGCCTAAAAAAGAAATTATTTGCAGG
Source organism: Stegodyphus dumicola (assembly GCF_044657685.1). Taxonomy (NCBI): domain Eukaryota; kingdom Metazoa; phylum Arthropoda; class Arachnida; order Araneae; family Eresidae; genus Stegodyphus; species Stegodyphus dumicola. Next base: position 218,541,974 of record NC_140771.1, read on the forward strand.
AAATGTAATGAAAAGGGTCATACTTTTAAAAAGTGTACGTCTAAGAATCCAGACTTGACAAATGTTAAAAATTATTTATCCGTGGACCAGAATTCAGGTGTTTCACCAGCTGTATATTTAAAGTGTGCTCGCATCAATAATGGAGAAGAAATTACTGCAATCATAGATACGGGTTCTAGTTCGTGTTTATTGAAACAGTCTGCGGCTAAGAGACTGAATCTTATTGTAAAACCTGATGTGGAGGAATTGTTTGGCTTTGGGAACCAGAATAAACCAGCCGCTAGAACATTGGGAAAAGTAACTGTTAACTTGGAGATTGATAATGTGGAAGGAAAGGATATTACAGTTCTAATTGTAGGAGATGAAATGCAACCATGCGACTTATTAGTTGGTTGAACATGGATTGATTTACCGCATATTGCATACGCCAAGATAGGTAATACCTTGCACATACGCTATGCTAATGACTGCCCATTTTCACAGTTGCAAAATGATAGCAACACTCCGCGAATTAAACTGAAGGCTTCCCAAGAAACTCAAATCGAAAGTAATACGGTTAATTTCGTGAAAGTTAAAACTGATGAAATAAATAACGGTTATGTTTTAATAAGTGGATCGGAAGATGAGTTGGGCTCATTATTGGAAGTAATACAGGGGGAAACATTGATACCAGTCACTAACTACCGTGATCGAAAACTAATTTTGAAAGAGAATCAATGTATCGGTAGAGCGGAAGTAGCAGAATTAGTTGAACCAAGTTCAGATCAGAAAACTGAAAATTCAAGTCAAAAGGAAATACTGATAATAAATGAAATTAAGAAGTTTAAGAGACCAATTACTTTAAAAGAAATTAAAGTTAATAACAATATTACGCCAGAGAGGAAACAGGAAGTTTTACATTTGATAAATGAGTATCAAGATTGTTTTGCATTAAATATGGAGAAATTAGGGTGTACAAACTTAACAAAAATGGATATTAAAGAAATTGAAGGGAGTAAGCCTATTTCCATGAAGTCGTATAAAACCAATGCCGAAGAGCGTGCTTCTATAACTCTTTTGCATCGAGAGACGACCAAATCTGTTTTAAACAAACATCGAAAACGCCCGTGTTTACGAATTTGTCTTGGAATAGTTTTCCTTTCCCCCTTCTGCGGTTTCATCCATTCATCCATTGTGTGCAGTTTCACCTTAGGGCCGGATTGCACCTGCGAAGGTCAATAGCTTTCCGTATTTCTCCTTTATTTGCTTCAAAAGAATGATTGACATGTCTTTTAACAACTCGCGAAACCAATGAGCCATACGCTAACGTGGAGGGGGAAGAACTAGGTAGAAAATAAACGAGCCGTTGGGGCGGTTTGCCGTTGCTTGAATGAACGGGCGCTACGGGCGACTTCGATGCGAAAGAGTTAAAGATAATAAATGAATGGAAGAAATATGGAATTGTTACTGAAACAAGATCTCCGTATGCTAGTCCAGTTTTACTCGTAAAGAAAAAAACAGGTGAATTACGATTAGTGATAGATTATAGAAAATTGAATTCGCAAACTGTTAAAAATAAATTTCCACTCCCTAGGATAGATGATCTTTTTGAATGTCTTAGTGAGTGTAAAGTTTTCACTACATTGGACTTAGCTCATGGATATTTGCAGATTCCTTTAACTGAAGAAGCGAAACTGAAAACAGCTTTCATCACTCCAGATGATACTGGTCAATTTGAACGTATGATCTTTGGGTTAGCTAATGCACCTGCAGAATTTCAGAGACCTTATGAATCAAGTTTTAGGTCCATTGCTTAATAAAGAAGTATTGTGCTATTTGGACGACATATTAATTCCGGCTAAATCTTGGGAAGAAATGATGGAAAAACTTAGTTATAAATGGAAATGATGGAAAAACTTAGTTATAAAAGTGTTTGATAGATTGAGAGAAGCAATGCTGACATTGAAACTGACAAAATGCGAATTTGGAAAAGATGAAGTTGAGTATTTGGGATTTCTAATAAAATCAAATGGTATGCAACCTGGACCAAGAAAAGTACGAGCCATATTAAACTTTCCTAAACCAACCAATGAACATGAAGTTAAACAATTTTTAGGTCTTACAAGTTTCTTTAGAAGGTTTGTACCGAAATACGCAGAGAAAGCTGAGCCACTAACGAGACTGACGAGGAAGGATGAAACATTTCATTGGAACGAAGATCAGCAAGAAGCATTCAGTACTTTAAAGGATCATTTAACTAATGAACCAATACTAGCATTATATAATCCCGAAGCAGAGACTGAAGTGCACACAGACGCGAGCAACAAAGGGCTGGCAGGAATGCTGTTGCAAAAAGGTGAAGATAGAAAGTGGCATTTAGTTTATTGTGTAAGTAAAGGGACAACAGAAACAGAAAAGAATTATCATTCAAGCAAATTAGAATTAATGGCTATAGTTTGGACTTTGACAATTTTTAATTGGAATCCGATTTACGGTAATTACAGACTGCCAAGCTTTAGTTTATTTAAACGCGAAGAAAACTTGAAATCCTCAGATAGCAAGGTGGAGTAATCTGATCCAGGAATACAATCTTGAAATAAAGCACAGGCAAGGCAAAAGAATGAGTCACATAGATGCATTGAGCCGATTGCCAGTTGATCAGCCAGAAGAAACTTTAGACTCTATAATTGAAAACAACTTGGAAGTTTGTTTAACGCTAACGATAGATGAACAAATTCTTATGATTCAGCATTCAGATCCAGAATTACGCAAATTAATAGACATTTTAAAGAAAAAGATAAATGATAGAACAAATGCAGACAAATATGTAACTGAAAATTACGTCTTGAAGAATAATCGATTGTTTCGTAAAGTGAAAGATCAGGAAAAGGAGAAATTGTTATATGTCATACCTAAATCGATGAGAAAAGGTATTGTAGTAAAATTTCACGATCTTTTGGGACATCTTTCAGCAGACAGAACTGTTGCCAAAATCAAGGAATCATACTGGTTTAAAGGAATGAAACGATATGTTATGCGTCACATTTCGATGTGTTTCGAATGCCTAGTGGTAAGAAACAAGGAGTACTGCATCCAATTAGACCTGGTAGAAGACCTTTTGCAATTATACATATAGATCATTTAGGACCATTCGTAAAAAGTTCAAGAGGAAATACAGAATTATGTGTAATAATTGATAATTTTACGAGATTTACACTCTTATATCCTATGAAAAGTACTACAACCAAGTATGTGTTAGTTGCATTGAAGAGTTTTGTAGATGATTTTGGGTTACCAGAAAAAATTATCAGCGATAGAAGAACATGTTTCACAGCGAAGGAATTTCGAGAGTACTGTCAAAATAATGGAATCAGTCATACACTCAATTCAACTCAACATCCAAGTGGTAATGGAATGGTGGAAAGAGCAAATCGAACAATTTTGGCTACGATTAAAACGAGCATGGAAAATCCAAATCAGAGAGACTGGGACAAAAAGATTAAGAAATACGAAAGAAATTTAAACAATATGATAAATAAGACTACAAATAAAACTCCTTTCGAAATGCTTCACGGTTATTCACCAAAATTTAACGACGGATTGATGAGGATGATTACAGATGAAGACGCAGATGAATGGGAGAATCCAGTAATCTTACAGAATGAAGCTAGAAAGAGAATTGAAGATATGCAGATGAAAATGAAAGCAAATTATGACAAGAAGAAAAGTAATTCTTTAACATTCGAACAAGGAGAAATAGTAGTTATGAGAAGAGTACCTAAATCAACTGGAGAATCAACCAAAACACAACAAAAGTATCGAGGACCTTTGGTAGTTACAGAAGTTTTACCAAGTGATACCTATAGAGTGACTCAATTAGAAGAGAAGGTGAAAGGACATTTCTTTAGTACGACAGCTCATGTGAGCCAATTAAAGTCATGGCAGTGTCAAGCTGAATCAGAAGAAGACGATGATGATGGTGATGACATTAGTGTTACTGAGGATAACAATAACAACACGCCGCATATTACTAAAACTAGGACACGGAAAAAGAATAGAAAATGACGGTGAATCTATATGACAGCTAAAGACTTTCGAACTATAAACATTAATATTACAGATTTAATTTTTTTAAATATAAGTTCTTAATGTTCTGAGGTCGTAACTAAGTCAGGATGCCCGAATGTAAACACAACGTATTAATTTTATTTAAAATGTATTTTCCCGATTGGCAACAACAGTTTTTTTCAGAACGATAATATTTTTGAACTGTAAGTTTTTGAGCAGTAATGTTGACGGTAATGTTTCTGAATAAAGCAAGTATTTAACAATTAATGTTTGACGGAATGTGTTTTTAATAAAGGAACTAATTAAATGCTAACATTTATATTCACTGCTTGCCATTTGGGAGTGAACTAGGCCATTTTTCAGAATAACAGACATTCATTGAAGAAATAAAGCTTAGTAATGTATTTAGTAAACATACTGCTCATTCTTTGTAATGCAAAATAGTACAGATTTTCCCACATAGAAAAAGAAACAAGATGCCTCAGTAGGAAGAGTGGTCTCTGTGAATTTTAATACATATTTTATGTCTGTTATGTATATTATTGTACTGTTAAAAAGAGTTTGAGGAATATTCTGTTCATCAATCAATCTAGATGGTTTTAAGCTCCCGCACAGTTTGGAGAGAAAATTTGTTTGTGAAACAAATATACCAAGAACATCCCAATCATGTGCAGCAAGATTTAATATATGAGTTGTTCTATACATTAAACATCTTCCCTTTAGAGAATGTCAGACATTTCAGTGGTCCTGTCTGGAGGCATGCATTGTTATCCATGAAAACATCTGAAACCACTGGTGTTGGAAATAGAGAGACATAATCCAGGACAATCTTGATGTAGTACTGCTGGGGAATCTAATAGTGCTGATTTCAAAGATGTGAAGCAGTTTTTAGCCATTGTACATAACTTCTGCCCCGATACACAATAACTATACTGCCATAAAAGTAAGCTTAGTGGACATTCTGCTGCATACCAACTAGTGTGGAAGGAATGTTGATATCAGTAACAATATTCGTGAAGCTTATTGTTATGACTGAAGTATCAGTGTATATTTTTAAATGTATCAGATGGCTACAGAATTCATATATTTACTCAAAAATTGTTCTGTAACAAATGTAAGGTATAGAATTGTGTTTATGCAAAATTTATTAAATGCTGATTGCAGCTTCGAAATCTTCCACATTCAATTCAATGCAAAAGATGCAATTTTCATGGCTGCTGTGCTTGGAAATATGTAAATAACACAGCATCACAAAAAAGGTTTGGTGAAAGTTATGGCCAAATGTCACCAAAAAAAAAAAAAAAAAAAAAACTTCTGTCAAAGAAGGTGAAAATACTGTTGCTACAATGACCAACCGTTCAAAGTTATTAAAACATTTGGAAAGTCTTTCTTCAAACAGTTGGTTAATGAAAAAATTATTAAAAGGGTTGAAAGTAATAAAAATTAACCAATTGAAGATTTGAGTGATGTCTTTATAATTTAAAGTGTCCTGAATTTGCAGGTAACGAAGTTTAAACTAAAATCACTTGGTATGATAAATTAATGAAGCATTAAATACATTTGTAAAAAATTTACTGAAAAAACTTTTAATATATAATACAGTCAAAAGTCGTTAATTCGGACACCCATAATCCGGAATGATCTATAATCCGGACCTCAAAGCTACAAACTTCCTGCGCATAAGGCTGCAAGTGTGCACGTGAGCAAAATACGTTTACGAGTGTGTGTTTAATGTATAACGAACGGTTTAAAATTATCTAATTATCTATTTCAGTTAATGTTGAAGATTGCGTTGTTCCTTAATCTTCGAATTGGATCCGGCTTATTATTTTTTGCAGACTGTTATAGCAATTTTATAAAAGTAAGCTTGAACTTTCGATTATGTCAAATATAATTTCTGATATATATTTACTAATATGTAAATGATCTACAAAGCGAAAATATGTTTCGAAGTCCATTAAACAAAAAGTGGAATTGCTGCAAAAAATGGATAAAGGCTTATCCTTTGTTTATCTAAACTTTAACGTTTGTTTAACTAAACTTTGTTTATCTTTAATGCTGAGGCACGCAATGAATTTGAAGTTGATCTGTCAGCACTATCCTTATCTTCAGGGCAGATGTTTTCATTTTATTTGGCTTATAATTTACTAAATGTAGTTCGTCATTATAATTCGCTTCCAATAGCGAAGAAAGTGACAGAGGTTATTGAAAACGAAAAAATTTCAATTGACAAATTAGTCGGTAGACACAGCAATTATAGGACTTGAACAGCGGAACTTTGTGATTGAACAAGAAATTATGTCTGTTTATAGAATTAAAGAGAATGTATTATCACATAAAAAACGAAACAACTTACATTGAAAGAAATGTTTAATAAAGTAAACAAATAAATATTAAGCTTTTTTTTTTGTAAATTTTGATACCCTTTTGATCATAATTGTTTTTTATTTCATAAATTACGGTTTCATATTTTTAATTTTATAATTTCTGCACGATATCTTACCAGATTTAAACTGATGATCTATAATCCGGAATCGCCGAAGTCCCGACGAGTCCGGATTAACGACTTTTGACTGTATTGTAGAAATATAAATATTAATTCTATTGAATGATAGCTTTGAGGGGAAAAGAGCAGAATAACTGAAGCATGCATACATTCAGGTTTTATATGGAGAAACAGCAGTTATGTCGAATTTAGAGCAAAAAATTTATTAAATACAATACGTTTTTGGGCTCATTTGCCCAAAACCTTTTTTGGGGGAAGGGATCATGCCCAAAACCTCTTTGATTAAATCCCCATCGGAGAGAGGTTTACCATGTTTTGCCAGGCACGGTAAAATTTGGTAGCTGGCCGTTGTTAGATTTTTTGTTTTGGAAAGATAATTGTAAAAACCAACTTTTTGGTAATTATAATTCCTCAATTTCCTTTCAGTAAATACCTTCCGTTCAGCTTCATCAAGTTTGGCAACAGTCTTGTGCTTGTTGTTAAAGTGTCGTCTGACACTAGATGTGCGGCATACAAAACTTTCCCCGCACAAAATGCATAATGCTTTTCTATTGTGTTCGATAAATCCAAATGATTCTGTCCAGGTCTCTTGAAATGATCTTCCACTATCAATGTTTAATTTTGTCTCTTTTGCTGGAGTCATTTGTGAGGGTTCAAGACCTGGAATATAGAAAAGCACAAAATTTAAAAATGAAACATTAACTATAAATCGATCATATAATTAAAAAAAAGGTAACCTTATTAGCCAATAGTGAGGAATTTGATTTTTACTAATCAATAATCTATGGCTGCAGATTCAAATATGAACAGGGGATAGCCGTAATCATTAACCCGGATATCTCTTTGCTAAACCTCCAACTTTCAGATTTCATATGCTCCCTTTTGGCTTATTTTGGCTGAGCGCATGTGAATAAGCTTGGTTTCCTTACTAAGCTTTCGTATTTTGCTATATTATCAAATTGCATGTTTTTACATTATATTTGTAAATTCCATTTAAAATATTTAATTAGAATTATTCATAAATTACTTCAAAATGCTTGGATCTGAAAAGTGGAATCCATTTAACAATGAAAGTATTAAAACTCACCGGCAGTCTGCATTAAATTAGAATTTGTTTAGCAAACATTAGCTGCTTCAACTATATTCATATTATTTGCCATATAACAAGTAATATGATTGGCCCAAACAATTGAAACGTCATAAATTGGGTCAATAAATATGTATATCATATTCGTGGCGATATATGAAAATCTAGGCTTATGACCTATGCCAGTGGCATTATGGCAATAAGTCAGTGAAACGTTCAAGAACAGACTATTTAAATTATATAATATTTTATTGCAGTTATTGATTAAGAAAGTAATATTTTAGTCATGTGCCGGCTGAGGCTCTGCATGCCACAGGTTCGCCATTACTGGTCTAGAACAGGGTTTCTTAACCTGTTCAGTATAGGCGTGTCATATGTGCATCAGCAGCGAACATTACCTCACGGTCGGGTGTGTCATATTTGAATCGCTATTTAATTCACTCTTTGGCCGGGCGTACCACATTTGACTTTTTAGATAGAATGTTTAGTTAATATTTTTTGTTGCCACTAGATGTAGTTGTAAGTTTGTTATGGGGAAATATGTCGAAAGTTAAGTATGTGTACCTTCATTCCTAAGCAATGTTTTTTATTTTTGGTATTTTGTTTCGAAATGAGAGGGAGATTCGTGGGTGGGTATTGACAGTGTAATGTCTCTTTAACTGGGTCATTTGATTTAAAAATGCACGTGTTTTCAATGTTTAGAGGTACTTTTAATTATCATTATTATTTTTTTTTTCAATATAGGTATCTGAACGTAGAAGAATATACACAAATGCTAATTCGTTAGTGTTGAGTAATGTGATGGCTCTTACTGCTTAATTTCATATAAACAAATGAACATGTTTACGATGCTGTGGAAGACTTTTTAATTTAATTTATTTATTTTGTTTTTATTTTATTTTTTTATCACCGTATAGTGGAGTAGATGTTCTATCAGTAGAGACTTTTCTGTTACTCTTAGATTTATCCGGCATTGAGACGAATATTTTGTATGGCTTAGCGAAAGTTTTTTTTTTTTTTAATGTTCTATTGCTGGTGTTCTATTTTTTTTAACGGCAAAATGAAAGCACTATCTGACCGTAGAAGTTACACAAATTCTAAATGAGTCAAATTTGCTGATATTCTATTCCTGTGACATTTGCAACGTTGGACTTTGCTTACACCCATGTTTCAAAGAATATCATGCACCGTCTCTTTTTTGAAATATTGCTTCCTTTTCGTTGTTTGAACACTGAATTTTTATGAAAGACAGTTTTAATAGTTTTAAATTTTAATTATTTGTTTTGTTAAATAAAATCTGTGATTGTTTGAATATTTTTCCATATATATTTAATTGTGGGATAAAGGAAAATTTATATTATTCTAGAATGAGTATTTTATAAAATTTTTAAGGAAAATATAACAATAAAGGTTTAAAATTAATTCAGACAGACAACTACTTGAATGTTCTTCTCATAATGTACCAAAAATTGGAACAATAGGAATTTAATTTATACGAATTTTTTTCCAAAATTAGGCTTAGCAACGCGAATTGCCCGTCCCCATGAGATGATGTATCCAGTTAATGGCCATCACAGGAGAATGCTTTGGTAATAGAGGTGCCGATTATGAACCTTTTTAAGTCGCAACCCCTTTTTATCACTGAAATTCTTTTGCAATCCCCAGGACCCCATAATATTTACGAAAATTTTGTTGGGCTCCATAAGCATTACGCGAATCTGACATACGCGTGTGTGAAACTGTCAAATTTTTCACTTGCACTGTAATATCCTATTGCAGTTTTAGGTCATTAACTTTAATTTTTAGTTTTAAGATATAGAACAATGTGAAAATTTTAAATAAGTAATAGACGAAATGACAGCGCCACATGCAAAGCAAATAAAATGAACGTTTCTATTATAAAAAGAATGCGTTGAAACGTTTTCTTGTCTGTATTGTCTTATCTTTATCTATTTTCAGATACATTGTGAAAAAATATTTGGTAATTGTAAAATTATTATAATAAGTTAAATATCAAAACTGCTAAATTTTTAGTGACCCCCTGCTGCAGGTTGCGTCACCCCCCTGGAGTCATGACCTACAGTTTAAGAAATGCTGATCTAGGGTAACACAGACTTTTCTTTCAGCAAAGCAGGTTACTAAACTGAATCAATAATCATTGTCTACGTTTGGATCATTCTTCAGGAAGGCAGGTCATTCAACCAGTCAATACCACCTACATGTAAAGCCAAAGCACTAGGGTTCCTTGAATGCTCTGATGTCACAAAAGACTTGCTAGAACCTTTCTCATGGTCTGGTAGTGCAGTGAACCAACTGTTGTTTGAAAATGCAGTCTGCAGATAAAAGAATATTTTACATTTTAATTACTTTATTTATTTATTATCCAACACAATTGTTGTGTTGCAACATGCAAGGGAGATTATGAGAGTAGCCCATAGTTGGTCGTATTTAGTTTTCCTACAAAAAGGAGAAATGAGAAACAAATAGATTTGGAATTCCAAACGACAAGATTTCAGCTTACAATGCATTCAAAGGTAAGCATGTTCATTTTTAAATTAGTAAACTCCTGAATTAATATTAATATTATTGAAGCAAAACTGACTTGAAAATGTGAAACAAAAAGGAAAATTCTATGTATGATTGATTAATCTTTTAGGAATTTTCATTTATACGATACAGAGCTTATGCTGAATTTTAAAGCAATTTTAAAATGGAACCTTTTCTCAATAACTACTCAATATAAAATTCACCCATTTTATTATATTCATATAACTTTGAATAGGTAAAACATACAAAATGCATAAAGGAACATTTCATAATGCATTTTCCTCATAGGTCATGTGAACAGGAAATTTATTTTAATGATGCAGTGTTCTGAATATTATAAATTCAAAAATCCTTTAAAAAATTTAGAAATGTAAGTAAAAGAAATCAATTGTATAAAGTGAATAGTTTCAACAATAAGCATTTTAATTTCTGGAATAGATTACAAGGTGTTAAATTAGACTGTCTTTTGTCGAGTAAAATTGCATCAGATATAATCTTACTAGTTTTCATTGTGCATAATAGCATAAATCTTTATTAGCCTCTCAAAGAGCTTTATGCACACACATGTATAAAAAGTATAAGTTTCTTATACCAGAAGTAAAGAAATTAAATAATGAAGAATCTGCATTAATGTATGTATGCTTCTCGCATTTTGATAAAACAACGGTACCTGGAGTCATCAAATTTTGAATAACGTAATCAACCACCCAAATTTGGAATTGAAGACAACTTCATTGCAAACAAACCCGTGCCGTCAGTAGATGCGGGGTCGTACGGCTCACGACGGCGTTGAGTCAAAAAATCGCCGGGCAGTCATTAAAACAAGTAGTCCGTCTCGCTGCCTGTCGGAACGCGAAAATACGTAACACCGATGTTTTGCCGGCGTAGTTGTGCTCCCTTGAGGAAGGGTTAGATCATATATTCGGAATCGACCATTTAATAGGAGGAGACTCAAGAGTTTGGTCTGGATTTTCTGAGAACGGATATAGCTACAGGGCACTGACGCGCAATATCAAGGTTCTTTAATACACTAAATACATAATACGTAGCGCAATATATAACCTCTTGCTGTCCTATTCCGACATGAACCTCCTCTTGCCTCGGCTGGTAACCAGATTCGCCTAGGCTATGTTCAGAAGACCATCCCTGGGGATCGACTGGCACGGACCATCTCAGCTTACTGGGTAGATCAATATCTAGACAGCCTCGAATTCTGGAGTAAATAAACTGTCTTCACAGTGACTAGAGCCATCTTTTATTCGGTGGCATGTTCAGGCTCGGCTGAGACCGTACTGGTACGGTCTTGTCTGTACCATGGTTGTGAGTGTAGACAAAACAGTACCAGTAGGTGGTCAGACATCGAAGGTTGTCCTTGGAAGATGGACTCCCCTTGGTCAACACTGAGGCACGTTCGATATCTCACTATGTGACTTTGTTCTCTTATAGTGGATTCGTTTCCGTCCACCATGGCTCGTATGCTTTTACTGTGCTATGTGAAACATTTGAGTCCCTCTGGGTTGACGAAGAGGAGTGTCGCCTCCAGGGGTTAGGGCCATATAACCGTGTTAATGGTGATGCCAGGTCTGGAAGCCTCTTCCTTCTGGTGAACTGAACTGTGATGCCGATGCTTATATATGAGTAGACGCCGGCACGTTAGACGCGTTCCACAGCTTTCTTACTCCTTATTTTGTATCCACTGTTGCAATCATAGAAATTTATGCAATATTTATTTTTTTGGTGTTTGTTTAAAAAAAGGTAAGTGCAGTTACATATTATGCTAATTATAGGTTAACTTTTTAATTCAGAAAAGCAAAGAATTTGAGCATAATTACTCGAATTTTTTTTACATTGTAGTGGCCCAGTTATTGCATGAGAAATAATTATTTTTTATTTCATATATTTGGTCATGTGTTTAATTATTTTATAAAATTAACTTTAATATTTTGTTAATATTCATATTTAAGTTTCTTTATGCTGAATGGCAACTAGTTTTGATTCATGATTGCTTGGTTTTGGTTTCAAAACCAAGGAGGTTAGAATAGAAGGAGGGAAGGTTCAACTCAAACGGTGAAGCTTGGCGGCCATCTTCCTGATATCACCGTGACTTGTGCAAGGAAGTCTGTCATTGCAACATTTTTTTCTTTTCTTTTTGAAGCATGTCAGCTTGTATTGCATATGGATGCATAAATAGATTCTCGAAAAAAATTCCGGGCATTATTTTTCACACGTAAGTATTAATTTTCTTTTTTTTTTTTTATGTAATATGACAACTATGTCAAAAAATATCCCAATGTCATGTGGTTTTCTTTCCAGATGTGAAAAAAAGGACTTAAAATAGGTTATTTAATATAACTATAATCAAAATATATTATATACATTTTAATTTTTCTGTTTATAGCTGGTATCTTCGTTCCTTAAGATACAATGCTATATGGTAGGATTTAAATTGTATAATTTGAACGTTTTAGTTAATTCGTTTTATAACTTTCATGAAAAGTAAGAAATCAATTGTTACTATTTTTATTAATTGTAAAGGTGTTAAATAAAGCAATGCTTTTCTTTATATATTAATTATTATTCATTTTTTTAAGATAAACTGTTCTGTTGTTAAAAATTTTTTGCATAAACTTACAAATTTCTGGGCAGTATAGTCATAAAATTAAGTAAAATATTTACACAATTGAACATGTGGAAAGATGTATCCAAAAACTTGTATAGGTGTATTTCTGTAATTCAACTTAATTAAAGGCAGTTTCTTTGAGATTAATAAATATGAAATGCGCATAAACTGAAATCAATGAATTCACATAAATCTGTTTTAGTTTATTAAGATTTATTTTCTAACTTAAGCAAGTCCGTGAAATATGCAGAAACATCATTTTTTAAAGGCTTTAATGTTATGCACATGCATTTAGATTTCGAACTATTTCTTAATAATTTGCTGTATGTAGTAAATTATCGATATCATCTTTATTACTTTAAAACAAAAATTCAACAATAGCGAGGGATTTCATTATAAATTTAACATATTTTTACTGGAAAATAAATGCACGGAACAGGTTAGAAACACGTACATGTCACTGCCGTAATGCAATGTTTTGAAGTCACAAACATGGACGCCGCTTGTTCGGCGGAGTTTCATTCCCCGATAGTGGAGGAAACCGCGAACCCTCCCTCCTTCTATTCTAACCTCCTTGTTCAAAACGATGCTCGTAGCGTCGCATTTCGATAGCTGGAAAATAAAATGCAATAAACTTAGCTATTTGTTTATAATTCATGCTGTTCCTAATCATAAATTAATTTTAAGGATTAGTAGCCAAGGCCACAATATAAACCATTTGTTTGTCAAATTAAAAACTATTAACTTTCGAGAAGAAAAGATTCATCTCAGCGCTGTTTTTTGTGCCAGCGACTTCACTATCTGAGAGCGAGCAATTTGCTACAATCGCAAATAGCAACACTGTACGAGAGGGGGGGATATCATTTTATGTCCAGCGCTCGGAAGACTGTGCATTTGAAATTCTAAAGATGTACTCATTAAAATATTTTGTGATATTGCTGTTGAATTGAATTTTATGGTTTTAATACGAATAACATGATATTTAAAATATAAAGGTAACGCACAAAACTTTAAAAAACGCCCCTTTGGGCACAGTTATTGTTTTTTTAAATTTTATTTATTTATTTTGTTTTTCTTTCCTGACAGTCTTCCATATAGGTTATAATTACTTAATCTGTTCTTTATATACGTATTTTATTTTTCACGATTATACTTAAACATATGTCAATGGCTATGTTTAAATTAGTAAATTGCGTCAACTTTGTATGTTGATATATGGTCATAGCAAGGGTTTATGACCTTCGAACATTCTTGCATTGTTCCTACCGAGAAAATATAGCAAGGCCAACTAGATATCTAGTTGGCCTTGAAATATAGGCATGTTTTTGCATGGATGAAAAGTCGGCTTCCAAAGTCAGAAGATTAGCTGATAATTTACTTTAATAATTTTTCATTTAAGGTTAACGGAGTGCTTAATCCACTTTCCCAAACATTCGATGCAAGATATCTCGTTTGTCTGCCTTAGGTGGTCGGAATTTTTCCCATAATACAAACAGTTAAGTTTTTCCTTGTAAGTGGCAACAGCTTACCAGGGGAGTATTTACTGTTTTGTTTACATGTCTGTATATTAAAGGGTTGTAAGAATGTTTATAATAAACGGTATATTTTATTACAAATATAATTTTATGAAATGGTAGATTATAATTAACACTAGAACGGCGGGAAAATCTTACCTACTGGAACGGCGGTAAGGGGTCAATTTGACCCTTCGATGAAAGTATTGAAATAACAACGGTAAAACAATTTTAAATGCCATACATTGGTACAAATACGTACTTTATATGTATATCATAATTTATATTTAATATCACAGGATGATTTATTGAAATTTTAAAATACTGTAAATATATCGAGTACATGGCGATCGTACTACAATTACTCAAATAACTCAGTAATTTGATATAAGAATTGATTTCAAGTAAATGGTTTCACAAATTAAAACTAATGTTAACTAAAATAAAACACAATTGATATAATAATATTTTTTATGTACTTACTCGGAGGATGATTCGGCTCTAAATCCAGAAATGAGAAATGTTCTCTGATGTTTCAGTTAAATCATTATATGTGTAGCTGAATGGAATATGTCAATAATTTCGTTTCAATTCTATTTAATGTTCAAAATATTAGAGATTACACATACGTATTAAGAATTAATGCAGTTGATACAAAAATAATTTTTAACAATTTTTCCAGTGCATTTTCCCCACAAAACTTGGGAGTAAGATGCACAATATTCTTGAAATTTGTTTCCATGGCATCTCTGTACTTGACACTTTTTTCTCTTTATAGCCATTTTCTTTTCATGTGTTTTTTCTAAAGACTTAGGAAGGATCTTTGGGAGTTTTAAAGCCATATGTACCACTCTTAACTCCTCCTAATTTCAGTAGAAAATCTCTCCTGTTAATGGTGTTTCTTGTTACACTTTTATAAATTATCCAGGCATTCAAAGCTGTGTCGTCCAAAATATTGAAAAAGTTATGTATAGGCCATCGTCTAGAAGCTTATTTAACTGAATATTTTTGGCACATTTGATCACAAAGATCCATGCCGTACTTTGTTGCGTTGTGCAATGCTATTGAATCAGGTAACTTCTTGAGACTGTCTTCAGTTTTTACAGTTGAATGTAATGAGCTCAGTAGAAAAACGCTTTTGTTTCTTTTGCCTTCATAAATGGTAAGTGTGATATTATCATCTTCCACTATTGTCGATGAATAAAGATTACTACGCATATTTTTCAAAGATATAGGAATTTCTTTTCTGTTTTTTTTTCATTGTGCTGACCATAGTTGTATTTTTTTAAAAATTTTATTTTAGCATTTCTGCTAATTTAATGCTTATGAAATAGCTATCCGTGGTAATATTCCTCCCTTTGTTTAGATGTCGCTCTGTTAATTTTATGACATTTTCAGACAAACGTAATTGAGGATTTACTGTTTCATCTTTTCTTAGATAAGGAAATCCGTTCAAGAGGTATTTAGTACTAATGTCGACAGATAACCAAAATTTTATTCCAAATTTGTCAGGTTTATTAAACATATACAGTCAAAAGTCGTTAATCCGGACTCGTTGGGACTTCCGCGATTCCGGATTATCGATTTTTCCAGATTATCAGTTTAAATCTCGTAAGATGGCATGCAGAAATTCTAAAATTAAAAATATGAAACTATAATTTATGAAATAAAGAACAATTATGATCTAAAGGGTATCAAAATTTACAAAAAAAAAAAAAAAAAAAAGCTTAATATTTATTTGTTTACTTTATTAAACATTTCTTTCAAGGTAAGTTGTTTAAGTTGCTTCGTTTTATGTGATAATACTTTCTCTTTAATTCTATAAACAGACATAATTTCTTGTTCAGTTACAAAGTTCCGCTGTTCAAGTCCCGTAATTGCTGTGCCGAGAATACCGACTAACTTGTCAATCGAAATTTTTTCAATGTTTGTTTTCTTTCACTAACCTCTCTGTCACATTCTTCATGTCTGTATCCATTTTTTGCAGCAATTCCACTTTTTGTTTGATGGACATCGAAACATACTTTCGTTTTCTAGATCCTTTGGGAGCTCCAGCATCGGAAATTCTATTTGACATAATCGAAAGTTCAAGTTTACTTTTATAAAATTGCTCTTACAGTCTGAAAAAAGTAATAAGCCGGATCCAGTTCGAAGATTAAGGAACAACGCAATCATCAACATTAACTGAAATAGATAATTAGATAATTTTAGCTTATACCGTCCGTTATACATTAAATGTGCACAGGCATATGCGCAGTCGTAAAGTCTTACGCGTATGCGTAAATGCCTATGCTCATGTGTCAAGCGGCGCATGCGCAGAAAGTTTTTAGCTTTGAGGTCCGGATTATAGATTATTCCAGATTATGGGTGTCCGAATTAACGACTTTTGACTGTATTGTGTAAATCTACATGTAGCTTTAGATGGGAATAATTGTTCATCAACTGTAATATTTTGTCCTGGCTGGTAGCACGTTTTGCAATTTGTTCCACATGTCTGATGCAAGAGCAAAGTTATCAGTCTGTAATCGAGCAGATCTTGTTGTCTTTTCATCAAACCTTAAAAATCGTTTTATTTCTTTGAATCTGTCTCTTCATATAGTTTTGTTTAATCTTTGGAATGGTAACTTGGCGGTTTTTTGGCAAAAATTTGGCGACCAACCCTGCTACAGCAACCTGCTAGTTTTGTTTTCATGAAATAAAGGCATTTTTTTTTTTTTTTTTTTTTATTCAAAATTTTTTCCAACAATCTGCTAGCCGAATTACGCTTATACTAGAACTTAGAACTTTTATGGAGCAAAAATGCTTAATCATGATGAAGATTAGGTGCGAAATTGGGAGAAAGTGCAGAATCACCCACTGCTTGCCGCGTTTTTAAGAATTGCACATGCAAGGTATCATCCATGTACACGTCGACCTATTTTCACTTAAAAAAACATCCCAGAATTGCACAAAAAAATGGCATTGCACACACTCTTGACTTTATCCATGTAGACTGCTAAAGTCCTAGCTAGTAACCTTTATCGCCTTACCAAAATGTTGCCAAACTATCTGTTACCATATTCCAAAGATTAGCCATAGTTTTTTTTTTTAAATGGTATTCCCCATGCTACGGACCATAAGGAATACAAATCTAAGCCCTTTGCTCCTATTATTCCTCGAACATACAATACAGCGACAAAAGCATCTAACTCAGTCAGAGATAACTTCCAAGTTGATGTTGAGCTTTGGATTCTGCATATTTCTTACTATGCAGCAAGATATCATCGTCAATAAAAAGCTTGAAATCGCTAGACACTTTGTCCTCAGAAACACGACTCTTTGCAAAAGATATTAGTCCTGCTGTTTCTTTTAGAACAATATAAGCAGGAACACGGCTGCAGACTGAATTTTTGGAATTTATTTCATTCCATATAGTGTTATCAGAAGCTGTAAAAACAGTTTTGCAAATACCCTGATCCGTTTTTGTCCGTTTATCTCTGCTGAGTTCTTCTTCGTTTACTTCACTGTCCTTGGATTCACTAATAGTTTGTGTCTGGAATTCATCTTCAGTTTCTACAGAATAATTATCAATTTCACGTCAGTCAGACTCATTTTCAGATAGCTCCTGCAACAATTTTTTAATTTCTTCATCCATAAGACCTCTTTTTCGCTTATTAGACATGTTTTGTAAAAGCTGAAAAAGTAGAAAAATATTAGACTATTAGAAAATGATAGGGAATATATTTTAGCATATGATTCTCACAGCGTAAAGGAAACGTGATAATGAACTTGACGGCAGAATTCATATGTACTGAAATGATATGGGATTACCAAGAAAACATCTGTCCTAACTGTTATCTGCAGTAAGTAAAATACATCTGTAAAATAAACTATTTCTAAAAAGAAATGTAAGTATGAAAAACCATGCATCTACCTTCCTTGCAGTATTTTCTTCAAACGAATAGATAATTGCAAACAAAGGAACAACTTATGTAGACATTACAAAGTAGTGAGACCATCCAGATTTTTATCCCTCTGGGAGATAATATGAATGCAATCGAAAAATCCTTATTAGTGAATGTTTTACATCGGTTATTTGACAATGCCTCAAGCAGAAAGAGGGATAAAAGTATAGGGGTCAAAATGACCCCTTCCGCCGTTCTAGGATTACATGCCATTATTTCAAAAACTAACAAATCTAGAATGCTGAATTTTTTTTTACAAATATTTGTTACCTATTTAGGAAAAGTAAAAAAATTCCAAACGATTTCTTCCAATAAAACAAAAGTAATAAACAGTCAAAAGTGTTCAGGGGTCCAAATCCTACTACCGTTCTAGTGTTAAATAATAAATGAAGTTGTAATTAGTAAGATGTATTTTGCATCAATGAATCATATTCCTAGAATTACATAAAAGGCAGATTTCATGCATATGAAAATATATATATAATAATAATTGTGAGGAATTAAATTTCTTTTATAAATGGAGCTTTTTGATAGAGAGCAACTCTTTTTAAACAATTTTCTGCAGGAAGGTATGTGCTCTAATT
Source organism: Stegodyphus dumicola (assembly GCF_044657685.1). Taxonomy (NCBI): domain Eukaryota; kingdom Metazoa; phylum Arthropoda; class Arachnida; order Araneae; family Eresidae; genus Stegodyphus; species Stegodyphus dumicola. The sequence continues at coordinate 218,560,823 of NC_140771.1, forward strand.
TCAATCTTCTATGAGAAAACGTTCGTCATCAGCTTATTTCGACTGTGGTAAACTTTTTCTGAACATAAAAAAAAAATTATATCTCGTAGATAACATTAGATTAGTTATTTAAAAAACTTAAGAACAAAATCGAATGACACTTACATAAATTACATAAAAAATTTCTATTAATTATATCTAATATAGTTACGAGATACGAACAACATATTCAGTTTAGCATAGCCCGTAGACAATAATGCATGTATATTTAAATAGAAATTGTTTCGGCATGTGTCGTAGGTGATGGAAAAAAGTCTTAAAACTGTTGGGAAATTTAACTAAATTTGAAGGTAATATTAGAATATAATATCTATTTTATTTTGTGTTTTCTCAAAGGGGGGAAAAAAACCTTTTTTTTTAAAAAAAAAAAGTTTATATTAGTTGTCAAATGACATTGGTTTTCAAAGCAGTGTCATTACTATAGATAGAATGTGTCAGATTCGTTATTTCCAACAATGTTGTTTTAAATATTTCAGGATAAATAGTGATAAGATTCATTTCTGTGTTATTTTCCTTTTTATCTTAGCTGTGCGGCACTGATAGTTCTATTTGTATCTTGTTTCAGTCTTGTAAACTATTTCTAAAAAGAAATGTAAGTATGAAAAACGCTGCATCTACCTTCTTTGCAGTAAATTTCCTGCATCTACCTTTATAAATTCTGCATTAATTAAAACATACAAATATGTTTATGTGTTTTGAACATTGGTTTTAAAATCAGTTATTCAGAGTTTTAATTGTGCCAGAGCTCACTGGAGTGTGGTTCCAGTATTCCTCAGTTTCTGAGATAAATCGTAATTTTATCCAGAGTTCACCATAGCCCTAAATAAAAGGGTTTCTTTACTACTTTTATGTAAGTGAAACTCAGTTTCAGTAGACAAATTTTCTTTTAAAAATAAATACAGTCAAAAGTCGTTAATCCAGACTCGTCGGGACTTTCCAACCAACAACTGAGGAGTACTGGAACCACGCTCCAGTGAGTTCTGGCACAATTAAAACTCTGAATAACTGATTTTAAAACAAATGTTCAAAACACATAAACATATTTGTATGTTTTAATTAATGCAGAATTTATAAAGGTAGATGTGTCCGGATTATCGATTTTTTCCGGATTATAGATCATCAGTTTAAATCTAGTAAGATGGCATGCAGAAATTATAAAATTAAAAATATGAAACGTAATTTATGAAATAAAGAGCAATTATGATTTAAAGGGTATCAAAATTTACAAAAAAAAAAAAAAAAAAAAAAAAAAAGCTTAATATTTATTTGTTTACTTTATTAAACATTTCTTTCAATGTAATTTGTTTAAGTTGCTTCATTTTATGTCATAATATTTTCTCTTTAGTTCTGTAAACAGACATAATTTCTTGTTCAGTTACAAAGTTCCGCTGTTCAAGTACTATAATTGCTGTGTCGAAAATGCCGACTAATTTGTCAATCAACATTTTTTCGTTTTCAATAACCGCTGTGTCACTCTCTTCACTATCGGAAGTGAATTATAATGACAAGGAATTTGATTTAAATCATATCAAAGACGTAGTACATAGAGATGAAATACTACATTTAGTAAGGAATTATAAGCCAAATAAAATAAAAACATCTGCCCTGAAGATAAGGATAGTGCTGACAGATCAACTTCCAATTCATTACGCGCCGCGACGCCCCCCCTTGTGAAATTGATAAACAGATTTCGGAATGGTTAGAGAAGCAAAGGATATGCCTTTATCCATTTTTTGCAGCAATTCCACCTTTTGTTTGATGGACCTCGAAACATGCTTTCACTTTGTAGATCCTTTGGCAACTCCAGAATCGTAAACTCTTTTTGATATAATCGAAAGTTTAAGAAGAGAAAGATCAATTAGTTATGTAGCAGTTCCAGTGAACGGTAAGAACAAGATAAAGATAATTTTCGAACTGCGGCTGCCAAACTTTCATTATTTAAAAAATATTGTTCAATAATGAAGACACGTTGTATCGTATAACGCTCCATTTTCACTAACCGTAAACTCTCGGCTTTCAAACTATTCTTTTTTCAGGGTTTCCAACAACTGAATGCAAAAATGGCACCAAATTCAAATCTTGCATTAATTTGGGACCAAGAGACCAAGGCCTTTGCAATTAATTGCAATTACTTCCACATCATCGTTCATAAAATTGAAATAAATAAGAGAGAAGCAGTCGCTAAAGTAAAGGAAAGAGCAGTTAAGCTAAAGTCAAAAGTCGCTTAGGGTCCTCATTGTTAGGACACAGGAGGAGAGTACAAGAGTTTATCACAATTGGAAGGCGTTTAGCCCCCTGTGGTGAATCAACTTCTTGTAACTCAGGTACAAAGAGAGAGCAACCTGGATGCGAAAAGCGTGAATGGTTGCTATGGAGACAGATCAGCTGATAGAGTGAGGCACAGTTGAAGGAGAACCTGTCCTCGGGTAAGGTAAGGTATTGAATCCAAGCGTATAGCTAAGAGACTTGGTGATAGTCGGAGAGCGGGACAAAGGGTCAATGACCGAAGAAGGGAGAAAGAGGTTAATTTTGGGACACCTGCTATTTAGTACTCGGTAAAAATATATTTCAGGGTACCACTTGGCGAAAATTGGCGATTTTTTATGCCATTCCTGTTTATATCCAGTGTCCTCCCCAGTAAAATGACATCCAAAACATAATGCAATAAAACATAATTAAAACAAAAAATATATAATCTCAATGAACTGCATTTTAAATCAAACAAGGAAATAAGAATGAAAATACATGTTATCTAATCTACACAGTACAGAAAGGAAATATTGACTTACCGTATTTAAAAATTTCTGTTTCTTCAGTATGTGAGACACACAGAATTCCTTAACAGCATCCAAAAACTATTTAAAATTATCTAAACTAGAATCTGTAGACTGCAGTCATCACATAAATTCACAGAAAGTAAAAATGAAAAATATTCTCTGTACTGTCAGACTTTCGATGGCATTTCTTTCAAAATCCCTTTCTATTACATCCCACATACTTTCCATAATGTTGATAAGTCATTTAAATCCTCATTTATACAACAGTCGATCAATGTTTTCTTTCCTGATCATTTTAAAGTGTGCAGAAACTTCAGGTTAGTCGTATTACCAGCAGGCATTTTATGGTGTAAAGCACAAAAAAAGCAACATACTTCCTAACCAACATCTAAAACATAAATAAGCCCTTACAAATATTCTCCCATGAGTCAAATTCACTGCATTACAACCAGTCACATTATAATATGGTTTCCCAAAATGAAACAACAACTTAGCAATAATCCAAGGTGTACCCTAAAATATAGACTAACCTAGTACTCTTCTATTATCAGTACCAGATTCAGAAATATATGTATGGATGAATGTGTTCATGTGTGCATGCATATATGTTCGTATATGCAGGCGCACCTACTTACATAAAATATATAAATATGTATGTAATTTACACATTTTATGAAATATGTGTGCATGCCTTCCAAAGGCATGTACAAAGGGCTCTAGCCCTTCTGCTTTTAAAAATTAAGCCCTGCTGCTACTGTATTTTTGTATATTAAATTCTTGATGCATTGTATCCATATATGGAACTTATTTGATTATTATAATTTTTTACTATGATTTATAAATTGACTTTATATCTTATCTCCAAATTTGGAGTTCCTCATATTTGATAAGAATTGTGTTTAAAAGGAGAATCATTGGAAATTTTGATACATACATATAATCTCATTTGTAATTATACTTATGGTTGGTAATCTTGTGAATCTTTGCATATTTAAATTATATAGTGAAACAATTTGTAGCAGCATTATTTGTTTAGTTTTTCTAAGTGCAGCAGTTGTACCAGCCAGTTAAACAGTCATGGCTCTTTTGGGTGCAGTGTTCTAAATATTTTAGCCTGTTATCAGATTTAAATTTTTCAGTGAATTCTAAATATCCATAGGAGACAGTCATTTGATTACAATGATAGTTCTTTCTATATGCTTATCAGTTGTAAAAGCATGCATAACTTTTTACATCTAGACTAATGGATTTCAGCTATTTAGCATTTTGTATCATGATTTTATGAAATGTGAAAATTTTTATAAATTAATTCTAATAAATGACTAAAAAAAATAAGTTTTCAATGCCACAAATATAAATATTAAATAAATCATATATTTTTCATTCATTACAGGTAGCAGAAAATGTTTTCATCAGTTATGAATGAATAGTGATACTTGAAACTTAGGTTTGGATTCTTCTGGAAAAAAAGATTAAGATGTAAATATTCCATTAAATATATTAAACCTTTAGCTAATATGAGGACTTTTAAATTAAACATATTTCATTTTCATATACTTTATCAACCTGAAGTTTGACTTTGTTTCATATTATTTCATTTCCTGTCAAAGCTTTGTGTGCATGATACCTGATAAAATTCCATGTAAATTAAAAAATTTTAGAGCTTTTACCATTTAGTAGTTTTACAATGTGTAATAATTGAATTAGAAATATATGTTTTAAAGTATGATTTTTTATCAGATTTATAACACTGAAAATGCACTTTTTTTGGTGTGTGTGTGTGTGTGTGTGTGCTTTTTAAAGTCTTTTTTCTTTTTTTTTAAATGTACATAGGTAGCACCTTGTTCTTTATTATTATGATACATATGTTTAATATTGTTATATATGTTTTAATTTTTTTCATTACATGATTTTCATTCTCATGTAGCCTGATTTTTGTTGTTTTTCTAAACAGTGATCTAATGTATTGGAGTTTTGCAACTTTGTCCAAAAAACAATGTAGAAAATGTCATTTGTGCACATCATCCAAATTTCTTTCTTAATATTTTTCCCACATGAATAATTTAGTGCCAAATATTTTGTTCAGTATAATAAATCAATAAAAAATGTAACCAGAAAGATTATTTTCAAATTAATGTGCATATTTTAATTGTAACATCAGTATAATTTTTCTAATAATACCATTTATTCAGTAATATTTGCTTATGTGGCTATAATACTTTATACTACGTAATTACAAAATTTTATTTTTTAATATTTGATTGGGAAGTTACACATTTACTTCATAAAACTGTAATAAAAATTAGCTAATTAATAATAAATAAATAAATAAAAACACCTTTAAATAAAATTCTTGCTTTGATGAAAAGCCTGTGGTGCTGAAAACCTAATTTTATCATTCTCTCTCTTCGAGGCAATGAAAAAAGTTGATAAAAGATATAAAGAAGATGGTAATAATGATCTTATAGTGACAACCAATGATTTATAGAAAAGTAAGCTGGTCAATTTGAAGTTTTCGCATGTACAGTACAAAGTCCAAGATCTGGACTCGTTGGGACTTCGGTGATTCCGGATTTAGGATTTTTCCAGATATTAGATCATCGGTTGAAATCTGGTAAGATGGCATGTAGAAATTATAGTATCAAAAATGTGAAAGCCTGATTTATGAAATAATGAAGCATTTATGATCTAAAGGGTAACAAAATTTACAAAAGAAAAGCTTAATATTTATTTGTTTATTTTATTAAACATTTCTCTCAATGGAAGTTGTTTTAAGTTGCTTTTTTTGTTCTAAAACTTTCTCGTTAATTCTATAGACAGACTTAATTTCTTATTCAGTTACAAAGCTCCATTGTTCAGGTCCTGTAACTGCTGAGTTGAGAATTCCGACTAGCATGTCAATCAAAATTTTTTCATTTTCAATAACCTCTTGCTCACTTTCTTCACTATCGGTAGCAGTATTTTCTGGATCTAGAGCAACACTACAGATTTCACCGTTCGTTAATTGATTGATGATTGGGGCATTGTCTTGATATGAAGAACTGCTGTTATATCATCTTCAGTCATTACCGCTTCTCTACATTTCTTTACAAAATCCATTAATTGCAAAATTTCACTTTTGGTTTGTGATATCCGCAAAACCTTCACATTCGCGGCTATGATATTCATCATCCCCACCATGAAATAGGGTAGCTGACCATAAAGTATGCCAAGCAATTTTTAAAGTATTTGGAGACACATCCTCCCATGATCTTGCGATGTTTCACAAGCAGATTTTATGCTAAAATATTTCAAAAATTCTTGAATTCTCAAGGTACTTTATTTGTTCTGATTCTCTTTCTTCTCTTCATCTTTTGAACAGTATTACCAGCTGCAACAAATTAGTTATTGAAACCCTATTAACTGTCAGTTCGCTTAAAAAGAGATGGATTGATATCCGCTTTGCTTATGTGCGTGCTAATCATGGTTTCTCTGGAAATGAAAGAGCTGATTTCTTAGCTAAAGATGCCTTAAATTTACCCATTGATATCAACATTAGCATTCCAAAGAGCTATTGAAAGTCCTTGCACTATAAGAAGCTTTTAGCTAAGTGGAATGAGGAATATATTTTATGTTGTAATGCTGAGGTCACCAAAGTTTCTCAGTTTTTTCTGGTCCCGGTAAATTTGCAAGTTACCTGTTTCATTACAATCTAAGATCAAACAATTTATGTGAATTTTCAAAAAGGGTACCTCAGGCTGTAGAACATTTGATTTTCTCATGCCCTACGTTTGATGGCCCTAGATTATGCTTGCAGAATGATTTGAAAATGTTCAGAGTGACCTTGGCCAGTGAACTTATTTGTTTTAGAGAAGTCCACACTGCTGTTCTCTGCTTATGTTCATTTTATTTATGCAAGTAACTTTTAATGTTTTAGTTAACTTACTTCTGTAAGCCCCGTGTTGTACATCTGTGGTGCATTGGGGAGTCTGTATGTTTTCAAATAAAAAAATTAAAAGAAAAAAAAAAAAGTCTTGCCATTATTCAAGAAATTTAACATGGATTTAAAAAATTCTATTTTATATTTGCATTTCAGAGCATACACTATTCTGATATACATAGGCTGAATGATGGATGTATAATTTGGAGGGAAAAATAATATGGATACATGATCTTTCACTAAAATTTTAAGTATGAGCCGAACAGCTGTCTACAGTCAGGGCAATTTTTGCATCATCAGGTAAACCAACTGAATTCTGCTGAGCATCGGGTATGAAATGATTTTCAAACCAATCATTCACTGACACTTGTGTTATCCATGCTCTTTTATTTAAACAATATATAACGGTACTCCTTTGAAATGCTCGAGGTCGCATATTTTTTCCGATTATGAAATGTTTACACTTGTGCTCTCCTGCAGGGTTTGCGCATGCTAAAATTGTTAGTCTCGTTTTGGAATCTTTGACACAAGTTAGAGCCTTTCTGTAGAGGTTGCCTAAATATTTTGTGGTACATATTGCCAAAAAAGACCAGTTTTATTAGCATTGTAAATTTGTTGTAGATATAACTTTTCACTATTAATGAATTCATTTGCAAATAGTTCAGCAGCTTCAATATCAGCTGAAGTTTTTTCACCTGAAATTCCATGGCTATTTTTAAATTTGATTAACCAACATGTTGAATATGTGCACTCATTTTTTTAAGTTCATTTCTTAGTGAAATATTTTGGCTTGAGTCATTAGCATTGGATCCGTCAATGACATGACCTCGCTGCGATGCTGTCTGACTTATTCAGTCATCACTTTGTCATGATCTTCGCTTTTAGCATATCGAGTAATTTTTCTGTTTTTCATTGCAGGTAGGGTTTTGGAATCCACAAAAAATACAAAAGGTTCGCTTTACTGTTTTTTTATGTCATATGCAGTTGACTTTCTATCCATACTCCCTCACAGTTTTGAGACGGATGTACCTTTATCCATTTTTTGTAGCAATTCCACTTTTTGTTTATTGGGCATGCTTTGTTTGATGGATGAAACAGGCTTTCGCTTTGTAGATCCTGTTGCAGCTCCAGAATTAGAAACTCTTTCTGACTTGATCAAAAGATTAAACTTTAATTTTCATAAAATTGCCATAATAAAAACAGCCTACAAAAAATAATAAGCTGAATGAAATCAGAAAGTCATGGAATAGCGCAAATTGCTATATTGACTGAAATTCCTTGGAATCAGTAAGTATAATTTTAGCCTAGATTAACAGCGTCCGCTGAACATTATTGGCTATGTGTCGTGAGATTGGCGATGAAAGACAAGTTGTTCCGCTAAATTTTGTCTTGCTTCTATCGCAGAGACAATTAAGCCTGAATTGCATTACTAGTTTAATTATTTGTTATATCTATTTTTTTCCACATACTTAAGGCTTATCTAAGTCCTGAACAAATAAATTCCTACATATACTTAAAGCTTACCAAAGGCCATCGCTAGATATCATACCGCTTGAGGCAGTCTCTGTGAGCCCTAAATTCTGCTACCAAGCGCCTTCCAAAGTTCTAAATTTTTACCATCCCTAAATTTTGGATCCCATTGATTTCCGTAAATTCAAAATTTTTTCATTCCTTTATTTTGTTGCTCAATGATTCAAATAGCACTAAATGCAATCTTTTGGCCTGAGTATCATTAACAAAACCTATTTGTAGCATATGGAAAGAAATGCTTGTTAAATATTTCCTCGTCAGCATGTCTTAGCTCATTTAACTATCATTATCTGTAATCATCGCCAAGCGTAATGTCAACATAAAAGGTTATCATACACTTTGTTACTAAATTACTAATAAAAAAAAAAAAAAATGTTTGGGCATCATTGCACGAGTCATTACTCAAGTTGTCATGTGTTCATAAACATGCGATGATGAAAGCAAAATATAATAAATAATGATTTGCCTGGTTGCTGCCAAGGATATAAAATATTAGTAAGTGTAAAATCAATGAGGGTTGTAGAATGTTTCGGTTTGAGATGTATTCGCAGCAGATATGCGACTACGGAGCCAAATTATTGATCACACAAATTTATACTAAATTATTGTTTTTTCAGCAATGAGGTATTTATTGAAGTGAAATTCTCTCCACGTGTTTTATTATGGGGTGAAAAATCAAATGTGCATGTGGGAAGGATACAAAAAGAAAAGTTGTTGGTGGTTTTGAGGTTCAGATTTTAGATCATTCCGGATGTTGGATGATCAGATCTCGGACTTTGTACTGTACGAGTAAAAGTAACGGCATATAATAATGGAAAATGTGAACAGAAGCACTAAAACCTAAGTAAAGAAAACTGTGAAACTGTCTTTGAAATTTAAATGTACAAAATATGGTTCTGCTTGTCACAATTACCTCCTTCACTACAAAATGATGCCACCAGGCAGCAACAATAAATGAACAAAGCTGGGTCCCCCCAAATTGATAACCACAGATATGGTAAGGATGTGCAGTTCCACATACTTGTGGAAAGAGATGAATAATACTAGCATGCAGCAGTATTTACCGTTGCAGTGGAGGCATGCTTACACTTCACCATTCACATTAACCTGTCAATGCAAAGATTAATGACATTACGATGCTTACAATGCATTGTTTTAATTATGATGACTAGTCATGTTCTCAAATTGCTCTGTGGTCTTTTGGCCAATATCAAGTTATGTCCTCTAGTACAGAATTACAAATTCTAGTTACAAATGCTGTAAGTGGCCAGTTAAAAAACTGTTGATCTGTTTTTCACTAAAAAACAGATTAATATATTATCTCAGAAACCAACAGTGTTCTTTGAGCTTGCAGATATAGAGGGCAATTCATATGCTGCAGATCTCATTTTCAAGATCACGTATCAGTGGTTAGCAGAATTACCTCTCTTATCACAAGATGGCACCATGTGACAGCTAATCAGTCAAATATTTATGTTCGAGTAATAACAGGCATAATAATTTATTAGCACACCCAAGTATTCATTTTATATTTGCCCATTTGCTTGCAAGCTATGACACATTATCTCAAGGGACAATTTATAGCTATTTAAACAATGATACAGCATTTTTAGCTATTAGAAATGTTATGTCAAGACAACCATATGAAATATCAAAATTTATTTTTATGTAAATAGCAACACAGAATTTCGTAAAAAAGACAAAATTTTCAAAATTAGACTGTACATAAACTTGCTGAATAAAAACAATCCATCGTTAATTTAAAAAAAATTTTGAAGTTTTCTCATTTTTAAAAACTGTATTTACAATTTGTGCCAAATTTGTAAAATTGCAGCCAGGAAGATTTTAAAGAAAATATTCATGCAATTAATTGAGACTTTTGTAAAACCTAAATTGTACGTAGAAAGATATAATACATAACTTGTTCTGAGATATTCTTTACCCAGCAAATAAGGGGTTAATTAAAAAAAATCTGAGTTCTTAAGTTTTTCATTCCCAAATAGTTTTTTTTTTTTTTTTCTTTTAAAGATTTTAGTTCTAATTTAATTTAAAATAGGATGATTTTTCTTAAGAAGTCATTGGCATTTGTTTTGTAAGAATTTTTTTATTGGAAACTTAATCACTCTTATTATCTTTTTATAAAGATATGGGCATCTAAAATAAGAATATGTGTTTTGAAATTAATTGCTGTAAAATATTAGTAATATATATAATTGAATTTTATATGTGATAATATATTCACCTTTTCCCTTTAATCTAAGAAAAATATTATTACACAAAATCAGAGCAAGTTTAATTTGCAAAATAACAATTTTCAGTGCTATAAAAGGAAAACGTACATTGAATGAATATACAGTTAAAACTCTTAAGTCAATTAACAATATTGGTAAAATTTATCATAAAGTTTGTAAGGAGCTAATGCATCACTTGTCCATGCTCTTATTGTGTAAATGTTCAACATAGTAACTGTTATAACATGTAAATGTTTAACATAATGAGGGGAAAATGAATTTTCAGTTTTTATATTACTCAAACTTTTTTTTTTTTTTTAAAGTATATAAAATATTCTCAAAGTGTCCAGTTTGAGATTGAGGACTATTATTTTAGTTAGCATGTGAAATGTCCTCAAAGTCAAAGAAATTCTGAAAAACATATATTTGTCATTCTGCATTGTGCCAGCTTCAAAATTAAGCAATAAAAAACTCAAATAGTAATTAAAGCTGAATGCATATTAAAATCGTAAGCAGCATTTGACTTCAACATGAAAATCCATTATTTTGAGTTCATTTCTTTAGAAACATTTAAATACTTTCAAGAACATTTGTATTTCAGTTTTATAATGAGTAGAATAATCAATATTAAGCTCTGAAAGTAAAGTAAAAAGGTCTGCTGTAGGATCATAACGTTATCATCTATGTTTATATTTTGTCTGTTATAAATTGTGTAATAAATACTTTCATTCAGTAAACAGATGGTCTCTTGTTCTTTAATTTATTTTCTATCATAAAATTATTTTTTAATTTTTAATGCAGTATGTATTCTGAATGGATATCAGTTCCAGCAACTAGGAATGCAGAAGATAAAAGATGGAGTGTTCTGCATACTCTACCAGGAACTGCGGGCCGAGATGTAGTCATTGCTGTTATTAAACCACTAGCTAGTAATCTAGGTATTAGTACACCGTCATGTGATCCTAGTATACTAGTGTCAGATAAAGAAGTACACTGGTGTATGGAGGTAATTTTTTTTTTTTAAATTATTCCTTACAGAAAGTTGCTCAAAATTTAATAATAATGTCTTCTTTGTAGCCTCAGATTTCTAGTACACAATCAAATATGCTGAAGTGTTATGTGATGTAGTAAAACCGACAATTATTTTAAAGAATAAAAAATATTTTTACTTCAAAATATCGTAATATAATTATTGAAAATAATGCAGAGCTGAGGTAAGCAACTTCAAATTTGAGAAAATATTATTATCAAAATTTAATTATTAATATAATATCCATAATTTTTTATGGCTTCTGCTTATCTTTCAGGTAATTTTTCAAGTCTTTGTTTTGAAGAATTCTTTTGATATTGCAGTAGAGTATTCATTGATTTACCTTCATTTATTATCTTTTTTATCTTCCTGTTTACTATGAAAGTCCTTGCTGACAAGAAATGCTGCAATGATTTAAACTGATAAAAACTTTGAGAAGCAATAACTGAACTCTTAGGCAAATGAATAAGAGTTTCCCATTGTAAAGTCTATGTTGAATCTTTCTTACAGTACGTAATTTGCAATTAACCTATCGATGAATCATATCAGGTCTAATTCAGAAGTCAAACAACAAAAATCAGCGTTATATTTACCAAATTTTCACAGGACTAGTTTCGATGGTTTTACCGAACCACCATCTTCAGCTGCAAAACCGCAAATGAACCAGATAGGAAATAATGATTAGATAAGATAAGAAAGCCTGGACAAGAATAAGCAAGTTGCGCCATCTGTTGGTGAAACCAGAACTAAAACATAATTTCTTTAAAGGCCGAAGGCAAATTTGGATTGGAATTAGGATCGTTAACTAGAACAGAAAGATTTTTATGAATGTGAAATGCCTCTAGAAAATCCAGTTCTCCAATGGAAGATGTTTTTTGAATAATTTTGGCAGCAGAAAAACTGAAAGTGTGGTTTTCGGACCAACAATGTTGAGCAACAGAAGACTTCTGTGTTTCCTTTTTTCTAACATATGCCTCATATTCCTTGACGCGAAATTTTAAGGCTCTCTTAGTTTGGCCAATGTAAATTAAACCACACTGGCAAGGAATCCTATAAATACCCCAGGAATTCATATCCGGAATGGGGTCCTTGAGTATGGAACTCGGAATTTTATTGATGGGAGAATAAACAACCCGAAAGTTAAATTTCTGCAAAATATGTGCAACTTTATAGCTAATTGATGGAAAGAAGGGAATGACAATAGAATTTTTATAATCTCCTAAAACAAGAGTGTGCCTTTTAGTGTGTTGAGATGAGAATTTTTTAACTGCTTGATTAATAATGTTGGGTGGAAAGCCTCTGTCAATAGCTATTGCTTTTAAATAATTTAGTTCTTCATCGAAGGCTAGTTTGGAGGAGCAGACTTGAAGAGCACGGAAAACATAGGAATAGAATGAAGCTAACATTTGTTTAGTCGGATGACATGATTTAAAGTGTGGTGGAAGGCAAACCGATGAAGGTTTACGGTAAACCGTAGTACTGAAGTTGGATGTGTTACGTGTAACCAAAATGTCGAGAAACGGAAGAGAATTGCAAGTCTCAAGTTCAAAAGTGAACTGAATAGCAGGATCAATAGAATTCATTGTTGAAAGAACTTTATTTAAATCATCTTTATTACCTTCAAACAGAGTAAAAGTATCGTCTACGTAGCGGAACCATGCCGGGAAGTTTAAAGTTTCAAACAATTTTGATTCATAATAATGCATGTAGATATCAGCCAGGATGGGACTGAGGGGGCTTCCCATGGCTAATCCGTCAGTTTGCTTGTAATATTTATTTTGGAAAACAAAATGTGTTTGTTTCAAACAGAGTTGAGTGAGAGAAATTAGCTCATCAATTTCGATGCAAGAGAAATGAAATTCGCGAAGTCTGGTTTCTAGACATCTTAATGCACCCTCCACTGGGACATTGGTGAATAATGATTTTACATCAAAAGAAACCATGAGTAAATTACTAGGAGAAATGTTTTTAACTTTTTTTACAAACTCTATTGAATTTTTTATGGTGTAAATGTTATTGTCTAATAGAGTTGGAAATCTAGAAACTAAATATTTAGCTAATGGATACGAAGCAGTACATAAATTTGATACAGTAGGGCGGAAAGGAATACCACTTTTATGAATTTTGGGAAGAGCATATAATCTGGCACAATTCGCAACAGATGGGATAAGTGAATGTTTTAAGTTGCCTGAAATGATTTGCGAAGATTTGATCGCAGTTTTTATTTTTGACAAGTCCGAAGGTGAAGGATCTTTAGGGATCGGATTATATGGTCCTTCGTTTAAGAGTTTAGTGACACCATCGATGTAAGTGTTCCTATCCATGATGACTATCTGGCCACCTTTGTCGGCCTTTGAAATAATAATATCTGGGTTAGAATGAATTTCACGCAATGTAGCTCTTTCTCTCGCAGTTAGATTTGGTTTCAAAGGTTTATTATTGAATTTCGCATTATGAGCGATAAGATGCCTAATCATTTCTTTCTGTGAATCTGAAACTTTACTGAACTTGAAAGCTTTTTCGATAGGAGCCAAAATCTTTGAATCGAGGGTTTACAGGTTTGTGAGAAGTTAAAATTATATTTTAGAATACTCTCTTGTTCTTCTGAAAGACTAACATTAGAAATATTAACTATTGGCTTGATGTTTACAATGGGAAGATTATTTGAACTACTTGAACTGGAAGATTGTAAAAGAAGTTTTTCGAATTTAACTGCAAGGGTGTTTTTATGACGGTTAACTGCATTCTCCGTTCTAGATCAAGACTTTTGTTCAAGGGCAGTGAATTTTGGATATGATTTAGCGAGTTCCAGATGAAGCTTATAGAGTTCACGTTCAATTTTGGACAATTGTTGACATGTATCCCTTATGACGGACCGAAGTAAGGCAAGCTTGCAATTTAACAGAATTCTTGAAACGCGACTCGAAGGTTTTTGATTAGATTTGATTTGAATAAAATTTGGGATCAATTTTTTACATTTACATTTAAGTAAAAAGTCAAGATGATTCAGGAATTTTTGCCGTTTCAGGCGTAATTTAGTGAAACGATTAACGGATGAAGGCATGATAAACAATACAGAAAATCAAACCAAATTAACTAAACAATAATAAAGCACACACAAAACAGCAGAAAAATCCCTCACTGAAATTAATAGAAAACAAAACGTAAGCAAAATTCGTGAAATCAGACAAGCAAAGCACAATATCCAAATATACAAAATATAAACATAACTTGAAAATTGCAAAAAGTACTTACCGAAACTCATGCAATCACAAAATGGCGGCCACACCACGTGCAAAAAAGAAAGCAAAAAATAAGCCTGTTTGGGGCTTCTATAATTAAGACACAATAACATGCCGAATAAATACTTATTCAGAAGTCAAACAACAAAAATCAGCGTTATATTTACCAAATTTTCACAGGACTAGTTTCGATGGTTTTACCGAACCACCATCTTCAGCTGCAAAATCGCAAATGAACCAGATAGGAAATAATGATTAGATAAGATAAGAAAGCCTGGACCAGAATAAGCAAGTGGCGCCATCTATTGGTGAAACTAGAACTAAAACATAATTTCTTTAAAGGCCGAAGGCAAATTTGGATTGGAATTAGGATCGTTAACTAGAACAGAAAGATTTTTATGAATGTGAAATGCCTCTAGAAAATTAAGTTCTCCAATGGAAGATGTTTTTTGAATAATTTTGGCAGCAGAAAAACTGAAAGTGTGGTTTTCGGACCAACAATGTTGAGCAACAGAAGACTTCTGTGTTTCCTTTTTTCTAACATATGCCTCATGTTCCTTGACGCGAAATTTGCCAAATTTGCCTTCGGCCTTTAAAGAAATTATGTTTTAGTTCTAGATTTTCAACTCTATTAGACAATAACATTTACACCATAAAAAATTCAATAGAGTTTGTAAAAAAAGTTAAAAACATTTCTCCTAGTAATTTACTCATGGTTTCTTTTGATGTAAAATCATTATTCACCAATGTCCCAGTGGAGGGTGCATTAAGATGTCTAGAAACCAGACTTCGCGAATTTCATTTCTCTTGCATCGAAATTGATGAGCTAATTTCTCTCACTCAACTCTGTTTGAAACAAACACATTTTGTTTTCCAAAATAAATATTACAAGCAAACTGAGGGATTAGCCATGGGAAGCCCCCTCAGTCCCATCCTGGCTGATATCTACATGCATTATTATG
The DNA here is from genome assembly GCF_044657685.1 of Stegodyphus dumicola. Lineage (NCBI taxonomy): Eukaryota > Metazoa > Arthropoda > Arachnida > Araneae > Eresidae > Stegodyphus > Stegodyphus dumicola. The sequence continues at coordinate 218,576,553 of NC_140771.1, forward strand.
AATCAAAATTGTTTGAAACTTTAAACTTCCCGGCATGGTTCCGCTACGTAGACGATACTTTTACTCTGTTTGAAGGTAATAAAGATGATTTAAATAAAGTTCTTTCAACAATGAATTCTATTGATCCTGCTATTCAGTTCACTTTTGAACTTGAGACTTGCAATTCTCTTCCGTTTCTCGACATTCTGGTCACACGTAACACATCCAACTTCAGTACTACGGTTTACCGTAAACCTTCATTGGTTTGCCTTCCACCACACTTTAAATCATGTCATCCGACTAAACAAAAGTTAGCTTCATTTTATTCCTATGTTTTCCGTGCTCTTCAAGTTTGCTCCTCCAAACTAGCCCTTGATGAAGAACTAAATTATTTAAAAGCAATAGCTGTTGACAGAGGCTTTCCACCCAACATTATTAATCAAGCAGTTAAAAAATTCTCATCTCAACACACTAAAAGGCACACTCTTGTTTTAGGAGATTATAAAAATTCTATTGTCATTCCCTTCTTTCCATCAATTAGCTATAAAGTTGCACATATTTTGCAGAAATTTAACTTTCGGGTTGTTTATTCTCCCATCAATAAAATTCCGAGTTCCATACTCAAGGACCCCATTCCGGATATGAATTCCTGGGGTATTTATAGGATTCCTTGCCAGTGTGGTTTAATTTACATTGGCCAAACTAAGAGAGCCTTAAAATTTCGCGTCAAGGAACATGAGGCATATGTTAGAAAAAAGGAAACACAGAAGTCTTCTGTTGCTCAACATTGTTGGTCCGAAAACCACACTTTCAGTTTTTCTGCTGCCAAAATTATTCAAAAAACATCTTCCATTGGAGAACTGGATTTTCTAGAGGCATTTCACATTCATAAAAATCTTTCTGTTCTAGTTAACGATCCTAATTCCAATCCAAATTTGCCTTCGGCCTTTAAAGAAATTATGTTTTAGTTCTGGTTTCACCAACAGATGGCGCCACTTGCTTATTCTGGTCCAGGCTTTCTTATCTTATCTAATCATTATTTCCTATCTGGTTAATTTGCAATTTTGCAGCTGAAGATGGTGGTTCGGTAAAACCATCGAAACTAGTCCTGTGAAAATTTGGTAAATATAACGCTGATTTTTGTTGTTTGACTTCTGAATTAGTATTTATTCGGCGTGTTATTGTGTCTTAATCATATCAGGTCTGTTGATTAATGCAAGTCTCTTGATTGGTAAAGATCATTTCAAACTGTCTAAGATGGCAGTATACATCTACATTAAGGTTTGGTTATTTTCTAACAGTCAGTATTAACTACGTCTTCTATATCTCATTGTATTCAGAACAAAACCTGCCTTGGATGCAGGTGTGGCATTCCTGTGGCACATGGTTTCTCTTTTATGCTCATCTGCTGTCTTTCTTCAAGTAGTTCACTTTTTTTAATCAAGTAGCATTAAAGAAGCTGTTTTTCAGTTCCATCCTCAAACACTTTAAAGGCTAAAAATTATTTTTTTGTAAACAGAGAAATGTGAATCAATACTCGTTGTTGATGGTTTTCATCCAGAAGCTCATGAGAAACATGGTACTGTCTCATTATCTGCCCAACCCTTAAGCAAAGTCACCAAGTACTGGTGACTAATTTTTTGCTAACCTCAGATGTGAAAAAGCCATTTTAAAAAATGACAACACTCTGAAAGTTGCATAAAACAGTAGCAAACTAATAAAATTAAAAATGCAAGAAACATGCATAATGATACACTGAAAATTACACAAGAGAAGCATCCATAATGAAACACTGAAAATTGTATAAAACAGCAACAAATTAACTAAATTAAAAGTGCAAGAAACATCTATAATAAAATTTTTACCTTTTTTCCCCACTTTTCTTTCTTGTATGCATCCACTTGTTTTAACTTAAAAAAAAGTCCCAATAATTCTGCAAATTTGGAAAATGCTGTTATCACAATCACCTAACAGCAAACGATAAACTACTTTCCTGCTCTTTTCCTATGTACACATTGATTTGTTTTACTTAAACATAAGATAATTTCACAAATTCAGAAAAAGCTATTATCACAGTTATCTACAAACAGTTGACAAGCAGCAGCTGCAAAGGTGATTGTCAAATGTCAAAAGCCGAATTCAGTGCTGGTGTAATGCACACAATCATTTGTGAGTTGCCAGTTAAATGCCTTTTTTGTAAAATTCTGGGTTGCTTATTTTGGCAACACAGAATATGGCCCAGTGATTCTTCTCAAAGTTGGATGGTTAATCTGAGTGTAACAAAAACACAAACACCAGCATGAGAAAGCTTTCCTGTTTATTTATTGTGATCTGTGACTTCATGGTCCATAGTGAATCTTCTTCATTATTTTTTAACTAGTGATGCATGAATTTGTCTCATCAGTGTCTTCAGTTCACAATTTTCTACATCTCTTGTTTTTAACTATTAGGCTTGATGTAAAGATTAAAATTCTCATATAACAACCTTATTGTCTGGCATGGACAAGTATACTTATCTGTACACTGGAATACTTTTTTTATTTTTGACAGTGTATGATATCACCTGTACTGTAATGTTAATGAAATGATAGTTGAAGGAAGTTTGGAAAGGGCAGAGTATCAAAATTAAAGTGATCTGTAAAACTTTAATTGCAGAATCTCTTTAGTATTCGTGTACAGCAGGGATGTCAAACTCATAGGTACACTTGGGCCAAACAAACAAGGTTTAACTTTAGGTGGGCCGGGGGAAAAAAAAAAAAAAAAATCAATATCCATAGAAATGTAGATTTATTTTGAATAATGCAATAATAAACATATATATATCTTTATATAGAAAAGAACAAGAAAAATTTAATGTTTACACCCTGATACTTGACATCTCTTCTCTGCTATTATCTTTCCTATTTCGGGAGAAATTTTGTTTGCAGTGATAACTTTCAACATTGACCCAAGGTGAGCATTATTAATACGGTTTCTAATAGGAGACTTATTACCTTTCATGACTGAAAATAACTGCTTGCACCGATAAGTGCTACCAAACATGGAAATAATTTCATATGTGAATTTTCGAGTATTTTCAAACCTGGCTGGTAAATATTTGTAAAATTCAGGCACGCCCACTTCAATGAATTTTGCTTTCAAATTTGAGTTGCATTGAATATCGATCACCTCCATTTGCATATGGCTGGGTACTGAGTCAATACTTATTGAGAAAATCGAAGAAAACAAAAAAAAATTTGTCTTTGAGGGAACTAAAATCATTAAACCTCGTTTCAAATTCAGTTGTTAAATTTGCAATTTTTTCTGCGTTTTTTTGATACGAACAAGTATCATCTAAACTTGATTTGTTCATACTGCACGTCGGGAAGTGCGTCAAATCTTCATTTTTAAGTTGTTTTTCCCAAAGAACTAGTTGACATTTGAATGCTTTAATTATGTCAAACATGTTCGTAATGATATGATCTTTTCCTTGTAACGATAAATTTAAATCGGTTAAGTGTTTGGTTTTATCAACCAAGAAAGATAAATCTTGTATCCATATTGGATTGTAAAACAAACTTACGTCTTGATTTTTCGTTTTTAAAAACTGACATATTTCTTCTTTCAAATCCCAGAATTTTTTGAGAATCTTGGAGCAAGATAACCAACGTACCTCGGTATAGTAGGACAAACCCGAATATTCACTATCTAACTCACTTAAGAAAGCAGTGAATTGACGCTGATTTAAACCTCGAGATCTAATAAAATTTATAACTTTTTTTTATATATGACAAAACATTCTCCATATTTATTACTTTCGTGCATAGAACTTCTTGATGTATAATACAATGCATATGATGAATGTTTGAACTGTGATTTTCACTAAGTTTTTTCTTAGTAATGCTATGAAGCCCTTGTTTTTCCCGGTCATTGATGGAGTGCCATCTGTAGCTACACAATTTAATTTTGCTAAAGGTAAATTGTATTTCTGCAGAAGTCCAAAAACACAAGTAAATATATCTTCTCCTGTGGTAGTACCAGGCATCAGTATTAGTTCCAGTAATTCCTCAAAAATGTTAAAATTCTTGTCACAAGAACGAAGAAACACTACTAATTGAGCTTTGCCACTAATGTCCGTGCTCTCGTCACAGGCAATGGAGAAACTTTCGAAACTAGATGATTTTGCTTTGATCTGATCACTTAAATTCGTGGCTAAATCAGTAACTCTTTCCGCAACTGTATTTCGAGACAATGAAATTGATTGAAAAGCCTTCACATTTCCAGGACAAACAATTTCTCCAGCTTTCATTAGGCATTCCTTGATGAAATCACCGTCAGTAAAAGGCTTTGAATGTTTAGCTATCAACTCGGAGAAGATGTAGCTTGCATGTACCGCCGCTTCACTTTCTTGCAATACTTTACTAAACATGGACTGTTGCTTTTTCACTCCTAACTTGAGCTCTTTCAACTTTTCTTCTCTCATTAATCCTTCGTAATTGTTATATTTCGATTTGTGTTGTTCGTAATGGCGTTTAATATTATATAACTTTGGTACATTAATAGTATTATTACATATCAAGCAGATTATTTTATCTTTTATTTCACAGCAAAAATATTCTAATTCCCATTTTACTTGGAATATTCTATGTTCGTCAGCAATTTTTTGTTTAATTTTACTACCACTTGGTTTTGATATAGACATACTGAATACAAAGGGCTGGAATAAACACGGTTAACGTTAAAAAGTTAACAAAAATGTATTCTTTCCACAAGAGATAAATCAAAATGCTGAAATATTTCTTCAAAAATATTCTAACAGTATCACAAAATGTCAAACGTTTAGCAAAAATCAATTCAAAACAGAGAAACTAATTCTATCTCACAGCGAAATCGCTACAAATCAATCACAGCATTAAGTAAACAAACAGTTCGCTAGAACTACAGCTACTACTGAGATGAGTTTTTTGTTCTCGGCTTTTATAAGCTTTATAATTAATTTCTCGAATATACTGGAAACATCTATAAATATCTGGATTTTTCGGATCGCAACAGCAATTACGAGATATTTATTTATTAGGTATATATTAGGTAAATGCACGCACTGTTCTATTTTTAATCTTCCAACACAGCTGTCTTTTCAAAAATCATCTGTGTTGCTAAGGAAACATGAATCAAATCTAATTACAATTCAAAATAAAAAAAAAAAAACTAAATAAATAAACAACTATGAAATCCGTAACAATATGAATTAAGTAATAATTAATAATAAAGCAAAGTGCATGCACATGCATGCATCAATATATCGTACACAACTATGATTGGAAAACTGAGACCATGAGTTCGGCCACATTCGGCTATCGGGGGATGCGTACAAGTTCTGAGTGCACGTGTCCCCCAAAAGCCGAAGGTAGCTGAACGCAAGCTACTCACACGCATTTGTAATTTAAGTAGTGTGTGTGTCAGCTCACTGTGAGTAATCTAACAACACTGAATAAATTATCGTTAATTACTTAGCAGTAAACATTTCATTTTTTTCTTCGTCTATATGTTATTTTATTATTATATATTATTATTTGCCGACATATTGGCCGGGCCACAAAAATATTCGTTGTGGGCCGCGAGTTTGACATCCCTGGTATACAGGATGGCTTATAAAATTTTGGGACTAGCTTTGTTGACAAGAAATTATTTTTATCTATGTGCTTAGGCTGTTATGTTCAAAGATACTGTCAAAGTCACTATCACTTTTGCACAGCGATAGAGTGTTCCTGACCTTCTTGCCACTTCTGAAATGTACCCTGGAAGTTCACTTCTTGAAACATAGTAAGTACCTTCTGCATTTCATGCTAGAACTCCATAATGTTGCCAAAATGATGCCCTTGGATTTTCAATGAGAAGAGATTGAAATCCAAAGGAGCCAAATTTGGAGGTAATAGCTCATGTGCAAGTGAGGTCATGCTGTGTCTTGCCAGAATCTCGTGTGAAGAGCGAATGGTTATAGGATTCATTGACGTGGACATTTGCTGATGCTGATCTTGTTGAAGGTCTTCTTGAACTTCACTGTCATCTTCCAGTGATATTCTACTCTTGATGTCACTTGTATGCTATGAAGAACATCTTACTTACATAAATACATATGGTGGTACATCATAAACTAGCATAAATACATATGATATAACTAAACTTACATTCATGGATATGGTGGTACATCATAACCATACATGGTGGCGTCATCATAAACTTGCTGCATCATTTGAAATGTCTTGGTGGCAGATTTGCCAAGTTTCACACAAAATTTAACATTTGCTGTTTGTTCATGTTGGAATCGCAAAAGAGGTAATGCATGGGATCACAAGCACAAATTGCTTGGCTATCCGTACTCAATGTTTCTTAGAACACTGACTTATAAAGATCTGTTTTCCCTGTGACATGTTTTGTCATTTGTTAGCATGTTACAGACCAGTCTCAAAATATTTTCTTACCAGCTCACATGCACCTGAATTTTGGCGAGTGAAATTCTTCCTTACTTTTCATTCAACATAATAACTATTTTATGTTTTACATAAAAGTAAGTTGTTTTCTCTTTTTTCTTTTCCTTCCCTTTTTTAAGTAATTTAAATCTTTCTCTATTTTATTTTTGGTGCTATTTTAGTAAAAAAAAAAAAAAAAAAGCTTTTAAAGAACAGCTTTGATTTGCAGTTTGAAATTAAAAATTTGCTTAACAATATGAAAAAATATTTTATAATGATTTACTGATGGTTAATTAATTGGATTCGGAATATGTTGAGAAGAATGGAAATTTCTAAAATAATTTTTAGGTAGAAGTAATTTCTTTCTTTATTTTAGTATTGATTATAAATGAAAATTTATAATAAATAATAAAGTAAAAACATTTGGTACAATGATTGATCATTATGGACATAAAATTTAATGATGACTTTGATTTCATCAGAACACAATGAAATCATAGTAATCTACTTTTTACCATTTTTTGCATCTGCTAGCACAAGCTGTAGATGTTATATTAGTTTTAGTATTACATTTAGTTCAGTTCAATCATAACCTGCCGATCAGGTTACTGGTGCAGTCAACATGATTTCTGAGAAATATAATTGTGATGTACAAGGTTCACTTCAAGTGTTGTGTTAAAGTTCAATTATCTGGCTTTCTAGACTAGCTGAAAAAAATAAATCTTTTCATTACTATTAAAATAGTAGTTATATTAGTTTTAGTATTACATTTAGTTCAGTTCAATCATAACCTGCCGATCAGGTTACTGGTGCAGTCAACATGATTTCTGAGAAATATAATTGTGATGTACAAGGTTCACTTCAAGTGTTGTGTTAAAGTTCAATTATCTGGCTTGCTAGACTAGCTGAAAAAAATAAATCTTTTCATTACTACTAAAATAGTAGTTAATTAAAGATCATGATGTGTGGCTTCCTACATTTCTTAATGCCTATTCATTAAGATATCTTTCCTTTTACCCTTTCATGCTTTTAATGCTTCTGTATGTTTTAATGTTTCTGTATGTATGTTTTCTGTATGTTCTGTATGTGTTAATGTTTCATTGTATATTAAAAAAAAAAAAGTCTTTTATTTCTAAAATTAAATTATTTATCAAAGCGAAATTTAATGTGGAACTAATTTACCAATTTAAAGATTGTCTTTTAAAAATTTAAAGATATAAATTTTTATGAAACAGGTGCTAAATAATTTTCTAGTTTTAACTGGAAAATTATTTAATTATTATCAGTGAATATTGAATGAGGAAATGCAAATTCTAAATCATCAAAAGTCTTTTCCTATTTAATACAAAGATTAACATCTGTGCTTGAATATACATAAATGCATTTGTGTAACATTCTTTTGCAAAACACTATTTCCTACCATTAATTTTTTTATTAATAATATAATTTGCAGTGCATATTAAGTGATACTATTTGTATATGAAGTGGTGCTGGCAGTTTTAGTTTGTGATAAGAAAATTTTGGCAATGATTTAAATACTAGCTCCTGCTTACGATTTGCATACCAAGGATTTTTGTTCTCCATCTATTTTGGTAGTGCAAGGTTTCTTAAAGGTTGAAGGATTCTCCTGTATCTAGAAACTTGTGCCAAAGTCTGCAGTCTTACTAAACTGATATATCTAATAATCACTTAGTTTGAAACAAATCACAAAGTCATGAGAAGGTTAAAATAACTTCCTTTTATTTAATTCTTAAAAAAAAATAGAAAGGTACAGCTTGTTCAACAGATGAACCTCTGTGACTTGTTAGTATTTAAATTAAAACAAAAGAAAGTTAAATGTAGATAATGGAGTCTGAGATTACACATAAAATAGACTACTTAAGCTGGTTCAGAGAGTTTATGATACATATTTTAAAATGCCAACTAGCAAGATGCTAAAGCCAGAATATTATTTAGGCAGAACTGGTGATAGCAAGTAGCAGCAAAATATAGCTGTGAGAAGCTGTAATGTAAAAATTCAAAATCATCAGCTTAAATACACAAAATAATTCATTTACATTCTGGTGTAAAGGAGGTATTCTATGTAAAAGGAGAAGTTACATTAAAGATTTAAATCATAATAATTGGTTAATTAACATAAATTACCTTATACTATTCCTCCTTAGAATGGATACAGACAAAGGTTTTAATGACCTTGCATAAAATTCTAAAATCTAAGAACATGAGCTAGCCCTTACAAACACCCAGTTAAGTTCTTAAATTTAAATTTACGTTCTACAAAACTTCATGTAACATTTTTGTATTTGATCCATCAAAGTTCCACACTATTTCCTACCATTAATTTTTTTATTAATAATATAATTTGCAGTGCATATTAAGTGATACTATTTGTATATAAATATATAAAGTGGTGCTGGCAGTTTTAGTTTGTGCTAAGAAAATTTTGACAATTATTTAAATACTAGCTGCTGCTTATAATTTGCATACCAAGGATTTTTGTTCTCCATCTATTTTGGTAGTGCAAGGTTCTTAAAGGTTGAAGGATTCTCCTGTATATCCTGTGTCTCACATATCATATCTCCTTTCAGGAACCTGAAAGAAAAAGGTTTAGTTATAGACATATTTAAGCTATAGATTATTGAGGTTGAAGAATAATGTTTTACAATTTGCATTTTTTTCTCTAAACTCTTTTGTTTTCCACACCTCTTTCCAACATTGTGTTGCATGAACAAGTTTGTAAATGTGCAATATTTCAACCTACTTAACTGAATTCCTACATAGCATTAGGCACAACAGACCTCAATGACACCCTATTTCAAAATCTATACCTAGTGTTCAATACTTAAATTATCATTTAAATTTAGAAATCCAGTCAATACTTGTAGACTTAAACTTCATTTAAATCTAGAAATATTGACTGGAGAACCTAACTTTAAATTAAGTCATTAACGATGTGCTAATTTTTAGTTTTCATCTATAATACACATTAACAAGAACATATTTTCCTTTTATGATAACATATATATTCATGCATTCAAGATATTAAATATAAATCTACATATTACAGTTCAAAAGATTACTTTACTTAGTTTTAACTTGTAGGGTTCCTCACTGTTTGTGTCTCGAGGAACCTAGTGAATTGTGTAGTGACTTAATTTTTGAGTTAAAACAGCTAAAACGTAGACTCAGGAAGGGTTAAAATACCTTTTTATTCACTCAAATAAGAATAACAGTCGGCCCCTTCTCGGGCTTACAGGAAGCCTCTACTTGGACTTTAACTCAGAATAAAAAATAAGAAACTAAACTATAACTAACTAATGGAGACTTAGCTGAAGCTTAGCCCCTTAATTTAAACTACCCGTCGAATATCAAATGGCATGTAAAATACGGCCGAGCGTAACAGCTTCAAGTGTGACTTAGCCTGAAGGCAAACACGTGCTACTAAGGATTCCTAGCACTCTTTTACGAAATAAGTCGAACCTTCCTTAAATACTTCTTTGAACTAATTTGCATTCAACGTGATTCTAAAATCTCATTCTGGTAGGGGGTTGTAAGTGGAAACAAGAATTGATAGGAAATGTTTTCCAAATTCAAATAACTGTTATAAAATTAAAGTATACCTTACAAACTTTTCATAGCAATCTACTTGATTTGTCTTTTGTGCCAAAATTTATGTTCATTACAATCTTTTGGACTAGTGTGACATAACCATTTTAAACACAGAAACTGAACATTTTAAAAAACAGATGAATACATTAACAGGAAACCTTTTGTGCTGTATTAAATTTAGATAGCCTTGCTTGAGGTAAAAATAAAAGTATATTAGGAACTCTGTGCACATACATAAAATAAACTCAAGGTGAATTTTCACTTTTTTACTTTTCTAGATTTGTCTCCAGGTGAGATAAGCCATAATTCTGTTGACTCTAATATAGCAGTCATCATCTAAGGCTGATTAGCATCTGGTCTTTTCTGCATCTGGACTTGGTCCTTTATTCTCATCAGCTTCCTTAGCCCTTCAGATTATTCAGATGGAGCCAGTTGCTGTCATGACATATTTCCTTCCTGTACATGGTCTACCACTCATCTGTGCGTTTCCTTCCTGTTTCTTTTGACTTTCTGTCATGTTGGTTCCTCTTCCGGTGGTCATTTATATCTTAGATTTTGCCTTTACCGACCCATCATTTTCCCATCAGTGCAAGTTCCTTGTTGATCTTGTTCACTGGGACTCTTTCCTTTTTGCGATTGTTTGTTACTTGGTTGGTGTGGACATCTTAGGGATTTTTTAACTTTTCCTTGAACCTTTGACATATTTCTTGTTCTTTTCTTTTTCTTCAACCTTTATCCTCGGTAGCATTTCTTTTTGAAGTATCATCCAACCTGGACCTTTATTTTCCTTTTTCATTCTGGAATCTTTTCCTTTGTGATATGGAGGCTGTTGCTGGGTCAGTTGAATCTCTTGATAACATAATCACCTGTGATGTATATATTCTTTTTCATCTGATCTACATTCACTCATTTGAATTCCCCATTATTTTCTCCTACTTTATTCTCTTGATTAAAAGGGGCCTTCAAACTTATTACAAAATTTCTCCACCTTTCCTTCTGGTGCAAAAGAAAGAGAATGCTTTATATTCAAACCCTTATCTCCCACCTTAAAATCGATATCATGCTTCTTTTTTCATAGCAAAATTTTGGTTTTTGCATGGAGCATATCCAAGGTACCTATTGCCTCAACCACTAATTTCTGAATGTCTGCCAACTTAAATTCTTCTTATTTTTTTTTCAACAAAAAGCTGTTTATCAAGGAGTGTAATCAACTTCTTACCAAAGAATAATTTCAAAAAGAAAAGAAAGTTTTGTGCATTCTACCATGTATTGAGAATCTTAGTGCATAGGCTAATTCATCAATACATCTATCCCAGCATTGGTTGTTATTCTTACATAGCTCTCGATAATTTGAACTCTATTTCTTTTCAATGACTCTGCAATATTTGACTGCAGTTGATAAAGAGCCATATTAAAATGTTTTGTGTCAAGACCTGAGCAGATTTTCTCAAAAGTTTGACTTGCAGATTGCTTACCATTACTTGAGATTATTTTTATTGGAGCCTTTTCGAAATGATATGTATAATACAGAGCAAGAACAGGGTCGGCTCAGTAGGTTACAGCTCAGTAGTTATCTTGAATGGCAATACATGAAGCAACATGTTTAGGTATAGAGTCAATGAGACTGATAACAGAATCAATGAGATAGATCGTGTTCCAAGGAATGGCTCTCCATTCCCTGTCAACCATTTGCCACAGTTTGTCTTCTGAATGCAATAATGGCAGGGTCTGCAAATGGTGTCCAATCACATCCCAAAAGTGTTGGACTGGTGAGAGATCAGGAGAGAATGGTAACACCTTGAAGAGCATGTTGGATGATGCAAGCAATGTGTGGTGGGCGCTGATAAAAGACATCGAGCACTCCTTGAAGGTAGGGAAGTGTCACCAACAGCAGCACATCATCCAGTATCATTGGGCAGTCATAGTGCCCTGAATCGTAACCTTCGAGAAACAAGGCCGTCCAGTTCTCTCGTGATGTCACGATGAGGAGTGCAAGGAAATCTCTCTCCTGCATTCAAAGCGAGTGAACCTACATCATGCTAATTTATCAGAGAAGCTAATTTTATGTTATTCTGATGTAAATAGGAGATTATTAAATAAATGATACTATCTTAACATTTAATTATATATCATGCTTTTAGACTTCAGATATCTGAACTTATTTTTCTTATTACTTGATAAAAATTTTCACTTGGATCCTCAATAATTATTTATATTAGTCTCATTTTATTTTCTATAGATTGGATAAACTTTCCAACACTTCATAACGTGAAAATGTTAAGCTTTCGAACTGCAAACGAAACTTGCACATTATTTTTCGTTCATATGTAAACATGAAAAATATGAATAAAAAGAGCATTTTGCCAGAAACAACTTTTTCTTACAGACTTTTTAAAATAATATTTAATTTTCTTCAGTATGGCGATAAAATGAAAGAACTAGCATTTTTGGTTATTACATTTATTTTTTAAACAAATTTTAATGTAGATCTTTTATAATAAACTAAATATTAAAAAGGAATATTTCATCATTTATTTATCGATATAAATACATTAAAATTTATTTTTAATGATAATTTTTAATGTCAACATTGTTTTAAACTGTCCAATGGTGTTATTGTTATTATTAAAATAATTATGAAACTTGCAGTGATCCAGATTCTTACAGAATAAAAACCAAAGATCTATTTTTAATCTGTCACAGAAAATCATTTTACTTTAATTTTGCTGACTGTCTTTATCAAACACTTTTTTAATTGCGATATGAATTCTTACTATTCTATATTATTCTTTACCGAAATCTTGATATGTCCACGTTAGAGTTTATGATCATAATAGTTAATTTCGTAGCTCTCTAGATCAAAAGTTGTGCCTGTAACTATGTGTGAGTTTTGATTTTTTGGATCACTTATGTGTATCCTTAAGCAATTGTGAAGGGGAAAAAATAATAATTCTCTGAAAATTTAATAGACAACATTTTGAAAGGAACACACTGCAGAATTATGTTTTAAATTTTAAAATATGCAAGGTAGTTAGCCTAGGTTCCCACATCTCGTTACCGAAGCGCGCGTGGTAGAGCCTATATTTTATCAGGAAAGTGCAATGATAATATAGGATACCGGACGTCCCTTGCAAAAGCACTTCATTCTAACAATAACCTTTGACCGAACGCTGCCCTCAAACCCAAAGAAAGGTGAACTCTCTGTACTGACGTCATGCGCTCTATGTCACTGAGCTGTAAGGCCTTGTTCTCGAAGGCCACGCCTGAATACGAATTAGAGGTGACCTGGAATGATAGGCAATTGTGCCCCAAACCATAATGCTGCTTTGCCACGCAGTGGGGCTTTTCACAATTGCTGCTGGTTCAGACCTATCTCCACATCGATGCCATACTTGTACGTGATGACTATCATTAGAGAAACAGAAGCCTGACTCATCTGAGAATACCACCCTGTGCCATTCCATCATCCACATCGCTCGAGCATGGCACTATTGGAGATGTTGGCATCTATGAATGTAGGGTCAATGACAACCCTTCTTAATGAATGCCACGAGTGCAGGCCAGTAGCCACCAATTGACAGCAAATAGTTCTGGTCGATATGAGAACATCCAGGGCAACTTGAATATGCTGCAGAATGGATGTAGAAGTGGCTTGTGCAGAATGGAGGCAACAAGTGCAGGCCACTAGCCACTATGTTTTGCCATGTTAGGTGATGGATAATTTTTGATAGCTATGATTTTTTAATATTCAGTTTCTGATCCTTGCTGAGATATCTTATAACTCAGGTATCAATGTTTCTTTGGCAGTGAACTTATATTTTGCCACATTCACTTTTAAACCTGCATCCTTTAAAAGTGAAAATCTTGGTGCAAATCCTAAATGTGGTCATCAGTTGGGTTGCTTGTGACCATTATGTACATGAATGTTGATTTATTGAGTAGGGCCTTATAAGATTATTATTAAGATTATGTCCATAGCCTTTTGAAATATAGCAAAAGCCCCACATAGAATAAATGGTATTGTAAGGAAGGTGTAAACATCTGAGTTGGTAAAAAATGCAGTTTTTGGCATATCTCCAGCTTCACACATATTTGAAAATATCCAGACATGAGATCTAGCATGGTCTTTGTAGATTTAATTTTGCATATTTTTTTCTCAGTTAGTGGTAAGGAGTAAACTAGATATTTTATTATACTGTTTTAGTATAGGAGTATATATAGTATAGGAGCTTATGGAGATTATATATATATATATATATATATATATATATTTTTTTTTTTTTTTTTGCATGTCTACATTATGGCTTCCTGTGATTGGCCTCTTTATTGTAGCAGACGGTGGTATCATCAAACTAATGTGAAAATTTTCTGACCAGTCGCTCCACCTTTATTTTTTCTTCCAAATGCAGTTCTTTGGGGTACAAAACTTGCAGCTCTACTTTTTCTCAGTCAGCTTGTTCATATCCAACTGGATGGTATCCTCCTGAAAATTAATTTGTGCCTGTGCAGAATTTAAGAAATCCAACCCCAATATTATATTTGCCTATAAGTTTTTTCACAAGAAAAAACCAGTTTCTGCTGGTTATTTTTAACTTGTACATTAAAAAGCATGCTTCCTGTGCGTGCATTCACAATGTTTTCCCTGTGCTTTTATCACCTTAATTCTCACCAAATCAGATAGTCTATATTTTCTAAAGTTTTTTGTAAAAATTTTTTTCTTCCCAAATTTTTTTTTTATTCCTATGTCCAATAAAGCATATGCAGGAATGCCATATAAAGCAATTTGAATAACTAGGAGTGACAAATTTTTAATTAGTGCTGTTTTATTTGGATGTGAGATGCTTTTTCTTTCATCCGGAGGGAATAACCTCTCTTACCCCATAGTATTCTTATCTAATTTAAAGGCTTCTGCTTATTATCCACCACTTTTCTGTGTTGAAATTTATCTTGTACTGTCAAATTTACTTTTTCTTCTGTCTACAGGCTTCCAAAAATCTTTAATAAAATTTTTATTTACTGTAATGCGTAGACTTTCAAATTCATTGCTAACTTGAAAAGCTGCTGTAGCATACCAGGTTTCTTAGTACCAGAAAATCTTGGATATGCAGCAACAGCCTGGGTAATAGTAACTCAATAACATCTGTGTTGGATTTTTCCCATATAGCTTATCACCACTGTACTTTTCTTAGAATAAAATCCATTAACTCATCTGCCTTAGTCTGGTATTTACCATAAAGTTCAGATTCTAATGTAATCCTATCTTTAACCACAGGGAACGCTCTCAGAAGTGTAGTTTTAAATATATAAAACTTACTCCATGGTTCACCTAGTAAATATTTTCCATTACCTTTGTACCACTATAGGGCTTGACCTTGACCCACAGTAGTTGCAGTTCTCTAACAGAATATAGTAAAAAGTGAATTTCTAAACTTTCTAAAGAGTTGGGACTGAACTTTTACTTTCAAAACTATTAGATGATTTTATTGTTGCCCACATAATAAAGCCAAATCCTTCCACTGGTCTTGCTGGTGCTGTAGGAAATTGGAGTTTTGAAGAAGCAGGCTAAAAATGGCTTTGTCTTGCAACATGGTTTGTGATTTAATTGGGGCCCAAATGTATAATTTACTGTATCTAGAAGCTTGTATCAAAATCCTGCAGACCTTGTATATTCTGAGACAAATGACAAAGTTGTGAGAATGTTAAAATAATCTTTTGTATAAAATAATCTCTTAAATAAAAAGAAAGGCACTACTTGTGTGACAGATGAATGTCTGTAACTTGTGGGTATCTAAATTAACATAACCAAAAGTTAAATTTCGAATGTAGATAAAGGGTCTGAGATTACTCATAAAATAGACTACTTAAGCTTACTCAGATAGTTAAATGGCACATATGTTGAAATGTTGGCTAGTAAGACACTAAAGCTGGAATCCAACTGAGAGAGCTGGTGAGTAACAGCTAGACATGGCTGCCAGAAGCTCAGATCTAAGAATTCAATACCCTCAGCTTAAATACACAAAACAATGTATTTACATTCTGGTGAGGATTTTGGAGAGGGGAAGTTATAGTAAAGATTTATGTCATAATAATTAGTCAATTAACATAAAATACCTTATAAGGTAACTGTTCCTTTCTGAGACAAGTTTATCCATCATGTGAAATTCTTATGTGATTGACTGATAACAGTTGTTTTGATCGTTGGCAGCATTTGACTAACATTAACTCTATGCAACGAAAATCAATAAATTGTATGGATTTTTATTTATGGATCAGTTTTCATCAAATATGTTTTTTAGTTTTGTAATTGTGTATGTGTACTTTGCAATGTTTTACTTTCACAGCAAGTTTTCTGCAGTGATATATGATTTCATTGTATAGAAAATGGGGCATTTTTGATTTTCAGCAGTAATGTTTTATGATTCTGTATAAGCTCCCATTTTATTATTTGACAAATCTCAAGGGCCTATGAAGAAAGTGAAAAGGATGAAATAGGTCAAAACTAAGAAAACATTGTAAAGCATATTGTTAAGAACATTTGAAGGTGTAAATGTAGCAGAGAAACAAATATTGATCAGTAAGTTATTGTCATTTGGTACCAGTTATACCAACTAGAATTCTGGGTATCATTTAATATACAAATACTAAAACAGTTTTTATTGCATAATTTTTTAGTTGTACAAAATTAGTAAAAATGAGACATTTTTATAATATTCTGTTATAAAAAAGCATTCCCCCTTTGAATATATTATAGGTTATCTGTTTTGGACTTGGCTTACCATTATCAGAACACGAAGCCATTCGAGATTGTGTAAATGTATATTGTGAATGGATGTTAGCTTTGACAAAACCCAAGATATGTGTACCTAAATGTATAACTGATGATTCCAATACGTACACCAGGAAAATGTTACATCATCTGTACAATCTATTCCTTCCAAGAAATGACAATAGTAAGATCTTTAAGCATTTATTTTTTTTATTGTATTTAATTTTGGAAAAAGTATTCTATTATTATTATGTTTAAGTTGCAGAAAACTCTAGCATTCTCTTCACTTTCCTTCTGTTTTGCTCTAGATCATCAAGCTGAATTATTATAATATTTTTCAAAAAATTAAAAGAAAAATGAGATGATGTGTCTTTACCATAAATTTTATAATTTATATGAGTACAGTTTGATGGCTGCGAGAAATATGCATACCAGTTGAATTTTTTTTTTTTTTTTTTAATTTACCTTAAGGAGGTTAGAAAGTAAAGAGAAAAGCAGTATGATTTTTATTCTTTAGAAATAATTTTTGCCAAGTTAGAATAATTGTTCCTTAAAGAAGGAGACTTATGTTGCTTCTCTCTCAAAATTAACTAAGCTATTTCACTTGAAATTAATGTGTAACAAAAGCAAAATTTAGAAATTATTTAGAGTATATTTTAGCAGCTTATCAGAGAGGCTGCATAATTTGAGTATCGTAAATAGGGGACTTTTGTAACTGAAAATGCATTGAAATAATTACAGTAATTTAATGAGATTAAATGTAAAGCATTAGCGTGTTAATTAAGTAAGAAATATTGTAAATTAATTTTTTTTCGTTCATAAGGTACTCTTTTAGGACTTAATTCTGTGATTCTGCCAGTCATATTATTTATCAGTATTATCTCTATTATTTGCAAAATACTGATGAATATTTACTTTAATTATTATAAAATAAATTAAAGTCCATTTTTGTAACTTTTATCATTTTATTATTCATCGTATTTTTATACTTTTAGATCTATCATTTGGCACTTTTTTAATTGTGAGTATTACTTTGTAGTTATTACTATTCTTGGCTAATGTACACTGCTGCTGTACCTACTTGAAAATCTGTTTGTGACTTATCACTAAGACTAGAAGATGAATACAAGAGGGGAAGGGTGTAAAAGACCCTTTTATTGAACTCGGTTATATGCAAATAGCACTGTCTTTGTGCTTCCAAATCCACCTTCATAAAGATAAAACTAAAGATAATGGTACACTGAACTAAATTTAAAGATAAACTAGTAGTTCAAGACTACATAAATTAATTTAATGTAGCAGGTTGACTCAGAAATTTAGACAGCTGGTAGAAACAACAATGTGCACTCTCAATAGCAAAACAGCCTGTGACTAATATTTCAGTTTCACTCCTATTCATCCTAACTCATTTACATCCTGGCGAGGAAATGTAAGAGAAACAAGAAATGACAGAAAAGTTAAATTAAAATAACTATTAGTAAAAATAATGTAAACGTCACAACTTATAATATCAAAATTTACAACAGTTGGATTTACAACAATTAATTTAGTTAGCACCTTAGATGTATATTTTTGAACTTTATGTTATAAAGTAATCTATTTTATTATCTTTTTAGGTGCTGATATTATCAATAGGCAAGCTGTACTTTGCCATAGGGTTCTTCGTACAATTGAAGCTGTAGCTCAAGAATCAGTTATTATTGAGCGAGAAACTTGGGATGCTCTTCTCCTTTTTCTGCTAGCTATTAATGACACACTTCTAGCACCACCATCTGTTCCTGGTATGCAAATTTTGCTTCTGAAATGAGATAGTTTATCTTTTGTTTATTTATTTATTTTTAATCTGTTTGTATACAAAAGACTTTGTATTTTAAAATTTAGCTATACAAGTATAGTAAAAATATAAAGATTTAAAAAATATAACATATAGCTTGTTAAAACAATTTATATATTTATTTTTTCATAATATTAAACAGTGAATTTACTGTTTTTTATTGCATGTAAGTTATTGTAAGTTGTCTATTCATATTATATTTTATCTTTTCATTTTTAAGCCATCCTTCTTTACAGTTCAATTTCATGTACCTTTGAATCTGTCAAATTAAATACAATAAAAATATAAATAAAATATAATCATATAAAGCTTCTCAAATATATTTAACTTTTTCCAATATTAAACTTTTTCTAGTAAGTTGACAGTTATTTAACATGTTAAATAGCATCCTGTTGTTAAATGTTGAAATCAACGGAAAAGACAGTTTCTATGGCATTAAAGGTGACATTAGTTGATCTGACTCCTGTATTTGAATGAAGCAGCATGGAATAATATTAAGTATAAAAATATTTATTTCACACACAGAAACGAAATTCGTACCAGGAGAATTCTGTAGCAGCTTTTTTCCTCCCAGCAGCACCTGCCAAAAGGAAATTTGAGGCAAGAGAGAAGTTGTGACATAAAACATAACACGGCATGTGTGCCGCTTGCTGATTGGCTGATACAGTGCACCTCTCACTCGCATAAATGAAATGCTACAGAGTATGCCCCCAGAGATAAAGTCACGATTACAAACTATAGTTAATATTTATGATATAAAAGAAAATGATTAGGTTAGGTTATTTAATTACAGCAAAGCCTCGAGGGCTATCTGCCTAAGGGGAGGGATGCCCTCATGGAGGACTTTCTAAGGGAAGCTGGCTCGTATACACGTTACACATGGGGAAAACCATGAAAACACTCATGCAGCCAGCCCGTTCGCGGGATTCGAACCTCGGACCGAACTACCAGTGTTCAGCAACTTTACCGCTCAGCCACTGGTGGGCATAAAAGAAAATGATGATATAATGCTAAAGTAGGGAAGTACAGAAAATGCTTGTAAGAGAGATATGTACATGGTCATAGATGCAGTAGAAACATATGCATAGTAGTAAACGTTAAATATAGTATAAATTTGTGCTCAAGGAATGTAGTCTGTGACTAAATGCTTGGGAAATCAGACCTTATACCCACTTTTAGTGGTAGATGTTTGATTAAAGATCATGGCGAGGGAGCTGAAACTGAAAGAGGTAAAGACTGCATATGAGTAATGTCTTCTGGGAGGTAAAGCAGGTTTTATTCAATCAATTGAAACTGCAGTATGTTTTCCGTGTGCATCAATAATAAGGTTCTTATCATTTCTGTCTACCGCTAAATGAGGTCTAGTATAAGATGGTGTTAGTGGGTTAGTGGGGAATAAACTTTGTTGGATCTTAAAAATATAAGAACAAGTTTTTAATGACAGATTGATGAACATTTTAGAACTAACATATAGAGCAGTAGAAACAGGATTTAAAAATCTCATTGTTTGAAGTAAATTATGTACTTGTGTGAATGTAAGGTTTAGTTTATGGCATCATTGTTTACTAGATTGGGAGGTAATCTTAATGTTGTGTCATAATCAAGTTAAGGAGAAGTTGCTTTGACATCCTCCTTAATGGCTGAATGTATGCCTAAGAGAGCAAGTGCGAGAGTTTTTGTCCATTGGGCTGTATCATGAGCTTTAAGGGCTGTTTAAAGATGCTGATGGAAGCATTCGATAATTCCATTAGACTGAGGGTGATATGTAGAGGTTTGAATTATGTTTCACCCAAGTGTATGAATAAGTTCTCTAAAAGATTAGATTCAAAATTTTTACCCTGGTCAGATATAAGTGTGACTGGGCATCCAAATCTGGATATCCAGGCATGTATTAAGGCACAAGCAGCTGCACAAGCGACATGTTGTAGTCATGTCGGTTGTTGGAATAATTTTGGCCATCTTGTGAACTGGTCTATGATAGACATGCAGAACTCTTTTCCATCATATTAAGAGAAAGAAAAATAAATTAAATATAATAAAATACATTTTCAAGCTGTGGCTGCCGAGCGTGTAGGACACTCTGCTGAGCTCTCCTGATTTTTCTCACTGTGAACTGTCCAGTCCGGTAGGTGGACAGTTAAGTTTTTGATTAGGTTTTACTGCGTATTTCTGAGCTATTGCAGGTACCCCTGAGTACAACAAAATGTCCTTCTTTAGAACACATGAAGAATCTACGGATGATGATATGGAATTGGACCGGTCTATGATGTCAAGTAAATCCATGCAATTCCCACTTCGGAGAGAGGATTTTGTGAAATCGCCTAGAAGTAAAAGCAAGAAAAAGAAGGTAAAGCTATCGTCTGAACCGGATGTTACTAAAAATGATGAGGTCATTGTCTTCAAACAAGAGCTGGTAGACTGGCTGATAGTTGAACGTGATTTAAGAGAAATATGTACAGAGGACATTGAAGCCAGTATGAAGGTGAAATTAATTTACGTAAACACTAAAAAGATGGAGGATTATCAAAATGCAATGAAATTCCTTAAATTCAGTGAAATACCTTTTCATACTTATTTAACTGAAAATGAAAAACCACTCAAGGTCATCTTGAAAAATCTCCCGGCTAAAGTTACTGAAGAAGTAATCTACGACGATCTCGCAAGAAGAAAGTTTCCAATCCTTAAGGTCAAACAGTTCTGCTGGAGCAAAAAATATAATTCGGAAAAATTGCCAATATGGCTTGTTGAACTAAAAAGAAATGACGAAGGCCATGCAATACATCAGCTGAACTATATGTTCAATGTGAACATAAAGATTGAAAAATACAGCCCCAAGAAGCGACCAACGCAGTGTTTTCGATGTCAGGAGTGGGGGCACTTCCAACACCTGTGTACTAACAAAATAAGATGCTGTAAATGTGGAAAAAATCACCACAACAATACTTGCCCCAAGAAACAGGACGGAACTCCCACAGGATTATCCCCTCAGGGGGCTCACTTTTGTGAGTACAGGTGTGGCAATCTTGAGGTACCCTAGCCCTTCAGGGAATCATCTTCTTGGTGAGACGGGTGTCACGATCCTGGAGCCCCAGTGATCTATCTTCTTTTCCATCTCCTCTCCTCTTGGCTGGAACTTTTTCCCTTCCCTTCTACCTTTTGGTTTCTCTCTTCGGAGTTTGGGGCTCGTCATGAGAAACTGGAGTTGCCCTTGTCTCTAGTTTTCGAGTGGCAAGAAAACTGCCCACGTTCTTGCTGTGCGTGGAGACCCGTGTCGCTCGAAAGGAGGGTCCTGGTAGTTGAGGGGCGAGGTACTGTCCCCAACACACTGCTTTGGCCTCTGCTTCAGCTAAACGGGAGGCACCTTAGTCGTCCTCACGGGTGTCAATCGGCTGGTCACTAGTCCTTGTGTCAGTGGCTTGGGGATAAGCTCTCGGGTGTACCTGTTTTCAGGAGAGCCAACTGTGGGGCTTCAGTTTGTGTATAGACCTGGTTAGCCCTGGCGCAGGAATCTGCATCCCCTTGTTGGGCTCTGTGGTGGGTGGGGCTGCTGGGTCCGAATCATACTTGATCTTCAATATGGCCTCTTCAAATGAAAAATACGAAACTTGTCTTCCATCAAAAAAAGTAAAAACGAATGTGAATGCAAATTCTAAAGAAACTCTACCTAAATTCCTTGTAATAACTAACTCAAAAGGCGAACTTCTAAAAATGTCACCATTCCTGATACAAAAACATATATAAGCGACTATTGGTGAGCCAAAGACAATAAAACGACTGCGCTCAGGAGACCCTCTTATAGAAACAGTTTCCCCAGCTCAATCTGCTACCCTCCTCAAACTTGAAAAACTTGGGCAAGTCGAAGTTAATGTGACAAAACACAAATCCTTGAATTACAGCTGGGGCATTATATCTGAGACTGACCTCATCTTTGTCTCAGAAGAAGAAATTGTGTCAGAACTGTCCAATCAGAATGTCAGTGCTGCAAGGTGGATCAAGATGCGCAAAGAAGGTCAGCTGGTCAATACGAAACATATAATCCTGATTTTCAATTCACCTGATCTGCCGAAAAGTATTAAGGCCGGGTATTTGCACTGCCCCGTAAGACCTTACATACCTAACCCCTTACGATGTTTTCAATGCCAGCGATTTGGCCACTCAAAAATGTCCTGTCATGGCAAACTCACATGTGCACGTTGCTCTGTGGAAGGCCATGACAGTAAAAATTGTAGTGCCGGCCCACTATGTGCAAATTGCAAAGGGGAGCACACGGCATTCTCTCGACTTTGCCCAAAATGGCAGTCTGCGATGGAGGTGCAAAATATGAAAATAACTAGAAATATTCCTTATGCAGAAGCGAGAAAACTAGTAGCAGATTCTCAGTCTCGAAAAATATTATATGCAAGCGCAGTAAAATCGGTCAAATCCATAGGCACCCAGACAATCCACACACCAAATAAACAACCAGTCCAAAATCCTCAACAAAATACACCAGCAAAACTGAAGCATTCAATAATAACAATAAAATATAATAAAGTGAAAGAAAACCTTATGAGAAGCAAAGAAATACTGAAAACATCAAAGCCTGATAGAAAAATAAGTGTCAGACTAGAGCATCTTGACTCAGAGATGGAGGTAGAAGAGGGCTTAAACATTCCGAGGAAACTACTTCCACGTAAAACCAAAACGCAGCATAGGAAAGACCAAAAATAATGAATAATGGCCACCCTTGTTTCTTGGAATTGTCGCGGTTTCCATCAACATCTTGATAACATCAAAGACTTGATCAATTTGCATCATCCTGTGGTTTTGGCATTACAGGAAACTCTACTGAAACCAGGAAAGCAAACTAAACTTCGAAGGTTCGCAATTTTTAGAAAAGACAATATTGTAGGTGAACGTGCCAGTGGAGGTGTAAGTCTCCTTGCCTCACTAGACTACCCAAGCAATTCACTTCCTTTAACAGGGTTCGTAGCGGTCCTTATAAGTCCTTATATTTGAAAATAAAATATAAAGGCCCTTATAGGTGCTTACTTTTTCTTTGAAACCCTTATTTTTTTGTTTTTAGTGCTTTTTTTTAAAATGAACGCGCAATTTTTCTCCGTACCAAAGCCGAAACTAAATAAACAACTTTTCTTCCTAATATGGAATGTCAGAACATGAATCATACTCCCGGAAATAGCTTTTCCCCCTTTCTCTGCATTAACATAACCTTTGGTGTGCACGGAGAGTACAGACAGGTGCCCGTTGTTTTGTTGGCCAAAGAATTGCGAAAGCAGTAGAAAATTCCGGTACATTCAGCATTCTTTTCCTCCCACCCAAATACTACACACGTTTGAATTTCTATTAAGATCTTAATAATTTGCATTTTAGTTCCGCTTGGTCAGTTCATATTCGTGTTTATTATGATCGTTATGCTTATATTATGAGTATATGTATGAATGTTTATAATAACATAGTTGCAGTAACTGCTGAACTATAGTAAACTTCCAAAAATGGTTGTGTTTTAACACAGATTAGCTTTGTAAGGAATAATATTCAGAATGGCTTAAATAAAGGGAAAGTAATCGAATAGTCAAAATAATTTCATTTTTTTTTGGCCAATACATTATACAGTACGAAGGTTGGGGGGTTCTCCCCTTTCTCCGCAAAATCTCGAATAATGAAACTGTTACAGTTCACTGCAAAACAAGCAACGGACCTTTTTTTTTTTTTTTTTTTTTCTGTCACTTTCCAATCTGAATTGAATGGGACTAAAAGTTCTGCAGTCTACCAACTCAAGCGAAGAATGATTCTATTCTGGAAATTTAACGCCATCTGTTGAAAATTAAAATGAAAAACACCCCAATTATTTAGTTCTTTATTCTCCCAATACCGGTAGCTCTTGATTCCGAATGCGTAATATCACGTAATTCACGGCTCACATATTGCGCAATAATGTTTGCGATATTCTGCAGAGATAATTAATTTTGATGTTCAGTCCGAAATTTGTTTATGAACACTTAAAAGAGTTTTACTGTGCTTGCTAAGCAGAATATTTTTTAGTTCCATTTATATGATGCACATATATGTTTTATATGATGCACATATTGAAATATCAAAAGCATTTATTTAGTGGGAAAATCTAAAGAGCGGCTAAAGTCTACCCCCTCCTCCGCTCCTCTTTTTCAAGTTACGCTCGACTGTCCAATATTCGCCAATTTCCAAGTATGTGGGTAGTTAAGCTTTTACTGTTAAAGGATGACTGCATGAAGCAAATTTCTGTCTTCTGATTTCAGAAATGTTCTTCTTTTTTAATTAAATTACTTTGCTTGCAATATCTGTTAAGAGAAAACTGATATATGATGAAAATTTAGAAAATGTTCAGAATTTAGATTTAAATTAGTTAAATATCAATATGAGTGAAAAAATAAATTGTATTTATTATTAAGTTCCAAGCGAATAGAATAAATATGCCTTATTATTATTTATTTCCTCTATTTTGAACTGAAATTTCATCATTAAATCTTGTAATATAGTTTAGTTCTGCATAGTTTTTTTTTTTCTCTCATTGTAAACTAGTTCTGTAAATTGAACTGTTATTTAAAATTTAAAAAAAGTAATTATTTTCCATGGTTGAGCTAATGCTTATTCTCTCTTAATAAATACTGCATTTCTCATATTTTAAATTACGAGTCTAATTTTTAAGGTTATGCAGTTGTGTATAATGTAATTAGACAGGTGCTTATTTTTTTCCGTAAAATGTGCTTGAAAAGTGCTTATAGGTGCTTATTTTTTTAACTAAAATGTGGCTATGAACCCTGTTTAATTACAAGCCTTCAAGCTGTTGCCATCCAAATAAGTTTAAGGACCCTGGTTTCAGTTTGTTCTGTTTATTTGCCTCCAAATGTTCACATTGATCAAAGGGATTTGGATAGTCTAATAGAGCAACTGCCTGAACCTTTTGTCATAATAGGCAACTTTAACGGCGCCCACCAGCGGCCGAGCGGTAAAGTCGCTGAACACTGGTAGTTCGGTCCGAGGTTCGAATCCCGCGAACGGGCTGGCTGCATGGGCGTTTTCGTGGTTTTCCCCATGTGTAACGTGTATACGAGCCAGTTTCCCTTAGAAAGTCCTCCACGAAGGCATCCCTCCTCTTAGGCAGATAGCCCTCGAGGCTTTGCCATAATCACACACACACGCAACTTTAACGACCATAGTTTGCTTTGGGGGAACAAGGATACTAATCCTTGAGGTAGACAAATCGAGACAATGATTGAAGATCATTCTCTTTGTCTCCTAAACAATGGAAAAGTTACCTACTTCCATGAGCCTACAAAGACTTTTGTGCTCTTGACCTTGCCATCTGTTCACTATCTCTTTTGCCCTTTTGCACTTTTGACGTAGGGAATGATCTCCGTAATAGTGATCATTTTCCTCTTTTAGTTTCTATCGCACGAGAATGTGCAAATCCCATGTCAAGATCTCAATTTATACTTGAGAAGGCAGACTGGCAGCTCTTCTCATCTCTTGCAGAGCTCACAGAAGAGATGGTGGAAGGTGTGGAAATCGATGATGCAGTGAAAGCTGTTACTGATAAAATAATGCAGGCAGCTAAAACCTCTATACTGATGACATCAGGAATGATACGAAAATATTCAAAGCCATGGTGGAACCATGAGTGTCAAGAAACCCTTAGAGAACAGAGAAAAGCCTTGGGAATTTTTTGTAGGTACCCCACTTTGTCAAATCTCCTAGCCTTCAAAAAAGCAAAAGCAAATGCAAGGAAAGTACGACGAAAGAGCCAGAGGGATTCGTGGATACACTATGTGTCATCAATAACATCCTCTACTCCGAGTAAAAAGGTATGGGAGAGAGTTAGGAAAGGATGCGGTATGTATAATGATCACGCACTTTCCATCTTGGAAAAAGATGGTCGAGTAATTAGTACTACAGAAGAAATTGCAAATATTATTGGTGAGACCTTTGCGGCTGTTTCTAGCGGCAGCAACTATCCGCCAGCATTTCTTTCTGTGAAGAAATACTCAGAGAGAACTCATGTATCCTTAAACTCTAGTAACTCAGAGCCTCATAATAAAGATTTCACTATGCTTGAGCTAAAGAGAGCCCTGCTTCAGACTCATAGGTCCAGTCCGGGTCCAGATGGTGTCAGCTATGAAATGCTGAAGCATCTTTCCTCTATGGCATTGTTGCTCTTCTCTCTCTCTACAATCAAGTGTGGAAGGAGCACTGTTTTCCCAGTTTGTGGAAAAAAGCTGTTGTCATTCCCATAGCTAAACCAGGCAAAGACCTGAAGAATTATTCTGATTATCGGCCTATCGCATTAACTAGTTGCATCTGTAAGTTGTTTGAAAAAATGGTAAATTGTCGCTTAGTCTACTACCTTGAGAAAAACAATGTAATCTCACCATACCAGAGTGGTTTCCATAAAGGTAGATCTACGACTGACAATATTCTCATGTTGGAGACCTCCATTTGTAAAGCTTTTGTCAGGAAAAATCACCTTGTGTCTGTGTTCTTTGACATGGAGAAAGCTTATGACAAGACCTGGAGGTATGGCATTTTATGAGAACTTCACTCTTGCGGCTTTCGTGGCAATTTACTGATTTTCATACAAAATTTTTTGAGCGCTAGTACTTTTTAGGTCAGGACTGGCTCTGTTTTCTCAGATGTATTCGAACAAGAAAAGGGTGTGCCTCAAGGCTGCGTTCTAAGTGTTACTTTATTTAGTTTAAAAATAAATACTATTTTAAAGGAACTCCCCCCTACTGTGTCAGGGTCATTATATGTGGATGACTGCATGCACTTTTGCCAAAAGCGAAATATGCATCCCGAGCCAGAGCTTCACTTTCAAGATTCTTTGATTCCTGTCGTACCAGAAGTCAAGTTTTTAGGAATGATGTTTGACGGAAAGTTGACCTTCATTCCCCATGTCCTTTGCTTGAGGAAGAAGTCTTTCAAAACACTGAATATTTTAAAAGTCTTGGCGAACACCTCCTGGGGTGCCGAGCGGGAATCAGTGCTTCACATTTATAGAGCTCTTGTACGCTCTAGACTGGACTATGGCTCGGTTGTATATAGCTTGGCACGGGCTTCCACTTTACGGAAACTAGATCCTGTGCACCACCAGGCCTTGTGGATTTGTTCTGGAGCCTTCAGAACATCTCCAGTTCAAAGCCTTTATGTTGACTGTTATGAACCACCACTCCAGCTAAGACACGAGCAATTGTCCCTTCATTATTATTTCACAATCTTATCACAACTGAACCATCCTTGTAAAATTCTGCTTGATGTCAGTGACCTCTTATTTGAAGCACGACCCTCCTGTATTCTTACCTTCTCTTTACGAGTTTGTTCATTAATTGAGAAATATTCCACATCCGATTTAAACATCCAGCCAGTGAAACATTTTGAAATACCACCTTGGGAAAAATGTACAAATTCGCTTTCTTGATATTTTCGTCTATCTGGTTAAAAAAAGTACTAATGAGATCATATATCCACAACTTTTCTCAGAACATAGACAAATTTACATTAATTATATTCCTGTATATACAGATGGGTCGAAAGCAATCGGTCATGTTGGAATGTCATTCGTGATTGAAAATCATATGGTGGGAAAACGACTTAATCTTAATTGCTCAGTCCTGACATCTGAACTGACTGCAATTTATCATGCCCTTTTATCTATATCTAGACGTTATCGGAGAAGGTTTATTATCTACTCTGACTCATTCAGTGCTCTGAAGGCTTTAGAAACATTCTCTGATACACAGAATCTGCTTATAGTTGAAATTTTAAAGTTGAATAAAATCCTAAGTAATCGTGGATTCAAAATTCTTTACTGCTGGATTCCTGGACACGTAGGAATAAAAGGTAATGAGTTGGCAGATATCACAGCCAAAGCTGCTGTCGAGGAATCTAGTCAACTCATTCCTCTCAGAGATATCAGCCAAACCAT
The DNA here is from genome assembly GCF_044657685.1 of Stegodyphus dumicola. Taxonomy (NCBI): domain Eukaryota; kingdom Metazoa; phylum Arthropoda; class Arachnida; order Araneae; family Eresidae; genus Stegodyphus; species Stegodyphus dumicola. Next base: position 218,605,148 of record NC_140771.1, read on the forward strand.
CAAGATGAAAATTTTAGATAAATGGCAAGAAATTTGGGATGCACAATTAAATAATAAGCTAAGAAGTGTGAAGCCTAGAGTGCAACTTTGGAAACGTACTCGAAACCGAAGGGAAGAAGTATTTTTGACTTGTATTCGAATCGGCCACTCCAGAATCACGCACAATTATCTTCTCAAAGCAGAGAGTGAGCCAATTTGTCCCTACTGTGACAGCATTTTATCTGTTCGTCATTTTTTAATAGAGTGTCCGAATTTTAACAGACTAAGACTAAAGCATTTTAAAGAGTGTGACTTGCCTCTCGACCGTTTAATCGGGAAAGAGGCCAATAATAATTTATTTCTATACTTGAAAGAAACAGGTTTCTATTATTTAATTTAATTTAGCTTTTATTATAGTGTAATTTTAATGTGTTTCATCGCTTGTTACATATCATTTGCTGAGTTTTAATACCTACTCCTTTTAATGTTCACCATTTTATTATTTCATGTAGATTTTATGACTTAGCTAATTGTTGTTTTACAAAGTTTATCCATCTTTTTATAAACTACCATGTGTTTGGCGCATATAACCTTTCTGGTTATGCACCATTAACTCAACTACCACCACCACCACCCACATGTTTATTTTGTGGGAAAAATCATGTATCCAGTTATCGCGGCTGCGAAGTGTACAAAAAAAATTTGATAGAAAACCAGCCCCCCGCAAGACGACAAAATCTACTTTCAAAAATGATGAATTTCCACGCCCTACTACAAATCCTGAAGGAAGTTTCCATTACCTCAGAAAACCCTGTATGGCGAAAAATTAAAGAATAAACTGAACCAAGTCCCTGCAGACACTAGCAAAGCTTTCACTTGAGTACGAGACGATAAGGTTCAAGAATTTCTGGGAAAAATCATATACTTCATCGAAAACATCAAGAGAGCAAAAACTACTGTGGAGAAACTTTCATGTGGATTTAAAGCTGTAATGTACCTTGTGAAGATTGCTGATGAAGACTTTTAAGGATCTTACATCAAAAGAGATGCAGTAATATTACACTTTACTATCATTTTCTTCACATTTCTACACTTATTCTAAGTTCCAGTTTTCTGGTTTTCAAGCAGCATCGATTGAGGTCAGTTTCAGGGAGGGTGACCTCCCATGTGACTGGCTCTGACGAATGAGCAGTTAGAATCTAACAAAAGGACTTTGTTCGCACCAGCTCGACGGCTTTAGCCGCTAGTAGCAGTTTATCATCTTCTTATGCTACATTTTCTATCTTTCAGCTTTCCAGAACCAAAATTTATGTAACTACTGTTGATATGTTTTCTATGACTTTTGTTGTTTTCACACTTTTGTTCTAGAAAATAACTGGTTACCTCATCTCACATCTTTCGAAGCTACCAAATGTTCTACAAGGGGTAAGGCCTTCGGCCTAGGCACCCTGGTGTCTCAAACACCGTTCTACTGGGGAGGTGGCCTATAAAATTTATATCTATGTGGGCAAAATGAACATCAGGTTCAGAAAATGTGCCAATACGAGAAGATTTTTTACGTTTAGTGATTTTAGCTCATTGACTTTGATCACAGCTGCATACAAAAAAGATTTTATCTGTTTTCGCATGCCTGACCTTACAAAATGTTTAGCAATTAAATCGTGGGAAGCTGAGATACCCGAATGAGAGCAAAAATGTACGGTTTTGAAAGCTGCTAATCTCATACACTGGGAAACAAAAGAATGGGGATGGTTTTGGGAGATGTCACAATATAGATGAATATTCTCAAGAGGGAAATAATGTTTCTCTGATTTTAAAGAGGAGGTATTAGATGCTACAAGTTGTTGAAGTTCTTCCCATTGCTTGATTTGCTGCAGCGAATTCTTGAAAATCGAGCACCAATAGATGAAATTTCATCTATCTCAATTCAGGATAGTGCATCAACGACAATATTATCGAAGTCTTTAGTATATTGTTGCTTTAGCAATAGCTTCCTTAGAAGCTTTGAAGGAGAGTGTTGCTTCATCATCCCATTATAATCGCTTGGTAGAAGCTTTGGAATGAAGATGTACCTTTTTTTTAGTATGGCCTTCATGGAATTTGACTGAGTGTGCTAGAATGTAAGCAGCTTTAGGAACGTAGCATCTATAAAAATTAAATAAACCTAAGAATCATAATTATTTGAGGTCTGCAGTTGAAGAAAATCTAGGACACATTACATGATCAGAGAGGGATTTAGTTCCTTCACCTGATAATTTAAATCCTAGGAGGTGTATGGTAGATTAATTAAAGTTGCATTTCTCGACATATATACACAAACCATATGAAGCTTAGAAAATAGCAGGTTTGAATGCTGTAAGTGTTCTTGTTCATTATTAGAAGCTACAAGTAAATTATCAGTAAGTGCCTAAACAAATGGCTAGTCTCTATTGACCTCATAGATAAACCATTGAAAGATTGAGAAAGCATTACAAAGAAAAACAGCATCCTCAAACTTTCAAACAGACCAAAGGGAGTACATATATCTGTTTCATCTGAGGTAAAATCAGCTGTGCACAGAATAGAATACTTTTCTTTGAAAGTATGTGCATTAAGAGGTCGATATTCGCCAACAGGATTCCATTCAACAGACTCTCTCTTGGGCACCATGTGCAAAGGCGAAGAATAGGAGCTTTTTGAAGGTCTCATATGACCAAGTTTAATCATGCACTGGAATTCAGCTTTAGCAATTTTGCGGCAGTCAGGAGCTAACAGTCTAAGTTCAGTAGCAATTAGAGGACCTGTAATGTTTATGTAATGCACAGTATTGTGTTTCACAAGTTGATTAGGATCCGGTAATTTAGTAATTTCAGGATATTGTAACGATAGTTTACCAAATAATTATTATGTAAATAAGAGGAGTTTACAGAAGAAGTTTTACAGGTATTTATTTAATTTGGCAGGTATTTTAAAATTTTTTGTAGAATTAATTAAATGCTTGGATGGGAAGAATCGGTCACCTCCACTCTTCCTTCATCAGGTTCTCTTGTAGGAACTGGTGAAACACATGTTTTTGCATAGTCCTTGAATTTTTTATGATACCAGCACAACTTGTTGTCATGTAAATTGGAACATTTGTGGCCAGAAAAACTGGCACAAGATGAACTCCTGGAATGATGAAGTTCGGAAACTTCCTTCTGAACATCTTTAATTTCCTTACAAAGTAGAGCCTGAGAGGAACAGCTGGCACTTTCTAAAGAAGGGTCATTGTTAGGGCCAGTAGCGAAAATGTTCGTGTTGTTTATAGCCAAAATTTGATCAGTTACTTCTGCCGCTTTATCCAAAGTAATAGGAGAGAGGGAAGCTCATATAATCTGCACAGGAACAGGCATCACTTGATTAAATAGTTTAAACAAGAGTGAGTCATTGATATTGTGATGCTCTGCTCAGTGCTTCATAATGCTAAGGAGTTCGCTGTGCTTTCAATGATTGAGGCTTTCACCTGCTAGCAGCCGACAAATTTCTTCTTTTTTTCAGTCTGATTTGGAACATCTTTTGATAATTTTTTATTTCAGAGCCTCATATGGGTTACTTCATCAGGCTAATGATGACATCATAAATAGCAGTCAGGCTGCACAAGCTATAGCGTAGGGCCCCCACTTTCTTGGGGCTACCCTAAAAAATTGTACCATATCCCAAATAAAAAAATTAACTCCTACCCCTCATTAAGGGCCGCCGTATCTCAAATATCTTAGTGAGCCACAAAGTAGTTGAATTTTGTCTTTTACTCTGATATCGGCTTAGGAATTGCTAATTTGAACATCGATTCCAACATGTGAAACCAAAGGGGTGGATCAACTTGAATAAAAGGTGGAATCGCTACAATGGAAGTTTCGGAATCAGCCATTGTTTAGGTGGAACGCGTGCCAGCACGAAGAATCAAAACCAAAATTGTAGTGTAAAATATTTCTTGTCCAAAAGTCACCATTAAAGATGATGTTGGTCGATCTGACTCCGTATTTGAATGGAGCAGGATAGAACAGCATTAAGTATAAAAATATAATTTATTTCACTCGCGGAAACAAAATTCGTGTCAGGAGTGTTCTGTACCAGTCTTTTCTCCTCCCAGCAGCACCCGCCATAAGAGACTCTGAGGTGAGAGAGAAGTTGTGACATAAAGCACAACACATTGATGTGAGCCTCCTGCTGATTGGCTGATGCATTACATCTCTCGCTCACATAGTTGAAATGCTACAATGTTATTGAACTAAATCATTTTGATTTTTAAATATATTGTGGATGTATTAGATTGTGTTTTGTGGACGATGCCTGCAATGTTTTCGTCGTCAGGGGTTCCATAGAAAGGGTGCAATTATGATCCCATATGTGTAAGGTGTAGGCAAAATCATCTCTTTTCTGACTGTACAAATAAAAGTAAAGATTTCATGCCTACATGCATGAATTGTGGACAAAAATACAGTTAAAGTTTCTGAGGATGTGAAAAGCTTCCTAAACCGAAACTGTATTCTGATTATGTTGTAGTTAATAAAGCATACACCCAAGCTCTCTCCACTGGACTTGAATTCTCTCCACTGAAATTCTCTCCACTGGACTTAAAGTTCTTAAAGAAGCTAAACGAGTCTTTCAAAATGTAACTACATTAGTCACACTAAAAGACTGGACTCACATTATTAACCCAGCAACTTAGACAAATCTCAAATCCAATTCAAGACACTCCATCTCAAAAAGCAGTCGATGGGTAAATGGACCTATTTTAAATCACCCATTTCACTAGTAGTTTAGAAAGCATTTATCATCCTTAAGTACTTTAGCATCGTAAGTAACCGAGTTTCAAAATTTTTAACCGAATATGCTATAAATGTTTCATTAAGTTTTGAAATTTTTGCTACATCAGGTTGCAATATTAAAATTACAAACTGTAGATTGTGTAAATTTGACAGATTGCTTGAGGAACTCAATATTGAAACTATTGATAAGTTCCTCAACAAAATCAATAAAAATTTCCACAAAAAAACTACTACTTATAACCATCTCATGAATTTTAAACTTGTTACAATACATCCTTATGCTTTACATATACTAAAAGATTTAAATTTTCAAACGTAAACTCTACACATGCATTTCTGTATTTGTATATATTGCATATAGTTGCATATCTTTCTATCTCTATTTGTATTTTGTGTATTTATTTTTATCTTTACTATGACTATAATCTCATATTCCAACCCATTAGGACTCTAGTTTAACCTCTCAAGCCTAAGTTTTTAGTTTAAAGAAACTGTTTTTTCCCTTCTAATTTCAGTTTCTGTCAGAATGTAAATTTAATGACATCTATGCAAATCTGAACAGTACTTAGCAGCAGTTTTAAGAGTTCTTTAAGAGTTAGTTCTGAATTTATGTCGCGTGATTGATTTAGCAAACTTGTAGTTGCATAGTTAGTGTTAGCCACTTTTTTTTAGAGTATATTGATATTCTAGGTTCGGCTTTGCGGTGTGCAGCCGATTTTAACAGTTTAGATAAAGAAGGTGTAAGTCATGTAACCAGTCTTATTTTATTTTGATTGTACATCTTATTTTTCTGTTTAAGTTACTTAGCCACAAGTAGTGGTTAAATTGTGAACACCAAGTGAGTGAGTTTGTTTAATTAAAATACAAAAGTTATTATAACCTTCTTCTGCAGTTATCTGCTCTTTCAAGACCTGGCGAGAATTCGCTGCCTAGTCTTTCAGTAGAGTCTTACCAGTTGATGATCCAGAAACACAATAGAAGACTCTACAGCTTGTCTTCTGACATGGGTTGAACCAGTTTGATATAGCATAGAATAGATACCATGGATCATCCACCATTCAAACAACATCCAAGATGTTTGCCGATTACTAAATGGGAAGAAGTAAGAAAACTTCGAAAGAATGTGCAAGAAAGTTTCATCATCGAGCCTTCAGCAAGTCCATGGGCATCTCCCATTGTCCTACTCAGAAAGAAAAATAGTTCAATTAGATTTTGCATTTGCTATCGCCGGTTGAATGAGGTTAGGAAGGAAGACAGCTACCTTCTTCCTAGAATTGATGATATTCTGGACAGTCCTTCTGAAGCAAGTGGTTTTCTACACTTGATTTAAAGAGTGGATACACCCTGATGTAGATACATCAGGTAGATACACCCTGATGACAGGCAGGTAGATACACCCTGATGACCGGGAAAAGACAGCGTTTACAAGCAGGCAAGGATTTTGGTAGTTCAAGATGATGCTGTTTGGGTTACTCAATACGTGGGAATATTTGAGCTCCTAGGAGATTGTGTTGTGAAGGTTTCTTACAAACCCTGTATGATATACCTGGATGATATCATCGTTGAGAAGAATTTTGAAGAACATTTAGAAAATATTAGAAATGTGCTTCAGAAATTGAAGGAAGGAAATCTAAAGATAAGTCCCATCATCTGTAAATTGTTCAGACTGGAACTGACTTAGCTTGGACATGTCATCTCTGTCTAAGATGTGTGTGTGTGGATCCAGAAAAAGTGTCAGCAGTTAAAGATTGGAGATGCCCCAAAAATGTCCATCATCTGAGAAGTTTCTCGGAGTTTTGCATCTACCATAGGAGATTTGTGAAAGACTTTTCTTCCATCGCAAGACCCCTTCAGAAGCTGACAGAGAGCAAGCAAAAGTTCTTGTTGACAAAAGAATAATGTGAAGATGCATTTAACAAATTGAAAGAGGCTTTAACATCTGTTCCAATCCTGATGTATCCTCAGGTACACAAACCATTTATTCTCGACATGGATGTGAGGAATGTGAGTGTCAGTACTGTCTTGTCATGCTGTTCTTGTCTCAAGAAATAAACAATCAAGAACGCGTGAAGGCAGATTGCAGCAAGTGTCTATCTGAAGAGGAGAATTACTGTGTCACCAGGAAAGAGGTGTTCACCATAGTTAAAAATGTAGAACATTTTCACTATTACCTCTACAACAGAAAATTCTTGTTCTGTACAGATCATGCATCGTTAACCTGGCTATTAAACTTCAAGAATCCAAAAAGTCAAATAGGCAGGTGGACACAGAAACTCCAGAAATATTACATAACTATCTGCCATTGGAAGGGATCATCACATGGAAATGTGGACACCCTCTCTAGAACACCTTGCCCAGAAAGCTGCCAATATTGTTCCAGGGTTAAAATGAAATGTGGTCTGTTGAGTCTATTTGCATAGCAACTTTACAACTTTAACATTGGCTGATCGATACCCATAATAGAGTGATGAAAAAGTAAGGAAAGATCAGTTGCAAGATGGTGATATTAAACCCATAATTGAATAAATGGAATTTTCAAACAAGAAACCTACCAGGCAGAACATTTCAATCTATAGTCTTATGACAAAATAATACTGAGCTCTCTGGGACACGCCCCATACGCGAAACAGTGCCTTGTACTGGAAGTTCAAATTTATGATGGAAAGCCATTCCATTGGCAGCTTGTACTTCCAAGATTGCGGATGTCCTGAAAGAATTACACAGCAATCCAGAAGGAGGCCACTTCTGAATAATGAACACTTTGCATAGATTTGAAGAATGCTTCTACCAGAGTAATGCAAGGGGTGATGTGCAAAAGTGGTGCCAATCTTGCGATGCCTGAGCAGGTCAGAAAGCACAGAAGAAACACAGCTGAGAAAAGCTGGAACACTACAGTGTAAGAGCACCTTCTGAACACATTGCTTTTGGCATCCTGGAATCTCTGCCATGAACTGTTGATGCCAACATATACATCCACACTGTTATTGATTACTTCACCTGAATCTGCTATTCGGCCTGAAGTGTATCTTATTCCTGATCAAGAGGCTGTCACATTAGCAGAGGTAATGATGCAGCATTGGATTTCCAGATTTGGAATGCTCCTTCAGTTACATTTCGATCAAGGAACTAATATACAGTACAAAGTCCGTAATCCGGACTCATCGGGACTTCAGCGATTCCGGATTTGGTGTTTTTCAGGATTATAGATCATCAATTTAAATATTGTAAGATGGCATGCAAAATTATACAGTTAAAAATATGAAATCATAATTTATGAAATAAAGAGCAATTATGATCTAAAGGGTATCAAAATTTACAAAAAAAAAAAAAAAAAAAAAAAAACACCACTTTATTTGTTTACTTTATTAAACATTTCTTTCAATGTAAGTTGTTTAAGTTGCTTCGTTTTTTGTGCTAATACTTTCTCATTAATTCTATAAACAGACATAATTTCTTGTTCAGTTACAAAGTTCCACCTACCGGAAGCATTATTTTCTGAATCTAGAAGCATACTACAGATTTCGCCATCCGTTAATTGATTGATGATTGGGGCATGGTCGTCGCTTTGAAAAACTTCTGTTATATAATCTTCATTTATTACCACTTCTCTACATTTCTTTACCAAATCCAATAACTGGAAAATTTCACCTTTAATTTGCAATGTCTGAAAACCTTCAAATTCGCGGCTATCATCTTCATCATCCTCACAATGAAATATGGCAGCTGGCCATAAATTATGCCAAGCATTTTTTAACATATCTGGAGACATATCCTCCCAATGTGCATGCACATGCTTAAATGCACATTAACGTGCATGCGTAAACGCATTACACACATGCGGAAAGCATACCAAAAAAAGTTTGTGGCTTTGAGTTCCAGATTATAGATCATTCCGGATAATGGACTTCCGGATTACAGACTTTGTACTGTATTAGTTAGGAAATTTAATAGCCAGCTTAACGATGCATGATCTGAAAATTTTATCTTGAAGGAAGAAATTTTATCTTGGCTGTAATTAAGGAACTCTGCAAGGTATGATAAAACTCAAATCACACCTTTACATCCCCAGTCAAATGGTATGGTAGAGTGGTTTAATTAAACCATTCCTAGTAACATTTCACTGGTGGTTTCCATGCATCAAAAGGACTGGGATAAGAAGTTACCACTGTTCTTACAGGCCTAGTTTACTGCTGTCCATGAGATTACTGGCTCCTTCCCATCGCAGGTGGTCTTGGGTCGTGACCTTCGTCTGCCTTATGCTCTCTTGTTTAGTCCCCTCTATATGTGCTTCCATTTCTTGAGGAGTACAACTAACATCTCCTAGCACAGTTTGAAATGATGCACAGTTTTGCATGAGAGTGAGTCAACTTGATGAGAACTTGAGAGAAGATGAAGATCCAGTACGACACATGAGCTACCGGGCATCGATTCAACAAAGGTGACAAGGTGTGGTTGTGGAATCCAATTCGATAGAAAGGACACTCTCCTGAATTACAGTCACCTTGTGATTGTCCATACACAGTCCTAAACAGGCTGAATGAAATCATAGTTAATGAAATGATAGTCCATACACAGTCCTAAACAGGCTGAATGAATGATAATAAGTCACTGAATTCTAAGCCTAAAGTTGTTTATTGCGACAAGCCTAGCACCTTACTATGGCCATAGTACGTAGTGCTTATAGTGTATGTAATGTAAATAGTATGCTAAAAACAATCATCATATTGGTATATGAATTTGTAAATTTATGAATTTGTTTAATGGTTAGCATTTGATTTGTTTTATGTTTCATTTATTGAATTAATGCTGTAGTGTAAGTAGGTAAGTAGTAGTAAGTACCATAGTTGTAAGTAAGGCTTCCTGTCCAGGGATTGTACTACCCGAGACGTGCAGTCCTTGGGAGGGGGTTAGTGTTACGAATTTTATTCATAGATAGGTGATTTTAGTGAAGGTATATATGAAATTGTTCTGTTTTTTTTTTTTTTTTTTTTTTTTTGTGTAATGTAACATGAAAAATCAATAGAGAAAAGCAATACTGGAAAAGTAACAATACAGGGGCAAGTTCTGTTTAACATTGAGATGAGTAGTCTCGTTAATTTGGTAAGATATCGCCAAGCTGGCAACGGTTTCGGAGAGTAATTTTTGTTGCCACATTTGGTCACCATTGGCAACATTTTGGTCCAATCCCTGTATCTCCATAGTGGGTATTGTAATTTATCACTAAATTAGCTGTAACTATAATTCCACCCTCATATTGCCTTTCATTAATATCGAGAAGCAGAAAGTACTAGAAATATCTCGGAGGCCAGGTAAAAACTGTGTAAGGCTGGTAAGCTCAGCCTGAGATCAGAGTACTGAGGTATCTCTGGGTAGCTTTCTCTTTAGCTGCACTTTGCATTGCATTGTATTTAACATTCATAGTAGTTTGAAGTGTAATGGCTGATTGTACTACTCTGTGATATTATGAAGAGTTTTATGACTATCTTCATGGAAAGTTCCAGATCTCTGAAGTGTCTCATTTGATGAAATAAAACTTACCAACTTTTCATCGGAGCTGTGTGCATTAAATCTATTATGAACCCATATGCACACAACAATACTATAACCTCATCTAATTGGCTCAATCAAGCATCGAAACTAGAAGTGAGAAATGAGTGTTTGATAATTTAGCTGCTGGATCTTAGTTTGCTTAATTTTGAATAGAGAAATAATTTGAACATACCATAGTGAAAAAGAAAAGTTGTGCATCTAACTTTTTAATATGGCATTCAGTATATTAATTAGCTTTTTTATGTACATATTAATTTTAAGTATGCATTGTGGAGTCATTAGGTTATTTTGAAGCGCGATACATGAAAAATGTGCAGTGCCTTTGCCTCGAACTCTGGACCTTTCGAATATGCATTGAGTGTGCTTCCAGTTACACTACAAAAGCATGTGGAAAGAAGGGAGAAAGTGCCTTATATATTTGCCATAAAGGGTGACTGGGGATGAGGGGACCCAATTGCCAAATCCAGGTCATGATGAATTAGGTTTATTTTTGAAGAAGCAGGAGATGTGAAAAATGTGGTATGCCCTTGACGGGACTTGAACCCTGGACTTCTCGAATATGTGTCGAGTGTGCTTCCTGTTACACCACAAAGGCATGTGGAAAGGAGGAAGAAAATATCTTATAGCATAACTTTATTTTAAGTATCGAACCAGCTCTTCAAGATTTTTTCCAAATAGAGTTCTCAGTTCTTGTTCTGTTCTTTAGTTTTTTTCTTTCCACTAATACTAGTTGTGTCTGTAATTAAAGTTTGTGAATTTGATGAAACTGAAAGATCTCTTTTTAATAAATATTATAGACAATAAGCAAAAATATTACTTTTTGAAAAAGTTTTCACACATACTTACATAAAGAAATCAGAACTTAGAATTATTCCTAAATTATTAAAAAATGTCAAAAAGTTGTTTCAGTATGTAGTTTTTTATTGCCAGTTTAGTGGTTTAAATTGAAAATTTTTAAGTAGAACTTAAAAAATTCATTATATAAGAATATTACAAGCTAAAATAATTTAAATAGTTGAATTTTTTAATCTTCTATTTCTATGGTCATAAACAACTGGCATTTAGTTGGAATGTGGATTTGTTGCTTATCATTTAAGTGTAAGAAGTTTAGAAATAGTGTTTGGATTATTGCTGCAGATTGGTGTATATAAGAATTTTTAATTAATACTTTGTGGTCACAAATTAAAAATAAGTTATGATTAATAAATGTTACACTAATATTCAAAATTAATAGAAACTATTTATTTATAGGACAAAATAATCTGTAGAAATTGTACATAAATGTTAACAAAGACATAGTAGCTTTTTTACAAATGGAATAATGCTAAAATATTAATATTATTGCCAAATATGGACCAGATTTAAAAACAGGCAGGAAAATTTGTTTCCATCAGTCTTGGAAATATCATAATGTAATAGATTAAGGGATAGCTTCTAGTGGGAAAGCACACCGTGTTCCATATCATTAATTAAATTTTATTATTATCAGCATCTAGAGAATGCAGCAAAGATTAATAGTGACAACTATTATATCGGTTTGTCTGGGTTTAGATAATGTGTAAAGTGTTGTCTTGGATGTTTGCAATTGTTATGTCTGCTTCACTCAAACATTAAGCACCTGATGCTTCAGCCGTGTAAAGATTAACATCTTAGCACTCATTAATAGATGACACTCTGGTGCAGGTAGTTGCTAGATTTGCCTGCGGCTAAACTTCTCACAAATCATGGATACCTACTTGTTTTCAAATCAAGAAATATTCAAGATTTAATTATCTTCAATTGAAAAATAAGTACTCCGGAATTTTTTTTTTTTCCTCCAGGAATAAAATGTGTACCAAAAGGCTGAAAATGGGTTCAAATCGATTTTTTAGCCCTTTTATATTGCTTCCATAGTAGTCCTTTTGTATAGTTAGTAACAGGAGAATCCTTTTGTATAGCTAGTAGCAGGAGAAAACATACTATCTATTTTTGGTCAGGTAGGGAATGATTTATTGTCACTAGTCATAGATGCTTATCAATCTATGACTGGTTTATAAGTATTTTCTACTCATTCTTCTTAAAAGATTTGGCATGGTATATATATAAGGAAAATAATTTAAAGCTTTTTGAAGTAAATATTTTTTATTTTCACATTTATTTTATTTATAAACTGAGTTTAAGCGTTTCTGGAGTCTTAACTTTGTTCAAAATAGGAAAGCCTGTGTTCTTTATTTGAACACTGTTGTTATTAGATTGGTATAAACAAAGGAGGGGGGAAACATGAATCTTTGAATGTTAGCTTGTCAGTTAATGAAAATCACTATTAAGCAAGCAGTTTTAAAGTGAAACATGCCTTTTACTATGCTGGATCTAAGGTGGGGGGAAGAAATTTGTTTGAAAGTAAGTGAAGTAACAAATATTGCATATTTTTAAAATTACATATTTTATCCATTAATAAAATACTAATGGATTTTTAAGACATAGTATGTTAATTCTTTTTAATGTTGAGAAATGTATGAAAGATATAATTATTTCTTTAAAAACTTCTTTCATTTCACTATGAAAAATGTTTGTAAAAAGAGAAGAAAAGAAAAGAAAAAGTGTTAGTCTTGTTTTTTTAACAGTTTTTTTTTTTAAAGATGATATTGGAAGTCATCTTTGTGAAAGAATTCTTGGAGTATTGATTGAAGTATGGTTATTGGCTTGTCATCGATCTTTCCCTTCACCTTCACTTTGGAAAACATTTCGAGAGTTAGCTTGTAGTTGGCGTCATCGTATAGCTTTGGTTGATCAGTGGAACAGAGTGAATTTAGCTCTTACATCTCGTGTTTTGCAATTTATGTATGCTTCACACTTTCCAAATATTAAACTATGTAAGTATATACTTATTTTTTCTATGCTTTTAAAGTAAGTATATGTTAAATTTTACATCAGTTACATATGAATTTAAATATAAATTGTGCTTGAGAGTAAATTTCCATAATTTTGAAGTAATAAATATTTAGTGATAGATATTGCAAATTAAAACTCTATGCAAGTTTTCTTTTCTCTCTCTCTATCTATTTCCATCATTTTATATTTCAGAAATTTAAAATGAAATATTCATTGTTCACTTTCTAACTGAAGTTCAGTACTTTTAGCTAACTGTTTTATTATTTGAATAAGAGAAAAATTATTTTTTTTATTATAAGTTTATATAGAATTATTAAAAATAATAGACAAGTTGTTTATATTTTTAAAGCAATTTAGTTCTCTAAGATATTAAAGTGTTTTTTTAACAAAAAAATGATTGTATTCTATTATTGAAACTCTTTTGTTATGATGTGTGATATCAGAAACATCACGCTATTAAAAATTTTGATCTTGGCAATGTATAATCAGATTTTTTGTATTTTTATATCAGTATGTATAATGTGTAATGTAGGTTAATCGGATCGGGGTTTGTCCGGCTAACTACTGCCCTCTACCGCAGCATTGCCAGCCAATCACAGCTGTAGTTCCTATTACTGTTAGTGTTGCCTTTTTTAACATTTATTGTGAATATTGTATTGCTGCAAAGAAGCACTTTGCTCTGATTTTGTACATAAACACATTTTCCTCTCATGTCTTTTTTTCTTTTTTTTTTCTTCCTTTCTGCCTTAACTCGTCACTTAAGACCCTACACTCCTATACAAAAAATGCATGTTTTAGTGCACTCCACCACCCCTCCAAGTTTGCCCCATGATCTATGAAACACCCTGTATATATCAGTGATTTAGTTTCTTCTCTTAAATCAACACCTGATTTTAATTGTCTTCTATTTGCTGATGATTTGGTAATTTGGACCAAGGCTCCAAAAACATGGTGCAAAAAACTTTATTGAAAGCTGATTAAATAAGGTCCTAAAGGTGCTCTTAAATTGGTGTGAAGAAAATAATATGATTCTAAATTTGGAAAAAACAGCTTCGTGGTCTTTTTCTACCCATGAAATTTTTCTCACATTTTAAAGTACCAAGATACTTTGGTTACCAACACAAACAACTTCTTAATTGGGAGTGAACTTTTGATAATAAATTAAGTTGGAAGCTTCATGTTTAGCAATTTACTGAGTGTGTTTCAAATAGACATAGGGTTAAGCATTTAACAGCATGAATCTGGGGTTGCTTTCGGTCCACTCTTAATAATGCATTTAATACTTATATCTTGTTTTTAATAACGTATTGTTGTGAATCTCTCACCACTGCCCCACAATTGGTGATTAATTAACTTGAAGTGATGCAAAACTAAGCTCTTCGCTTGATTACAGGAGTTATGAAGTCCACACCTATCAATGTGATGTTATTGTTGACAGGAAATAAACCCCTCTGGGATGTTATGAACATGAAGACTTTGGTTCTCTATGAAAAGCTACTGTGGATGGAGGATCCCTACTGAAGGAACTATGTAGCCAAGCCTAGGAAATTAAAAATCCAAAATGGATTTTATTCAAAAAGTCTTGGACATGAAAAAAGATCTTGAGATTCCAGAAAATATACAACCTCTCCTGACAACAAGACCTGTGGAGGTGATTAATGTGAAAGTAAGGGTAGATCTAGTGGAAACCATCCATAGAAAGAGAGATGTTGTGCCAAGTGTTTTGAAATGTCTAGCTTTGGAGACCATTGTGGCTAGATATCCACCTATTCAGTGGTTGCATATTTTTACTGATGGTTTGACTGTCATTTTAAAGTTGGGGCTGGTGTGTTTCCGAATTTTTTTTTTCTTTTTACACCCCTGCAAGATCTATTGATACCGCCTTTGATGGTGAAGGAGTAGCCATATGTATAGCCCTAAAGCAATTATTAGCTATCCATTACAAGTTCATAAAAGGCTGTAATTTTTTTCTGATTCTCATGCAGCCATTCAATTAATTAACTCTGTTTAACACCCATTAACACCTGAAATTTTGCAATGTCAAGAATTGCTGAGAACTCTCACTTTAAAGAGGAAACGGATCATTCTCCAGAGGGTCCCTAGCCATTGTGGCCTTTGGGGCAATGAACAAGTGGACTTCCTTGCAAAAAGAGGTACCAGCTTACTACAACATCCCAATACAGCCATTTCTTATTGGTGGATTAAACTATTTTTTTTTTAAATTATTTACGTCTAATATCTTACAAGATTTTCAGACTCGTACAGCCTTAAAAAGTTGGAAAATGGTAAATCCTTCTCTTATTCCTAATAGTCCAAGACACAATGAAGTTGCGCTTTTCCATCTGTCTACAGGACATGATTGGCTTGCCTCACACCTGCATCATCTAGGCATTTCAAGTGATCTTATTTGCCCACTTTTTTAATTCTGGAAAACAAATGGACAGGGACCACCTGCTTCGATGTAGAGTTCTTTGGGGTCTTGCAGAAGAGTCACAATACTGGGAGGCAAGAACGCTGCTTAAGCAATGACTTCTGTCTTTTTGTTCTTAGTTCTGTTGTTTATAACCTTTGTTTATAAGATATTAGTTCTTTGTAATTTTTTTTGCCTAGCGTTAAGAAATAATAATATATATATGATTGACATAAATATATGAATTAATCATAATAAAGTGCCTAATACTTGTGAAAAAACTGCAAAGTAATAAAATAATAATTCATTTACTAATGGATTATTGAGTATGTTATCTCCTTTAAGAAAAGTAGTAGAATTTTAATTGAATGGAGTAACTTAAAAGCATTTATAAATTAATCTTGCAAATATCTTTAAAATGAAACATCAATTATGAATCATAAAAAAAATTGAAAATGGAAACTTTTAAAAACTAAAAAAGTAATCAACAAATCAAGCAATTATCGTCACTGATCGAAAATTGTTTGACTTTTCAAGGGTGCTTATAAGTACTTATAAGTTATTTTATTCAACTAAAATTCTACTAATTTTCTCTGTGTAACAAAATAAACTGATAAAATGCAAATTAAAGAAAAATTATTTCAAAGAGGAAAATGTTTCCCAGTTTGAGATCACAGAAGTGGGTTTTTTTTTTTTTTTTTTTTTTTTTTTTTTATAATTTGCTACAGTATACAAAATAAATACTGGAAAAATTACTAAATTAAATGTTTAAACTGAGAGTTAGATTGTACCAGTTCAAGAAACTCTGTAGTTTTCTTGCTGTATTTATATGTTTATTATTAAGCAGTTGCCTGAATTTGCATCTTTATCATTTGCAGAAATAAAAAGAATCAAAATTTCAGTGATATTTAAATAGAAATTGTAAGTGCTAGTAGAAATTTCAGCATAATTAAAAGTAAAAATTTGTGATATTATGTATTATATTTATATTAAGCCATTCAAGGGAAAATCAGAAAAGTTATATTAAAGTTTGCTAATACAACTGATAAACTGTCTTTGCAATATTAAGCAAAGAGAGCTACCAATAAACAATGTAAGCATGGTTAAAACTTGGACAGAAACATGTGATACAGCTCAGTGCGACATTTCAGCAGTACTTGAGCAAGGGCAGTGTTGTATTTTCAAATTTTATCTGCAAAGAAGTGAGCTGAATGAAGCAGGTTCATTTTCAGATTACAGTACAGTACATTACTTGGTTTATAAGTCAGGCATAAGTGTGTGAATGGAATTAGAAGATGAAGATCAATGTCATTAATATGGTGGATTCTCTTCCCTAATTACAGCAGTCATTGAAAACAATAGTGCAGCTGTGCAAAATTTGCTACTTTCTAATTACGTGCAAACCCCGTGCAAAAAAATTACCAACTACAAATTAAGAAAAAAAATTTAAAAATATAGGGATTCAAAAAATGAATGCATGTTTTATACAGTTAACCATTAGCAAGTAATTTTGTATATATCTATACTTATGTGAAATCTTCTTACACCAATTTTTGTATATTGTATGATGAATATTTGAGTATATTTTCATATTGTTAACTTTTAATTTATACATTTTTTTTTTTTTCAAAATACTTCTTAGCTGATGATGATATGCATCTAGTACCTGCCGACATGAGTAATGAGAGTATTGCTCAAGCATGGTTTAGATTATTGCATACTCTTGGAAATCCTGTTGATCTTTGTCGGCCTGAGGTTATCAGCCAGACTCCTAAATTCTATCATTTTGCCTTGAGCAGTGAAATGGTTATTGATCCATGCCAGCACCCTTGTCTTGCTGTTTTACCTCAGATATTTTATAAAGCAATGAAAGGTATTTCTAACCTTGTGGATGTGTTTTTAGGTGAGTTTATTCTGTAATATATATATATATATATATATTATAATATTAATTTATATATATATATATATATATATATATATATATTGCATAGCTAAATTAGCAATTTGGTGAACAAGTCTGTTGGAAAAGATTAGCATAGGTTTTGAATAAAACTTTTTATATTCACTTACATTATTCTGAATTCAAATTATTTGACCTCAAAATAGTGCATGTAAATTGAATCTCCCCATTCATTAAATTCACTCTGTTAATGACATTTTCATATTTTTTATTACAGTAAAGAAGATTTCATAAAGATTTTATCCATTGTGGATTTAATTGACCCAACCATTCAATTCACTTTTGAAAATAAATCGGGCAACTCCCTTCCTTTTTTCACATTTCATCTATTCACAGTAAATTTGATTTCAGCACTAATGTTAACGTAAACCATATTTTGTTTCCTTGTCTCCCCATGTGTCAAGGAAACAAAATATGGTTTATACAGTCAAAAGTCGTTAATCCGAACTCGTCGGGACTTCGGCGATTCCGGATTATCGATTTTTCCGGATTATAGATCATCAGTTTAAATCGCGTAGGATGGCATGCAGAAATTCTAAAATTAAAAATATGAAACCGTAATTTATGAAATAAGGAAGAATTATGATCTAAAGGGTATCAAAATTTACAAAAAAAAGCTTAATATTTATTTGTTTACTTTATTAAACATTTCTTTCAATGTAAGTTGTTTCGTTTTATGTGATAATACTTTCTCTTTAATTCTATAAACAGACATAATTTTTTGTTCACTTACAAAGTTCCGCTGTTCAAGTCCCGTTAATTGCTGTGCCGAGAATACCGACTAACTTGTCAATCGAAATTTTTTCGTTTTCACTAACCTCTCTGTCACATTTTTCATGTCTTTATCCATTTTTTGCAGCAATTACACTTTTTGTTTGATGGACATTGAAACATACTTTCGTTTTGTACGATCCTTTGGGAGCTCCAGAATCAAAAATTCTATTTGACATAATCGAAAGTTCAAGTTTACTTTTTTAGTATTGCTCTTACAATCTGCAAAAAATAATAAGCCGGATCCAATTCGAAAATTAAGGAACAACGCAATCATCAACATTAACTGAAATAGATAATTATATAATTTTAGCTTACACCATCCGTTATACATAAAACGCACACGTGAAAACGTATTCTGCGCTTGCGCACACGCAAATGCGCAGTCGTAAGAGGTCTTACGCGCATGCGTAAACGCCTATGCGCATGTGTCAACGCGGAGCATGCGCAGAAAGTTTTTAGCTTTGAGGTCCGGATTATAGATCATTCCGAATTATGGGTGTCCGAATTAGCGATTTTTGACTGTATTAACATTAATGTCAGCCTCTAAACAACTACAACAAAAAAGACTTCGTTTTACCATTATGTAAATCATACTTGTCAAATTTTTTTCTTCCTCAGAAACTTAAATTATTTTTGATCAATGGTATCATTTATATTAAAAGCAGTACCATTGACTGAAGCTTGTTATTAATAAACCTTTAAAAATGTTTCATCTTGCCATTATGAAAGACATTCAAAAGTAGTACCAATGATTGTTACTGATAATGCCTTTAAAAAGTTATTCATCTTGCCATTATCAGCCTGCTATTAAAAATAACCACACTAACCTTATTGACATCTGAACTTTCTGTCAATTATAAAATTGTCCAGATCTCCAAAAATTTTAACTTTCAGGTCGTTTCTCACTTATTTGTAAAATTCATCATTTTATCTTACACATCGCATCTCTGATTTACTTTGATTTTATTTTATCTCTGATTTTATGATTCTATTATTTTATTACTATAGCTTTTTTGTGCTTTATCACAGTTTCCTTTTAAATGATATTATGTCAGATTTCATTTTGGTGAACTGATGATTGATTTTCTATAAATTTGATTATTGGCTTGTTTGCTGCCAAATATTTGAATTATTTATGACATTTAAATTTCAAGAATTAAAAAAAAATGAGTTCTTGGTTCTTAAAACAGCTCTTGTTCATCCTGCAAATCAACTTATTACATTGTTAAACTTCGTATATGAATAATAGGAAAAAATTGCTTAGGCACCTTTGGCAACTCTAAAATTTTGTGCTGCTAAAGTATGCATGTTAGGCACCTGCTAAATGTTTTCATAAACTTATCAAGATTGCCAAAACAAGAAATATTCAAATTTTAATTTTCAAAGAAAGAAATTCGTCAAATTTTAATTATAATTTGAAAAAAAAAAAAAAAAAAAGATTATTTTTTATCTTGAAATAAAAAGAGCATTAAGGTGTTAAATGGTGGCATAATAACATTAAGATGTTCTGTCATATTTCCTTTTGAAGATGAAACATTTAATAGCAACAGTAACATTTAATAATAACTAGTCTTAGTAAACATTTTTATTTAAAAATATAGAAAATTATAGCCTATTGTTTAAGTAAATGTGCATTTATTCCTTAAGCTTTTTATTGCTTTGCTAAACGTTTACATCTATTCCATATTCAGAAAAAATGAATAAATTTTCTATGTTTATATAATGGGCTCTTAATTTTATGAACTTGTATGGATAAAAAATTTTTTAACAAAATTAAAAGCCTTGTAAATGTGAATGTCATTTATAAAGACCATGAACATTTTGGAACTAATGTAATAGTTTGTAAAATTACGCTGTTTATAAATTGGAAGTTCATAAAATGGTGAGTTCACTGTATTTAAAAATACTAATATAAACACTGTCTATATTTCCTTAACCCTCAGTTGGAGGGGTTGGCATATGGTAAAATTTTAGAGGGTCGGCGTATGAAGTACGCCAGGTCATTTTTCGAGCCTCTGCTTCGTGTTTGAAACTATACATGGCATTAATAAGGTGATTCGTCATAGTAAAAATGATATAAGAAAAAGAATAAGAGAAAAAAAACAGTAAAAATGGAAACTATGAATATTTAATTAATTCAAAAAGTGGATGCACTGGAAATACAATTTAAAGTTAAATAGTATTCTGCATTATTTTCTGTATGAAAATTATAAGAACATAAATCAAATTTACAAATTATAAATATTCCATAAAGAAAAGTTCGGTAAGTAATAAATTTCACAAATGAAAAAAAATTAAAACCTTTTGCTATTTTAATTGTCTGATTGTCCCTGTTCACTGCAGCAGGGTTTGCAAAGTTGTACTGTCTTGCCCAGATGATTTTTGCAGGTAAACGTAGAACACTCAGAATATTTTATGGTAGTGTAGTTATTCTTCATTCTACCGCACTCAGCGCAGCGTCCTTTGATCTTTTTTCCAGGTGGTTCCTCGTCCCTTTCGGCCGTATTGTCCGCTTCTGTTGTTACCAGCCTTCTAGTAATAGCTTTGGAATGCGACAGGAGAAATGGCATTTTCAGACGATTCTGAAGATGTGGTTTCATCAAAGATGTAGCTAGAGTTTTCAAAAAAATATCTTCTAAACTTGATGGTTGCATCAGGTTTGGAGAAGTTCAAGAGCACTTGTGAATTTATGCCCGCTACGTTTAGCAGTGCAAAAATATTGCCATTGCCAATCTCTTGGTTTTTCGGGCGACAGTGAAATTACTACAGAGTTGGTCTACGGTATCAACTCTGCCTTTACATTTGTTATAATCCAGGATTATTTGAGGTTTATCGTTTCCTGGTCAATTTTGTCATCATCGTGTAAAGTACTGAGCAGTATTACACACTTATTTTTTTTCATTGCATATGAAACACTTGTCATATCCTTTTGAAAACCAAACAGTGAACTGCCGACTTCTCTGGTTTTTGATGGCTGGAATTCATTTGGAATTTCCTTTTTATTTTTTTCAGCATGCCCACAAGTGTTATACCTTTGGTAAAAAGATATTGAGTTAGCGGATAGCTTGTATACCAATTATCGGTCGTCAGGTTACGGTTGGAACCTTCGTACGCACCAATTAGCCTTTTGACAATGTCAATACTTGAATTAGAAGCCTCGTAAGGTCCTGGGGGTTGATTGCCACAGTAAATTTCAAGCTTCAATGTATAAAATGTTTGTGAGTCAACAACTGCAAAATTTTCAGACCATACTTCGCGGACTTGTTGGGGATGAATTGAATAAAAGAGCACCTCCCGTGAAAGGGTTCCAACTTCTCGTCGATTGCGAGTTCGTCACCTGGTGTATAAACGTTTTGACAGTTCTGATTGAAAGATCCAAAAAAGTCTCAGTTTTCCTTCGCACATACCTTGTGCCTTTATCATCGAATCTAACAGCAGCACACAGGTTTCTGAATCGCTTGAGACCCATGACTCCTTGCAAAATTTCAATTCCAGTACTGTGTTTTGCCCATGCTTCCTCCAAATTGAGTTTTGACAGTTTTTTGCATCCTAATAAGAATAAAATTCCTAAAAAGGCCAACATTTCTGCTCTATTAGTATCATATATGCATCTCTTTGAGATGTTTTGGAGATCATCTGCAGTCCTGTTACATTTGAGATAAATATTTGTGTATAGTACGATAGCATCAATCATATTTGTATTTGTTATTTTCTGAAAAGCAGAAAGCTCATCATTTATATCGTCACAAGTTTTGGCACTTAAGCATATTTTTTTCATCAAATTTTTCCGAGGCCTTCTGGCGAATTTGCTCTTGAGGGAAAGTTTGTTCCACTTATAAGTTTCCTTTTCTTCTTTCAGAAACTTTCTTCTTTTTGTAAATTGTTTTCACAAAAAAGTCCTCATATTTTAAATCACTCATGTCATTTTCAGTATCACTAAAATCGTCATTTGTTGGGGAAACATCATTTGAGGAAGGAAAATGAGGATGTTTAGAAACATTTCCCTCAATTTCTGAGTCAATTTCATGATCAGAATGTCCGTTGACTTCTGATTCATTGACATCAGATGCGTTATCCAAATTGTCGGAGTCTTCATCAACCGAGACTTCTTCTAAAATGCGCAAATAATCTTCAGGAGGTACACTATTCTTTCTGTACATACTTGGAGGAGCGGCGTACTGCGTTCGCTTACGCAACATGTTCACAATAACTGCTTTCGGAAGGAAAACGAAAACCAGACTGACCAGAAATACCAGGTGCATTGCACTCATGGAATGTTTCTAGGAGGGTAGAGGAAGGGAGGAAGCTCAGGAAGAGTTTGTCTAAAAATTACAGCCCAAAAGATGGCATTGGCGTACTCTGTACGCTGGCCCCTCCATTGCAGGGTTAAATGCCTATGAACAAAATGTTTTGATTATAACAAATCTAAGTATAATGTCAGGATGAAGCGTCTGTAAAAATTCTCTATGAATAATAAAAAAATCATTTTCTGTAATGAACTATTATGTATAATATTTTGTTAACTTGTAAATGTGAAGAAAAGTAATCCCAATTTTCATCAGTTATCCCGGCTCACATTTTCTTGGGAATACATTTTTTGGGGAAAAACATCTGCAGTAATATTTTTGTAATCCTATCAAACCCTTGAAGGACAGTTGCAGGTTCTGCTTTCCCTGTGGTAAATTCTGTAAGTTATTCTTACTTAATTAATTTAGAAGTCAAACAACAAAAATCAGCATTATTTTTGCAAATTTATTTGCGCTTTGGCAGCTGAGGATGATGTTTGGTAAAACCGTCAAAACTAGTCCTGTGAAAATTTGCAAATATAATGCTGATTTTTGTTATTTGATATCTAAATTATACTTGTTTGGCATGTTTTTTTATCTTAATTATTCTTTCTTGTCATTATGAATTAAGTAGCTTCTGATTCCCTTTGTGGCAAATTTTGTATGCTATACTTGCTTTTCATTATAAATTAAATGGCTGGCTGCTAAAGTGAATAAAAAGTAACTAGTGACATATATGTGCTGAAAGACCAGAATCAAAAATACAAATGTACATTGGGCATGTGTCTTTTAGCCAAATGAAACACTGGAAGTAGAAAACAAAGAAGGATTACTAAAATGTCATTTCAGATGTTTTGTTGCCAAAAAAAAAAAAATATCTCCAAGAAAATATGCATCTGCATAAACAGCATATACTATAAACCTTTACCTTTGATTTATTTTTGCAATAGACATGGACTGAAGTGGAAATTTTTTACAGGTATTGCTCAGCTTGATTCCGAAGATAGTACTCATATTCCAAGAACTTACTCTCACACAATTTCATCTTCATCATCTACTCCTCCTTATAGTCGAAGAGTATTTTCAAAGAATGTACCAAAAGACAGTGCTACTAAAAGTAAAAGAAAATATATTTAATTTTAAATTTGTGTTTTTGTTTATCTTTTTAACAATATCTGTGCTAATTTCTTAAACATGCAACTGTAACAGAAAAACATAAAAATATATATATATATATATTTAAATGTTATTAATGTAAATTAAATGCATTATTTTTTCAATAAAATTTTACTTATGCAGTTTCTTTGGATATTAAATTGAATATTTTTATAAAGTTTATTTTTTCTTGATAGCAGTTGGCTGCTTTTTATATGAATCATCCAATCCCAAACATTCAGTGGTTTTCTTTAATTGCAGACATAATTGTTTTAATCAGAGCTTTTGTTATTATGAATAAAAATTTTACTTTATACGTGATGACTTAAAACAGCAATTTTTAATCTTTTTTGAATTCACAGCTTTCTAATCCAGCTAATGTGCTGGATTTCTAATGTATCTAATTATATTAAAATCTAGTTTTGTTTCTGAGGCTCTCCTGTGAGAACCAACATTGTTTGATGCTTTGATTATCATATTTTTGCACTGCAGTGTATTTTAGTTATTGAGTACATTGAGTTGTTGCTGCTTATGATTTAACCTGCAAAGTGTGAAAAGGCCTATAAGAGCTATTCTACTAAATGTAGTTTTGGAAATTTGGAAGAAAGGAAACTTATTAAAATATATAATCATATAATTTTGAAACATTATATTAATATATAAAAAATAAAGTAAATAATTTGAAATATTAATTTTCACAAAGAAAATGATGTAGATACATTACATTGTTCCTAATAGTTGTTTAAATTTTTGTCTGAAAACTGGGCACTATTATCGTTTTATCAGATCTTTAATAAAAGATATAAAACCTGAACAAAGTGTTACCTTTTTTCTTATCATGTTGAGGCACAGCTTTGAAATTATGTCATAAACATTGTCATTCCTTTCTGTATATCAAATATTGATCTCTAATCAATTTTTATGGTAGCTGCTGTTAAATATTCACTTTCACATACAATGGAAGCTATAGTAGGAATCAATACCTTCAACGTTATATTATGATTCAGGAGCCATTTAAACATGTGAAGATTTCATTATTTTTAATATTAGTGGTAATAATGCCCACCTGCAGCATTTCTTACATTTGTATCATTCTTGATTCTGTCCTGATTGGAAACTGTTTTTTAATAATCCAATAATGAAATTATTGTTTACTTTTTTAAATCCTTTTTTTATTTAACATTGGTATTATATCCCATTTTTTGTATTAGTTGATAGTTTTCATTATAAATGAGAAATTTAAATAAGTATATTCATGAAAATCACAGTTCAATAACTGGCATTATTTTGATCATAGCTACTGTCAACAGTAGTATTCTATGTGTTACATCAGCTTCCAATTTTTACTAACTATGATTGTTTGTAACAGTCTTACTTTCTCAGTACAGTCAAAAGTCGTTAATTCGGACACCCATAATCCGGAATGATCTATAATCCGGACCTCAAAGCTACAAACTTTCTGCGCATGCTTCGCGTTCACGCATGCGCACAGGCATTTACGAGAGCGCGTAAGACCCTTACGGCTGCGAATATGTTTGTACGCATGCGCGTTTAATGTGTAACGGAGTTATACGCTAAGCTAAAGTTATCTAATTCAGTTAATGTTGCAGATTGCGTTGTTCCTTAATCTTCGAATTGGATCCGGCTTATTATTTTTTGCAGACTGTTAGAGCAATTTTATAAAATTAAGCTTGAACTTTCGATTATGTCAAATAGAATTTCCGATATATACAAAGCGAAAGTATGTTTTGAAATCCGAAATCTGTTTATCAATTTCACGCTGCTCTGCGGCAGAAGGGGGGGGCAGAAACGTCATTATTAGATTATGATAGATTAGAAAGATTATGTCAAATAGAATTTCCAATATATATTTACTAATATGTAATTTGTATCTACAAAGCGAAAGTATGTTTTGAAATCCGAAATCTGTTTATGAATTTCACGCCAGGGATTGGAAGTTGATCTGTCAACACTATCCTTATCTTCAGAGCAGATGTTTTTATTTTATTTGGATTATAATTCCGTACTAAGTTTAGTATTTCGTCCGTCTTTGATATGATTTAAATCAAGTTCCTCGTCATTATAATTCGCTTCGGATAGTGAAGAAAGTGACCCAGAGGTTATTGAAAACGAAAACATTTCGATTGACAAATTAGTCGGTATTCTCAACACAGCAATTATAGGACTTGAACAGCCGAACTTTGTAACTAAACAAGAAATTATGTCTGTTTAATGGAATTAAAGAGAAAGTATTATCACATGAAACGAAGCAACTTACATTGAAGGAAATGTTTAATAAAGTAAACAAATAAATATTAAGCTTTTTCTTTTTGTAAATTTTGATACCCTTTAGATCATAATTGTTCTTTATTTCATAAATTACGGTTTCACATTTTTAATTTTGTAATTTTTGCATGCCATCTTACCAGATTTAAACTGATGATCTATAATCCGGAAAAATCGATAATCCGGAATCGCCGAAGTCCCGACGAGTCCGGATTAACGACTTTTGACTGTAGTACTTTATTTATAACATCTTGTCTATTGCATATATTTTTAATCTCTAAAAGTTGCATGTAATTTAAGTTATTTGAATCATCAGTTATAGGGGTTCCTACTTAATCCCTGTTAACACGTTTAACTTCAACTTAACTGTTGTATGGCTGCAGAAGTAGAGTTTGTTAATAAGAAAGAAAGTAGTTAATTCCAAATATATGCAGCTTCTTTAATGGTATGCTGAAGAAATTAGAATTCCCATTTTGAAAATCAAATAAAACAGACAAAAATTTCAGTTATAGTGCTTAAGATCTTTTCTTGCTTTTTGTGAAAATATATGTAGTTAGCACTGGATGGTAAAATATGACTTAAAGGCTATACTTAATGCTGGATAAATTTTGTTAGAAATGAAGTATTTAAAGTTTTTGAAGAAGATTAAGGTAGATTTAATATTAACAGAAACTTCTACCATTATTGATAAAATTATTTTCATAAAATCCTGTACTTTGCTTTAAGAAATTTGAAAGGAAATATTAAAAAAATATGGCTTAGGATCATTATGTAAGTAAGTAAAGCCTGTAGCTACCTTTCCATATCTAATATATATATATATATAGCCTGTATATATATATATGTATATATGTATATATATGTTGTTTTAAAAAAATCTGTACACATAGGGTAGTGATGCTTTTGCTTTGCTGTAAGAGTTAATTTTTCAGTTTTGTTGCATGTACTTATTATTTACTTTATCTTATATAAGGTTGTTTTGGATTTTAGAATTTATGGTAACAATACATCTAAAAATGCTGATTATTTTTGAATAATTTTCATTACATGTATATCATTACTTAACAGGTGTGCAAAAAACAAGTCTGATATCTGGTTTAACTTCTTCAAAGTCTAATCCAAACCAACCAACACATCTTGGTCAATCACAGCAGCAATTATTGAATCAGCAAACACCTCAGCAATCTCCTATATCTACACCTACAACTTCTTCTGCTCCGCTTTTACGTCCACCACTATCACCATCACGACCCAAATGTAATTCAGTATTGCATTTGTTTGGAACATGGTTGTTTGAAGCTGCCCTTGTAGGATCTGATATGTCATCATTTACATCAAGCTCTGAACGTAAGTTTCGGCATTTTTTCTGTTGCTTATAAAATTAAGCTATTAAAAATCTAATATATTTTCTTAAACACACAGCTCAGTTTTTTAACATGTGTACTATTCAGCCACTAGATTTTTATCCTTTAACATACAGGGTCTTTTGACCCCATATTTCTTTTAACTGGAAAATATGTGAATTTATTTGCAATGCCAGAAGAGAATTCTTTTATTTAAATTAGGTAGGTTTTGCTTTTTTCTAAAAATTTTTAAATCTGTTTTCCAGAAATTGAATTTCAGATCTTTAATTTTGTAAAAAGGCATTTTATTTTATCATTACTCTATTGATATACTTAATCTTATTTTACTTTTTTTCAGTAAAGTGAAGAGTCTTTAAAATTTGTTTAACCATTTGCTCATTATTTTTTATGTAAGTTGTGATTGTGTAAAATAAAAAATTCTTTCCCCTTCTCAGCATGTAGTTGAAAGCTACCAATTGCAATTTACAATAATATGCTTTTTTCAAAAAGAATACTTCATTATTATCTTATTTTCAAGTAGCTTTTAGTTGCTTACACAGTAAGCTCTGTATCGCTGTGCTGTGTCTAGTAAGCCAATGGAGTGTTCAGTAAGCTTTTACATTTTGACATTTTATGCAGAACCTTTTGCAGTTTATATTATATGTATTCACATTTTATGCAATATTCTTAGGAAATCAATACTGATAATTTAAATTCTTGATAATTTTAATGCCATTTTTTAAAAATTGGTAATATTTGATGAAAATTTAACATTTAAATTTAAATTTTAATTTTTCAATCTTAATAGAAGTTTTCAAACTAGCTTGTAGTATGTCTTTAAATGCATGTACAGGGTGACAATTATTGAACTATATGAAATAAAATGTAAATTACTTAAAAACTACTGACTGCACAAACTTTAATCAACATGTAAACTTCGCTACAGATATTCGGATTTACGTTATGATATGTTCGATATACCTGCCATCTTTGGCTATGATGTAGTGCAAATTTCTGCATGATCTGCTTAAGTGTCGGAACTTCGATGCTGTCGATAACCTCTTGAATGGCAGTTTTCAGATCAGCAATGGATTTGGGGTTATTTCTGTGCATACTGTCTTTAATATAGCCCCATAAAAATGAGTCACACGTTTACAGATCCAGAGAATATGGCGACCAAGCAAGCCCCATTCCAGTGACTTCTGGGTGCTCCACAGTCAGAACGCAGTCTAAATGCTCCGCCAGGACATCAAACATTATCTTGCTCCGATGGGGGTCAAGCTCCGGCTTACATGAACCACATCTTGTCGAAATCAGGGGCATTTTGGATGATGGGGATGAAATCATTTTAAAAAAACCTTCATGAATCGTTCAATAGGCTCCATGCCATCAACGAATATCACACAAATTATTCTGTGACTGGACATTGCACAACATACAGTCACCCGTTGAGAGTGGAGATAGTTTATGTTCATGAAAGCGGATTCTCAGTCCTCCAAATGCACCGATTTTGCATATTGATGAACCCATTCAAATGAAAGTGGGTTTTGTTGCTAAACCTAACCATATTCACATCAAATTCCTGTTCGTCAGTTCTCTTGACAGGTGTTTGTGAAACACAACCTCTGTTCCATTGTCAGGTGCCTAATGGCTGACGAATTTGAATTTTGTATGGGAAGAAAAGCAGTTCTTCAAAAACAATTTGTTGCAGGGTCTCCAAGTTGATTCCCACCAGTTGTGCAGCTTGTCTGATCAGTTTCCTTGGGCTGGTTTGAAACACAGTGTGTCTTCTCAGTGTTTTCACACTTGTTTTTCAACCAATATTGTCAACACTGTCATCACAAACACTACCAGTTCTCTCAAACTTGTAAATCAAATTCTTGTTTGTTAGCACACTTGGACCAGTTCTCTTCAGTTTGTACTCAGTCGCAAACTCCCTTTGAGCCGCACTCGGACTGTTATTGCTTGCATAATAGGCCTTCACAAGATCTATACGCTCAAGCATGCTGTACCTTGATATTTTCACTTAAAAATGGCCAACAGTAACAAGTTGCAAGCACTTGCGCATAGTAGTTCCTATCATTTCCTGCAGCCAACCACAAAGTTTGAACAACCACAAAGTTCACGCAAACCGTTCAAAAGTTATGACGGTTTTATTTCATATAGTTCAATAATTGTCACCCTGTATCTGTCAATTATTTGCTGTAAGGTGCATAAGATGCCCAATTTTTGAGTAAATTAGTTACTTTTTTAAAATTATTGGACTGTAATGTTATTATGTGGGGAAATTTAAACAGTCACTATTGGTTCTATATGAAGTTAAGAATTTTTTGCTCTTTATAGATTATCAACATGTGTTTTCCCACGTCCCTTTTTATCTTGAGACTTGGTGGGGGCATTTGCCATAACATCCTAATTTCTATGACTCAAGTAGGAATTAATGTATGGCAAAGAAATGCTTCCAATACCTATGAACAATATTTTGCAACCTATATATACAGTACAAAGTTCATAATCCAGTTTCATCGGGACTTCGGCGATTCTGGATTAGAGTTTCTTCCAGATTATAGATCATCAATTTAAATCTGGTAAGATGGCATGCAGAAATTATACAATTAAAAATATGAAACCATAATTTATGAAATAAAGAGCAATTGCGATCTAAAGGGTATCAAAATTTACAAAAAAAAAAAAAAAAAAAAAAAAATCTTAATATTTATTTGTTTATTTTATTAAACATTTCTTTCAATGTAAGTTGTTTAAGTTTTTTTTTTTTTTTTTTTTTTTTGTGCCAATACTTTCTCTTTAAGTTCCACTATTCAAGTCATGTAATTGCTGTGTCGAGAATACCGACTAACTTGTCATTCGAAATTTTTTCATTTTCAATAACCTCTCTGTCACTTTCTTCACTATCGGAAGTGGTATGGCAGCTCCAGAATTGGAACATAATCGAAAGTTCAAACTTAATTTTTATAAAATTGCTCTAACAGTCTGTAAAAAATAATAAGCCGGATCCAATTAGAAGATTAAGGAACAGTGCAATCTGCAACATTAACTGAAATGCCTTAGAATCAGTAAAGATAATTTTAACCTAGCTTATACCGTCTGTTATATATTACGCGCATGCATAAAGCATACAAAAAAAAAGTTTGTGGCTTTGAGGTTCGGATTATAGATCATTCCGGATTACGGACTTTGTACTGTATATATAGGTTACAAAATATTGTTTATGTATTTTATATATATTATATATATTATATTATATCTATGTATGTTATAATTATATATATATATTATACATATTTATATATATTATATATATGTATATACAGAGGATGTTGACATATTTTTATAATGATTTTGATTTTCTCCATGAATTTAAATATTGATTTTAAAAAACAAATGTAACTGGCATCAAATTGGAATAAGATTTAATTACTGCCTGCATCATTAAAAATATTCTTTTCCTTAAAATGTCACTGAAAAATAAACAACGGATCAAAGGCTATATTTTTGCGCTGTTTTTGGAGAAATACTCCCATTCAATTATTTAAAAAAGGTGTGAAAAGCATGGTTTTAATATTTCTACACTTAAAATAAGTGACACAATTTATATGAAAGGAAAGAAATATCAAAGTTAACATCTGACTGGGAAAAAGGCAAAAAACACATACCCAACAAAGGTCCTTATTAAATCTGAAGTCGTATCTCTTGTTCCAGGCTCTCAAAAGGACTTTTCAAACTCTTTAAATATCCTGTAGGAACTGTGAACAAAGTTATAAAATCTTATTTAAAGCTTGTAGAGACATTAGGTTATTTTGAGGCAGAAAAAATGAAAAATGAGCAATGCCCTTGCCGGGACTTGAACCACAGACCTCTCGAATACGCATCGAGCATGCTGACCACTACACTGTGAAGGCATGCTCAGTATAAGCTAATAATAATAATAATAATAATAATAAACCACATGATGTTCATTGCCTAATGCCAAAGCATGTTTCTCAGCATAAGACTATATGCAGATTGCTGTATAAAAATTATTTGTTAGGTAAAAAATGGAAATATACATTTACATTTGATTAGGCTTGGATATACTAATCTGATTACAATAGAAAAAGATCGATTTACTACTGAAAAAGTGGAGAAAAAGACTTAATTCTGAGAAAAACAATGATAAAGGTTTTTCTAAAGGTTTTATGGTCATTACTGGTTTCTCTTATAATGGAAAACTTAAAATAAGGAAAGAAAAAAAAAGTCAAAATTAATTTGGATTACTATCAGAAATATGTTTTAACACTTATTTTTAAAAAAGAAATTCCATCTGTTTTTCCAAACAATCTTCACTGTTTTTTTTTTTTTTTTTTTTGAAGAAATGAGAAATGAAACCGGAATTGAAGCTATTCCCTTTAAATGTATCCCATCCAAGTCCCCTGATGTGTCTGCTATGAGTTACTGTGCCAGTTAGACTTTTAAAACAAGCTCCTTATAAGCGGTATCCCAAAACATCAGATGGACTCTGGAAGATTGTGAAGGAGGAGTGGAATAAAATCAACCTTGATGTTTTAAGAAAAGGATTTTGTCTTGGAAATCAAAATGAACAATCAACAAAAGTGCTATCAGATTGAACATATTAGAAAATAAAATTCTAAGGTTTGTTTACATATAAATCTTTGCAAAACCATTACAAAAAAGAATGAAACACCCTTTATATATACAATACTAGCAGCTTTTGTGGGCAGCTGCTTAAAAAAGTTATCATAAAATAAATAATGGTTTTAATGAATCCAATTAAAGTAGTTTCATATTTCATAAATATATTTAATATTTCTATTTATACATCTCCTGATTTCAATGCAATTTTATTTAAATCAATCAAACTGAAAAGTAGAACAAATGCTTGCAAGAATTGCATTTATTGCTTTTAAATTGCTTGGCTTGTTAATCAGTAACAGACAGATTAATTTTGAACATTAAATACCTTACAGTTAATGGCAGTATGCTGGTGCCTATAAGATAAAAATATTTGTTTCAGGAAGTGGCAAGGCATTGGTTTTAAATAGTTGTGTTTGCTGGTTAAAACAGAAAGATCTGATCTTTAATTTTGCTGAAAGCAACAGTCTGGTATGCCAGAGATAAAAAATTACCATTTTAAATGGGTTGCCATGTCTCACTTTCCTGTTTTTAAATTTGTTAATCAAAAATTTCTTAAATTAGTACAAAATATGAAATAAATTCAAAATTCTGTCGTTAAGGTGCACATGTTAAGGACTATGTGTATTCAAAATCTGGTGACTCTAGGTGCCATAATTTTTCCACTGTGCAAGGAACATACTAACATACATACAAACAGATTGTGCATTATTTAATACTACAGTACAAAGTTCTAAATCTGGACTTGTTGGGACTTCGGCGATTTCGGATTGGTGATTTTTCCGGATATTAGATCATCACTTTAAATCTGGTAAGATGGCATGTAGAAATTATAGAATTAAAAATATGAAATCATGATATATGAACTAATTAAGTATTTATGATCTAAAGGGTATCAAAATTTACAAAAAAAAAGCTTAATATTAATTTGTTTACCTTATTAAACATTTCTTTTAATATAAGTTGTTTAAGTTGCTTTGTTTTTTATGCTAATACTTTCTCTTTAATTCTGTAGACAGACATAATCTCTTGTTTAGTTACATTGTTGAAGTCCTGTAACTGCTGTGTCGAGAATTCCGACTAACTTGTCAATTGAAAGTTTTTCATTTTCAGTAACTTCTCTGTCACTTTCTTCACTGTCGGTAGTGATATTTTCCAGATTTAGAACCATACTACAGATTTCACCATTCATTAATTGATTGATGATTGAGAAACATTGTTATCACAATGAAAAACTTCTTTTATATCATCTTCATTTATTACCACTTCTCCACATTTCTTTACAAAATTCGTTAATTCTAAAATTTTACCTTTGTTTTGCGACATCCGGAAACCTTTAATATTCGCAGCTATCGTTCACTATACATATTTGGCTCTGCATCATGATCTTGATGTCTAATGACAAGTTGTTCCGTTAAATTTTATCTTGCTTCTATCGCACACTGAGACAGTTAAGCCTGAATTATATTAGTTTAATTATTTATTATACTTTTAATTCTTAAGGCTTATCAGAGTTCTGAATAAATAGATTCCCATATATACTTAAGCCTTATTGAGTACTGGTGCTAGATATCTTACCGCCTGATGCAGTCTCTGTGGGTGCTAAATCCTGTGACCCGGTACAGCCATACGAGCCCTGGCGCTGCTTCTGAGTTTATGTAAATAACAAATCAGTTATTCTTAATTCAAATAGCCCTAAATGTAATCTTTGTGTCTATAAGTATCATGAACAAAATATATTTTGAGCATATGGAAAGAAATTTTTGGTAAATTTTTCCTCGTCAACATTTTTTATCGCATTTAACTTAAATGTGTAATCATCGCCAAGTGTAATGTCAGCATAAAAGGTTACCATACTCCCTTATTATTCAATTACTAACATAAAAAAAAAATTGTTTGGGCATCGCTACATGAGTGATTACTGAAGTTGCCATGTTTTGATAAACAGTGATGAAAGGAAAGTTTAGTAAATCATGATTCACCAGGTTGGTGTAAGATCAATGATATATCTATGTGAAATGCTTCGTGTGAAATGATGTGTGCCAAGCAGATACGCAGCAAAGGAGCCAAATTACTGAACTATGCTAAAATGTTTGTTTCTTCAATAACAAGGTATTTTATTTAGTGTCAACGTGAAATTAAGAATCATGACTCTCCAGATGTTTTATTATGTGCAGAGGGGTGAATAAAATGTGCATGCGTAAAGCCTACTAGAAAAATATTGTTGGTGGTTTTGAGGTCCGGATTTTAGATAATTCCAGATATTGGATGTCTGGATTTCAGACTTTGTACTGTAGATACTTTGCCATTGAAGTGCCCCTCCCCCCCAAAAAAAAATCTTTTGTTAACAGTAGAGATGGCAGCACCATCTCTCTTCAAAAGGATTGTAACACTCCCCCGGCTTGAAATAACAAAATTTCAAGAAATTGTAGAAAAATAATCTTAAATCAAAATTAATATACTTATAAACAACATAATGCTATTATTATTATATATTATTGTAGAAAAATACTCTTAAATCAAAATTAATATACTTATAAACAACATAATGCTATTATTATAATTACAACTGTTACAATAAATAAACTCAGTGGTGCGACAGTCTTAGTGGGCTATGTCCTGCAGTGTCCCAATATCTGCTTTCCTGACTATGGGCCCCAGGGTGCATGAGCATATGCTGTGGGCAAGTGGGCAGCTTGTTGCAGCTCCACGCATAATTTCCATTGCTTGCCTTGAAATTTTTAAGGATTCTGATACATCATCTGCTTGTGTAACAAGATCACCAACATACATACATGTATCAAAATTCTGAAAGGTGTCAGGATACACATGTCTATACTTTTAGGTATGCAGCTTTGTAGTTGAAGCCAACAAAAAAGGACTAGAATTAACACAAAAGTATATTCTGCAAAGGCATACTAATATTCTTAATAAAAATCTAACTACATCTTGATCTTTCTCACCTAAAATGATCTGTAAAAATGTCTCTTCGATATCTCCTAAGATGATTGCAAATGTATTATGTCTAAAATATGTTAGCATGTGAAATATATTTTGATTCAAATAAATACCAGACCACAAGTAATCATTTAGGGACAAACTACCTATTTCATGTGAGTTTGCATCAAATACAATACGCATTTTTGTAGTATTGCTTTCTTCTCTGTAAACTGCCTGATGCAGCATATAAAAGAACAGCTTGTTTACTGGTTTTGTAGTATCTAATACTCTTTCTATTATCCCTTGATTTAGATACTCTTTTAAAGTTTCTTTGTATTTTAAGTATGATGCATTATCATGCTGCATTTTTCTCATCAGAATTTTTATTCTTTTTTCTGAGACACCAAAACTGTTGCCTAAATGTTTCCAATTTTTATTCCAGGGCAGGCTAACAACAAAACGACTGTCTTTGAAACTTACGGTTTTATTGAATATCTCTAATGCTTTATCATAAGACTCGAGATCATGTCTAATACCAATTGGTTCCAAATCAGAAAACTTTTTCAACTGTGTCTGGGCATTGTCACAAATTAACCCACGATGGATTAATTGTTTCTCTTATGGTAAATTTTCAATGCTTCTGATCACCAAATAACCAGCTGGTGAGGTAGAAGCTGTTGGGGCTCTATGTTGTATATGTTGTGCTAAATGCTCTGGTGAAGAAATTCTGCCTGTTCCGAGTTTTACAAATTGGAAACTAGAGGAAATTGGAGTTACTACAAATTGGAATTTTTGGGTATATAAATTTACCCAGATCTTATTAATCAAAAAATATTTCAGATCCTAGAAGTTACTGAATTGTGCCCAATTTGTGAAAGTCTGGATCAGCTAACATAACTCTTTGTGGAATCACAATATTACAGACATCAATTTGTCTAGAATGCATAAGGAATTTTCAGAATTGCAAAAAAAGCATGGTTACAACTATACATTTTTTCTGTATTAAAAATAACCGCACTCATTTTTGATTTCACTGTTGTTGAAATTCCTGATAAACATCCTACTGCTATGTTTACATTTTCTTTTGCAAATGAAGCTTTTCAGCTAATTCCAATGAATAAAGATGAATCATATTTCCATTGTCAAGCAAAATTCTGGCTGGAAATATTTTTCCTTCATTTCCCTTGATGTACACAATTGCTGTTTATAATACGACCCTATTTAGTAGCTGTCATAAAACATTCATTATCCTTGTTTATGAATGGCTCCAGGTAAATGTTGAGTTTCCGGGTTTCCGTAGATAGACTAGCACCTGACTTTGGATCCAAAGGAGACATGATTTCACTGTTTTTATTTTGTGGAATCAAAACTTTTTCTCACTTAGAACATAATAACAAATTGTACTTTTTTCTGCATAGCCAACACGCGTAATTTGAAGGGCAATTTCTCACTTCATTATTTCCGAAACAGCAGAAACATAAATTGTGCTTTTTGACATATTGAACTCAATCTTTCAAGCTGAATTTTTGAAATTTAGGACATTTAAATAATTTGTGTTCCACAATATGCAGTTTACAAATATATGCGTGTTTCTCGGTCATACAGGAAACCACCGAAAAAAACCTGCAGTTGACTTTGTTTAGACATTACTGGAATCCTAGAAGTGTTTAAAGTCCTCGGGTGATTTTTTTTAGAAATTCTAATGAATCTGTGATGTTTGGTATTTTTTCTTTCTTTAAATTTCTTTTCCAACATAATTTAGTATTGTGATCAATTTTCTGGCTAAGAATAAAGGCAAATATAGTGGATGAAACCCCATCTAATTTTTGTTGTAACCATTCTAACTATCTTACAGCTATACTTGTAACATCAATTAAATTTAGAATCACGGAAACTGACTCGTTTTGAATAATGGGAATGCTCATAAATCTTTTGAGATGTGCATATTGTTGTTCTGTAGGGTTTAAGTATCTTTCCTGAAGGAGAGACCATGCTAACGTTTAATTAGAATCCATTATAGCTATCATTTGGATTATTCTAAAGGCATCTCCTTTCAGTGCTGATTCTCAATATTGCAATTTTACAGCGTCTGATAAATTTGGGTTCTGTTCAATACTCGCTTTAAAAATATCCTTAAAGGAAAGCCAAGAATGCATTTCTCCTGAAAATGTGGGTAACAAAATCTTAGGTGAATGCACAATAGAATTTTCAGAAATTACTGTATTTTCCAATTTAGTCCCTTTAACATTTTTTGACAATCTATTATTTATTTCAAATTCTATATCAGTAAGACTACTATTGATTTCATCTTACTCACTGAAGATTTTTTTCAATAGTTTCTTTAGCACTTAAATTAATAATTAAATCAAAAATATTATCAAATTCATTTTGAAGACTGTTAAATTTAGTTTTTAATAATTTTAAGTCACTAACAGCTCAGAAAATCTGGCTCAGAAAGTTTCTTTTGCAGTTTCGATAAGATAGATGAGTGAGAACATCTATTTTAAGTGAAAACATCTTTCAGTTTTATAGCCATTTTGCTACGCTTATCAATAATAACAAATTATCACACAAACTTAATTCAGAATTTACTAAATGCAACAGTTAATAATGAATGGAGTTTCATTACTTACCCTTTTCTTTCAGCATATGGCTGTAATACACAGACATAAATTCTTCAGTAACGAAATGGCAAATACCCTGTTCTACAATTAGCTTATTTATTAACGTTATTTACTTAGCTAATTTCACTCCGACTCGTTTTGGACTGCTCAAACTGTTAGCTAATTACTAAAATAGACTGTAACTCTGATTAAACTAACTACTTAACAATCTGAAACATTATATTTCAACATTCTATTTTACTCATTTGTGAAAGACACCCGGGCAGCCACACACACTCCACTTCGCTATTGAATTTAAAAAAAAAAAAAAAAAAAAAACATTTTTTTGTTAACAGCGATGGCAATGCTATCTCACTTCAAAGGAATTCAAATAATTAAGGGTTTTAGGGTTGAATAAATTTCACAAAAACTTGGAATTTTTTAAATAGTTTATCTAGTTTGGAGTATTTATAATAGCAATTTCTCTTATTGCATGTTAAATTCTAAAAAAAAAAATGAAATTTTATATTTCTTCTATTAGTTACAAAATGATTAAGTATTTATTTTTTTATAATTGTGAGATATAATTTTGGGAATAAACATCTCCTTAACTTGAATTTTATTTTATTATTGAGTGTATAAGAAACTGTTTAATTATATATATATATATATATATATATATTTATTTATTTATTTATTTGCAGAAAATGACAGTAGTTTAAGAAGGCCAAGCTCACTTGTATTAGATAGCAGGCAGAGTTCAGCTCCTATGTTAGAGTCTTTTGAAATACCATCAAATTTAACTCTGGAAAACTTTGAAGCTGGTCAGGCAGAAGCTGTTGGTTCTCTATGTCGTATATATTGTGCTAAACGCACTGGTGAAGAAATTCTGCCTGTTTATCTTGCAAGATTCTATTTAGCTTTACAGTATGGGCTGTCTGGAGGTTTGGTAAGATATTTCATAATTTTTCACGACTAATTTTATTATTTATACATTTTTAAAATCACTATAATAAATATATCCATAATTTCAGTTTTTAAAATCATAGCATTTAAAAAGTGATTTGTTTATTTTTATATATTGGACATTCATTTCAATCTGTTTGAAATTTAAAATGATTTTCGATTGCTTTCATAGCATTAGATATAACTTAACAAACACTTTTATCAAAACATTAAAAAAATGACTGATTAACTTTTAGAAATTTGCTTTCTTTTCGTTTTCCTGAAAATATGAATCAAAATATTTAACTAACTAGTTTACTTTAAATTTAGGCAAGGGAGCAAATGTTAGCAAGTATTTTATTGAATTCAAGTGATTTACTCCGAAAGGACTTAGATGGAGTAATGGTCTTAGTTCCCCAATTTCTTCAAGCTCTGGAATTAGTACTACCAGCTGAAATGAAAATGAGGTAGTTATTCAATTTTAATAAATTACATACATTTTTTTTTTTTTTTTTTTTTCTGTTTGATTGATATTCAGTCTTTATACTTTGATTATCTATAGATTCGTGGAATTGTTTTACTTTTAAAAGCTATAAAATAAAACAACTTTTTATATGTTTCATGATTTAAAATGTTGCATGTATGTTGTTCAAATTATGCATTATTTTATTCTGTTATGTAATGTATTAAAAGCTACATTACTGTGCAGATGTAATATAGCTTTTAATACATTACATAATTGAATAAAATAATATATAATTGAATAGTTGATCTCAACTGCTTCCTACAGTATCATTTATTTCAGAAATTAAGAGGAAAATGGGATTCAAATAAGATGCTTTTATTTATATGTAATAAAACAGACTCATGTTATAATGTTGTAGAAACTGTTGATAACATAAATGAAGAAATATTGCATTTCATTCATTGTGACAATGCAGATTTAGAAGTAATCAACAGAAGGAATTTTGATTGCACAGAATGTTGATCTGTAATGAAGAGCAAATTGGGCAGCCGAAACAGATTAAATATTCATCTTTATTTTAAAAAAAACATGTTGTGTCCAAAAACAACGTGGCACACTACTTATGCCTATTTCAAAATGTTTACATTTGCAGTAAGACGAGAGCAGCAGTTCAGCTAGGCCAAACTGTTGAAAGCAAGTGCGGCTGTGTTCAGAATCAGGTTTGGTTCTCAGTTCATTTGATTGGATAATTAATACCACTGTAAATTATTATTGGCTATTTGATTTTAGTTCCATTTGCATCACCAGTGTTATGGAAGAGTCATATATCAAGTGTAGAAATGATGCAGTGAGGAAAAATATTACTATTTTTATGTTACAGAGGGGAAAGACCAAATTAAACATTAAGGAGCCATTGTTAATTTAGAATTCATATTTTATATATTTTGCATCTTATATGTATTGGATCTATGATGTATAAAACATATTTGAAAAAATGCTTTTTTCTGTTCAAAATTCTGGTATATATATATTTTTCCCCTTCTAACTTATCAGTTAGAGATAAATTGTTCTTTAGTGTCTAAAGGTGCATAGTGACTGTGTATTAGAGTGCTAAAACAAAAATAAGGCAGTAAAATATTTGTGGGAAAATTGAATAATTTCTAAAATTGATATGCTTCTAAAATCATCACCAAATAAAACTTGGAGAAATGGAATCCTTAGCACATCAGCTTTCTGCTTCCACATATTTACTTTTGGAAACATTATATCAGTCCAATGGATACAGAGCTCTCTTTGCTGGTGTTGTTCCTCGGATATTTTAAGTATCGAATGCCTGTGCTGTAATGATTAGCTCTAATGAATATGGGAAAAAGTTCTTTCATAACTACAACGCCTCAAAGCTTGCTTCTACTACATATTAGTGGGAAATAGATCTGTATTAGAACTCCTAGTTATAGCATTTCTTATTTATTTTGAGCACATTACAATTTGTAACTGTAAGATACTATTGTAAATTGTTTTTCATTTATATTTATAAATCATTTCTTCCTCATACTTTCATGGTTGTTAGGATCCCATTCTGAATGTAAACCAGAATACTTTACCTTTCTTAAAGGGTTCTTTAATCATTTGTATTACTTGCATCTCCTAAAAATTTGTACTGTTTATACAATATAACAAATAGTATTTATGTTTGAAATAAACCAACTTAAATTTTAAAAAAGTTGCTTGATAAATTTAAGCTTGAAAATGAATTTTTCTTAATATTTAAAACTATAGAAGACATTTCATTTTTTATGCTTCTAAAATCTGAAATGACCAAAGTAGATGTCCCTAAAATAGTAGAAGGTAACCAAAAATGTTCATGTTGTTGATGATTCTTGGAAACAGACAGACATGCAGCACATGATATTCAATGTTGCATCTCAGAGTAATTTCCATCAGCATCCAGCACCCTTTGCTAACATTCATTCTATTTTGCAGTGTGGGGGCCAATAAAGCTGAAGGTTTTGGACGCAAAGAAATCTGTGAGTGCATCCCACAGGTCTACCTCATTGTGAAAGGTTCGAACTAAGTTACTGAATGATATGCCTGGTCGTGCTTCCCCGTGTGGCCTTACATTGTTATGGAAGTATAGCACGCCCTTGCAATTAACCAATATTGGCTACTTCTGCTGCAATGCATATTGCAGCTATTGTAAATGCTGCGAGTACAGGTTTTCAGTGATGATGTGACCTGATGGTAGTAACTCGTAATGTACCACTTAAAATGACTAGTCCACCAGGCACAGAGCATGGTCTTGCGTGGGTGCAGAGATTCTCTTGAGGTGGGAAGCAAAATATCCTGGGGTGACAACAATGTCTGGTACACTTAGAAATTTCATTAGTGGACCCTCTGTTCATCACTCATGAGCACTTGACCAAATATGGCTGCGTTGCAGTGCTATGGTTGCAATGGCAAACAAGTTGTCATTTGTTGTTCCTTGTCGGTTGCTGACCACTTGTTCCCTTGGAAGTGTTCATCCTATGTCTGACTGGCATCCTTCTATTTCACTGCCTACAGGGCCCCATCATCACACCTGCACATTGCGGAGCTTTTCATAAAGGCTTAGATCTTCCATCCTGAACTTCTGGAAACTAGAGATGGGCAAAACTACTCTTTTATGGGATTGGATCAGAAAGGTTTGCTCACTGAAATAAACTGGTTCCTTTTTAAGACTTACTGCTCACCAACAATAACCTTGATGAAAAAGATCAGGAAAAATGGGAGAATGAAGAGTGGTTAATGAGGCTCTATTCTTGACATGCTTCCAAAAGAGCTTTTTATTAACTGTCAAAGAACTACTATTCCGTTGTCTGGAATCGGAACAAATTCACTAAGGTGAATTGGCTCTTTGAGTCAGTTCTGGAGCAGATAGTCCAGCTCTTCTGAAAACAGTGCTTGGCAGTGGATTCATTCATAACATCCTCCCTAAATGCCATTTTAAAATCATACAGTAAACAGCTGCTTTGTTGCCTCCTTTATTCTTCAACACAGGATAAGCTGTAATTGTTGTGTGTATGCAGCATTCCTGAATTAGTGTAAATAATGGCTGCATGAACCATTTATCTCTTTTCCGAGGAAGAAGTCTGGAAGTCACTTTTACCTCTCTGTGAGTGCTTTATCAAACAGGATGCCAAAATAGAAAGAAAGTTTTTGGTTACCTTTTAGTTAAACATTAATAATGTTATTTGATTTACAACAGGGATGGCAACAGCAACAATAAGGATGATATTAAACAAGAAATAGAATTCATTGATTACAAAAAGGAACATGTAAGAAGTAATTAATTAACCTTTTGCCTTTGAGGTCTTTTTCATTCAGGCAAACCAGCAACCTCAGATGATTTTTTTTCATATTTGGTAAGTTTCTTATGGCCAACTGAAAATGATTTCACTCACAATTTAAAGAAATCTAATGGTTCCTTTATGTTTGAGGATACTTGCACCCCTGCAGCCATTTCGTCTGCTACAAACAGTATTCTTTGTGATATCAGATACTGTGCACATTGTCAATTCTGAATTTTTTTTTCTTTTCTGCAGAATCACTTTCACATTCACTATCTATTGCCTTGATTTTTTGCCTTCTTACATCACTGCTTTCCTCCTCTCTATCGTCAAATAATCTCTGCATAGACGTAATTTCTCTTTTCTTCAATGAAATATCAAACTCATCTTCACTTCAACTGATTTATTCATCATATTCCAACGTTATTGACCTCCATAACTTTCAAAATAATATTCCTAGTGCCACATCTGCCAAGTTCGAATTGATGTTGGAGATGCATGTATAACAATAAATCTAAAAAAAATGTATCTAAGATTAAAGATTGGCTGTTGTTTTAAATGCATGTATTGTTGAATACACTCATGAATTGATGAATTGTTTTATATACATGTATTTTTGCACACATTCATGAATTGATATTGCCTAAACCTTAATAAGCATCATTACCACGTGAATTATCAAATCAAACTGAGCAGTGATTGAGAGTTGCCTGTCGAGTAACCACATCAAATCTCTCAAGTTGCCGCATGAGACTGAGAGTCACATGCGGCAACAGTGTCTTCTGCACATTCTACTTCTTTCATTATGTGCGATACATTCTTTGCAATTCGTGTTTTCAGTTTTTTTTTTTTTTTTTTTTTTTTTTTTTTTTTAAGCAACAGACAGCACACTGGCTACAAGGCTCCTTTTTATGGGATTAGGAGGTATGTGGCATGCAGAAATGATGAGCTGTATATCTCAAAGGGTCTAAGTCTTCCAGGTGTACCACATGTATCTCCATTTGAATACTTTTAGATACTTTGCTCAATCATTTGCATTCGAAACTCCAGAAGCTCATCATTTTCGCTGTTATTCCCAGATTGAAAAAAAAAAGGGGGGATGACGCAAAAGTTGGTGGAATGTTTTTCATATTTATTTTGTACCAGTGTTTAACATTTTGGATGATTTCACTATCTGGAGATGAGTTTAAGAAATAACAATCTGTGTCACTATTGCTAGTATCAGAAATGTCATCAAAACATATGTTCTGTCTCTCAACTGAACATTTCCTGCAAGCCATATTCTGAATATAAAAAACAAAACAATAACAGCAGGGGAGTGCTTGCAAAATGAGTTAATAAACTGTATACAAATATGAAACTTTACAGTGACTAACAAAAATGTTCGGACACTTTGAATT
This sequence comes from Stegodyphus dumicola, assembly GCF_044657685.1. Lineage (NCBI taxonomy): Eukaryota > Metazoa > Arthropoda > Arachnida > Araneae > Eresidae > Stegodyphus > Stegodyphus dumicola. The sequence continues at coordinate 218,648,882 of NC_140771.1, forward strand.
TTTGTACTTTTTAATGAACATAAAAACTAAATTAAATTAAAACAAAAATAAAGGCTTTTATTTTGATTATATATAAGTTCAACCTTTTTTTATAATAAATGCATTTTTGAAAAGATGAAAATTATATTCAGAAATCAATATCATTTATTTTGTGAGGAAAAATATTCTCACAAAAGTAATCAGACACTTTTAGTAACAGCCAAAAACTTAACGTTGTTTTTGCTTCTTAATATCTTGTGGGATTACCTTTACACTTGATAACTTCATTTAATCTTTTGGGCATTGACACTACAAGTGTTTTTGTTATTTTTGGACTTACTTTATGTCATTCCTCTTGAATCACTGCTTTCAGTTGCTGCCGCTAAGATATGCTCTGTTTTCAAATTTTCAATTCTAGTTCCTGCCAAATATGTTCAATAGGATTAAGATCTGACGATTAGGGTGGTGCCTTAATTACTTGTGGACACTAATATAACACCCAGAGTCTAACATTGTATATAGAATGCTTTGGATCACTGTCCTAGTAGAATTTAAGAAGATTCTAGAAAATTTTTGTACAAAAATGTAGCAAAAAAGTGGTAAGGAGCTACTAAACATAGTATGTGTATGGATATCATTGTATTTTAACGGAAACAATTTAAAAAACTTTATCCTCCTAATTTAAACTTTATAATGAAATCATGTTGATGCATTTTTTGACTGGCAAAACTAATTTGATTTGATTTCTTTATAATGTTATTTTTTAAACAAATCTGAAGTTATTATTATTATTATTATTATAACAGGCCTAGTCCATTGGTTGCCCATGCTGAACTTAGGCATTCTGCTATTCATTTATTGCTGTCAATGCTGCCTCTACCACTTCATTATTTCAATCTACCTATCAAAGGTATAGTTCTCATTATGTTTAATTAGCTTTAACAAGAAATATTTTAATTGGAAATATGATTGAAGAATATGATTTTCATGATAAAAAATATTTATCAGAAATGATTTATCTTTTATACTGAAACCAGTTCAAGCTGGCATGTATAAACATATATAGTGCAAAGTCTGTAATCCGGACGTCCATTATCCGGAATGATCTATAATCCGGTCTTCAAAGCCGCAAACTTTTTTTTTGTATGCTTTACGCATGTGCATAATGTGTTTATGCATGCATGCGCGTTTAGCACAAAAAATGAAGAAGCAACTTAAACAATTTACATTGAAAAAAATGTTTAATAAAGTAAACAAATAAATATTAAGCTTTTTTTTGTAAATTTTGATACCCTTTAGATCATAATTGCCCTTTATTTCATAAATTACGGTTTCATATTTTTAATTGTATAATTTCTGCATGCCATCTTACCAGATTTAAATTGAGGATCTATAATCTGAAATCACCAAAGTCCCAACGAGTCCGGATTACGGACTTTGTACTGTATATGTAGTTCTCAGATCTTTTCCTTTTTCTGACTGAAACATTATTTAATTTGGAGAACCTTTTAAAAAAGTGTCTTTCCTTTATATTTAGCATTTTATGTTGTGCAGATTTCGTATTTAACTATTTTAATTGTTTTTTATATTAGTTTTATGCTTTTATTTTAATTTTTCTCAAATCTTTAACTCATTATTTTTCTTCCTTCTTAGCTATTTCAGGAGAAAAGTCTACCCTTACTTTTCAGTCTCTTAAAATTAGGTTGGTAAATCTCCTGATAAATGCTTTGCAAGTTGAAACTGAAAGCACAAACACCCATATGTTATTAGGTAATAGTTTCTAAATTTTTCTGTTTATCACAGATAACATTTTATTAAAATGTGCTGCCATGTAAATTTGTAATACTTTCAAGCATTTGATATGTTTAAAAGAGTGCCATAGTTTCTAACGTTTACAATTTGAATGCATATCTTTTTAGTCATTAAGTCTGAAATACATAATAATGATTAAAATTTTGAGTATGTGAAATAATTGTGATATGCTTAACCATCTCTAAATAATTAAAATGTTAAATTGAAAGTACTTATAAATAATATGCAATAAAGATTTCTTTTTTATTAAATTTAGGTGTACTTTATTTGAAAACTGTTGAATGTATATATTGCATTTACAAAAATTTAGGACTTATTTGAAACAAAATATAAAATCATAAAAACAACATTCTTACTTCTTAGCCTTTAACATATGGTACAATTTTTGACATGCTTATACAGTTGTCTTGAATTTTATTGTTCGAATGCTCTGGTTACAGTTTTCTGAACCTTTTCAGAAATATTCAAATAGTGACCTTTAAGTTAAGACTTCACTTTAGGAAGAGTAGTCTGCAGGTAACAAAACCAGTGATTAAGATTGGTACTGTCACAATTTTCTTGACTAAAATTCTGTTCCAGTTCTGTGGATGGTCATGTAATCAAAACCATTTTTTCAACTAAACTTTTTCAGGCTTAACATGTTAAATTCTGTTTAAAAATTTATCCATTATGTCTATAAAATATTAATTTCTCTGTCTTTTCCCCAGGAATAAATTCTGTATGAATTATCCCTTTTCACTAAAAAAAGTCACCATCAAGATCAAGATTACTAAAGGTTTCTGTGGCTTTGGGGAATTTAACTTGTACAGATAATTGCGATTTTATTTCAGGATCATAATCAAGCACCATGTTTTTTTTCTTTTATCAAAATTTGTTTGAAATAAAATGAGGATTAATTTGATCTTTCTTCTATTTGATTTTTCTCTTCTGCATTCAGTGCATGTGGACAAAATGAAAATATTTTTTTCTTTTTTCAAGATCTTCCATAACATTTATTGATGTTCATTAGTTATCATTCAAAGAGTCAAGTGATGTTTTTTCAGCTTATTTGTTGAACTTAGTTAAGTGACTCATCATCACTATCTTTTTATCCATCACAGAATCTTCTTTACCAATGAAAAACTTTGAATCATTTTAATGCATGATCCCAGTATGCTTTTCACAACATTTTGAATGTCACCATTTTTGTTTTTCCTGCTTTGCACAATTTGTTTCCTCAGTTTTTGGATCAATAACAACAGATCTTTATTGAAACAAAACATAAACTTCATAGAAAATTATGTATGTAAACAGACACTATTTTTGGAGAAACAAATTGAGATAACATAGTAATAAATGTTGCCAATTTTAATTTGTCAGGTTTGCTGAGATTTGTTTAAAAGATAGTCTTAAAAACTTTGTAGATGCACTGTGTGTACATAAATTAAATGTTTTGATCCTTCATTTCTGTTTTTAATTATACAGGTGGTCTCTTATTTTATATACAAGATTCCGCTGCAAGTGAGGAAGTTGAACAGATTACTCAACCTTCTTCAGCAGACATTGTTAGTGTTGAATCTGTCACCAGTCTGTTGTGTTCTGGTATGTGTATCAAAATATATTAGTTTTTGTCAATTTAAAACTTTTGATGTACTAAAGTAAATTACTGTGTTAATTACTTAATATTTTAGTATTCTTTTATAATTCATTCAATAATTCAATACTTTTTTTATTCTTCATCCCAATTATTACCATGATTTAAGATTATTTATTATTTAGTATAAAAATGAATTTCATTATTTTGTTACATAAATAAGCTATGAACTTGTGTAGTTATTTTTAGTCAAAAAGTTTATTTTACATGTTTTTCTTTTGTTTGCTTATTTTAAAATTTTCTATTCTTGCATCTAAGAAGCATTTTCAGACTATTTTTTAAAGTAATTTCAAAAGTTAGATACGTTTCCAGAGGTGAAAGTATTATTAAAAATCGAAATGTTACAAGAAGAGGAAATAAGTTTTAAAATATTTTGAACATTTATAGCACAAAGTGAAACATTGTACCTTCAGTTATTTTACTGCATATTTGATTTTATATATAAAACAATTTCCTATGTGAATCATGGAGAATAATTTATTTTAGCATTAAGTAAAATCTGTGTTTCTGGTATTTAGATTACTTAAAACAGAACTTTTTTAAAAGAAAAAAAAAATTTAAAACACATAAGCTAACTTTTGGAAGGCTAACTGAAAGTTTTTGTTATTTATCTATTACTCAAAAAGTCAGTAAAAGAATAAAATGGAATGTTGAAATTAAAAACTAGCTATAATTTGGAAAAGTATGATCAAACATTTGGAACAACTGTTACTTCCAATTTCAATTATTCAAAATATCTCATAACATATACATATATATATAAATATAATAAGCTTATTTTCTTAATTACTGTAAAAATTTTGGTGTGCTTTTCTGGAAATCAGAATATTTATGTTATTTAATAATATTGGTTGTTACACTTTTATTAATAATAATGAAGGTAAGCATGGCCCTTTTTAAATTACCATTGCTTTGCTTACAATATTATTATATTTTGGATGCACCGGGCCCCTTTCTTCAGACCTGCAGCCAGAAGTAGCCGAAAGCTGTTGTGACTCCTTAAGTTCATCTGAATGTAGCAGTTTGGGTCCTGATCTTGACAATCTTCTTCGGACAGATTTTCCCCTCCTAGTGGATGGTAAAATTAGATCACTTATAAATATAAAACAAACCTCTTTTCTCCAAATTTGGATATATGGACCTTTTATTTTCTCTTCACTACTAACCAGTTTCTGTCTTTGGTGATGGCTGTTACTGTTCTCACTTTTTAGTTATTTTTTATTTCTGTAAAAGTGTCTGTTTTTAGTTTTGTGATGTAGTTATTTTTTCCCTTTTCTGTTAAGTCTTTAGAAACTCATAATTTATGGTATTTTGGTGAATTAATCTAGTAATAGTGTTTTGTATCTTTTCCACGTATTATTCTTCATTTGCGCAATTTCATGTGAAGCACTGCTATTAATTATAAGGCATGCAAAAAAACAAAAACTAGGTTACCTTTCTATACATATGTGAAATATATTAAATTCTGATATCGTATGAAAATACTGAATAAAATCAAAGAACATTAAGTCAATTATCTGTTATGGTATGCAATATAATCATGCAGCAATATAAATTGTTTTATGAATATATTAAATGAGCTTTTTAATTGTACTAAACATTAGAAGCATTTGCTTGAAAAAAACCTTTTTTAAGGTCATTAAGCTCATATATGTATGTTAGTTAAATCTCCTTATCTTGTGATATGCTAAATATTTTAACTATTATTAAATTCTGCATAATCTTGTTGAAGCGGTTGTTTTTCAAGTATTCTAAAATATATCAGATATTAAGTCATGGACTTCAAATAACAAGTATTTTGAAAATTTTATTGTAGAACCTTTCAGTACAAAATGTTTGTAATTATACTTTCAAAGATTATTTTGCTTTTAATGTGCTTTACTTTTTTTTTTTCTTTTGATACAGATGCTGAATATTTTTTAGTAGTAAACTGCAACCATTTATACACTCCATTATATTATATTGGACTTCTTCCTTTAAGAAAAATGGGGGAAAAACCTATTTAAATGCTCACAGTGTTTAAGCTAGGTGATAGTTTTATAACTGCTAATAAGTATGCAATTTAAAATCAAATGCATAGCTCTCTCTAAGTGTTGAGAATCAGTAATGAATTACATGTCATGGCAATATTGTATATATTTTAATATAACCTTTCAGCAAAATCTGTATAATTTATATAGAATGTATTTTCTTCATTAGTATTGTTAGTTTTTTAAATCATATTGCAAGTTTCAGACAACACTAGTTGTTGAATATATCATACATAAGTAATGCTTATTCTATTTAAACAGCATTTTTCTGGTAAATAAATTTGCTGAGTACATTCTTGCATTTTAGTACATAACTATGATATATTATTAAAACATTAGGATACCAGAATATTTTAATAGAAATTCAATAAGTATTCAGCCTGTAATTATATTTATAACAAATTTGCAGTTAGGGAATTTCTACTTATTTGTGTCCTTTAAAAATATAAATTATTATGCATTAAAAAAGCTTGATTTTGTGACCAGTTTTTTAATAGATTATGATAATTATACTGATAAAAAGTAAAATAATAGATGCTTTTGTTCATTGTGAGAGTATTTACAATATAAAATATAGAAAATTATTTATTTATTGTTGTAAAATGGAAGAATTTAATAATTTAAGCAGGAAAATGCTTTTGATAATTTAGCTTAGTAAATATAAACAATATAAATAAAATTATTGCAGATTGCAAAAGTTTTAAAATTTTTTTATTGACAGAAAATTGGTATTTTATTTTTTTCACATGTAAGTTTTTCTCTAAAGCAGTTTTGAAAAATAGGCCATAAAACTAGAAAAAATTGAGCTTTTTCTTGAAACTAAAATTTAATTATTTGCTTAACCCCTTCGCGCCGACTGTCACGTATACGTGCCAGCAACGAACACACTTATCTACTGGCCGACACGCAGGCGTGCCAGAGCATTGTTGCGTTTTCTACCAACTGTCACGTATTTGTGCCAGTACCTTGGAACGTTTTTCAAACTATAATTTCTGCCACAAGATGGCACTGTATGCCCATATGGTTTCAGATACATGTACATTAGACCTTCTACTCGAAATGAGAGAAGCATGACTCACATACACGTGTTTTTGATTATATAAACAAACGGGGAACTAAATGTTTCCGAATGGCGTGATTTATGACGTCTCTTTAAATCGCACTTTATTCGCACATGGTAGTTGTTTATTGTAAGTAGAAGTTTTATATGCGCTAAAGCGTTGAGTATTTTGGTTTACAGCTCAGTTTTTAGAAAATAATTAGATCTTGTTAGACGTGAATTCTTTCTGTTTTTACCGTTTGAATGTCGAAGCGTCGAAAATGTTAACAGAGCATGAAATAGCAGAAATGATGCAAAATATTTCAGATATTGATTCTGAAATTCTGATATTCTGATATTGATTCTGAAAGATTAACTGAAAGACATTTTCCAAAACTTTGTTCAGAAGAGACTGATAAGAAAATGAGACGACGATGCTTCGTTTGTTCACATTACCGGAAAAATCCTCCAAAATGGCAAATGAGTTATTACGAGTTCAAGGAATGTAACGTAGGACTGTGTGTAGATCCCTGTTTTAAAATTTTTCATACGAAAAGAGAATTTTAAGTAATATATTTAGTTTTCAGATGTATAATGTTGAAAGTCATAAAATCATGTGAGTAATTAAAATAAAATGTGTAAAATATGCATTTAAACAAGAAATAAGGTAATTAAAGTATATATATAAAAATATTTATAAAGCATAAGCCGTTTAAATACTCTATAGAACATTATTAAACAATGCATTGATACTTCGGAAATTTCATGGATTTAGACTTAGCAGCAAAAAAGCCCCTGGCCCTGGAGAGATGCTCGCGGAAGACACTGCTGGCCTCGGCGATAAGCGCACATTTTCGCTGCCCGGCTCGAAGGGGTTAAAGAATAAAATATGTGCATTTAAAACTTTATCCATAAAATAATACTTATATGTTCCTTACTTAACCTGCTAAAGATATTCTATTGTGTTAAATAGTGTATGTGTAATTAAGTTACAGTTCTAAGCTATGTATGACAGAAACATGAAATAGTGAATCAGAATGAAAATAAGCATTGTTTATGTTTAAATAAAGTGAATGCAAAGTTTTATTTCAGAATCTATTTGTAGTATTGAAGCTATGAACAATGCAAAGTGATGCTTAATAAAGAGAAGTAAAATCGCTCATGCTGTGTTTATTAGCTGCAGTGTGAGAACAAAAATCATCACTGAGAGTGTATAAAACTGTAAACTTTTTTCACTATTATTGTATAAAGAAGCTTAAGTGGTATGGTAAATTATCATAGTTGTATGAATGGGAAAAGAGTCTGCAAAAGCATTTCCAAAATTTAAGGAATCAGTCTACAGTTATATTATACTTTGTTTTTCATAACAGTAATTGTTTTAAAATACAAATTAAAAGGATAAACTCATACATGAAAGAAACTTGCATTGTGTTATTTTAATTTACACCAGCTCAGCTGTTTAGTGCATTGTCAAATATTACAAGTAATTGAATATATGTTAGATTAATAATTAATGAAGACAAACTTTCATTGTAGTGAATTTAAAAGAAGTTAAATAATTTGATATTGAAGTGTATTTTAACTTGAAGATCTGATTTGATCATCTGTTAATTATATTAATTATTTTCCTTGGTATAGATTCAACACATGCTCTGTTCTTGCGAGCTACATATCTCATTTGCCATCGTTTAATATCGTCTTGGAAAACTGACCTTAATGTATCTTTAGCTGCTCTGGAAGTTTTGTCTGGTTTAGCTCGCATACATCTACCTCAAGCTGGTATTTACATTTTTATAATTTAGCTTCTTAGAGCATTCATGATATTTTTTCATATCAGTATGATATTTCTTATATAAAAATATTTTTTTTATTACTGCTGTACAGTAAAAATTGCTGCTGGTAAGTATGAAAATATATTTTCTCTTTACCATGGACTGTTTGCCAACATTGAATAATAATATATTTAAATCATAAATCTTGCTTACTCATGGATTTGACCAAGGTTGATTATTTAATCAGCCAAAATATTTACTATTTAGAAATCCATTTAAGTATTGATATAGCACTGTTCCAGCTTCCACTGAGTAAAAGATTTGATTCTAGATTAAATAACATTATAGAATCTACTGTAAAACATGAAGCTGGATTTTAAGTGTCAAATCTTGTCGTGAAAACGACAGAGTTTTTTAATGCTACATGATGAATTCAATATTTAAATCAAGATTAAAAGCTGATAAAGCATTTTGGTTTGTAAATATTAATTTATTAATTTTTATTCCATCAGTAACAGACTGAGTAAAACACTCAAAAGTAGTAGTTGCATTCCTGTTCTCTTGGCATTCACTCCAGGAAAATAATTCTTTGATTTTAAACATTAACATTATTTTAAAATATTTTACTTGATTTCCATAAATCATTGACTTTTGCGGTCAATATCAGAAACAAAGTGGTTTTTATAGGGATTTGAGTGATTGCTTACAATTAGGCATTGAATTAGATTTTGATATTGCCTATTATATATATTAACAAACATAAGCATAGTTACTTTATTGCTATTGATTTTATATTTAATGTTAAATAATATATTATGAAGTTAAGAAGTTATTTTTCATCAGCACAATCTAAAATTGTATGTTTTGAATTGACAAATATTTTCCAAATGAAAATATTATAATTTTCATGCCTCGTACATCAAATATGACATTTTGGGGAATTTTTAAATTTCAGAATTCAACTTAAAAGTGCCCTTTGTGATATTAAGAATTTTAGAGAATAAATATTCATCTGATTTTACTGGATAATAATTTGTCATTAGTAGGTATTTTAAAATGTTTTCATAAGATAAAGTACCTGCATTCTCAAAATAATGTAGACATATCTTTCAGTTTCATTGTTTTAAAATAATCAGACTAGTTAGTTTTTTCTATTAAAATGTGAAAAACTGGGTGTAAATGCTTTTTTATGAAGAAATTATCCCATGGAATTAGTATAAATTTATGACCATTGTTTGCTACTCTGTTATTACTGGAAAAGAAGTATGTTTCGCTTGTGAACTGTAAAAAAGAGTAAGAGTAGGAGTTGATTTTTTCAGGTGAATTACTGATTTTCATAGCAGCATGCAACTGTATTATTTTTCACGTGTATTAAAATAAATTTATACATTTTATTTTAATAATTTGAATAATCTGTCATTCAGTTACAGTGAGGTAAAATTTAATATTTCATGTTATTTGCCAAAGGTTAATAAATTTTCATTACCTTCTATAAAAACTGTTTTTATTTTGTTATAAATTTCAGTCATCATAGTTTTTTTTTTTTTTTTTTTTCAGATTTCCATCATTTTTTAGGTACATGAAGTATTGAAAAAGTTTAATGTTAAGATGTTATGTTTTCAATTGAACCTTAGTTAATCATATTTTGAAAGTATCATTTACAGTCAAAAGTCTTTAATCCGGACACGTCGGGACTTTGGCAATTCCAGATTATCGGTTTTTCCAGATTATAGATCATCAGTTTAAATCTGGTAAGATGGCATGCAGAAATTATAAAATTAAAACTATGAAACCATAATTTATGAAATAAAGGGCAATTATGATCTAAAGGGTATCAAAATTTACAAAAAAAAAAAAGCTTAATATTTATTTGTTTACTTTATTAAACATTTCTTTCAATGTGCGCATGCGTAAAGCATACATTGCGTATAGTCGAAATTAGAAAATTGCAATCAAAAAACTATTTGATGTGTATTTGTGATATTTATAATGACGGGGAATTTGATTTAAATCATATCAAAGACGGAATACATCGAGATGATATACTACATTTAGTAAGGAATTATAAGCTGAATAAAATAAAAACATCTGCCCTGAAGATAAGGATAGTGCTGACAGATCAACTTCCAGTTCATTGCGTGCTGCAACATCCCCCCTCCCCCCGCAGAGCAGCGTGAAATTGATAAACAGATTTCAGAATGGTTAGAGAAACAAAGGATATGCCTTTATCCATTTTTTGCAGCAATTCCACTTTTTGTTTGATGGACCTCAAAACATGCTTTCACTTTGTAGATCCTTTGGCAGCTCCAGAATCGGAAGTTCTTTTTGACATAATCGAAAGTTCAAACTTACTTTTATAATATTGCTCTAACAGTCTGCAAAAAGTAATAAGCCGGATCCAATTAGAAAATTAAGGAACAACACAATCTGCAACATTAACTGAAATAGATAATTAGATAATTTTAGCTTAGCTTATACCGTCTGTTATACATTAAACACGCATGCATAAACGCATATGCGCACGTGTAAAGGGGTGACTGGAAAAATGCTCGCAGGAAAAAAGCCCACAGAAAAAATGCTCACAGAATAATGCTCACAGGTATAAAAGCTCACAGGAAAAAAGCCCACAAGGAGATATGCTCACATAGAAAAAAGCTCACATGGAAAAATGCTCACACGGAAAAAAGCTCACATGAAATATGTTCACATGGACAAATGCTCACATTAACCTTTTCAGGGACGATAAATATAAGCATGAAAACTGTAGTAAAATTTTGCATGTACTGTAATATTTTATACCACTGCCCTGTACGACATTCTTTTCCTGTAACTGCTAATAATTAATTTTTGTTTCTTTGCTCTATTTTTGCATATTTTTGATATGTATCTATCTTCAAGTTCTAGTTCTTCAAGTTTTGAGCCAAAAAAGTTGTAAAATTTCTGCAGAAATTTAAAATTTTAGAAATAAAATTAACATTTTTAGGCACTTTGATGATGCCTCTTAGTTGAACATTATGAAGCAGCCTTCGAAAAATCTCCTAAAACCACAAATTGTTGCAGTTCTCATAATGCACTAAATTCATTATTTAATTGTAGCCATCCAAGTATGTGGTTTTTATTTGACGAACTGAAAAAAGATTTAGCCTCTCAGCGTTTTTTATTAGGTAATGTAAATACAGGATGTACTGCGAAGTAAAAAAAATAAATAAATAAATAAATAAAACATGAAAAACTTACATTTAGTAATTGTGAATCATGTAAGAAACTATGATGAAATCGATGATAAAATTAAATATTTTAAGTAATTTAAATAAAATAATCATTCTAAATTATCATTCATTATTCATTATTCTTCTAAATGTTTATATTAAAAAATGCGTAACTTATATTTATTATTTTTTATTTTTTTAACAATTAAAATTATAATAATTTTTACTGTATAATTCTGTTTCGTGTTTACTTCCTTTCTCCTCTCCTTTTAATTCAAAACGGCCCATTTGTTAATCTTATGTAGCAACTGAATCTACAGATAAGTTATAAAGTTTTTGAAATATATACCATAGATGTTTTGGTAATTTAAATAATTTTTCTTTAGAAAATTCAAGTAGGTGTATGATGTTCAAATCGATTAATTACCGATTCATTAATGTAGGGATCTTTCTATGTGAATTATTTATCAGTGGGCTCATTTCCATGTGAGGATACTTCTGTGTGAGCTTTTTTCCGTGTGAGTATATTTCTAAGTGAGCATTTTTCCATGTGAGCTTTTTTCTATGTGGGCATATTTTTGTGTGGGCTTTTTTCCTGTGAGCATTTATACCTGTGAGCATTATTCCTGTGGGCTTTTTTCCTAGAACGGCGTAAAGGTATTATGCATATGCATAAGTGCATAATGTGTTTATGCATGCGCAGAAAGTTTGTAGCTTTGAAGTCCGGATTATAGATCATTCCGGATTATGGACGTCCGGATTAAAGACTTTTGACTCATGTGATAATGCATTATATGGTCAAAATATTATATGGCCTTCTGTTTTTTTAATAACCAAATATTATGATAGGTATTAATATGAATTTGATCCATTTCTTCTGTAACAGTTTGGACTCTTCTTGAAGATTTTCTACAGTGTTCTGAGTTTTTGCTTCATAAGTTACTCGTCATAATTTTAAGAAAGTTAACATAACATCAGGTTTCTAATTTAGGATATATTTGTTCAGTGAGGACTGTCAAGTTCTTCATTACTCATCTCATGAAACTAGTCTTGCTTACACTTCATTTCGTGAATGAGAGGATTAATTATGTTGATCAAGAATCCTGTGTGAACTGTTGTCATAAATCAACTACATAACTTTTAAGTATTGACATAAAAGCTCTAAGCACACATATCAGTTCTCAAGAATTATGAGAGCAGGCTTAAAATATGAGAATAATCTTATATTGTTATGCATTCTTGAGCAAACATCACAGCTGGCTCAATGTTAAGGACAGGTAACATTTTCCTTTGTGTTCACTAAACTCAGATTCATCTCCAGGCTACTAAATGATAAAGCATGATTTACTATTGTATATAATGTATTTCCAACAATCTTCAGTCCAATAGTTGCAACTACAGTTGAATTCCATTGTAACAAACTTCAGGGGACTGAAAATTTAGTTCATTGTATCTGGTAGTTTATTATGAATGATCTAGTAAGAAAAAATGGATCATATCATAATGCGAAAATTGATTGATAAATCACATTTAAAGAGTGATTAGTAATGTCACATCTTCCAAAAAATATCAGTAGTAATTTTAATTTTAAAAAAATGAATTACTGTTATTATTATGTGCAGTTATTAAATTTCTTTTTCATTGATTTTCAGTTTCGCAGTGTATTGATAATGTTACATAAAAATTTCTTAGCAAAACTCAGGGTTCAGACCCTTCCCTTCACCTGTACATTTCCATCTAAAATATACATTCAGAATTATAAATAAACCTCAGCTTTATTAGAGGCTGTCTGATAGCTTAATTGAGGAATTTAAATGGAGTCAAAGAATCGAATTAAGTTTCTTGTCTCTATTGATTAGCGATTCTTAGGCTTAATAGAATCTTATAGGGTATGTTTATTGTGTGTTCTGGTTTTCCAGGAACTGAGTGCTACAACTGTGTCATGTAGGCTTTTGTTTAATGTGCAATGAATACAAAAACCACCATTCTATAATTATTTTTACATCCATGACACTGAGAGAGTTAAGTTTATAGGAAACTGGATGGGATCAAAAAGTTTGTTCTTTTTAAGGTTCACTATAGCAGGTTTGGACTATATCTTTAACAAATATATCTGTAAGCTTGTTATGTTAAAGACAGTTTATTGTAACAGTACCTTTTCTTACGTGCATTTATGTTTATAAATTTGTAAATATCATGAAGATATCTGTTTATTTATTAATTCATCACAGTTATTTCTAACCTTTTTTACTTCCTTGTACGAAGTAAAGGAAGTATTGTAATAACAAAAAATTTTGGGTATCATATTTCAATGAAAATATCCATTTTGATTGCTATTGAATGTAATTTAACAATGTTTTTGAGTGACATCTGAATCTAAGGACAGAATAAAGGTCTCTTTTTCCCAAAACGGATTGTAAAATGCATTTAAAATAGATTCAGAAGATATTTTTTCATGCATAAATACTTATGTGCGTATGTATGTATGTATCTCGTATAACTCAAAACTGAGTAGCCTCAGAATGTTGAATTTTGTATATAGGACTGCTGTAACATGTAGCTGTGCACCTCTCTTTTTTTATCATTGGCTGCACCAAAAGTATATAAATATATATATTCGTTCTGTTACTCAGCTCGACGAGCTCAGGTTTGTTTTTATTAATTCTTATATGTTGCTAAATTGTGCATTTTTTGCTTTAAAGTGATTGAATCATATTTTTCTTATGTTCCAGTTAAGGTTTTTATGAATTTAGCATAAAGCTATTGCTCTGCCTGCAATAGTTGTAGAATTATTAAAAATTTATCAGAGGTGCAGCTAAGCCCAACGGAGCAGCCATATATGTTGAAACTTTTCAGAACAGTGAATTAAGCCAGTTTCTGAACCTTCGGTGTCTTTTTTCTGAGTGGGACCAAAAGTAAACTTTCAGTTTTGTTCACCATAAAATCTGCATTCTTGCCCGCTGGGCAAATTGCTTGCTTTTACGTAGAAACTCTCATTTTATTTGTAAAAAAATTGTGTTTTTTTTTTTTTTTTTTTTTTTTTTTTTTTTTTTTTTATACCTGTATTTGCCATTTTATGTTTTTTCATATTTTTCAATTTTTAAGGAAGATATTTTGAGTTTTTATGCATTTTTGCTAAAGTGAGAACTGAATTAATTGAATGAAAAATATATCCCCAATAAAATTTGAGGAAATAAGTTTAAATGAAATGTAGCAAAAAATTTGTATAATTTAATACGCCATACATGGAAGTCGTGGTGTCCACATTGGAAGCTAGTGATGCTTTTAACTGAAAACAGTTTTGCGACTCAGTAAGTTGAATTTGAGTTATTAATACATGTATTTTATTAATGTGTAATCAATATATGGTTTGCTGAGTTTGAATTGAAACTGATTAGTATAAACCTGACTGAAGGCAACTACTCATCATATAATTTCCACGAAGAATAAAATTCTGTGAGATCAATTACCCTTTCTGTGTGTGTCATTTTAGCAGACTGAATTGCTGTATTTGTTTATAAATAATGAAAGTAAAGATAATTGTTCCTGCTCTGATAGTTTTTTTTTTTCTTCATCAGTTTGCAGAAGAGGTCAACTAAACATGCTTAGTTGATGCAGTTGGTTTCATTATAAAACAATTCAATGTCTATTAATAAAATTTTATGTTAAGTCTTACTGAAAGGTATTGAATACATATTTAAATTTGAAAATTTTGTTATACATCTTTTGGGGCTTAATGATGTACTAATGTATCAAAACTTCATGGGTAGGGAAATATTGTTTTAGGACATGAATTCAGTGTAGATAGCTTCATTGAGAAACTCAAAATTATTTCCTTTTAACAGATTCCCTTGAGGGCAAGAGGGCTGTGAAGTGGATATGTGATTATATAGTCTTTCAGTGTTCAAGACCACCTCCTGCACATTCGAAAGATTTACACTCAACAATTGTTGCAGCATATCAATGTGTTACAACTTGGCTTGTTGAACATCCTGATCTTCTGAATGATAAAGAGACTGTTCACACTGTTCTTGAAGTTGTTGAACTCGGAATATCCGGATCTAAATCTCAAGTCAGTTTAATACCTTTTTACTCATATTATAGATAATGTTAGTGAAATTAGTAAAATAGTATTCAAAAATCCTTGTGACATAAGCAGTGAAATTGCAATGTGCACCTTGGAGTATCAGCTGACAAAATATGTATATTAATATTCAAGGCCCTAACTTATTTTTCTTTTGGAAACAAATAGTTAATGTATATCCTTAATATTAATTAAAGCAGATGTAAATGTGCAAAGTGTAGTTTATATTTTCTTTAAAAAACATATCCTTTTCAAAATATTAATAAAAATTTTCTAGTGTTGTATGCAGAGTTGGCACACACATATATATATATAATGTTGTATGAACTTAAATCCATTTAGTGCGAAGAGAACACACTGCCAACTCCCCCACTAGAAAGAATGTAAGTTACTTAATACCTTTCTGGCCTTTATATCTTCATGTACATTCACTGATCTTATTTATATTATTTTCTATTTTATTTTTATATTATTTTTATGTTCTCTTTGATTTGTTTTTGCAAAGTTTGCATTATTTATCTTTTTTATAATCTTCTATGTTTATTTCAACTTTACTTTGATTTCGATTTCATAATGACAATTTCCAATGTTTAATTTCTACAAATAATATAGTACTCAAATACATAAAGATGATAGTGTCGGGGACGATTACTCGAGTTTTACAAGATTTCTCTACAGTAATTGATTTTTACTCCAAATTGAATTGACTAAAATGCTTCATGAGAATCAGTTCTTTGAGTAACAACTATTCGCGGAAATATTTGGCCTGACTAGAATTGCCGGTTTGGCTTTAATTTATAACTCGAGTAAAGACGAAACACTTTCATATTTACGTATTTCTATCAATTATTGATCATTGAACGGGAGTTGGTTTGTTCCCCTTGAAAAGTCAACTAATTTCCGATCAATGACAATAATTACATGTTTTAATTTTTACTTTTACAATTGTAATATTATTCTTCGTGATGATTTAACTCCAGTCCCCGTTAAAACATTATTAACATTTTGCTTTCAAATTACTTTAAAACATCTTTCAAAATATAACTTACCAGTATGGATGCACACTTTTAAAATAATTCTACTTTAATTAAACTTAGGAGATAATATAATCAATTAATCAATACTGTTTAGGAAATAAATTATTATATATATATATATATATAGTTTTTTTTTAATATAGATTAAAAAAAAGATTGTATGATTAAATCTGTCTTGAATAATTGGTTGCAGATTTATGATTCTAATTTGATAAAAAGATTAAATAAGATGATCTCTTTTACTGTATGACTGTATTAGTTACATAATACCTCTTTTAGTAAAAATATGCAAAACTTAAGTTTTTGAGGGAACAAATCCGTACATAGCCAAAGTATGTGTATGTATGGGTAGGGGGGGTGTCTGAATAAAACTACTCAAAGCCAAAGCATGTGTATGTATGGGAAGGCTTATCTGAATAAAATTAGCCAAGATAGCTTTAATGAAAATTTTAGGGAATTAATATACAGTCAAAAGTCGTTAATTCGGACACCCATAATCCGGAATGATCTATAATCCGGACCTCAAAGCTACAAACTTTCTGCGCATGCTTCGCGTTCACGCATGCGCACAGGCGTTTACGAGAGCGCGTAAGACCCTTACGGCTGCGAATATGTTTGTACGCATGCGCGTTTAATGTGTAACGGAGTTATACGCTAAGCTAAAGTTATCTAATTCAGTTAATGTTGCAGATGGCGTTGTTCCTTAATCTTCGAATTGGATCCGGCTTATTATTTTTTGCAGACTGTTAGAGCAATTTTATAAAATTAAGCTTGAACTTTCGATTATGTCAAATAGAATTTCCGATATATACAAAGCGAAAGTATGTTTTGAAATCCGAAATCTGTTTATCAATTTCACGCTGCTCTGCGGCAGAAGGGGGGGGGCAGAAACGTCATTATTAGATTATGATAGATTAGAAAGATTATGTCAAATAGAATTTCCAATATACATTTACTAATATGTAATTTGTATCTACAAAGCGAAAGTATGTTTTGAAATCCGAAATCTGTTTATGAATTTCACGCCAGGGATTGGAAGTTGATCTGTCAACACTATCCTTATCTTCAAAGCAGATGTTTTTATTTTATTTGGATTATAATTCCGTACTAAGTTTAGTATTTCGTCTCGATGTACTCCGTCTTTGATATGATTTAAATCAAGTTCCTTGTCATTATAATTCGCTTCCGATAGTGAAGAAAGTGACCCAGAGGTTATTGAAAACGAAAACATTTCGATTGACAAATTAGTGGGTATTCTCAACACAGCAATTATAGGACTTGAACAGCGGAACTTTGTAACTAAACAAGAAATTATGTCTGTTTAATGGAATTAAAGAGAAAGTATTATCACATGAAACGAAGCAACTTACATTGAAGGAAATGTTTAATAAAGTAAACAAATAAATATTAAGCTTTTTCTTTTTGTAAATTTTGATACGCTTTAGATCATAATTGTTCTTTATTTCATAAATTACGGTTTCACATTTTTAATTTTGTAATTTTTGCATGCCATCTTAACAGATTTAAACTGATGATCTATAATCCGGAATCGCCGAAGTCCCGACGAGTCCGGATTAACGACTTTTGACTGTATATATTGCTTGAGACTAAGTAAACATAATTGTTAGGTTTTCGAATGCTAAATTTTAAGCTATAGTATTTATTAAGACACAATAACATGCCAAACAAATACTAATTCAGAAGTCAAACAACAAAAATCAGCATTATATTTTCAAAATTTTCACAGGTCTAGTTTCAATGGTTTTACCAAACCACCATCCTCAGCTGCAAAACCGCAGCAGTGTGAAATTGATAAACAGATTTTTGAATGGTTAGAAAAACAAAGGATATGCCTTTATCCATTTTTTGCAGCAATTTCACTTTTTGTTTCATGGACATCGAAACATGCTTTCGCTTTGTAGATCCTTTGGGAGCTTCAGAATTAGAAATTTTTTTTGACATAATCGAAAGTTCAAGCTTACTTTTATAATATTACTCTAACAGTCTGAAAAAAATAATAAGCCAAATCCAATTAGAAGATTAAGCAACAATGCAATCTGCAACATTAACTGAAATAGATAATTAGATAATTTTACCTTAGCTTATAAGGTCTGTTGTACATTAAACATGCATGCGTAAACGTATTATGCGCACATGTAAACGCATATGCGCATGCATAAATGCATAATGCTTTTATGCATGCGCAGAAAGTTTGTAGCTTTGAGGTCCGGATTATGCACGTCCGGATTAAAGACTTTTGACTGTACAAAGTTAAAATTTGCTATATTTTTACTAAAAAGTATCACACGACCAAATTATCATGGCCTGAGACCTGCCTGATTTGATTTATTTCTTAAACTGGAGACAGGGATCTATGATCAACCATTCAAGAGATATGTATCTGTGCAAATTTCTTATTGAAACATCATGTAAGTGTATTATGCATATGAAAATATATATGTGCTCACATACATAGGCAGAGAGAGAGCATAAAGATAAATAAAAAAAAATTGTAACATTTTGATTTTAGAAAGTGTATAATTATTGGTGCAGTTTGTTTAATTATATGCATGCATACGTTTATTGTGATTAAAAGCCATACTCTTTGATTTTCAAACAAATTAAATCGTTTTTAATTAAATGTATGTAGAAATTGAAATTGGAAAAGGAAATAATTTATTTATAATATTCCATTGCATATTAAAAGTAAATTATTTTTTTACTCGCACTTCTTATTTGAAGGCAGTACAAGTTAAAAGAAAAAGAAACTAATAATTTTTATAAACTAAATTTAGATATTAAAGTTATCTTTGAAAATGAAAATGAATATTTCTGAGTAATATTGATTGTGATTCATCTGAAAAATTTTTAATTGTAAGCTTTAATGGGCACTTATTTATGGTATTTTACCAGAAGGTTTTCCTTTTATGATAATTAAAGTGTTTAGATAAAACCTGCCTTGCATCTGTCTGCTTACATGAAATAGTATGCAATTGCATAAGGTAAAAAAAAAAAAAAAAATCTATTTATTAATTTATCATTTATTTCATTTTTTTTTTTTTTTTTTTTTTTTTTTTTTTATGTAGCCTAAAAGGAGTGATCCACCTAAGTATAAAGGCGATAAAGATTTGAAACCAGCATCTATGCGCGTAAGGGATGCTGCTGAGGCTGTATTAGCATGCATGCTGGATCATGTTGTAAGTTCTGTTACATTTCTTGTTTTATATAAAAATGCTAGTTTAGAAATAAGTTTTTATGAAATATTTTTCTTAACTTGAGCAGTATTTAATTGCTTTCAGAAATACTGAAATCTGTATTGTGGGGTTCCACCCTTTTATCTAACAACTAAATGTGAAGGAACCTAGTGAACAACTAAGTGAATAATCGCTTTAGTTCAGAAGCAGAGATGTAAACTGTAGAAGGGTTTAAATACCCTTTATTGCTCAAAATAAGATTTGAATAAACAGATGATTTCTTTTTCAGGGCATACAGCAAAACCACCATTTGGACTTGAAATCAAAATACTAAGAGATAAGGCTTAACTAATGGTTAAATAAAGAGATTTAGCCGAAGCTCTCAAAATTCTAAGTACTTGGCCCCTAAATATCAAATAAGCTAGCGAAGCTATCGAGGGCCTGTAATACTGCCAAGCATAGTAACAGCTTAGAGACTTAGCCAAAAGGCAAAGGCGCACTAGTCAGAAACTCTGATGCTCTCTCTTGAAGTCAGTGGAACTTCCACTTAAATACTACTCTTACTCATTTGCATTAAACGCAATTCTAAAAACATATTCTCGTAGGAAATTGTAAACCTTACAATATGTTTAATTAATTAAAGTACTTAAAGCATTGCTATAGTTTGCATTATGAAATGGACCAAATACAGTACAGAGTCCAAAACCTGGACTTATTAGGATTTCAGTGATTCTGGATTTTAGAACATTAGTTTAAATCTGTTAAGATGAAATGTAGAAATTATAAAATTAAAAATATTAAACAGTGATTTATAGAATTATGAAGCATTTAGAACTCTAAGGGAATCCAGATTTACAAAAAAAGCTCAGTATTTAATTATTTGTTTGTTTTATTAAACATTTTTTTTTTTTTTTTTTGTATAAATCATTTGTTTCTTTTCTTTTTTCTTCTACTGGTACTTTAATTTTATAGATAGACACGATCTTTTGTTCAGTTAAAAGTTCCATTGTTGAAATCCTGTAATTACTAGGTTAAAAATTTCCACTAAACTATCAGTCAAAATTTTTTCATTCCCAAAAATCTCTTTGTCCTTTCACTGGATTTAAAACCATACTACAGATTTCACTGTCCACTATTTGATTGGGGCATTGCCTTTGCAATAGCTTAGCTGCCAGCTCTGCTGATTTTACTGGGATAATCCCGGTTTTCATCACATCTCCCAGTTTTACCAATAGTATTTAGCCTTTACTAAGGAAAATGTTTTTCAGCAATGAATGAAATTTATTGAATTAAACTTAAATTAGGCAAATTCCTTTTCCCTACCTCTAATGATTTTTTGAGTAATTTTTATATCAAATTTTATTTCATCTGAATTTTATCTTTAATTACATTTTACTGATCATCTATTGTAGACATTTGTTGACTTTTATTTGAAGATTCAATCAGTATTTAATCAGTTAATATTTGTATTTAATTTTGATTACTTCAATATATGGTACGTTAGTAAGTTTATCCATACAAATAGTGTGTACATGAACTGTTCGGTTTATTTTACCCAAAGTTAAAAGTACTTTGATAAGTAAGTTTTCATTCACTACTAGGGATTTTTTCGCTATAAAAGATAAGAAAATTAAAAAATAAATTTAGCCAAAGAACATAAAATTTAGAATATGCAATTAAATGCTAATATATTTTATATCAGAATTGAATTACGAATTGTTCAATAACCTGTACCATGTATTATAGAGTGAACTAAAGGGAGTTTGGAGTTCCTTTGAAATAGTATAACTATGCAGCATGAAAGATTCTTGTTTTTCCCTGTTTTCTCACAAAAATCTCTCAGTTTTTTAAGATTTCAAGATTAGCAAAAGTGGAAAACTTCTGTTATATTATCATCATTTATTATAAGTTCTTCACAATTCCATTAATTGGAAAATTTCATTTCCTGTAGCATACAAAATCTGTGTCAAAATAAGGTAGTTGCAAAACAAACTATACCAATGCTGTATTCTCGTGCAAAAACCACCAAAGGTTTTTTTTTTTTTTTTTTTGTTTTTGTTTTTGTTTTTTGTTTTTTTGTTCATAATGGCAAAGTACTTGAGGGTTATCTGCGTAAGGGAAGGGAGGCTTTTGTGGTCTAAAATATGAATGTTGTCAAATGGCAACTACATTCATTTAAGGGTTAAGTGTAACAAGGCATATGGACTAAAGGTTTTGGATTTTTTCTATAGTGAGAAAATACATTGTTTATTTTAAATGTTATTTTATTTTATTATTACAAATTATTGAATGAATTCAGAATTAATTTAAAGGTGAGAACATCTGAATGAAATAATATTCAGGTAGATTCAACGCAACATTAATGAGTAACTAAGGCATCATTTCATTGGATTTTTAAAGGTAAATATTGCTAAACTTTTAAACATGGAATTGTTAGTAAAAAAACACTCATCTGTTATAGCCAATTTTACTAAAACTCATTTTCTTACTTTATTTCTTACTTTTATTGTAGACTTATTTTCTGGAGTTCTTGAAAAGCGAAAACAAAACATAGGCTTGTTTATTTTGTGAATAGGAGATACTTATATATATATGCACAGTACAAAATCTTTAATCAGGACTCATCGGGACTTCGCCGAATCCGGATTATAGATCATCAGTTTAAATCTGTTAAGATGGCATGCAGAAATTCTAAAATTAAAAATATGAAACCGTAATTTATGGAATAAAGAGCAATTATGATCTAAAGGGTATCAAAATTTAAAAAAAAAAAAAAAAAAAAAAAGCTTAATATTTATTTCTTTACTTTATTAAGCATTTCTTTCAACGTGCATGCGTAAAGCATACATTACGCATAATCAAAATTAGGAAATTGCAACCAGAAAACTATTTGATGTGTATTCGTGATATTTATAATGATGAGGAGTTTGATTTAAATCATATCAAAGACGGAGTACATTGAGATGAAATACTACACTTAGTAAGGAATTATAAGCCGAATAAAATAAAAACATCTGTCCTGAAGATGAGGATAGTACTGACAGATCTACTTCCAGTTCATTGTGCTCCGCGATGTTTCCGACCCCCTTGCAGAGCTGCGGGAAATTGATAAACAGATTTTGGAATGGTTAGAGAAACAAAGGATATGCCTTTATCCATTTTTTGCAGCAATTCCACTTTTTGTTTGATGGACATCGAAAAATGCTTTCGCTTTGTAGATCCTTTGGCAGCTCCAGAATCGTAAACTCTTTTTGACATAATCGAAAGTTCAAGAAGAGACAGATCAATTAGTTATGTAGCAGTTCCAGCGAATGGTAAGAACGAGATAAAGAATGTTGATACTTCATAAACCTGCCTTGGTTAGAAGAACAGGAGATTTTGATGGAAAATAGATTGGTTGCAAAGTGCAGCTGTGAGGCAACTGTGGGGGAAACTTATTAAAGAAGGCGGATATGCAGATTATGATGCAGTTTTCTAGGAATGGTTAGCAGAGAATATTATTGAAGAGGTAGAAAGAACTATTGGGTAAGTGTAAAAGTTTTACCCATTTTTATTACCATAAAACACAAAATGAACAGTACCTATTATTGTGCATAATCTTTATTGTTATCTATGACCTCTTGCCATCTTTCTGTAGGAGATGAATCCCACGAGAGTAAAATTCCGATGGTTTCGAATCAAAAAATCTTGGATGGCAGTTTTCACAGCATCAAGATCATCAAAGATTTTCTGACTGAAGGAATTGTTCAATGCGCGAAATATTTGATTATCAGTTGGTGCCAAGTCAAGGGAATAGGGAGGATGGGGTAATACCTCCCAATCGAAGCTGAGTAACTGTTGGCAAGTGATGATAGCAGCATGTGATCTGGTGTTATCATGATCAAGGATAACACCACGACGATTGATGATACCTGGCCGCTTTGCTACCAAATTTTAATGTAGTCTGTCTAACTGTAGACAGTAGAAGGCAGCAGTGGTGGTTTGGTTGAGTGGCAGGACCTCCCAACGAATTATTCCCTGCATGTCTCACCATGCACTCAATAACACCTTCTTGAGATGAAGTTCAACTTTTGAAGTCAATGCAGGCAGGTCAGAAGGGCGACACACAGTCCTATGATGCTTTATGTTACGGTACATAACCCACTTCTCATCTCCTGTCACAATTCATGTAAAGAATGGGTCGTTTCTGTACCGGGAAAGCAAGGAAACACGGGTTGCGATTTGGTCATCCCTTGGTCATCCCGTTGACTAGTTGTCAGGTTATGTGCAATCTAACGATCCAACTTTCTTGTAAAACCAAACTTAGACAGCCGTCTCTCGACCATTGTCCAGTGTACATTGAAGTTCTCCACTAATTCTTGCACGATTGGGTTCGGGTTGTTCCTTATGGCTTAGTCAATATTGTCTTCTCCAATATTGTGATGGCCATCCACTCCTAGCCTGATCTTGGCAGCTTCTGTCTCCTTCCCTAAATTTACGAAACCATCGATGACATGTGCTTTTGCCTACTGCATCCTCCCCATAAACTTGACAAACATGCAACATGCTGCGGCTGCCGTACTCTTTTTATCGAACTCATATAATAAACAGTGTCTTATATTCTCCTTCTCGCTTTCCATGTTTTACCTTCTGAGAAATTTTTTTGAGATGGTTAACTATGCAAGACATGATGTATTTATATGTGAGGCATCCACACGTTCGATTGACTGACAATTTTCATCATTGCAATGTTAGTGTTACGTTAATTCCATTACAGATTTGCATATCCAAAAACGGGTAGAACTTTTGCACTCACCTCGATAGAAACTCCATGCTATTATTTATCCCCATTGAGGTGTTTTCAAGAAAAACACCATCTCTAGTATTCAACTTGTTTTCGGTGCTTTTTGTAGGTCCAGTCATTCTCCATCACTCGATGATGTTCTAGAGCAGCGGTGCCCAACCTTATGCTCGGGAGCACAAGTGTGCTCGCCGATCGTTTTGTATGTGCTCGCCAGCCTGATTAGGTACTATGAACAAAAAATATTTTTAAAATAACCTTTCATTCATATTTCTTAATTGTTAAAATATGGTAAGCATTTATAGTCATAAGAGATATCTTGCAAGACGTTATAAAACAATTGATTGCTGGCTGATGAACTTGATAGCGAACATGGAATCTTATTGCTTCATTCCGATGTTAGATGGCTCAGCAGGAGAAAAGTACTTAAACGATTTGTAGAACTTCTTTTGTCAATAAAGCAGTTTAACAAAAATGTTGATGTTTCTTAAATGTGCTTGTAATAGGCCAAAATGTGCTCACGATAGGCCTAAGGTTGGGCACCGCTGTTCTAGAGAAAGGACCTCTTAGAGAAAATTCTTCCACTTATTGAGGTTTTGGGAAAAGTTGCGTCATTTTGGATTTATGAAAAGCATACTTACAGATTTCTATTTCTGAAGAAGATCAAGACTATTTGAGATTTTTAAAGTGGGAAGATTCTAAGAAAAGAAAATTGAAAATTTATCGTCATAAAAGGGTAGTCTTTGGACTCACATGCAATTCATTCCTCTTAGCTGCAGTGATTAATTTTCATCTGAAGGAATGTAGTGTTGATTTTCCAGAAACTGTGCGAAAGTTAAAAAATGCTTTTTATGTAGTTAACTTTGTAATATCTGAATCTGATGAAAAGGAAATACTGCAATTTGCACATGAGGCTAAACAAATTGTAGCTTCATTATGTTTTGACTTACATGGACGGGAATATATCGCTTTAACAGGAGATAAAAGGGAAAAGAATTCTTCTGTTCTTGGATTATTGTGTAATAAAAATAAAGATGTCCTTTTTTGTAACTTAGAAAAATATTTTCCTTAAGAAAGAACCTGTAGAAAGAAGAAATATTCTTTTAGCTGTCCACAGTTTTTTTGACCTCCTCGGAGTGTTGTCAAAGTAACTATCTGCATGAAGATATTAATTACAAGAAAGCTGGACTCTCAAATTAGGCTGAGATGAGGTATGTCCTGAAAATGTTTGTAAAAGATATTCACTGTGAACAGAAGCCCTTCATTTATTATCAAGAATTAAAATTCCAAGCTACGTTGATTTTGACAGTTTCCGAGAAGGATTAAGTCTCATATCTTTGTAGATGCTAGCTAAGTTGCTTACAGCACAGTTGTATTTCTTCATAAAGAAAACAGTGATGTAGTCAAAGTTAATTTACTTCAAGTTAAGAGCAGAGTTGTTTCCTTGATAAAAATAACGATTCCCAGATTAGAATTATTAGCCTGTAGTATAGAAATATGAATTACATATAACATTAGAAGCAAAATGAATTTGACAGAAGTCCCAACCATATGTTCAACGAATTCTTCAACCACTTTGTTTTTGGATTAAGAATGAAGATAATTGGGGTACTTTCGTTAAAGAAATTTGAAGTATCATTTCTTTGGATACATGGAAGCATATTCCTGGTAGTCATAATCTGGCAGACTTCCCATCCAGAGGTTGTTCTCCAAAATGTTGCTCTTCTTACATTGAAATGGTGGGGGGGATAAGAGTGGCTAAAAGTAGTCCAAAAACAACTGTCCCAAATCTCTGATTCAAACCAATAGTGAAGAAGTTTACTAATAGCGGAAAAGGGGAGTAACTATTTTAGATAACACTTCCATGTCGGATAAGCGATGATATTTAAAACGATTTTCCAAATATTCACAGATATTGTGACTAATAGCCTGAATATTGCTATTCTACAATAACTGTAAAAATTTTCAAAATATACTGAAGGGAGAGTTGTCTGTACAAGAAAAATTCAGAAAAGATACATGTGAAAATTTTTCAAAAGGAAGCTTTCAATGAAAAGTTTATACGTGACAAATTAGAAACATGTAATGTTTCTTTAGATGATGATGGATTGCTTAGGTTAAAAACAAAAATTATTCAAAGAGAAGATGAAGAAGTCTTTGTAACTGCTATTGTTTTGCCTTTAGATCATGACTTTGTAAAAAAAAAAAAATTATGAATATTCACCTGAAACTGTGGCATGGAGGAGTGCAAGTTGTTCTAGCTGCCATTCATTAGTGTTTTGGGGTTTTGAGCAGAACGAAAAGAGTTAGGGTAGTAAGGAACAGTTATCACAAAATGTTTTTGGCGTGAAAGGTATTCTTTGTAGAAAATCGAAACTGAACCAACTCCACTACCGGAAGACAGAGTTCGAGACTCATTAGTTTTTTAAGTAACTGGAGTGGATTTAGCTGGTCCTCTACACTTAAGGGATGGAAATAAGAGTTGGGTACAACTATTCACTTGTGATCTCTATAGAGCTATTGATCTGGAGTTGCCTTTCCACCAATGCTATTTTTCATTTTCCATACGACGTCCAAAATGAGGCTGATCTGTTTTTGGACTCACAGCCACCAAGTTTCCAGGCTGAAGGCCTTGAGAAACTACCAAAATATTGGCAGAAAATCATAGATTTGAGTGCTGATTACTACCCACACTAAAGATACTGTTTTCATGTTTTTTTTTCTAACTTTATTACAAATGTTTTTTGATGGAAAGTTTTCATTACAACCAGATATATTTTAAATTTTCATTTCCTGTGATATGATGATTAATGTCTTTTTCTCCCCTTAGCTTCTTTTTTGGGTCTGTCAAAGGACTATTATACCTGTATATGCATTAAGCTTTGTGCCATCACCTGCTTGAAACTCATTTGGAATGCAATGACTGCTTTAACGTTTGCTAGTGCTTTTTTGTTTTCTTAACAAACACTACATTGTGATCCACTGCCCAATGAATATATGCTATATCGAAATCTACAACTACTATATGAAAAGAAATACATAACTGAAATGTATTGTTAAGCTGCATAAAATTGCTTCAGAGGCCACATGGGGCCTGTTGGCAACCAGTTTGAGTCACCTGTCTTAAACAACAATAAATTTCCTTTAATAAAAATGTGTTCTTGCTTTTTTCTCTAGGGTTATTTTCCTCCTCCATGTGGTCCACAAAATTTGTCTTCACTTTTGGATGAGAAAGCATTACTTCAACAATGTAAAAATTTAAATGATGATGAACTCACAAAAGAAGAAGTTGTAAAGCATTTTCGATACTTTGCGTTGGACAATTCTATTATTTTGGCTCTTCTTGAACAGCATTTGGGAAATGAGCAAGGTGAAAGTTTGTATCATATTGTATATTCTTTGTATTTTTTACTATCTTATGTTGTTTTATTTTAAAATAGAAATATATTTGCAGTTAACTGTTTAATCATATTTTTGCACTTATGTGAAACTCATCTTTTGAAAAGTTAAAATTAATGATTATGCATCATATTATGTTTTAATTATGCAGACTTATTTTTCAATTATGATTTTCACTTAAAATACTTTATATCAGTGTTACGTATATTTTATAATAAGTGATTGAGATAGTGGTTAATCCTGGATTAAACTTCAGAATTAACTTTTAGAAATTAAGGAACACTAATAATTAATTATAACAGTATTAATGTGGATGTCTAATTTATATAAATGCCATTAACTATGACTTGTATGTTTTCATAGTCTGAGTCATTTATTACAGACTTCTAGTTTGTTTTTATATAGTTTGCCTCATCATATGGATAATAATTGCCCAAATTGCCATGAGTACCAAAACTGTAATGAAATAATTGTCATGAATGCAAATACCTTTAGTATGCATTTCAGAACCATTGTATTGAAAGTGTCTTAATATGTCAGATCACTAAACTGCTTATAGTTTAATAATAAACAACAAATCGAATGAAACTTTCTGTGATGATCACTCACAGTACCAGATTATTTTGATCTTTTGTGGAAATTATCACCTAGGAAACATAATATTTAATGCTTACTTATGTTTTAAGAAATAGTTATAATTTCAGAATGTGGATGACTATAAAAGGTTTCATTGTATGTTTAAAGTCATCTAATGTGCTTTTTCCATTTCAAATTAATTTCAGTTAATTTTATTATTATATGCATACAGGTTTGTAATGAAATTAATGCACACAGAACCACTGATAACTTTATAAAAGTTATTTTCCCTATAGAAACACTTTACATCTCTGGAACTTCTCACAAAAGTACTCATACAGCTCTTCTTGTTATGACAAAACACAGTCAGTAGTTACCACATCAAACTATGAAGAACGTTTTAGCTGTTACCTGTTAAGCACAATGCAATGTAAAAGACACCTGATTGAATTGATTCCTTTGATAGATATATACATAAATACATAATAGAAATAATGCAATCACTTTTTGAAATTTAGTATGTTTATTTACTATAACAACACTCGGGCATTAGTTTCGCTGAACAAAGTTATATCTCAATCCCATTAAAGAAAAGAATGGATACTCAAATATATCACTGTTGAATTATCTAATCATTGCCTCGTATTCTGCTGAAATACTATAATAAAACTAAAATGAAGTATAACAGAAATTAAAGCAAATACAAAGAAAAAGAACAATTTTTAAAGACGATCAGCATTAGTTACAATTGACATGCATGCGCTGTTCCTAAAAGATCTTCCCCGTCTGAGATAGACTAACAACAGTATTTTTTTGCTATTTCATGAAACTCCTGCTGTTTAAACTAACAATTTCAAAACTGCTATTACAAAAGGAATGTAAATATAAAGGTTCTATAATAAAATACTAACAATAACAAATTATAATACTAAAAATATACATTTAAATCATTACAGCAAATGTTTTTAGCTGTTACCTGTTAACAGCTATTCAAACTTTAGGAATAAATAAGTTTTTATAACGGAGATCTACGAAATCATTCTACAAAAAGTAGACAAATATCTCAAACATTTCGTTTTAACAAGACTGGATTAAGCAATCTTACAGTTACTACTATTACTCTGTTATCCCTACCATGAAAAACCTCAGCTATTCTCCCCACTAACTATTTGGGTGAAGGTAAAGTTTCATTTTTATTAATATAAAGGTTCGAAACAGAATATCTTCTAAAAATTTCCACTTGTGACGCTCTTATAAGTTATTAAGAGAATTATGTTTCCATAATTTCCAGACTTTTTGTATGAACTTAGTAATTCTTTGCCATTTAGAAAGTCTATTTTCATTTGTGTTGGGTTAATCTAATTTAGCAAGAATTGTGAGAGGTCTACTGACCAAAAAGTGACCTAGGGTCAAAGCTTCAAAATTGTTGCAATCAGCTGAAATTGGAGAGAGGTCTTGAGTTCAATACTCCCTCAATTTCTGTTAAATTAGTTAAGAATCAATGGGACAATTGCCCACTCACTCTAATTAGTCCTATATTATCAAGAAAGATATTCAGGGATGCTAGTTTAATTTTGGGATGAACACACTGACCCCTTCTTAGTTGATTTATTCCTACAAACTCACTTTTTTTTTTTTTTTTTTTTTGCTTCTAATAAAATCTATGCCTCAGCACATTTTATCTCTTGTAAAGTAATATCTCTTTACTTTGGGATTCTTACAAATATTGGTAAACCTGAAAATGAAACTTACAACATGAACAAATTTAGTATAATTAACAGACAAATTAAGAATATCATTAAAAAGGTTTTGTTCACTAAATGCAATTAAAACTAAGTTAGATTCGCTATGCACTTCATTATTCTTTTTAAGTTCGTTTGGACACACTTCTTGAGCAAGCTCAGTTTATAAGTCCTGATGAGGAATCTCTGGATGTGTTAGAAAGTCACAGCATGACCACCACTTGGAACTGTTCACAAGAAAGTCAGTTTGAACATCACGGGTCAAAATATTTGCTGAGTTGTCTTCCCTTGTACTATAGAACCAGTCTCTCAGCTGTGGTAACTTTCTTATCTAGTTAACTTTGTTGTTCATGAAAGATTTCCATTTGGTGCTGGTACCTTTATTCCAGCATAGCACTATTTTGGCGTATGTCCAATAAAATATTGTTGAGGATTTCTCTTGGTCAAACAACATTTTCACCTCAGAACCTAAAGGTTCTACTACTCGTAATAATGCTCCGAGTAACTCTACTCAAGAAGAGGCAATGTAACTCTTTTTACAGGTGCAACATGACATTTTAAAGCAACAAAACTCACAGAAATTTGCTCTTTTTTACACAGTCTTATGTAAACAACAGGACCATATGCCCTCTGACTGGAATCTTAAAAGCAATGGATCTCTATAGAATCAGCTTTGGGATTCATAATCTAGGAACTTTAATCTTACTTAGATAATGACACTCACACCACCACTTTGCCCACTCTTGAGATATATCCATAGGTAATTCATCATCCCTTGTTAATTTTTGAACCCAATATTCTTGTAGTAAGAATTTTAATCTAACAATGAATTAAATTTTTAACCCAAAAGGATCAAAAATCTTCCCTGCAGGTTTTAAGATGATACTTTTCATATTATGCTTATGTTTAAGAAATTCTATCAAACTAGTTGTGTCTATAATCCGACTGTCTTCATTAGTATCCCAGAACATTCCTAAGATCTTAAGTGTCTCGTATGAGTCACTGATTTTTATGTGGATGGATTTCAAACCCTTCTTCTTCCTGTCTTTTCATCAGCTCAGGAACATTAGATACCCGTTTACGCAAATTCATATTTGCTTCAATCATAATTTGTTTAACTTTGTGTGATAAGCTTAGAGCCTTCTATACACTGTCTTTTCCTATAATAAAGTCATCATCATAAATACAAGAATTCAGTATTACAAATATATCTGAAAGAACAAAGCTCACATGCAGATCACTCAGTACTCTGAACTAAAAACTAATCTGACAACTGATGCTGTTTGGTCTTATGCAGTTTCTCCCTGACTGCTGAGATATTTCCAGTACTTTCAATTTCTCAAAGTTACTGGAAGGCAGATATACAGTTATATATAGGGCCAGGTGCAGTTACAGTTAAGACCAATTACCATTATACAGGGATCAGACCAAAATGTCACTGTTTGGCTACTTTTGGTGATTTATTGCCAATTAGGAGCTTAAATTATTCACCAAAACCATTGCCAGGTTGCTGCTATCAGGCCAATTTCGCAAGATAGACATTTACCTTAATGTTAAGTGGACTTGACATGTATTCTTATTTTTCTGGTGGAGCTCCACATTCTCAAAGCATTTCATGCTAGATTATAAAAGCGATATTGCAATTTTACATGTCATTTCACTAAAATTATTTACATATATATAAAATTCGTAACAGTATTTTATGTGAATGGTCTAAAGTTATTTAATTTTGCTTGGAATTGATGCAATTTTTTTGTGTATAGATCCTCAACCAACTTTGACATCTCTTATCAGAGGTCCATTTGGACGACACGCATGGTGTGTTCAACTTCGCCATTTACCTCATTATAAAGTAAGTTTAAGTATTGAACATTTTGTAGACTGGTTTAAAGCTATTTTTTAATACTGTTGTATTTGTTTTATAAATTTAAATAATTTTATTTCTTATTTGTTATTTTAAAAGCTTCATTTTTGTTTTTAAGTTGTTGTGTCATTAACAGCCCTTGCACTGCTTTTTTTTAATGCAAATTAATAGCAGTCAGCTTTGTATTTTTATAATTTCTTTGTTATTATCATTTTTTAAAAAATTTTGTTAGTGTTCATGATACCAGAAAGTAACGTAACCATAATTTTTTTTTTTTGTTTTAATTGTCTTGTAATTTCTTTTTGATATTTATCTGTAGGACCACAGTAAAATATCCAAGAAAGATGAGCTGTATAGCATCTGCATAATATTTAGCAATAATATAATAAACCACTCATGTAACTTCATTTTGAAGTTATAATAAAACCATAAAAAGATTATAAAATCACAGCTATGACATACCACATTTGTAGTCTTTACAAGTGTTTTATTTTCTTGAAGTTATCGAAAACAAAGTTCAATTCATTTTTAAAACATGGTGCTCAGTTTTTCAATATTAACTGGGTATTGTCTTAACTGGCAATCTACCAGATTTTGTTAGTTAATTAATCAGTTTTATACTAGATGGCACCACATCTTTTTTGGGCTATTTTGTTTATAAAAGCAATGTTTATGCTTAGTATTTCTTACACATGCAATTTTTCTGTTGAATTTGCAAAGAACAAAGCTCACATGGAGTTTTTAA
Source organism: Stegodyphus dumicola (assembly GCF_044657685.1). Classification (NCBI taxonomy): domain Eukaryota; kingdom Metazoa; phylum Arthropoda; class Arachnida; order Araneae; family Eresidae; genus Stegodyphus; species Stegodyphus dumicola. Next base: position 218,681,777 of record NC_140771.1, read on the forward strand.
AATGTCGTCTTTGAATCTTTGTTATGAATTTACTCTTAAATACAAATTTATATTTTTCATGGTTACATTACTAAGAATTGAAATAAGAAGCAAATGAAGGCAACAGTGTTTATCTCTCTTAAATTCACTATCTCCCGTTTTGAATACTCAAATTAATCATATTACAGCAAATTGTTTGTAAGTATGTTTTCAAACAGCTAACTATAGCAGTACAAAATTGGGTGTATTTTGTTTTACCTCTTATCTGTTTCATTCACTGTATGCACAAAATTCTTGATATAATGTATATCCGTAACATTTAAAGAGCTCACTTTTAGTTATAGTAATATCAAGTAATTCATTGAAATATTTAAACCAGTTAATCTAATTTTTTTTAAAAAAGTATTTGATCCTTTTATTTGCACACTGAAAGTTTTCTTACATGCAGCATAAAACACAGCAATATAAATAAATATTTTGCAAAACATAAAAAATTATTAATATTAAAAAATAATAAATCTGATCATGCAGATTTGAATAAAATGGTGGAAGAAAAAAATGTGTAAAAACAATAGTTTTAGTGGTGCCACCTGTCAATCCATAAGGTAACTACACAGTTAAGTAAGGTAATTCATGTACTGGGAGAATACCATTAACTGTTTTTATTTTAGATTAGTTCTGTTTTGTAATTTCAATATTTAATTGAAAATTACAAGCAAAATTCTTATAAATTCTGTAGTATGTAACTCATAAGTAGCATAGTCTTTATCATATTAGAATTTCAGAAATACTGATTTCATACATATAATGTTATGTGTATATGATATCGTAATATTATTATATACGTGTAAGCATTCAGAATTTTAATGAAAAGTACAATAAAAGCTTGACTCTTTGGAAAGCTTGGGAAATAGGAAATTCCAAGTATGTCAAAATTCCAATTGTTAGCATATAAAAAATGCAGGTTATAGGAGAAAAGTCAAATGAATGGAAAAAGAAATTTCTGCTCTATAATTATAAAAACAGTCATCTTATTTGTTATCAGTTTGGATATTAAAAGCCTGCATTTAACATTATGTAAGTTTAAAAAGAAGTCATTTCAGATATAAAAGCTGATGTATTTTCTTAACATCCTGAAGAAGCTTTAAAGGTATGAAAGTAAAACATGTTATCTGATTATGAAATCCCTGAATCATGAAAGTTAGCAGAAATCCCATCAAAATTTCACTAATCATTCCAGCAGAAATTTGGAGAAATTAATCGCTCATTATTTAATTACACGTTGTAATGCTTGAGATCCAGACTCATCGGGACAGCAATTCTGGATTTTTGGAAATTACCAGATTTTAGATCATCAGTTTAAATCTACTAAGATGATATGTAGACATATCAACATTCAGACTTCACTTACTGTTTAGGTCATATAAAAAAATGCTAATTCTACTTAATACAGGGCCAGAGCAGATACAGCTGGTGTGATGCAAAAAGGTGTCAGAATTTAGAGATGGCAAAAATTTTAGAATTTAGAAGAGCACCAAGCAACAACAATCAGGGGTGGTTGAATTGTTTGAATTTAGGAAAGGTACTGAGCAATAGAATGTAGCGGCTGGAAAATTTTTAGAGAGAGGTATCAAGAAGCAAAATTAGGATTCACCATAATTGCACCAGGCCACCAAATGTGTAATGCCAGCCCTGCCCTCTATAGCAACCACTCAAGGACCTAATGTGTGATTCTGGACATCAACTGTTGCATTGTTATGGCCATTGTGGGACTGTTTAGCCAGTGGGTTTTTAAAAGTAACATGCGGGAATCTCAGTTACTCTGTAGAAAATAAATCACTTTTATAGCACACCTGCCTTGTTTTGTTATTATCCTTTTGTAGTTTTCGTAAGAGAGGACTTTTTTATTATTTTACTTATTTATTTATTTTGGTTGGTGGTCTGAAGATCTGGATATTGAACATTTGGATTTCAGACTTTGTATCATATGCTTGAGTAATTTTCATGTTGCATTGCCATTGTTTATCCATTAGCAGTTAAGGTCACATATTGTACCCATTAATGCATATCATTCCATTGAAGCAGGTCCCAAGTTTTAATTATTTTTTCAAAATGTGAGGGAAAAACAACAAAGTAGCAGTTAACTTATATTCTCTCTTACAAAAACTAAATTGGCGTATCAAAAATTATTTAGGTTTTTGATAAAACCAAAGGAAAGATTTTATTATTGTATTGTGACAGTACTTTTATAGATTACTGGGGCCAAATCACACTGTCTGATCACAGTATCTGTGTGTTGTGTGTTAGAAATGATCAGCATACTGTCTAGTTAAGCTTACCGCATTGCATTAAGCATAATTCTTTTAATAGGCAAATTGAACATCTCTCATATGTTCCCGTGCATGAACACTTAAATCTCTCATATGTTCCCATGCCATAATAACTCCTCACTTCTCTTTCTAAGAAGAGTATTCAGTTCCTATGATAAATTCTTGGAATTATTATATCCATCACACTTCCAAGAATGAATTCTGTGATTGATATAAGAGTGACGGTGGGAGATAATCAACATCAGAGAGTCATCTAATTGTATTCGCATTTGAGATGTTATAAGCAGGATTCTGAGTTGTAGTGTTGTACTTGCTATATAATGGCTTTCCTCTCAACTGCTAAATTTTTGATAAAAAAATAATCTAAAATTTTAAAATAATCCAGTTACTTAAGCTGTCTGGTTAGTTGATCTTTTACCACACTCAGACTTTAATAAGATGGCAGATCTTAATGATGGTCATAATTAACTTCAGTTATTTAAATAAAAGTAATCAAATATATCTTGAATGGCAGTTTCTTCAAAATCAGTTGTCATATTTCTCAGTATGAAAAACAAGTTATAAAACATGATTATATTAGCCACTCTCTAACAATAATGATCGTTTTTACTGTCTCTGCACTACAGATTTTAATCATAATTAATTGTCTTGAGCATTTTTATTATATTCCTAATGTAGGCAGTATGTACAGCAAATAAAATAATCTTACGTGTAGAAAAAATTCTCTCAATATTAATAATTTCAGAGAAATGCTGCATGTAGTGTTAAACAATCTGATTCAGGTGTTTTAATCAATTGTTAAAAACTAATTTAGGTACTTTTCTGTTAACAGTGAAATATAATGTTGGCATTAAATCTACCTCCATGGCAGCAACTGTAGTGATATACAAAGTTTCATGAAAAGAGTAACTATTTTATGTATAATGTGTAATGTATGCAAGGATAAGTGTATGTGTGATGTCGAATTTATACAATTTTCTGATTTTTTTAAAGCAAAAACTTCACTATGTACATGGGAAGAATGAAAACTGTTGTTCTCTCTGTGTGCACAATAATCTATTTTCACTTAAAAAAATCAGAGAATTTTATTAATTTAGCATTGTGCATATTAAACATTATATATATATATATATATATATATATCCATCACTGCATGGGTGTTCATGACATGATATAACTAAGCTACCGCATTTGTTGCTTTAGTGCACATTTGGCTGTAGAGGCATTAATTTTTTTTGTGGGGGGGAAGCAGGAGACATGAAAAATATGCACTGCCCTTACCGGCACGTGAATCCTGAACTTCTTGAATATGTGTCAAGTATGCTTCCAATTACACTATGAAGGCATGCAGAAAAGATTGAGAAAAGTTCTAATTTACTGCCCCTTTTAAAGGGAAACTAGGGATTAGGAAATTGTCAAATCCTGGTAGTGATGAGTTATCGTTCACCACCTTTGAGTTTGGGTTCCACTTGTAGAGTTTTTTTTTAAAGCAGGAGATGTGAAAAATTTGCAGTGCCATCACTGGGACTCAAACCCTGTATCTCTTGAATATGTGTTGAGTGTTGAGTATGCTTCCAATTACACCACGAAGACATGTGGAAAGGATGGAGATGATACCTTATAGGCAATTGACTGGATTAATGAAAAAAAGCCATGTTCTACCGGGTTCAGCTATACAGGTTAATTCAAAATAAATAGCGCAAAAAGGAAATGTACCTGGGACTGCAGTAATTAATTTATTTCACAAGTGTGTATATAAGAAGAAAATGTAACTTCCCAATCTTCATTTGACAGCAATAAAAAAAGTTTGTTTTTGAAGTGTTCATGGGAGGTGATAATATCCAAAATGGTAGCATCAGCTAAAGTAAAAATTTGTTATATTCTAGAATTCATAAACATATTTTCTGCAGCACGATACATTAACTTGGGCTTTATAAGCAAGTCATACAAATATTTTCCTCCATTCCATTGTTAATGAGTCACTGTTTATACTTTTTCTCTTGTATATGGAGCTCAGCTACACAAACTGTTTCACTCACCTTGTGATGTTATGGTGGAAATGTGCTTTTGTAATAAATTTAATCTGTAAATATCTCTGAACTCTGGTCGACAATATCGATTTTGCATATTCTAGCACACAATGAGCCTTTTCTCTTGTTAATGCTGCCATTTTGAATATTAGTGCCTTTACTGTGCATTTCATTCTTACCAAATGAAAACTAAGAAGTTACATTTTCATATATCTGAATTTGTAACATAAAATTCATTACAGCAATCACAGGTATATTTCCTTTTGTATCATTTATTTGAATTATTCAGTATTTCATATGTGTATACAAAATAAACAGGTATAGGACAATCTGTGGATCAAAGCTGAAAAGGGGGATTGGGATTTTAATAAATTTTGCACCTAGCAGTTAGATTGTAGAAAAAAGGCTAACATTGGTAGTTTGATTCCATAAATAAAGTAAGTTAGAGTGCATTTCTCTTAGAAAGCTATCTATGAAGGCATTTTTTTCATAGGCAAATGAACTGCATATGCTTTGCTTTAATCAGTTAATTGTCTATTTTTGAAATGATGAGATAGGATATATTAGTAATTACTGTATTTAATCAAAAATGTACCCCCTTTTTATATTTTTGCTCTTAAACTTTGAAGCATCTTCTAATCGGGTTTTTAACAAATAAAGTGGCAGAATAAGGGGAAGGAGTTTAATTATCATACTGTACTGAATAATTATGCTGGTTTAAATATTAAATAAACCACACAGTCTAGTTAAATAATATTAGTTTAGATCTGCATTCACTATACTGGTTACTTGTGAGCATAAAAACAAATGTATCATTGATTTTTTGAGATTTCTCTTTTCATACCATAGTAAAATATTATATTCAGTTAAATATTTACTTTGCATTCTCATCAGAAACAAATGAATTTTAATCTCAACTTTACTGTCATTAAATATTCATGCAATAATTTCCAGAAGTCGTGATGAAGCTTGGCATCAAAGTTCAGGCATTTCTTTTTCAGAGTGGTAAGGCAAATCCAAATGACGAGACAAGATGATTTAGCTTTTAAGCGCACATCTTTATTTCATAGCTTTAATTCAATTTCCACTGTAGATCATGCTTTACTTCACTGCTTTACTTCATATGAAATTCTCCAAATTACATATTCAATAGTGGTTTAAACTAAGTATGATTGAATTTCAAGTTGCATCATCATTATTTCTAACAAAGGAGAAAGATAGGTTAAGCAGCAACGAGATGTATAGCATAGGAGGAGAGGTGAGCTTCTGTTCACAAAAGGGCATGCATTTGTTATTTATACTAGCGGTTACATAATAGCTAGAATGCTCTGGGAAGTACTGGTCTAAGGTAAAGATCCTGAATTGCAGAAAGTTAATTAAAGGTTGCTGATTCGCATAGAGCAAAGCCGTCTTATTTTTTTAGCTCACCTGTGCCTAAGCGGTAAATTTGCTGAACACTGGTAGTTTGGTCCAAGGTTCAAATCCCGCAAACGTGCTGGCTGCATGGGCGCTTTTGTGGTTTTCTCCATGTGTAACGTGTATACGAGCCAGTTTCCCTTAGAAAGTCCTCCATGAAGGCATCCCTCCCTTTAGGCAGATAGCCCTCATGTGCTTTGCCATAATTAAATAAACCAAACCAAAAATGTCCTATTTTTTATATTTTACATTCATATACTTCTTTATTTCTTAAAATTTCTCCTAAGATATATGGCTGTTTTTATTATTATTATTATTATTATTATTATTATTATTATTATTATTATTATTAGCTATGCCATAGTAAATAAAATAAATAGCTATTTATTATAATTTTAGTTGAAGAAAAATTATCAATAGACTAATATTGATTAATTATAGGAGATTTTTTTAATGCTCCCATTTTTGACATGAAATTCATATTCTCTAGAGCAAAATATCAAAACCCCAATAGTTTTATAAGCATCTATTAAACCCTACTGATAAGTATTGTTATAAATTGCCAAGAATGCATATCTTAAGATAGGTGAATCTTAAATCTTGAAAGGGAAAAAAAATAATAATAACTTCAAAGTTGGGTTAAGAAAGAATCCAGGCAGCAGTTTTGCGAATTAATAAAAGTGTGACGTTCTAGGGAAATATTGCAACTGTTTTTTAACAGGAAAGTTAATGACATAAAGTTTTTCCCTCATTATTAATTACAAAAGGAGGGAAACTTCTGTTTCAAGATATAGCAGACTGCGAATGAACATTTATGCCATTAACATTAGCCTTTTGCTATCTGCTTTTGATCAAAAATTTAATATCTACTTTTATCAACATGTGTTTCTCTTCTTTTGTTATAGATAAAACTTTTCTTCTTGCTATTATAAATAGCATTTTTCTTTTAAAAGAATCGCAATAATATATATGTTTCATGTTTTCTTTTCCCATTGCTTACAAAATTCCTGATTGTCTATAAATTCATCTTCCAGCTCTTCTGTTAATAATATTCATGCATGTGTTTAAGGATTCTACATTAGATTTGAATTCTTAAGAACTTAGAAAGAGGAGGGAGGGAAAAGACTGAGAAGAGAGAAATGCTTTTTATTGGTGATGTTTGTAATCTTCAAACTGTTAAGAACTTTAAAAGAAAGAATTCTGGTCATTGAACACTTATGAAAGTGAACATTGAAAAATGTGTCTTGTATTTTCAAGTTAAAAATTATTAATTTTAATTCACAGAAATAAAAAATATAAATAAAATTATAGGTTAGTGTAGGTAATTTTACAGTAAAGGTATCTGCTTTTGAAGGGATGTCTTCATGGAGGATCTTTCCAGATAAATTTGTTTATACTCATGTTACACTTTGAGAAAATTCTTCGTGGATTGCTAGTGTTTGACATTTTTTATCTGCTCAGCCCTTGATGATCAAAACATTAATGAATATTTCCTCATTTAATCATTGTTGATCATTTTTAAATTCTATTTTTAGTAAAATTAAATAAATAAATAAAAAATTTCTATTTGTAAATTATATTTTCATAAAATCCATCTATCTATTAAATTTAGTTAATCTAGTATAAAAGTCTTTAAAAGCTTGTCTTAAAATTTATTTTGCTCCTTTTCTTTTTCTGTTTAATTTTTTGAATAAATAATGACACAATTGCTAGTTCATTTTGTATTTAAACAAAAGCATTTTCAACACAAACACTTATAATAACTTATAAACTTATAAAGTACTAAATGAATAAATAATCTGTGTTTAAGGAAAAGTGTAAAATCAAATAATTGAGTAAGTTAACAGATTTATTATTGCCAATACTTATAAGAAAATCCATCGCTAATGAGAATAAGTTTTCGCAATAAATATATTACTTATAATAATTTAAACAATTCAGTATTCGATGATTGTTAGCACATTTTCATAGTTTGGGTTTTTTTTTTTTTTTTTTTTTTTAATTATATATATATATATGTGTGTGTGTGTGTGGCATATTTAGGTGTATTTTCTGTATTTCTTAAAAAAGCTTATGTGTTCTTTTTTAGTCTGGCAGCAAATATTATGCTTTGAATCCTGGTAGGCCTCTGCCAATGAATGATGTTGGACTTGTACACAACATTAAGCAAAGGTATTTTCCTGAGGCTGTAGATAAGATCCCAGCATGTCAAGCGTGAGTATTATCTTTATGTTCTTTGCATTGAAATTTCATGCTAGTTATTTCCCTGTGTATTGTGTTTGCATAAATAAATTCTTTTAAAATATGTAAATGAGAAAAAATGTGATTGAATACTATGGACAACTTAGTGCAATAAATTATTTTTTTTTTTAATTTACAGGTATGTTTCAAGATATTGTGGGTTTAGTTCCTCTCTGCTACAATAAATTTAATGTGGCAATAAAATAAGAATTTTTTTAATCTAGTTCTTATAAAAGTTATTATTACATTATGCATTCTTAAACCGGAATGCAGCATGGCTCTTTTGTGTAATCATTATTATTTGCTGAAAAGCATTTTAAATTTTCTTTGTATTCATAACTTAACTGTTTCATGCAAAAAATCTAGTTTTCTGTTTGTTTTCTTGTTCAGGGTAGCTATCTGTTATTAAGGTTTTCTAAGTGTTAATTTATCAGAGGCACACAATTTGTTTGCTTCTTTCCAGGGTTAATCACTATTTTTAGTATAATAGTAATAAAAGATAAAAATATTTGCAAAAACTGGAATTTATGTATTTTATGGCATTTATAGAAGTAATGTAATTGTAATGTTATGGGGTGAGAGAAATTCATAAGATTAAAAATTTTAACAGTTAAAATTTTATAACTACTTTTTCACAATTTAATAAGTACAATATTAGTGACAGAATACTAAAGCTGTTCACAGTACTATTATTTAATCTGTTTACTTCATAATAATTTTTGTTAGTATAATCATGCATGCTTTAAAGCTGTAAATAAATAGCTTTCATACAAGTTCAGGTTAATAATCACCAACAAATCTTGGCATATAATCAGCCTCAAAATCAGAGAAGCACTAGAAAACTAGTTAGATCCTAAACTGTTACAACAGAGATACTCTTTTTAATCTATCATACATCTGGACATTGATCATGAGTTCCAGCTGATGAAGCAGATGGGTCATCTGCAAAAGCTCCTAATTCACTATCATTTAAAGGTGGTTTTAGCATGACATCTACAGCATTCTTTTTGTCATTTTCAACTCCAAGTTAATATCCTGATTATACAATTAGTTCAAAAATCTAGAAAATGCTTTATATGCTATTTGCTGAATATACATATGTTAACACTAATATGTAGTCTCTTTTTTTTCTTCGAAAGCTATAATGTTTATATATTCACTTGTAGGGTATAGATTTCAGCCTCACCCTAAACATGAAATGACATTTATATCTTTCTTTGATAACACCAATTTTTTGTACACGTAAAAAACTTTTAGGAAAGTACTCTAGGTCCTTCCGAGTAAAGCTTTGAAAATTATTATACATGCCACATGCTTTATCAAGAATATAGTCTTGCATAAAATTTCATTCGCTATAATGACATTCTAAATCCCTTTTCAGGATTGAGATATGAATCATTATATATTATGATCCCTTGACTATAAATACAAGCAAAAAGCTAAGGAATATTTTCTACCGGGAAACCATGATGACTGGGTTTTTTGTCTTTAGGCAAGTGTGTACCATATTTTCTGTAAGCTTCTGTAGAATGCAGTGTTCAGTTTTAGAATTGAACTCATGTACTGGCACTTGTAAAAAAAGAAATAATGGGGCATTTCCACTTATTGGTCTTGCACATGGGCATAGCTAGAGGGGTCAAGGGGGGGACATTTGTCCCTGGATGCAGCATCCAGTGGGTTCCAAGTTGGATGTTAGGAATTTTCACAATGAAATGTTTTTTACTCTTGGGAAACAGGAAGGGCATGAGATCTTCCATTGTCCCTGGGTGCTAAAAAACTTAGTTACAGCTCTGGTCTTGGAGTTTATTTGTTCTTGTTCTTTTTGTACAGGGATCTATGAAATATTCCTCTAGTATACTTAAACACTAATAACAATGATTGGAAATTACCAAAATTGTCATAAAAAGACACGATGTGAACAAATGTGATAGAAAAAATGATATTGCTCCAAAACACAATAACTGCAAAATGCGGCAAATGGAATGAATGAAGATATTCCCTTCAATTACTACTCTTTGCTGTAAAAAGAAATGCTATGTTTTGTTTAGATGATTGGAGAATGGAGGAAGCAGAAATGGATTTAGTAAATGCAAATTATAAAAGAACTTTACGTTCATGTGCTCCTAAATGGCCAAAGCTTGAGAAATGTATTAAGAACTGGACTGTAAATCACAGGAAGAATAAGATTATTCTTTCAATGAAAATTATTTTTATTGAAGTGAGAAAATTATAGATAGATATGTCTATTGCTGATATTTCTGGGGCATGTCATAATGCGAGATATTCATAAAGGGAAATAGTTTGTGCATGTTTACCAAAACTACAATAGCACAAAAACTGCCACTTGAATCTGAAAAAAAAAAAAAAAAGACTTTTTAGAATTCTACAAATATATCATTAAACTGAGGGGGAAAATACCTGAGATAGGACAAATAGGAAACATAGATGAGGTATTCTTGATGTTGACATGCCATAAAATAGAACAGTGGACATTAAAAGTGCTAAGGCAGTAATGATGAAAACTTCTGGCAACAAGAAGACACACTATACTGCTGTTCTTGCTTGTTGTGTTGATGGTTTGAAACTCTGTCCTTTGTTAATCTTTAAAGAAAAAATGCTGCCTAACATAGAACTTATATTCATGTCTAACCTACTGATGAAATGGAGGTGTAGAGGATATGAAGTAGTTGTTATAGAAGATGGGGTACAGCCATCCAGGTGCACTTCTGAAGAAATCATTTTTATTAGTGCACAATTAGTTTAAGGCCTATGTAACAGAGTCAGCAAAAATCTTTGCTACTGAACTGAAGATTCATCTTGCTATGATTCCTGGTGGAATGACTTCTCACCTACAGCCTCTGGCTGTTTCAATCAATAAACCTTCAAGAGATTTATACATGACAAGTGGATAAAGTGGATTGAGACTCCAACTCATGATGTTACTCTGATGGGAAGAATGAACCCTTGGTCAATTTGTAGTGTTTGTGATTGGGTGAAAACGTCCTGGCAGAAAATTAAAAGTGAGACTGTCATGAAATCCTTTAAAAAATGTGGAATTAGCAGTGTGCTAGATAGAAGTGAAGATGATATTGTGTATAAAGAAAGTGACAAATCCAGTAACAGTGACCACCAATGTGAAAATAATTGCATATATGATATCACCACCAGCGATGATGAATTTCTGTAATTCTGTGATGAATAAACACTGATATAGTTCTTAACTTGACTAATCTTTGGAATATGGTAACAGGTAGTTTGGCGACATTTTGGTAAGGCGATAAAGGTTACTAGCTAAGACTTTGGCAGTGTACATGGATAAAGTCAAGACTGTGCGCAATGCCATTTTTGTGCAATTCTGGGATATTTTTTTTAAGTGAAAATAGGTCGACGTGTACATGGATACCGTGTATGTGCAATTCTTAAAAACGCGGCAAGCAGTTTGCGATTCTGCACTTTCTCCCAATTTCACACCTAATCTTCATCATGATTAAGCATTTTTTTTCCATAAAAGTTCTAGTATAAGCGTAATTTGGCTAGCAGATTGTAGGAAAAAATGTTGAGTGTAAAAAAAATGCCTTTACTTCATGAAAACGAAATGGTGTTCAAAACAAAACTAGCAGGTTGCTGTAACAGGGTTGGTCACCAAATTTTCACCAAAAAATTGCTAAGTTACCATAATCCAAAGATTAACCCTTAACTTTCTTAACTTTTTAATATAACAGTTCCATTTTTATTGTGTATAAGTGTTGTCATTAAAATAAGTACTTTGATTCTTTTCTGTTTGATCTAAATATTTTTCATAAATTCTACCCTAATAAATCACAATGCATTCCTTGTTTACAGTATGTCTTATGGGCCAGGAAATATGATAATCAAAAATATGTCTCTTCATAATACGAGTTAAAAAATTATTATACCTGTATTGAACGTTGTTTTATCTTACTGTTTTCCAAATTTAGAATTTAGGAATCATTTGCATGAAAATAAATCTAAATGCTGTTATTCTGTGTGTATGTGTACAGCTGCTAAAAATATCTAGAAATATTTATGCATGAAACCTAAAATAACTTTATAGTGCTTTTTAAATAAATGATGCGTGAAAAATTATACTTGGTGAAATCCCTAAATGTTTGCAGAGATAAAAGCATACCTTCATTAGAAAATATTTCTCGAGTTAGTGCTGAAGAGCATGAAAAGCTTGTGAAACTTATTGAAAACCAGATCAACTTTGAAGCTTCAGTGAAAAAAGCGGAGGATTCTCAATATAACGAGTATCCAAATCCTGAAACTGAATGTAAAGCTCCCAGGTAACACAAAAACTTTTTAGATAGATCTGATTATAATTTTTTTTTCTATTGCAATTTGCTATAATTGTTGTATTTCTAAGTCTTTGCCAGGAATTCCAGACTTCTCGCTTGTTTCTTTCCCATCTTGGTTTTTTGAATTCAGAAGCATTAAAGGCATGTTATTGGTTTTCATATATAACTGTTTAAGTACATTTGTGAATGTGTGTTTTGCATATATACTTAGAAAGTGAATATTTATTAATTGTTATAGGAATCTTTGACTCAGCCTTTACCATCTTTGGTTGTACTAGATCAACTTGCAGACAATTTTCCTAATAAATTGGAAGAAATTGACAGCACACCAAGTAGAACGGCTGACACTGTTTTCATACTCTATGTTCAAAGTGGGCAGACTTCTGTTGATAGCTTTTTGCAAAATGTAGTTAGTATTTTCTATATATAATATTTCTGTTAAAATGATTTTTATTAAAGTAGTGTATAATGTAAAAGTAATTTTTAATAAATTGTTAATTTAATTCCCTGTATAGTTTCTGAATGAGATTTTGAAAAATGTAATTGCAAATAAATATATATTCAGAATTGATCCACCTATTGGAAAAAAGATAATCAAAATGCAACTCCTAACCCTTTAGTAATTACAGGAGAAATGGTCAAAGTAAAATTAGACACATAAGCCAATCACATTTCTAACTAAATGTAATAAAATAATCGTATGAATGTATGTATGTACATAAAACTGATGACTTAATATTCCATGCATAGCTCTACTCTTACCTTTGGTTATAATAGAGTATATTTAAGTCATACACAAAGAGAAAACAAAAAAATTTCATAAAATTATTTATAAGTGACTTAAAGAGTTAATCTATGTGAACTTTTATGTTAATGATTTATAATCATGAGCTACTGCTTAATTAAAAATTTATAAAACAGTCGAGAGAAGCAATCATTATCATTAATTTGATGTACTAATTTTTATGCAAAGAAATAAATGGGCTGTTTACTAAAAGTAATTAATTTTGATATGCTAACAAATTAACATATAAACTTTGTTAGAAGTTTAAATAGGTAAAAATCGCTGTTTGATTTCTTCATTTTATAATTGTTAAATATATATATATATATATATATATATATTAAATTTTGACAGCTACTTTCTACTATATTTAATAAATTATTTTTCATTTTTCAGACTTCTGAAAATATCCATCCTCATTTCTTGGAATTTTTAAGGTCTCTAGGTTGGCCTGTAGATGTAAAAAAACATGCTGGGTGGACGGGCCACATTTCTACTGCATGGAAGATTCTTCCAAATGATGACTTGGGTATGATTTCTGATGACTTCATGTTTCAGTTTCTTTTGGCATGGATACTTTTCCAATTTAGAATTGTATATTGGCTAATATTGTTTAAAGTTACTAAAAATTTATTCTGAAAAATTATATTAGTAATTAAAAAAATTAGGTGTAATTTTTAAACACTGACATAATTTTCTATATTTGTGTTTGTAAAAAACTCATAAATCTTTAATCATTTTCTTTTCATTTTATAAGATTCCATCCCTGAACAAGAGACAGTTAGCGTTTATAATGGTAAGCATAAAGTGTTATATTGGTCTGATGTTTCTTCTGAACTGGCTTTTGTTGTTCCAAGCCCTGTTTCTCAGGAGAGAAGTTTTAGGAAAGAAACAAAAGTACATGACTTCGGTGACAATGTAACTCTTCGAAATAAAGGTGAGTTATTATTAATCATATTTGTCTTTCAAAATTATTGCCTAGTTTGCTTACTTATCTTGTTTTTATCAGGTTTTAGTGGAAGTTTCCCACTGCCTCAAATATAGTCTGCACAAACAGTTTGCATGGCGTGTTTAATCATATTTTGTCAAACGATTTTTAGAATTTGAAAAAAATGAGACTTGCTTTAGAACACTGTGCGGTGAAATTTGTAAGAAAAATATTGTTATCATTATGTACAAGGTGTCTGAAGTGGAACTATCGTGCTACCAGATTAGAACCATCACTTACTTCCAGTTCTGTTACAAAAAGTCAGCTACAGCTGTCATACATGCATACCAAATCATGCATACAGCTTTAGGTACAAATATTGCATCATATGACACTGTGAGGGTTTGGTACCAAAAGTTCAAAAACAAGGATATTCAAGAAGCAAATTGCTCTGGCTGACCTAATGATGTCGATGAGGCATGCCTGTGGGAACTTGTGGAAGAAGATCAGGATGCAACCACTCGAGAGCTTGCTAAGGAATTAGAAATTAGTGCTGTCCATTAGTCATGCTATGCATCACATAAACTTGACGTGCAAGTTCAATAGCTGGGCTCCGCATGAGCTGACTCAAGCAGATAAGGACGGATATGCTTGGGCCTGTACTAATCTTCTCTATCAATGCAAGAACAAAATTCTGGACCAGATTATCACTTTTGAAGAAAAGTGGAATTACTTCAACAACACAGGCTGAAAAGGGTTTGGTCTCTGTCGGGTGAGCCCATCAGCAATGTCGCAAAGTGCAATTTGACTAACAAAAAAGATCATGCTTTGGGTGTAGTGGTATTGCTGTGGTATCCACAAAGATAATGTGGGAAAAGATTAAGCATTCGACAGTATGGTCGTAAGGTGTACAGCAAGATGCTAGTCTGTATTGACACTGCCATCAAGGAAAAACATCGAACTGAATTCCAGTACAAAAAGTTAATGTTCCATAAAGATAATGCAAGACCACATGTGTCTACATTCACTGGGTGGACTCTGTGCAGATTCAAATTGGATCTTTTGCCACACCCTTTGGACTCGTGGCCAACAAGTTTCTGGGCTGAAGGCTTTACTACCAAAACGTTGGCAGAAAAGCATAGATTTTGGTAGTGATCACTACCCGCACTAAAAGTACTGCATTCATGGTTCCCCCCCTCCCAACTTTATTAAAACCATTTTTTGGCAGAAAACTTTCTTAATGTTTTGTTTTTTAAATATCATGTTATTCCTTTATTTTTTAAATATCATGTTCTTCACACTTAAACGATAAAATTCAGTTCAACAGCAATATCACAGAATAATTTTAAAATGAGCATATCTTTAGAATTTCCAATGCACTCGCATGCTTTAGGGATTTTTTTTTTTTTTTTTTTTTTTTTTTTTTAATTGCATAATGTTGCCATTCTTTGCTTTGAAATTGTTGAGTTTCTTAATCAAAAATTCTTTAATGTTTGACAAAATATGAAATAGATAATAAAAAAAATTCTAAATTAGGGCTTCCAGATGCCCATATTCGCTGGAGGATTGTGTTATTCAAAATTTGATGGATCTACATACCATTGTTTTATCACAATGTGTGAAACATACATACATTTATGTAAATTCTTCATTATTTAATTTCTGTAAATATAATATAGGGCTGTAATAGTTGGTGGCAACAGTTTGAAAAGTGAATCAAGGCAGAATGTGAATTGAGGTAAAATGCCAAAATAAAATTAATAGCCCTTTGGGCTAAAAACATCTAATAAGTAAGATGAAAGATGTATTTAGTGCTTAACATTTTTATGTATACATACAAACATATACATAACCTTGTATGAAATATGCTTATTGTTTGAAGCAAAATCTCTTACTTTAAAATCAGATTGGTCATATTTTCAAAAATTTTGCTTGAAAAATCTTTTAAAAGCGAGGCTTTTATGTTTTGGAAATTTATTATTCAGCCTGTAAATAAATCCTTTGTTTCCTTTTTTTTACTTCATAATTATATTAGAAAAAATAAGTTGTGATTTCAGCCAAAATTGATAATTGATAAATAGCTGTTTGATTTTTTTTCAGTTATGGCTGAGGTACAAAATTAGTTTTCAGATTATTAAATTAATCACACTTTTTATTATTATTATTATTATTATTGTACTTTTTTTTTCAACATTTCAATTCAAATTAGGGAAATGAAAAAAAAAAAGTGTTTTGTCAAATGATTCAATAATTTTATATTTGGAAAAAGCAATATATTTATTTGATAATGGTTGAAATATTTTTGCAGTTACAGAAATGTATGTCAAAATAGGAAACTTCTTATAACATTAAAAGTATGTTATCTTAAAAAGATATTTTAAGTGAAAAATGTATACTATATAATTATTAAAAAATTAATATGTATTCTAAGAGCACAAATCTTCCATTGGAGTTCATATAAGCATAATTTGTTTGTAAGTACAGTTAATTTTGATTTGACAGGATCAGAAGAAGAGAAATACCATGCAACATGAATTCATGGCACTGAAGTTAAACAAACCATTTCAAATTTTGATAGGAGCATATTAAGTGTAGATCCTTCAGGTGAAAGGAACCATAGTTAAAAAATATTTAGCTTCTAGAGAAGAAAATTAATCCACATTAGGAACATGCAAATTTGAATTATGTTAAAAAAATGATTTCTGAAAATATAAATACTGTGTTATGGAGGGAAAATTATTTCATTTCGTTATTTGCACTAGTAATGTAAAGGATAAAAAAGAATTTATGCTATCTAATTATATATATCTCAGTTTGTGATTTATGCAAGGGAAAATGGCACACGTGATCTGGGTCTGCATTCTAAGGAGGTTTTCCAAATCTTTCTGTAATGTTTTTAAAATGTAAAGTTTTAAATATATGTATTTTTAGTTATAGGTTTTTAAAATGTAAAATTAGTAGTAGAGACAAATCCTAAAACTTTATTTTATCTTTTTATGCCCTTTTTTACCCAAAAAATCAGACATTCGCCTACTGCCTTAAGCTGTCATTTAGGACTGAAATCAATTATTGAAGTCTTAGTTTAAAAACTAGAACTAACTTTCAGAGTTAACTTCTGTATAATTGCCACATTTGAAGCTCAAGGTGTCACACGAATATAAGGGTTTATAAACTGAGAAAAAGAAAGAGGGGGTAGACCCTGGTTTAAAATATGTGTTTATTTTATGCAACCTATAATGGACTGAAATTATATAAATAAAAATGCGGAAAAGTAAAATGCAGTTTCTTTATCTTTAAATTAAAAAATAATCAATTATTAAGTTATTTCGTAAAATAACTATTGTCATATGCATGAGTGTTAGCTATTACAATGAAAAGATTTAGAGAACAGGTTCTCCATAAGAAATAATGCTACAGACCTCCAGCTTAAATCAGCAGGCCAGGTCTAAAGCTAAGAAAAAAATGTGACCTCCTTCTCCCCAAAAAAGGATGAAGAAGAGAAGGAAAAGAAAGAAAAAGCTGTATCAAATATATTATTTATTACAAGACCTCAATTTTATATGTTTTGCAAAGTTTACTGTACTAATTTCAAAATTTGGATAAAATGCAATTCTGAAGTCAAAGCAAAATTATTTAAAATGGAATACTTCAGACTCTTTCTTGAAGGCATCTCGACCTGTAGGGAATAACCTTTGAGTTGTTTTGCATTAATCAACTAGCATAATCTAATCTGAAGTGTATGTAGAGAATTTGAATCTGAACTGTTTATTAAATTTATATTGGCATTTAGAACATTCTGTGATGGAGATTTTTTGTGCCAGAGTACAAGACATTATACTCTGGCACTAAGTACTAATAACATGACAATGGCTTTGGGTCTCTTTGCTAATCTAAAAAAGGACCATACCTCAACAAAGTAAATCTTATATGGTTCATGTGGGTAAATAAAGGATTTGTGAAGATAGAATGACATGAAGTGAATGATTTGTGAAGATGGAAATTTCAAAATTGTTATTAATTGAAAAAAAAATTATGATTTTGGGATTTCCTGCTATTACTATATCTGAAATACAATAAATCTACATCTGATGAAGGTATAGAACTGTTTTCTCTGCCTTTATTATCCAGTGTCAGAGTATCTGTGAAATCTCCTAGGGTAAAACAAAGATGAGCAAAATCAAGTATTTTTATAAATCTTGATTTAGCCTCTGCAGTGATTTTAATGTTGAGAAAACACGGGGCAACAAATACCAAGCAATAAATATCACAAAACGACTATCACGAGAAGGTAATTCATTAGTGCGGATAAGAATGGCAATGAAACTCATCCTGATCTTCGTGTTTTTGTTGGTAGTTCTGTAACTGAGTTGTTAATTTATTGCTGCAATAGGTACTAATTTGGTATTTATAGACTGTAAACATGATTTGATGAAGCTTGCCATAACCAGAGTATAAAATAGTTCTATATATGCAATGGCATCCAATCTCATTAGACTTGAATCTCTTAGGGAAAAAAGTTCAGAGCATGTTTAGGACGTATGAGGGTAATTAACTGCAGATCACATTACCCATCAAGTATTCTTTAAAGTCTCTGACTGTTGTTTCTACAGGTATGAGTATTACTGCTACAACAAACAATCAGAAGTACGTTTGAGAGCATAAATTGTTACTATCAAATATGCATTTTAGTTGGAAGGTATTATATGCATTATTAGATAAATTTTCCCATTGAACATTCTTAAAACCATATTTGATTGTTTATTTATTACTATTAATTTTTCTAAAAATACAGATTCTTGGCTAAAAATATTGAAGTAATGTATAACATATAAATATATGGCTTTTATACTTTTCAGTATGTGATCTTGTTTATTTGCAGAAACTTACTTTGTAAACCTACAATAAAATAGGTTTGCTTTTATTTATAATGAAATGTATGTTACTTATGTTTTGGGAAAGAGCATAATTATAAAAATGAAATGATGCATTTTTGGTAAATTTTGAAATCTGCTTCCATTTTTTATACTATTATTTAGTATTTTGTGGTTATATATCAGTTTTGCATAGCATGAGATTTTATAGAATTCTAACTACTGTGTTATGTTATCTTTATTAAAAAAGCATTTTTTATCTTGTTGCAATAGAACCAGAATGTTAACATATAGTTGCGTTTCTTCCTTTTTTGCTGGCTTGAATTGAATTAAATGATGCAAATTTTTCCTCTTTTTTTTTTTTTTTTTTTTTTTTTAAAGTAAATTATAAAAGAAATCCTCTCATACATGTCAAGTGTCTTTTTTTAAAAAAAAAAACTTGTTAGGATATCTAAGGCTTCTTGTACATGTTTCTCATAATTTGATAAAATTTATTAAACTATGATCTTATTTTGATCAGAAACTTAAGCAATTGAGTAAAATTGCATTTCTTTATCAACTGGGTTTCAAGTACTTCAGTGTCTGAGCACTGAAATTACTTCTTACAAACAAGATATAGACTGTAAACATGATTTACATTTTTATTACATAGATAACAAATCTATGTAATAAAAATGTAAATTGTAGCTAAATGGTGGTTTTTTGAAAGTAATGAAATGTATTAGAATCAAATTTTATATTTATGTTTAAGATGTCTTTAAGTTGCATGCAATGAATCAAAATCTCAGTCATTTCCTTAAATCATTTCATGGAAAGCAGAATCAATAGTTTCAGTTTTCCAAAATATATTGAATTTGATTTCTTTAATGCTGTTTTTATTTATTCACTGATTTGGAAGAAAGTGGACAATCATGTATCCTTGTTTAATCACCTTTAAGATATTTTTATTCTTCCAGGAGAAATTTGTATTATTGATTAATTGATATCAAGTAGTAAGTTAGCATTTGAATATAAATATGTAGCATGTTTTTAAAGGGCTGTTTTGTTGTATACACTAATACGTGTTGCGTGGGTGGCAACGAGTGCATGTGTCATGTCCCAGCATTCCTTGCAAATAATTGTGCTCAGTTGCAGTTGTGTAGGTAACCTGTACAGTCTGTTCTATGTCTTTAAAATGTTTGAGATTATTGAATTGCCCACCCCATTCAAGGTATGGACAGTGATACTTTTTTGTCGGCCAGAAACCTGTCACTGCAGACATTCACTGACAGATTTGTGCAATTTACAGAGCTACTGCTATAAGTGAAGGCAAAGTACGTAAGTGGGCCAGAGACTTCAAAGCCAGACATGACAGCATCCATAGTAAGTCCCACTCTGGTTGCCCATCTGTGATCACAGATGATATGGAGGCTTCAATTGAAGCAAAAATTCTTGAGAACAGACACTTAAGGACTCTTTCAAATGAATTTTCTGAAGTGTCCAGTCTAGGATGTGGAAACAGCTGTGACCTCTTGGTTATCAGAGCCAGTGGCAAGTTTCTATGAAGAGGGTATTCAAAATCTATTTCTAAGGTATGATAAGTGTTTAAACAAACTTGGCAACTATGTAGACAAATATTGTGTATGTAGAATCTGAAAATAAATTCAGTTTTTGAAAATTTTCTGTCGTTTGGTTTTTATTTTCAAATGGACCTTACTTAAAAAACGCTCTTTGTATATGCCAGTAATATATATATATATATCTGCACTGCGTTTGCATTTTATTAGTGAATTTTCTCCAGTTTTTTCTAGATTCCTATTATTTTGCCTTATTATTTGTAAATGCAAAATCATCCAGTAAACACATATTTTTATCAAATTCTCATTTTGCAAACATAAAATACCAGGTGTCCACAAGTTATGGCAGAAATTTAAAAGTAGCTCATAAGGCAAAACCAGTTGTATAACACTGTTCTCTAGAATGCCAACCAGCAAAGTATGAAACCAAACCAGCAAAGTATGAAATATATATGCAATTCATCTTGAATATACTTATATTTAATACATTCGTTGCATAAATTTATGTATATTTTATACATTATTTTCTTTAATAAGAAAGGCATAAATTTTGCTCTGTACAACTTTCATTCTTTTTTTTTACAAATTTGGAATAAAAGTTGTTTGATGGGACTCTCTCATAATTTTTTCAAAATAACATTTGTATTTTTGAGAAATGCATGTCTTATAAATAAAAGCCTTATCATGACCTTTCTTCATATTTTGCCTAAATAGCATTTGTTATTCTATAGAATGCCTAGGTATTATATACAATGCCTGGGGAAAGTATATAATAATTCTCATATTTCTTACTCTCCTAAAAATGCCAAACATTCAATAGAATGCTGCTGCTTCATACGTCACTGGTAATCTATGAACATACATTGGCTCCAGTTTGAAAACTAAAAGCTAACTCATTTTTATCAAAATGCCCTAGAATTGAGACTCCTGAGCATAAAGAAGGAAGTCCCATATCTTAACAGTTTGAATTATTGCTAAAACCGAAATCTACAGATTATTTACCTTTTGAATGAGGCAATTTTAATGACTTTTTTAAATTATTATTTATTGTATTGGGATCAGATATTGTAGAAGCTCAGTTAATCAAAACTCAGATAATGGAGGTTTTACTGTATTTATGTGAGCCATTAACTTTAAAGTAAAATAAAGTAATTTTTTATATTTTTAGAATCCAGGGATTTTACAAGAGAAGCTGATAGAAGAACTATGCCTTCTGGTTCAATATCTGATGTATCTGTACCTCGAGCAATGTCTTTGAATTTAGATGCTGGAGATGACATATATCAAGGACAAGGCCGTAGCTCTGGTCGGAAGTTCGGAAGGCAGCATAGTTGTGCAATTGCTTGTGATATGAAAGTTGTTGTAGCATGGCTAGAAAATTTAGATGATTATATTTCATTTCCTTTAGGTATGATTATTAATGAATTGCATTTGATGCATTTTTTCATATTATTACCAGAATGCACCTTACTATCAAAAAATGGCTCTTTGGGTATAATACACTACTGGGCTCCTAAAGTATTTTTATTGTACAGCATATTAATAAAATATTGTGTAACTTAATGCAGATGATACCTGCACAAAATAAGTTAACTTTCAGGAACATGTTTTGTTAAATTCAATTAATTTTTAGCATCTTCTTTTTGGGGGAGTAGAGCTTAACATCTTATCATTAAGAGATAAGATAATGCTTCTATTTTTAAACATTCATATAAATATGCAGTTCTGTAAATCAAGATAGATAATTTATAGATTTAGGAAATATATAGTTAAAAGTAACCATTTGCATGAGCGAAAGAAACTAACTGAATTTTGTCTTGTTTTCTGAACTTTTTAAGAAATGAATTTCTTTTAACCAAATTCTTGATGCTGTCATCCTTTTCATAGATTTAATACAATGTTATTTATACAGTTTGAAGTCTGTAGTTCTTAATTCCTCTCTTCTTGCTCGTGTAAGTCTTGCTTTGGGCTGTTTTTTCTTGTAGTATTTTATTGACAGAGGAATGGATTTATAGAAAAGGTAGCCTTTGGCTAAATGATTTTAAACTGCTATTACTTCTATTTAAACTGTTCTTTAAAGTAAATCTAAAATGGATGATAAATTCCCAGTTATATTATCATTCTCATTCTGTCAAAATAAAGATGAATCCCACTACATGATATTCAGCATCCATTCTTTACTCCCTACAGCCCCCATCATATCTCATTTTTGCAAATTGGATTCTAAGAAATTCTCATGCATAAGAAGAAGCCCATTGTGTTTGTTTTTTGCAGAAGATTTTTTTTGGGGGGTTCAGTTAGTAATGTACCAGAATCAGTAATACACAAAGCCTAAGATTGTATTGATGTTTTAAGAATATGTCCAGATCTTGGAAGTAAATTGAAAGGAGAGCTGAATTATATTAAAATGCATTATCATGGCTGGTCATTAAATGAGATGTTTGAGGGGGAGGGGAAAACATAGCATAAATGGGAAAACACTTTCATCAATTGCTTGCATTAATTGTCATAGGAAAATAGTCACTATAATGAATGGTGATTATAGCAGTTTCTGACTGTTGTATTATTTATCTTTCTGATGTATATTCATTTTTAACAAAATTTCTAAATGGTTTTCTTATTGATTTCTAATATTCTTGCATATAGCTTGTGATCTTTCTTGTATTCTAATGGCAGAAATCAATCAACTACATTTACTGTATAATCAACTAGTGATATTTACAAACTCTTTTTGATCTTTTATAAACATTTTCAGTACTGACATATAGCTTGCTGAAACTGTAAGCCTCAAACTGCAAATATTATAGTTTAACTATTATTAAGGAGATCAAAAATTGTGATAATCCACTAAATACAGATAATTTCATAATTACTAAGGGAAAAAATAGTAAGTATTAATATAAAATTAAAATTATTCTAATGAAATTACATTTGATACAAATCAGAAATTATTCCCTCAAGTTAATCATGAATAATCAGGAAATCCTGAATTCAATTTTTATAAAACTTGATATGTAAGCATTATGTAGTATTTATATGTAGACTATATTTATAGAAAGAAATAATTAACAGGTTATTTTTTAAAAGGGAAATTTTCCGCTAAAATGTACGTTAATGCTGTGAATAAGTTTAATATAAATTGGTGTAGCTGCCAAGACTGACTGCTAGCTTGAAACTGTGAGTGTGAGCTTAACTTCCATGCAGTATTTAGTTGTATATGTGTCTCCCTCTTCCCATGTATTGCCTTCCTGCATTAAACCCTGGGAAAGATTCTTTACGATAAGATGGCTAAATGACCAATGAATTTGGCCATTCTCCAAAAATGTTTTTGAGTAAATATCTTGCCTGAAAAGATATGTATATGATGTTAAGGCATGTATTTATTATCAGTTGTGTGTTCACCTTAAGTCACTACATGGAAGGGATGGGTGCCTTTGTGGAGGACTTTCTAAGGGAAACTGGCTCGTATTAACACATTATGCATGGAGAAAATCATAAAAACACCCATGCAGCCAGCCTGTTTGTGGGATTCGAATCTCGGACCAAACTAGATGTGTTCAGGACCACTTGGCCTTTGGTGGGTCTAAATCATGCATTTATGGCACAAATTCTTAATTTTTTTGATAGGCCAACTAGAACAACAGTTAGAGAACTTTCTTTCTTCCAGTTTTGTTCACTCTGTGCATTGTGATTTTTCATATATCATTCATAACTAAATCAGTTTTACCTTTTATCATATTTGAGATCCTTTTCTGGTTCTTGCTGAACAACCTTATCTGTGATCCAAAAATTGATTACACTTATCAGTATCTTGTATCATAAACTTTAGTTGTGAACAGTGTGCTTTTGTTGTGAACAGTTTTAATTGTTTAATTGGTATTTCTTCCTTTTAACTTATATACTTTTTATTCACAGAGAAATCTAGTCAATACTATATTAATTTTAAAATTCTCGTTATTATTGTAAACAACCATCAAGTGGGAATTGTTAGCTGTATGTTTCCGTTGTTAGCTGTGTGTATTTTTGAAGTTTTTATAAAGTTATATGCTGAATAAATTAATATTTGTATTGAATATTATTAGATGTAAATAAAATGTGCAAAGTAACTGAATAATTTTAACTTCTGAAAATGTTTGTAATTATATATATATTTCAGCTGATGTAGTGCCGTTGCTGAATACTGGATTAGAACCACCAAATTTTATATCTCGTACATCTGAAAAGGACTTATTTGTAATTTTTGTACATCCATTAGAAAGCGGTTTATTTCAGATCAAACTTCAAGGACCTGCTGGCAAGTAAGTTTTATTTATATTATGTTAACTTATATTATTAAAAGGTAACTGATTTTTTTATATTTATGTAGGTATTTAGGAATGTTCTGTTCAGTATAATATTCATGTATAATGTTCAGTATAAATCGGTTTCAGTAAAAGTCCTCATTAATTTCATAAATAGTTTACTTTAAAATTGTATTGTATTTTCAGGACTTCTGAAAAAAACATTTTATCATGTTTTCTATCTAAACTGTTGAAGATTTTTTTATTCTAAATATTAATTTGTTTTTCACTCTAATATAGATTAGTTTTTCACTCTAATATAGATTAAAAAACTTAACAAATTGATAATTTTTGACAAATATAATTTATAACAGGACATTTAAATATCACTTGCATTCCTGGATTTTTCGCAAGTTGATTCTTGTAAGACAATAAATAACCTTGGTTATTCTGACTGTTTTATCTTGCCTATTGTGTTGCAGAAGTTCATTCTGGTTAGTTGCATGTAGTAGCTGTGTGGTTGATGACTAAGTAGGAAATGGAAGTAAGGATTATCGTATATTTTTAGCTATGGAATGGAACTCTAGCTAATACATGTTGATTGGGCTTTACAGACAATATAAAGAGCAATGTATGTGACAAAGCGGCAGTTGAAATGTGCTG
The DNA here is from genome assembly GCF_044657685.1 of Stegodyphus dumicola. Classification (NCBI taxonomy): domain Eukaryota; kingdom Metazoa; phylum Arthropoda; class Arachnida; order Araneae; family Eresidae; genus Stegodyphus; species Stegodyphus dumicola. Next base: position 218,707,174 of record NC_140771.1, read on the forward strand.
CTACATCTCCATTATAGTTCAGATTTAGTCTCCATTATTCTTAGGAGTTCAGTAGACAGGCATCCAACTTACTATCTGTGAAAAGAGGAAGAAACAAATTCTAGACCACTGGAAATGATGTATTGTGACATGAGAAGATGACTTTGAATAATGTGCTTTACTAGGATGCAGTTACTTCACTTTTTCAGTCACTCTGGTGTTTCTGATCATGTTTGAAACCCCTAATATTTTATGCCATTTAAAGCTTCTGTTACCCAAAACAGAATGTGAGACTGGTATTACATTCCTGAGCCTGTAACAACAATAAAATTTATTTTCTATTTTATTACAGAAAATTATGTAGATAAATTTCCCTGAAATATTTTGACTGCTGCATTTTATTAAATACTTTTAAAATATCCAAACTGATATTAGAAAAATGTAAAATATAGGTAATATGTAATATATTTACAACATGAATACAAGAAAAATTTTTAGATCTGAGAATTCATTATGTTAAAATAATGCTATAGCAGAAAAATTTTGAGTACTTTATTATTATGGGGTGCCTCATTTTTGGAATGCCATGCTGGCACCAGGATTACCACAAGTTCATGTTTACATCTCATGAAACATTATAGCTGCCATTTTCAATGATTGCTTTTAATATTCCATCAGAAGCATTTTCTTGTCCCCAAAACTTTTACAGCATGCTGCTGATGATGATGGTAAAATCTGCCTGCTTGTTGATTTTTATTCTACCACTTAGCAAGGCATCACAATCTTTCAACATTTTGTGTATGAGCTTATGTTGTTGAATCAAAAAAATTAAATTTGTGGTTCCCCTTAAAATGCCTGTAACTTCCTTTTTCCATTTCTTCTGTTTTATATCCTTACCACTAGTCTGAGTAAATTGTTGATCCCTGTTTTATAGTCAGGAATTTTTACAAACAAATTAATTAATTTTAAATAAAATTATAAGATTAAAGCACATTCCTTTGTATTGAGTTGTTGCAAAGTTGTTTACGGAATGTTTCCGGGAAATATTCCAAGTGCTTAAAAAATAATTTATTGGTGAAAGGTCCATAGAATGTGGAAAATGTGTCACACTATAGTATCAAAGATTCCTGATGTTTTAAGTGTTATATCAGGTTTGTCATTGGCTTAAAGCAGCAAGTCACTATGTCTATTATAAAGTAGTCTACTACTTTAAAATAGGAAATTCAAGGCTTTTACACCCCCCTCCCCATTTACAGTCGTAACTGGTATCATCAGCATTTCACAGCATTTATTTCTCTCTCATAATTTGAAACTGTAGTTCAAGTCACCTTTCATTTGTGTGCTTTTCATGAAGCAAAACATGCTAAATAGAAATGAAATGGGGAAAAATTAAGTGACAACTTTTTTCCATAACTATCGGTTCTATGGTTGGGAGTCTAATCGGACAGTGGAAAGTAACCATAAAGTTCCTGTTGTAAAATAATAGATTATAGTTCTGGTAATTTAATGGACAAGTTTTGATGCATTTATTACCACAATATATCTATACAATACCAATCATCACGATTTAAACCCATGAAATGAATGTCTAATAAATAACACTCAATGTCGGCAATCATACAATAGATACACACATTCCATCTCTGGATGTAGAAGTGCTTTGATTACTTTGTGAAACACTTTATCCCAGTCATTGAGCCAAATATCTGTGATTGTCATTTAACATCTGCGTTATTGCACTGTGTTGAAGAAACAGAATTTAAGAATAACAAACTCAACAAAGTAACAAATGTTATTCTGATAATTAGAGCATGTAAAATGTATATTTGCTATTGAGGTGCAAGCTTAATTTTGAAAAGTGTAATGTTACAGTATATGATAATTTATATTTGAATGCATAAAACTGCTTTAAAAATCAATTTAGTTATTTATGTATTCAGTGCATTAGAAATTATCATTTGTTTATTGTCAAAGTGAAAGGAAGAAAAGAATTGTGATTTAGTGCAAGGAAATTATGTTGCATTATTTTCTAAGATAATCTCATTTTACCTTTTTTCCATCCAGGATGTCTATTGCTTTACCATTGGTTGATGGTATGGTCGTGAGTCGTCGAACTCTAGGAACTCTAGTTAGGCAAACTGCATTAAATATGTTGCGCAGGAAAAGATTAGATGCAGATAGGTAAAATTTTGTTCAATTAGTTTGAACAATAATGATCTAACTTCATTTCTTAAAAGTATTTATAAGATTGTTTAATATAATTAAGGGTTTATTTTGTAAATGAAGAATCTTGTTAATTGTTTTATCAGTTCAGTTCTTGAAAATATTTCATAGGATTAATTATTATAACAAAAAATTATTATGCAAATAAGAAATCATTGCAATAGTTTTATCAAATGTTTGCTAGTACACACAAAATTTTTGTTAAGATAATTTGTGACTTCTCTTAACTAACTAAGCTTGTTTTATATCTATCCTTTTGGTCATGAAATACTGCATACATCCATAAATTACAGTGTATGGCAACAAATCGTCTGTCAGTGACATAATAGAATTGTTACTAAAATATTGATTGAATTAATTTATTATATAAACTCAACTTAGGTTGAAGTGTTTAATCATTTTCATTATTTTTATCATTGTGTCTGTGTCTTAGTTTCTGATTGAAAATGTATTATACAAGCTCTAATCAACCCATTCTGCATTCCTTTAACATTTTAAAAGCTATAGAAAGAATGTTTTAATTGAATCAGTAAGTTCTGCACAAACTGTTTTTAACTTTGAAACTTAGCTGAAATATTTTCATATTTTTTTTTTCATAGAAAACTTGGTAGTAATAAGATCTCCTGCAGTTGGGGAGAGTGAGAGTTGTACACTACAAACTCTGAGATCCAGAATCATCGGAACTTTGGCGGTTCCGGGTTTCAGAAAATTCTGGATTTTAGATCATCAGTTTAAATGCAGTGAGATGAGTGTACACATGGCCGTTATCATTATTTGTCAGTGTTGCAGGCATGCAACCATATTGGTTTTGACCTGTAACTGGGAATGCTTTGGGCCTTTGGTTGTAAGTTTAATACAAGTCCAAAATGTGCCAGCCATCAAAGAACAGTGAAAAATAATTCTGTTGTAGCTGGCGGTAAAATAGAGTCTGTACAAGGAAATTTTGAAACTTCTCAGACAAGTGGCAGCATCCACTGGTGGAGAGGTATATGAATAGGAAATTCCCTCCATCAATGAATGGTTTTCATGACCTGAAAAGTCTTCAATTGATTTTCATGGTCATGAGAAATAGTAAGTCCTGTGTATATGAAAAATATAAAGTATTGGAAGTAGAGCAAGTAAGAAAAACAAAAATAACTATACACAGTGCAGCAAAATTAAAGTCTCTACAACTATAGGTTCTCACAGTTTAGATGGTGCGATTATTTTTTAATGCTGTTATAGCTTCGATTGTTAGAGTCTCTAACTCAACTTTGTTAATGAATGATTTCGTTTGTCTGTATTTTTTGAATGGTTTGTTGGGGTTAGTTGATCAATCCGTAAGAGAGATGTCAGTGTTTTTTATTTTAATTTTTTTTGTTTTGTTTTGTTTTGTTTTGCTTTGGTTTTTCTCTAAATTTCTTCTATCCGATTTCTGTGGTTTCAGTAGAATTAATTGTGAAAAGTCTTTTTCATTATGTTTGAATTCTGTCATTTGCTTACTGTTTGGAGACAGTATTTAGTATTCAGACATGGTGGACAACCCTTGTGCACTGAAATGTGATCGGAGCCACATAGGACACACTTCCTTGTCCATCGGTCTTTTTGAGGTCACATTTCTTTGTTGGGGGAAAATTTGCACATATAATGCAATGGAATTTATTGTAGTATATTCTTTAAGTGCCCGTACTGCTAGCACCTGTGACACTGCACAGGGCCAGGCTTTGATCAGTGCGCTTCAACTACAACTTTCGGAGAACGAAAGGTATTGAGCTGGTAAATATGCTTTCCTTCAGGAGTTTTGGGTACCTGCACTAAAAACATTGGTAGTGGGACAACACTGCCAATCTTATATTTAGTGATGTGTTGTTTTAGTCTGTCCTCAGTGTCAGTCATGTTGGTGTTGGAAACCAGTTTTTTATAACTGCTTTATTAGGTTTTTCTGCATTCAGCAAGTTGAAATGATATGGCATACCTCTGCTGATTAGATATGTATTAACTTTGTAGTAGTCATCCACTTCATAATATGTAAGGAGTCTTCTTTTATATCACCTAATATTTTTTATTTTCAAAAAGGCTTGAGCTCTGCTCTCAGTTTTTTTTTCCACATTTCCCTAAGAAGTGAAAGTGTGTGGTACTTTCAACATTTTTTCATGTGTCAGATCAGGTTTTCTCATGCTAGCATTTTCATTGGCTGTGGTTCTCACAGTTTGCTCATTTCTCAATTGAAAGCTTAAATATGTTTATTTTGTTCTACATTGTTTCCCAAAGACTTAGGCTGTGCTTGTGAGTCAGACTTAGGCTGCACTTGTGAGTCTTTCTTGGCATGATCAATTATTTTCTGCTTCAAATTTTTCTGACCTCTGTGGCTGAACTGTTTCCTTAGTAACTAGTTTTTAAAACTGTTTTGACCTTGTTTTTCTTAGAGAATTTCTTAACTTCCTGGTTAAATTTTTGCTTCTTACCTGAGTTCTCCTTTAGTTTTGATCACTTTTCCATCTTCTTTGTTAATCTGGGCCACAGTATTTACTTTTCAGACTTTCCGTGCATCTAGATTCGCTTGTTCTGTGAGGTTGGCATGAGTCTGGCAAATCAAGGCAGGCCTTGATTTGCAACAAGTAAATTTGCATGTCAGCACTCGCATCACAATTTTTTCGTTGATCAAGAGTCATTTGTTCATTAATAGCAAACTTAGCTACTTATTCATTAAAAATAGTATCTGCAGTTGGGTTATTTGCAGTAAATTTCATTGCCTGAGCAAGTTTTGAATCATTGAGTCCAAGTCCTTGTTGCTGGAAAACTACCGGCTGATACCCCACTAAAAACTGTATTCATGCATATCCTTTCCATGGACGCATGAACGAAATCTATAAATACCTCTGACAATACCTGAAATAGAGGTCTGGAGGTAATTAGGGGTGGGCAAAAGCTAGCCTGCAAGCTGAATGCAGCCCTTATAGTTGCTTAATCTGGGCTGTTACGAAATCCTATGCAATGGCATTTTCATCTCTTTCCAACTTGATTTTGTATATAAACTACTTAGATCAGCAGCATGATCCATGTGTGTATGCCTTCATGTATGTGTGACTTCACTAGTGATAAACATGGTGGAAAACACTAAATATACTAACACACACACACACACACTTAGAAATGCATATGCGTTGGTTGAAGAGTATAATTTTACAATTTCTAACAGCTTGAATTTAGAAATTAAACAAACAAACATGAATATTTTTTAGATAAAAAGACATTAAATAAAGGGAGCTTAAGGAAAGAACATTTCACCCCTAAATTTTTATTTTAGAATAAAGCAGGTTTGGGTCAACAATTTGATGGTCAGTAGGAAAATTTCCTGTTTTGAGCACATTTGTAAATTTGTAGAGATATTATAATTTTTTTTAAAAAAATTCTACTGTGGGGAGTGTTAATCCTCATCACATCCTTAGAATAATAGGGGCAACGCGATAGATTATCATGACCCTGTCTCCAAGCTGCAATAAAAAAGACATTTCTGGCCCCCAGTTAAAAGTATTTGTCCACCCTTGCTGTAGATAAAAAGATCTTATGTGCTAAAAGAACATATGACTGTTGCTATCTATATTGGTGATATGACAATAAGTAGTTATATGCATATGGTAAATAGCATTCAATAAGCAATTCAGAGAAGTCTGAGTGAGTATACTTCTCATTCACCATTCTGTTCTCGGCTGTCCATAGACATGCCAACACAGGAACTTCATTTATTGTTTAGGTCTAACAGAAAAATTCAACCACTCAAAGACCAAAAGTGCATTTGGAGCCAATATCATTACTATGTCAATCACCATATTGTCATTCGTCTTTCTGTAGTTGTCAGTATTTGCTTGATAGTGATATGCAAGAATCTCAGGTGGAAAATATTGCATTTACAGCATATGTTGTCTTTTTGGCGAGCGGTATACTCTCCATTCCTAAACTTTTTGAGAGATACCTAAATGTTAAATCATTCTAGATCTTGGACATCCAGATTGCAGACTGTGTTAACTTTGCATTTGGAACTAATGCAGCATTGTACTGTATTAGTTTCAAATGGAACACAAAGATTATTAGCTGAAGATAAATGTTTTCATTAATTGAAGTTATAGCAGTCTTTGCAGCTGTAACAGCAAGTGCAAATTTTAGTGTCATCACAATAAGGTTTTTTACCATTAGTCAAAATATTATCTTTAAACAGAAATTTTCCCATCCTGGTATAGAATATTTATTTGAAGTCACACTGACTTCATATTGATTTTTAAGAAAGATAACTGCTCTTTTGTTGTAGCTTTTATTGCTAGTTTGAGTTCCTTTCATATCAAAATTAGTGTTGGCATTATCATTTGTGGGACCAAGTTATACTGAGTGTTCTCTTTCTTGACTTCCTCCCCTCTCTCTTTTTTTTTTTTTTTTTTCTTTTCTTTTCTAAATTTAATTTTTAGTAATGTCCACATGGTCATCATAGTCCTGTTGTTATTTTAATTAAAGAGCTCTTCTCTCAGCTTTTATAGTTTTTGAGTTTAGCAAGTTATATTCCATGATGTTGTTAATCAACTTCCTGTTGTGTTGAAGGCAGATCATTGATGAAGACAATAACTGAAAAAGAATTCAATGATCAGAGGCAAAGTTAAATTATGGAAAAGATTTCCAAAAGAAAAAAAAAAGAAAAAAAAAAGTTGTACCCAGGACTAGAACAAGCAACATTAAAATCTGTTCATAGAGGTAAATTTCTTGAGAATAACATGGTTGATGGAAGTATTAAAGACTTTTGATCAGACTGAATTTGTATTGATCAGACAGAGACTGAATTCATGCTTGAAGAGAAAATGATACTATAAAATACAAAACAGAGGGAGGTAATAAACACTCCTGTAAAAATAGTGGTTATTGTTACATGATAGCAAAGACTTGAAATTTAGATGAAAACAAATTTTAAAATAATAATGATAGATTGATTTTAGAATTAAAATATTTTTATTATTATTTTTTAACTTCACAGATAACTTAATGTGATTAAAATTTGTTCAGAAAGAAAACCTTCAGTATATTAAATGATTTTAGTATTCAGGGAAAAAAAGTTCCAGATGGGAAATTGGCAATGCTAATGCAGTGATAAAAGATAACAATGAAGAAAGTTCTACAAAATACTTAGGTTCATGTAAAGCTTATAAAAGTGAAAGAATAAGAGCTGCTAATTTCAAACATTTCAAAGTTAATCATAGGTATAACTTCATAGATCTGATCACTAAAGTACATACACAAAATAGTGAGTGATTGTGGGATTTGATCAAATGGTAGTATAAAAGACTTCATAAGATAGTGTGACACTGTACAGATTCTTATATGACTGAATTAATTTGGTGTCATCTTCAAAAAGAAAGACATATTTGTTTCTATTTTGCATATAATTTTAGATTTTGAGTCGCCATGAGATTTTTTGGATTTTTGCCATTTTTTATAGCCAATTGGATTTTCTGCAAGTGCCCCATTGCAGTGTGTTTCTGCAAGTGTTTTAGCATTGCAGCAGTAAAAGTGATTATAAAAAGATCATTTTTCTGTTTGGATTATGCTAAGTCTTTTTGGTACTATTCGGTTTTGAGGGCCGTTGAAAATCGCCAAACTATTGTTGATGCCAGTGCTGCCAAAAATAATTGCGAGAACCCTAATGCAAGAAAGGAAGTACAGTCAAAAGTCATTAATCCGGACTCGTCGGGACTTCGGCGATTCCGTATTATAGATCATCAGTATAAGTATGGTAAGATGGCATGCAGAAATTACAAAATTAAAAATATGAAACCATAATTTATGAAATAAAGAACAATTATGATCTAAAGGGTATCAAAATTTACAAAACAAAAAAGCTTAATATTTATTTGTTTACTTTATTAAACATTTCTTTTAATGTAAGTTGTTTAAGTTGCTTCATTTCATGTGACAATATTTTCTCTTGAAGCGTGAAATTGATAAACAGATTTCGGATTTCGAAACATACTTTCGCTTCGTAGATCCTTTACATGTTAGTAAATATACATCAGAAATTCTATTTGATTTCGGATTTCGAAACATACTTTCGCTTTGTAGATTTTTTACATATTAGTAAATATATATCAGAAATTCTATTTGACATAATCGAAAGTTCAAGCTTACTTTTATAAAATTGCTCTAATAGTCTGCAAAAAAGAATAAGGCGGATCCAATTCGAAGATTAAGGAACAACGCAATCTGCAACATTAACTGAATTAGATAATTTTAGCTTACCTAATAATAATACCCATGCGTAAATGTATTATGTGCGTGTGCACATGCATATTTGTAGCCGTAAAGGTCTTACGCGCACGTGTAAACATCTATGCGCATGTGTCAACCCAACGCATGAGCAGAAAGTTTGTAGCTTTGAGGTCCGGATTATGGGTGTCCGAATTAACGACTTTTGACTGTATAATAGTAAATAACTATCCAAGATTGATGTTTTAATTTAGATGAAAAGTTAATTTCATATAATACTTTTTTTATTATTATAATTTATATAAAAAAAGGCTAAACATGATTGAATGGAAGCATAAGAGTAAATAACTATTTCAGATCATTATTATAATTTATATAAAAATTGCTAAACATAACTGAATGGATGCCTGCATGGCTATATCGCTAAAGCATAATTTTATCTCGTTGGTTGTTACATAATTTTCTATAATGAATGATGACTTTTTTTGAAAAAAATTCTTGGTAAGGTGCAGAATCGCTCACTTATTTGTCTGCCGCTTTTTACAAGGGTAAAAACAATTGGATTTTTGTCAATTTTCTTTTACTTTTTAAGTGAAAATGGGTCGATGTGTACATAGATAAAGTCAAGGGTGTGCACAGAGCCATTTTTTTTGCAATTCTGGAATTTTTTTTAAGTGACAATAGGTTGATGTTTACATGGATACCGCGTATGTGCAATTCTTAAAAACACGTCAAGCAGTGGGTGATTCTGCACTTTGGCGCACTAAGTGGGCGCTTTTGCACATACATTTTTGCTGCAATTTTTTTACGTTCCTCAAAACGGAATAGTACTGTCTTTTTGGTACTTTTCCGTTTTGCCGCCGCGAATCTCACCAAGCAGACTTTGTTGACGACGACATACAGTATACACGTAAAAAATGTTAGTTCTAAGGATTTTTTATTTTGAAGGCATAAATATTTTAATATGGTTTAAAATTTTGTAAAATGCCAATAAATAAAGACCATAAATTTGTAAAAAGACATTAACTATGCTCTCATGGTTCATCGTCCTAATTTGCCGGTTCATATCACGTTACCCCAAGTGATCTCATCTCACGTAAACTATGCTACAAAAATCTAATTCTCTCAGTAATTAGCTACATGAATTTCAAGTTAAATCTTAATTTGGAATATAAGTTTAAATGCAAGAAGTATTTGAATTCGTACGAATGGCTTACTTAGAAATTATGTAAAACCGCAGTGCTTTACTTTGCTAGTGCATTCTCATTAGAATTGATAAATTTAACCTTTGATTTTGCCTTTTCTATATTTTCGGGTGAGCGGTGTGATTGCATTCTAATTCACTTAATTACCACGAATGGTCTTAAGCCATAAAATTTAACTATCTTGTAAAAATTCTGTGTAATTGTAATGCTTGAAGAGAAAATGATACTGTAAAATACAAAACAGAGGGAGGTAATAAACACTCCTGTAAAAATAGTGGTTATTGTTACATGATAGCAAAGACTTGAAATTTAGATGAAAACAAATTTTAAAATAATAATGATAGATTGATTTTAGAATTAAAATATTTTTATTATTATTTTTTAACTTAACAGATAACTTAATGTGATTAAAATTTGTTCAGAAAGAAAACCTTCAGTATATTAAATGATTTTAGTATTCAGGGAAAATTAAGTGCATGAAATTGTTTAATACGTTTCCTTCTAAAGAAGTACGATATATGTTTGTTTCCCTTTGAAATCAAGAGAATTTTATTTAAAATCTGTGCCAATTAAGCCTTCCCCCCCTTTTTTGGCCTAATTTTGAATTTATTGAAAGGCTTTCATGGGTTATTTATTTATTGTAATGAATTGAAGGTCGTACTAAAATCATAAATATAAAACCATTAAAATGTTCTTATTCCATCAATATCTTTAAGTGCTTTGAGAATTAGTATTCTTCTGAAGTTCCTTATTGTTTTTTGATGCTAGAAATAATTTTTTCGTAGGTTTAAGTATAATATATGTATGCATGTCAAATATCAAATTTAGCGGCTTTTAGTGCTAATTTTATGTCTCATTAGTGCTTTATTTCTTTCGTGGTTTTTTTTTTTTTTTTTTTTTTTTTTTAAAGACACCTTTTGACTACTATATATATATATGTGTGTGTGTGTGTGTATATAGTATATATACTCACATATGTTCATTTCAAACTTATAATAGCATTTTTAATTTTTCAGCATATCCAATAATTTTAAGATGAAATATGTAACTGTAGTAATTTATATAAAACTATCAAGTACCTCTATATGTTAACTGCAGTAAATTTTCATTACATTAATTCCATGTACACTCTGAGGGGAAAAAATGGGACAGTTCTATATCTCCCATTCTACTGGGCCAATTAATGAAGTTCAAATTTCTTTTATCATGTCTCGAAGGTGCAACTTAGATTATATATCCTAAGCCGCGCTTTCAAGACATAAAAAACGCAGTTTGAATTTCATCAATCGGCCGAGTAGAACGGGAGATATAGAATTGTCTCATTATTTTTTTTGTGCAGTGTACACATTTAAAACACAAGAAAAATTCTTGAAAATACCTACTTTTTCTCTTGAAGTGCAGGTCATAAATATTTTTTATCATAATTTATCTACTGTTTTTGAAACTTTATTTTTGTAATAAAAAGTTATTATGTTTTATTAATTATATTATATGTAAGTATATTTTTTTTTCTGCAGCTGCCAACCACCACATGTTAGACGCAAATTGAAAATACAGGATGCAATTAGTAAATACAATAGGAAATTATCAGAACCTGAATTTTTATCATCTTTATTTCATGCATCATCAACAAATTAAGAAAACCTTAAATTTTTAAAGGAATAAATTTCAAGGAATTGATAATGTAATATTTGTAATTAGTCACTGAAATTAATTTTCTGTGTATATAATGATGTATATATGCTCCATTACAAGAAATGTGTGAGGTTTTTGTATGAATAATAAATTGTTTATCAAACACCTTTTCAATGTGTAATTTAACAGATTCAGACATTTCAAGCTTGCAATCATTAATTGCATGGAATCTTTAATAATTATCTCATTTGTATCTTTATTAAAAATAAAGATTTCTTTTTCCGCATATGGCTTATAATTCTCATATACTAAGCTGATCCAAAAAGTAAGTCTGTTTGCACATATCTAATGTGCATCTAACAACATGAAAGCAACATCGCACATTCAATTCAAGAACAAATTAGCCATTTTGTTTGTTTATGTTTAACATTTGTAATCATTGTTTGTTGGTAATCATGTTAAAACAATGTATCAACCCAGCAGGTGTGAAATAAAATCTGTTATCAAGCCTCTGAATACAACAAATGTTCGACTTTGTGAAATTTATTGTCAGATAAGTGAAACTTAGGGAGAGAATGTGATGAGGGAAACTATTGTGAGAAAACTGATTAGGATATTTAATGAAGGAAAGGGAAATGTCCTTAACGAGAAGGACAGTGAGAACCCATCGCTAATCAGTGAAGAGTTGAAGCTCTGCATCAATGAAAAGGTTTGTTCCGATAGGCGATTCACAATATCTGATTTACCAATGCATTTATAAAACATTTCACAATATTTATTGCACAAAATTATGCCTGAACATTTGCACTACAAAAAATTATGTTTGCAATGGGTATTGAAAACAAAAACACTAATACAGATTCAGTGGTATACTAATTCATATTCAGAAATGTATGGGAGCAGCCTTGGAGCTTTTTCAGCATTATGCGAAAGGAGGAAATGATTTTTTGAAAAAGATTGCCACAAGAGATGAAACATGGGTTTGTTATGAGACACCTAAATCGAAACGATAGTCACTAGAATAGTAGTATACTAGTTCCTCGAAACCCAAGAAAGCAAAGCCACCTATTTCTTCAAGAAAATTCATGTGCCCTTTGTTTTGGGATTGTCAAGGAATTTTGATAGAGAACTAGTTGAACTAGTTGTTAGAGAACAAGGTACAGCAATCAGTGCTGTACCTCATTTCAACTAGCATACTGTGATTCACTGAAAAAAGTTGTGGCAAGTGGTACAGAACAAAAGACATGGACTTCTGGTACTGTATTCATGCATGACAACACATCACTGCATACTGCATGCATAACAATGATGCTGCTTGATTCATTTCTCTACAAACAATTCTGTCATTCTCCTTATAGTCTGGACATTGGCCCTTTCAACTTCCATTTGTTATCTCATCACAAGAAATATCAGCCCTTTGCAAGTGATGATGTCAAGAACTATTTCAAACTGCAGGCAGCTGAATTCTATGAAGCAGGTGTGTTGCAATTAGTTTCAAAATATAGCACATACCGTAGTTCGCATGTTGAATATGTTGAAAAGTAGTTTAAGGTGTGTAGATTTTTGTGTAATAAAATACAAATGAAAAGGAATTACTAACCTGTTTTAATACCCAAACTGTGCTATTTACTTTCTGAATGAGCTCATCATAATATTTTCTATTAATATAGGGTTATTTCTATTTTACATTTTATTTTATATTTATTATTTCTGTAAAATATTGTTAAAACATTTGTGCATATGTAAATAATTCTATTAAAATTATACGTGAAACAGTAGTTCCCACTCTATAATGTAACATGAAAATCTAAAGAGTTTGGTAGAAAAATAGGAATACAAGGCCAAGTCTGTTTAGTACTGAGTAAATGGCTTTCTCGCTAAATTGTCGAGATATCGCCAAGCTGGTTCTTGTGACTAATTTTTGTCACCAAACTTGGCAACCATTTGGTAAAATTTTGGCCAGGTCCCTGTGTAACTGTAATGGATCACTATATGTAACTGTAACCATATCCAGCTTTTGATGTAACTTTAACTGTATATGCCTTCCAGTAATTTCAAGAAATGTAATTTATTAGATTTCTGAATAGTCGGGTGAAAACTGTAAAAGACCGGAGAGAGCATTTGCTCTCAGTTCAGAGCTGAATTCGGAGTATTGAGATATTGGAGTATATTGTAGCTTTGCTCTTTAGATGTGTTGTGTGTAATGTTCGTAGTAGTTTTGAAGTGTAATTACTTATTGTAATTTTCAGATTTCGTACGGTCCTTAAGAATCCTTAAAAGTCCTTAGTTTTTTTGGAATCCATTTTTGGTCCTAAAAAGTCCTTAATTTTGGCCAAAATCAGCAGAAGGTCCTTAATTTTAATCATCTGAAATTTCTGTCTGTTTTTACGACTGCCATTTTGAATGTGAATTAGCATTTTGAAGGAATATTTTTGGCGATTCACTGATGTATCATTTGAATGGGTTCATGGGTTATAATTTGTTTCTATTTCTAATATAAGAGTGATGGGATACTCGAGGTTCTAAGCAAGAAGTGAAACATAAGCATTTCGAAATTCGTTTTTTTCTAATAAAGAGCCCTTAAACAACTTTTCGCTTTTGGGGATGTGAATTCTTTTATTAAACGGTTCTAAATTTGGCAACTTATCAACATTTTGGCGATTTTAAGATCAGCTTCTATAGAAAATTTTTAATTCCGAGATCTGAGAATTTTTCGACGATTTTTTTTTTAAACATCGTAACATTGATAAATTTCATTAAAATAATTGTAATATATTGAAATTATATTTAAAAAATAACATTAAAAATTTTTTATTTTTCGCTATCATATTATAAAGTTTCATTTTGGCAACTTATTATACAATATTTTGAATCTGAAAAATAATACTATAAAGCACAATTTACGAAACAGCTCTTAGCAAAAGCAAATGTTTTACTTCTAATACTAGAATGTTAAATCTTCCCTTTATTTTCTCTACTTTTCACTTGACACAAGCATGGAAAATATCGAAAATGCTTCTAATCTTATCACATGGGCAGGCATTATAGAAAGGGATTTTTTATTAATAAAAAAATTGAAAACTTGCAATTTAAAAGATTAATTTAATATGTCTTAATGCATCATACTCATAGCTGGCACTAGGCATTTTCCCACTTGATGCAATCTCTGTGGATCCTAAATTCTGTTGCCTAATGCCTTTCTAAATGCATCCAATGTCAGCTCTAAATTCTAAAAGTTTTGCCATTTATAGATTTTGTTGTTCGATGTGTCATTGAATTCTAAAAATTCTGCCATATCAGCTCTGTAACTGGGCTTTACCATATATATTTCATATTTCTTCTGAATATTCATATTACTAAAGAAATAAAATTAGCCGCTTTTTCTGTACGTTCTAGATGCATTTAGTGTTTTTTAGAATAACAGAAATCCTTAATTAAATCAAAAAATTCTAAAATGAAAAGGAAACGTATTGAAGAAAGAAACTAAATACATAAAGAAAGTTATTCTTCAAAGATATGTGCAGTTATTACATAAATTACCCAATTATTTATGATTTCAGACTTTACTATAATTTCCTATTTCTATTTCCTCATATGATAAAGTTACTGAGCCAACCCTCAGAGCGGCCAGTGTTTTCGCTAAGAAAGCACAAATTTCCCAAAACTACTATGAGAATAAATTATGTTTTTGATTTTAATGTAAAAATTCTCTTGGTATTACATACCTGGATTTGTGTACTTTTGATATATTGCCTCAATTTCTTTGGCATATTTTAATATGCACGTATATATACATTCTTACAGATATGACAAAAATATTCTAGGTCGTATATATATGGCCTTGCCATTTAGAGGGTTAAATTAAAACTAAATTGTATAATCTTTGACCACTAGTCCACATTTTTAGTTTGAATTTGACTGTTCCTGTTTAATTACGTCATTGTGCTGTAATTGATTTTGTTAGCATCAGAACATGCCTTTATGTTTTAAGTTTTTTTTAAATAAGAGGCTTATTTAAACCTTTGTCTGATATTGCAGTTACTTTCAGACATAGCGATAATATGCTTCACGTTTGTCGAGGGGTGTGGACTATTTAACTTTTACCAGATCAAATAAACCCTCATAGGTACATTGTGGAGAGGTTGACAGGTTAGGAGATAAAGCAGGCGGAAACTAGCAAGAGCATTGGTTTCTGCATCTTGAGACAAATCTCTCATTGTTAGAAAAGATGATTAAAGAGAAGGAAATCGATATAAACTAGCCAAAATGTCTGGGAAGGCTTCAAATTAAAAAAATGACGGATAAATATTTTGTTGAGTGTTGTTGTTACAAAACATAAATGTTTTGTAGCTTTTAATGTGTAATTATCTTAATATCGTTTAAGAATCAATGTCATAAATTACATGCATTTTAAACTGTGAAATTTTATTAGATTTTGATTTTGATAGGGCTTTTTTAACAAATATTGTTAAAAAATAAAATTTAATAGTGGCCATGTAAATCCATAATGAATAAGTTTATTAACCTACCTAATTTAATTATTGATAACTAACTATTTACACTTAAAAATTTTCTCTACATATTAAAGCGAGTTATTGCCTTTCATTAATACTCACTGCGGTCAGGCCCACCAGTGGCCGAGTGGTAAAGACGCGAACACTGGTAGTTCGGTCCGAGGTTCGAATCCCGTGAACAGGCTGGCTGCATGGGCATTTTTGTGGATCTCTCCATGTGTAACGTGTATACAAGCAAGTTTCCCTTAGAAAGTCCTCCATGAAGGCATCCCTCCCTTTAGGCAGATAGCCCTCATGTGCTTTGCCATAAATAAGCCAATCCAATCCAATTCACTGTGGTCACAAGATAAAATAAGAAAATGTAAAAATTCAAGTAAAACATATTCTTTGCATCTAGTGAGACTTAAAATAATACAAAACAACTTATCAACTCTCGTGCTTTAATGGCTTATTGGAACCTTAAAGTATATTAACTGGGTTACAACCCCTGGAACTCTACATGAAGCTATGATACTAACTGCGTCAAAAAGAGCCTGACTGACTTTTCAACACTTGCCAATCATGCCTACATCAGGCCTTTCAGGTTTGTTTGAATCAGCAGGTCTCTCTCTAGATTATCAGCAGTGTTGACAACATTCAGTCTTTTGTTATGAATCATGCTGATTATGATCTTACTTCTTATTTTAACTTATGCCGTTTGACAAAATCTACTTGCTATTTACGAAACCAAGTAGACTAACCAAGTATGTGACATAATGAGGCATAAAAACAATCAACATAAAGCTAACTGTTAGAACTGTTCGTAAAACGTAAATGTCACTTATCTTCTTTCAAATATGTCCAACTATTATAAGTGTAAAATATTTAATGCTACTTGATAAAATGCGTAAGTTTATTTTATTCTCAGACTTATTAATAATTATGTTAATTATTCATGTTTAGTATGATGCATACTACTTAGGGATCTATTTTATTTTTAGAATGGTATTACAAAAGTGAAATTCAGGCATAGATAATATTTTTAATTTAATTTATTCAGTTTCCATTTGCTCATAGGTCCTTAATTTTTTTCATTAATGGTCCTTAAAAGTACTTAATTTCCGTGTGCAGAAATGTGTACGAACCCTGATTTTTGATACGGTACTAACACATTTGTACAGAATTTCAGAACTGTGAAAGTGTTTCTTTTAGTAAAATAAAATTTATCAAGCTATCATCGGTTCTGTGTCGACTTATCTAGGACTCTCATCAGGAAAATCATTAGGAAAGGCGAAATGGTTGCAGCATGTACTGCACTAACACAAGTGACCTGTGTTAGTGCAGTACACAGTGGTAACGACTCAATAATTCACCAATCTCTGTATCTTCGGAGACCTTAATATCAGAGTTCTGCAGATTGCGATGAAGAGAGTAGTGCTGCCGAACGTGTCGTACAAAAATTTTGGGAATTTTTTCTGCTGATCTTTTGACATAGGTCGAACCAGTTTGACGCAACATAAAATTGATACACGGGATTATCCACCAAGTAAGCAACATCCAAGACCTCAACCGATTGCTAAACTGGTATTTCGATGGTTTATTTAAAGACTCGATATTGGAAGATAGATATAAATCCTGATGATCGAGAAAAGACGTTGTTTACTACTGGACAAGGATTTTAGCAGTTTAAGGTGATGCTGTTTGGATTATATAATGCGTCTGCAACATTCGAACAACTCATGGAGACCATGCTGCGAATTCTTTCCTGCGAAGCCTGTCTGATTCACGTGGATGACATCATTGTCGAGAAAAATTTTGAAGAACATTTAGAAAATCTTTGAAAGGTACTTCAGAAACTGAAAGAAGCCAATTTGAGGTTGACTCCCTCCAAATGTAAGTTATTCAGGCCGGAAGTGACTTACATCAGACATAACATCGCTGGTGAAGGTGTGTGTGCAGGTTCAGAAATAGTGTCGGCAATTAAAGCCAGGAGATGCACCAGAAATGAGCATCAACTGAGAAGTTTCCTTGAGCTTTGCATCTACTGTAGGAGATTTGAGGAGGACTTTTCTTCCATCGCAAGACCCACTTCATAAGCTGACAGAGAGCAAGCAAAGGTTCCTGTGGAACAAAAGAATGTGAGGATACATTTAACAACCTGAAGAAAGCTGTAACATTTGCTCCGATCATTTTGTATATTCAGTTAGACAAACCATTTATTCCCGGCACAGGTGCGATCATTGAGTGTGCTGGTGCTGTTTTGTCCCAAGAAATAAGCAGTTAAGAATATGCCATGGCCTATTGAACATGTATCTTTCTAAACTGAAAAGAAGTCACTATATCACCAGGAGAGAGTGACTCGCTATAGTTAAAAGCGTAGAACATTTCCATCGTTATCTATACGGCGAAAAATTTCTGCTTCTCACGGATCATGCATTGTTTACCTGGCTTTTAAGTTTCAGAAATATCGAAGTCCAAATAGCCAGATGGATCCAGAAATATAAACATCATTATCCGTCGTTGGAAGGAATCATCACATGAAAGCACCGAAGCCCTGTCTCCAAGACCCTGCCCAGAAAGCTGCCAAGTATCAGCTGCTCAATCCGGTCGCATGACAAGTTACAAATCTAACATCGGCTGACAGAGACTCATGGAGTGACGAAGAAGTTACGAAAGACCAGCTCAAAGATGGTGACATTAAACCCATAATTGACTCAATGAATTCTTCAAATAAGAAACTTTCCTGGCATGAGATTTCGATCTATAGTTCTGCAACAAAGCAATATTGGTGTTGAAACTAAATAACGTTTGCATAATCCGAGTTCAGAAAACAAAACATTTATTTTACATATTTTAAAGAAATAACGTTCTGAAACAACATGTTTCATCTACACAATCAATCGACGCTCTCTCCAGAGCATTACGCCATCAAACTTGGCACACATCCAAAAGTTCAAATTGAAGAATTACAGAAGCGTTGTTGCCACACAAGAAAAGACATATAGTTACAACTTCACACAATAATAAAACAAAAACACACTTTTGAAAAATAGTCAATAATAATAAAAAATAGTAATAATAAAATTCTTAACAATATTTTCTCGATTATGCAACATCCTCCCCCCTTTTTGAGTCAGTGGCAAACGACTCAAAAACATATGTTATCCTATTAAAAAGGTCTAGTACATTAGGCTTCTTAACAAGCCGTCCTGACGACGTAAATTTCTGTTTTATATGCTGTACGTCAGTCTGATCGTTTTTCTTATCGTCGTTAACGTTAGGCTCTTCAACTAAATAATTTTCACTTAGTTGTATCTCTAGTGGATAAATACGCTGAACGGGCCTTATGAAAATCCCATTCTGAGTTTTTAGTTTAACTGTTCGAACTTTGCCATCCCGACCAGGAATTTTCTCTATAATTTTACCCAAAGGCCAATACAAGCGTTTTTTGAAATCATCGCCTATTAAGACTATCTCCCCAATTTTAGGCAACCGGGTTACTTTATTTTGTGGTTGTTTCATTATTAATTGCCCCAAATATTCTTTACGGAAACGGTTCCTTAAATCTTTAAGAAGTTTTGTGCGGTATTTAATTCTTCTAAAAAAATGCTGAGAGTCAATTTTATCTATATCTGCTACATTCGAAGTACAATTTTCAATTAAAAACATTGACGGAGTTAAAGGGATAGCATCTTCAGAGTTCTCCGAAATATATGTTAAAGGTCGAGAATTAATTACCGACTCACAATCGCAAATTAAGGTTTCCAGTTCTTCATAAGATAAAACCGATTTTCCCAAAGAACGTCTTAAAAGTTCTTTAACCATGCGAACTAGCCGTTCCCACCAACCTCCCCACCAGGAGGCTGTTGGTGGATTGAATTTCCATACTATTCTCTTTATTTTTGCCTCATTCTCTATTATGTCCCAGTTAAGTTTAGACATTTCGTTATACGTTCCTCGGAAGTTAGTCCCATTGTCAGAATAAATAGTTCGTGGTCTGCCACGTCTGGCTATGAATCGTCTTAAAGCCAAAAGAAAAGATTCTGTTGATAACGAAGTCACCAGTTCTAGATGGATTGCCCTGTACACAGCGCATGTGAAGAGTGCCATCCAAACCTTCTTACCGTTTTTCAAAAACAATGGGCCAGCTAAATCTACTCCCAAAATTTCAAAAGCCCTATAATCTCCTACGCGATCTTCAGGAAGAGGAGTCACTTCGCAAGACATCGGTTTCGCTTTATATCGTTGACATATTACACACCCTTTTAACACATTACGCACAGTTTTACGTTGTTTTAGTATCCAGAATCTTTCTCTTAAAATAGATTGAAGCATTTGAGTTCCAGCATGACAATGTTTCTTATGAACTGACTGAATTAACAATGTAGTAAAGATACATTTACTCGGTAACAAAATTGGTGTTAAAAATTCAGAATTGTCTTTGCGTTCCAATATTCTAGTTTTAACTCTTATAATTTTTTCATTATCAATGAATACATCAAGTGGATTAAGAGCTCCGATGTCAGGGAAATTTGAGCTTTGAACCAACCGAATCAAAACTTTTTCGGAATTTATGATTTCAGCAACAGTTAGTTTAGATTCTTTACACAAATTTGACTTCTTCCTACAGTTAGAAATAAAACGTAACACCCAACCGGTTACACGAATCATTTTTTCATAATCAGAAACTCTTTCTGCATACCAAGGAGTAGTATCCTCTGAAAAGATAACATTAATAAGTTTTACCTTCCTCTTTTCCAAGTCAGCTTCGCTCGGCTGACAAACAATATTGGTAGGCCAAAATTCAGGGCTTTCTCTTAGCCAGAGAGGTCCCTTAAACCACTCCGAGTTAATCATTTGTTTAGCAGAGCAACCTCGAGATAACACATCTGCTGGGTTCATATTACCAGGCACATGCCTCCATGATTCAGGTTTTGTCAACTTAGTAATTTCTTTAACACGATTGCTTACAAAGTTCGACCAATTACCAGGATTTCTGATCCACCATAATGCGACTGTGGAATCACACCATAAAGTTACATTTATATCAAAATCATTAAGAGCTTTACAAACAGAATATAATAATCGGGATCCAATGCAACAGGACATTAATTCCAATCTAGGAATCGTCAAATTCTTAATAGGAGCTACTCTAGATTTTGCTCTTAAGAGAGTCATTTTTACACTGCATGAATCAATACTTCTCGCGAAAATACATCCTGCATAAGCATATTTGCAGGCATCGACAAATACATGCAATTCAACTGTTGCAAAGGTTCCAATGAATCGGGGTATTGCCACATTTTTCAACAAAAGTATATCAGATAACCACACAAAAAATTTACTTACAAAATCATGAGGCAATACCTCGTCCCAAGAAAATTTCAACTTCCATGTTTCTTGTAACAAAATTTTTGGAAGCAAAGTTATTGGTGCAAGTATTCCAATTGGATCAAAAATTGATTGTACTATAGACAGAATCAGTCTCTTAGTTGCCTTAGTATCACAAGTTATCATATTTACATTTATATTACACCTTAAAGTATCATTGTCTAAATTCCACAATATTCCTAAAAGAGGTGTGTCCCCAGAATGTTTTGTAGTATATTTGGAAGCAACATTGCTCTCCCATCCCCTTAAATTAAATCTGCCTCTCGACATAAGACTTTTGGCCTTTTGAATTAAATCCTCTTGTTCCTCAATATTGTAAACACCCGTAATACAATTATCTACATAGAACGAATTTTTTAATTTGTCAGCCACATCTAAAAAGTCAGATGGACAATTATTCAAGAGATATTTAATAGACGCACCTAGTAGATAAGGGCTGCAGGAAACCCCAAAAACTACTCTGCAGTGCCTATACACTATTTCTCCCTCATCACTTGGATAGAAAAATCGCAAGTAATCTCTATCCTTCGGAGAAATTCCTAACTGCAAGAATGCTTTCTCTATGTCTGCACTCAGACCAATAGGAAAAAATCTCATTCTGTCTAAAATATCAGGGACTAATTCTATTAAATTAGGTCCTTTCAATAAACACTGATTCAAAGATGGTTTTCCCTTTTCACAAGATGAAGCATCAAAAACGGGTCTTACCTTAGTGCTTTCACTATTCATCTTAATAACCGGTCTGTGTGGTAAAAAGTGGCATTTATTGTTTAATTCCTTTTCCGGAACCTTTTCTATAATATTTAAATTTTCCCACTCTCTAAACACTTCTTGATATTCCTTCAAAGAATTATTTTCTTTTGCCCTCTTTATCATTTTTTGATGACGTGTCAAAGCAATGCTTTTATTATCTGATAAATTGGTAGATTCGCATTTCCAGGGTAATTCTAATTCATATCTACCATCGGGCCGAATAGATAATTTATTCTGAAAATCAATCTCGTAGTCGCAATGAAGATTTTTCGTTTTACTATTTTCCGTCGGGTCGGAAATACCCAAAACTTCAAGCTCCCATAAAGATTTCAAAGAAGCATTATTTACATGCAAGGAAAGACTTATTAGGGCATTATCCCTGACAGTATCATTTTCTTTACCCATAACCGTCCAACCCAGTTTTGTTTTGACTGCAGTTAAACCAGAGGGTAATTCTAGGTATTCGTCAGTTAACAGTTTACCAATGACATCTGCACCTATCAATAAATCAATTTCACTTTCCTCGCAAAATGTGTCACTGACCTCAATTTTCCTGCTTTTCAATTCCTTTATAATCTGAGCATTCTTGATTGTTGGAACAAATCCACATATCTTTTTTTCAGAAAAAGCTTCAAAACAACACCTAAAAGTGTTATCTAAACTGCTTATGTCAATAGCAAAAACAGAATGGGTTACAGGCGCAGTTTCCCTCCCCCCAAACAAACCATGAATTACTTTCTCCTGTCGAATAGGATCAGCCTTCATAATTTTCTCCCCAACGTATGATCGTTGGGATCCCAAATCCAAGAGAATCCTAATTTTTCTCTCTCGATCTTTAACTTTAATTAGAACACATAAAGTTTGCAAATAAACTTTCTCGCTCTTACTATTATTAGAAAGGGAAACATCCAACTTAGAGTCATTTTGTTTTACAGATCTAACATTCTGAGGACACATAAATTTTATATGATCACAACTGCAAATGGGGCATTTAATATTGGCTTTACATTGGTTTTTTAAATGGCCAATTCTTAAACATGAAAAACAAACACCCTTCTTTTGTACAAGTTGCCTCTTTTCATTTAAGCTCATATTTTCAGCTTTAAAACACTTAGCACTCATATGAGGCTTACCACAAAATATACAAACATTTTGCTTACCTTTACTGGTTTCATTTGTACTTACCAGCGCGGCAGCTGTTGCTAAATCTGAATTACCTGAAATAACATATTTATTAAGACGCTTAACAGAATGAGTAAATCCTGATTGTGCTAATCTAATCATTTCTTCCGATTCTACTTCATGCCTTAAAAAACACATTAGTTTTTCAAGCGTTCTTTCAGAACTCTTTTCCTGTCCTTGTTCAGAAGTTCGACTCCGCTCCCAGGCACGTAAAATATTCTCAGGTAGGCACGACTCCACTAAAGGTCCCAAGAAATCAGCAAACTTTTCCTTGGTGCGTCCTAAGCTTTCCAGTGCTCGTAATTTACTTTCTATACTATCATAAAGTACTCCTAAGTCCGACGCCGTTCTGCCTGTTGTAGCATTCTTTGTAACAAGCCCAAGCAAATCTCTTACATAGATCTGCACCAGAAGGTCTTCTCTACCAAATCTTTCTTTCAGCTGCTCGATAGCTTTAGGATAATTCGCGGCGGTAACAGGAAAACTGTTCAAAAGTTGAGCTGCCTTTGAGCCAGGTACTGCACTTTGCACTAAGTACAAAAATTTATCTTCCGGCACAATATCCGCATCTTCATGAATTTTGGAGAATTGGCTCCAAAAGCCTAAAAATTCTCTTGCATCTCCAGAAAATTTTTTCAGTTCAAGTTTAGGAAGTTTGAACTTCCTGTTTTTATTTTCTTTAGGATCCGAAATCGAAACTGAAGCAATATCTGTAGTAACATTCGTCGAATTCAATTGTCCAATTTTATTCTGAAGTTTCACCTTTAAAGCTATAAAGGAATCTCTGTATCCTTCAGCCGTATTAAATTCATTCTCGAAATCCGCTTCCTTGGTTTGTTCTAAAACACTGCTTTGAGTACTGTCCAAGCGTTCAAATTTGTCAATTAGTTGCCCCAACAACACTTGCAATCTCTCAGGATCCGTACAAGTAGGCAATTCTTCTTCCACAATCTTCGTAGTTAACGTAAACGAAGTACGTTCACTTTTACGTTTTGCTTTTAACAACTCCATTTTAACAAAACGCCTAAATCAAAACTACTCGAAATCACACAAACGTCCTGTCAAACGGACGCCAAACTTTTATGTTGAAACTAAATAACGTTTGCATAATCCGAGTTCAGAAAACAAAACATTTATTTTACATATTTTAAAGAAATAACGTTCTGAAACAACATGTTTCATCTACACAATCAATCGACGCTCTCTCCAGAGCATTACGCCATCAAACTTGGCACACATCCAAAAGTTCAAATTGAAGAATTACAGAAGCGTTGTTGCCACACAAGAAAAGACATATAGTTACAACTTCACACAATAATAAAACAAAAACACACTTTTGAAAAATAGACAATAATAATAAAAAATAGTAATAATAAAATTCTTAACAATATTTTCTCGATTATGCAACAATTGGGCTCTGAGAGACTCACTGCATATTCGAAACGACGTTTGAACCCTAAGTTCGAATCGGATGGTGGAAAAGCATTCCGATGCCAGCTGATACTTTCAAGATTCCTGATCTCGGACGTCGTTAAAAAAATTACATAGCAGTACAACAGGATGCCATTTCGGAATAATGAAAACTTTGCATAGAGTTCGAGAGCCTTTCTAGTGGAGTAATGCAAGGGATGACGTGCAAAAGTTGTGCCAATCCTACGATGATTCTGCGGATCTGAAAACTTAGTAGAAAGGCAGCCGAGAAAAGCTGCAATGTGGGTGCGCCTTTTGAACGTATCGCCTTTGAGATCCTGGGACCTCCGTCACGAACTGTTGATGACAACAAATATATAATCGTTGTCATCATTTACTTCACCAAGTGACCGGAAGTGTATACTATTCTTGATCAAAAAGTTGTCACAGTAGCGGACGTAATGATACAGCATTGCATTTCCAGAAGTGGAGTGGCTCTTCAGTTACATTCTGATGAAAGGAGAAATTTTACCTCGCCTGTAATTAAGGAACTCTGCCAGCTACTCGGCATCGACAAAACCCAAACGACACTTTACATCCCCAGTCACAAGGCATGGTAAAGGTTAATTCGAACCATCCTTATAACGTGTATACGAGTCAGTTCTTCTTAGAAAGTCCTCCACGAAGGCATCCCTCCCCTTAGGCAGATAGCCCTAGTATGCTTTGCCATAATTAAGTACACACGAACCACCCTTAGTAACCTCTCCCTGATAGTTTCCAGCAGCCAAGAGAACTGGCACCAGAAGTTACCACTCTTCTTACTAGCCTATCACAGTGCTATCCGCCAGACTACCGACTATTTCCCATCGCGGATGTTCTTCGACTATGACCTTGTGATCTTTTATTTGGTCGTCCTCCGGATGCGTGTATTTTTGTGAAATTGGTTTGATCGTACTTTTTTGACCAGTGTGTCTCTGTATTTTCTGCTAGTATATGATCTATTTATTCAATATGCACCTTCGTTTATTCAACTTTGCCCTTTTAAATTTTATTTTTGTAGA
This sequence comes from Stegodyphus dumicola, assembly GCF_044657685.1. Lineage (NCBI taxonomy): Eukaryota > Metazoa > Arthropoda > Arachnida > Araneae > Eresidae > Stegodyphus > Stegodyphus dumicola. Next base: position 218,732,728 of record NC_140771.1, read on the forward strand.
TGTGTGTAGATATGTAACATTTGTAATATCTGTATGTTTTTGAGTAGTAATTTGCGAAAAAACGTTGCTCCAAGTAATATTCGTGTATTTTAGTTCCTCATTGATAAACATACTAAATTAATTTTACAGGATCCCGAATTTTCTTCTTATTTTTGGTTTCTAGGTAAATTTCCAATTAATCTTGCTCTATTAAGTTATAAGTGCTTACCCGTTTGAGAGACAAGTTGCGAAAATGCTTCCTCTGTCAATATTTCGAATACCTTTGCAACATAAATTGTCTATGCCGTCTTTTAAATTGAGCAGAATAAGAACAAAATCTTACGGATGTTAAATGTAGCCCATACCGTTTCTTCCCAAATTTTAATAGAGTTTGATATGCACCGTAACCGCCAAGGCCACGAAGCTTGTTTATTTACCTAACAGAGGGGTGTGTTGGATGTAAATCTAGTGTCGGATAGTGTGGGAGTTACGGATGTTGTATAGATTAAAATATGAAATATGTCTATATCTGAGAGCTTAGATAATAAAAAACGGCTTGTTAGAAGCCGTAGTGGATTAAGAGTTGTTAGTTTAGATGACGAACGTACGAGTCCTTTCGAACTGAGAGAACCATTTTGGGTACCTGATGAAGAGGTAATTAAGTATGATAAATGTACAAGCTTTCATAAATGTTGAAAACTTTTTTTACATCTGAATTTCATTTTGTGTGCTGTATGATATATATGGTTTGAGTGATTCTTATATTATTTGATATGTTCATAGATTTATTCAAATTTAAACTGATAATTTATGTTAACTTCTAAAATATATGTTGCATAGAACGAGATATGTAATGAACTGTTTATAAATTGAAAAATAATTGATTTTATCACACTTTTTGATACATTAAATGATGTTTTATTATTTAGCTGATGTGCCAAAATATGCCATAACGTTTATTTCCTTTAATTTTCCATGCTTTAAAATTTTTTTTTACTCCCTCTCACAGTAAAGCTGTCACTGTTTTAAATCTTGTTATAGTTCTGCGTTCTAAACAGCATTTAAAATTCCGAATATACTAACTACAGAACAAGAGGTAATAGAATTATTTTGAAAGGTATGGAATCTTACCGTCATCCCAAAAAATGCGTTATTGGCCACGATATGGAACTTTATTAAAAACACAGATTCAGTGGTGTTGCAATAAAGACTTGTAAGAACCGAATATCTATTCAGAAAGAAAGATGGTTCGAGTGTTCGCCCATTTAATTTGCGACTGCACTAAGATTTATTTACAGCTGCCATAGTGAATTAATTAGTATTCAGTGAGTAAAAGAGACATTAGAGTTAAGTGACAAGTTATTGACTGGAATAATTATTTAAGAGAAGTTTGTACACACAGTCTTTTAACAGGGCCCCTTCCAAAACAAAAATCCGAGGGGCCAACCTCATTGCACAAACTGATTAGAACGTTTTCTCAAAGTGCAAATATCCATCCAGGGAGAATAACTGGAGTAATGGTTGTATGGAGACATGGAGATGGGTTGTATGGTTTATGGTAAAAGTTCCAGATGGGAAATTGGCAATGCTAATGCAGTGATAAAAGATAACAATGAAGAAAGTTCTACAAAATACTTAGGTTCATGTAAAGCTTATAAAAGTGAAAGAATAAGAGCTGCTAATTTCAAACATTTCAAAGTTAATCATAGGTATAACTTCATAGATCTGATCACTAAAGTACATACACAAAATAGTGAGTGATTGTGGGATTTGATCAAATGGTAGTATAAAAGACTTCATAAGATAGTGTGACACTGTACAGATTCTTATATGACTGAATTAATTTGGTGTCATCTTCAAAAAGAAAAACATATTTGTTTCTATTTTGCATATAATTTTAGATTTTGAGTCGCCATGAGATTTTTTGGATTTTTGCCATTTTTTATAGCCGATTGGATTTTCTGCAAGTGCCCCATTTTTTTTTAATCAAGAAAAGTTTTTACTCTCATCCTGTATATTATTAAATATGTTTTTATATTAAAGTGTTTTAGCATTGCAGCAGTAAAAGTGATTATAAAAAGATCATTTTTCTGTTTGGATTATGCTAAGTCTTTTTGGTACTATTCGGTTTTGAGGGCCGTTGAAAATCGCCAAACTATTGTTGATGCCAGTGCTGCCAAAAATAATTGCGAGAACCCTAATGCAAGAAAGGAAGTACAGTCAAAAGTCATTAATCCGGACTCGTCGGGACTTCGGCGATTCCGTATTATAGATCATCAGTATAAGTATGGTAAGATGGCATGCAGAAATTACAAAATTAAAAATATGAAACCATAATTTATGAAATAAAGAACAATTATGATCTAAAGGGTATCAAAATTTACAAAACAAAAAAGCTTAATATTTATTTGTTTACTTTATTAAACATTTCTTTTAATGTAAGTTGTTTAAGTTGCTTCATTTCATGTGACAATATTTTCTCTTGAAGCGTGAAATTGATAAACAGATTTCGGATTTCGAAACATACTTTCGCTTCGTAGATCCTTTACATGTTAGTAAATATACATCAGAAATTCTATTTGATTTCGGATTTCGAAACATACTTTCGCTTTGTAGATTTTTTACATATTAGTAAATATATATCAGAAATTCTATTTGACATAATCGAAAGTTCAAGCTTACTTTTATAAAATTGCTCTAATAGTCTGCAAAAAAGAATAAGGCGGATCCAATTCGAAGATTAAGGAACAACGCAATCTGCAACATTAACTGAATTAGATAATTTTAGCTTACCTAATAATAATACCCATGCGTAAATGTATTATGTGCGTGTGCACATGCATATTTGTAGCCGTAAAGGTCTTACGCGCACGTGTAAACATCTATGCGCATGTGTCAACCCAACGCATGAGCAGAAAGTTTGTAGCTTTGAGGTCCGGATTATAGATCATTCCGGATTATGGGTGTCCGAATTAACGACTTTTGACTGTATAATAGTAAATAACTATCCAAGATTGATGTTTTAATTTAGATGAAAAGTTAATTTCATATAATACTTTTTTTATTATTATAATTTATATAAAAAAAGGCTAAACATGATTGAATGGAAGCATAAGAGTAAATAACTATTTCAGATCATTATTATAATTTATATAAAAATTGCTAAACATAACTGAATGGATGCCTGCATGGCTATATCGCTAAAGCATAATTTTATCTCGTTGGTTGTTACATAATTTTCTATAATGAATGATGACTTTTTTTGAAAAAAATTCTTGGTAAGGTGCAGAATCGCTCACTTATTTGTCTGCCGCTTTTTACAAGGGTAAAAACAATTGGATTTTTGTCAATTTTCTTTTACTTTTTAAGTGAAAATGGGTCGATGTGTACATAGATAAAGTCAAGGGTGTGCACAGAGCCATTTTTTTGCAATTCTGGAATTTTTTTTAAGTGACAATAGGTTGATGTTTACATGGATACCGCGTATGTGCAATTCTTAGAAACACGTCAAGCAGTGGGTGATTCTGCACTTTGGCGCACTAAGTGGGCGCTTTTGCACATACATTTTTGCTGCAATTTTTTTACGTTCCTCAAAACGGAATAGTACTGTCTTTTTGGTACTTTTCCGTTTTGCCGCCGCGAATCTCACCAAGCAGACTTTGTTGACGACGACATACAGTATACACGTAAAAAATGTTAGTTCTAAGGATTTTTTATTTTGAAGGCATAAATATTTTAATATGGTTTAAAATTTTGTAAAATGCCAATAAATAAAGACCATAAATTTGTAAAAAGACATTAACTATGCTCTCATGGTTCATCGTCCTAATTTGCCGGTTCATATCACGTTACCCCAAGTGATCTCATCTCACGTAAACTACGCTACAAAAATCTAATTCTCTCAGTAATTAGCTACATGAATTTCAAGTTAAATCTTAATTTGGAATATAAGTTTAAATGCAAGAAGTATTTGAATTCGTACGAATGGCTTACTTAGAAATTATGTAAAACCGCAGTGCTTTACTTTGCTAGTGCATTCTCATTAGAATTGATAAATTTAACCTTTGATTTTGCCTTTTCTATATTTTCGGGTGAGCGGTGTGATTGCATTCTAATTCACTTAATTACCACGAATGGTCTTAAGCCATAAAATTTAACTATCTTGTAAAAATTCTGTGTAATTGTATGCCTGTATTGAAAGAAACAATGAGTCTGATAAGAAATGGCTGTGACTTATTTTGAAGTGAGGCGTAAAAGGTACCAGCGAGGATATTCTGTTTGGCATCAATTGTACCATTACTGGCGACTTTATTGCCTGTGCCAGCAAAACGGAAAAGTACCGTCTTTTTTAAAAATATGAACTCAAACTGAATTTCATGTGAAGTGAATAATATCATTACATGCATGCATTTTATGTTATACCTTAAGTTTTCAGTGACGAAACTGTATAACTGCTTTATATTTTTTGTTTTTGTTTGTGAACTGTAAATTCATGGGGAAGGATTGTTTTAAAAAGTTTCTGTGAAGATATTCTTTCTAAGATGTTTCCATGCAGAGAAAGGTAGTTTTTTTTTTTTTTTTTTTTAAATCATACAATGAGTTACTGATATGCTCTCAAATTGTCTTGTACAGGAATGCGAATTTCGTAACTACACATTGTTATCACAACTATGTTTCTTGTATTAGACCAATGGATTTGCACTAGGTGTTTCTGAAAGTCAACTGTCAAATTCTCTTGTTTTGCAAAAATTTTCCCACAGATTAATAATTAACAAGGACATTTTTTTTTTGCTTGATTTTTGTTTGTGAAATAATTAAAATTACAATGATGTATTTGAAGATTTTGGTGTCTGATTAATTGACATTCAAAAACATGAATACATGTTAAATACTCCACTGAACTTCAGAAGACAAATTCTTGTTTTCCCTTTTTATGAAGCATGACATAAAAAAATTAACATTTGAAGTCCATTGTTAAATCCTTTGAAATGAGATGGTGCTGTTGTTGCTACTGGGTGGGTGAAATCACTTTTTGAGAAGCTAGGTATGCATGGATGCCACAAATATAGAATAAAATCATAAAATGTAATTAGGTAATTAATGAATAAAGATTCATTGCTTAGTAATTTTTTTAAATTTAGTTTATTTAACTCTCCAAAAATATCAGTTAAATATGCTAAATGTGCCAACCATAACTCACTAAATAAACATTATTCGAATCACAGAGGAAAATTTGAATTTCTGATTGAAGTTCAGAAAGAGGATTTAAAAGTTTGCATCTGGAATAATTACTTTGGAATGTAACAAAAGCATTTTATGCTCACTGCCCATCTCTTGGTCTAAAATCCTAAGTATTCTTGAATTTAAAGCTTAGCTTTTAATAAAATTAATAATTTTCACATCTTGATTTAAAGCGATTTTCCGGTTTTGGCTACTAAAGCTTCATGATGTATGGAACAGTGAGTAAATTTAGTTTCAGGTGTGACTTTCATTACTTGAGAAATCAACTCTGGGATGTTTTGCTGTTAAAGCCCGAGCTCCGTCACTGCATACGGCAATGCAATTATTCCAAGGAATATCATTCTCAGACATAAAATTGTCAATTACTTTGAAAATTTTACATGCAGTTGCTCTATCATGAAGAGATTCACAAAATAAATACTTGTCAGCAATTCGTTTATCTTCTTTGAAATGTATGAAATGTTTGAAATGTATAATAAAAGTAATATAAAGAACTTAGTTCAATTATTAAATTGAACTAAGTTCTTTATATTACTTTTATTCCAATTGCAATGCAAAATACCCACTGTGTTTTATTTTTTGAAGAAGTGTCTCTTTTATGGAATCTTCAATTTCATGAATTTGTCGACTTATCGATCATTTGATAACGGAATATTATTAAGTTCATTAGCCATTTTGTCATTGAATAATGTTAAAATGATATCTTTAGCTCTGGTAATACTATAAGGTTTTTCTCCAGTAGTGTAAGCCTGCCCAGTCTTAGCAATTCTTAGGCTTACCAGGTAACTAGCTTCCAAAGCTTTTTTGCTTTTCAAACCTTTCATTACTTGTCTACTAGTTTCGAACTCTGATAGTTTCCTCTGAAAATATTCTTCGGTTGATCTTTACAATATGGTAACTGGTAGTTTGGTGACATTTTGGAGGCGATAAAGGTTACTACCTGGGACTTTGGTAATAATGTGAGCAGTACTCAGTTCCCATTACGCGTTATTTTGTGTGAGGGAAATGAGAGATCATGGGATATGTCATGTGATATTAATGGACGAATTACGGTTCTTTAATCGGAAAAGGGGGGAAATCGGGAAAAAATGTGGAAATTTTGTATTTAGCTTTATTCTGTGTTGTGTGAAACAGTGTTGTTTAATTTTTGGATCCCATGGCCCTAACTAAAGTGAATTCGAAATGGGTATTTAGGCATTGTGATAAAGAGAAGTTTGCTTTTTATTTAGCGGAGGAAGTATGGAGGAAAAATTCGCACAAAAAATCTTTCAATAATTTTATTGAATGAATTAGAAAAGTGTATCCGCCACGTAATCAAGATTCTGAAGAAGATTAGGTAAGTTAGTATTTTTAATTATTTGAGGATATTATTTGGTACTTTTCCATTTTGCCGGCGCAAGCGATAAAGTCGCCAATAATGGTACAACCCATGCCAAACGAAATATTCTCGCTGGTAACCTTTTACGCCTCATTTTCAAAACAAGTCACAGCTTTTTCTTATCAGATTGATTGTTTCTTTCAATAATGGCATATCATTACATATAATTTTTATCAGATAGTTCAGTTTTATGTTTAAGGCAATTTTCGGTAATTAAGTTAATTAGGATGCAATCACAGCACTTACCCGAAGCCAAAAAATATAGAAAAGGTAAAGTCAAGGGTTAAATTCATCAATTCTAATGAGAATGCATTAGCGAAGTAAAGCACTGCAGTTTTACATAATTTCTGAGTAAGCTATTCGTACGAATTGAAATATTTCTTGCATTTAAACTTGTGTTCCAAATTAAGATTTAACTTGAAATTAATGTCGATAATTACTAAGAGCATTAGATTTTTGTAGAGTAGTTTACGTGAGATGAGATCGCTTGGGGTCACGTGATATGAACCGGCGAATCAGGATGTTGAACCATGAAAGCATAGTAAATTCTTAATGTCTTTTTACAAATTTGTTGTCTTTATTTATTGGCTTTTTATAAAATTTTAAGCGACATTAAAATTTTTATGCCTTCTTTTTTAAAAAGAATTCTTAGAACTAACATTTTTTAAATATTTTTTACGTGTATACTGTATGTTGTCGCCAATAAAGTCTGCTTGGCGAGATTTGCGCCGGCGAAACGGAAAAGTACCTATTATTTTTATGCATTGTTCTAAATGTAAGGTGGAAAGGAATTTGGTATTATTGGGAAAATTGTTATTAGCAATGATTTAGTTTAAAGTAATTAGGATTGTAAGGTAATTTTTATTAATTTAATGTATGTGCTCATTTATATTTTAAGTAGTGTTTTTGAATTTAATTATATTTTAATGAAATGATAGTTATTTTGTGAATTTTATGTTTGTAGGAATTTGGTATACGTTTTAGTTGAAGTAAACATGCATGGAAATAATTTAAATATCTAACACTAAGTATTTGTAATGGTTGCGGTATGAATTCGTTGGTGACATTTATAATATAATAGATGATTTAGAGGTAAAAGTTTTTGGATATTTTATTTATTTTATATGTGGAAATGTTCATATTTGGAAAGGGTAAATACTTTTTCGCGATCAGGTAATTTCATATATGTTCTTTTTACCGGGTTTAAAGATTGAGAAAATTGTCATGTATTTTCATGAAATTTTTCTAATTTATGAGAAAAAAGCAGTGTACATGGATATAGTGAAGAGTGTGCGCAATGCCATTTTTGTGCAATTCTGGGATGTTTTTTTAAGTAAAAATAAGTCGACGTGTACATGGTTTAGTGATATTTTAATTAAATGATAGTTATTTTGTGAATTTTATGTTTGTAGGAATTTGGTATACGTTTAAGCTGAAATAAACATGCATGGAAATAATTTAAATATTTGATACTAAGTATTTGTAATGCTTGCGGTATGAATTCGTTGGTGACGTGTATAATGTAATAGATGATTTAGAGGTAAAAGTTTTTGGATATTTTATTTATTTTATATGTTGAAATGTTCATATTTGTAAAGGGTAAATACTTTTTCACGATCAGGTAATTTCATATACGTTCTTTTTACCGGGTTTAAAGATTGAGAAAATTGTCATGTATTTTCGTGAAATTTTTCTAATTTATGAGAAAAAAGCAGTGTACATGGATATAGTGAAGAGTGTGCGCAATGCCATTTTTGTGCAATTCTGGGATGTTTTTTAAGTAAAAATAAGTCGACGTGTACATGGTTTAGTGATATTTTAATTAAATGATAGTTATTTTGTGAATTTTATGTTTGTATGAATTTGGTATACGTTTAAGTTGAAATAAACGTACATGGAAATAATTTAAATATTTGATACTAAGTATTTGTAATGCTTGCGGTATGAATTCGTTGGTGACGTGTATAATGTAATAGATGATTTAGAGGTAAAAGTTTTTGGATATTTTATTTATTTTATATGTGGAAATGTTCATGTTTGTAAAGGGTAAATACTTTTTCGCGATCAGGTAATTTCATATATGTTCTTTTTACCGGGTTTAAAGATTGAGAAAATTGTCATGTATTTTCATGAAATTTTTCTAATTTATGAGAAAAAAGCAGTGTACATGGATATAGTGAAGAGTGTGCGCAATGCCATTTTTGTGCAATTCTGGGATGTTTTTTTAAGTAAAAATAAGTCGACGTGTACATGGTTTAGTGATATTTTAATTAAATGATAGTTATTTTGTGAATTTTATGTTTGTAGGAATTTGGTATACGTTTAAGCTGAAATAAACATGCATGGAAATAATTTAAATATTTGATACTAAGTATTTGTAATGCTTGCGGTATGAATTCGTTGGTGACGTGTATAATGTAATAGATGATTTAGAGGTAAAAGTTTTTGGATATTTTATTTATTTTATATGTGGAAATGTTCATATTTGGAAAGGGTAAATACTTTTTCGCGATCAGGTAATTTCATATATGTTCTTTTTACCGGGTTTAAAGATTGAGAAAATTGTCATGTATTTTCATGAAATTTTTCTAATTTATGAGAAAAAAGCAGTGTACATGGATATAGTGAAGAGTGTGCGCAATGCCATTTTTGTGCAATTCTGGGATGTTTTTTTAAGTAAAAATAAGTCGACGTGTACATGGTTTAGTGATATTTTAATTAAATGATAGTTATTTTGTGAATTTTATGTTTGTAGGAATTTGGTATACGTTTAAGCTGAAATAAACATGCATGGAAATAATTTAAATATCTGACACTAAGTATTTGTAATGGTTGCGGTATGAATTCGTTGGTGACATTTATAATATAATAGATGATTTAGAGGTAAAAGTTTTTGGATATTTTATTTATTTTATATGTGGAAATGTTCATATTTGGAAAGGGTAAATACTTTTTCGCGATCAGGTAATTTCATATATGTTCTTTTTACCGGGTTTAAAGATTGAGAAAATTGTCATGTATTTTCATGAAATTTTTCTAATTTATGAGAAAAAAGCAGTGTACATGGATATAGTGAAGAGTGTGCGCAATGCCATTTTTGTGCAATTCTGGGATGTTTTTTTAAGTAAAAATAAGTCGACGTGTACATGGTTTAGTGATATTTTAATTAAATGATAGTTATTTTGTGAATTTTATGTTTGTAGGAATTTGGTATACGTTTAAGCTGAAATAAACATGCATGGAAATAATTTAAATATCTGACACTAAGTATTTGTAATGGTTGCGGTATGAATTCGTTGGTGACATTTATAATATAATAGATGATTTAGAGGTAAAAGTTTTTGGATATTTTATTTATTTTATATGTGGAAATGTTCATATTTGGAAAGGGTAAATACTTTTTCGCGATCAGGTAATTTCATATATGTTCTTTTTACCGGGTTTAAAGATTGAGAAAATTGTCATGTATTTTCATGAAATTTTTCTAATTTATGAGAAAAAAGCAGTGTACATGGATATAGTGAAGAGTGTGCGCAATGCCATTTTTGTGCAATTCTGGGATGTTTTTTTAAGTAAAAATAAGTCGACGTGTACATGGTTTAGTGATATTTTAATTAAATGATAGTTATTTTGTGAATTTTATGTTTGTAGGAATTTGGTATACGTTTAAGCTGAAATAAACATGCATGGAAATAATTTAAATATTTGATACTAAGTATTTGTAATGCTTGCGGTATGCATTCGTTGGTGACGTGTATAATGTAATAGATGATTTAGAGGTAAAAGTTTTTGGATATTTTATTTATTTTATATGTTGAAATGTTCATATTTGTAAAGGGTAAATACTTTTTCACGATCAGGTAATTTCATATACGTTCTTTTTACCGGGTTTAAAGATTGAGAAAATTGTCATGTATTTTCGTGAAATTTTTCTAATTTATGAGAAAAAAGCAGTGTACATGGATATAGTGAAGAGTGTGCGCAATGCCATTTTTGTGCAATTCTGGGATGTTTTTTAAGTAAAAATAAGTCGACGTGTACATGGTTTAGTGATATTTTAATTAAATGATAGTTATTTTGTGAATTTTATGTTTGTATGAATTTGGTATACGTTTAAGTTGAAATAAACGTACATGGAAATAATTTAAATATTTGATACTAAGTATTTGTAATGCTTGCGGTATGAATTCGTTGGTGACGTGTATAATGTAATAGATGATTTAGAGGTAAAAGTTTTTGGATATTTTATTTATTTTATATGTGGAAATGTTCATGTTTGTAAAGGGTAAATACTTTTTCGCGATCAGGTAATTTCATATATGTTCTTTTTACCGGGTTTAAAGATTGAGAAAATTGTCATGTATTTTCGTGAAATTTTTCTAATTTATGAGAAAAGAGTACATGGATATAGTGAAGAGAGTGCGCAATGCCATTTTTGTGCAATTCTGGGATGTTTTTTTAAGTAAAAATAAATCGGCGTGTACATGGTTTATGTGTATGTGTTATTTTGAAAAACGCATAAGGAGTATGGTATTGTGCACTTTTTCCCAATTTGGCAGTGAATATTTGTCATGATTAAGCAGTTTTGTTTGATAAAATTTCTAGCATAAGTGTAATTCGGCTAGTAGATTGTTGGAAGAAGTGTTCAGTAGATAAAAAGAAAAGAAACATGTCTTTACTTTGTGAAGACAAAATGGCGGCGGGGAAAAAAAAATAGAGGGTTGCTGTAGGAGAGTTGGTTGCCAAATTTTCGCCAAAAAATCGCCAAGTTACCATAATGTAAAGATCAACCTATTCTTCAGATTTATCCTTTAAATTGGCATGCTTAGATTCAAGATGTCTTTTAAGAAACGACAGTTTCATACTTTAATTGGATAATAGTTTACCGCAAACAACACATTGAGGTTGAAGATCCATTTCATCTCCATTCCAAGCAAATCCAAATGAATGATTAGTATTTAGGTAAGAAATAGGAAGAAGAACAATAACATTTATCCATTAAGCTCAAATGAAAAGGACAAATACTACCTACCAATTTGTAAATGGATTTTAGGGCATTTTGTTTAAGTCTGTCATGTATCTGATAACAAAGTAAGAACTTTTAAAATCAAAGCAAGCAAATCAGGGGAATTAAAAAAGGTGATTACAAAGATCGCAGTGCTTTCCGATAGAAAACTGAACTTCCGTTTTTGCATTTGTAAAAGAAAAACATATTTGTTTCTAGCATTGTAATGCCATATTAACTCATGTTGTTTGTTTGTATATAGTAATCAAGTATATTAATTTTGTTTTAAGAATGAATGTTTTCGTATAGTTTCTAGAAATTTTGTAATTTCAGTTTGAGGGAGGGTGTTAAATCCCTTCAAAATCACTTCTGTAAAAAGGAATGTTTGCTTCTTCTTGCAGTGTATGTGTGTGTTTGGATGCTAATGTCTTCCACAGATAAGAAAATAAAATGATAGAATGTAATTAGTTAATGAGTTACAGTCCACTGTTTAACAGTAACAACGGACAGTCCATTTTCAAAGCCACTTCTGTGGTTGTGCAATTAGTAAATCTTCTACAGGGACATGCTTTATAAGGAAAATTGTCATCAATCTATTTTAGAGATCTTTTCTTCTAATTTATCTACTGAAGTTAGTTTATTCACAATACTTTTTTGATAAAAATGAATATGTTGCTTGTCATAAACAGAGATTTTACTGTGGAATTAATTCAAGTCAAGTATGTTTAAAAGGAAAACTTTTCATCGATATTACACTTACTAAAATTTAAAAATAAATTTCTATACATTTGATATAAATTTAATTGAATTTTATTTTATGTTTTATTTATTTATTTATTTTTTATATTTTGCTTTCTAGATTAAGATTTTAAGCAGTTTTGAGTTAAAATATTTATTCTGTTTTCAGTCTCCAACTTGTGCCAAATGCCAAGCAAAATTTGATTTTCTCACACGACGGGTATGTTACACTATGTTTTTTTAAAATATTAAAATAATTTTTTCTCTAGTAATTCTTCTGCTTTATCTTGGAAACAATCTGAATACATTAATAACAGATAAAATAGCATAATGCATGTTCTGTGCCTATGTATTTACATAACTTGTTAGAAGTCATCAAATTTTCAGAATGTGCCAATGTCTGTAAGCCATGTGCATATTAATTCTTCAGATTTAATAAACTATATTGCCATTCTTTTATGAGTTCATTTTGTTTCATTACAACTTCAAACAGTTCTTTAAGGAAGATTGTGTTATTTTTTTGTCATAAAATTAGTTTTAAAATATGCACTCTTGTAAGATTTGCTTGCAGTAGACGAAATTGCAGTAAAATTTCTGGAGAAATACAATATTTTGTTGCAAAATTACTAAAAGGAGTAATTGCTTTGAATCTGTTTGTAAAACGATTATTACGAAGTTATCCATGCCCCCCCCCCCCCGAAAAAAAAGAGGCAAGAAAGCTTGCATTTTCAGGTTAAATACATAGTTAAGGTAGGATAAGTGTACATGCAATAAATATTATTATGCACTGCAATTCTAATGCATCGTGTACCTCATCCCTTTTCTTCTATAAAAAATCAACAAATTGTGGCAATTTATTGGTGATAATAGTATATAAGTGTAGTGGGGGAGTTGAAGATGCTAAATAACAATTCCAACGTTGTTTTCCACACCACAGAACATTTAATAAAGATAATCAGAAAAGGTACAAATTAGATTAAATACAAGTGCTGTTTGATACAAACAGGATTCTGTATAATTTTTCCAGTCTTATCACATAATGGATTAGTGCCTGCTCGCACTTGCTGATGTATTAAACAGTTCAATTTACCACCTTCGCATGGAAAACTACAGTTCCTTATTCTACACCTTCACATGCAGACAGACATCTCACCACCTTCGCGTGGGATAGCAGAAGAAAGTCTCTGTCATACTCCTCTTTCACCTCGCTGTTGGCGCATCGGTGAGGCCCTCTGGTGGTTGTGTCGCACTTCCAGATACTACAACTCGGCCGTCCTGACATTTTTTCGTCCACGAAAACACGGATCAGCAACACTGGAACATCAAGACAGCACCTGAAAATAAATTTAAAAAAAAAAAAAAAGAAAGAAAGAAGTGTGGAAGAACCACACATAGTCCTATATAGTAGAAGTCCACGGCTTCATGAGATCAGCTGCTGTAGTGGTACATCCAGGACCTTCATGGTGTCCCACTTTTTCCACCTGGTAACGATCTTTGCCTTTCCTCGCTGTTACACGATATGGGCCGAAGATCTTTGGCCTTAACTTTAGTCCACCTCCATATTGCGTTCTTTGTATGGCAACTAGGTCGTTCACATTGTATACTTGTGCCTCTTTTCTCTTCTTGTTGTATGTTTTTCTATTCTCTTCCTGAATTTTTAGAATGTTTTTTCTTGCTTCCTCTCTCATATTTTCTCGATCTTTCATCATAATATTTCTTTCTTCTTCTTCAAGAATTTCCATAATCTTTAAGTCCTCTCGATTTCTCATTTTAACACCAGTGAGAAGCTCAAATGGAGAACTCTTAATGCTGTTTAAGATCCTTTGTACATCTCCAACATATTTGTACCACTTGGTTGTATCATCTATGGATAATTTAGATAGGACTGGAATCAGAGTAAGATGAATTCTTTCCACTTGTCCATTTCCTCTAGGAACACCTGTAGTTGTAAATATGTGCTGGATCTTCTCTTGATTACAGTAATCTTCAAAATCTTTAGAGGTAAATGCCGTACCTTTATCACTTACAATTCTCAAAGGACTACCGAAAGTTGATTGTTGCAGTTTCAGCTTCTGCAATGCCTCTTGAGCTGATGTAGACTTTACTGGATAGAGCCACACGAACTTTGTGAATGTATCAACCACGGTTAAGATGTGATTGTAGTTCTTATTTGTCGAAGGTAATGGTCCTATAAAATCGATATGAAAAGTGCTCAAAGGGATACTATCTTTTGGTATGGGATTCAGCAATCCTTCGCTCTTACCTCTTTTTCTGTCGCACAAAATACATTCTACGCAATTTGAAATAACTCGCTCAATTCGTTTTCTAAGGTTAGGAATATAAAAGTAGTTTTTTAGCAGATCTTCTGTTTTAGACACTGCAAAATGTGCCTTGTTGTGGATACTACGTATGATTTCTAACTCTAATGCTTCGGGTACCACAAGTAGCTCACGACCACTGTCGAACTTGTATAATACTCCATTTTTCACTAGAAAATCTTTCTTTAGTCCTTGCTCGACTAAGGATTTTAGCAACTGGAGACGCTCATCACTTCTTTGCGCAGCTGCAATTTTGGCTGTAACTTCTCCCTGAGAACAAGTAACCATCATAACAGTGTTTCTACTTAATGAATCCACATGCTTCATTTGTTGCCCAGATCTGTGAACAATTTCATAGTCAAATTCTTTTAGAAGTAACGCCCATCTCGCGACTTTAGGGGTTAGATCTTTCTTAAACTTGGTCTTCTGGAAAGCATCGCAATCCGTAACTATCCTGACCTTAGATCCTAAAAGGTAATTCCTGAATTTCTTTAGAGCTTCTACTATAGCTAAAACTTCAAGCTCATAACTATATTCTCTTGTTGGAGACTAGTTTTTTACTCATGAAGTAAATAGGGTGTAACTGTCCATCATCTGACTTTTGTAGCAATACAGCGCCGAAACCATGACTGCTTGTGTCTGTATTCAATTCTAATGGTGCTCCTTGTTTAAAAATATGAAGAACCGGACTTGTCGATAAAAGTTCTTTCAGTTTATTAAATGCATCTTTTTGCTCAGGCCCAAATTTGAATTCTGCTCCGTTACAAAGAAGATCACTTAGTGGTTTCGCTATTTTTGAATAGTTGGCAATAAATTTCCTAAAATACCCAGTAAGGCCCAAGACACTTTGAATCTGCTTAAGGTTTTTGGGTTCCGGGAAATTTTGAACAGCCCTGGTTTTTTCAGTAGAGGGGCGAATTGTACCATCCTCAATAACATACCCGAGAAATTCTATTTTTCTTTTCAAAAATTGGTATTTCTTAAAATTAATCTCCAAACCATATTCTTTGGCTACTTCTAAAACGCGTTTCAACTTTTCTAAACCTTCGTTCTCGTTTCGTGCTGGAATAATAAAATCGTCCATGTAAGTAACAACAGTGTCATCCCGAATTAAATCTCTAAACACATTATAAATAAATCTTTGAAACACACTAGGGGATGTGCACAAACCAAAAGGTGCTTTTAGAAATTCGTACAAGCCTGCATGAGTAATAAATGCCAAATATTTAGTACAGTTTTCCTCCACTGGAACATGAAAAAAACCATTTTTTAAGTCTAATGTCGAAAAAACCTTTGCTTCACCCAAACGATCTAAAACCTCTTCTGCTTGTGCCATAGGAAAAGAATCCTTAACTATTTTTTTATTTAACTGCCTGAAGTCAACACAAATCCGTGTCTTCCCCGATTTTTTTCTACACAAAACAATTGGCGAAGCATATTCTGAACATGACGGCTTTATAATCCCATCCTTTAACCATTCATCTATTTGATTATCAACAATTTTTTGATCAGCAAAAGGAATTCTTCTCGAATGCTGAGAAACTTGAATATCATTTTTTAATATTACTTTCATTTTTAAGTCTGTATTGCGCGGCTTTTCTAATGGTTTATACTCATTAATAAGAGTGGAAACAGTATTGCATAATCCTTCATCTTTAATATGCCATAAATCTGTTTCACTGTCTGCCTCAATGGCTGCAGAAATAAAAGACAAAAAATTCCTTTCCGAAGAGACGGAATCATTTTCATATTGCGTAATCATCACCACACAACAGATCACAGTCGCACAACAGTCACAACAGATCATTTTTAGACAGGAAGGGGGGAAAATACAGTCTGTTATCAATTCATCAACTATCGCTGCTTCTATCTGTCTCTTTTTGTTTTTTGCTTTCGCATAAAGAAAAAATAAATTTAGCCGTTTCTGCTGTAACCACGTGACCAAACGAACTTTTGAGTTCTATACATCCACTTGATAATTTATTCGGAAAAAGGGATTTCTTTACAACTATCAATTCACTTCCAGAATCTATTAAACATTTTACTTTCTTACCATCAATCAACAGTTCAATAAATTCTAACTTATTTCTAGCTGCATTATCTGATTCAATCTCTAACCCAGATACCTTTTTTGGAGACAAACTTTCCTCCTTTCCTAACCGTTTGGGACAATTTCTCGCAAAGTGAAATAATTCCCCTTTACTCCCACAAACATAGCAAATACGTTCTGGTTTACTACTACCCTGATTTACAAACTTCCCTGAATCCTTGAAATTGCTCTGAGCTTTTCTAAGATTGTTTTTGGAAAAATTAAGCTTTTTATTTTCTGAAGTTTCGATTCGTGTGTTACTGGTATCAACTAAAGATTTACCCCTGGATGAATAAAATAAATCACATTCTCTTCCCAATTGATTAGGTGGGTACCAACTTTGACCCTCCCGAACACTAATATGTTCCTTTGTTTTAGAATCCAGAGTTTCATACAACTTATCAGATACAATGAGATCACACAATTTCTACCTCTCTTAACTTGCAATAATAATTGAAAGTTGCACTGAGTCGAGACGCGAACTGAACATGTGATTCAGATGAATGTCTCTGTGCATTTTTAAAATTGTTTAAACATTCACGCGGTGTTGGCTGAAATTCTTTCAAGATTAGAGTTTTTAATTTATCATAATCCGCGATTTCTTGTTCAGAAACATACGTTAAAACATTATTACATTTATCACCTAATAAATTAATCAACACTTCTGATTTTAACTCCACTGGTACACTTTTAGTAGTAAAAGCTTTCTCAAGTGACTGAAAAAATAAATGCATAGCTTCCAGTTTCTGAGGTACAGCTATAGTTTTTTGACACTTTTAATAATATCTTCAACACTAGTCTGCACGTTTCTTCTATCACTCGATAATGATTGTGATTTTAAACTTTCTAATTCAATCTGCTTCTCAATTTGAGCTAATTTAAGACGTTCGATCTCTAACAGATAGTGTTCATTACTTGTTTTAGGCGTCCGATCGTCTGTGATCGACTTGACGACGCCACGAACAAATTCAACGTTAGTTTTGAAAACATCAGAATTTTCGATAATTTTTCTGTCAGCTTTTTTAGCATTTTCTGGAACAGTCTGTCCAATTTGTTCCACAATTATTATTAAATCACTTTTCTTTAAATTATTTAAGAAACTCATTTTTAAAACGAAACAAAATTATCACTATCTTCAAGAAAGAAATAAAGCAAAGTTTTCACAGTACCTTCTCTGAAGTATTCAAATATCAAGTATCCAAATATCACGGTCAGAGCCCCCAGATTTTCTGTAGTGGGGGAGTTGAAGATGCTAAATAACAATTCCAACGTTGTTTTCCACACCACAGAACATTTAATAAAGATAATCAGAAAAGGTACAAATTAGATTAAATACAAGTGCCGTTTGATACAAACAGGATTCTGTATAGTTTTACCAGTCTTATCACATAACGGATTAGTGCCTACTCGCACTTGCTGATGTATTAAACAGTTCAATTTACCACCTTCGCGTGGAAAACTACAGTTCCTTATTCTACACCTTCACGTGCAGACAGACATCTCACTACCTTCGCGTGGGATAGCAGAAGAAAGTCTCTGTCATACTCCTCTTTCACCTCGCTGTTGGCGCATCGGTGAGGCCCTCTGGTGGTTTTGTCGCACTTCCAGATACTACATAAGTATTACATGTTCTTATTCAAATAGCTAAGAAATCTTAATTATGTGGTTCTTGGTAAAATATTAATGAGAACAGATTAGAATTTTAAGAAATCCAAGTGTTGTGGGTAAAGATGTAGCATGGAATCTATTACTTTTAGTTAGTTATTTTTTAGATGGCAGCATTAAAATTGGTTGTTTTACTGTTTCTTTTTCCTGATATTTTATTGCACATTTGAATGTGACAGTTGTTGAATTTTTTATTTAATGAAGCTATTATAGCTGAATTAATGGCTACTAAAATTTAATGGGCTATTAATTAATGGAATCAGAGGTGGGTTAAGCGGCTGACAAATCTGTCGGTCGCCAGGGGCCTTGAGCTTCGAAGGGGCCTCATGAGCACACGGTCATCTAGAAGTTACTGTGCAAAAGAAAAAAGGGGGGACAGTTCTATATCTCCCACACTACTAGGCTGATTAATGAAATTCAAAATGCATTCTTCATGTCTCAAAAGTGCGACTTAGGATATACATTAGATTTATATATAGCATTATTCTAACATAGGTATTTTCACACAAAATTGGACTTTTTCTGAAATGACATGCCAATTTTTTTCCATATTTCAATTCTACAACTCAAATTATGCCTAAATATTAAATTTTGTAAAATTTGGTGTGACATTTACGGAAAAATTCAAATATTTATCTTGCCATATTTTTTTCAGTTTGCGCGAGGAATAATTTACTTGGCGAACTTCTTAATTTATAGCAACCTAATTTTCCTTTACTTTTTTGCATTGCAGATGAGCGGAGAAAGTCATCATTCATACTTTCAAATATTTTAACAAAGTGCATAAATCACATCTGACGTTATTATCACTCAAAAAAAAAAAAAAAAAAAAAAAGATGCCAAATTTCAAAATGTGCCCATATATAATTTCATGTATATCTTAAAAAATTTTGAATAAAAAACTCTTAATTTTTTGCAGGTGTGCCTAGAAATACATTTACTTTAAGAGGATGTTAAAAATTTATAGGTTATAATGCAAAAAGTTTTTAGAAAAATTTATAAAAAAATATTTAAAAATACAAATTTAAAAAATAAACCATAAAAAATGTGCAAATTGTATTTGGATTAAGCCTAAATTTTGAACTCTAGAAGAAGGAATCAAGTAAGTTTAATAAAAAAGATATATTAATGAATATATATCATATTCAATTAACATTGAGGAGCTAAAATTTCAAGCACTAGTTTTTTTAAAACTACTTTTGTGATTTTTACAAAACTTGGCAGTTTGGCATAACTTCAGTTGTAGAATAGAAATATGAAAAAAAAAAAAAAAAAAAAAAAAAAAAAAAAAAAAAAAGCAGCTGGCATGTCGTTTCAGAAAAGTCCAATTTTGTGTCAAAATACCTACGTTAGAATAATGCTGTATATAAATCCAATATATATCTTGCTATGCTTTCGAGATATAAAAACGCAACTTGAATTTCGTAAATCGGCCCAGTAGAACGGGAGATATAAAACTGTCCCCCCCTTTTTTTGTGCAGTATACAAGCTTTTTCTAATTAAAGAACGAATATCAATTAAAATTGTTGACTGTAGTTAGCTCAATAAAATAGTGTATTCATTAGTTCATTTTACTTAAAAGTAACAAATCGTAAAAGAAATGACACTTTAAATTTTGTTACGTTCTATCTTCTTATTTTTTCCTGTTCTTAGAAATTATGTATTAAAACATCCTGAAAATGACTACACCTGTTGTTCCAAGCATTTTTTAGCTCCTATAGAGGGGATCGTCTTACAAAAAATGATTGCCGTTGATGTGCTTATTTGTTCTTTTTCCAAGAAGTACTGGTTAGTTTCATATACTTTCCAGAAGGAGGCTGTGAAAAGTTTCTAAGCCTTTTGTTTGACTGACAGTCTTTTACTAACAACTGTTGATGAGCCATTAAGCCCCCTTTGGTAACAAACACCCTTGGATAGAATTAGAGAATTTTAAGGAAAGAAAAATCCCCACCCTCATGTCAAAGGCTTATTCTACATAAAGTACGACTTTATGACAGCACGTAAAATTTTCATTCCAACGCTAGTGTCTTCCTGTGAAAAAGAGCATCTACAAACTTGTAATTATGTAACCGAAGACGAGGGACGAAAATTGTCACTTTTTCCTTAGCTAACCCCCCCCCCCCCGATTCAGAAAAATTTGTTCCCCAGTCATGTTTTGCTTGACAGCTAGAATTATATTGAGAGGAGATCATGGTCAGAAAATGTTAGACAGTTCTCTCTTTGTTTTCATTTCTATATACCCTCCATTAAAATTTTCACTGTACTCTGTTTATAGCATTCTCTTTAGTCTCATTAGTGACACTTTAGCCATTTTAATCTCATCAATTGAAGTACATCAGAACTTGTTTTCGTACGGCCTTTTTTTGTGTGACCTTTTTTTTTTATGCGGTCATTCTTCACCGCATAAAAAGTATACGTATAATTGTGTTGTGAAAACTATTTTTTATAACTACACTCAAACCTGTTTTTATGCAGTACATAGGGACTACATAATCGTACTAAAAGACCTCACAAAAACAGGTTTGAGTGTAATATATTACATT
This sequence comes from Stegodyphus dumicola, assembly GCF_044657685.1. NCBI lineage: Eukaryota > Metazoa > Arthropoda > Arachnida > Araneae > Eresidae > Stegodyphus > Stegodyphus dumicola. Next base: position 218,753,684 of record NC_140771.1, read on the forward strand.
CAGAGATTAAATTCAACTGGAAACCTATAGAGCAATTTCATAGTTTTGTGTGAAATTGTAATTCTAACCAGAACCCCAAATAAGTCAAGTTCCAATACTTTATTTTATTATTTAATTATTTACCATTTATTTAAGAATTTATTAAATTTTTATTTCTCTTTACATTTTTTTAAATTTTAGTTTTAATTGTATTATTATTCTAATCATTAATTATTTTAATAATTAATTATCACTCACTTCATGATTTTATTAATCATTTTAGTTAAAGTTGCCTTTAAGGTACCCCTTGTATTATCCCGAAATTGTTGTTTCATTTATCGCCAAGTTGTTGTACAATTTATGGTAACCTGAGTAGTTGAATGTTATGGAAACCCTATTATGACATAATCGTTTGCATTATTCTAGGAAATTTTGAATCGTGGGATATTTTGCAAAGGCTTTTGTGGTGTGTGTTGCTTAGGAAGTACATTGCTTGTTTCATTGTTTAGACGGTACAGTGGTTGAATGTAGTAGGATTAATTTGAAGTTTCTGTACAATTTGGAATGAAAGGGGAAAAGTACATTAATTGAGGGAATTAATTGTGTAAATGGAGGTTTACTTGGTAGCCATAGTCCGAAACTACATAGTATATTTTTGACTCTTTATTTTTGTGAATTTCTGTGGTGACGCCGATATACAGATTGTAGTTCAGATAATTTTAGGAAGTTTTTGGATGCTATTAAGGAATTTTGTGTGCTACAGACTGAAGACGAACAGATTTCTAAATAAGGTAAGGGGATTTTTGCTTTGTGTAGTGCTAAAATGCATAACAGGTTTTTCCTTTTTTATGTTATTTTATTGTTTGGTTTAAAATGTTGTTTATTGAGATTATGTATTTTTTGTTTGCTTCTACTGTAGAATTGGGTGACTTTTAAAATATTGGTGACTTGAAAATATATCGATGTGTACATGGAAAATCTCAAGGGAGTTCATAAAGCATAGTTTGTGCAATTCGAGGATTTTTTTTTAAGTGAAAATAGGTTGATGTATACATGGATAAAGTCAAGGGAGTGCACAATGCCATTTTTGTGCAATTGGGGGATTTTTTTAAAAGTGAAAATAGGTCGATGTGTACATGGATACCGAATTAGTGCAATTCTTTGACTTGTTATTTTGGCTTGCATAGTGCCAATTTTTGCGCCAAATATCGTCGCTACGCAGGCCAAAATAACGAGTCAAAGCGTTGCACACACTCAGTATCCATGTACCGCCAAAAATTGCCAAGGGGTACCCTAAAATATACTTTTACTGTCATTTTATTCATTTATTTATTCTTGTTCCTCTTTCCTGATGATCTTCCATAGGGCTGTGGCACTTCTAATTTTAGAAATTAAGCCCTGTGTTAGAACATATTTCTTATAGTAATCCAAATTAATTTTGACATTTTTTCTAGTTTCCTTGTTTTAAGTTTTCTGATATAAGAGAATCCAGTAATAACCATAAAACCTTTAGAAAAACTTTCCTTGTTTTCTCCAAACCGACATATTAAGTCTTTTTCTCCTCTTTTTCGGTAGTAAATCGATCTTTTTCTATTGTAATCAGATAAGTATATCCAAGCCTCCTCAGTTGTAAATATATATTTCCAGTTTTCACCTACCGAATAATTTCCATACAGCAATCTGCACATAGTCTTATTCTGAGAAACATGTTTGGGTGTTGGGCGATAAACATCATGTTTTTTTGTTTTGATTAGCTTTAAATCAGATTTTATAATTTTGTCCACAGTTCCTACAGAGATATTTAAAGATTTTGCAATAGCTCTTTAGGGGGTTTGATTTTCCTTTAAAACATGAGATGTTTTCCATTCCTAGATTTAATATATTAATCCATTCCTAGATTTAATAAGAGCTGTATATACATTTGTTGGGTATGCATTTTTTGCCTTTTTCCTGTAAACTTTCATGATTCTTTCCTTTCATATTAATTATGTCGCTTATTTTATGCTAGAAATATTAAAACCATGCTTTTCACATTTTTAAAAAAATAATTGAATAAGAATATTTCTCTTCAGACAGTGCAAAAATATAGCCTCCGATCCATTGTTTATTTTTAAGTGACATTTTAAAGGTAAGAATATTTTTAATGCTGCAAACAATAATTAAACCATATTCCAATTTGATGCCTGTCATGTTTGTATTTTAAAATTAATATTTAAGTTTATGGAGAAAATCAAAGTTCTGTAAACACCCTCTGTATTTCTGCATATTCATACTTGCCTTGTATTCTAATACATAATTGCTTCTTCCTTTTTGATTGGCTTGCTGTAAACAATGGGAACAACTGCTACTGGTCTAATGTGGGTTTCATTATATGTGTGATGAAGATTAATATCTTATATGAGAAATCTGTTGAGACTGCTATTTATTTACCATTCTTTTCAGTAACTCATTTTACTATTATTTATCAGTTTTATGATACCTATTAAATCTACTGTAAATTTTTTATCACTAGATTAATAACAAATTTTTTAATTCTCTAGCATGTTCATTTTATAAATTTTCTTTAGCACCACTGTAGACGATGTGGAAATGTTTTCTGCAGTCACTGTTGTGAACAAAAAGTTCTTCTACAGCGAATGTGTTTTGTTGACCCTGTCCGAGTGTGTGCTGAATGCTTGGATCTTACTAAGAAAGAGAATGATTTTTATGACAAACACCTTAAAGTCTTGTTAAGTGGTATGGCATTTTTTAATATTTTGAAATCAGTAGAATTTTTATTCTTATGCTGAGTGTATAAATTTTGCAGTCATGAACTATATGCTCTTAAAATGTTTTAAAGTTTGGCCCAGAGGTAGATTTTTTAAAGTGTGTGGGTTTTGTGAACGTTCATGTGAAATTGGTGGTAAAAGTATAGTTTAGGGTACCCCTTGGCAAAACTTGGCGATTTTTGGCGGTACATGGATACCGATTTTGTGCAATTCTTTGACTCGTTATTTTGGCTTGCGAAGTGGCGATTTTTACGCCGCTACACAAAGCCAAAATAACAAGACAAACAATTACACGAACTCGGTATCCATGTACACATTGACTTATTTTCACTTAAAAAAAAAATCCCCGAATTGCACAAAAATGGCATTGTGCACTCCTTTGACTTTATCCATGTACACGGTCGACCTATTTTCACTTAAAAATCCTCAAATTGCACAAAAATGGCATTGCGCAGTCTTTTAACTTTATCCATGTACACATCGACCTATTTTCACTTAAAAAAAATCCTAGAATTGCTCAAACGTGCATTGCACATTCCTTTTACTTGTCCATGTACACATCGATATATTTTCACTTAAAAAGTCAAAGGAGCACCAAATTTTACAAAATAGGCAAACAAAAAATACGTAATCTCAATAAAATACATTTTAAACCAAACAATAAAACATAAAAAAGGAAAAACATGTTATACATTTAAGCACTACCAAAAGCAAATATTCACTTACCATGATTTTCGAGTTCGCTTCATACACCCAGAGCCACAAAAAAATCAAAATATCAATCATGCTCAAGTGACTTTTTTCAAACCATGTACTCTTTCTGATCGAACGCTTCACGTAGTGACCATTTGAACCTTTCTTCCTACAAACCCATTCAAATCCATCTAAACGGTTTTTACATTCGACTAGACGCATATCCTTCCTACATACAGGACACTTGGCTACTAAGTAAACCTTCATTTACATGGCTACTAAGTAAACCTTCATTTACACACCAGTCAATTAAAGCTCTTTTCCCCTTTCGCTCCAAATCGTACAGAAACTTCAAATTAATCTTACTACATTCGGCCATTCTACAGTCTAAAGAATCAAATCTTCACACACCACAAAAAATCCCATGATTCAAAATTTCCCAGAATCATGCACCCGATTACATCACAATAGGGTTTTCATAACCTTCAACTACTCAGGCTACCATAAATGAAACAATAACTTGGTGATAAATCAAACAACAACTTCGCCATAATACAAGGGGTACCTTAAAGTCTACTCTACTCAAATTGGCTTGTTTCTATTGCATTTTATACATTTACCTCTGACACACTTTCTTGTTTTTGTCAGAAAACAGTTGTTATTTCATTGTTAGATCAGTTCAGTGCTATCTTTGAATAAACTGAAAAATGCTGTACATTGTTGTACTATAATGTATAGGTCTTTTTGATAGCTCTAAACCTGGGCATATCTATAAAATAAGTAGCTGGAAAAGTGCATGTTTGTGTACTAAATTTTAAAGCAAAATTTCCAAATAATTGAAAATTATCACTAATAGTTTATTGCTTTTCAGTAAGTTTGTATGTTGCATATTTTTAATATTTTATATGGATACACTTTTATTAGGTCTGTAATAACTATCAATTCTCTCTCTCATTTTTAGGGGCTAATTTTACTTTGGATGAAGGAAATGGTTCAGGATCTCAAATAGCTATTTGGTGCTGCTTGTCAAAAGATCATCAGTAATTTTTTTTTTTTTCCCTTAGGAAGGAATAGAATTGTGTTAAGATCAGACTTAAATATGTGCCCTTGCAAATTATTAATTAAGAAATTTTATTTCATTATAGGGCAATATTATTTGATGGTGGAAGTACTTGGCAACATAGTCCTATAAATCTTACTCAAATTGTATCAGTTCGTGTGCTAGGATCAAGTGGAAGTCCTGGTATAATCATTTGATTTTCTAAATTTTTTCTAATAACTTAAAAACTGATATTATAATTTTCTAAAGTACATTAGTTTTTAAGCTAATCTTAATATGCCTAAATTAAAATTCTTCTGTATTAGCAGAGTTTGTATAGTAGTTAAGAGTCCTAGAAGTTGGTTTTTTGAAGTTGATTTTTGGTTCTTAAAAGTCCTTAGTTTCGGCCAAAATCGGCAGAATTTCCTTAATTTTAGTTATAGGAAATTTCTGTCTGTTTTTATGACTGCCATTTTGAGTGTGAATTAACACTTCGGAGGAATACGTTCAAAGTGCGTACGTACAATTCACTGATAAATATTGCTAAATCTTTTGAGTGGGTTATAAATTGTTCCTATTTCTAATACAAATAGTGGGATATTTGAATTTCTGGGCAAGAAGGGAAACAAGGATTTTGAAATTACTACTCTCAGCTATTGGAAATGTGAATTCTTTTATTAAAGGGCTCTAAATTTGATGACTTATCAACATTTTGGCTATTTTAAGATCAGTTAATTTTAATTCGGAGGTCTGGGAATTTTCGACAATTTTTTTAAAAAACATTATAACATTGATAATTTTTTGATTAAAATAATGGTAATATATTGAAATTATATTTAAGAAATAAGTTGGTGTTTAAAAGTGGCATGTAGGAATCTTAGCTAGTCGGGGGAAAACAAAAACAAACAAAAAAAAAAAAAAATTTTCTATGGCATGCCTGCATTTTCTTGAGTATTATATTCTCCATTTCTTAAACTTTATAAGTTTAAAACAAAACAAACACACACACACACACACACACACACACACAAAAAAAAAAAAAAAAAAAAACTTTTTGATGGTTTTGAGGTTTGGATATCAGATCATCCCAGATATTGGATGTCTGGATTTCAGACTTTGTATTGTATTTACTTTCAACTGTATTTTCTGTCATTTTAAAAGTTTTTATTTTTACCATCCTTGATATTTCTAACAATGTCAATTCATAATCATGTTCAGTTTCTATGCATTATTCATTCTTTGAAACACTTGCTTATATCACTTAATCACTTTCATCTTCATTAAACCATCATTGAAATAGTCTAGTTGTTGAAGTCATTGTGACTTAGCTTTGATGCCTTGCCACACAGATGCTTCACAAAATTTGTAATGTAATTAGCTAACTGCTATTTGACAAACTGTATCAATCTAAAATTGTTTTTATTTCAGATACTTGTAATATGCATGTGCTACAAGTAAGGTGGTAGGAATGATCTATTAGAATTAGGAAATAGGTTTGTTTTGTTTTTAGGAATAGGTAGATGGATTGATTAAAATTTGAAGTGATCGAGGTTTAAGGGTTAAATACGAATGGCAGATTATTTTGTGATGCTGTCATGGTTAATACTAGCAATAAATAACCTGTAATGCTGTAATCCACCTCACTCATGGTTATTAAGTATTGTCTTTTAACACTATTAGATGCACATATACGAGTATATTAAACATTCTTAAATTTTTCAAATTTAATCAAATATCTTGACTGCGTATGTTCAGTATCTGCTTTTTTGGTACCATATTAGCATGGAATATGCTTCTAACAAAATTTTTCCTAAAATTGCGAACATGAGACTTTAAATATGATATTGATTTCAAAGTAGTGTGAAGCTATTGCTAATGATATACAGTCAAAAGTCTTTAATCCGGACTTCGGCGATTGCGAAATATCGGTTTTTCCGGATTATAGATCATCAATTTTAATCTGGTAAGAGGGCGTGCAGAAGTTATAAAATTAAAAATATGAAACTGTAATTTATGAAATAAAGAACAATTATGATATAAAGGGTATCAAAATTTACCAAAAAAAGTTTAATATTTATTTGTTTACTTTATTAAACATTTCTTTCTATGCGCGCATGCGTAAAGCATACATTATGCATAGTCGAAATTAGAAAATTGCAACCAGAAAACTATTTGATGTGTATTCGTGATATTTATAATGACGAGGAATTTGATTTAAATCATATCAAAGACGGAGTACATCGAGATGAAATACTACATTTAGTAAGGAATTATAAGCCGATTAAAATAAAAACATCTGCCCTGAAGATGAGGATAGTGCTGACAGATCAACTTCAAGTTCATTGCGCGCCGCGACGTTTCCTCCCCCTCCCGCAGAGCAATGTGAAATTGATAAACAGATTTCGGAATGGTTAGAGAAACAAAGGATAGCCTTTATCCATTTTTTCCACCAATTTCACTTTTTGTTCGATGGACATCGAAACATGCTTTCGCTTTGTAGATCCTTTGGCAGCTCCAGAATCGGAAATTCTATTTGACATAATCGAAAGTTCAAGCTTACATTTATAAAATTGCTCTAACAGTCTGCAAAAAATAATAAGCCGGATTCAATTAGAAGATTAAGGAACAACGCAATCTTCAACATTAACTGAAATAGATAATTAGATAATTTTAGCTTAGCTTATGCCGTCCGTTATACATTAAACGAGCATGCGTAAACACTGCATGCGCAGAATGTTTGTAGCTTTGAGGCCCGGATTATAGATCATTTCGGATTATGGACGTCCGGATTAAAGACTTTTGACTGTATAACAGATTTTTCTTTTCCTTTCTTTCTTGTTCCCCCCATTTTCTCTCTCTCCTTTTTTAATATATCTAAGAGAATTCTAATTTTTAGTTACAAGGAGCATTATTTATTTTATGAAGTGCATGTATTAGAAATTATCTGAAATAAAGTATATAAATGTTTAAAAGATAAAAATAATTTTCTCCGATATAAGGCAAATAAAAAATAAGTAAACAAGGAATTTATTATCAAAATTTAAAAAAAATCTGCAAAAAGCATCAATCACAAAGATATATCTCCTAAATACAATGTGTGTGACTGTATTTTAAATTAAGGCATATTCGACAGTGCTACATGTGTGATGTCTTTAATAAGTGATTCTCACTTTGGGCCCTAAAGTGCACCATATCTTTGATACCTTTTTCTCATTTTCAGCACAGAAAGGGTATTGTTGTTACAGCTCTCATGGGTTGTTATGGTGCAATGGGTGAATTGAATCCTATAGCAATATCAAATCCTCCCCTTCCTGATTTTAGTACCATGAAAATAATTAACTTTGGTGATAATACTTTTCTCATTCAGTATAAAGTTGTGTTTTACTTATTTCAAGTGTGCTTTTAAAAGTGAAAATTTTGACTCCCTTTCACTACATTTCACCCTTTAGGAAATAAATTCTCTGTTTGCATGAAAATCTAGTCTTTGATATCCCTGAAACATGAAATTATAGTTAACAGTATTTTTGAAAAATATGCTCCATGTGCATATTTTTCAAGTTTTTATTCCCATCTCTTTTAATTCCATTTTCTATATTTTTCACCCCATTGTCTGAAAAGTACAGCATACTTTAGGTTATTTTCATAATGTTCAACATAATGTATCTTATATAGTATCATCTGCGTCTAAGTATGTCTAACAGTAAGGATTAAGTTTTGTTTTTTATATTATGATAGTTTTTTAATTAATAATTTAATTAATAGTTAATAATTTTATATTCAAAACTGGAATTTAGAAACTAATACTTGAGCTTTCGAAGTTCAAATATGTTTTCCAGTGAATTTTATTTAACCACAAATATTTGATTTTATTAAATGGCAATATTAGGGATTCCTTATATATATATATATATATATATATATATATAAGGACAGAATTAAAATATTTGTAAGATTTTACACTATTTGTATTTTTAAAAATTTTCATACATAGAACTTGGTGTCGTTGCAATTTTTGTTTGGTTTACTTGTTATAAGTATCCTGTTTCTTGACTTAATCCTTGTAAAAATATGCATTTATAAATAAGTATGTCATATTATTAAACAATTCAGTTTATTCATTTGTAGAATTCACGCTGCAAACATACAAGTAATGCTGATCTTTCAGGTTAAGCTGGCAGGTTAAATAGCAATTTTTTTTAAAGTTTTCTTTAGATAATTAGTCGCTAATTGTTAATGAAGAAAAAGGTCATCTTTTTTAAAAATTATTTATTTATTTGTTCTTAATGTCTGAATTTGCTGTGGTTCTGATTTCTGTTGTACTCATTTTACAAGTTGATAAATATATCCTATAACTACAAAATTAGCAAATATAAGGATGCATTTTTTCAGTTGATAATATACTATGGTATTTTAAATCTATGATTTTACATATTTATATAATTTTTAACCAATAAAAGTACTCATTGAAATAAAAAAATAATAAAATATATTTCATAACTAATATATTTTTAGATAAACGAATCTGTTTTTTTTTCATCATTGTCTGAAAAAATATTTGAGTTTTACCAATGCAAAATTTAAATTATTTTCCTACAAAATTAATTAGACGTATAAATTATTTACTTATACTTAACTTTATTAAGTATTAATGTAATTTAAATAACTGATTTATAAGAAAATGTGTGATTTTTTATTTCCTCATGGCCAAAATTTGATAACTATGTACCTTTCAATTTTGCCATGCTAACTTCATATGAAAATCGCTTTTCAAAGTTCATCGCAGTTTTTCTCTCTTGGAACTTTTACAGCAGGTTTAAAAGCATAACAAAATTGAGTTTTCTTTTATGCAGAAAGTTTAAAATGTGCCAAGTTTTGCCACTCATTAGAGCACTAAAATAAAAAACTGTACAAATTTGAGAGTTTACTAAAGCTATTTTATAGTTATGGAGAGGTCAAAATAGAAAACTGGTGTTAATAAAAAACTAGGTTGCTAAAAATTGATATTCTGTAGTATTTTAAACATTCCTTTTTAAACAGTAACAACTATCTTTTGTTTAAGAATACATTTTTTGTGGACTCTTAAGACTTTTGCTTTCTCTGATTATTCATCGTTTTTTTTTTTTTTTTTTTTTTAGAATAATTTGCTCTAACTATTTTATTTGCAAATTTAGAAACCTTTTTTCTTAATTTACTCAAAAATTTATATAAAAATTAATTTAATCAGAAGTTAATTTATATAAAAAATAAAGTAAATTATTGTACAAATCAAGGTAATAAATTATGTGAATTTACAGCTTTTTATGAGTAATTCTGAAAAGGAATCTGTTCAGAGGTTAATAAAAATGTTTTATTGTTTTCTGTATGAAGGCTTTGTTGTAATATCCTGATATCCAATACCACAATAAATAAATAAATAAAAATAAATTGTTGTTGTATGAAATATCCAATCGATGTAATTCATTTTTGCAAGGAATATGTGAAAGGCAAGCCTAATTAAGATTATCTGATCAAATGGTTTTGTTATCCATATCGAAGTGCTGTGTCAACTAAAGGTGAATCAAGTGCTTTGTGCAGAGTGAATATCCAAGTGAATTTCTGGAATACAACATTTGATTTCAATGTGTAAAGATTCAAACTGATTTAGTATGGCTCTGATGTATCCTTTTTAAGAATCTGTGGAAGGGCGTATCATCTGATAAGAAGTATTGCATACAATTATGGATATAGTGAAATATGGGGATATTTCAAAATAGTCTCTACACTATTTTCAGTTCCAGAACTATAGAACTGTTGTAAGGAAGACTGGACGAGGTCATGAATACATAGCAACTGCTTCTCAGTATCAATATCTGGCAATAACTATGCATTGGAATTGCTGCATCACGGCAAACTGTATACAGAAAGCTTAATGAAAAAGGCCATTATACCAGAAAACCAAGGCTAAATGTTGCATTGTCTTCACAACGAAAGAAAGATTACTTTAATTAGTGCAAAGAACATCAGAACTAGAAAGAGTATTAATAGTCCTTTTTTTTTTTTTTTTTTTTTTTTGTTTTGTTAATGAGGTGTAGATTAACATCTGATTCTAAATGTGTTTACATCTGGAGAGATTCAGGATTGCAAAATCTTTTGAATACTATGGAATGGGACTATTTTGGTAATGTAGATGCGATGTTAAAGGCAAGGAATAATGATCGATGGACATAGCTCCTACATGTTTTCAACAGCGGATTTGTGATCAGCCAGAGATAATGAGATGAAAGGCTTAGAGCCTTATGTAAGACTTTTCAGAGGTGCATCTAACTATTCATTTATGTGTGATAATGCTCATCCACTTTTGAGAGCAAACTTCATTAATGAATTCCTTAAAGTGAAGACATTAAACGAATAGTGTGGCCAGCAAAATCTCCTGACCCAATAGAGAATTAATGGAAAAACCTTGGAAGACCTTGGAAAAACAGTTGTTTGGAGACACTCTCCTTCTAGAGGTATAAATGCTCTGAAGACTGCATTGTTGGAGGAGTTGAACTTAATTCGCCAAACTGTGGTTAATACTGTTATTGCCAGCATGAAAATACATTTTGATATGTGTGTACAAGTCAGGGAGCATCACTTGGTGTGTTAAATAAAGAGCCTTATTTTTTTTTCCCCCGAGTTTCTCTCTCTCTCATCTATCTTCTTTTTTTTTTTTTGTTTTTGTTTTTGTTTTTGTTTCCTCCTGAACTCTCCTTGTGACATATCACCATTTTTACTGTTTTTTGCTCCTTTTTTTATATCACATGCAATGCTCTTAAATTTTTTGCTTTGTATTCATGTGTTATGATATTATGTATCATTCCACTGGAATTCATAGGACATGAGCATAAATTTACTAATATTTTTATTAGTTATATGTTTTAACATGAGTCTGATATTAACCTTTTTTTTTTTTTTTTTTTTTTTTTCTTTTCAATATTTATAGGAACAACGATGATAACTGGAGCTTGCGTTAGATATCTAGATTTTAAAAAAGATGAGCAAGAGTTACGTTTGCATGTTGCAGATGTTCCAAATCGGAAGCAGTCTGCATCTTGGATTAATGCTCTGCAAAGGGTAAATTACAATGCAAAACTTAATTTTTTTATATAATTTTAATTTTCAGTATAGTATACATATGGAGACTCAGAGAGGAAGAACCATTTATGTCCAATGATATGAAATTTTGAGAAAAAAAGAATTTATAGTTTGTATAACTTCAGTGATAAAGGAAATATGAATTAAATCAACCAAAGCCTAAAATCTATCTGGTTAACTAACAAACCTTTATTTAACAAATTTTGCATTATATATTGGGAATACAGATAAGTCTCTGCTTTTCTTTTTTTAAGTAAGAAATTGGGGATTTATTGTGAAAGAATGGTACATTATGTTTTAATCAGAGTATTGTTCCATTGCTAGTCATTATTTTTTTCATCTTTCTGGCAGCATACCGACTCCGTGTAGGAAGCACATTTCATCTGTTGAGGCTATCCACAAATCAATCCAGTATCTTCATATGAAATGCTGCTTTGATAGGCCATGCATTATCAATCAAAACAAGTACTAATCAGAAAGAGCAATATCTGGTGAATACAGTGGGAGGGACTTCTCATTTGAGTGTTTCTGAGTAGGTTTTGACTGATACCGCAACATGTGGGTGAGTGTTTTTGTGCAGACGAATAATTTTTGACATGTCTGGATTAGTAGAGGGCACATTTTTCTTTTAAGTGCTCAGCTCAGTTTCATCAATTGTGTTTGGCAAAGAGCCCCAGTAATGGTTTCGTTTGGTTTGAGCAACTTGTAATGCATTACATCAAGTTGATCCCACCATATCGCAACATGATTTTTTTTTCCCCATGAATATTTGGCTTCGCTGTTGATATAGCATAGCAGTGCTGTCCCCATTATTTTTTCTTCTTTCGGTTATCATAGTGGATCCATTTTTCATCACCTGTGGCTAGATGCAAAAAACCTTTCATTTGTCCCTGGCAAATAGCATTTCATCTGTAAAAAATTGACTTCAGTTCATATGGAACCCAATTTCCTTGCTTTTGAATCTTTGCCCATAATTTTAATGTGAAATTGCTTTTAAGTCACTCCTTTGAAAGTGCAAGTTCTGCTTGCATTTGGCACAAATCATCATCCAATAATGCTTCTAATTCCACGTCTTCATGTACTTTCATCCTTCTGCTATATTATTTGTCGTCAGTGCCGAATTCACCATTCTTAAACTTTTGCAACCATTCACAACAACTTCTCTCACTTAAGGCAGCTTCACCTTATGCTTCTGTAAGAATCCATGTCTCTCAGCTGAAAATTTCTTCAATTTAGATGAGTAAATCAAAAGTTCTCGCAACTGCTGCTCATTCAGCTCAAAACTTTTATATTTTCACAAAAAAAAAAAAAAAAAAAAAAAAATGCTGCTGCTACAAAATCGCTATTATTTCAAGGTTATGTTGTGAGCAGCTGTCCACCATTATGATAAGATGTTTTTACATCAGATAATTTTAGCTATAATTTACTGGTTTCACCATTTTCTATCAAAGGTGGAGGCTTATTTATACTCCCAATATATATATAATAATATATATATTATTATATATATATTGATATATAATCCAGATTTTGCTGTTAAGATTTTAGTCATCTAAAAAATGAAAATTTGTTTTTCTCGTATTTGGTGTATTTTGTGTGTGTGTATATATATATATATATATATATATATATATATATATATTAGTTCAATATATATATATATATATGGTCTTACGTATATACACACACAAATGCACACCAAATAGGAAAGAAATAAATTTTCATTTTTTTGCGGTTGATTGAATTTTTTCCTCCAGTTTCATCTGTTAATCTTGGGAACACAAAATCTTCTTCACCATTATAATTGGCTGTTCCTCAAATGGATTTTTTTCCCATCATTTATTTTCAGGTCTTGAATTGCTTTTTCTTGTCCTTCAGCAAGTTTTTTAGCAAACATACAATTTCTGCTTTTAACCCTCTGGCTGCTCATCCCGCGATTTCCACAAGCAACTCAAATGTAGCAAAATCTGCTCATTCCGCAATTTCCGCGGGCATGTGTTTTTCTTCCTTTATTGAGGAGACCATCCCGTTTAACTACTGAAATAAATTAAACACAGTATTAGACGTTTAGTTTACGCTTTGGCCAATGGATATCGTTAATTGTCCACTAAATTGCGGCATTTGAAGGTACATGGTATTACCACTCAAACTCCACTTTTTTCTTACAGAAATGACTACTAGAAAACATTCTGCGATTATCTTGATTATTTTATTAAATTATTAAATTATTAATTAGATTTATTGATTAGATTAATAATTAGATTTATTGAATCTGGTGCAAAGACTGTGAAGTTGGACTTTGCCTTGAACCCTATTTTGAACTCTATCATACTAAACTGCATTTCTAAGATATTTTTCCCTCAGTGCTTTATATTTTCTTAAATTTTATATATTTTACTTTTTTATATTATGCAATAAATAGAAATTAACTGTAATTCGACTGAAATTTATTTTAAAAAAATTTTTTTTTGGTGATAACATCTGAAATTGGTTTCTCTGGCAACTTAGTTTCTCATGATAAAAATCTATTTTCTAGAAAGAAAAAATGTATTTTTCAATTCTCCAATATATATAGATTTAAAATATGAAAAAAAAATTACTCAATTTTTGAAGCGATTTCGGTCCACAAATTGAGCAGTCAGAGGGTTAATGTATCACAAAAATATTACAAGTGTCCTTTCTCAGGTAACCAAATCTACTATTAAACTTAGAATTAGAAATTATATCTGAATTTATCATATGACACTTAATTGCTTATTTTGTACATGTTATGTAATTTTAAGATGTTTAACTCTTATGGCAGGTACATTTTCTTACTTTTTTAAAGAAATAATGAGATGCTCCCCTCTTGAGGAAGCTAATAAATTCAGTTATTTAGAAGTAGTTTCCTCAGCCTAGTGCTTCGCGCAGCAGCACTGCAGGTCCGGGGTTCGATCCCCGGGCTGGGCGATGTTGACTCTGCCTTTCATCCCTTGATTTCCATCCTTTGGTTTGATAAAATGAGTACCAAGTTCACTTGGAGACTAAACACTGGGGGCCCTGCAACAAGCTGACTACTTGTTCAGTGCATATGCACCCCGGGGCCCACGGTCAAGAAAGCAGATTTCGGGACACTGCAGCCATTGGCCCACTAGGGCTGTTATGCCACTTTTTTAGTTTTGTCAGGAATTGCATGATTTTGATTTCTGTTTTCCTCTGCAGTCTGCCAGTGCCTTTTTAACGATGGCTAAATTCTCTCTTTTTTAACTGAATTTTTTGTTATGCCATGAAGTAAAGCAAAGGCATTTATACAAACTTTCCCATCTTTACATTGCCCATCTTGGAAACAACATACTCTATAAAAATAAGATACATTCCTTCATTTCCCAAATGCTTTCTTTCCCAATATCCTTCATTTACCAAATGAGAGGATTGGTACATCACAGGCAAAATAATGATTTTCGGTGTTATAATACCCAAGTTAATTAAGAACTTTGAGAATTAATTGTTTTTCTCTATCACAAATGAAAGAAAAATATTAAAAATGTTTCCTCTTATGACAGATCCTAACTCACATGCAATTGCTCTTAAAATGTTCATAACATCACAGATTCTCCATGTTTTCTTCTTCTTGACAGAAAAATAGGCCACTGAATCAGAGCTTGTATTGGAATCTTTACATTCCATATTCAAATGCAGTACTGAAGAACTGAATGAGAAAGTAACTGATTGTCAATACAAGAGACAAGACAAACATGAATAAGCTTAATAAAGGAAGTTGGACATAAATACTTCTTTCCTCTTTGTGGGCAAAAACTGTATTTACCTAGTGTGCAAAATCTTTCCTCAGTTGCAGATATGGATATGAATACTTTTTCTCCTGAAGGCGTGCATAATGTCGAAGCTATTCCTGTTTGTTGCTTGCTAGATGGCATTATTACTTTAAAAAAAATCTGGAAACTTTCATATTATATATTATTTCCAAAGGGGTGTTTTTTTAACATTTTGTGTGTTACCTTTATTTATTAAATAACATGTTCTTTGCACTTAAACATAAAATTCAATTCAACAGCTATATCGCAAAATAATTTCAAAAGTGCATTTCTTTAGAATTTCCGATAAACAGTCTTGTGCATTGGAGATAAAAAAAATTTTTTTTTCGTACAGTGTTGCCATTTCTTGCTTTGAGATCATTAAGTTTCTTAATCAAAAACTCATAAATGCTTTACAAAATATAAAATAGATAATAAAACAAATTCCAAATTTGGGCTTCCAGATGCCCACATTCAGGTGGAGACGTACGTTATTCAAAATTTGATGGCTCTAGGTATCTTTATTTTACCACAATGTGAGAAACATACATACATTTATGTAAATTCTTCATTATTTCATTTCTTTAAATATAACACAGGGCGATAATATTTGGTGGCAACAATTTGAAAAGTGAAACGGATATTTAAAATAAGTTTTCGACGCAAAACTCCATACATGTTTCGAGAGTATTTGGGCTGATGCCCCTGTGGGCTAAAAATATTTAAAAACAGCATCTCTTTAGAATTTACAATAGACAGTTTCGTACATTAGAGATAAAAATGTTTTATTCCATACAAAGTTGCCACTGCTCACTTTGAAATTGTTGAGTTTTTTTAATTACAAATTTGTTAAACTTTTACAGAATACGTATTAGATAATAAAATATATTTGAAATTGAAAATTCTTGCTTCCAGGTTCGAGTGAGGACTACGTTATTCAAAATTTGTTAGCTCTAGGTTCTGTTGTTTTTTCACAGTGCAAGAATCATACATACAGTTTATGCTGATTCTTTGTTATTTAATTCCTTTAAATGTAATACAAATCAATAATATTTGGTGGCAACAATTTGAAAAGTGATTCATCGCTTTCAGTGATTCAACACAAAATGTGGGTTCGAGATTAATAGCCCTTCTGGTCTTCAAGATTAATAACCCTTTTGTTAACCCTTTGTGGCTCAGTGTTCCACTACATGGAACACCCAAATTGAATCGCTTCGGAAACCTTTAAATTCAACCGTAAATAGATAAAAAAGCCTTTATAATATACTTTGAACTTTTCTTTTTAAACAATAGATAGCATATCACAAGGAGACACAGAATTTTCATTTATTATATGTTATTAAAATCCACTTTTTTTTTAAGTAATTTTCTCTATTTTTTTTAATGATATAAAAAATTTTATTTGGAAAAAAAATTAGGCATAATTTTGCTGGCTGCACTCCAAATTATTTGTTCTATATTTTTTTTAAATCTTCATACAAAAACCATATGCAGAATCATTGAATAAAACCAGGTGTTCCATTAGCGAGAAGACTGCGCGATCTTATGCTGTTACGAATCAGAACATCTGTGCTTAGGAGAGAACATTTGTTGTTTACGTTTTCGGTTTCCATTGTTTGGGGGGGGTGAATTCAAACAAAGCAATATTGAGGGGTGAGGTGTGTTTTGCATTATGAAAGCCTTAATATTGGCATATCGAATTTTTTGGGAGTAGTTTTTAGGTGGGAATTTTATTAGTAGGACTCATCTTTACTTAGACCTGCGCGAATTTTTTGCTGTCACTTTTTAGTCTCATTCCCGTTTATTTTCAATAATTGTGTAGATATTTTTAGTGTATGTATATATGATAGGCTTATTTTTCTTTATTGTTAATATTAATCATAGTTAATTATTTTAATCATAGTTGGTTTTTGCTTCCATCAAAAAGGTGTGACTTGCTTTGAACAATTTCACGAAGCTAAGAAATAGGAAAATTTGTAAATATTTTTGTATATAGAACTTGTGTATATAGATATTTATCTCATTTATCCGTATATATTCAAGAATATTGTGTATATCCAGGAAACCATGTATACAGCTATAGTACAGAGTTTTTTCATTCTTATACAAACGCTTCTGCTCATTTTCGTGCTTCACTGTATTGCTCGCTTAGTCGCACTTTTAAAAGCTCTGGTGGCGCAGTGTTCCACCTCATGGAACACCCACAGAATTAAAACGGTAAATGCAATTTTTACAAAATTTTACCTGTATACTCCTTTAGGCCTAAATAGACTGCATACAACTTTTTTTGTTGAAATTCCAACATTAACGTATAGTGCACCACAAAGGGTTAAAAGAATTTAAAATGACTTCCTGATACCTTCAGTGTTGTGTAGTTTCTATTGTGCCTTCCACATGGATGGCAAAAAATAAAAATTTTCATGTTATTGTTACGTTTTTTTCATCCTTCTTTTGTACATTCATTACGGTTTTGTGCGGATTTGAAGTGAATAATGACAACAGCACTCGATGAAGTACCGAAGAATGAAGTACACTTTATTGGCCAGTATTATTCTAGACAACTCCAATAACCACTTTTAAAGTTGTCGAAGAACTATTATAGACACGCTGTAACAATCAGCGACACAGCCTTCAGCAATCAGGCCATAACGGTGAAGACAGGTTCACGGCAAAGCACCAGAGTACAGCTCCCAACTCTGCTCAGTCATTCTCGGAACTTCAGATACTCTCGAGACTCTCTACGCTAAACTCGCGATGCACTCAATGATACACTAGAGGACAGCTCCCGACTCCTCGGTTCATTCATTTCCAAAGTTCAAAACACTCTAAGATAAAACTTGATGATGCACTAACTGCGATTAACTAAGAGACTCTTTCGGTGCACTCAACGACGAACTTGGCAATCAGTAACCTCATCACTCGCTGACTATCAACTCGATGGATTCTGCACGGACTAACTCACTCTCCGCGTACCAGCAGGGTTTATATAACTTTTTAGCTTGTGTTGAGAACATTCTGGGCTAAATATGGCAACCATAAAACTGCTTTGCAGGGAAGCTATCTTACCATGCCTTGACATTTCATAACAATATTATCATCAATTAAATTGAGCGTTAGTGAGGCTACATCATTGGAATATGTTTGAATTTTCATTGGTCTCTGTTGTTAGTAAAAGTTCAGATTGTCTTTTTATACAAGTGCTGTGGTCATTCTTCAAGTAATTGCATTTTTTGCAAGGCCTTGAAAGAACCTTACAAATTCTATTTTTGATTGCTGAAGGTGCCTTGACATTTCATAACAATATTATCATCAATTAAATTGAGCATTAGTATTTTGTGGTTTTCCCCATGTGTAACGTGTATACGAGCAAGTTTCCCTTAGAAAGTCCTCCACGAAAGACATCCCTTCCTTTAGGCAGATAGCCCTCGAGGCTTTGCCATAATCACACACACACATGAGCATTAGTAAGGCTGCATCATTGGAATATGTTTGAACTTTCATTAGCCTTTGTTGTTAGTAAACGTTCAGATTGTCTTTTTATGCAAGTGCTTCAAGTGGCCATTCTTCAAGTAATTGCATTTTTTGCAAGGCCTTGAAAGAACCTTACAAATCTTATTTTTCACCAAATTTACTTCACTAATGTGTTTCACATCTTTCAAACGATGTGAGTAGTTAAAAATTGCTTCCTCATCTCAGGCCCGTGTATTGTAGTGACTGAGATTTGTACCCAGTGAGTGCATCTTTGTACTGGGTATACTATCCATAAACTGAATTCTTAATCATAATCCCCCAGGCAGGTTGCTTTGTAGACCAATTTTTCTCTGTGTTTGAATATTTGTATACCTTTTGTCGTAAATATTGAGATGGTCCTAGAGTCCTCCCCATGTGATGGATTGAGATCGGCTGGGCTTGACCTGATCCATCCTTACCCTTTTGTGAGAAGTGGTGTTAGCACCGGAGGGCTTGGACTTTAATCGTTGAAGATATGGAGTTACTTGAGAATTAGACAAAATATAAGGGCGTTGTCGTACATGTAACATATGACAGGCTGGTAAGATGATGTGAGGCTACTGCTAGGAATTCTTTCATTACAAATCAAAGCACTTAGTCACAAAGGAAGTGGAACAATTTTAAGCAATATTCATCATAATGCATTAATGCCGAAGCAATAAGAATTGTTACGAAATTTATATTATGCAGGAAACAAAATACAGAAACATAATGAATTATTTACAAATTATAATACATAAGATTGCCATTGGCCACTTCACATAGCTACGAGAATTGCAGTCACAATAGATAGGAATGATATTTTTTGAGTTCCTAAGATTCAGTTGGAAATTGTGTGCTAGGTGATGAAACTAGGCATGGAATTGTGCTTTGCCCAATTTTTCATGAATTACATTATTCCTGACAAACCACAGGCAGCTTGCGATTTGTCTGAGAATGCAATTCTGCACAGACTGAAGTTTCTTCTGGTTGGTTTTGCAACAGTATGCCCAAACAGGATGGGCATAACTGAGCATGGGATACAATACGGTTTTATGCATGTGTAACTTGTTGTTTAGAGATAAAAAGGTGTTTGGGGCAATTAAGGAGAAGGGGAGTTAAACTAGATTGTATGTGTGAAGACCACATGAGATTTTTTTTAGGATTATGGCGAGATAAGTGACATGCCTAGCCCAGGGCAGGGAAGAATCGTGCTGTTTTATATTTCCATCAGACTTCATTTTCTGTGTGAAGAGAATGGTTATAGATTTTTTTTACATTGATTTCCCCTTTCTATCTAATTATCCAGGTCTCAGGAGCCTATATGGGGTTTTCTAATTTTTGTAAAGCTGGACAAAGAAGAGCACTTTTTGAAGGAATTGCATTGTTATCAGCATAAAGTCCTAGTGTGGTGTTGCCTTTTTTATGGAATGTCATTCACATACAAATCGAAAATTGTAGGTCCCAGGAGTCCGAGGATTACACTGGTTAGGATACCATGGTGGAAGGAGTGTGTGTTTGAGATCTGAATGACAAAGTCAGATAGGATTTAATGATGTTTGTAATGCCCCCTGAGAAGCCTGTGGTGAGTAATTTGTGAATGAGGCCATCCAGCAAGACCCCTATTGAAAGCTTTGGCTGTATGCAGGAAGGGCCCTGCTTTAAACTATTTCTATTCAAGGCCTTGGCTTTGTGTTCAACCGCTTTGGAGAGATGATATGTAGTGGAAAGGCAGTGACAAAAACCAAACTAATGGAGAATTATCAGATTATTTTCTTCGACAAGAGAGTTTATTCTTTCTAGGATTGCAGCCTGGATGATCTTCTTACTGTAAATAGCAGACTTATTTTACAATAACTTGCAAGAGGCTTGTTTTAAGACTGGTATAATACCCCTGATTTCCATGAAGGATGGAAAATGCTTATATTAAGATAAGGCTGATGATTTTGATAAGGAGGAAAACTGTCTTCAAGGGGAACTTCTTAATATCTTGTTCATAATCTGGTCCAATCCTGAGCTTTTCTTCTTGATTTTCTTGATATAGCTGCAGACTTCTGAAGGGAATATTGGACTAATGTTGTTTGCATGCAGGTTTGTTATAAATTGATACATAGTGTTTGAAACTTTGTCTTCTGTCTGGTCATTTAGGATGTTGTTTGTGTGAAACTGAGACTCCATATGCAATGCTAAAAGTACTGCCTTCTCAGTTTTGGTGTAGTAGATTCTCATTGTACCTTTAAGGGGTAGACTAGCATTTTCTGTTTGTAAGATGTACCATTGCATTACATATGGAGCCATAATCCTCAGTTAGAGAATTGATATAATTTGTCCAGTATTGTTATGCCTGTGAGTTAGAAAAAGACCTCATTGCATAGTGAAGTCTATTGACAGGATTTTTGTCTTCAGCCTTGTACATTGCCATTTCTCCCTTGTGGCATTCCTTTGCTGAATAAGTTTTATGAGGTCCTGAGACCATATAGGTTTTTGCTTTGGAACCCTAGTGGAAGAATTTTCATATGCTGTTGTGATGTCATTAGTGAACTTCCTAATCAAGCTATCAATATCATCCCCTAATGTATCGATGGGAATATGTACTGAATCCTGTTTAGAACTTTGGCTAAAGTTTGCTAGTTTGTAGTAAAGGCTCTCTTGATTCAGATCGGGTTGCAGTCTGAGAACAATTCATCTGATATGGAGATACCCAGCTTTTAAATGGTATTCCGCAGTGAGAAATCGATAATTCTAGTGGAGCATTATATTGTTTTGGGATGGATGGAGCTGCTGTTCGTATTCTGGAGGCTTGTGCCAAACCAGATGCATCCTATGGTGTTGGAGTTTTAGCAGTTCCATCCATGGCATCTTGCATTTAAATCCTCACCTATGATAACTCAGCAGTTGAGTGCAAGTAAAACAGCCAAATCAGAATTAACATGTTGTGGCCTTGAACTGGGAGGCATATGGATAGGGACAAAAGCATATGTAAGTGAAATACTTGATTTAATGTTAATAGCTGTGGCTTCAATAACTAAAAGTTGTTGTATTATAATTGGATAATGATGGATAGAGTGCTTTACAAGAAGAGTGATACCAGCACCTTTCTGACAATTGACAACAACTCTGCGAGTCCCATAAATATTGTAGTTACAGACTCTAGTATAATTTCCTGGGCTAAGCTTGGTTCCTTGTAAAAAAGTAAGTCAGGACTGTACTCATTTACTAACTCACGAAACTTATTAAGCTTATGTGATAAACCATTTTCATTGCATGTAACAATATGCAAGGAATTTAAAGAGTTATTACACATTATTCATATTTAGAAAGCTTAAAACATCTTCAAGTATAGAGGAAAAAAATTATCAGTAGAATTACTAGGAATATCTACTTCTTGCATACAATCGGCAATTTTTCTTAAAAAGCCAACAATCAAAATATCATTAAAATAATTTGGGTAGCACAGGAATTTTCATTTCTAGATTTTCCTTTCTGGCTGGGTGTGCAAGGCACCCTCTATAATTTGTATTTTGGGACCCCAACAGTTGTAAACCTAGGTTTATCAACTATCTTAAATTTACAGTTTACAATTTTATGTGCTCCAAAGCATTTAACACTATGAAGATTAAATTTACTTATTTTGGAAGAATGATAAAAAAATAGACAGGTGTGGCATTGAGCCAGATCTCATTGTGCTTAGGAGTGAGTAGATACTCTGAAATAGGAAAAGTGTATAATCTCATAAACCTTTTCCACAGAGGCTTTTGCAAGCAGAATTTGAAATAGGAGCATTGGTTTTAAATTAATGCATGTTTGCAATTTTGATGACACAAAATCCACAGGATGTGAGTTATATCCTCAAGTTGGCAGTTAGAAGGGACCCCTTTAATGACAACTTTTACTGGTTTATCTTTAGTCATTGAAATAACGTTTCTTTTTTCTTAAGATGAGCAGTAATGCAGCAGTGAGCATTTTCAATATTCATTGTTAATGCATCCATGAAAATCTACTTTTGTACCATTTTTCAAGATTTTAACAAACTCCGAGAAAATTAAGTTAGGTTTAACCATAATTAGCTCGATTTTGGGAGCAAGGGCCTGAGTTGGTTAGTCCTGCCTTTCTGCATACATATTCTCAACATTATCTAATTGGACAAATTTATTTTGAATCGGTAAATCATTACTCAGCTTTACCATTTTGGTCAGTCTCACTGAATTTTGAAGGTAAACAAAGCCAGATTCACTATCATTTGTTGCCATATTTTGGGGAGGGGGTTGCCACCTTGTTGGATCCTTTTTTCTTAAGGCTGCCCTGGGTGGAATTGGTTGCATCATTAGAATTATTATCATTAGTGTCAATATCATCAACCAGTACACTTTTGCATATGTTAGCATAACTTACACTATTAATACTATTAATAAAATTATTTAGAGAACTTTTACATACATTAGCATAATTTACACTGCTGTTATTACTAGGAATATTATTACGAACATTTTCAGTATTTTAATTACCATGAATAAAATTATCTGCAAATAAGACATCTTTGCTAACAAGTAGCCTAAAATAATCCCACTTACCTTGCAAGGCTTGTACGGTGGCTCCCAAAAGTTTTCGTACACTTAAGTTTCAGTGAAATATTCTTTATATTCTTCATTAATAAAAATTAATATTTGAGAATGAGAATTTTTTAATAATATCTTTAAACTTAAGCAAAACTACTAAATTTTGAACAAAGTAAAATTTTTTTAGGGGAAATTCAGTAATAAAATACAGTACAAAGTTTGTAATCCGGATGTCCATTATCCAGAATGATCTATAATACGGACCAAAAAAGCCACAAACTTTTTTTTTTGGTATGCTTTACGCTTGCGCGTAAAGAATGCGCATACATTACGTGCCCTATACTTCCACAGTCATAACACCTTGGTTCTTTACTCTTATTAGGTATAGCGCATGCTTTATTTTGTGTGTTAGTACTTGAATAACCCCTATTCATCGTATCTGGAACACGGATTTTTCTCATAAATTTTTTATTTCCCTTTGAATTTAGAAATAGTTTCACACCTATATAAAATAGTTTTGTTACTACTCTGATCCGGTATCCCATTGATTACATAATCAAGAATTGATGAATCATTAACAGAACCATGACTGGCTATTTCATGCATGGCAATTAAGTATTCGGAAAGGGATTCACCGAGTTTTAAGTGTCGTACAAGTCCAGACATAGTCTAAATGAATCACATTTTTTCCTACTTAGCACGATATTACTTGCGTAATCAGAACAGCTTGGCTTAATGATTTGTTTCTGTAATCATTCCAAAATCTGTTTATCAATTCCATGCTCTTTGCGGGGGAAAAACGTCACGGCATGCAATGAACTGGAAGTTGATCTCTCAGCAGTCTCCTCATCTTCAGGGCAGATGTTTTTATTTTATTCGGCTTATAATTCCTTACTAAATGCAGTATTTCATCTTGATGTCCTCCGTCTTTGATATTATTTAAATCAATTTCCTCGTCATTATAAATATCACGAATACACATCAAATACTTTTTTTGGTTACAATTTTCTAATTTCGACTATGCGTAATGTTTGCTTTACGCATGCGCGTTGAAAGAAATGTTTAATAAACTAAACAAATAAATATTAAGCTTTTTTTTTAATTTGATACCCTTTAGATCATAATTACTCTTTATTTCATATTTTTAATTCTATAATTTCTGCATGCCAACTTTACCAGATTTAAACTGATGATCTATCATTCAGGAAAATCCGTAATCCGGAATCGCTGAAGTCCTGACGAGTCCGGATTACGGACTTTGTACTGTAGTAACAGAAAAGTTGTCTCACAAAAGTCTTCATACACTTTAAAGAAATCTGTACATATTAGTAAATATTGTAGAATTTCTGTCAGTTAATATTTTGTGAGATATCCTGAAGCATTTTTGACAGCTTTCAAACGTCTGGGCATAGAGTTTGCCAGTTTATTTTTTTTTTTAAATATCTGCATCAATGTTCCTCCATTCTTCCATCATTATAGTTTGGTTTTCGTTTTAATGTTATGTCTTCATACTTTAACCTCTCTGCTCTATTGGGTTTAAATCTGGTGACTGAGGTGGTGTTTCCAGAACTTGTGGTCAATTATAGACACACCAAAGGTGAACTTTGAGGGCCTTTTGCTTATAATTATTCTAAAAAAAAATTGTTTTCTATACCCAAATTTTGGGCAGATAATTGTAAATTATATTTTAATATAAATAAAGAGCATGACTAATTATGCCATCAATAAATACTAAATTATCTAATTCTGATGCTGACATCCCCTCCCCCCCACACACAAGGACACCACCATGCTTTTAATGTTCCAACCAAGTTCTTGGGATTAAGTTCCTCGTTTTTTCTTCAGGATTAATTTTCTCATTTTCAATTTTAGAAAAAGAAAATAAGTCAGTATTAAAAAAAAGTTTGTTTTTATTTATTCAAAATTGCATGGAGATTATATGAAAAATATTGGACTTTATATTCGAATTCAATTCTTGGCTACAGAACTTTTTCTAAAAATTCTTGTGTACTAGTACTTTCGGAAGTCATTGTATGGTTTCATCAATCATCAGCACTTTGCCTTCAATATGCACTGTAAAAATATCAGGATCATCTCTCACCATGCTTGAGGAAAGATACATAGTTTTTTTTTTTTTTTTTTTTTTTTTTTTTTTAAAGTCTAGAAGAATATTCAAAATCACTTCAGCTTGATAGAGATCTGTAGCAGAATACACAGACTTTTTAATAATTCCTTAACTTTACCATTCCAGACTCACTTTATATGCTGATATTTAATGAAGCATGTTGAATACCATTAGCCAGACCAATTTCACTAATACACAAAGAAGGATGAGCATAATTATACATGTACTCTGAAGTATCCAGATTTTGTGCACACAGATTGATGATTTCTATGTTACTATCACCAGTAAAAAAATTAATTTTCATTTGAAATCGCAAGTTGCTTCAGAAATACTATCCCACAATCTTCCCGGTGCAATTCCCATGTAATCCTGCCTCACGACAGCAGCAGCAGGTAGGCGAGCCCTCCTTCATTCATTCTAAATGCTGTTCAGGAAGACAGCAAAAAGGACATCTTTCATTGATGAGCTGTAACTGCAAATCTTCCCTTTATCCCTGTTTGATAGGTAAAAGCCTGTAGTGTGAAAGGAGAATCGGATGAAGAGTGGGTTGGAGATAATTAGTGTCACTATAACAATTGATCGAAATCAGACTTTCTTCATTCTTTTCCGGATTACGTTTTTCAATGAAGCCCTTTCATAGTTATTTTTTTCATTGTATTTCAGGATAAGGAAATGAGCATACAGTAGGCATCCCAGAACTTTGTTTAGGAAATGTGATAATTTGTGTTGGGTTTTAACTAAAGTTTTCTGCCACCGGGCCATGGTCAGAAAATGGTCCGATACTTTTTTCACAGTCATTTGATGATTGTCCATCATCATAACCAGCAAAGCTTTGATGTAATCCCATTTAGTTGCTATCATTGGACATCTGCCTTGCGGTCCATTCAAAAAAAAAAAAATTTTTTTTTTAAAAAATCAAATGGCGGGCATTTGCCTTTTCAGCATTGGTTACCCCTAATCCCTTAAGTGGTGGCTATTTTATTGTGGGGGCACCTAATAGGCAGCCACTGTTACCTCTTATGAGGGATAGACAATTTTACATCTATGTTTTCTCCGGGATTCAAAACCAGGCCCTTTGGTATCACAGTTGGCTCCCCTATGCACTATACTGTCTGGGCGGCTGGTCCATTCAAAATGGTGTCATATCCATATTTTAATTCTCCTGACCCATTGTTTAACTATTTCAAATGATCTGGATTTATTTCCTGAAATGAGTATCATGTCCTGTCATTGCTATGTCTGTGGCAATTAAGGCCATTCTAACAAAGGTACAGTCATGGCTCCTTTAATATCTTTGTTCTCTGATATTCAATTTTCCACTTGAATAAAACAGAGAAGAATGTGTTTCAAAATTTCAACTGCCTAGTACTATTTCTTCCATGTGAAGCTCAAAACATTTCATTGATAATGTATATTAAGCTGTTATGAGCAGTGACTGTATCTTTTCTCCCTGCATAATTCAGAAAGTCAGATTTGTGTATTTGATTTCTTCCATCGTGGTTTATAAAATTTGAAGGTGTTAATGTTTGCATTCGTATAAATCTTTTGTGTGACTAATGTGCCCATGTGCCCTAAGTATAGTAATTTTCTTGACTATCACAGAACTTACACTAAACTCCTGATTATCTGGGCTTTTCGGTCACAGGAAATCCTTACTAATATTATAAATGTGAACGTGAGTTTGTTTGTTTGTTATGCTTTCATGCCCTAATTGTTTAAGCGATCATCATGAAATTTTCAAGAAATATTTTTGATATATTAGAAAAGGTTATAGGCTATAAAATGTCTTCGCACGACTTTGTTAGCCGAGATATTAATTAAAAAATACTTTTTCTCTACATTTTCACTTACTTTGTTTTGTTTTTCCCTATTAAAGGGATTTGGCTACACACCAATATATATTTTCACAAATATCTATGGAACGGCGTTTAGTTGAATTTCGAGACACATATCCGCTGACTCCAAAAATTCATCGAAATCCATTGATACTATTCTCATCTTTGTATGACTTTAATCATCTGAGATATTAATTGAAAACTCTGAAAATGCTAATTTGAATCCGACTTAATAGCAACATTAGGGATTTTTTTCTGAAGTCTTCCCGTGTGGGTCCAATAAATTGGTGATAAGAATTATAACTTTTGATCTAGTTATCCAAATTTCTCGAAATTTAGAAACTTGTGTCGTTTTCTGAATGACAGGAACAATTGATGGTGTAACTGTTTTTGTCGCTTAATTATTTCTAGCTTAATCACAGATGAAATAATACTCCGCTTGCTATTGTTAACTCTTTGTTGACAGGCTGGGATTTGAAAGCAATGGAGGAGGGGGGTTCTGGTATCCGGGAAAGGCATTTTGCTTACTGAATTTCTTCCCAGAGGTGAAACCATTAATGCGGCACGATATTGTGAGACTTTAACAAAACTAAGGCGTGCCATTCAAAACAAACGAAGAGGAATGCTCAGTAAAGGAATTGTGTTGCTCCATGACAATGCTCGGCCCCATACTGCTGGTGTCACTCAATTGTTAATTCGACAGTTTCATTGGGAGCAGTTCGATCACCCGCCGTACAGCCCAAACTTGCCGCCGTCCGACTATCACTTGTTCCTGCACATGAAGCGTGAGCTTGGTGGCAAGCGCTTTGAACCTGACGATGACACGAAAAATGCCGTGGAGTGTGGTTGTCGAAACTGGCGGGAAGTTTCTTTGATGATGGTATACAAAAACTCGTCACCCGCTATGACAAGTGTTTGATCATTGGCGGAAACTATGTTGAAAAATAGTTTAAGACATATATTTTCATGTAAAATGTAAAAATAAAATTGGATTCGAAAAAATTGTTTTACTATTTTTTTTTTTTTTTTTCCAAACGGTACTTAGTTTCCGAATACGCCTCGTAATATTATGCCTTTTCAGACACACCATCTGAACTAATCTGGTTAATCTGAACTAATTAAGTAATGAAATAAATCTAACATGAATAATACTGAAAGGTAATATAGTAGTTTCTCCAGCTATACGTAGTTGATCAAGGACTCAACTAAATCAAAGCCTAAAGAAATCATAAAAATAATTGCTAACCAATTTAGCACTTGTGATCATAATTTAGTAGAAGTACTTTTTACGTTGTGTTTTATCTACCGAGACCATGCTCAAGAAAAGATCTGTTAAATGACCATAACAATATACAAGAAAAGCATAACACTTATTAACCATTAATAAGCAAATTTATTTCCTCTCTAGAAGCCAAAAATGTAGTACAATTAACAATTATTGCTTCCTTCTTATACAATCTATAATTCTATCCATCTCACTATTACTTATTTAAAGTTCAAGGCTGTTATTCTTAATTAATAATTACTTTCAAAATTTTCTAATTATCATTCAGTTTCTGTTCCAATACACTTTTTCTAAATATGGTTCAGTTATTTTTCTGATTATAATTCAGTTATTTTTCTTTACTATGACCACATGGTCAAACTAAATTAAATTTTTTTTTCCCTCCTGGTTACACATTTTTGATAGGTTATGAATAAAACAGGTTTAATACCAATATAGAGCATTCAGCCAAACACATTTGCAATTAAAATTGAAGAAGACACAGGGCAATACAGTAATAAACAAATTCTGCCGTCAGAGTTCATGATTCGGTTGGTTATTTTTAAATTTGCATTCCTTTAAATGCTATGCTAGTGACAAGTTAGTGTACAGAAGATATTCTAGCATGGATTGATGAATAAAGAATAAAAAAAATAAAGTACTTATCGTTTGGTTGTTCGAAGCAGGAAACTCTCTCTCAGGAAGCCTAAATTCGTTATCCAAAACTTTCAGACGTCAGTTAAAAAAGTCCTCGATTTCAAAGTCTTCTGTGAACACTGACATAAAAATACCATCCTACAAATTGATAAGCAGAGAATCCACTTCAACTATCGCTGAAGTACTAACCACTCTTCCTTCTCAGATGCAACTGGATAAGACAGGACTTCCATCAGAGTGCTGGAGCAGCTTCCTTCCGTAAGAGGCCATGGAATCCAGTCTTTCAGGGCACACAGCGTAATAATACAGAAGCACCATCGTTGTAGGTAGTTGCAAACCTCACATAACCGTTACCAGCGACCCTTACACAGTTGGCAGAATTGAAGACCAAATCCAGCATGGCTCATGAGGAAAAAATGTCTGTCAATATCTTTCAGTCAAAAGCGAACTCCTGACAGAAGTTACATAGATGAGCGAACATTAAATTAGTGCAGTCGCCAGAAAAAGAACAGTAAGACCTTCATAGGAAAAACATTCTCATGTCGCCTCAAGTACTAAACAGGGTCAAAAGAGCATAAAAGAATAACCAACTCACCTTTAAGTCGTTTTTAGCCCAAAGTTGGAGTATCTTAGATTATTCCCTTAATATACTTCTAACACATGTATTTGCGAAAGTAGCTACAACTAGTCCAGTTTCTCCAGATATAAAAAATATTCATGGTCGTGGAGTGTGATTATAGCTAACTATCCTAGCAGCAACCGAGGAACAAACTTACTACATCTCAGCCTTCAAAAGAACAACTTCTTACTTACTCAATGATGAAAACAAAAGTGACCTATACTCCAAAATCTTACTACACTCTCACAAAAAACAGGCTACCACAAATTCCAAAGTTTGCCCCTTCCTTAGAGACAAAAATTTCCACTTTTTCACCCAAATTACAAAACAGCCTATCAGCACAAGCACAGCTAGTGAGGGCAAGGAACCAAAGTGGACCCCCCTCTTTCACCAAACCTGTTGAAAAAGAAAAATATCATTGAAACATTGTTTTTTCCAAAATGTAAAAATTCAGATAACAGAATATTAATACATTAATAATTCAAAGAATTAAATTAGATTAATTTTGACTTTTCCCAGAATAAAAAAAAATAACTTTTCTCAACAGACAATTATCACTTCAAACAATATCAACTTAACTTAAAAAAGACAATTCAAACAATTATCAACTTAACAGCTGTTTGAAAATATGTTCACTCCAATTAATCAATCATAAAATTTGTATAGAATTTCATTTTTTTTCTCGTAGGTGAAGTGTAATGTATTCTTTTTTGCCAACTATATTCCTATAAGAGTTAGGATGTTATTAAATTTGAACAAAGTTCAGTCATTTGTCCATATCTTTGCTACATCCCCATCTGTTTCTGGTTTCTCTTTAGTCTCTGCATCAAAAAGGTTTTGATCTTTTAAAACTATATAACACTGATCATTATGGTGCTTCTCTATCTAAATCCCTGGTGCATATTTTTACTTTTATGTTTGTATACCCTTGCATGCCAGAATTAATTTCAATGCTGTAACTTTATTAGCAAAGCCATCCTGCTGTATAATATTAGGATTATGCTTTCCTCAACTGTGAATTAATGGTAAGGTTTTAATTTATATTAACTGCTAATAAATAAAGAATTTTTTTCTTCGAGAAATTCATGGTTTTTCATCATATTCAAGTGCTAGTGTGAGAAGAATGTTTTGGGGAGACAGTGCATTGGTATTTGGGATTCAGTATATTTTTTTGTTACTGTGTTTTAGGCTAATATTATTCTATGAAGAATTCTCCATTTAAGAATTGAAAATTCTGTAACATATAATCTTAAATAAGAATTAATTTTATTAGTTTACTTTCTGAATTTATGTAAAAATTGATTTAAAATGAAGATTTTTTTTTTTTTATAAATATTTATCTTTTCATAAGATTTATCTGTTGATATTTCAGATGCTCTATGTTTACAATGGTATAATATGCACTGTTAAAAAAGTTCTTAAAGCTTGAAAAAATAAATAAAAAATAAAAATACTAACTTTTCATGGTATTTTTTCTTGGAATATCACTCCAAAAAATATCTTTGAAAGAGAAGAAAGTTGATGCGAGTATAATAATTATAAAATAACATATTGGAACATTTACTAAAATATTTTAAAAAACTGTTCTTTTAAAAATTTACTTTGTAAGTTTTTTTAAATGACGAGCACTAGCCATTTTTAGGCTTTTCCCCCCACTAAGGCCAGAAGTAGTGGTCATTTTATTATGGAGGCAACTAACAGGCAGCTACCATTACCTTCTATGAGGGGTCAGACAATTTTACATCAATGCGTTCTCCACGATGTGAACCCGAACCCTTGGGTATCACAGTTGGCTCCCTTAACCACGATATCATCGTTTGTAAAAACTAGGCTTTCCAATTTTTTCTGTACGTTAAACGTGTAAACCTATACAATAGTTAAGCAAAATTTCTTATTTAAAGTATAAAATTAAAATATATGTTTTGTAGACTCATATTTTGTAAATTAAAGCCATAGATAATATTCATTTTGATGTCTAGATTTTTATGTTAAATTCTTCTGCAGTTTATTTCTATATTACTCTTTTTTTCATTTTTAGGCTTTGAAATATGTTACTCCAGATCCTGGAAGTCCATAAATGTGACACTTGTGAGCTTTGAGACATTTTAGAAAGATTTAAAGAACAGCAGAATCAAACAAACAAAAAGTATTTTTTGTATGCAGAACCAAAATACAAGCCAAAAGCTTGCAAATGTAATTTTCTATTTTAATTGTATATAAATGTTGAAATGTATGTGATCAAAGTGATTTATTATTTTTCCTGTTAATGAAATCTCTTTTAATTTTTTCTGATTTTTTGGAAAAGGGGGAATAACTTGCAATCCCACTGCTTCTACCTAGTCCTTTATTTTTTTTTTAATTGTGTAAATACATTATCTTATTCTTTCTTATAATCTTATAAATCTTCTCATTTTTTATACCTCTGCTGCTGATGTTTTTGTATTATATTTATCTGCAGTTATTTTGCTTTATAATTTGTTATGTTAAGAAGGCTACAAAAAAATGTAAGCATATGAAGGTGAAAAGAATTGTGATTTACGTATATATATATATATACATGCACTGCCTTTTATCGGCTTTAAATTCTCTAGCATTAGGGATGAGGAGATGAGTGTTTTTATGTAAAGTTGCAGTACAAAGAAAAATGTATTTTTGAAGCCATATTTTACTTATTGTTATCAGAGTTTTCTGTAAGATATTTTAAAATTTCCAGTTATTGCTGTTGTGATTAATAAAAAATGTATTATAACCACAGGAGAGTAGGAGGCAGAGGGTACTATGCAAAATTTGATTCTGAAAATTGAAATAAAATTTATGCACTTTTACCGAAATGCAAATTGAGAATGTCCCCCCGCCCCCCGCCATAATGACACTATACTATAATGTCAAACCCACTTTATATAATCACTGTACTGTAAGACTGTCATATAAGAAATTGTGTTAAAAAATTACAATTCAAAGTATTTCCAAATTTCTGTATGCAAATACCTCTTTTTAAGTTAGCCTTAAAAATCTTAGCCTTAAGAGACTAAGAAAGATTTGTATTAGAGTATTAGTATAGTTTAGTGTATTTCATTTTACATATTTTTTTCTTGGGACTTGTTGATATATTTTATTTGTTGTTGATATAATATAATATTTGTTTGTTGATATAATATAATGATGTGCTAGAATGTTATTATATATGTGTTTTGCACAATTTCATATTTGTAGTAGTATCAGAAAATTTAATGTTAATGTGTATTATATATAATTTTTATGTCATTTGTAAACACTGAAATAGATTTTCTGCATTTTTTACATAAAATATGACTGCGAGATTAATATGTAGTGCTAAGATTCTTTAGACATTCTCTTAAGAATTTATATCACAGATTTAATATTTTCAGAAGCAAGTGCATGATCAGTTTTTGAAATTTATTTTCATATGCTTTCAAAAGTTTGAAGAATTTGTGTCTAATGTAAAGTATATTTTTATTGTAGCTTAAACAAATGCAAGGACTTCCATTTTGACAATCAGATCAAAATATATGTTGGTAATCAAATTACATTGTGTTTATTTGTTTCAAAGTTTTTTTTATATAAAGAAAGTGAAGGAGAAAACTTTGTATGTTTTTCTGTGAAATATGTATTGGCTGTAGAAACAGCAAAATTTTTTTTCAAATTGAAGTAAGATTTTTTAATGCAGCATTCTTTTTCTTTTTTTCCCTTCAGTATCACAACTAAATAATTAATTCTTTCATTCATTACTTTATTAAATTAATTGTTGTAGAATAAAATGTGACCTTTGTGATATTTATAACATGAAAAACGTAGTTATTTACTGATTTTTTTAAGTTGCATTCAGGCTGATTGCAAGGATGCTGCATATCATAAAGTAGGAGTTCTGGTATTTTTATATTTTATATCTTTATTGGAAATTCTATTATCATTTTATAAATGATTTATGCTTTATTGCAAATATTGAGTAAAAACAAAATATAGCAGTAATGTCATAGAAATGAATTTCTGTGAAATGTAATAATTCTGTAAATGACTGTAAACATTTATTATTACTGTCAGACTCCAAGTATCTGCACTCCAACATTGTTTTGCTGCAGAAACATTTTCCTGCCTGCAACATCTTTGGGTTTTCTTAGATTATTACTGGTGAATCCAATTGGTAAAAATTTGAAAAGTATTTTGGTAAATCATATGAAACATTAGAGTAATGTATTAACTCTAATAAATTGACTACATATAAACTCTAATAAAATGATATACTCGTTATGAACAAAACTTCAGTGGGCTGATGGCCGCTAAACGAATATTGTGTGGTGCTAATATATTAAAAAAATTATTTTATTACTTCCTTTTACACCAAAAACTTTATTTGTACTCAAAACTTTTTTTTTTATATATATTTATATCATGTTTGATTTTTGAGATCTGCATCTACTTGGTATATGATTTTAGTATATTTAAAACATGTCTGATCTGAAATTGGTTTGTCTAATATTTTAAAACTATTATTGAGTGCCAATATTAGTAACAACGATTCCTGTATTTGCTGAATTATATCAGCATTTCCCATCAGAATTTTTTCTGGGATATTTTGGGTTTATACATGTATAAATCTTTTGAGGTTTATTTCAGTTAAATTTGTGGTTGTAAATCACTATTTGTTGATTTTTCTGTAGGTTCATATTTGTATTTGTAACTAAATGATTTTATAAAAATAAAGTCTTGTTAATAATTTGCTGTCTTTTTTATTAAGTTTGTATAAAATACATGCTTTGTTGAATATCAAGCATAATATTAGTTATTTAGTTGTACATTATAATCTGTTTAATACTTTATTGTAATATGTTGATTACAGTGATTATAAAAGCAATCAAACTGCATCATTGCCACACTGAAACTTAAAAACGTATTGTAAGTAGGTTCTTTTAAGAGTTTTGCTTAATTTTCTGTCCTTTTTTCTTAGAGCTCCTATGTAATGTTAAATAATTAAAGTATTGCTAAATGCTTGGAAAAATGTTTAAAAATGATAAATTGAGAGCGTTTTTTATTCTTGTATTTTTATCTGCAGCTACTTAGGACTATTTTTATGTGATTTCATACACAAGTCTATCTTTTCTTCCCCATGAAGGATAGTGTAATTAACTTATTTTCTACCCTTTGAAACTAATATATTATTAGAATTTTTCACTTACAATTTTAATTTGTTTCAATTCAAAATTTCAAGCAAAAATATTCTTCAAATGGTAAAAAAAAAAGTGTGCTAAAGTGAAACTGAGAATTATATATATATATATATAACTTTGTTTGGCAGAAAGGGGGGAAGCCTTGCAGCTGTGTTGCTTGTACCTTTGAAATCCATAGTGTTTTATCCAAAATTCAAGCCAAACAAAGGTTGCTTTTTTTTTTTTTTTTTAATCTAATTTTAAATAAAGATGTTCAGTTATGTGAGAATGAAAATGTTCAGAACATGATAGTTGAAAACTTAAATAATAATAATAGATAAATTATAGTTCTTGTTCCAAAATAACTTTTGCTAAATTAACAAATTGAACATTATGCACTGCTACGAGCATTTAGGATTAAATTATGTTCTAGGTTATCAGTAAGTACCTCTCTCATTTTTGAAGTAAAAAAATCTTAATTTGGATGTTTTCTGCTACATATCAACATAATCTAAACCAGATATCTTTAAACTAGGGGTCATGAAAAATTTTTTTGAAGTCGCAAGGTTATTGAAAAACTGCTTAGAAGGAGTTCAAACATATAAAACAGATATTACTGAGAATTTGGAGTCGAAATCCTAAAATGTTTGGGAACAACTGGTCTAAATTTTTTTAGACGGATATATGCACCAGTTTGATAACTCCCATTTAGAAGGAACTGATCATATCTGATATGATTCATATTCATCTGAATTCAAGTTCATATAAATATATGTAGAGACATCAGAATAAAGACAAAAACTGGACAGGCTTAGCTAACATTGTTGCCTATAGGCCACCTTCAAATTAAATATGCTGTTCTTATTTTCAAAGCTAATATTGTCAATAAAAAGTTTTTTAAATGTACATTCTTGTTTAGTTGTTTATTTACGTAAAATAACTAACCTAAAAGACATATTTCTGATCTCTTAAATAAATAACAAGCTATTAACTTATAACAGGAACTATTTTTTTAATTTATTATTGATTTGTTACTTCAGATTTATTTAAAAAGGGAGAAAATTTTTTTTTGTCCTTTTTTTTTTTTTTAAAGTAAATATACTTATTTGAATTCTAATTGCTAGACATAGAAAAAGATATGGTTTAGGATTGTGTGTTGCTCTACTCAGGATGAAGCTTTCACTCAAGTACCTGTGAACCGTGACTGTCTCATCTAAATACACAATCTAATTGACATCTTATTGATATTTTAAAGCTGAGATAGAGGTGAATAATGTTGCCTATAATTGTCTCCTCGAATGTGTTGTCTGCCTGAATAATGTGCTTTATGACAAAAATGTCCGGGCAATCACCAGGATGTTCCATTCATGATTTTTAAAAGAAAGTTGATTAATGTGTAACGTATTGCTCAGCAGGATGTTCCATTCAAGATTTTTAAAAGAAAGTTGATTAATGCTGTGTAATGTACTGCTGAGCATCCAAAATGCGACGCTACGAAGAATAAGAGATCAAAGACATATTTATTGGACAAATTATGTAAGGTATAAGGGGTGAAATGATTAAAAATTAGATTTGGGTGTTCTGCGGCACACCTAGTATTGAAAGAAGAGTCTTTGATTGTGTGCTTGGTATAAATCAGTCTTTGCTGTTTCCACAGCCAGAGTTCATCTGGCATAACCATGTGTGGTGTACGTGGGGTCAACTCGTTTCCTAGTTATCGACGAGATGTGTTTAATGGAAACTTGGTCATAGCAGACCTTGAAGGTACGAGAAGACAATAGGCAAAATAAGGAGTCAAATTCATCTTTAATAGTTTTCTCCCTCATCTAGTAATATACAGCATCTGCAGAAAAGTCCATAACGGCACTTTATTTTCGAAAACGTTGGCTGTGTATGCTTCTAATTACAAAACAGAGAAAATATTGTGGCCATTTTCTAAATGTAATTTTCTAAAAATTACGAAACCTTAACTTTTTATACAACCCCCTGTTAAATGCAATTATATTAGTTGAGTTTAGACTCATTTGAAAAAATAAAATGCCAAAACTTGAATATTTGTTTCGTTTAAAACATTTTTGAAAAAGTTACTGTTCTGTTATTGGACAGGGTTCAGAGAAGTATGTAATGTATGGATGATTGAATATGTATGTCTACAATCAAGTTTCGAAAACAAAGGCTGCGTAAACCTTCCATGGATGCGGTCCATGTTGTATAAAATGTTCAATTTACCAATGCATGATTCATTGGTAGTAATTATTAAAACTGCAAATCAACAACGGAGTAGACCCGGAATGAATAGTTGACACATTCAAACGTCAACTATAGAAATAATAGGTCGTTTCAACTCCATTATGTTCGTACTCGCTGCTAAGAAGTTTTACTTTCGCTGGTAATAAAACATCTAAAAAATCGGAAAAGAAGAATTCCGGAGGATAACAAAATTAGTGGAATTTTCATTATTGCACTCAGCTGATTGTTTCAGCGAACATGTAGACGTGGGTTTAATCGCGTTAGATAAACTGTACCGTGTCTTTGCAAAATGCTCATGAAACTAGTGAAACTACAACTTCGTGAATGAGAATTCTTAAAAGTTAATCTGCATGATAGAATTGAGTCTCATGTTCAGAAAATGATAGAACTGAATAAATAAAATTTTTATTTGAAATAAAAATGCAAAATTAAATTGATTTTTAATATTTAGAAACCATAAATAATATTTAATACACGGAATTTATGCATAATGAAACGCATTATTTTTTAAATAAAATGACAACAAAGTATCGGTTACCATAAATAACTTATCCAGCAATGGGTTTACCATAAGTCGTATCGCTCGCCAAAAAAGAAAAATTGCCAAAATCCGTGCAACCGTCTACTACAGTAGCACCGAAAATTTTAAGAAAGGATGCGCATAAATTTTACCTGGTGTAATGTCATAGGTTTAGCCTTAATCATAATTTTAACTTTAGCTGTGCTAAAACTGTCAGTAGAATTTAAGCTGATGAATTAGATTTTCACATTAAAAACAATTTCCTACTTCAGGTAATGTCATTAAGTACAATTTATTATTTCCCAGAACTTTCAAAACTGTAATACCTTTTAGTATTGGTTTTCATTTTTGATTAAATTTGTGTTTGATAGAAGACAGTAATCCCATTTATTTGGATATTTGGTCCGACCCCGTTGCAAACGTTTCTGCTTTTGAAGAAGGAGACATATCAGCCACTCTCTAACTCGATCTACTTTCTTTTAAAATCTACACAAATTCAAGGTTCCTCCCCCCCCCCTTAATATTGTTATAAATATTTGTTAAACATTTTAATTCTTTCTTACTGAATTTCGTTTTTCAGTGTTGCTGTGGTATTTTGTATTGCTGTATATATTTATTTCATTTATTTATTGTTTTGAAAATTTTGGGGTTTATTTTGTGTTTAATCTAATTTGTGGTCATGTATCTCATATTTAAGAGTTTATTTGTTCCTTAGAATTACATCAGACGTTTTAATTCTAAGTGCAGCAACGTTGAAATCATAAAGATAGTTCAAATGGAACGCGAGATACAAACAATTTCGTTCCTGATGAATCTTAACGATAAAGTGACCACATTTTCATTGAGACAAATGGAATGAAATGAGAATTGTAATTTAGTTATGAAAGCAGACCAATAAATCAAAAAAATATATTTTATTGTATACATTCATATACTTATCTATAAATATACAAAAATATATTTATTATTAACTATTGGTAACTATAAAAGTATTTTTAAAAAAGAATAATTTGAATATTAAGTTTTTTAATTAATTAAAAATTTTATTAGAAATATGATTTTCTTTCACGGTCATATTTTTTATTTGAGTGATTCGTATCATTTATTAAATAATAATAGATAGAATCATCGTAATACATTCGGATCATTTATTAAAATGTCGTATAAGTTCTCACATGAATTGGTCAAATTGTATTTTACGCTTAATACAAATTTTAAAATTTTAATGTTCAACTGCGTTTTTTTCAATTATCCATATTTTACTGACACTAGAAAAAACACGTTCTGTTGCTGTATTTTTTCCTGGAAGGAAGAGCGCATGTTCTTCAGTTTTCAAAATATTTTCATAAGGAATATTATTCTGTTTAAAATGAAGGAGTAACTCCGTCCATTTTTGTCTGTTTCCACATTTGCAGACAACCAACATTTAATTTTTTTCATCAGTAACGCATCTTTTGACCAATGACACCTCATCAAAAAGATCATTTTCGCAAATATTATTTTTTCGGAAAATGGTTACTAATATATTAAAAAGATTTTTCTACATTTTCCCATAAAATCACCTTTTTTAATGTTAAATTTTTTTGACATTAAAAAAGGAGATTTTATGGGAAAATGTAGAAAAATCTTTTTAATATATTAGTAACCATTTTCCGAAAAAATAATATTTGCGAAAATGATCTTTTTGATGAGGTGTCATTGGTGCAATATATGAAGGTCGTTTAATTACATCTTGTTCTTCCAACCTAGTGATGTCCTTTCGAATATCTTTGAGGTCGTTTAATTACATCTTGTTCTTCCAACCTAGTGATGTCCTTTCGAATAGCTAAATAAAAGTAATCGTTATCAATTCTTTCTCGCAATATTGTTTTCAAATTATTGATTTCATTTGACATTTCCGTAATTGAAATTTTGTCCCTTTCAGTAATTTTCACAGCATATTGAAATAATATAGCTTGGTTGTGGATGAACTGAAGCCAAATTTGTGATGTGTCATTTTCAAAAAAGAGCTGCAATATTCTTGGAATTTATCTTGTGATGAAAAGTATAATTTTAATGGTTCGCATATTTTTAAAATATTTTCTACAACCTGTAAAAGAGCTAGCCATCGTGTTGTGCTGCAACCAATAATTCTTTAATAT
The DNA here is from genome assembly GCF_044657685.1 of Stegodyphus dumicola. Classification (NCBI taxonomy): domain Eukaryota; kingdom Metazoa; phylum Arthropoda; class Arachnida; order Araneae; family Eresidae; genus Stegodyphus; species Stegodyphus dumicola. The sequence continues at coordinate 218,793,688 of NC_140771.1, forward strand.
TCGATTTCTGCGCTTTCACAAAAATCCTTCGAATTTTCAACACGCACAGTATATATAAAAATACGAATAAATTTTTTGTAATAATATTTTCAACACCCACTGGAAGTAAGTCAGATGCTGTTTGAATAATATTGTGTAGAATGTACGCTGCACAACCTACTTTGATAATTTTTTCATTCAAATGTTCGTTAAGTTTCATAAAAACGTTATTGATGCCTCTTCTAGCTTTACCACCAAAATTTGCGTTAGTGTTATCCTCACAATAGGCAATAATTTTGTTGTTCAAATTATTATTTTTTAAAATAGTACTTATTGAATCAAAAATTATTTGTGAAGTTTCACCGCATGCAATGAAACAAAATCTAATATTCCTATCTCTGTATAAAAAAGTCTAACAATTGAGGGAAATATTTTTAAATTGGTTGGAAGCATCCTAATATGTGGATATAAATGTGCATTTAATCTAATTCTTCCTGCAATTGTGAAAACGATTATGGTGAAAAAGCATTACAAATAATTGCTTCGGTTTTTGTCCCTGCACATGAATATTTTTTGTCGTACTTGGTTTTGATCATTTGTGGCATACAATCAATTGATCTGAAACTTTGATTGTGATTTATGGTGTGGAAAGCAAATAGCCCTTCAACTAATGCTAGCTGTTCCTCCGTTAACAATACATATTCCTTGGCGAGACCACCAAGTAAATCTAACTCGTTACATTGCCTAATTTAGTTTACTCTGCAAGCATTTTATGTGTTTTTTATTTACGTATTTTTTATTTCTTTATACTCACTATAATAATTAATAAATAATAGGTAATATATTTTTACAGTATATTTAAAATAAGAAATGCAGATGTTTTCTAAAAAGCGGAACATTTTTAAAAATCGGCGGGACGCGGGACAGTCCTCCAAAAATCGGGACGTGTGGTCACTTTACTTAACGACCACTTTTGTCGCCAAGTTAGCAATATTTGAGAATTTCTCACCACCTTACTGACTTTTTGGAAGATATGCGAAAACACATTTTCGAAGCTCTTCCGTTCTTACTTCTATTCTGTTTCATACAGCATAACATTACCAGCATCCTAAATGAAGACACACACATTTTATGAACTGGTGGAAAGTGGAAGGAAAGATGAAACTCGGTCGTGATTTAGTCGAAGAACTTGAGGTACGCGAGAGTAACGCGTGCCTACAAAAGTATAGATAACCTTACCTAGAAAAATAGCAATCTTAATTGAGACAGGCATTTAACATTAAGAATGAGATTTAATAAGGAGAAGTAATATAGATACATAATAATGGCTTAAGGAAGCGTACAGTCCCAACACAGATCAAAGTTACATATCACGTAGAAGGCACAAGACGAGTTGTTTCACAGACGCACACACATAGACTGAAGTCGTTACCCAGGACTGCCGGGGAAAATTCTCTTCCCATCAGCAAAGAAGGTCTATGTAAAGAAGCAAAGGCTCTATAGACGTAATGTAAACCAGTTTGTCTTGTACGCCGCTAGAAAGAAGAGGGACAATTCGCCAGGGGATTTGGCGACGGAACCTGTTGGCGAGAATTTCCCCCTTTGTTATGTACCTAGCCGAGATTTTCCACCTTCGCCACGTATACAGGAAATTGAGGAAGATGGGTTAAGATGAATCGTTCTTTGACTTTTCGCGATAATTTAAACTCGAATTTTCGTGCTTTTTCGCTTTACTAGTTGAACTTGTATTATCTATATCGCAGTTTGATGTCTGATTTTATATTTGTCAATATGTAGGGGGGGAAATGGAGTTACGCAGATTTAAACTCTTGATAAACGTGACCTTCGAACTTCGACATGAGCTTCGAGCTTTGGCGCTTTTTGGCGACAGATATTTCACGCATACGCAGTTGTGTCCCTTTTCGTTCGGAGGGAGCCACTCCTGCTGCTGCGAAGCTTTCCTTCTTAACAATACATATTCTTTGCTTTGGCGCTTTTTGGCGACAGATATTTCATGCATGCGCAGTTGTGTCCCTTTTCGTTCGGAGGGAGCCACTCCTGCTGCTGCGAAGCTTTCCTTCTTAACAATACATATTCTTTGCCGTCAGCCTGTAGGGTTGTCAAGCAGGTTTACTGTTTCGCCAGTTGGCGCTTTTCTCCAGAGGTTTTGAGCATCTATCGCCTGTTTGGCGCTGCCGCTACATACTCCCTCCGCAGTGTCAACGAAATGTGACATACCGACTTAGGGGTCGGATTAATCATCCAGAACGGGTGATACCAATGTCCGAAGGTTTTTTTACACTCTTTGGAACAACTTGTGAAGAGTCCATGGTTACAAAAGCGGGTTTCAATCTATCTATGGAGATTGTTTGCTTAGTCCCTTTTATTTCGAGATCAAACGTTTTATCTCGTCTTTACGAAACTGGTTCGCTGACCGTGGCTAAAAGTCGTAGTCGGGCGGACACTGGCAAAATGGGATTTTAAATCCTCCACAAACTGTTTGGGGGACGCGTCCATAGGTGTCGAATTGAAAAATTCTCCTGGGAGATGAATCGTCTTTCTACGGACGATCAAGTTCAGAAGTGGTTGCTCCTATGTCCTCCTTGAGAGCGCAGCGGAAACCCATCAGAAGCGTTGGAAGAGCCGCCACCCAGTTACTGGTATCATAAGCTTTTAAGGCAGCTTTCAAAGGACGGTGGAATTCCTCGATAAGTCCATTCGCCTGTGGATGGTACGGAGTCGTCCTGATTCTCTTGATTCTCAAAAATTGGGAAAGGGCTCGAAATAAGCCGCTTTCAAACTGTCGCCCTTGGTCAGTAGTAATAACAGCTGGACAAACAAATCGTGTAATCCAGTGGTCATAGAAAGCTTGTGCTACTGTGCATGCAGTTATGTCTGGTATGGGTACTGCTTCGGGCCATTTAGTAAACCTATCTATCACAGTTAAACAGTAATAATTATTTTGAGAAGGAGGTAGCGGACCAACGAGGTCAAGGTGGACGTGATCAAATCTCTGTGATTGGTCTGGAAACCTCATTAACGGGGTTCTGGTATGTCTGCTTACTTTTGCTTTCTGACATGGAATGCACTGTCGTGCCCATTGTGCGCAATCTTTACGGATGGAAGACCAAACAAACCTTTGTTGATGCACGAATGCCGGGGTGAGACAAATTGTGCAATGTGGCAAAAACTTTCTCACGGAATGCCGGGGGAATGTAAGGGCGGGAGGTACTTGTTGACAAATCATAATATATTGGTAAACTACAATTAGGTAAGGTAACTTTTTTGAGTTGTAGAACTTTTGAATCTTTAAGCAAAGTTTGTAATTCTGGGTCAATTTGTTGCATTTTAGCAATTTCCTCATAGTCGATAGTGTTAGGCATGCTTATCGCTTCTATGCACGAAAGTGCGTCCGCTGCGATATTATCCGAACCTTTTATATGGTATATTTCAGTGGTGAATTGTGAGATAAAGTCTAACTGCCTAGCCTGGCGAGGTGAACACTTATCCAAACGCTGTCGGAATGCATACGTAAGCGGTTTTTGATCGGTGATTAAAGAAAAGTTCCGTGCTTCCAACATATGCTTAAAATGCCTAATAGCAGCATAAGCTGCCAATAGCTCCCGATCATACGCACTATAGTTTCTTTTTGCTTGCGAAAGCTTTCATGAGAAAAATGCGAGAGGCTGTAAGTTTCCATCAACTATTTGTGATAGCGTTCCGCCTATCGCGAAGTCTGAAGCATCAACCTGTAAAACCAACTGGGCATCTTTCTTCGGGTGTGCTAAAAGAACCGCATTCGCGATTAACTGTTTACACTTTTGAAATTCATTACGCGCTTCCTCAGACAAATTCAGGGTTGTCTTATCATTTTTCTTAGCCTCTTTTAAATACGAAGTTAAATGTATTTGATTCTGGGCTACGTTGGGTAAAAATCGACGGTAAAAATTTAAAAATCCTAAAAATCTCTGCAAATCTTTTACCGTTTTAGGAAGTGGGTAGTTAAGTATCGGTTCAACTTTGTTCGTCTGAAGTTTGGTACCATATTTATTAATTAAATGCCCTAAGAATAATATTTCAGGAACGCCAAAAACACATTTCGAAGCGTTTATTGTCAATCCATATGTAGTTAATCTTTCAAAAACAGTACGTAAGTGAGATTTATGATCATCTTCTGTATCACTAAATATTAAAATATCATCTAAGTAGACATAGGAAAATTTTAGATCTCCAAGAATTTCGTTCATAAACCTTTGAAAGGTTTGAGCTGCTCCGCACAGTCCGAAATTTAAAAACGGAAATTCAAAAAGACCAAATAGAGTGCAAACTGCAGTTTTGGGTATATGATCTGGATGAACTGGTATATGATGATATGCCTGAACAATATCAATTTTTGAAATTTTTTTTCTTTCCGCTAAGTGTATTATTAAAGTCAAGCAAATGCTGAAGAGGATATCTATCGGGTTCGGTGCACGCGTTTAATTTTCGGTAGTCTCCTAATCGCACGAACTTTTAGAAACTACATGGAGAGGTCATGACCATGCCGATTTTGATGGCCTACAAATACCTTGATCCATCATAAATTGAAATTCTTTTTTTACTGCTTCGTATAACTTAGGCCTTAACCTACGCGGTTTACTATGCACGGGAGGGCTGTTTGTTTCTTTGTTTCTATGCAATGAACCGTACTATGCTTTACTCTGCCCAAATCAGATTTTAACTTCAGTAAATCCGGAAAATCTTTCAAGATTCTGTGATATGGTGAATCACCCGATATTAGCTTTACCGGAAAATAATTTTCAGAATCGGAAAGAAAACCAATTCGAGTTAATTTCGTAGTATTATCGATAAGCCTACCTCGTTTTAAATCGATTAAAAGATCAAAATGTCTTAAAAAATCGGCTCCTATTATAGGCACTGGTACATCGGCGACTAAAAACTTCCAAAAAAGTTTCGTCTAAGTCTTAAATTCACATTTAACAATTTTGTTCCATACGTAGAAATTCTGAAATTATTCGCGCCAAATAATTGTAATGAATCAGGATACATTTTCTTAAACTTAGAAGTCGCTAGCACACATGAGACATCCGAACCCGAATCAATCAAAAATTTAAAAGACATGAATGCGCGACTGCCGACGAGTTTCAATCGACAGCCGCTACTTCTAGTTTTCCTGGGCCGTAGTATTCTGAGAAAAAGAACAAGGTGCTCGACATTTTCGTGCATTACTACCAAATCGCGAGTGAAAATAACAATAATTGCTAACGCGCTCTCGAGAATGCCCACGTGAAGAACTACGTGGTCTGTTATGTGGATCCCGAGGGAATTTATTCCTCGTTTTTTTTCTCTCGAGAGTCGCTCGACCTGTTTACTTAGGGCAGAAATTTCACTCCTTAAGGCCTTAAGCTCTTCGAGGGGGCCACAAGAATCGTTCGGATCACTGGGGGAACTCGCCGAAGCTGCCTGGACAGCGAACACGCTATGAGATACATTCCGCAAGAGAAGAAGAGGAAAAAAGTGGTCCCGTGATCTAGTGACAACAATCTCCGCACGTGCGCTGTTTACAATGGAGTCTATAGCAGATGTACCACTAAAATTAATTAATTTTTCTAACTTAGAAATTTACAGCTATTGTGAAAAATTAAAAAGTATTCTTGGAAGTGATTTCTCTTTTCTTGATGTCAATAAAAAGGGCCTTCTCTTGTTTAAGGGAAAGCATGTGAATAACATTTGCTTTGAAGTAATGTCAGATAGTAGGGTATTTATAGTAAGCTCGTTGGCGTGCGCACTTCAGCTATCTTGTCAGCCATTTTTGCTAAATTATCTAAGGATTCAGAACTTATTGATAAAATGGTATGCACCTCGGAAGGTAACATTTGCAGCCACAATGATTTTAAAAATTCATCAGTTATACATTTTCCACCCAATTCTCTCATTTTTCTCAATAAGTGAGATGGTTTGTCAATTCCTAAATGCAATTCAGAAATAAGTCTGCGTATTTGCTCGTTTTCCGAATCCGAAAATTCCGCTATTAACCTAGCTTTTAGTGCATTATATTTTTCCGTCGCGGGAGGATTAAATAAAATATCTGATACTGCAGAAAGAGTTTCAGGGTCTATGGAAGAAATCACGTGGTTATATTATCAGGACTTGTATTCCTCTTTACTTGCTTTGGAAACATGAACTGTCCTGACTCGGAACAGGGAGCTTACTCAAGCTATGTTCGATAAATTGTGAAGTAGACAATACACACAGGAAGGGTATACAAAACCCTTTATTTTTCTATCTTTACAGAGATTTCCGGACTTCGGAATACAGAGACCAACCACTTGTGGTCTGAAAGTAAGAATATAAAAAAATATTAACTAAACTCTAACTAAAACTAACTTTGGATTAATATACAAGTGCCTAACTTTAAGATTATAACGGCCAATCTTATTTAATTTTACGCATTTTAAAACATACATTAGTAACACATTGTTAACTTCTATTCTTTTCCAAGCAAGTGCCAATTCTTCTTCTACATTGAAATACTACATTTCAAATGTCTTTCAGACTAAAACTTCTTTCTTGCCAGAATCTTTTAAATAAAATTTTATTCAATAATTTTTACAATTTTCTCAAGGTACCTTTCTCAAAGATTATCAATGCTTTTACAATATTCAAGTATTTACACATTCCTATTATACATTAATTTTAGTTTTACTCGCGAGTAATTGAAAAACAATATCAAAATAGGTAACAACTCATTTCTCGCCTTTTTGGCGATGAAGGTAGGCCTCACATGAGGTAAAACTTCTTGAATTCTGCCACTTGCAGTAAGAATGAAAGATTAACTTAAGGTTGCAAAGTAACATAAAGTTTTACTTACCTTTGTGATGTTCAGACATCCTTTTTTCTGCCCAGGCTTGGAAAGTGGCGAAGACTACAGTCTGGTTGATCTTCCGTCTTGTACGGGTTCGCCCTTCGGTTCCTTCCTCCATGAGCTTTCTTTTCCTTCCAATTCGGTCACTCTTGAAGACCTTCTTTTTAGCCTCTGCCTGTGGTCTCGGCTGTTTGATGGCAGCTGGTCTTGGCGGAACCGGGACAACTCTCTCTCGTTCCTGCTTGGATCTCGTTGCTGGCTGTTCAAATTTTTCTTGCTTCTTTGCATCTGCAGCTGGTCTTCCTTCATCAATTCGTCGACATTTGCTGCGTAGACTCCTATCCGATGGGTAGATCTTCCGTTTTGGAGCCGGGTTATAGTTGCTGTCATTTCTCCTGGCTCTCTTTGCATTAGTCGTACTTCTCCCTTCTTAATTATGGGGGTGGTCGTGCCCTCTCTTTTCTGGTCGGTGGAACGGCTTCTTTTTCTTGTTACCTTCAGTTTTCCAACGGGGGAACTTTCTTTTCAATTGCTCCTGTCTACTCATGGCTTGCCTTTGTGATTGTCGTTGTTCCACCTCTGGAGCTTGTGCCTGCCGTGCCGGATCCTACAAAAGATCTTGAAATATTGGCATTTTATTACGATTATAAAATGGTTTTATCTGGTCAACGTTTGCGGTGCAGGTTTCACCATTCCTGGCTTTTAACACCACTACAGCCTGATTTACTTTTTGTATGATATATGGTCCTTCAAATTGTGGATAAAATTTGGCAGTTTTATCTTCTGGTGCTGAAGAAAGTGAGTGCTTAATTTTAACACTTCATCCCCTACTTTATAAGTTACTCCCCGTCGTTTCATATCGTAATAGAGCTTCTGTTTTCTTTGTGCTACTTCAGTGTTCTTTTTTTGCTTCTTTAATTAATTTTTCTATATCACCCATTTTAAATTCTGGGGCTCTTTGTTGAACATAAAATAAGTTATCTAACGGCGTTATAATCTTTCTGCCTAAAAATAACTCAGCAGGAGTTTTGCCCGTCGTATCATGTTTTGCGGTCCTAAGGGCGAAAGCTAATTCATTGACATAGTTATCCCAGCTTTTATGAAAATTTTTAACATAACTACGGATAATTTTCACTATATTTCTATTGACCCGTTCCGCTATATTTGATTGCGGCCGATACGGGACCATTTTTAAATGACGTATGCCCAGTTTTTGGCACATGTCTTCAAATATATTGCTTACAAATTGAGGACCATTATCCGATATAACTTTTAGGGGCGCCCCGTATTTTAAAATATATTTATTTAAAATAGAATCAGTAACTAATTTCGCAGAGGCTCGTTTTAAGGGAACAATTTCGGTCCACTTACTAAAATGATCAACCATAACAAGGAGATACCGACTTTTATTTAACTGACTTTTTGGGAAAGGGCCCAATAAATCGATGCGAATTATTTCATTTGGAAATTCCGATTTAATGCTATTTAGAAACCCGGTCGGGCGGAAATTAATATAATTAACTGCTTGACATGTTGGGCAGGACTGGACATACGCCCTTGTTAATTTTTGCAGCTCAGGAAAATAAACTGCTTCGCGTACGCGTTGGATGGTTTTTCGAATACCAGCATGAGAAGCTAAAGGGAAGTCGTGTAACTCCTGAAGTATATTTAATCTAAGACTAGCTGGGATAACAGGTCGAAATTCTTTGTTGGAATTCGTAGTTTTTCTTTAAAATAATAGACCATCTATTAGTTCGTAATGGGCCGCCCTATTTCTTATCGTTACAATATCTTGGTGGCTAAAGTTTTCAGGATCCTTTAAATAATCATAAATACTTTTAAATTCAGGATCCTTACCCAGTTCGGTTATTACAGTTTCTCGGTAATGTATCGTACATGCTGTGAGCATTGCCACCTTTACAGTATTACCTTGTTCATCTATTTTAATTCTTGATAGGGCATCTGCTACGATATTTTCCTTTCCGGGGGTATGCTTGATTACCAGATTATATTCTTGTAGCTTGAGTGCCCATCTTATTAACCTTGGGGATAAGTTTTTCCCTGAGTACAATCTAATTACCGCCGCATGATCAGAATACACTGTTATTGGCGCCCTTCCAAAATAGACTCTGAACTTTTGCTCTGCAAACAGAACTGCAAGTGCCTCTCTCTCAGTCGCGGAATAATTTCTTTGTGTTTGATTTAAAGTTCGACTAAAAAATGCCACGGGCTGCTGATTTTGCGAAAGTACCGCTTCTACCGCATAATCCGAAGCATCCGCTGAAATTTCTAAATTCTCATCGTTTTCAGGAAATTTCCAAACAGGGGCTTGCGTTAATGCTTGTTTTAATTTTTCGAAAGCACTATTGGCTTCGGCCGTCCACGAGAATCTTGCCTTTTTCCTTTTTAATTTTAACAATGGTTCAGCAATAGCTGCAAAATCTTTTATAAAGGACCTATAATATGAACAAAGTCCTAGAAAAGAAGAGAGCTTCTTCGCCGTATTTGGCGGCGGATACTTTTGCACAGCGATTATTTTTGATTCGTCCGTCTCGATTCCTTTCTGAGATATTTTGTAACCTAAGTATTTTAATTCAGGGGCTGCAAATTTGCACTTTTCGACATTAACTTTTAGACCGGCCTCATTTAATAATGAAAACACCTGTCTTAAATCCTGTACATGTTGGTCCAGATTATCACTAGTAATAATGATATCGTCTAAATAGATAAATGTGGTCTTTCCTAGAACAGGCCTTAGCACAATGTCCATACATCGCTGAAATGTTGCCGGTGCCCCTGAAAGGCCAAACGGCATACGTAAGAATGCATAAGTGCCAGACTTGGTTATAAAAGCAGTCTTAGGCACATCTTCCAGTTTAAGCCCTATTTGAAAATAACCAGTCGTTAAGTCTAACGTAGTCATATATTTGGTAGAAGTTATGTTCCTTAGAATTTCTTCAATAATAGGTAACGGATATACCGGATATTTAGTCATGGAGTTTAATTTACGATAGTCAATTGCAAAACGCCACCGTTTCGGATGTGTTACCGGATAGTCATTATTTTTCTTACATAACACAACCGGACTAGCATAACTACTTGAGATGGGCATTATGATCTTTTTACGTAACATATCTCGAATGTGCCACTCTATAATTTTTTCTTTATTCTTATCATACCGATATGGTTTGTGGCGAACTGGCAGTGAATCTCCGGTGTCGATACTATGGTTAGTAACTTGAGTAAATCCGGGAATATCACTAAATAACAAAGCAAATTCACTTACCACTTGTCGAATTTTTTGTTGCTCTCCCTTAGGCAGGTGGTCGAGGTTTAACGTCGGTGGTTCTCTTTTTTCTTCTCGAACTGGTTTCATCGTCAGCTTAAGGGACGCTTTGTTAAAATCCTGCGTTGCTTCTGCCTCTGAAAGAAAATCTATCCCTAAAATGACATGTGCTTGTAAATTTTTTACGATAAAAAACATGATCTTTACTTGCTAGTCCTTGATACGAATATATAATGGTATTTTACCTATGCATTTGCATCTTTCTCCCTGCGCAGCTAACACTGTCGTATTATCCGAATTATATACGCGGTATGTACGGAAATACTTCCTAAAAAATCTTCTGCCACACAGGAACACTGCGCGCCTGTATCCAGGAGTGCGGTGGCTGGGATGTTGTTCACCAGAACTTCAATCTTTGGAAGAGTCAAATTTTTCACAATAACTGTATTTAACTTGAAGGAAGAGGGGTTTTCTTGGCCTTCGGATTTTCGCACCCTCCCGTCAGCAGAAATCCGTTTTAGCTTAAATTTTCTTTCTTCCTTTCCATGCCTTCCTTCTTTTTCCGCTGGCCTTCAGACTTTTTTTCTGGCTTACTATTGAACTGTCAACGTTCGCCGGTTGTTTTTGGATGCTCAGGTTTCCTTGCCCACTGATTCGATTTGCTTCCGTAGCCGTGTTCTTGCCTTTGCTGTGGTCTTGGCGCACCAAATTGGCTTCGTTGCTCATACTGGCGTCTTCTTTCAATGTCCGCCGTTCTTCTACTTTCAAACTGGATTGCTAGCTCAAATAACTTTTCCAGTGTAGTCGGATTCCTTAATTCAATAAAGTCTTGTACTTGGGGAAGTAACCTCGGCAAAATCACTTGGATTATCTCAGGATCCGGACGGCTTCCATACAAGAGTTTAAAGACGTGAATTTTTCTTAAAATAAAGCTTGAGAGATTTTCAATTCATTTCTGGTATATGCTGAAGAGTTCCGCTTCTAATTTGGAACGATTTCTTACGACAGGGAAGGCTTTTACTAAGGCAGTCTAATTTTCGTTAGTATAGGTGGGACTTCCCGCTTGACCCAAGAGGCTTCTGCCTATACATTTGAACCAATTAAGCGCTTGGCCCCTCAAAGCGCTGGTAGCTAAGGTGACTTTCTGGAACTCATGGACTGGATACAGCATGAAGTAGTCATCCAATTTTTCCAAAAAACTGGTTACCGGTGAGTTTTCATTGAATGTTGCTTCTGGTTTCATCGATGCGCGCATGGTCTGGACGATATAACCAAATCCTTCCAGGGTGGCAGCTGGCATCTCTGGATTCTGATCCGCTTCTGCAGGCACCACAGGTTCTTCTTGAAACTCGGCCATTGTTATTCTTCTTCGTTGGGCGCCACTATCAGGACTTGTATTCCTCTTTACTTGCTTTGGAAACATGAACTGTCCTGACTCGGAACAGGGAGCTTACTCAAGCTATGTTCAATAAATTGTGAAGTAGACAATACACACAGGAAGGGTATACAAAACCCTTTATTTTTCTATCTTTACAGAGATTTCCGAACTTCGGAATACAGAGACCAACCACTTGTGGTCTGAACGTAAGAATATAAAAAAATATTAACTAAACTCTAACTAAAACTAACTTTGGATTAATATACAAGTGCCTAACTTTAAGATTGGCTGTTATTTAACAAAATCCGTATGTAGTACAGAGAGCTGCTAAAACTACGATACGTTTGAACTTATCAAGAGGATTAAACCTCTGGCCTTGAAGGCAACCAGCAAACGAGTAAAAACTACTATGGCCAGCGGCCTGCTTCTAATAACTCCTTCCTCTCTCTTGCTTGGCAAAAAGCCACAACTTAAGTACTTGGCGTTAGTAAGACAAATTTGCATAAATAAGTTAAAGCTTTTAATTCTGGCCGGAAGTAGAAAATAAGAAGTTATAGTAAAGATTTAAAATAAAATAAACGTTAGTAAAACTTAGGATCCTTACAATATTTCGTAATATCGTTACTAATCTTTGCTAGAGCAAAGTTACTTTCAACTTGAATAAAGCAAAGTTTAACATTATTTTTCCATAAAGGGGAAATTTTAACCGCCACGTGTGAGATTTGTGGCTCTTGTGCCACCCCATTCGATTCATTGGTTTGGCCTTCCGATCCTGGCATGGTTAACAATTATAAATATATCTTAAATCGTTAACTTAATGTTTTGCCCTATGCTTTAGGACTTACGTATCAGTTTAGAATAAAATAATGAAGTCATTCAATATCTCAATAAAACTGCGAGCACCAATATTACACAAAGATCAATTTTAAACAATGAATAATTAAGTTTAAATTAAAACTATAATTTTAGAGCAAAATATATCACAAGAGCACATTAAGATCAATCATAGACAAGGAAAAAAATTTGACCACATACCTGTAAATCCTCCTTAACAGTGTGATAAACCACGTGTAATCCGTACCATAAAATGAGAAAGAAATTAAGGAAAATAAAAAGGATGGAGCAGTTATCACTCAGAAAAAAGAGCGTGCTCATCAAAATAAGGGATATTTTTAGCTTTATAAGAAAGATTGAGACGGATAGCCATTTATAAGAAAGATTGAGATGGATAGCCAGTAGGAATCTGAAATAGAAGGAGCGAGAGACAGGGTCATCAGCGAGGTACGCTCGAGTAACCCGTGCCTACAAAAGTATAGATAACCTTACCTAGAAAAATAGCAATCTTAATTGAGATAGGCATTTAACATTAAGAATGAGATTTAATAAGGAGAAGTAATATAGATACATAATAACGGCTTAAGGAAGCGTACAGTCCCAACACAGATCAAAGTTACATATCATGTAGAAGGCACAAAACGAGTTGTTTCACAGACGCACACACACAGACTGAAGTCGTTACCCAGGACTGCCGTGTAAAATTCTTCTCTTCCCGTCAGCCCGTAGGGTTGTCAAGCAGGTTTACTGTTTCGCCAATTGGCGCTTTTCTCCAGAGGTTTTGAGTGTGTATCGCCTGTTTGGCGCTGCCGCTACAAACTTATAAGCTTATTCCCAAAGTTTCAATGAGTGAAAGTAGCATAGCTTCTAGAATCTCTTCATTCCTGATAGGCCATAATCTGTTTCCCTCCTATTTATGTCGTTTCAGCATGAAAAGGAATGGTCTCTGCCGATGCGTTACACCGGCGACCCAGATTATCATATTTTTAGCTGTCTATACACAGTACCTACTCATCTGCGTATTGGATATTCCAGCTACTCAGGAGCGTGGATGGAGAATACTAACAGGAGCATAGCAACTGTCAGAAAAATTATTGTAACTATTCCTTATCCAGCATCAGTTATTGACACAAAGTGACTGCACGTAGCTGCAAATGACATTTACTTAGTTCTATATCATTTTGTATTTGTAATATATTATGTGTTCATGCGATGCGTTCATGCGATGCGTAATTGTTATGCAACAATTCCAAATTAACTAGAAGTGGACTTTACTAAATATTTTATTCGACAACTTTAATCAAATTCGTGCCATCTTTCAAACGATGACTTACAACAACAGCAATAAAAAACTAAGCGAGCGTTTACAGGGTTGCTGTAATGAACATCTGCGCCATGCAAGGCGCCAAGAAGAGAAAAAATTACGTAATCTTAAAGCGAAATAGTCCTAATGACTGAACATTATGTTTAGCTTCAGTATGAACTTATCATGGACATTCTGTCTATATATGTATTAAATACTGATATTGAACGTGTATGTATATTGATATTGCATTGTATGTATAGCTTCTTTTTTGTTGCTGTTGTTTGTTGGTACTGTATATAGTGCTATGAATTTTGTATATGTGTGTACATAATTTTACTGAAATTAATGTGAAATAGTTGTTGTCTCTTTTGTATAATGAATTATGAGGAATCTGAAGAGACGAAGCTTTGCCGGAAAAATAAGGTTACAGGGGGCAAATCTATTTAATCTTGAGGAAATGGCTATCTCGCTAAACTGGTGAGATATCGCCAAGAATAAATTTTGATTTTGGTGAGAAATCAGCAAGGTCGACAGATTTGGCGACAAATCCCCGAAAGTCATCAAACTGGGAGACCATTTGCGATATTTTTGTCCATCCTTGTATAGCTGAAACTGGTACTGTAATTGAATAACTGAAATTGATCCTTGTATGTAACTATAACCGTACCCAGCCCTTAGATGTAACATTAACCGTATATGCCTTCCAGTAATTTCGAAAATTGAAAGCTACTAGAGATTTCTCGGGAGTCGGGGAAAATTATATAGGACCGGAGATAGCATTTATTCTCAGTTTTTCAGTTCAGAGTAGACATCGAAGATTTGAGATCTTCATGCTAGCTTCGCTGTTTAGATGCGCTTTGCTATGTTTAAGTTCTTACTAGTATGAAGTAACACTACTGATTGTACTCTGTGGCACCGAGAAAAGCTGTAGAAGTATTTTTTGGGAAAAGTTCCAGAACCGTAATGTGGTCCTTTGGTAAAAATAAATTTCATCAAGCCATCATCGGTTCTGTGTGCATTCAATCTATTAGAAGCCCGTACGCATGCAACAGTTCTCAGGAAGGGGATTTGAATGCCGATGACAAGAGGGATGGAGCAGCAACTGAGACAGTTTGTGGCAGCTTTTGTTGCAAAAAAGAGATGAAAGCGGACCAAGGTTTATTAAAGAGGGATGAAAGCACACCAGAAAAGGTGGAAGGGGCCATCAAATCAGTTCAAGTAAAGCAGAAAGCTGGCCAAGAAAGATTGACGCAAGTCCAGAAGCAACGAAACGTGAAATTACTGCCATAAATAGAAAACAAGTTCTCGGCTATGGAAGGCAGAGTAGACATGGCTGAAAATGAAGTTTCAGAAACTGAAGAAAGAGTTTCCGCTGTCCAACAACAAAGTTTCTGCTGCTATCGCCCGGAAAGTTGACACACTTAATGAAATCTATAATTACAGTAGGAGACAATTCTGACTCAGCTACCCATATAGCACACTTAGTTGCTATGACGTTGCAGTGAAACCTCAATGTTCCATTTTCTTCACATTACATTTGTGACCACGGTATAACGTCGCCGAAATGTCACTTGTGATGTGGATGTGAATGTCGCACGGATGTCACAGCTAACGTTTAATGTGACCACAAGAAATTTCTCAGTCTCCCCACACTGACCTTTCTTGATCTTGCTCATGTAATTCTTCTTTAATGGGAGGTATTCTTGCGCGCTGACCTTGACTTCCCGATTCATCGTTATGTGTTTCAATAAACCTTTCTAAATAAAATATTTTTATGCCAATAGCTTGCAATTTTAGTCGTTTCTTTTTTATTAAAATATTTACAGTTTATAGCGTGTTTTTATTGATATGATACTTAGAAATTATTGAAATATATTCTGTGGTGAATAAATTCACATTCTACCGTATCTAGTGTTATCAAGATAGGGTAACCAAAGAGTTTGTTGTTCGCATAGCGTTTGTTTGTCTTCGGATTTTCGCAACCATATTTTAATTCTGTTCCTTCTGTTCACCGAGTACATTGTCAATGTTACATTTTCAGATAAGCGCTGTTTATTGTATATTGATATGAATGATATCAGTAATAATTAATATATAATAATAAAAGTGTAATTTAAATGCTATCAAAAAAGGAAATAATGAACTGAGAATTGATTAACTTATATTTGTATTACAAAGACTGCGGAAGCAAGGGCACTATCAAAAGTTTACTCTCATTTCTTATCTCACTGCTTCGAAGTTTTATTTAGAGAGTCACTTTTATTTGGCAGATATAATTCACTTTTTGTTGTCTTTTAATGTTAAAATATAATCTGAAAAAGAAATTTTTATGCATTTTATTGCAGTACTTTTATCGTGTTCTGCTATTTTTCGAAATTATTCACAAAATAATTGCTTACTTCTACGCGTGGTACTTGGCACCACATTACAAATGATGCCATACTTCCATAACCACGTTCTAGTTATATAGAATAAGTTTTTTCAGTTATTATAACTTTACAAATGGCGTATTACTTTAAAACACTGAACTTTTCTACATGTTTCCTTTATGGAAATTTCTGATATTATTTTAAAATTAAATATATTACATCATTTCTTTCCGCAAATTATATCACACTTTTACGTATAATATATTTAGTTGTGTTGTTAAAGTAGCCCAATTTCACCTATTAAGAGATTTAATTAGAGAAAAATATTTTCTAGTTTAGGTTAGGTTATTTGAATACGGCAAAACATACATCGGCTGCGTACCTAAGAGAAGGGATGCCTTTGTGGAAAACTTTCTAAGTGAAATTAGCTCGTATTCACCTTACATATTAAGAAAAACATGATGACATTCTGGACACCCTTTCTGGAAACAAGGGATTTTCAACACTTTATTTACAGTGTGGATATTGGCCAGTGGCGTAGCTAGGGTGGGGCAAGGGGGGACATCTGTCCCCGGGCGCAGCATCCAGGGGGCGCCAAACTGATAGTACAAAATTTTAGAATAAAGTGTTTTCCATTCGTGGCAAACAGAAAGGGGCGCAAAATCTCCAGTTGTCCACGGGCGCTGAAAACCTTAGCTACGCCTCTGATATTGGCAGATAACCCTGATTACCGAGAAAAGACATTATTTATTTACATTCGGCCAAATTTCAACTGTCGGCAGTTCAGCGTGATGCCGTTTGCATTGTCTAATGCGCCGGCAACATTCAAACGCCTATTGAGAACCGTTTTAAGAACTGTTTCCTATGAAGCCAGTTTGATACATCTGGATGACATCTTCATCGTCAGAAAACGTTTGAAGACATTTGGAAAATCTTAGAAAGGTGCTTCAGAAACTGAAAGAAACAAGTGTTAAGTTGTAGAGACATTAGGTCAAAGCCGGAAGCAGGAAATATGAAAAATTAGCAAACGTCTTCGCCGGGAATCGAACCACGGACCTTTGGAATACCGGCCCAGCGTGCAGAACCACTACACCACGAAGGCACGCTAGGAAAGCGGGAGAAATACCTTATAAAGTTATGTCTTGACAAATATAAATTATTCAGATAGGAAGTGACTTTCCCTAGACATGTAATCTTTGCCGAAGTCACGTGTACGGATCCAGAAAAAGTGTTGTCACGTAAAGATTGGAGATGCTCGAAAATATCCATCAGCTGAGAAGTTTTCTGGTGCTATGCGCATGCTATAAAAGATTAACTCTATGGGGAGAAGGAATTTTTACTAAGAAAGCCCAAATTTCCAAAAACTTCCATGAGAAAGAGGTGTTTTCTTGATTTTAATGCCAAAAGGCCCCTGGTACTTTATAACTAGATTTATATTGCTTTAATTTCTTAGACACATTTCAAGATTCACGTTCTCAAAGACATCTGCAGGTCAGAAGTTAGGACTTATCCTCCATCGCAAAGCCCCTTCACAAGCTGACAGAGAGCAAGCAAAAGTTCATGTAGACAAAAGAATGTGAGGACGCATTTAACAAACTGAAGCATGCTTTTACATCTGCGACAATCCTGACGTATCCTCAGCCTGATTATATACCCCCGTGGTTGAGACTGCCTAAGTGCAGATCCTAGCCAGTACTTCCCTGGAATTCTCCTGAGTCAACCTCCGGAGTCATGGAGTGACAAAGTCAGTAAGGACCATTTGGAAGACGACGACTTTAAACCCGTAACTGACTTAACGGAATCTTCATATAGGAAATCTACTCGGCAGGACGTTCCGATCTTTAATTCTAAGACAAACAATATTGGGCTTCCTGTGACTTATTCCATATTCGAAACGGTGTCTTGTACCAGAAATTCGAGACGGATGATTGAAAGGTATTCCTATGGCAGCTGATACTTTCAAGATCTTGGATCCCAGACATCCTTAAAAAAATACATAGAAGCCCTATAGGAAGCCATTTCGGTATAATGAATAATTTGCATAGAGTTTGAGAGCACTTCTACTGGAGTAGTGGAAGGGCTGAAGTGGCGGCAACCATGCAATGCTTCTGCTGGTCCGAAAGGGCCCAGCAGAGGGAAGCTGCAATGTTACAATGTTAGAGAGCCTTTTGAATGAATCACCTTTGATATCCTGGAACCTCTTCCTAATGAATTCCAGAAACTAACAGGTCTGGGATCAGAAGTTACCTCTGTTCTTACTGGCATATCGAAGAGCTGTTCACAAGACTATTGGCTGTTCTCCATCCCAAATGCTTTTTGGTCGGGACCCTCGTCTGTCTTCTGATGTGTTGTTTGGTCGTCCTCCTGATGCGTCTTCATAGCCTGAGTAATCCATTCAAAATCTTCAGGCATGGTTTGAAGAGATACATAATTTTGCACAAGAGCGAGTCAGCTTGTTGACGGAGAAGATGGAAAATCCGATACAGCAGGAGAGCTACAGGACATCGATTCAAAAAAGATGACAAGGTATGGTTATGGAATCCAAATCGAAGGAAAGGACTTTCACCTAAACTACAATCATCCTGTGAAGGTTCTTATATAGGACCTTCCCAAGATGCTTCCTTATACGCTGAACAATGTGGTAGATCGGATCTGTAAGTCATCAGATTCTAAATCTAAAAATTGTACGATTTTACGCTTAAAATTTGATGACTTACGGCTAGCCCCTTACTATGGCCACAGTACGTAGTCCTCTTAGTGTAGTTAGTGTAAATAATAAACTAAGGCCATGGCCCTATTTGTATATAAATTTGTAAATTCGTGCATTTAAATTATTGATTTAGTGTTTGATTTCTTGTATGTTATGTATTGAAGTCATTGTTTTAGTACTGCACTGCTTAGCCTCAGTTGTAAGTATGGTTTCCTAACCAGATATTTTACCACCCGGAACGTGCAGTCCTTGGAAAGAGTACTGTGTTACGAATTTTGTACACGTGTACATAATTTTAGAGAAATTGTATGGGAAATTTGGGTATCTTTTGTATAATGTAACACGAAAAGTCTGAAGATACGAAGCTCTGCGGAAAAAAAGATTACAAGAGCAAATTTATTTAACATTAAGGTAAATAACTATCTCGCTAAATTAGCGAGGTATCGCCAAGCTGGAGATGTTTATGGAGATTAATTTAGTCTCCAAATTTGGCAAGAAATCGCCAAATGTATCCAAACTTGGCGACATTTTGATCCGGTTCTTTTGTAACTGTATGTGGTACTGTAACTGAATAACTCTAATTGATCCCTGTATGTAACTGTAACCGTACCCGGCACTTACATAAAACTTTAACCGCGCATGCCTTCCAGTAATTTCAAGAAATGGAAGGTACTAGATATTTCTCGGCAAAATTGCAAAAGACCGGAGAGGGCATCTGCTCTCAGGTTTTCGGTTCAGAGTAACTTCGGATATTGGGATCTTCCTGCGAACTTCGCTCTTCAGATGCACTTTACATTGCGGTGTATTTAATATTCTTAGTAGTTTGAAGTGAAACTACTGATTAAACTCGGTTATCCTGAGAAAAGCTGTACGAATATTTTTTGTGGAAATTTCCAGAACTGTAAAGTTTTTCTTTGGCAAAAATTAATTTGATGAAGCCATCATCGTTTCCGTGTGCATTCAGTTTATTACTAACCCGTACCGCATGCAAAAATAGTTTTTGTTTATTTGACCCTTACTCTGATATATATATTTTACTTGCAATTTGTAGCAATTGTTATTCAGTGTTATTACGCATGGTAATGTAGCCACATCTATGAGTATTTGCATTATTTTTTTTCTTGCTTGTGACTTTCTCCAAGCTTCCGTTGTTTCTGTTTCTTATGCCGTGTCTCTGATTACTGTCTTAAGGTTTAGATCGTTCTTCTTCTGGACGTTTTTCCGCTAGTTGGAAAATTAAGCCATTTGCTTTTTTAGTTTGCAGGAAAACTGCCTTTCCTAGCGGTACAGAGAACATTCCAGAGCCCATGCCTGTTATAAATACGGTTTGGTGTGCTAGGGATTTCAGTAATGAATCAGTTGTGAGATTTATCAGTTAGCTCAGTATTTCTCAACCTTTCAGTATTTGCGACTCAATGTTCATTTATAATTTTTATCACGCACATCTCTCATACATTATTAATGTATGCAACAATAATGTATTTAGACTTATAACAACAATAATATATTAAGACTTAATATTTGGCAACACCTATCCGTTGCAATGACAAAACCAGAATCAAATATTTGCAAATATGGAATGCTATGTTTACCGTAGTAAATTATACGAAAATGAGACCCTTAAAATCCAGAGTATATTTTGAATTTTGTAAAGACATAGGTATAGTACATTCAGAGTTTCTACTTTATTGCGAAGAATTGGTTATCACGTGTAAAATTTTTGCAATATGTTTATGAATGAAGAGATGAAATCACCATTCTTTTAGAAGAAGAAAACCGACCGGAACCCGTAAAGTTTCGAGATGGTTTATTTGTGATGAAATTGAGTTATTTGGCCCACATATTAGAGAAATTTAATACTTTGAGTCTTCATCTCCAAAAAGTAGATACGCATAATGTTGGAAACAAGGGATAAAGTTAATGCTTTTTTTAGAAAACCGAATTGTAGAGCAGAAATTTGAAGGAAAAGAAATCTAGAAATGTTTGCAAATGAGGATGAATCTGTTAAACCGAAGAACAGCATATGAAAGCTGTTTCTATAACGATTGAAAATCATTTAGCCATGCTAGCAAAATATTTTAAAATGCATTTTCTTGCCTCACGGCAATTTGGTAGCAAGTTTTGAGTGGGTTAGGGATAGACAGCGTCTGCGCATGGTTATCCGGCGCCCAACTGCAAAATAGCTGAAGTCCTGCTTCTCCCCCAGACTTTTTTTAAATTTTTGTATAGGAGAACGATGTTTTGAAGAAAACATTTTTTGAAATTTTTTTAACAATTTATCGAGAATAAATTATTTTTCTGCATTTCATATTTGCAATTTTTTTTATAATTTCTTTTGCATCTTATCTCTTGACAGATTTCATTTTCAGTGGCAATCAAATCTAGGTTTATGAGTCTTTCTTGCGATATACTTCACCGTAAACATGTCTTGATCAATTTTAATTTGGAGAATGATCTTTTGATACTAAGAACACTAATAGGAATGCTAAGTAGTATTCTTAATATCATCTTCAAGTTCGGGAAGCACAAATTATTTGATACAATTAAGTTCAGAATATCAAATGGGTCATTCATACTGGCTGTAAAAATGTCTTTCGAAGCTACTATTTCGTAATAAAGGTCTGGGTTAATATCTTTATCGTCACCACACTGCAACAAATTTTCTAATTTACTGCATTCCATTTTCAAATTTGCATTATCGATTTCTGATAAATTGCCCAGGAAACTAAAATTACCTCAGTGATTTTTCATTGCTTTCATTTAATGATGCCCAAGCAATATCCAAAATTCCAAAAAAGACATTCGCACTAAACTTCTCTTCTGGAGATTAAGCGGATTCGTCAGAATGTTCGTAATCGAAGTGACATTATCTTTTTTTTCGTCGGACTTCTTCAACAGTTTTAAACTGTGGCTCGCCATCCGCTTCTTCACTAAGTTCTTTGGCTTTCCCGAGAATACTCTTGTAATTGATGTCACTTCTGCATTCTTCAATGAATGTTTTTATCTTAGTGTACCACTTAAATCCTTTGCTTGCAATTGTTTGCTGACAGGAATAATTGTGTTTTAAGAAAATCGTGACAAAGTATCAAGAAACAAATAAATTTATAATCCTTGATTTTAGCACACAGACTTCGTGCTTCATGTTGTACTTCTTTTGAAAAGTATTCACCTTCGGATATTTCAAAAAGAGCGTCATAGATTTCTTAAAGCTCCTAGTTGATATCTTAAAGCTCGAATGGCTTCAATTTTGCTTTACCATCAAGTGTTTGAGAGGGGCTTTAAAATCAAACAGATTTTTTTAAAAAAAAAGAACTACGCATCGCTTAGGAGAAGAAAAAATTAAATTGTCGGAAAAAACTAACTGTATCTGCACTCACCTTTGCTGCATCGTTAATCATTAAATTTAAGCTATAAGAAACATAAAACGCACGAGGATTTATTTTTAAGATATTAAAGATCTATTTCTTCCCTTTCATATTTGCGCCGTTGTCATATTCCTATCCTCTCATATCATCAAGGGAAATATTCCACGTTTTCTATATTTTCCATTACTGTATCACATAGGCTGTTACCTGTAGAATTATCAACTTTAATAAAGCCTAAGAATGCTCCTTGATTTCTACCACTCTATCACTGCAGTAGACAAAAATGTATGACGATATTCGTCTGTTCAGTTTTGCTAATATCGAGAGTACAATCTAAAATTATAGAATAATATTCGGCTTTTGGAAGAGATAGTAAGATTTTCTCTTACGCTATTGCCAATAATTTGCAGCATTTCATTTTGACTATCTTTGCGTAGATAATGAACTGTTGCTACCTTTAGGTCATAATACTCTCTCTCAACGGGAAATTCCATAAACAGATCGAACTTTGCAAACAAATCCATTAATTTTAAGAAGTTTTCATTGTCTTTTTGGTACAGCACATCAGATAAGCCTCAAATGTTCGCTAGGTCATCTTTGCCTCCGGGCACCACTCCATCGGCATCGAATAATCGTCTAGGTACCTGGCCTTACTTCGTCAGTCCCCGCCACTGGAACTCTGGAGGCCAAACCCCCGTCAAAAAGGTCGGAGATCTACAATCTAACTGCACCACAGCCAGAGGAACAGACACTACAGTACCAGTACAATCCCTGCCAAGCCTGAACCAACCTGAAAATAAGCTCGGGCTCTAGTCCTGTGAAGACAAATTATATATCCCCCTGGTTGAGACTGCCTAAGTACAGATCCTAGCCAGTACCTCCCAAGAATTCTCCTGAGTTAACACCCGGGGGGGGATTACGGTGATACAGGCTGGACCAAAATGTTGCCCAGTTTAGTGAGTTTGGCTATTTCTCGTCAAATTTTTCGACAAAATAAGTAGCCAAAAACCGTTGTGAGCTTAGCGATATCTCACCAAATTACCGAGATATCCATTTACTCAATATGAAATGCGTTCCTGTCTTCTTACTTTTCTGCCATAGCTTTCTCTTAAAATTTCCGTCGCGCTACATCACACAAAAAAATAAAACAATTTTACATATAATTCTGCTAAAATTATCTATGTAATTACAAAATTCGTAACAATACGAATTTGATTAACATTTCCTGTACTTATCGAAATAATAATGCCTTTAGTTACGAATTTTTCAACAAGAATAATTGCTTTACTTGAGAATGCATCAATATATAAACAAAATTTTTTCACTTTCCGACATGAATTTAATAAACGTTCCACCAACGGAATAATCAATTAAAAGATGGTTAAAACATTTTCGAGAGACCCGACATGTTCTGCATAATGAAAGTAGAGGTAGGCCAAGCGTGAGCGATGAAAATGTTTTCGCCAATTGAGATGCGTTTGTGTGCAAATCCGTCCGCCGGGCTAGCCTGCGAGCAGGCATTTTCAGGTCAACTGTTCATAAAGTTGTTCATGAACTATTGAAACTGACTGCGTATAAATGGTAGATTTGTCAGCAAATCAAATATAATGAGAGTCGTTAGTAAGGAATTTTCTGTAGACTTTCTTGACCGTAGCAGTAATGATGATCAGTCTCTTCAGAAATTCGTATTCAGTAATGAAGTTCCATTTCATATTTCGAAGAGAGGTTAATCGACATCACTGCATGACCTGGGTTTCAGAAAAACCTCATTTTATAAGGGAAGCTGAGCGAGGTAGATCTTAAGTTAACATTTGATGCGCACTACGTCATTACAAAGTGATTGGTCCCTTTTTTTCTCGGAGTCATAAATTAATTCAGATGTTTACTTTCATATGCTGAGATTGTTTGTTGTACGGTCAATTAGAAGGAATACAATACCTTTTTCTCTGACAGAATGGGACCCTTGTTCTGTGATATGGAAATACGTGTGCATGATTTCCTTGATGAAACATTTCCCGTCTTTGGATCAAATTCATGGTCAACCCAGAGGTGAACAAATTTCATGGCTACCCCTTTCTTTGGACGTCACACCACATGACTTTTTTTCAGACTTAAGAACCAAGTTTATGCTGCAGAGATTCGCAGCATCGAAGAATTGAAAAATCGAATCACAACCGAAACAGTTAGTATGACTCCGCAAATGCTTAATAACTCTAGAGCATGGGTGTCTAAACTATGACCGTTTGAGGGCCGCATTGCATAGGAAAAAAAATTGCGGTGCCACACATACAATATTTTTTAACAAATTAAAATAAAAATTAGCTCTCTGTTGTTTTATTAAACTAAATTCTTTTTATTATTAACTTTTTTAAAATTTAAATTAGATATGTATAGGTACATATTTATTACTAATTTGTAAAAGTTTCGTTTCATTTAGTTTGAATTTCATGAAGATGGAAAAAATTCAAATTAATGTGATGGATGAATTTGCTTTTGTTGAACAAGCAAGTCGATATAGGGTTCAATAGACGAGGTTGCAATTCTTAATGCATTTTCAAGATGTTTGTCAGTGATCGTTGTCTTATTTTTGTTATTTGTGTGCTTCATTTTTGAAAATAATTGTTCACAAATATAGTCACTGCCGAAAGCTGAAGTCATTAATAAAGTATGATTGTGAAAATTAGGATATTTATCGAGGGGTAGGTAATCTTTATAAAGCTCCAGTAAAGAAACATTTTCATAATTTTCTTTCAGCTGAATGTCTCTTTGCAGTTAATACATCACGACATACTCAGATGTTTTTATTTACATTTTTATCTTAACGAATCGATTATATATGAATCAAATTCAAACATTTATTTTTTTAATAAAAATGTGTAAATTTAAATGCTTTCATAATTGTGTTTGAGCCGCATTTTAAAAAGATATTTGGGCCGCATGCCCGTGCTCTAGAGGGAAATCAAAAGTAGACTTTATATTCTCCGAGGAACTAAAAGTGCTCATATTGAAGTGTATTAAAATAAAATTTTCTATAGTGCTATATAATATTCAGCCAGTCTTCTTTCTTTATCTCTTATTTTGTATTATTTAAGACATATTTTTATCCTGTGAATAAATTACGGACATCCTGTACTTTGTTTCTCTGTATGCGTGGGGCAAAAGTCAATTAAATTAAAGAATTATAATTGTCATTGTTTATGCTATAATTTTATCTCATTTTAAAATTTTTGTAATCTATTTTTTATCCCAGAGGGCGTTAGCCCAGGAAGGCTATTAATTTCATTTTGGCATTTTGCGTCGAAATCTTTAAAAGTCTGAATCCCTTTTCAGATGGTTGCCACCAAATATTATCACCCTGTATTATATTTAAACTAATTAAATAATGAAGAATCTGCATAAACTTATGTATTTTTCTCGCATTATGATAAAACAACGGTACCTCTGATAAAACAACGGAGACATCGAATTTTGAGTAACTTACGTCTCCACCCAAATATGGACATCATAATATTGAACTTGGAATTTGTTTTATTATTTATTTCATATTTTGTAAAGCATTTATGAGTTTTTGATTAAGAAACTCAACAATTTCAAAACGAGCAATGGCAGCACTGTATGGGGGAAAAAATATCTTTCGCGCGCAAGACTATGTATCGGAAATTCTAAAGATATGCTTTCTTAAAATTATTTTGCGATATTGCTATTGAATTGAGTTTTATGGTTCAAGTGCGAAGAACATGATATTTAATAAATAAAGGTAACACATAAAAAACACCCCTTTGGGCATAATATAGAAATCTGAAAGCTTTTAAATTTGTTTACTTATATATAGTATATTAAGTTAAAGTAATTTGTTTTACGGTTAAATCAACATATTAGTGTTATTTGAAATAAATATCGGTTTGGAAATTTAATATTTAGCTATCAATATTTTTCATTTAAAAATGTAACTAACAGAAATTCCTTGTAATTACCAAAATTTAAGTTTTACAGAGAAAATAGATATAAATTAGAATTCTTCCCTTTGTATCATCATTATTATTATTTACGCAAATTTTGATAAATATTTAGTAACTAAAATTTTTAACTTTGTTAAAACTTTTGCTTTCTGAAAAAAACTTTTATATTTTATGAAAAATTTCGTAACGTTCCAGTTCGAGCATTCGGCCCCGCATGCTTGAGATCTTACTGTCTTTCCTGATGCATCATCCACCATTGAAACTTCTAATTTAAGGAAGGTTTCTCGAATGAAACTTTCAGTTTATGCAATAATTTTATGCAGAGTTCTACAAAATTTTATTTAGAAACTAATGCTAGCTTTAAACACAACTAAGAAGAATTTGCCTTTAGCCTTGCCTAAGGCTACTAAAAAGAAGCTTTATAAAAGTTTCTTAATATGTAAGACTACCGTATGGTTCCAATCGCGTTTTCACCAGCAGTGACGCCATTTTCTTTATCGTCATCACTTGGTTCGTCTCAAGTCATGCCAAATCTTAGCTCAAGAAGCACGAATTTCAATATTTTGCACTCCTATAACAGGAATCTTGAGCCTCAAATCATTGCCTAACGCCATGTCATTTTCCTAGTCAAGAATCTGGGTTTTGTAATTATGTCGTAGTATGAAAGCATCCTTAGGTATAAATTATTTTTAAAAACATTATTGCGATGAGGAAAAGTACTTAGATTTCCATTAAGGAAAGATATAACCGATGTCTAGCACAATAGGCAGCCAGAAATGTTTTGGGAACAAGTTATACATATTAAAGTTTTGTTTTTGTATATCTACGTTACATGCCTGGATGTATTTAAAACTATTTCAGTAGTTGTAATACGGTATTTACAAGTGACAGATCGTGTATTTCTTGAAAAGGCATAAGAAAAACTGAAGTGGTTTACACAATATGTAAGTTTCTAAAAGCATCTTAGCTTACAATTAGAGGATTAAAAAAAGCTTTTCTGCTCATTATCAATGCGAACTGTTTAAGAACTTCTAAAGCATTAACTAAAAACTAGAATTCTGTATCTAAATTGAATCATGAAATTATTTTTGATTTTTAATCCGTATCTATAGTAAATGGCTGAGCTCATTGTTTACTCTAGATAATATATTTTTCTTACTGTTTAATCATATTTATTTGGATAAGAAGAAAAATTTCACCATTACAACGCGTGATCATATTTTTGTTTAAATTATCTTCTAGTCTTCAGCCCACCTATCAGAAATATTAAACCTGATAACCTTTACTTGAAAGTCTAGTATGCAACACAGCACTCGAGTTTCCATTTTTTTCAGTGACATTTGAACTGCCGAGTATACATTGCTAATCAAACTGAGATAATACTATATATTAGTTTGAAAAAGTATACTTTTTATAGTAATGCTGTTCGAAGAGACTTTAAAAATATTTATCTGATAAATGCTTTTAAAACGCTTTCGAAATAGATCTATTGTATCGTTCTTGTTTACAAAACAAATACGAAGATGAAAGTTACTGTATTCATTCTTTCTTACAACTACCTTCTGGAAACTTATGCACTATGTTGTAATTAGAGTAACTGTCAGTTTGAAACTGCTTTCTTTTTTTAATTTTATTTTTTTATTTTATTTTCCCTTTAAAAGAGAAGGAGGGATGGGCGGAAGACCTGTTTCTGATATTTAGATTGGTTTATATGATTATGGCAAAGCAGGCTAGTTCTACCTGCCTAAGGGTAGGGATGCCTTCGTCGAGTACTTTCTAAGGGACCGGCTCGTACCCACGTTACGCCTGGGAAAAACACAAAAATGCAATGCACCTGGCCTGTTCACCTGGAATCAAAACTAGGCCATGAGTGTTCAGCAATTTCATCGCTCGGTCTCTGGCGGGTACCTATTATTTCAGATTAAAATTTCGTACTTAAAAAAAAGGAATTTTCTTCGGTTATCTTTCTCACTACAGTCTTCAGTTTTCTCTGCTGTTTCTTAAATTTTGCTACGCGGGTTATTGCCGGCGTTTGTGTAATATTTTAGATTATTTTTAGTTTCAGTCAAATTTCGGGCAGAATATTTTCGCCTTTCCAAAGTCAAACCTTATTCTGAAGTTTCTGTCAGAAAAAGTGAGAACTTTCAAGCATCATGAGATAGCCCTTATCACTACTGAGCAAAATTTTGGAGTGAAAAATCAAGAAGAAAAAAATCTATTTGTTGACCCAGTGATTCTATTAGATACTGAAATATCACTCTTACAATAAGATTTTTTAGAGGTAATATCATGAACAGAGATAAAGAAAGCCGAAACATGTAACAGCAAGTACGTAGGTAATGAGACAGTAATCCATAGAACAG
The DNA here is from genome assembly GCF_044657685.1 of Stegodyphus dumicola. NCBI lineage: Eukaryota > Metazoa > Arthropoda > Arachnida > Araneae > Eresidae > Stegodyphus > Stegodyphus dumicola. Next base: position 218,822,102 of record NC_140771.1, read on the forward strand.
TCATATTGAATATTGTTGTAAGACTTAATATTTAGACTGGAGAAAATATTTTTAATAAATCTGGGGATCTTTCTTGAAAAAAGAGATAGCACAATTTATTTTCTATTCGTATTATAAATAGCTTTAGGTAGCTTTAAAATCAAGCTGAAAACAAAGAGATAAAATGTTACAAATACTTATCACTATACGTTATTATTTTTTCAATAAATGTTGCTTTTTCATTAAATATGTAAGAGTCTTCAATTTAAACTGCATTTCATTAATGCTACTACTTTTGAATGTTAGGTTTGATTTATTTAATTATAGAATAATGTTCCTCACTTCTTGATCTATGTCGAATGTAGAAGAACCTAATAAAATGGGGACCGATTTATCGCCGAGTTCACGTGTATAACAACTGTAGAGTCATTAGATTATCTGGAAGCAAGAGATGTGAAAAATGAGTAATGTCCTCGCCGGGACTCGAACCACGGACCTCTCGAATACGCGTCGAGCGTACTGACCACTACACTACGAAAGTATGCTAAGAAGGTAGGAGAAATACTTTATATACTTCCCCTTTTAAATTATTTTAAAATTCGACTGGGGATTAGGGGACCCAATCGCCAAATTCTGGGGGTAGAGAATCATCGTCCACCACCCTTTTAGTTCGGGCGCCGTTGTAGAGTCATTAGGTTATGTGGAAGCAAGAGATGTGAAAAATGAGCAATGCGCTCCCCGGGACTCGAACCACGAACCTCTCGAATACTCGTCGAATGTGCTTACTACACTATGAAGGCATGCTAAGAAGGAGGGAGAAATACCTTATACGACAAAATGTAGAGAAGGGTTAAAATACTTTTTTATTCACTACAAGAAATAATAACAAATGGCCCCTTCTCAGACTTACAGGAAAGCCTTCACTCTGGCTTTAAATCAAGATAAGAAAATAAGATACTAATCAAATACTAAACCGAGCCGTAAGGTTACACAATACATAAAACACAAATACAGTGGATGGACAAAAATATGGAAACACCTTGTGAAATGCATGTTTGAAAAGAAAGATTGATTTTAATGAAATATGTAGGTGGCGCTGGCGTTTTTGACTACTGACGCCACCTATACAACTTCGTAAATGTGCTAAACAGTTCAGTTGTTGTCGGAGTACTGTTATGCGAGGTTTCATTGCATTATGTCAGAGTTAACATACTTTGAACGTGGGCAAATTGTTAGAGCACGTATGGTAGGTGCTTCCGTAAGCAAGGTAGCCGAGGTGTTTAGTGTTTCAAGAGGTACTGTATCGAAGATTTATTCCGCATATTTGAAAAGCGGAAAAACATCATCTGCTAAATCACAGCGCGGACGAAAGTGTGTCCTGAGTGATCGTGACAGACGATCATTAAGAGCAATTGTGACGAAAAATAAGAAGACCACAGCTGCAAAAGTTACTGCTGAAATGAATGTTGTGTTACCGAACCCTGTGAGTACCAAAACAATTAGAAGGGAGATTCATAAACAGGGAATTGATCGCCGTGCTGCAATTGAAAAGCCATTCATCAGTGATGCTAATGCCCGTAACAGGAAAAGGTGGTGTTTAAGTCATAAAGCCTGGACTATAGAGCAGCGGAAGCAAGTAATATGGTCTGACGAGTCTTCTTTCACATTGTTTCCCACTTCTGTCCGAGTTTACGTCTGGAGAACGCCATCTCAAGCCTATAATACAGATTGCTTGTTGCCAAGAGTGAAACATGGCGGGGGTTCTGTTATGGTTTGGGCAGCCATATCGTGGTTCTCTGCTAGCCCCATGATAACTGTGTCAGGGCACATGACTGCTAAGACTTATGTGAACATTTTGGCCGATCAAGTTCATCCCATGGTACAAACTTTGTTCCCCGATGGTGCTGGTGTCTTCCAAGACGACAAAGCCCCCTGTTCATACAGCTCACATTGTCCAGGACTGGTTTTCTGAGCACGAGGATGAGTTGTCTCATCTCCCCTGGCCACCACAGTCACCAGACCTGAATATTATCGAACCTTTGTGGTCTACATTGGAACGGAAAGTGCGTTCTCGTTATCCACCGCCAACATCGTTATCTGAACTTGCCACCGTTTTGCAGGAAGAATGGTATAATATTCCCTTGGCAAACATACAGGAACTGTATTTATCCATTCCGAGAAGACTGCAAGCTGTTTTGGATGCCAACGGGTTTCCTACACCATATTAAGCAAAGAATCATGTTTTTTGAAAGGTGTTTCCATATTTTTGCCCAACCTCTGTACGTAAGGTTAGTTGGTCCTTGATTTAACCTAACCGGCGATTATCAGTAGGCACGTACAATATGGCTGAGCGTAGTAGATTTAATAAAGAAGTAGCCAGACGGCAAATACGCGCCACTAAGGACTCCTAAGCTGTCTCTTTCGAAGTAAGCTGAACCATCTTTAAATACTCTTTCTAACTCATTCTGGTAGGAATAGTACATGGGAAACGAGAATAGACAGTAAAGCATATTTAAACTTAAAATGATTGTTAGAAATTTAAATTAACCTTCAACAATAACAAACCACGCAAGGGCTATCTGCCTAAGGGGAGATGCCTTCGTAGAGAGCTTCCTAATGGGAGCTGGCTCGTATACATGTTACACATCTGGAAAATCACGAAAACACCCATGCGGGCAAACCGTTCGCTCGGAATGGAGCCCAGAACGGAACTACCAGTGTTTAGCGATTTTACCGCTCGACCGTTGGTGAGTCTAACTGTAAACGAAGAATTGTCCTTGCTACTTAGCCGAAATACTAGATAAGACTGCGGAACAGCTTTGAATTCTGTTTACTATCTTCAGGTATTAGACGAAAGCAAAAAATTGCATAGTTCCAATAACAGTCTGTATCTTACGTATGAAGCATATGAAATTCGTTTTATTATGGCTTCCATTTTTATGCAGGCTCATGCATATTTTTTGTTTTTGATTTTTTTTGTTTTTTGTTTTCTGGTTGTTGTCTTTGAGTCACTAAATAATTCTTTTCGAAAAATTTATATAAAGCTACAATATATTTTAAATGCCAATTAAATCTTTCATAAACTACAATACTATCACTAAACTTCATGCTTTCGTTCAACTGCGAAAATTTTGGAAGAAAGAAATATTGACATTTGAGCACAACGAGAATTCTAACACTTTCTATTGTAGTTTTCTTTAGTAATATGATGATCTAAAACAAACCCAGAGATGATGAAGACACAATTACACGCCGAATAAGTATTAATTCAGAAGTCAAACAACAAAAATCAGCTTTAATTTTCAAAGTTTTCACAGGACCAGTTTCGATGGTTTTACCGAACCACCATCCTCAGCTGCAAAACCGGAAAAAAAAATAAAATAAAAAATAAAAATATATGAATGAGGATGGTGGTTCGGTAAAAACATCGAAACTAGTCCTGTGAAAATTTTGAAAATTAACGCTGATTTTTGTTGTTTGACTTCTGAGTTAATACCAGATATGATGCTTTGCTTTATCCATTACGAACCCGTATGCACGCAACACGTTTTGGTGTCAGAAGTGCGATTCGAACCACATTCGTACGGGTTCGTAATGGCTTGAATGCACAAGTCGATAAAAATTTAATAAAATTTATTCTTATCTCAAGAAATAAAACTAAATGCTGAAATTTCCTCAGAGATATTCGTACAATATCTCCCAGTAGCTTTTAGCAGTTTTAAACTGCTAAAACGTTAAATAGAACTCAATTCAAAACACAGAGAAAGCTAATCCGATCTCACCACGAATTCGCTAATAATCACTAAACAACTGAACTGAGATGTTTTCCTTCGGATTTTATAAGCTTTTTAATCATGCAACAGAACATTCTGGTATTTTCTTGACGTTTCTGGAGAGCAAAAGAGTAAAATTACGAGATATCTATTTATTAAAGGCGCCTGCTCCTGTAGTGTTACTTTTTCGGCGTAGCTTTCTGTTAATAAAACTTGTCCCGCGCTGCATTACACGAGGAATAAAACAGTTTTAATCATAATTCTACTAAAAATAGCAAATTAAATACAAAATCCTTAACTGTGTTTTGCTATGTTAATGCGAATTCAAATGTTTCTAATTTTTCTGGTGTCATTGAAGGTAGTAAGAATCGCCACAAGGAGATTAGCTACAGAAATGACTAAATATTGACGATAAATGTTCACAAGGCTTACCCATTGAACCCGGAGGAATGTATAAATCAATATTATATTTTATGAATGTGTACTGTACAGTTATTATATTCATAAGTTGTAAAACTGCATGTTTACTGTGAGTAATTTAGTTCGTTATTAGTATTTACATTATTAGTCCAAAGGGACTTGAATCCCGAAGGACTATTAGTTTCGTTTTGGCATTTTGCGTCGGACTCATAAATGTCGGTTCACTTTTCAAACTGTTGCCACAAAATGTTAGAGTCCTGCATTATATTTGAAGAAATTAAATAATGAAAAATCTGCATAAATGTATGTATAATTCTCGTATTGTGATAAAACAACGGTACATAGAGTCATCGAATTTTGAATAACGTAATCCTCCAACGAATATGAGCATGTGGAAGACCAAATTTGAAATTTGAAATTTGTTTTATGATCGATTTCCTATTTTTTAAAACTTTGACGAATTTTTGATTAACAAACTCAAGGATTTCAAAGCGAGCAATGGCAACGTTGTGCAGAAAAAACATTTTTATCTCCAGCGCGTGAGTCTCTGTATCGGAAATTCTAAAGATATGCTCGTTTTAAAACTATTTTGCGATATTGCTGTTGCACTGGATCTTATGGTTTAAGTGCGAGGAACATGATATTTAATAAAGGAAGGTAACACACAAAATGTTAAAAAACGCCCCTTTGGACGTAATTTAAAATCTGAAACATTTCAGATTTTTTTTTTATTGTTATTATTTTATTTAAAGCCTACCAATAACTAGTGTTTGAAATGTACAGAAATATTTCTGGTTACCAGTTTGCTAATTGGTTTGAGTTTAGGTTATTTGAACTATGTGTTACGCTGGCCTCAACGTAAAATTTTATTTTAATCATAGCGCTTAACCCAGATTTATTTGTAATTATGTATGTTTTTCTGTTCAACATTTAATTGATATTTATGTTATTCTAGGAGACGTAATTTACGGACTAATCTCGATTTCTCCAAGATGTCCCTCCTTACGTAGGGAGGAATTGCTGTACCATTCCAGCACGCGCTTACTATTAATTACTATTGCTCTTCCTGACCCGAAGAGAAAAATCCCGAAATGGGTATTTTGGTTTCACCTTCCCTGTTGTTTTTTACTCGTGTAAAAAGTAGCGGCCGAGCGGTAAAGTCGCTGAACACTGGTAGTTCGGTCCGAGGTTCGAATCCCGCGAACGGGCTGGCTGCATGGGCGTTTTCGTGGTTTTCTCCATGTGTAACGTGTATACGAGCCAGTTTCCCTTAGAAAGTCCTCCACGAAGGCATCCCTCCTCTTAGGCAGATAGCTCTTGAGGCTTTGACATAATCACACACACACGTGTAAAGAGTAGGAAACATAAGGAGGAGCGATTTTTTAAGAGCTGGTAATAAAAAGGCGCTTTCTTGCGTTCTGTGTATATTTTTCTGTGAGTAAAAATACTATGAAGGTTCCTAAAGGGTTTAATGTGAATTTTAACTGTTAACTTTGTAATAAAACCCGAAAAAGACAACCTTTGTGATGCTGTTTCCACCCCACAGGCTAAATAATTACAATAATCCCACGTTACAATATTTAGCGCGGAGGACTTATGGAAAGCAAAATGAGCAAAATTTCTCATTCATCCTGGTCCTTGCGGTGGTAGAAAAAGTCGAGAAAATTTTAGCCTTAGTTCATCAGTTTCGAGCTGCTACTTCGCTATCTGAACGGGACAAGTGAAGAATCAGTTTCAATCAAGAACCGTTGAACCTGCCGTTGTGAACGGGTGTTCAAAAAATTCTCACCAATTTGTTACCTCAAGAACTATTTATTATTCGAAAATAACTATCTATATCTCTTTAGTTATTTAAGACTCTACAATAATTAGATAGTTCTTTTATTCATACTCTCAAATGATGAAAACAAAAGTTACACTTAACTCTCTAAAAAGAACAACATCATAGTATGTTGCCATTCTCTGAAACATAAATTGTTACAAAACATAGATAATAATCATATGAATATATAATGAATAAAAAAAAACCTATAGAGTAAAGAAAACGATTACGTCTGCTTGAAGCTCGTGCAATATTACTCAGAAGCTGCAGTTAGAAAAGAATATAAACAAAAATATTAGAGTCAAAATATTGTTCATCGGGAGTAATATGTAATGAATTTCTTATTCCCTAATTTATTTCTTCATTAAGTGCTGGTTTACTGACTGTTTAGTTTTAATTTTAAGGAATAAAGAATAGTCAAAGAAACGTAGACAAACCATAAAAAAGTTTTGCTTCAAACTTTCATATACAAAGTACCGTTTCAATGTGATTCTGGGTGTTTATATTCAAAAAATATTTTTCTAAACAGAAAAAAACGCTAACCGTGAAATACTTTTCTATTGGAAATGTCCCTAGTCTACTGAATTTGGCTTGCGGTGTGGCCGATCCTAAATAATTTTTTATTAACTTAAGTTTTTAAGGTACTTCTCCCGCCTTCTTAGCATGCCTTCGTAGTGCAGTGTTCAGTGCACTTGACGCGAATTCTAGGAGACGTAATTTACGGACTAATTTCAATTTATCCAAGGTGCCCCCACCCCCTCTTACGAAGAGAGGAATTGCTGTACCATTCCAGCACGCGTTTACTATTAATTCCTGGCGAGGGCATTGCTCATTTTTCATGTCTCCTGCTTACAAAATACCTAATGTCTCTACAGTGGCCTCCGAACTAAAAGGTGGTGAATGATGATTCTTCACGACCAGGATTTGTCGATTGAATCCCCTAAAACCCCAGTCGCCCTTTAAAAGAAGGAGTATATAAGGTATTTCTCTCGCCTTCTTATCATGCCTTCGTAGTGTAGTGGTCAGCACACTCGATGGGAATTCGAGAGTTCTGTGGTTCGAGTCCCGGCAAGGGCATTGCTCATTTTTCATGTCTCCTGCTTTCAAAATACCTAATGTCTCTACAAGTTTACAGGAACTATAGCCTACACTGGCTGCACTTACTGGTATAGTTAGTACTATAAGTAGTACTTTGGGGGACACAATTCTTAGACATTCTCCTCCTAAATAAGTCTTAATGCCGGGACACCATCTTCTTAGCGAAAGATACTCAAAAGTTCGTCCCACAATAAATTTCTTGGTTTGGAACCAACTGTTACTTTTAGTTGTTAACCAACAAATGTTTAACACGTTCGTCTTTTGGAGATGCATTTTAAAAATCATATAAAAAATTCAGCGTGGCAGAAAAACCCATTAAGCCTTGGAAGCTTAAATTAAAGCTTTGAAAGCTTTAATTTAAGCTTCCAAGGCTTAAAGGATTTAAGACATTAGGGTAGTATCCAATAGGAAAGTGGTCATAAACTTGCAGCCCATGGGTCACTATAAGCACAATAAAAGCACGAAAAAAACTATAAGCACGATATTGACAACAAATAAATAATTCAAATGGATGAGGCCCGCGAATGATTTCAATTATTCACTCATTGCAAGTACGGTGCTTATAGTTTTGGAGCATAAAGATATGGACTAAGATTATGTGGGCGACTGCTATTAAAAGAAAAGCGATAGAAGGAATAGGTCGAGACTTTCCCATTCTATGTTTGTACAGTTATATAGGAAATTTCACTATTATTAATTACGCGCTAATGAATTCAATTTAATTTTCTGTAAAGATTTTGTAAATCTAAATGAAAATGAAACATTTTACGTTACGCAATAGCGAATTCTGGAAGTTAAAAGCGTGGCAACTGCAGAATATATAGGATATTCTTTAATTTTTCTAGATTTATATTTTAATATTAAAGTTTACAAAATTTTTAATAAAACAAAGAAAGCAGATTGGCACTCAACTTTACTTACATTAGCGCCATCTATATAATTTGCAGAACCCACTTACATCACTTAGGAAATACTTTTGCAGACCCCAACGCTAATATGGTACTTAAGTTAGAATTAAAACTTACTATTTACTTGCTTTTAAGTATTTTTTATGTAGTATTTAAGTATTTTCTAGATATGTAATTATATTTTTAAGTATATATTTGTTTTTTATAAATTATGAATTAGTTCTTTTTAGTTTCTTATTGGTTTATATAAATTATGTCTTGTTCCTTTTTAGTTTCTTTTTGATTGATATGCATATTCGTGTCGGGGAGGTTTCTGTAGACAAGGGTTTCTAAAATGCATTGGTTTCTAAATTAATTTTTCTGAAAATTTAATTTTTTTAAAAAAAATTTAATTTATTACTAAACTTTACATTGCTTATTTCTCAAAATACTTCATTATTGGCATTTTCCTTTTAGACCTTTAATTTTTCATTGCAAATTTCTTAGGGTACCACTTTATTGGTATTTCTTTTTGGACATTCTTCACAGTGTATTTACTTTTGGTTTTGACTTTTACCCTTGCGTGCATGAATGACGAAACACGAATTGAATGATTGAAGAGTTAGGTTTGCAGGCAACTTCCCCTTGATAAGTCTGTCTCCTGCCTGCTCAACAGTCATTCACTTACGCATATTTAAAAAAATTTTTAAATTAATTTTAATTTGCTAAATTGGTGAATTTATTTTCATTGTTTGGTTTTGCACTTGATTTACTTATGCTATCTGAATTTAAATGATATTGTAGATTAGTTCGAAAATTAAATCTCTTATATGTTTGCACATTTTTTTTAATTATTTTAACTTTAAATTTGCTTTTTTACGTATTTACATGTTTGATAAAATACACACACACACACACACATATATATATTGTTAGTATTACTTTTGTTAGTTGTTAGTTTTTTTTGTTTTTGTTTTTGTTTTTGTTAGTATAATATTTAGTTTCTCGAGTCAAAAATAGATACAGCCTTTTCCAGCAGATATTTTGGGGTAGGAAAGCAGGGGTGAAATTACTTGGTCAGTCCCAATGGAAGAGCATAATGGATTGTGTATATGAAAAAATAATTACGAATAATTGCGAAATAATGTTCTTGTTCCGTTCACGCTTTTATTGACTAGAGGAAGAAATTTTTGAAAAAAAAAAAAAAAAAAAAGTTTGAAATTTTGTGAATTTTAGTGCTCTTTTTTCTAACGGAAGAGCTGCGAGGTGTTTTCTTTACTGGTTTGCATGAAATGATTTTTCAACCATTAGTGATCGCTGGATGACCGGAATTTTAATTGCAGTGTTTACTCACTGTAACCACTGTCATCTTGCTTGTTCTTTAAAAATTTACTTAATTTGCTATTTATCTTGATAGTTTGTTCAAAAAATCTCTCAGAATTTCTCTCTACAAAACGTACGTACTTTGATGCCACGGATACACTGAACAAAGACATTACGTGGACAGAAACTGTATGAACTAAAATCTCACAGTCGATATATATCCACATAAGTAATGATATAGGCTTGATATCCAGTTCCGGAATCCAGTTCATATATGACAAGAATATTCTTAAAAAAATACTTGTGTTCGTAGATTTATCATACACACTGAAACTCTAACAAAATCTGTCTATGAAAATGACTTCAGCATTCTTAATTTGCGGTCAGTCAGTAAGATATATCTCCCGCCTTAGTGGTGTAATGGCTAGCACACTCGGCGCGTATCGAGAGGGCCGTGGTTCAAGTCCTGGCCGAGAGCATTGTTCAGTTTTCAAGTCTCCAGCTTCGAAATAACCTCATGTCTCTACAGTGACCCCCGAACTAAAAAAGCTGGTAGATGATGATTCTTCACCATCAGGATTTGGCGATTGGGCCCCCTAAACCCCAGAGTCGCCCTTTAAAAGGAGAGTATATAAGGTATTTCTCCCGCGTTCCTAGCATGCCTTCATGGTGTAATGGCCAGCACACTCGTCTCGAGAGATCCGTGGTTCAAGTCCCAGCGAGGTCGTTACGCATTTTTCAAGTCTTCGTCTTCAAAATAATCCTAATGACTCTACAAGTCTAACTGAACACTGAATGTACTATAAAGCACATTTTTTTTTCCCAAAGAATTTAAAGAACAGAATTCTGTCGTTTTAGTAATTTGTAATTACAAATTACTTAGTAAAATATGAACAGTGGTATTGAGAATTCTTAGGTCTCTATTCCTTAAAAAAGGCCTCCACCTTTCTCATAATTTACAACACTACTTTCAACGCTTAATTTCCAAAATTAGAAATGCCAGAGCTCTATGGAAGGTAGTCCAGAAATGTCAGTGAAATTAATTAATTAATAATTTAAATAATTATAACTAAAATTCAATGAAAAGTAAATCTATAAATAAAACTTTCATAAATTATTCAATTTATGATAAATAATTTAATAATAAAAAATACCCGATCTGGTCTCATTTGGTGCTCTGACTGAAATTGCAATTTTACTCAAAAACTAAGAAATCCGGCCCGGCTGAATTTAAGCTCTGAATATTGTACTATTTTAAAGAATGACAGAAACAAAGAATTATTTTTCCAGCATGCCAATGATAAAAGGTAAATCGCCTAAAGTCTCCTTAATAAGAATCTAGAAACAATATGAGAATATGGAGGGAAATTTTAATGGAGATGTGCAGGACGAAAACAGAGAGAAAAAGCCACTACATTTTGACCACTGTCCCCTGCCGATATAATTCCAGCTCTTAAGCACAATGTGCCAGGAGGGAAAAGAAAAATCCCCAAAGACGAGGATAGATCTATAAGCTGAGAAAAAATATAAAAGTTCTGTACAAGGTGACAGTTTTTATTCCCCGATGTTTGGTTACATCTTTCCAAAACAAACTGCAGGAGCCCCCTTCAAAGGGAAGTTGTTATCATCGGATGTTCGCTGAGTGATCATTTCTAGTACATTCGGGTATAAAAAATTTACACTGTGTTGTAAATTCATTGGATAATAAATCTTTCACATATGGGTAGGTGCTTTTCTTTCCTTAAAAGTCACAACTTGCATCAAAAGGTTTATTTCCCGGGGCAAAACAAGTTAGCATGCAGAAGTTAGAATTGATATTAAAATTACATTTTCGAGATCAGGAAAATTTTCTGCTGAAATTGCGGTTCAGTTACACGAAAGAAGTGTTGAAGTCCTTTTATTTAGAACCCTGGTCAGCGCCGGAGAACATTACAATTTATCTCAGAAACTGAGAAGCACCAATTTAAGCTCTGATTACACTGCAAAGAAAGAATGAAAAAGGAGAAATTTCAAAAATTCCCTTGGCGAGTTTTCGCATAATGATAGCTTTGGTCAGGCAGGATTTATTATTGAACAATATAAGATACTATAGGGCTCCAAATGGAATATGCATTTTTGTTTACTGAAAAAATTGTAAAGTGTTCCATCCCTCCTTTTTTTTTTTTTTTTTTTTTTTTTTTTTTAAGTCCAAAGGGATTTCAGTCCCGAAGGACTATTGCTTTCGTTTTGGCATTTTGCGTCGGACTCATAAACGTCGGTTCACTTTTTAAACTGTTGCCACAAAATGTTAGAGTCCTGCATTATATTTGAAGAAATTAAATAATGAAAAATCTGCATAAATGATTGTCTATTTCTCGCATTGTGATAAAACAATGGTACATAGAACCATCGAATTTTGAATGACGAAATCCTACTGCGAATATGGGCATCTGAAATCCCAAATTTGGAATTTGTTTTATTATAGATTTTATATTTTGTAAAACTTAAACGAATTTTTGATTTACAAACTCAATGCTTTAAAAGCGAGAAATGGCAACGTTATATAGAAAAAAAAAAAAAAAAAAAAAAAAAACTTTTATCTCCAGCTCGCGAGACTGTGTATATCGGAAATTCTAAAGATATGCTTAATTTAACATTATTTTGCGATATTGCTCTTGAGCTGAATTTTATGGTTTAAGTGCAAAGAACATGATATTTAATAAATAAAGGTAACATTCAAAACGTTAAAAAAACGCCGCTTTGGGCGTAATTTAAAATCTGAAAAATTTCAGATTTTTTTAAATTTTTATTTATTTATTTATTTATTTTTTTATTTATTTATTTATTTTTTTTTAATCGTCTGAAGTCAACAAAGTTTAACAAGAGCATAATTTGAGGTTTCAGTCTCCAGTTCAGTCTGAGCTCAGGCTACCAAACAGTCATAATGAACTTCGCTTTCGCACAGTCAGTTTTTCCATGAGGTTACCCTTTTACAGATTAGAACAAAGCACGCCGTATGAATTATACAATGAATGGGGGGGGGGCTAGATTGGTAGTAATTTTAAAGAAACTTATGTTTAGAATTTTATATGAAAGTTGCTGCAATCTAACGGTCCCTCTGCTTAATTTTAACAAGTTAAAAGCTAACTGATAAAGCTAGAGACTAACAAACAAATAAGACAAATATGAAAAAAAGACGGAAAAAGTACATGAATTCTTAAAGAATTAAGAATACTATTTTTTATGGTGTAACGATTCAGCGCATAGAGCTAAAATTAACGTACGGGAAGATCATATGTTCACTACCGAGTAAGTGTATTTTGAATTTTTGTAGAGGAACCATAGAATTTGTTTTATTTTCTGTGATTCATCGCGCTTCCTATTTATTCATGAATGTAACATACATAGGCATAATTATTTTGGATTATTAATACTGAAACGGAAAACTTAACATTATTTTTACTTAAGAAGTATTGTAATTGTGAAAAATTTCGAGTATCATATTTCAATGGAAATAACCATTTCGACGGTTCTCGAATCCATTTGGATGATTTTCTTTTCCCGTGATGTCCGTATGTACAAATAGATTAAAGCACACTTTTTCAGAAAACGAATTGTAAAATGGATTTAAAATCGATTCAAAATGGACTTTTTTCGTGACGTCTGTACGTATATATCTTGCATAACTCAAAAACGATTAGCGCAGAACGTTACAATATTGTATATGGGACTGCTACAACATCTAATGGTGTACCTCCCTTTTTATTGCAGTCGGCATTACAAAATGTATATATAAATATATATATCCACCTCTTTACTCGGCCTTTATTTTCGCAGTCTTTGCTCGTAGGCGTATACTTCCGATTATAGAAGTGTTCTAAATATTCATATTTTGGCAATGTCAAATTTAAAAAAATGATTTTCGACAAATAATGAAATCGAACTTTTAATGCGGCGTTACCGGTTCCTATACTTATATTTCGTAACGTTTTATACCCGTTATGAAAAAATAAAATTATAAGAAATTTGACTCCCTTTACACAAAAATTGGCCGGAATATTTTATTTCAACATTTGCAATTTTTGATATCATTTCCAACTTGCCTTGAGAGATCGGTTATTTAAGTTAGAATAATTCGTGGAAATAAATTTAAATGCGGTGCAGCAATAAATGCGTATTACTTAATAAGCCTGTAAGGTATATTTTAATTTTATAATAGTTACTTTAATTTGGTTAACCTTTCCTGTCGCTCCTCTTTTCAACTTACAACTTCCCATCAGAATGAGTGTTTAGGATCGCGTTGAATGCAAATGAGGAAGAAATAGTATTAAAGGAAAGTTCAACTTACTTCGAGAGAGAGAGAGCTAGGAATCCTAAGTAGCGCGGGTTGGCCTTTGGGATAAGTTTCTCTGACTACTGTTAAGCTCGGCCGTATATTACGTGCCTTTTGATAGTTCGCCGCCTAGTTTAGATTACTGGCCAATTACGTTAGAATTGTGTTAGCATCGACTAAATCTCTTAGTTAGATATAGCTATTTCTTATTTCTTATTTTAGAGTTTTTTTTATAAGCCCAAAGAAAGTTGCCGACTGTTCATCTTATTTTGAGTGAAATAAAGGGTAATTAACCCTTCTTGAGTTTACGATGTCTGTTCTTTGAAGTAAGTGATAATTCTCTTAACAGTTCACTAGGTTCCTCGACATTTAATTTAGTAGAATAAAAGTGAGGAACTCTACAAGCCCCAGAAGGAAGTCATATGGCGTCACATCAGATATTTTAAACCATTATTACAGATTTCAATTTAACGCTGTTATAAAATTAACAAGCAAAGTGATGGCTAATTGAAGTTTTGGACTTTATTAACAAAAAAAAAAAAAAAAAAAAAGGTAAAGAGAACTTACGTGCGTCTTATTGTTTACATAAAACTTTTAGAATGACGAAAATAATAGTGATGCCAGATGCATAAAATATAATAATACAACAAAACAATGATGCCGCTGAAACTGCACACAGCATCAATTAAATGCTCGATTGGCTTTTAAACGTCTCACTTTTTCCAAAATTTCTCCTCATCCATCAGCTGTATATTCTGATCTTCTCTTAGAACCTGCCTGACGGGCCCCTCCCCCGAGTGGTTGCGAATTCTCCTTTCATCTGGACTGCTTGTTCTAAGGATTTTATTTTACTGTTGATATCAAGAATCAAGGAAATGTATTGCACCTTTTTTTTATTCTTTTCAAAATTTTATGAATGAGGACTGCCCTATCAAAATTGTTGGTAAAAGTTTACAATTGGGTGCCCCTTGTTTTTTGACGATTCTTTATTGACGCCAAGATCGGTGCCAGGAAGTTAAAGCTATCATGGTAACCAGAAATTAGGTTTCATCGCCAAAATTTAAAAAACATTTGTGGCTAAACGAAGGGGCACCTTTTTAGACACGAAATTGAATTAAAAAGACCTTCTATGAGTTTTTACCTTTTTCTCAGGTGGAAGGCATTATCTGAAAAGCTTTTATTTTTTATAATTTAGGCTTCAAAATTTTCCCTTATTAGATGAACCCCTCATTTGATGTAATTATTTTTACCTCTGATGATGTGGATAAAGGCCTAGCCTAGCGCACTCCGTAAATTAACTTCCTTGATTAACAAACGCAAATCTGAGAACTGCGTCTCCTATATATTTCGGTTTATAATTTTTCTCATTAATTGTTAATTTCTTGTATTTTAATTTTTCTCCTCCTCTTATTTCTTAATTAAGTAAGTGTCTATTTTGCTCATTCTCGGCACTGCTCTGACAAAACATATGTATGCAAAAAATGCAAAGAGATCCATATAAAAAAATTTAGAATTTTGGATTTATAGTAAACTTCTAAAAACACTTCACCAGTTATTAGAAGTATAGCTCCCATAGTTTCTGGAAAAAATTCATTGTATAACTTTCATAGCTCTTGTATAATTAATACAAAGCTCTCGAAGCTTCTAGATAAAATTCTTCTAGGTTATAACATATATGGAAAGTTTCTAAATGTATTAAAATATTGCACGAACATGAATCACTTGATTTCTAAAAAACGTGTTACTGTGTCTCTTCATTTTCCAAGAAAACATGCAAGTTTATGGTAAAACAGTTGATTTTTCTGCGATTAAGAAGGTGAATAGGTATGTGCATTCCGATTCCAAGATAGACATGCCAGAGAATAACTAATATTATATTGCAAATTATTTAATACTGCTAGAAATTTTGTGTATACTTAATTTGATGCGCTATAAGAAGTAAAAGTGAAGTTTCGTTTTAACGAAAATAGTAGGATACCCTGATTTGATCCTTCCCATTTAATCATTTTATTAATTATTTGTAAAATTTCGGACTTTCTAGTTTTTCTTTTTGGGCTTTTTTTCATTTAGGTATTTCTACCTGGAGTATTAAGTGTGCATTTGTGGTATGTAGCTCTTAAGTGGACTCTAACTATTCATCCAGTGGCGTAGCAAGCATAACTGGCGCCCGGGGCAAAATACATTTTTGGTGCCCCCTTCCCCACAAAAAAACTTTCAGTAATATAATGTATAGACTATATTCGTAATAAGAAAATAATGCAAATAATAATAAAATGCTGAATCTGCAATAAAATACTCAAAAATATATTAAGGTATCCGACCTCTTTCGGGTACCATTTTTTAATAAATGGTTTTTATTTTAACCATAAACGTATTAATTTGAAGATAAGCACACACTAATGAGTGAAAACAGCTTAAAAATTAATGCTAAGTAATATTAATTTTGAAAAATAATGAAAAAGAGGATAATTTTTGCTTAAATTTTGTCATTACGGCAACAACCACGGTGAACAATGTATACATAAATATACAGTTTTTTAAATTTGTATTTATGTTTACACTTATTTTGTATGCAATGAAGCAAAATAATTAAGAAATATTCATATGTTCTTGAGATATGTCAAAATATATAGTATTAACTGCATATTTTCCTATTATTGCATCCAAAATCTAAGAATAAAAAGTAACAATTCAACTTCTAATTAATATTTCTAAAATCTTCTGCTTCAGAGCATGCATCAGATTATATGAAACATGCATAGAAAGTATCATTTAGTTTTATTCATAAAATTGTGAGTTATGGCTGTTACCATTGGCAATATTTACTGAAAAACAGATTTTTCAGAAAACAAGTTTAAAGTTTTCAGAAAACAATTTCTTAGTGAAAAATGCATCCCTGATAATTAAAATCCCCTTCCTTTTTAATTGACACCTTGTTTGTATTTTCAGAAACATTGTGCTTTTTCTTTCGAACAAAGCGTAATTTTTTTCTTTGGGCTTTTGTAAAACTTGCGGAATGGCGCCAAGAGTCATGATTTTGCACTTTATCAAGTTTTAGAATTCCCTGCTCAGTGTAAAATTCAGAACACACAGCTAACCTTGAAAATGCTTCAAGCAAACCTATAAATCCATCATTAATGTTCGCGAGGAACAATTTGCAATAAAATGCCATTAAAACGTTCTTTGATATTTTGAGTTTTGCCATGTATGCACTTTTTTAATAACTCTGGTTTATGTAGTCAACTCCATATATGTAGGTTTAATTAAATTCAAAATATATGTTGATATACCAGAGGTTTTGGGCTGATTTTTTTCTTTTCTGCAATCGCACATTGATAGTTGCACCAACTTGTTGATTGAGGAGGGCATTGGCTTCGAAGAAGAGCTACAATGGAACAAGCAGCTAGTACAACCTGCTGCATCTCAATTAAGTTTCCAACATTACTTCTAATTGCAATCCCTTATTCTGTAGTTTATCAATGAAAGAACCAATCAGTTTACCTTTCTCTTTCAATCCAGGAGTGGAGTTTTTTATTTTTCGTAGTGCACTACTAACTCTTTTCTGTACATGTCCAATGCATTCCAGTTTCTTGACCGAATCTTTACCATATATATTTTTCACAATTAAAAACCCCTTAGAATCTCCATCCTCATAATACTCCGTGTTCTTCAGCTTTCGTAATTTAAAAGATCATTCAAAAAGCGAATAAACACCAACTGCTTCCATACCCGAAGCTGCTTCTTTATAATTTGCAGAATAATTATGTTACGCTATATATATTATGAACTATATGTCGTGCTGAAGATTGCATTCCATTTTGTTTAGTTTGTTGCAAATGATGCAAAAATGTGACATAGCTTTCAAATCAAGACTGTCAACGCTAATCGACAAAGCAGTAACACATCCATTCAACGTCGAATACTTTCTGCGCCAAACCTAAATACGAAATTACGGGAAAAAACTACCGCCAGATTCTTAAAATGTATTACAAAATATCTAAACTTAGTACGATGGTTCATAATTTACAAAATCTTGATGATAAATAAAGTTTCTAAATAAGTATGTCTATTTAAACGCTCACTTCCGGTCCAGAATATTGGAACTTCCGGTTTATTCCGTTACAGAAAAATGCTTATAACTTCAGTTCTAATTAATATATCAACAAGCAAAAACTTGTATTTGATAGCTAAAGATGTATTCTTTAAGATAATGTAATCAAGTAAAAATCGAAATTTTGTCCGAAAATCGTCTTTTGTACGAGGTCGGATAACTTAAGAATAGTGACTACCTAACTACACTAGCCTTGGATTCGGAAATGCATCTGTGTCGACGGAAAAATCAGACATACGATGATCTAGAATTAGTTAAAAATGTGTTATTTATTTTACATATTTATATAAGTGTTTTTAAAAAGTACAGTTTTTAAACAATTGAAAGTTTAATATACATTATAGAAAATAGATATGTGGCAACTTGCCTACTACAACTCAACTCTGCCAGTCTGGTAACCCATAGCAACCAAAAACAAAATAATATTTATTATTCAATTGTTATAATTATTTAAGGATCTGTCTCAGAACATTGTACTACCATAATTGGTGACCCGTATTTATTACGAATAGCAACCTTCAATGTTGCACGAATATTGGAGTTTATATGTCAAAATTCTGAGCAGCAGTAAGTTATCCGGTGTGATGAGATGCAAGTAAAACATCTCATCTATCATTTCAAGCATTGTGCCGCATTCCGGTGAGTCAACATATTTCTGTCATAATTTCAGCGGATATATGTATCGTCTGCTGCATTTGAGCCGCTAATTTCTCTGATTTCAAGTACCAAGAAACTGTGTCACTATATAAATATTGATTATTTTTCTATATATATTATTATTGTGCATATTTGATTGATCTAAAGTGGTTGACAACGATGCTGCTTCGCAATTGGCGCGAGTGGCAGCTAAGCCACTGCCTTTTTGTCGCCGAGACCCATCGTTATGGTTCATTCAATTGGATGCGCAGTTGAATCACATTACTGCCGACGAAACTTAATTTTATACAGCGATCGCCGATGGCTACAGCCCCTGCTAGACGGGACTTTTCTGAAAAGCGAGATTCTGGTACCACTGGTTTAAATGAGAGGATTCCTAGAGAAAAGAGCCCCGCTGGAAGCGAAGTCCCCCCTAGCTACAGAAAAATGTTGCGGCTACACGGGATAATGAAATAGTAAGTAGTATTTGAAGTGCGACTCTTAGGTTTGGAAAAACATTTTCTCTATAGATCTGTAGCGAAGTTTTAGGTTCCGTTTCTTTTCTACTGCGGAGTGACGCCATGCAGTCACACTCACTGCTCAAAACAATTAGGGGATATTGTGGGTTCGGTATGAAATAACCATATAATCGATAACCTTTTTGAACAAAAGGAAATAGAAGAGATTAAAAAGAAAAATTATAACGTTTACAAAGTTGGGAATATGCAAATTTAGTCTGTGACGTTGAAAACTATGCGTTTTAGATAAGGAGTAAGGAGCGACCTGCAGTATTTCTTTTGTAATAAGAGATTAAAAACAACTGACATGCGTTGAATGCTTCGTAGCAGTGAATATACGATGTCTCAGCAAGATGACTTAGTTGAATCGGTAGCCAGGAAGGCCATCAGTCGTTTACAGAAGAGTCAAACGCGGCGTCAAAGTCGTTTACAGAAGAGTAGCGGAAGTGTTAGGATTTTCCCAAAATGTCTTCCAGATTATGGAATCGGATTTTGGAAAGTGGATATGTTTGAGAAATTCGGAACAAGGTCGTGTTATCGTTTTAAAATAAAAAAAGGGATATATACGTGCATTTCGTTAAAAAAATACAAATATATCTCTACTTTGGAGAAATAAAGTGGTCAGAAAGAACGTTTTGGTTGATGTACTGCAAACATTTTATTACACATTTTATCAGGCAAATCAAGAAAATAAATAATTAATTATATTACAATACTTATTAATTTTAAATATATTTGCCAGAAATCGATCAAAATAAAAACTGAAATTTTCCGAAAAATCTTGTTTGGAGACCATTTGGCGCCCCTCTACGAGCAGCGCCCGGGGAATCATGCTCCCCCTTGCCCCCCTCGATACGCCACTGTATTCATCGTTCATTCTGTACAAGCCAGAACAGGAAAAAAGTGGACGACACACTAGAATTTCACTTAGGCTTGTACACATATAGTCTCACTTCACTAACTGTACAGCTCCGCCCGAATTTTGAAGGATAACGCCCCTCGAAATTCTTCCCTTCTCCCCTTATCTCCAAAGCACTGGATAGGATTTTCTGCTTGCCCTTATTTTACATGTCCCCGTGCTGCACAGACAGTATATACTTACAAATATCCTTGCCTTTTCAAAGATTTGAACTCAACCCAACGATACAGCAGCCAACATCGCTAACCACTATACTTAACAGGGCGGCACTCTTCTATGGCTGGTTAGCCATTTGCTTTCTTTCACCAAACGAAAAACAAATTAACAAAAGACTCCCACAGGTCCCACGAGCCTCCAGCTCATAACTGGGCACATCCGATCCTAGCGGGCGCAGGACAATACACAGCACTAGGACGGCCAAATTTCAGGGCGGCGAAATGATTATCAAACATATTACATTTCTGTAAAAAAAAAGGAGGCCAATTTTAATTTGCACGTGGGCAGCCGATGGTCTAGGATCGGTACTGACTGCCTACAACTCATAAAATTCCTCTTCCTGAAGAGAATGAATTTTTGTTTTATAATATATTCATATTTCGTCACAAACGGTTCAAATTTTCTCGTGCAGTAAGCTCTTACTAAAATATGTGCAATAAATACAATTATTAGGCTTGTAAAACTAACAAAATATACTCGAACTGTTCATCTAATACTGACCTCTCTGTTTAGAGTTTCATATTTCTTCGTAAACTGCTAACCGAGATCTAATATATAAAGCTACTTTTTAAATAAATTGTTTATTTTTTGTTTTTAACTGCTTTTGCTTTTATTTCATATAAAATCTTGTTGGAATAAAAACCAGTTGTTATGAATCGCGCGGCTTAGAATTTATTTCAGTTTCTTGAAAAATTATACCTCCACTTTCTTGTTTATCACTTTAGTAAAGTAAGCTGGTTTAAAAAAGCATTAATTTTTTTTCGATTTTTGGATTGTTGATAAATTTTTAGGGTTTTCTACTTAATCACTGAACTTCTTTCGAAAAATGCAGACCTGAAAACTCTTGTCTATTTCGTCAGCTTCTCAAAACGACTTGATCTACAATGTTTATTTTGACAAATGTTTATACTGTTCATCGGGATCCGGAGCCCACCGGAGCCTGGTTCCGGTACTTCTTATTAGTTTTAGGGATAAATCCTAATTCTAGCTGGAGAGCACCGGAGCCCAAAATAAGAAGGTTCTGGCACTTCTTTTATGTAACTGAACAAACTTTTGGTTAGATATTTGATCTGAAAAATTTTATTTTTAGTAACAAAATTATAAAAAAAATCATTTGTTAAGTTTTAATTTATCTCTTTACATTTTGTTAAATTTTAATTTTAATTGCTTTAATCATTGATTATTTAATTGTTTTAATAATTAATTATTTAATTATTAATGATTTGATTAGTGATTTTATTTATTTATTTATTTAGTCTTGTTCCCTTTTCTTGACGGTCTTCTATAGGGCTCCGGCACTTCTAATTTTAGAAATTAAGCCCTGATCGGGATCCATTTCACTCACATGATGGAGAGCTGGACTCAAGATGAATGTTTCTTATCGAAACTGACTTATCACCAATGTAATCTTTAAGATACAGCTATTACACAAGCTAAACCTTTATCTCTTTCTCCGTTTATAATTCAGATCAAACATTTAACCTTTGGATCTTTAATTGTATTTGAAATACTGATTGTGTGAACTGTTTTAAAAATTGTACTGTGATTACAAAATAAATGCGATTTATGAAATTTATTTCATTATTCTATCTATCTATGCACAAAGACTTTTATCATTGCCTCTATCAGTTGATATTCATTTCATAATACCACACTAGAGGGCGCTGTACATGTAATGAAAACTGTCAGCAATGTATATAAACAAAGGTTGAGATTAGTTTTCTTTACCGGACAAGTCGAGTTGAATACGCTTTCAATATGAAGTTCGTAATATGTTTATTTGCTCTTGTAGCATGTGTTTATGCTTCTGGCCAGTGGCAAGAAATCTCAAAGAACGATGTTGGGGCAATTAACGCAGCAAACTTCGCAGCTAAATCAATTTCAATGCGTACCAATTCACCCTATCATTCCAAATTAGTTCATGTTCATAAAGTGGAGAGGCAGGTAAGCATTAAAATATAAAATATTCAGCATAAAATATTACATAAATATACGGCATTTATATGTAACCTCACTTTTTAATGCTCTATCTATGTAATTCATTGCATAAATGCAGCATTAAAAAGTGAGACTGCATATAAAAGTTATTCATTGTTATACATTACCATAGTTTTTGTGTAAGAAACCATTATATATGCTGTATTAAATCGGGGGCTATTAAATTTTAACTATTGCACATACCTATAAAGGGATACTTTCTAATATATTCTTGTATACAATAAATTCATTGTTTTGAATATATAATTAGTATGTTATAGGAAATATGACGACTTGTCAATTCTGTTATTAATTAGAAGAAACTAGTAGCATTTCAAATATATCAAGAAAATTTTATGTACACATATTTTAATAAAAAAAATAAAAAACAAATAGGAGAAATGTATATATTGTCCAGAAATGCAGTTTTTTCTTAAAATGATTTGAATTTGGTTAAGGTAGTTGGAGATTACATGATAAATTTTTAATAATGGTGAAGTTTTTTTTTTTTTTATTTTACCTTCTGTTACTTGGCTAGTATCTGTATTTCCTTTAAATTTTTACTTTAGTTGAAATTAAGCTTATTATTCCATTCAAGATCAGGGACAGGAGAAAGAAGCACTCCTCTAGGCCAGTGGACTCAGAAAGCATATGCGCACAGGGAATGGGTACCTTTTTTTTGCAGAATTATTTACTTCCTCAATCATTTCCCTCACACTCATATTGTTCTCCTTAACATTTGGCAGTTCAGTATATTACTGTTTGAAAGTCTATGAAAAATCTTCAAATGAATGACCTCAAAAGATAAGAGCACTGTACATATATCTTTCAGCTTTCTTTGTAAAAAAGGGGTATGTGTTATACAGCGAATATACTTAAAAATGATAAAGTTTGAAAATACAGGTGCATGTAACACTATTGAGGAAAGAAAATGGACACTTTAAAAATTGAACAAATTGCTATTAAAACTACATGTTATGTCCAAATAAATTTCATAAATATAATGAATGAATTATTCATATTTATAAAGTCATATTAGTGCCTAGTTATCTACCTTGTGCTATTAGAGAAGTCAAACAACAAGAAGCAGCATTATATTTGTAAATTTTGCAGGTCTAGTTTCATTTGCACTTAAGCAGCTGAGGAGGATGGTTCTGTAGGTAAACCATCAAAACTAGTCCTGCAAAATTTACAAATATGACGATGATTCTTGTTATTTTACTTTTCCAATAATCATTATTTGACATGTTATTTTAACCTAAATTGTCTTGTGCTAGTTTAGCAGTTTTTTTAATGAATACAAAAATTGACTTGGGCATTTTTGTTCCAACAGTACATAAAAAAAAAAAAAAAAAAAAAAAAAAAAATATATATATATATATATATATATATTTGCTCATAAATATTCAAAATATGTAAAATGCTAAAAAGTTGAATATAACAAAATATAAGATAAATGTAAAAAAATTACTAAATCATATTTAAAAATTTTGAAGCTTATTATATATTTCAAAATGTTCGGGACAAGCCCTACATTGCAAGTGTTACATTCGTAGTTATTTAACTTGCATTTTTATTAAGGAATTTTTTTTGCATACTGCAGATTGTGGAATTTTTTTTTTATACTGTAGATTGTCTTCTTCAGTCCCCTATCAAAATATAAACAAAAACCCAGCACACAATGTAACACAGCCCTTTGTGCAATTGTTTACATGTTCATATTTCCCTGATCCAACAAAACAAAAACAAGAACAACAAATAAATAAAAATTGGAACTGAAGGGCATATTAAAGGTCAAAGCTCTGTGAAAAAACATTAAAAAATGTAAGTTTTCAACCACCGTTTAGTGTTGTTTAAAACTTGAATAAAATATTCCAATTTGAAATCGCACCAGCCATCATAGGCTTGAAGACTCAGAAAGGCTGATCACTTATAGGATATCTTGGCCCACGAAGCGAGAATCATGATCACGGTCCTGAACAGCTTATAACACAGGTTAATTACTTAAATAAAATAGTTAATTTGAAATCATCTTGAACCCTTAAACATTCCTTCTAAACTGTTTTAAATTGCATGTCTTGAGTTGAATGTAATATAATATTACAAATTGAAAATAATTTTTATAAGTTATGAATTTTGATTATTAATTTGATACTTTTGAAGTTTGGAGCAATTAGTGAGATATTTGTTACATTTTATATTTTTACTGTTTCCATGTTCTTTTGCTAATGTACATTAGCAATATTCTTTTATAGATAGTTGCTGGAGTTAATTATAAACTTAAGGTAACCCTTGGATATACATCTTGTAAAAAATCTGAAGTAGAATATGACAACATTGACAAATGTGACATTCAAGAGGTTAGTTAAGTTTTCAACATTTCATTTAATTAAATTTTAAAATTTACTTTCTGTATTCATGTGCTAATTTATTTAATTAAATGAGCAGACAT
The DNA here is from genome assembly GCF_044657685.1 of Stegodyphus dumicola. Classification (NCBI taxonomy): domain Eukaryota; kingdom Metazoa; phylum Arthropoda; class Arachnida; order Araneae; family Eresidae; genus Stegodyphus; species Stegodyphus dumicola. The sequence continues at coordinate 218,846,545 of NC_140771.1, forward strand.
GAATAATTTATTCAAAAAATTCTTATGTGATTTCAAATTATACTTTATGCTTTATTATATGTGTACTTCTTTTATACTGATTAATTTTTTCCTTTATAGAACTCCTACAAAAAGTGTGAAATTAAAGTTTATCGAAACTTGAAGGGTGAACATCAAGTATTACATTTTGAATGTGTTCCTGATAAGAAAAAAAGTGTATGTATATATTTGTTTTTGATAAATATTTTAAATTCTGTATTGTATTGAAAATTTACTTCTGGCAAGAGAACTGTGCATTTTTTAAAAATTTGCTGCATGTTTTTAAATTTTATGTGTGTAATACTCTCACAGCCTTATTATCATACAATTAAGAAATAGGCCACAGTTTTCATAAAGTGCTAAATTTAATATTATTTCAATGTTGATTTCAAATAAAAAGACTCTGGGGATTTTAAGGGATTGTTACTACAAACTTTTGTTGGATTGCCAGAGAAATTTACTTTTAGCAAAGAGAGACACGGATTTTTTCTTGAAATGCACCAGTTATCTTATTTAATTGAAATCAATATGAAAATAAAATAAGTTTATGGAACTACTCTTATATGCGCCCTCAGGTCGGCAAATTTCTCGCCAAGCATTTTTGGCAAGAATCTCCATGCCGCCATATTACTACCTAAATATTTTATCTACATTTCAAATTTTAAGCCTAAAATTTCTCCAAAAATGTGGTTTTCACTCATGCAAAAACCACGTTTTGAGGACACAATTTAAGCTAAAAACCCGAAAGAAAAGCAAAAAATTTAGATAGCAAAAACGTAAAGTTTCTAACCAAAAATATTTGACAAGAATCCATGTATACAGCGATACGTTTTAACTTAGAAAAACATCTACAAATCACACATTCTAGGCAGCGAAGGAATCTCTACGAACTACGCACTCCTCACTTCAATAAATTAGCATAACAACAATAAATTTCAAAGAATACCATGTACACAGCATTCTGTTTAAACTTAAAACATCTACGAATTGCACAATCTAGGCATTGCACATAAATCAACCAAATAAACTAAACTAAATTACAAACAATTCAAAAAACAACAATAACAACAGAAATTCATACTAAAAAAAACAATGAACATAACAATCTACAAAATAAAACAGTAAAATAAAATGCACTTACCATAACACATTCCTGAATAAAATTTCACCAGTCACACAACGTCTCTGAACAAAAGTGCCACGGTTTTGCTATATCACATGTCTTTCTGAGATTCAAAATTTTGAAAGTAAGGATAAAAACTTGCTCCAAAGTTAACATACTACACAAATACCACAATGCAAATCTTAAACTCTGCTGACAGCTACAAACTTTACCAGCAACCATTTGACTGCAAATCCATACAAGAACTATCAGAAATGCCCTTCTTCGTCTGAGTTCTTAAGTAGCTCTGCATTTCGGACTCTGTTTTAAAAGTTCCGCAGAAATTTCAAAAATACACTTCAATCCTCATAAACACATCCGTGAACAAAAGATTCGTTAACAACTCCAACATCGTACCTTTTAATACTAAATTTACTTTCCACACAATCTAAAATATGCGACTGAAATCTTGCCACTGCGTCTATCATTGCAACATACATTTCAAAACACCCACGGCACGAACTAATGAGCAATTAAACAACTCCAGCAAAAGATTTTTAAACGTCAACAGGGTTGCCATAAAACACTCAATTGTGCCCAAAACCAGCGCAGAACACATATCACCACATTTGGTGAAATTAGGGCGCATATAAGAGTAGAGCCAAGTTTATATATATTTTTAAGTCCTGCAAAGCAAATCATGAAGTATTTATTTTATTTTGTTTTTTCCTTTAGCCATCACATGTTAAAAATGCTCATCATGATTATGCTGAGGAATTGCTCTTTCAGGATTTTATTGCAAGACATAACAAAGCATATAAAGATGATGCTGGTATGTATGACTGATTCTCTATAAATGAAACTTGAATATGACTTAACCCTCTGAGCATTGTAACCAGCTTTATCCAGTCATCAGAAGTTTTGCTACTTGGCATATATTTGCTTTTAATTTAAGATATTTTACTTTCTTTGTTTAAAAATGTAAATATCATCTTAATGAATGTAAGTTTATGAAAGTATGGACTAAAATAAGTAATTATACAAACTCAATTAATAAATGCTGTTTAACTACCTGTTTTCTCGACGGATCTAAAATCCTCTGCCACTCATAGGGTTAAATTAGGCAAAGCAATATCCTTGTGTTTGGCATAGATTTTAGTCAAAACTATCGATTTCAAGGGCAAACAGGTACAGGTTCTGATGAAGAGAGACCTGTACCTGTTTGCCCTTGAAATCAATAAAGGCTTGCCTAAAATCTATACCAAACACAATGTCGTTGCTTTCCCTAATTTTATGTTTCGCGTGTTTCTCTTCTGTCTTAAAAATGAT